>NC_060879.1:18764519-20038833 GCF_021901495.1 Neodiprion virginianus | reverse complement strand
CGAGGGACAATCCTCCAAACGATTTTACCCGAGAATAAAATTTGATTTCATGCCTCGACTCACGGTTAGTTCGAAAGAACTGTTATTTCAATAGCCCGAGCCAAAAAATCCGAACCGGCATCGTCTCGTTTTTCATTGAATTCAGCGTCGAACAGAGAAATTGAAATTTATATAATTCCATGCAAAAAAAAAAAAAAAAAATGGTGTCACCATTAACATTTTTCTCCAAATGCAAAAGAAGTTACCCAAAAACAGTGCGCCCACAATTGGTTGAGATTGTGAATTCTTTGAAACGTGAAAGCAAGGTCAATCAAGCCCGAGGCAATGATCGGCAGGAGTGAGTGTGCGATGCCATAAACAAATCGTTGGTATATTCCCCCGTATTTTCGGTTCGTCGGCGAGCAATCCATCGGCAGCATTGACGGAGCGGCGCCAAATTGTTTTGGCATTTCTCCAGACTGATTTTCCCCGCACAAATTCGACAAGCTTCACTCCGCGCCTCGGCCTTGCCCTCCTCAGTTTTTCTTTCCCCCTCCTTCCGATTTCCTTCTTCTCTTTTCCCTCTCTGTTATCTAAAACCTCCCCCTCCCCCTCCCCTCCCCTCCCTTTCCTTCGCTCTTTTCCTTCACCCCCTTCGGTGCTCCTTTGAGGCCGAATGAAACTCTTGGAAGTATATACGCGGCCTCGATATTCCAGGAGCAGAGCCTACGTGGGCCTGACGATCCGCGTCTCGACGACGTAATCCTCCGTTTGCTGCACGATGGTGTAGCCGAATTTTCCTAAAAAGCATTTCTTCTGCATCGTCGTGTAATCTCGCCGTTTCATTCTTCCAGAATATCTCAACCCTCATCAAACCACCCCGAAAATATTCCCCTCGTCGCGTCTGTGTCTATGCATGTTGTACAGCCATGGGTACGCATATATGTATGCCGCTTTGTGTACTCTTTAACCCTGATGTTAAATGTATACCTATATATGGGGTATTCCATGACATCTCGATCGAGATTCTATCTCGGTGTATCAGATTGGATTTATAATTTTTTGTATGAAAGTACATGACGAACAACGTAGTTGCAATTTTTTAAGTACTTTTCGACCCAACGTATCTGAAGTATGGTTTAAAAACTTGAAATAAAAACCTACACTTTGTGAAATCTGAAAAAATTCAGGGAAAACTTGTGAAATATAAAAAAAAAAAAATTTCCCACCCATTAGAAGATGCAGATTTTATAACTTCAAAGGATATATGAGAAAAATAAAAAAAGTATTATTATTTTTATTAAGAATGCACGTTTTGTGTACATGTTTTTTTTTATGTCAAAAATGCAATCGATTAATAATAATTTTTCATTTTTCTTATTTATCCTTAGAAGTTATAAAATCTCCATCTTCTAATAAGTGTAAAAAGTTTTCTTATGTTTCATAAGATTTTTCTGAATTTTTTCAGATCTTAGAAAGCGGGTGTTTTTGTTTCAAGTATTTAAATCGTAATCCAAATACTCTGGGTCGAAAAATTTTGACAAAAATTGCGATTGTGTTTTTTGTCATGCAATTTCATACGAAAAATTATAAAGCTAATCTGAGAATCAACGTAGAATTGAGATCGAGCTGTCTTGGAATACCCCATATATATACAAATGGTGTATTTCATGTCAATACGTCCATGTACCTCACCCTTTTCGATTTCAATCAGTTTTTTTGTGCCGGAATTGGAGTCTTTTTTGTTTTTATTATATTCCGCGATCTAAGTAGATAACGGAATCATAAAAATAACGTGATTCAGAAAATCTATTTGGATCGAGGCATGTATAAAAAAATACAAGTACGATACGGAAAAACAAAAATATGCGAAAGAAATAGGAAGTTTTGAGATCCCATTATCACGTAGTGTTCAAAACAGAGATTTGAATTATGCATTAAATTTTTTCAATGCATTGGCATTTCCATTAAAAATTTAAACTTAATGGCTCAAAAGCCACATTTTAAACTATAAAATCAGTTTGAATTATTTCAAAATTTGGAAAATGGTGATTTCGGAATTGATTTTGCGATTTCTTATTTCTTTCCTGATGGTTTTTTGGGTTGGTAAGAACATCACACTAAAAAGTGATGCAAATCAAAGGTGGTGAGGTACATAGGTTGTTAATTTAAAGTGGAATGCCCCATACATACAGTATGCGTACACGTATTCAATTGCATCTATTTGGTTTTTTAATTCTCTCTTCGCCTTGCTCTATCTTTTTTTTCACCCACAATGCGGATGAACCGGGATCGCAAAATGGATCGAGCGAAGACGGACACCAAATATATTTCCAACGGTTTTTGTGGCTACTCCAAGTTCGAATAAGTTCAAACACTTGAAATTGTGCAATGGAACTCACAGCAACAGAGCGAATGTTTGGATAACACGAAATGGATCACCTTGCTTTTTTTGGGCTCGCTTATATGAACAGGTCAAACGCTCGATTTATAGCTGAAACTATTATACGCGCAATTTGGAAAGTACAATTTTCTTTTTGCGCTTTGAAATAATTTCATTCATACACGGGATTGATGAAGAAAAATTACACGTGTGAAGCGGAACTGCGCTTATTTATTATTCATAGGGAGTTTATGAGCGAGGGGAGAGAGACTGAAATTACAAAAATAGACATTATCATGACTGGATAAAGGCTGGCTCAAATTGTACTTAATACCTTCATATCCGTATGGATGCATGGGCTGTAATTTACAACCGTTAGCTGTGGCGCCGTGCATAAACTAGATTATAAAATATGCAGGTAGCCGCGGATCGCTTGCGGGACATCGCGGAATCGATCGTGGAGTGGTTTATTTTTTTATTTCATGTTTTAGTCCTTTTTCAAACAGTAAAAAGGAACGCACGTGCACGCAGGCTCATCAAGAACACAACGAGGCAGCCATGCTTTCGTGTAAAATATAATTACATTCGCCGATATGTATCTAATTATAGGATACAGCTACACACGGTCATAATTGCTGGAATATGTGTTCTAATTTTTTATTCATTCTTCAATCTTTCAGAATTACGGATACTCAAGGCTGCCGTCAGCCTTTGGATCGAACGACGTGCATCAGTAGCTGTATCGATTATTACATCGTGGATAAACTAGTGAGTACTTTCCTAATTCAATTTCATTCAACATTTGCCACGATTCAAAGAAATTTGTAAATATTACGGTAATGAAGTCTATTTCTATTATTTATTTCTATTTTCTTCTTGCGTAGAAATTCGAACGACTATTATTTTTTCAAATAATTTCACTCACTTGTGATTCTTGAAATTACGGTAAAGGTTGAACAAAGTTTTCATCAATCAATGAAAGTAGTCTAAGAAAATATAAACAAATATTAATCAAATAGTAATGAATTTTCTCGAAATCTGTGTAGTAAGTTTTATGCTCAATTGCGAAATGAGTTTTGAGTCCAAACATCAATCGAACAAAAGGCTCGCCGTTAAAAATTTCCCTAAAGTCAAGTCGAAACGTACGTTTAATTCAAAAATGTCGTCATTTGTGCCGCAAACATGGATTGAAGTTTTTTTGAGACCTTCTTGGAGTTTCTAAAACTATGAAAATAGCTTGAATATTAATCACCGCATGAGAAGCAAGCATTCGTGTACTCCGAGGTATCTTCATGGCGTTGGTTCGGCTAAGCCGGCTGATCCATAGATCACAAGTTTGTTAGACAAAATTTTGCGCCCTCAAATCCGCATGTAAACTATAACCGTGAGCAGACTGCACGCGAGCTAAAATTCCAGGTGTGATCTATTATCGTTTCGCAGACCGCGTGCATTAAATACCGAGGTACACACCAGCCGCGTTCCCTATGTTCACGAGGACTTGGTCTCGATGAGCTTGCATGGCCGTCGTCCCGTTTATATCTGACTAAAAATTTTATCCGTCCACATGCGAACGAAAATAATGAAGCAATCAAATGGAAAGGCGACGGTAAACAAGTTGAAAAATTTCATCGCGACAACTGCTGAACCAGAATCATGCACGCGGTTTGCTGCCGTTGTATAAATTTACCCATTGCGCCGAGGCATTGATTGATGCAGCGATGCAGCGATTTTGATCAAATTATACAGCTCTAATTTTTTAACGCAACACTTGCACAGCGACGGAAATAACTGGGGTCAGTGGGTGTGTCAGTTGCATTTCTAATCAGGATCAAACTCTCTCCAAAATTTCCAAAAGAAATCAACCATTCCAAAGTGCTTATAATTGTACGTGGATTTCTGAGTGACGGTTCAAGTGGGTTTTCTGTAAGGACGTGATTGGCCGAAGACTGTACGATTTTGAAAAACTTTACTGCAGTGTGCACCATAAACGAATTCACGCTCGAAGTAGAATATCTCCTTGGTGAGTGTACGAGGAATGATCGAAACAGACTTGCCAATCGACAGGCACACCTCCGGGTGGAAAGTAATCATGTACGATGAGACAAAACAGGAGTAGAGAACTTGGTCCGGGTGATTCCTGCTCCCGTAGGGATATATCAGGCGGTCAACGTGGTCCCCTAGGCGCGTAACAAAGGGAAGCCGTAGGCTCAGCGTCAAAAGCGCCAATCCCGCATTTGCATTGATTAGGTATTGACATTGTTGCAAACCCGACGCGTATAGCAATTCCGGCAACAGCCAATAGCGCGTGACTGGAATGGGTAATCAGTGGCATGGACAGATAAATGGCTATTCACTGGTTAAAATTAGATTCCGGTGCACAGTTCTGTTATTGCATCGACGACCCCTCGTTGCAGAACCCGTGCATTCCGATAATCGAAACCAGCTGATTCAGCGCCCTGTTATAATTAGCAGTTATTTGTTAATCAAAGATCTATTAGGCAGCCCTCATGCGATGCACGCTCGGTACACAATCGCGAAAATGAATAGCTCTCTCTCTCCGGTGCCTGCATAAAGAACGGAATTAGCATTGGCGCTGATTCCCCGTATGGATGAAGGGTGCCGGTGAAAGCTCTGCAGTGGATAAGTAATTCGGTTGAGTGACATCCGCCGCGTTTTCGGAAAATACGAGGTCGTTCCGGGGCTTCTTTCCATAAAGTTTTCGGTACGACTGGCAAAAACTAAGCGGGCCTCCGGCCGCGCATTTTGTGCACACGGGTAATACGGGAGTCTCTAATTGGCAGTGAGCTGCCGCGTCGCGACGCTTGGAAATGCCGGCCAGCAACTCCCTCTTCAACATTTTAATAAACATTTCCCGGATTTCTGTTGCCGGGTACCCAGCGGGCAGGTATTCATATAATGAGCGCATCGCAGAAATTGTCCAACAGTCTACGAAGACGAGAAAAAGGCACCGGAAGCTCGAGGTGGGGAACGGGGAAGGGTAGAGGGTGACGCCTACGTCGAGAACGACGGTGCGCTATCACCCCGGAACACTCCGGTGTCTCGGTCGGGATGAGACTCTCGTAGGGGTGGGTATTAGGAGAAAATACAGTGCATCATCAACGCCCAGATAAGCCGCTTAGGATGGTCTTGTACGAATGTACCTCGCTTCCCAGACCCACACCCTTCACCTACGATATTCCACAACCCAGTTTTTAAGCGGTACTTTGGCCCACTCGGAACCCGACGGAGGTCATTGCCACGTTTCGTTCTCAACCCATGGTCAAAGTGGGAGTAAAGACCATGTAGGGTACGTTTCTGATTGAAACGCTGGATGAGGATCACGAAGAGAAAGAGAGCGCAATGGTTACGTTTGTCATTAACGAAGTGACATGATCGTTGAACTTGAGTGGAGGAATTTTTAAAGATTTAGTAATAGTTTGGTAACAGACTTGAAGTCTGGTATACACATTGGAGAAAGTATAACGACTTCACGCGACACCTACTTAAAACTCTTTGGCGTTACGTGAACTCATTAATTCAGGTCATATCCAATCGTCTAAAGTCCTTCAAAGACACTCCAAGCGACGTTAACTGAGATTCGCTTCTCTGGTCGTAAAGTCATTTAAATTCATTCAGCGCATCATTTATCAGGTCATTCGAATTCACCGAAACTCGTGTGAAAATAGAGCTCAGTAGTAATTAGTTTGAACACTTTTCAAGTCAGTTTTGGTATTCCGTACAACCTAAAGTACATTTCGAAGTGACTCAAGTTCACAGAGAAGTGTTTCAAAGTGTTTTGGAATCCCGAAGTCGAGTCTGATTCTATCAGCCTGTCTGGCATTGCTGAATATTATAAAATAGTCTGCAACACAGTGGTCGAGATAGCAACGCGCAGCAGACTGTCAATCATCTTCCCATCCATGCGATGAAATAGGACGCCAAAGTGGCATCGGCTGAGGTAAAATGGCATTGGCTTATAAGCGTGCGGTGAAGGGAAATAAGGAAAACAGTATTTTTCAATAATGGATAACGCGGTGACAGGGGAGGGTGAAGGCGACACCTCATCCCGAGGGATCGGACAATCGTGGCTGTGCCAGATGTCGAGAAAAAAGGTTTCTCGATTGTTTTCGCACTAAGGGAATTGAGCCGCGGTCGCGTAGGGGCGAAAACTTTCGGATGGATCCTCCAAGCGCCGCTATCGAGGTCACAGTGGTAATGCTATACGGGAAGAGTTTCACAGTAGAAGTTGCAGAGGTAACTTCGATCGGTCCGCGTCTTCACGCCTCTCTCAACCCTTCCGAAGTAACTCTCCTCAACGACGAACAAAAAGTGAGGGGGAAAAAAACTGGTGTGACGTAGACGCAAACAAGTCTTCCGGCCTTCGGGGATTCCACCTGAGTGTCTGTATTTCGTTGGAGTTCACAGCCCGCGAAGTGTCAGCTCGTGCAGGCGACTGTCGGCAGGGTGGCAGGCAGACAGGTGGCATCAAATTATTGCAAACAATTACGTTTAATGAGAAGGTTAACGCCGCCAGACGCTGGGCTCGCGCAAACGGGGATGCAAATGTTCCGGTGCCGAGTAATTAGCAAACGCAGATGGGACGACTCGGGCCGCGAACCACCATCCCTGGATATTTCCCTCACCCGTTCCCTCTCTTCCTACTTCTCTTCTCGAGATCACCCTCCATAGACTCGAAGTCATCACCTGATAGGACAATTCCAGACTCGTGCCGGTCCCTCGTTCACCTTTTATCTAATATCGTTGGCGCGTTTGAACGATTTTCTTCTCACACTTGAGCGACGCGATGGATGAATTTCGGTCTCTTTTGAACAATATCCCTTCTCAAGTATGCCGCGCAGCTTTGAACCCTCTTCGCTAGACCTGTAATCTGTTATCTAAGGAATCTTGAACCTTGCAAACTTTGCTGACCTTGTTACTTCAATATTCTGCAAATAGTGTGTATAGTTTTCAATGCACTAATATTCGATCTTATACATGATCTCTGGTATTGCGCAGGATGAAAGACCGCTTCATCGTATGAGCGTGAAAGATTTTTAACTCTGAATGTAATTTCCTCATTCAAAATTCTTTCCGAAATAACTCGTTGTAACATTGAACGGATGATCTGAAATTGAAACTACGGTTTGTGCGACCCCCTCGACAAAATGTAGCTTCAACTTTCATTGCGTCTCCGTAACTTGGAAAAGCATCACTTCGTAGCAGGTAGAGTTTCGCACGGTCAAACTTCAAAAGGCTAGCAACTTACAGTGATAAACCATTGTACCCAAACAATTCCATTCGGAGAGGCTAAAGCTCCAAAGATTGATCCTGGATTGGGTGTGTCAAGTTCATAGACATTGGGTATCACTATCATGCCAATCGTGTTCTGCGTGCAGGTACCGGTATAATGTCATTATCCCTGTGAATCGTTCACAAGTATTAGGATCCGTGTCGTATATTTTCAAAATTTTTCATCCCGATCCTCCGATGATTTCCTTCCACGCCTGCTCGCCTTTGGCTCGAATCGGTTATTGTTGATTGCTCGAGCCAAATGGCTACGACCGGATAAGGACAGTCCGGTGCTCAAGTCCAGCGTCGAGAGGACAGTTAAATTCCATCCCGTACTCAGGGCCGTCTCCGGAACAACCCGCCCACCCACCACTTTTCAGAGGCTTTCGGAGAATGGTCGAAAAGAGCTGCCCGTTATCCTGGTACCAACCCGGCACTTTAATATTCTTAAGGCTCTTTATGCCCTCCTATATCACGTTATCTTCGTCCCACGCGCCGGCTCGCGAGACTGAAAATTTGGCCTGCGATCGGAACGAGATCCGCCTCGGCTAAATAGCAACAAGGATAAGTCGAACCGCTTTCACCACTCATGTTCCTCAATTTTCCGAGTGCTTTGCAAGCTTTTGAACGTGACAACTTGAGAAATAACAATTGGACAGTATTCGCTTAACGATCAATGCCGTTCGATGCTCAAACCAGCATTGACCCTACCGATGATTCAATTTAACGTTATCGATTTCTACCTTAGAAACTTCCATTCTCGTGCTATTCGATCAGTGGTCTGATTTTTCATTAAACTGATGCAATACCATCGGATATACGAAGAGCATGAAAAATCCGCATGACTTTTCCGTGAAAAATGTACGAGCGTGGGTGTACAGCGTAGGTCTTTGAGGTTAGACAGAGTGTAATCTGTTTTAAATTACTTTCGTTATTGACAATTTCTGGCCTTTGCCGGTGCCGCATACTCGACAGATAATATTCATTTCGTAACACTGTTTCCGTTATATTAAATCTCCCCGTTCTCCAATTACACGATACCTGCAATATCGGCATGTGAAACACCATTATTATTCCGAAACGAGCAAACAAAACAGGAAACAATTCCGTCAGAGGCTTTCATGAAAAAATAAAAAATATCGTTCAGGGGATTGCCGATGAAAACGTACCATTTCTATTTGTTGTAATGATCATTCAGTGCCACCGAAGGCAATTCATTTCTATCTCATGTTGACCTGAAGCGCACGGATCTCCACCATTATTACGCACTGCAGGTAGTCAAGTGATTAAAAAGGATAAAAATTGTATTTGCAATGCAGCCCGCAACAGCATTGCAATTTTTTTTTTATTCAATCACACGTTCTCAATTACGAACCTAAATTTTCTGTTATGGTTTCAACTGGTTTGTCAACTGATGTCTCTTTCCAAAATATGTAAAAAAATCTGTAAAGTACGGTAAAATTGTTGGTCCAAGATACCAGGTACTTCTGGTTATTTTTTAACGCATTCCAGAAAATTCCCAAAAAAAAAAACTGACCAAATGAGTTCTTCTCAAATCGACAACGATTAGAAACATTCCTGGATTGTTATTTATTAACCGGATACGATGTCTGCGTAAGTCAATATAACAAGTCCGGTGGTTGGATTGCAACTGAGTTTGTTGTTAATTAGCAGTGGTTTGTGAATAACCACGACCATAATTACCGACAGGTCTGCTTAGAGGCGCAAGGAAACTTTCAATTTCCCAGAATATGTATCCGAGATTAATAGGGGTTCAATTAGCTACCCTTCCATCAACCTCGTACACAAAATTCTCAGAATATCGCGGCACGTTTCGCGGCCACCCAACAACCGCTCGGTGAATGATTCGATTCAGTGTGGAGTTACTCTGACTCCCTTTTGTTGAAGTTCATTTTGCGGTGGCTAACTTACGTAGTTGTTCATCATTTTGTAAGTTCGGTAATTTTATTCGTGTTCATTGAAAAGGTTCCATCGATATTTCAAATAAAATTTCACGATCTGACCAGAAATGAAAAAGATTCATTGACGAAACGGATATTTCAAATTTTCAAAATTTGTGAAACACTTGTTTCAGTTTTTGGGCTCTTCGTATTTGCTGTGAATATCCTCGTAAAAGTTCCGATGAGAATCTAGGTTCATTTCTTTTTATATTACATAGGCAATTGTCAGGTTCCTTTGCTTTTTAGTGTTTTAACATCAAATTCTGTAATCATATTGAGTTATTTCCTCATAAACTCTATCTAAACTTAAATTGTTCTCAGGTAATGAGCATAGTTACATGAATGAAGTGGCTGATTGAGAGCAAAGGGTTCGAACCTGATCGATTAATTCCCAAATGTTACACAGAGCATGCCGAGAATTCTGTACTGTAATGTATGTATCTTTCATCTTCATCATAGAACTTGGTAAAAAGACCCTATCATTGGTGGAAATTTATTGCTGCTAACATTTTAGTATTGTCACAAAAATAACTAGGAACTGGTAACTTTCTCAAAAAATACAGCTATAATACCTGACTTGTTAGAGTCAAGCTCGTATATTCGCGCGTACTCACTTTAGTCCTTGTTACAAAGGAGCTTTCGCTGTCTCTGTCGTAAGTGAGCTGGAATCTGAAGTTGGGATTTGAACTCATGATGCCGAAGATTTTCGCACTTCAAAGTACGGGAAACGAAACGACTCGTGAGTTTGTTCAACGGATGCAGTGAAACTGCGAAATTAAATAGCTCGGTGAAAGTAATCGAGTATCATCAGTGCCCAAATTATATTAGCGGGATAAAAAAAAAAAAAAAAAATTCAAACAACCCTAATCCTGCCGCAGGTCCGGCTCTCCAAGGCCGCCGTTTTATGATTAGGGTTTCTCATATAACTTAACGAAATTTCCATAAGGCGTGAAGGGGAGAGAGTGTCGCGCATCATTGGAAGAAAGGTCATAAAGTATAACCCTTCTCCCACGGGCTGAAAAGCCATTGCAGGGAACTGTGGATTAGGGGTGTTTGGAAGGGTGACGGTGCCTGCGGCCAGGACGAAGAATCCCGTTACATCCAAGAGAAGAAAATTTTATCACGAGTAATAAAACCGACCTGGCGTCTCTGTGCGTCGCCATATCAGTGTCTGATATTGCTGATACAAAGGAGAAAGGAACAGGGGACGAAAGAAGAAGAGTCGCTAAAATAAACAGTCAGGGTGTTAAAAATCTTTGGCAGGGTTATAAGGCGGCAAATGCAATCAAAAATAAATAGAGAATTTTCGTTGAACGTTAAACGTAAGAAGAACGTTTGACGCCAGTTATAAGTGGAAGAACAAATAATCGGTTATTTTCTGCATGAAATTAAAATAAGAACAAGTTAGGAATAATTTTTGCGTCAATTTTCAATTATAACTACGTCTAGTACTCATAATAATCGAAATACGGGAACGTGTAACAATCTTTCGCCATCTCCTTGTTTTTTTTTAAATCCTGTCAATATTCTAAAATCGTTAATATGCACCGATGCTTGTGAAAAAAGTGAAAGAATCTTGGTGAAGAAAAAATTCAGAAGGCTTGCAGCTTTCCATTTGAATATTCATACCTACGTGCTCGGTAAATGATCATCGGGTCAAGTGTTTTTTGGAATATATAATGCTTCGCGTTTCGTTTGAAGGCATCGATTTCCATCGTGTTGGAATGTTTTCAAGTTAGATATGCAAGAGGTTCAGCGAAGTTTGTGCCAACTGAAGAGAAATACTCGGTCCCAAGTTAGGCGATGCTTAAAAAGCCCCTCGTTTCTCCTCTGCCGTCAAATTTCTCGCGTATATTCCCAATCATCCCGCTGTAACGAGAATTATTTGTAATTGAATCACGATTCTATCGGAATCAACGATCCGTTTTTCCCTCCTGCGTATGACTCGGATATTTATCTTTGATTCGCGTTCATTATTGACGCGGGAATTCACCCCCTCGAATAATATCTCAAATCTCTGCCCGGGTACCATGGAGTAATTCACTTGTAACCTACTTTCTTGTTTACCGATAATAATCACTCGGCACACCAATTTCTCATGCTCCAAGGAATTTTCGTCGGGTTTTTCAATTCTTTGTTTTTTTGCTTTCTGTATTTACGTTTCCTACTTTTTATAACGATAAAAAACTCGATTGTCGGCATCATATCAATTTTCCATCTCAGCCAATTTTGACCAATGACTTGAGAAAATTTCACTGTAAAATAAAAAAGGCAAACACGTATTTAACCTTTACGCTGCACGTGTCAAGGGCTGAGTGGAGGCAATTTCGAGGAGTGTGAAGTTAGCGACCTTCACACGAGTCAAAATCCGCTCGTGGTGCACACAATACTTTTTGTCCGACTCCTTTTGAAAACGTAAAACATTGAAGAAAACATCAGCACGGTTGGGTTATTTATTTCAAAAAGTACTTCAAATCTCAAAAAGGTATTATTCATTTGAGTGGGTGAAGTTGAATTTTTGGAAAAAGGATGAATTGACGATTTTTACGATCTTTCATTTTTTATCTTGGATCAAATCAGATTATTTTAGATGTTTTTTATATGGAATGTACGGTGCATATGCCGGGAAGTCATTTTATCCCTTCTGTGAGTTAACAAGTCTGTTTTGGACTTTTTCAAACGACCGTAACTTCCGGGTACAAAATGATGGTGATTTCAACTTTCAGAATAAGATTATCATAATGCGATATTTTGATATATATATTCACTATGTTTTTACAATTTATCGTTCATAGGATGAAGAACAGCAAAACGATCATTTTGAATCTTTTACGAGTTTTGAAAAGTAAATCATCTGCTCAATGAAATAGTTGTGTTGAAATCAAGACTGATTGTGACTTGAAAACTACCATCATGCGATCCGTATTGTCAGAGGCGCATCATCGACCTAATTCGTCGGCTAACTAGAACAACGTCGTATCTCAAAATAATATTCAAAAACTACAACTCACCTCAATATTTCATTCAATACCATCGTATCTAAAGTCAAGATTTAGTCGGACACACGATGTTTTTGAATAAAATTCTGGTATACGATGTTCCTCGAACAAATTACTACATACCATATTGTTATTCCAGTCAGCCGTCATTATATTCCTCCACCACCGGCAGAGCCGCATCTTTTTTGAATTGCGTACGATCGCGTGTTTCTAGGGTGTCATTATTCCGATCGGATGGTCGAGGCCCGTTGGAGCAACCCTTAACGATACGTGATTCGATTACGGAGGAGGCTGTAGGCGGAGAGATGAGAGGACTGTCCCTCGGACAGGAACATCATGGATTTGTATTCTTCGTCCGGAAGGCCATAAGAAAGGGCCGCCGGGTTTACGGCTCAATTTTAAAGTACCGTCGGTGCAGGATACGGAGTTTCATTTCATTAACGCGTCAACCTGTCACATCGTGTCCCCCCGTCCCGCAGCGCAATTCCCATCGAGGAATAAAAAGCCGAGCCGAGTGTCTCTCGTTACACGGAATTCCTCTAACGAATTGGACTATTAATTACCACCGATAAGGAGCGGCTCCTCTCAATCCCCGCCATCTTGCCACTATCCGCAACACGCCCACTTATACCGCGTTATGTATATTTTACATTCGCGAAGTTGGGTAAGGATCCTCTTCAACGGTCGAGAAATATCATCGGCGATCTATTTCCTGGCTACCTACTGCATCCCTAGGCGATCACGTCGTAACTCTCACCGTGGCGGGCAGGGGGGGGTATTCACTTCGTGAACGACAAACTACTCGATATACGATTCGTAGGATAGGGACGAAAAAAGATACAGCTTTTTTTTCAACGCGCATGTTGACAGGATTTATTATTTTTGTTTTGAAGCCGGGTGCAGTGGAACATTTCCGTTTTTTCAAAGAAATTTATGGAATCTTTTCACATGGTTGACGTAAGGAACGTTAACGTAGCGGAACATTGAAGACAAATTCATTACTTTTCAACTTGATAACAACTTTGAAGATGTGGAGTGTGCAAAGTATGAGCAAGAACGCATCATTACCTTAACCTAGATATTTCTTCAACCTTTCTATTTTGGTCTAACATTTTCACTTCTGAATATTCAAGTTTTTATACTGGCATTTTTTTCGAGGCGACTTGCGCTGTTCGTAATCTCACTGAAAAAATTCGAGTCGGTTTCAAAATATAGCTTTTCGTACCTTCGACATCTTCCAATTGTTCCGGTTTTGATTCTTCAAATTAATCTGAATTTTTCAGGAATAAACTAATCTCACTCAGACCTCTGAAAAAACTCAGAAATGTATTTCACCGATGGCTTCCGAGCTGTGTTCATGCAATTGTTCTTTTTACGTTTGGAAAGATCTCATAAGATTAGTTCCTTCTCATTAGACGTATCCATTGAATGATTTATTGATTGATCTCTGAAATCTGCCGACTAGAGAAGGAAAAACTGACAAATTTTTACTTGTTTTTCAGGACACGAAAAATTCTTTTTGGAAGTCACATCGTGACCAATTTAGATTTTTATCGGCTCGGTGAATAATTGTAATACAGTAATTGACATTGATCGAACAAAAAACAGCTTTCGTCAAAAAATTTTGGCAACCTTAGTACTCGATCTCTTCTATAATTGAGCTTCAATCATCAAAATCGTTTCTGTTAACAATAAAATTTTGCTGTCGAAGAAGTTCACCTTCAACATAGCAAATGATTTCATCTTGAATACAGGCCAGGGTAGAAATTCGAATGTCGCGGTCAGTTGCTGCAACCCAAAGTATTTCTCTCCACCTTAATTGTGAAATCACTCCAGCAATTTCACCAAAACTTAGGAATTCAATTATCGAGGACACGTAAACTTTCGTGGCGCCGTTTGTCGTATCAGAAGCAGGAACGGAGGAGAATAAATTCTCCAATTCCTTTTTCCGTGGGGTGCGGACTCACAAAAGGGAAACTGGACGACCGCGCTGTGTGCGTCGTTCATTATGAAATAAACGTAACGAATGTGAACCAATATAAGTGCAGGTTGGATGTCGTGATAAAAAAGAGGAATGTCGTCTGTGACATATAGCTTAGCACGAACTGCAAATTGCTTTCATCTTGCAGGGGAGAGTCCAAGAACTATTATACCTTTCACATATTATGTATACACGTACGTATCTATTAATCGCACGTATTTTCTCTGCAGTTTCGTAATCGCGACCGTTTATTGTGTCCCAAATGTCGTGAAATGGTTCCTCTGCAAAACCTGATTCGACGGAAAGTTGGATGCCATATTCTGTTCTTCCCGTTACTAAGATAACTGTGAAACCATTGCAAGAGCTTTTTGCGGAACATCAATTTTTGACGTCGTTCGAAGTTGATATCCAGGAAGAGACTGAATACATACAACGTATACAAACAGTCAGCAAAATACTAATTTCATGAAACATTTCCATGTAAATCGAAAGGGCTTGGATTTCGTTTCTTCTTAAGTGAATAGAAATTAGGTTATTTCAATGGGGCGACACGGCCGAAGTTTGCCATGTGTAAAGGGTGCAGCCGAGTTCATTGAGGGCTGAAATGGTGGAAAACAATTTTCCCGCCATACCACGATTGGAGCAAGCAGCTAAGGTACATGGTATAATAATATTACATTAAAAGAGACCGTCAACCGAGGGTTAGATCTGTGCTAATTTTTCTTTCAATCGAGAGAAGCAAAGCGTCGCAAGGTTGCCTGCCGAGAAGCGCAAGGGTGGCAACCTGTTTGTCTTAAGTGGTCTCTGAGGAGGTTCTCCCTTCTCCTTCTCCTCCTCTTCCTTCTTCTCCTACTCTCTCGAGTTGTTCTTCATTGCCGGAAGTTAATGAATGAAGAACCGCAGGAGGAAGTGCCGGTCATTAATCAAGTAACAACAAACCTCGTTTCCGTTTGACAGTAAAAGAGAGCGTTGAGAGAGTGAGAGAGAGAGAAAAAGAGAGAGAACGGGAAGGACGCCTCAGTTCGCGATTTACGAGTACCTCGCACCTGGAGAGAAGCTGAAATTCAGCGTATAAAGATGAGGCGAAGGGTGGATTACACTCCTTCGCTCCGCGCCGCGTGTCGAGCTTCGCGGGCTTTCCGTTTCACATTGTTCGACGCCGACGCCGCCGGGGCGTCTTTCTTTTACGACCAACGTATATCTCGCGGCACTCGCCTAAGGGTTGATTGATTCGATCGCCCTTGCGACAAGCCAATACTTAGCGTGTCGCCTCGCGTTAACGCGTCTTGCAGGGAGCACGCAGCTCGTGCCACGTTAAATGGAATTTAGTGATCAGAGAGTTCGCTCCTCCACGCTACCTTTTTTCACTCTTTCTTGTCTTTCTTTTACTTGGAGGGCCGTTTTCACAGCGAATTTCCGGCCCTCTGCATCCTGCCGTCTTGAATGAGACCGTCGCAAGTAGTACGAGTCGACCGTCTGGTCCGACCGTCCGTCTTTTTAGTCCGTAGAGTAGGTACAATGAACGCTGCTGAGGATTCGCCCGTCGCAACGATCACCTTGAAAATTAGGACAAGAGAAGAAGTCGCTACAAACATCCGCAGGGGTATTTTCACAGGACAAGTATCGATAATGGTGAATAAAACAACGTTTCAACTTGTAATACAAGTGAGAAATCTGTCAGGTGGAATTCTAATACGCTGAGCTCAGACATTGAATATTTGAACGTGATTTGATTGGAAATTTTGGTATCTTGGAGCCAGTCATAATGTTTTAAACTCATTATGCTCACCATGATGATCTTGACGATCCACTTGTAGAAAAAAATATTGGAAATAGTTTACCGGAAAGGCCTGAAGGTAGAAAGTTATGGAGAATATACTGCTCCAGATTTTCGTAATCAAAATTGAGTGACCCAGCCAGCTGTAGGAAGCTAAAGAGGAATAAATGAGCGTATAATGAAACCCAGATTTGAAATTTCCCCGAGTACCTTCGTAGTTGCAAAGTGACAGGAGAGCGCGACCCGGTGGCGATGGGTAGAAACGAATCGAAAACGATCCTGAAAACAGAACGGAATTGGGTTTCCTCGGAAGGCAGACGGCGCGTGACAGAGGACAAATATGTTAATAAATGCAGAAACGTTGGTGTACAGGCGCAAATTCCCGTGTCGCAGGGAGTTGAAAGCATTGAAATGCCTTCATTTAGGTTCCCCTCGGAGCTTTTTATCCGCAAACTGTACCTCAGGGGGCGTAGAGCGGCGGTGATGATGGCGAACGTTTATAAGGGAGGTCTTTTCAAAAGCGCGGGCAGAGATATCGCATAGAAATGTGCACTTGTCTATTTTACAGAAGGCTACCGGCCTGATAGCTGCCCAGCTTAGCTTTCTGCAAACTCCGAGTGGATAACCTGCAGGGGCGTATGTTGTATACGTACGTACGAAGCCAACGATGCGGGAGAGCATCGGGTTGTAACTTACATGTCAGAGCTCGGGGTACGGGCAACACCACTTCAGATTCTTCTCGCCAGAGACAACGTAGTCTTTTTGTTGCTCGTGCGGTGCTCTCGCGAAGAAAATTGGATCAGTGAAACCTGTTTACTGATAATGATGTGCAGCACTTTCTATTCCCTGAATCCCTCACGCTACGTTTACTTATTGCTTCTCTTTACTCTGAGCATTCGTTTGTACAGTCTTCTGCAAACCGATAACAGCTGTGACATGTCTTCAACAATCTAATAATCATTTTTCGGATTAGAAGGAGTGAAATTAATTCAATGTGGATTTCCTTTTCCATTCGCAATTTTGATAGTCACTTCAATTTTAAAAGATACGTTCGACGAGCGATGTTATCGCACACGCTCGTGTTGGTTCAATATATTGGATTTTACTCGCTTTGTGCAGACCGGGCCAAAAAACAATTCTGGAAAAATAGGTTGGCAGAAAAACCAATGTAGAAACTTGCCGATGAAATTTCCATTCGTTCGATGAGCCTGACTCGACAAAATTTCACTGTAAGCAAACCGAACCCCGTTTCAGGATTTACATAAGCGGCCAGAGACCATTCCACTGGTGACACAGTTTTCACGTCAAGTCTGGATAGCCGTGTCAAATGCGTTATGTATGTAGCAGTTCAAATTTTGTGATTTTCTCCTTGCTTGGATCTTGATTTTACGACTTTGCCTCCCTATCTAAATTATCGACGAACATGAGAGTTCAGATGAAAGCTCTTTAGTGCGCCTGTTCACGGATATACCGAGAGGATACCATGAAACTCAGCATGCCGAATGACCGACTGCGCATGCGCGAAATAATTGAACTCCATTAATCGACGAGATCGAACCACGTCACTATTTTTGTCTGCAAAGCAGGGCAACCAACTTACTCAAAATGGAACATGAGACGCCATACTCTCTCAAGTAAAATTGCGAATTGAAATGATGTTGTTACGATGATTCGTTGCTGTTATCAGACACCAGTCAGCAGATAGTAAAAGTTTTGCTTGCCGAATCCCTGCATCTACTATTTGAAGTCCACTTAATCTAAAAACGTTCACGTTATCTCCGTAATCTCATAAACTACGTTTGAAAGCCAAACGTTCAGGTGGTCAGCCTGCGTGAAAATCTGGCAAAGCTCGCGCATGCGCAGTCAGACGCTCGGATATGAGTGGTTCCATCGTTCGTTTTCACTTTTTTACACTAGACAGTTATGTTGGCAACACAGAGAAACCTACAGCGTCATAGTTGGCGGAGCGCGAAACAAACTCAATCTCAATAAACATGACATAACCCATGACCGTCGAATCTAACCTAAGAATTGACGTGTCAATCCAACAAGCCATTATCCTCGCGGTATTCTTAGGTTAGATTCGACGGTCATGGGTTATGTTATGTTTATTGAGATAGAGATTGTTTCGCGCTCGGCCGACTGTGGTGCTGTAGGTTTCTCTGTGTTGCCAACATAACTGTCTAGTGTGAAAAATTTGCCGTCTCAGATTCATTGTCCCTAAGTGTACATGATATATTTGTGAGAGAGAGAAAACGAAATGAAAAGAATGGTAATGCAAGGAAGTTTTTTATCGTGCCCCTCGCAGAGTTTCGAATTTGAGTAAGAGCTGCTCGACGTATTCCAGGCGTCTCGACGAAACGGTAGCGGTGGTAAAAGAACGATTTACATGAAACGCGAGGGAGGTTTTAGCGGACCGTGATATCGAAACTCAGGTGGGTGGTAAACCTGTTGTCGACAGTCCAGGATCGGGGTTTCAGGGGTGATCTCCGATAACTCGATAAGATTAAATCGAATAATTGTCAATTAAAATTAAGCCCCTTGGATTCTTAAAAAGCGGCCAACGAGGCGTGGCTTGATCCCGTTTCACGGTTGAATCTCTACCGTTACCTAAATTCGATTGTATTTTTTACTCCGACAAAATCTGGACAAGAAAGATCTTTTGGGATTATGAAATTTCTCGAAAAATTTTCATTTATTTTCTGTTTTCAGTATACATCCTGTCACCCTTTCGTGTTATTCAGTTTCTCTGGAAGCAGGTGCAATATCACATCTGCCCAACTCTTTGGCGAGAATAAATATATTGCGCTTTCGCAATGTCGCGTAGCGAAGTCGTCTTCCAAGCTGCAGTAGTCGTAGAAAATGCGAAACACGATATGATTATTTGCTCCTTCTCAGCATAAGCGGTGTAATATATATCCAACGGCACTCAGCAGATTGCGGTCTGCAGATTAAGCCCAGCTACCGTGGGAGGTAAAAAGTCTCTTTGGCGGAAGAAATGAAAGCCTTCGGTCCTGCTTTACTCGCTCTCCTAAGACGACAGGATCATCAGAAGTTTCCCTTCATTTTTTCTCGTCTCCAGCCTGTGCCCTCTTCATTTTAGGCCGCCGATCCTTCCATTTTGAAGAGATTTTAGTCCCCTAGATCCAACTCACTACAGATTATAATTGCTTTGAGCACGTTTAATTAGGAATCCGTTCGTGATCGACGTTTAATCACTTAATTATATTTTTTCGCAACACCCAACAAAATTTTTTTTAAGAGAAAAAAACCGCTAGGTCCTTTTCAAATTCTAATTAGGCGTTATACTGTGCGAACCTGAGCCGAGTAGGCGGAGGGAACTTTCTCGAAAAATCAAATTACTCGGAGCTGTGTATAGATGATTCGTAAGGCGAAACGAGTGGAAAAATAACGGATGCGAAAAAGATGCTAAACTCACGAGAATTTTACTGTTTTCCTCGAGGGAAATAACTCGTCAATATTGATCGCGGTGGTAGCGTCTTGAATAAAAAATTTACTCCCCTGGGTGATTTCACGATTCTTGAAATTATTTCTCATCGTATATGTAATTCTGGACTAATAACTTTAAATCAATTTATCGTATTCATCCGTTCTTGTGTGTTCGTTTGTTTGTTTTTTTTTTTTTTTATTTACTTTCCTTTTACACAGAAAAGCAATTTCAGCATTCGTTGTACACGTGACAAGAAGAAGAGTTATTCCAATATTAACTAGCCGGGAAATTTCACTATTTCACAATTCACAAATTTCCCTTCATGATCTCTACAAAACTTTCAGAATAATCGAAATTAAAGCTGCATTTGGTAGTAGAAGTAAGATCGCTTTGTTCTTTTTTTAATACGAAAGTTCACAGGTTTGAAATATTTTATTTTACACCATAATTTAAATTTACTTGTGCTGAGATTTGACCTATCTAGTTCGTATTCAAACTAATTATTTTTCTACTTGCTACGTAGTGACATTGATTAACGATAATAAATTTCTTTCTTGCATTCACACCGGGTTGTTCAATTCTGATGCACCGATCAACACGCAGGCCTGATTGAATCTACTGAAGAAATAGATTTATTATCAATCACAAAATGAAATTAAAACAGATACGTCGAGTTCACTTGTGCGAAAATATGAGACAAATGAGAAAATTGAAGACAAAATCGTTGACCCAGGTACCAGTCGTACTCATGATTAGGATTGCGTTTGAATACTCTTTACCTTCATCTCAAAGAGATTGCTCGCCCCTTCCTCTCGTCTTTTTGGAATCGTCTCCGCAGTGTCACGATCAGAGCCTAGCGTGGTTCTATTTCGCAACGAGGGGACGATTCGGACAACGTGAGCCTTCCTCAAAGAGCTTTTTCGGTATCGGGGGCGCAGCCCTGAGTCCTGATCTCTCAAACGTTTTGCTCAGTCGATTTTCTCTCTTCATTTCCACGAATAATTCACGACAATTTCGCAAAAATTTGAACCACGAATTTACTTATAATTTTTTCAACATCTTTACTGGATAGCTAAAAGTTATCCGGGCAAAGTAAATCTTCTTTCTAATTTTTTCTGAGTTATTGTTTTTCCTATAAAATCTGCTGGACTAAATGAAAACCGATTCAACAACACGTCAAACGTACATATATCGTTCGATATTTCATAGAGACGTGTTCGACAGTTGAAAACAGAATCGGCAGTCGTAAAGTCAAAAAGTGTGTCGAGCTTCAGAAGAACCACCCATACAATAATGTAGACTTATATTTTTCATTTCGGGCGTTTTATCGTCCTATCGTTTACCGAAGTACGCCTTCAAACTACACCCCGATCGTTCACCTCTCCTTTCGCATCTCTTCTTTTCTCACGTTTTCTCACTGTTCCTTCTCATTGAGTTTTCTGCGGGTTCCTACCGGCGTATACGACGTCATGAAGTCCCGCTTCCACCACCCTTCCAGCCCCAGTTTCTCCTACCCGGTTATATTCCCCGTGATATTAATCCGAACGAGAATTGTGCAATTGAAATCGCGTAGCTGAAAAGGCACTCGTGCGCATGCCCGGAATATCATTTACCACTTGACCGATAAGCCCACCGCTGCACGACGCGGGACATTTTTACTACCGGGAATAAATATCACCGGGGCAAAATTAAAAGCGCTATTTTATCGCGAAACCGGAAACGAGGTAACGAGTGAGCGGAATTAGCTACCGCTGGTAAAACGTCGCAGCGTCATGGCGCCTGTTTACGTATTGCCTTCGATCGAGGTTCACTCAACGAGCGTGAAAAATGCCTCGGTGTTCGTAAGAGCGCCGATCACGGCCAGCAGCCGAAAAGCCGTTCAAATATTCAACGATATTGAAAATGCTTTCACTCTACACTCTCAGGTCGTTTTATTTTCATCCTTTTGATGTACATATTTTTTATCCTCTCCTTCTTTACGCGTTCCTCTCTCACCCGTGTCCAATTTCTGCCGATGAACGTCTCACACGCTCATCCTTTCATCTTAGAAATGCTCGCCTTACCTCCGCAAGATGTACGAACTATATCTCGCAGTCTTCGAACTCACCAACCAATCGTTGCTCGCCCTCCGTTTAAAGGTCTCGCTAGTTGGGTGACGCCACCGATAGGCGGTGCTTATAACGTTCAATTCCAATTCGCCTACGTTCGAAATCGCGGTTCGCAATTTTTACTTTTGTTGTTTTCTTTTTATTATCATTTTTTTTTTTTTTTTGTCAGGTTCCATTTTTTTCTTTCAGGAACGGGTACGTGGCGCTGGTACAGGAATTCCAGAGTAGATTCTGAGCCCGTAAATAAGTGTTATCCGCGTATAATTCAAACCGATTCCATTCCGCAGTCGATTTGAATACGATTTCAATATACAATCACGGGGCTTCGAAGCCTCAGTCGGCCTTTCCGCCTCGCGTACGAGCCAAGCCTTCGAAAATACCTATCGTATAACCGGGTAACGAATGGTATACAGAATTTCCCGGGTGAACATTTTTTCTTCACCAGTATTTGCAGATTTCTTTCGCAAACCTTTGAAAAATATCTCAGAGAGATTTTCCGCTTCTATCTCTTTTTTTTTCATTTACATATCTCACGTTTTAAAATTATTACTTTTTTATTTATGCAACAAATTTTAACACCTGTCCGTATGTTTCGTATTTTTTTTATGATATTACCAGAAACAAAATATCTGGAAAGAATTTTCGTTCAAAAAAAGAATCGAAATGAGGTTGGAAAAATAAAACGAATCATAATTTATTTTTCCAATAACCAGAAGCTCTGATATTTCAAAATAAACATCCACCACGTTTCTCTTCCGGGTATGGATCGGCGGACTTTCATAAAAATATATTGAACATTCGATATTATGTGTACATACCGGGACACTACACGGATGTGCACTATAAGGATCTCTAATTATGTGAAATTCAAGGTACACCTACAGTGTACACTCTTGGATCGAAGCCGCTAGCAAGCGGTTGATGTCGCCATAGACTATAGAGGTATAAGAATAAGTGTCACCTACATAGACTTATAGAGATAGACCGCGCCGTCCGTGCACCGAGCTGAAGCCCTAACTAAAAAGAGAAAGTAACAGTGGGAGTCCGACCTCTCTGTTGCACGGTCGAAAAAGTGGGGAAAGTAGTAAGGCAAGGGGGGAGACATACTTGTATAAGCTAGGTGTTTCCCCCGCCAAGTCACCGATTAGAGTGAGAGGTCGGCTCCCGCTGTTGCGCTGTCTTTCTAATTAGGGCTTCAGCTTCGTACACGGACCGCGTAGACTATCTCCGTAAGTCTATGATGTCCCCCGTCTAGAAAGAGAGAGATAGAGAGAGAGAAAGAGAATGAGAGCCATCAACATTTCTCTATCTACTGGCGCAAGCGCAGTTGTGCACATTCAAAGATCGGGCAAGAGAACCGAATGAAACCACCAGACTTTTGTAGAAACATGCATATTTCATTATTCGAAACTATCTTCCAAACATAACCTTCCGAACTGTTGTATGTCAACAAGCTGTACAAACTAACCTGCTACTGGCGCTCACCGATTCAGATGCTTGCGATCACGGTGCGCATGCGCCAGTAGAGAGAGAAAGGTAGCCGCCTTTCATCTTATTTCTCTTTCTGGTAGGGATACACTTCCACTTACACGAGAGCCCTATACTTCCCCTACTCTGTTCTTATACCTAAATGGATGTCGCTACGGCGGACCTCGGAGCTGCTCAAACTGATTCTTACGGCGCGCATCCACGTAATATCTCGGTATATAATGTAAAGAAAACATGCCGAAAAAAAATTTTACTCGTTTCTTCAGTCTCCAAGGATTCGGCGCGGAAAACGTACCGAGTTCTTGTTCAAATCTTTACTTATTCTTCGTGGGAAAAGAAGGACCAAGGACATCGTGACCCCTCGATGATTGTCCTCATTCGTCCCGCTCGAAGTTTCCGGAATTCTGAAGCAGGGTCACCAACAACTTTCTCCTTTATCGCAGCAGTTCTTCAGGAAATTCCACAGCCAATCACAGTCTCACAGTCAGTTATACTCGAAAATTGCCGTAGACTAACCCGCTGGAACCAAGGCTGGGTTGTCTATGTCCAGTTGTTCTGACACCTGTGCGTCCCTAGTAGATGCGGAATCATAAAATTGTAATCCGCGTGTTCCATCGCCGGGGTTTGTAACAGATGCGGAGACTGCGAAACGGCCATTACGAGGGCTGAGCCCAGATAAATACCATTTACTACGTGTAATATGAGCAAATACGAGCAGTGGCCCGGAAATATTACGCGAATTTATGTGGACACGGTGATATTAAATGCGGCTTCTAACCTAGTGCAACCGACCCGCGGAGACTGGTAGTTACTAAACGCGAAGAGCTCTGGGTTGATAGTGCTATCATTTCCTCCCTCTCGCTACGACGCTCGTTATTTTTCAAGTGCTGGCAACGGATGGATGCGTAGCCAGGATCGGCAAGGTGTCGCTTTGCGTCCCCTGTTTTTCTTTACACAGTGCAATTCTCCCCAGCTAAATATCCTCGCAGTCTCTTGGTTCGTTAGGCTGGCAGACCACTTGGCCAGAAGTAGACAGTCTATTTCGATTCGCTGAGTAATCGACGAATAGAATACCTGTTGGTTAGGAATAGGTCCCTGTTTGGCTAGGATAACGAGTGAAATAATTAGATTTACACATTTTACCGTCACGACGCGAGTGTCGCTCGCTGAACAGGCCAATTGGTAATTCGTTCCCAGACCGCATTCAGTCCATGGAAAATTAAAGGGATTACCCACGAGTGCTACTCGGTGGACCAAACATTGCCAATGAACAGTTGAATAGATAAAATAGATACGATTTGAGCAGCTTGGAGTTCGGCTATAGATATGCTTCGAACACGTTTGTCATATTACGAAGTGCGTTTGTGCAAGGTTTGTGCATAACTAACTAAAATGACCGTTGGACGAGGATCGGACTAGAGAAAGAAGGAGAACCAGCTCGAAAGAAAGTGCGATCAAACAAAGGAAGTGGATTTCTTGAACATTTCTAACACCTGATCATGTTTTGAATAGTGAGTGGATAACTAAACCACCAATGCCGCAGTTCCGGACTAAATTAAGCACGTCCTTCTAACAATCAGGAATATGTACAACTCGGCGAATTTCAAGTGCGGATCCAGAATCCGGTTATCATTCAAGTTGAGAGTATTAGTTTCTGGGACGTGGCAGGTTTATCAAATCTTGATCAAAACTTCGCCATTAATCCACTCCGATAACTTCTGTTTATATTGGACTCGAAAGAAGTTTACGGTACCATTTCTAAAATAATGTTCAATTATTCTTGTAAATAAGTAGAGCGTAGAATACTTGGAGAGAATTATTGGAAATATCTTCTTCTGATTATTTAGGGTTCGTTGTCTCCTTTTATCTATTTACTCATGATTATGTTGTGTCATCGTATATTCAGACAGATCCACTGCAGAGCGGTTAATTTTACAAAGCGAACTCTATCGAACGGAAATTTTCAACAGCCGTTAACTGGGTCACCGCATTGTCAGCAGTAAATAATGTGTCAAAATTTAAGCGTGTCTGTAAAGCTGGTTTTACATCTTATTGTTAAGTTTATTTAGCGTTCGGATGTGGGCCCTCTAGAGTAAAAGTGAAACAATGAAAAGCCAATAGGATCAAAATAGATAGGACAATTAAATCAAAGATTGGGCTACTATTTGGTCAGCCGTTATCGACTTATAAATTACAGAACTTAAATTCAGATAATTGGCGCATAAAAAAGATTTCACGTTGGTTGTATTTTAATTAAATTGTTGTAGCAGCCTCTCGTTCTGTCTGAATCAGACGTCTTTATATTGTGTTGTAACAGTCGAATAAGCCCGCCTAAATCATAATAAGATTTTAATGCGGATGTAAAGGCTTGACCGTCGTAGCCTATAACTTTCCTCCTCACCGTTTCTCGATCTCACTCCCTCGACGGCAACCAAAGTAGTAACATGGATCAACACATAAAAATAGATATACTTATCAAAATGCAGTGAGCTTGTACAAAAAAAAAACTAATTTTGTATTTGAAAATTCACTGAATTTAAAGTTGCATAGTCACTTAAATTACGCATAAAGAAAAAAAGGAAAAAATGTGTATATTAAAGGAACATATGGAAAGACAAGACAGCGCAGTCGAATAAATTAACGGACGAAACTGGACAAACACGAGGATAAAATCAGACTTGGATTGCTATTGATAACTTTACCATATACACTTATTTATGAATAATAAATTTTCTCAGGAACTTGGACAGAATTGATCAGTACAGTCTGTGATTTAAGAGTCACTACGTTTGACATGTGTATTTGTCCATCATTATATTTGTCCATTTTATTTTATTTAAATTGATTTATTGGCACAATGAGTTTATAATTTTATTAAAAAAACAAAAATGTATATATCTGTCTAGTCTTATTTAAACATAATTTTGACTTGATGTTATGGACCAGAGGATTTTAACGACGATTTAACCTCAAAACTTGCCTGATGAAGTTGGAAAATAAATAAAACCAACGAAACGTTGCAAATTTTGATAAATTGAATCTGATCAATTCTGTCCAAGTTCCCGAGAAAATTTATTATTCATTACATTTAACATGGATGAGAACCAAGATTTACACTTATTTATGTTCCTGTTACGCATATTCTATACATTTTATACAAATAACGACAATTTGATTATATACACCATAGCAGGTAATAGTTCGACGATTTTTATTAACTGGTTACGTATTACGTACCGTGGGGATAATGACTTGTTGGATCGACACGTGTTCTAAGGCTAGATCCGACGGTCATGGTTTATGTTACGTTTATTGAGATTGAGTTTGTTTCGTGCTCGGCCGACTGTGGCGCTGCAGGTTTGTCTGTATTGCCAACATAAATGTCTAGTGTAAAAACGTCAGCCGTCTCAGATTCATTGTCCCCGAGTGTACGTTCGGATGCCCAGTTCGGATTATACCGATACGTGATTCCGGCAACCTCCGAAGATTCCGTCCGAAGAAAATGTCAAAGTTAATTACCAATTTATCGACACAACGTGTATAGTTGGGGGAATAAAGCAAATAACCGATCAGCAGGATCCGCTCAGGGGTAATCTCGGCCCTTTCCTGATTCCCGTCCACTGCACGCGTACGGAGCGAATAAACCGTAACAGATTGTTTCAGTGAGACTCGATCGGCGGAGGTACACTCTGGGATCCGGTTTTATCGAAATTGGAAAAGTCATGGGAAATGAGGGTGGCTCGTCCTCCCTCCTCCTCCTCCTTTTCCATATCACTTGTCTTTTTCTTATACCCGCCCCGTGCCCAGCCACGCGCGTCTTCTTCTCGAGGCTCCGAAACTAGCTGCTGTCTATCTGGGCACAATCTCGAGGAACTTCCTCTCTCCCAATTTATTTGCAGAGGTTGCGCCGGGGGTCGCCGAATGACCGGAGGCGGCGCGGGCGTCTCGACAGTCACAATAAACTCGGATTGAAGTAATTTCGCGAACCACGACCTCCGGCTCCGGAGCTTGAAAGCGCTGCGATCGGCCGATCGAACCGCCCCTGGACCAGACTCTGCTGTTTGCGCACAAATATATTCACCGGCATTTTTTCCTTATTTTTTACTCTCCTCATTCCTGCAGCTTTTACCTTTCGATTGTTGATTCAAGCTCGCTTTCATCGATGCGATAATACGATACCCAGATTGCGATGCTGCGGAGATATTTTTCCAAACGAAATTAAGAACTGCGAACGAAAGCGAAACCACCGCGAGATGTTTACCAATTAGAGATGTGTATATACGTACGATTTTTTAATAATTCTACCCATCCTTTGCTGACGATTGTGACCTCGTCGTGGAACCGAGTTATATTCCATATTCCGTTTTAGATAGCCGAGGCTAATTAAAAGGGAATTAATATTTGAAAACGTGGAACGAGTTCGGTTTTGATCCTTCTTTAGTCGAGCGCTAAATCATCAGGCAAACTCGGAGGAGAGCTTTGTCTTTGCGGTATATGTGTGCGCGCGTGTGTGCGTGTATATACATATATATACACGCACACATATTATATATATATATATATATATACACATAGGTATTACAAACCCTCTTTCCGCCCTCGAGGTAATACTCAGATATTCAATCTGGCCGAGTATAACGAAGAAGGTGAATCAGTTTTTTTCTTCCTTCCCTTTTTTTTATTTTAGGGGGCGGGGGAGGAGGAGAGTCGGTCTTGCCTCCTTCTTACCACTAAGGTTTTTGCAGATTTTTTCGGAAATCTAATTTACCGTATTTTATCACAATCGTACAGTTGTGAAAATCCGATATTTCGTAGAACAGATTTAAGGAAAATGTATTTTCATTTTGTAATTCCTTTCACATGTAGGTAATCTATGCTGTTGTTGTAGACAAAGGAAAGGAAATACGAGAATAGCAGCTGAAATACAAAGATTTCTATCTAATTTTCAATCTGAAGATTATCTGTCAAATTATAACGATTACTTTTTAATCACAATTGAAATAAAAACACTACGATTAATGTAATAGAATCCAATACTTGTACTATTTAAAAAAATATTTTTACAGAAAATAGTATCTATAATAAAATGAACCGTTTTAGAGAGAAATCAAACTGATTTACTAGATTTTTAACAATTTTATCGTCTATTAAAAGCAGACGAAATCGCCACCAACGCTTCAATAGCCTCAATAGAATTAACGAATCACGTGATTCACCATGTATATCATTGGTTAAAGTTATACAACCATGTGATCTAACCTATTTCTGATAGGCTGTCGCCCACGTGACCCGTTAGTTTAACTTTGGATATCGCTGCGCTGGTATCACTTTTTTGAGCATCAAATCGACACGAGCTGCCGTGTGCCTGGAAGCATAGAAGTCAGCAATACAGTTTTTATAGAATCCAATGACCGCGATGTATGTAATATAACCTGAAAGATTCTGACAGTTGTCGGTGTTGAGCGCAACTGCCAGCGACAAATGTAAAAAATTTTGAGGTTACATTCATGACAGTTGGTTGCCCTGGCACGCAACTGTTCCTGGGTTCTGGCGCATGCGCATAAAGCAACAGCAGACGACAGAACGTTCCGTCGTTAGCAATTCACTCCGTATAGAACAGCGACTAGTTGGTTCGCCTCGGGGACTCGGCCGGGAGGAAAAAAGAAGCCTCGGGTCTTCGTCGCCTCCGGCGTCGTGCGACGGGAACAGGAACGACGACGGGCTTCGTTATTCTCCCGGATTCAAGTCCGGGGTTGAGTTCCCTCACCGCGTTCTTTTATTCCCGGCACCACCGCGTTTACTCGACTTGAGCTCGTATTTTCTTTTCATTTCGATACCCAGTCACGATTACTAAACATTTACTCCCAGCAGTCACGACTTGTATTGTTCGATTCGGCCAATGTGATGCATGAGAGTGAAGAAGACGATAGACGATTCAGATTTTTCGGCAACCTTTCACATCTCTGTCTTAACATCAATTTTTTGTTACCGGAATAGTAACAAATTACACAAGATCGATGAAATTAATATATGCGTTTATTAGAGATCGATTCCTTTTTATCGGCTAAATTCATCGCGGAGTGGATGAATGTCGAGAAATTGCAAGGGTCCAAAAATCTTTAACGATCCAATAGTTGCAGTACACGCGGTGAAGCGACTCGAGTCAATATTAGTTACCGAAGTTCATCAACGAATAGTCAAACACCGAACTATTCTCAGGAACGAAAATATATTTCAGATACAGTTTATGCAGATTTGAATAAAATGAGTCAAGTAGAAAATGAAACGAAAATCAACAAGTGGTTAATTTGGCTGACCCTGATAGGTATCATTTTCGAGATATCGTTATTTTTGTCGTTACTTGTTTGATTTTACCTTTTGATTATATTATATCATAATATATTATTCATTATTTCTTTATCGATTTTACCTTTTGATTAACTCGAATAGTACTGAATCAATCGAACCTAGAATCTAATTAGTTCGAGGTTAGAAGAAGTCTCGTCGATTGAAACCGATATCATCCAAATCGGTTGATTCACTCTCGAGATATAGTTGAACCTTCAACCGTAAGAATTTGTAAAAACTCAGCTTTCTATTTTCTGGGTGATTGTGTAACGACTTAGTTATTATTTTCCTTTTTCTATAAAAAAAGTGAAACATTGAAAAAAGTAATACTCGATTATTTTGATTATCAAATAACCTAGTTCATTTCTCTTCAAGGCCGGACACATTAACGTGTCAAGAAATCTATAATCAAAATAAACCTAAAATAACACGTCACGAAGAATTTTGTCAAGTTATTTCTGTAAAATCCACTAACAAAAATGTGGACAATCAATTCTTTTGCGAGTGTGATTTTTCTAAAGTTGTTTACACTGCGTACTGAAATTCAATTTTTTAGTTCTTCTATTCTATTCCTTATTTTTCTCCAAGTCGTGCTATCAGAATATTGTTCTAGTTGAAATTGTTTTTCATAAACTTATGATATGCCAACAAAATTCAGTAGCGTGTACTGTCACTTGTTCATTTCCTTACGACCCGCATCTCGTCCAATTTTACAGTTTAAATTTTGTTTATATTTCGCAAGTGCCAAGGCTCAGTACATTTTGAAATAATAATCAAAACACAACGCAACGAATTTGCTATTTATTGGATTTTTTAAAGTTGACTTCCGTCTGTCGTCTGCAAAAAATGATCACGATTCTGGGTGGGAGGCATAATGAACCTTCACTTCCCACTCATGAGTATTCCATCACTTTTGCCGAAGTTGTGTGTCGGAATAAACTGCACTACGCGAACGCGGACGAAGGGATAGACAGATGGATGGATGGTCGGATGGATGGATGGATAAACGGAGTTTGGGCGAGGGTGAAAAAGGAGCTGCAAGGCAGAGCGAGAAGATATACATTTACCGTTTGAAAGGCCCCCAGGGCGCCATTAGGAATGGGTCGAGTTTGTTTCCAGTCCTCTTATTCGGATCAGAAGTTGGCCGGCACATGATACGTCCGTTTGCATTTCTCTTCCCCCAGTTTATAGCAGAGTCCGCTCGTACTTGCTTCGGGGGATGCGTCTACTTTTCGTGCAAAAAAAAAAGTATGAAAAATAAATTTAATAAAAAGACAGAGAGATGAAAACAATAAATAAGACAGGGATGGAACAAGTGATCGAATACCGTGTCAGGTATTTCGGGAATTGACTAATTTATTATCATTTTCCAACCTAGGTACTTATTTGTACATATGCAGAATTGAAAGTCTTGTGATTCGGACACGAGGATCATTTTTTCCGTTATTTGATCAAAAACAAAAATCTTGACAAGGTTTACTTCATGCATGTGATGGTATAAAAAATAATTAATACGAGGTACATTATTTATCGCGTTTTGTGAATTCAGTTTCTTGCAGGTAACGGTAGGACTAGTCAAGATTTCAACGTAAGTAAAAAAGTAGCCAAACAGCGAAGAAAAAAATGAGGAAAAATGACGTGGACAAGTAACGCGTTTTTTATTTTATTCGTAAAACTGAGAAACCGAACGAGCAGTTCGTTGCCAATTTTTTCAGTAGCGTGAAAAGAAACTCAGCTCCTCTGGGATGTTGGTTAATTTCGCGCTGAAACCTACATCGGAGCATAACTTTTTTGCTCGGCTACCATTCGGCAAATCTTCGAGGTTTGCGTGATTCAACTCTCCTATTCGGAACAGCTGCCGTCTGCCCATTTCTCGCAGACCTTCTTCAACCGCGAAAATCGGTGGGACGGATTTGAGAATTGTTCGGCATACCGCCGTGGTCGAGGTCTGGTTATATTCGAAGAAAACATTCACCGCCGTATCACATGGAACGTTTGATTTCCGGCTAAGTTGGTGCGACGATTTTTTACTTTTCATCATCTTTGGTGATGTTAGAAAAGTATTATTGCTTCCGGGTTGAGTATTGAACTTTTGGTTCTACCGTAAATAAATCAATTTTCAATGTTTTATCGACAAACCTATACTTTTTCCTCCTTATTGCTTTTTTCTAAAAAAACGTTTATATCTTTTCCAGTATCTATAATTATTAGACTGGGCCGAAAAAAACGAAGAATTTTTTTTTTTAATGTTAATTTAATATTAATATTAATATTAAGGGCTCAAACTTTCAGGATAATTTTTATTTGTCGTCATGAACAATGTTTTTACAGTACCATTAAAAAAAAATTCCTCGTTTTTTTGGCCCAGTCTAATAATTATTTTAATGATTTGGAAAATTGAGGCATTTTTGAGTTTGGGATTTGTATCAAAACATATTCACATTCTGCAAGCTTGACTCGGTTCGAGTAAATCAAAAGTTGAAAAATATTACTATTTTACAAAATATGTCGTTATGTCAATTGAATTATTTCAACCGCGTTACTATCCGAAATTTTTTTCATTCAGAGCTTCAATTTTTTTCCTAACTTCAAGCGTGAATTTTTCACAGAAATTGAGTTAAAACATTTCGGGTAAAAGCTCGTGTGATCCATTTAATTTTCATTTCGACGTGACAATATCTCACTGGCGTAAAAACATATATTTCACGTGTCCGGATTTTTTGACAAAATATCCTCGATTAGGAAAGAAAAAAAAGATAACCGTGAAAGAAAGAATGGGAATGACGGGACGAAAGAAATAAAAGGCGAACGTTTTTCCTGCTCATTTTGAAATTGACGCTCGGTGCCCGATTCGAGGTGGGTAATATTATTCATCCACAGCTCGCCTCCGCGAATGGCGGTAATTCTATTCACGCGAATCCCCCGCTAATCGAGGCTCTTTATTACCAACTCCGTTGATACCGCTTGATTGTTATAGGGAGAAAGTGAAATATAAGAAGAAGAAAAATAAGAAGAAGGCCACTGCTGGAAAAAATCCGAATCTTTAAAATAGAGGGTGAATGTATTTGAGTTGCTAGTTTTAAGGAAGAGGAAAAAGGCCGATTCAACGTGCCACTTGTAGCCAATACGATTCGGCGAAGGCCTGCGACTTGCCGAAATTCGCGTCTTGTACAAAAGGGTGTCAAACGCATCATTACAGACTTCCGCGAATGGAATCTGGCTGAATTTTAACAGAGAATTTCGAAAAACAGCCGGTGTCCATATTCGCCCGTCTCATCCTGAGATCCTGTTTCCGGTCCAATTCGTCGTTTGGAAGCGGACGCTCTTTCATCCCCGTCGTATTTTTCCTGCCACTTTTTCATCCCCTTCCAAGCCATGTACCGTATCTTTCTCTACGGTTCCTGTTCTCCGTCGCGTCGGCAGCTTCGTTCGCGCTCGCTCGTCTTCGCCTCGTTTCTTGTCCAGACAGTGCGAAAAAAAATTGACGCGAAAAAGGGGTAGGAAAAGGAATCTGTTCGTCATTCGGTACTCAAAGATGCCGATCGTCGGAAATGGTTGAACAAAATTTATCACACTCGAAAGTTGATCGTTATCTCAATTCCGCTGCAGGCAGGTGAACGCTGAGAAATTAACAGTATCTTTCTTACATATCTTTGGTTTCGAGTCTGTTTGAGAAGCCATCGGGAAAAAAGAACACAAATTTGTAAAATGGAGGAACGATGGGTGGGGAGAAAATTTCTTTACTCGGTGGGACGAAAGAGAAGAAAACCCGGGACCGACTGTATTTCACCCCAAATCACCGAGAGGATAGCCCTGTCTTAAATTTATCTCTTCGAGCCGACGTTATAATACGACTACGATCGAGCAAACGGCGTTACTTACGATTAGTTTACCTTTCTCCAACAGAAACTGCTCCTGGTGGGCCTTCCTTGGATCTCTCGGCTTATAAATTTCGTTGAGAAAAGATCCATGGAACAGGACGGTGTTCGATTCACCTTGTATAAGGTACTTGAGAAAAGGAGAGGTCAAGAAAAGAATGAAAAAACAAGCGGCTTCGGGCTGACCGTGAGCCCGTTTTCAAACTGCAGGTTTCAAGTTGACAAAACGAACAGTTGGATATCTGATTTGTAATTAGCGTCCGAAAAAAATCCCGAGTTACGAAATTTTCAGGCCAAAGAGCATATTTTTCGTTTCTCGTCCGCCATATTGAATCAACCATCTTGAATTTCCAAAATCTAATATCATATTCGTGATCACCGATCTCGAAAACCTCCGAGCACCGAGTTTTGTTCAAATCGATTTAATTAAGCTTTTTTTCCACCATATTGGATCCGCCATTTTGTAATATCTACAATCTAACCTCGGATTCGTAATCAGCGATTGAAAAAACGTCAAGGTACCAAGATTTATTAAAATCTTTTGATCCGATCTCAATATATCATTATTTTTATTGTTTAGGATCATGTTATTTCAAAAATTCGAAAAGTACTCGGCCGTTTGAAGCCAAACTCTCGTCAGTTCTAAGTTTGGAAAAGCGGTGATAATTGAGACCAAAATCATTTAAATTCGGCAACTTGTCCTCGAGATATTGTCGGACAAAAGAATCGATCATATACGTATATATTTTGGCTTTCACACTTTGACCTCTCCGTATTCGATGACTTTTCTGTATTTCGATTTTTCAAATTTTCGAAATCTATTCAATAAATTTTAAATTTAAAAATTTTTTATCGTCACTTCTGTTTTCCGATACTTCTACAGGTCTATCAAAGATCCAAAGATTCTCAGTTATAACGAAAGGCTTAGGTTTTTGATTCGAACAAAGTCACCCCACAAGGTGAATTTCGTTACTGAAACTTTTGAGTATCTTGTGGAAATTGAGAACCATAAGGAGTAGAAGTGAGAATTACGATTACGAGTAATATATAGTTTAGTAAATAGAAGTATTCTTTTGATTAGAAAATCATCAGAATTCTGACATTTCTATATTTTTATTTACCATACTCTGCCTTTATACATTTTGAGTCTCGTTTATTTCAAAATTTGATGAAACAGATTTTCGTGTCTTTAAAAATCCGATATTGTAACCCTCATATTCTCTAACCTTTGAACATTTTCACCCCGATCAACGCACCCTTATTCATTTTCTCCAATTCCCAAGGGATATCCACAAGTTCGAGCGACGAAACTGACCTCGAGGGGCGGTTTCGTTCAAATCAAAAAACTGAGCTTTCCGCCACGGTACGGCGATACGGTCGCGTCTGAAGGGAGAGGAAACAAAAAAGGAAAATGTAGGAGGACTAACGAAGAGGTCGGGGCAGTTATCGAATTCCCGAAGGTCCGGCACGGCGGAGGATCGGCTGCTGGAGGGGATGGAAAAGGGAAACCGGTTGCCTGCTGGTATTACGATTCGGGATCGGACGGAACTAGGAAGCAATAAGCCCAGTGCCTTCGACGATTGCTTCATTTCCGTAAATAGGACTCGACGTGTCGACGTGTATATTCTCAAGCGATCCGAATCTCGCTTCCTCCCATCGTCCGCGTATAAATATCCCATATACGCTGTGTTTTCCAAAAAAACTCGCTGTAGATGATAAAACATTGAAGAATGAGAACTCGTTTCATGTTTCAAAAATATGCTTGAATGTTTAAAGTGAAAAATAATACACAAAATAATCTAGTGAACTTCAATGGAATTCTTTTGGAGTTCGGACGTTTATATACCAGAGGTTTAATTTCTATCTGAACAAATTTGAGAATTATCTTAGAAACTCGCGAAAGAATTTAATCTCGTCGATTGCATCTTCGTCAAATATTATAGAATATGAAGACTGAGATATGGGATGAAAAAGTATGAGTAATTATGAGTAATAAAAAAATTTCCATTTGGGTGAAAGAAACGTAAAGGACACTGGCAATTTTTCTGCAAAGTGACTCAAGCGTGCAGTGATAAGGTTTAAATGATGTTAACGATTGGATAGTCTTCCGAATGAAATAATCCATCGTAGAATAAAATCGACCGAATCTATCAGATTTTTTAACAATTTTGAAGCGATTCCCCACGAAGCGTCAATTTCTAAACTTTTCTTTACAGGTTATTGAATTATTTTTAAAGATATCTTCGCTGTTTTCGCATAAAATAATTCAATAATTATTCCATTCATATCCGTTTGGAAATAAAACCAATAAACGGTATTGAGTATTGTCAGGATTATTAATAGGGCTGTTTTTGAATTTTCATGCTCCCAGGGGCTTGAACGCTTTCAAATTAATGTCAAAAAAAAAAAAAGTTCCTTGAATATTTAAGCTCTTTACATCAACTCTAAGACAGTCCTTTTCGTGATCTAAATATCACATGAAAATGACAGGTGAAAAACTATTTCTGCTCTCTGAAATTTTATAAATCGTTTACGATTGTACCTAAAATTCTGGAAACTACATATTTGTGTAGAGAGTTGAACACTCTAGAAAAAAAGCTCCGATGCTCAAAATTCGCGAACGAAAGCGTTCACATATTAATTATCATTGAAAGTTCGATCAAATTCGTTAATTAATAACGTAAATAATGATAAAAATTGAAAAACAACCACATTAAGGACCAGCCCGTCGTCTAACCAACCAGATCAACCAGTGTCCCTCGGACCACGAGGAGGCGCATAATTAGCGAGTGCAATCGAGGCGATTCGCGATTCGACGAGACTCGCGGATCACCGTTTAGATAGCCGGCGGTAGTTTCGAAGTGATTTACATTCGGCTTAGGGCTCGGGGTGGCGTGCTCGAGAGCCATAACCTGTCCCTCCGTGTTTTCTTTCGTTGAATAGAAATTTATTGAAACCGCCTACAACAGCCAGTCCGGGTTGTCTCCTGCCCGGTAACAACGGGTTATTTTCACGTATTTATCTCGGAGGCGCGCTGTTGTTTACAACTTCCGCACCCGGAACTTTTACCTTTCCCTGCAGGTCATCCCCACCTGTGACCATGGCTCGTCGTACGGGAAAATGGTTCGTGCTCGGCGAGTCTACGTCATTCTATTACCCCTTTCTCTCGCTAAGTTTCGTCAATTTTTTCTTGACTCTATCGAAAATGGATGAAAATCGAAACGGAATTCACGGTTTTCCGTTTCTTCAAATGGTGAAAATACAATTCTTCGTCAACAAATCTCATCTCTCTGGCGTAACGTTTGTCGTTACTTTCATTCTGTGTAAACAATATGTATATTTCTTGTTTCTTTTACGAATCGTTGTGAACTATTTGAGTCATCGTTTAAAATCAGTTTTATCCCAACAACTTGGTTTTTTCAAATACAAATGCAGATGTTCTACACGAGTTCCGTGTAGTAGTGATTGAAAGATTTTGTTGCCGCTGGAGAATTTTTGCCATACCTCATCTTGTAGACACTTGCGATTGATGTTTTACAGACGGACTGGTATGAGTGAAAAATGAATGACACGTGTGTATATTTCAGAGCCGCAAGCGGAAGTGAAGATTTATTTTACAACATGGCTGACTGCCTCAGGCTGCTATAACAGCGAATGGCGGGAGCTTAGAGCGGTTATATTTAAACAAAAGAATTACTCGTTCGCCTTATTCTGCATAGACATTAAATCATCCTCTGATAACGGGTAAATAATACGCAGCTTGTCTCCCAATGCAGGGAAAAATGCAACTGCTGCACGTTTTCCAATTACAAAACTTTCGGAAACGTTCGTATGCCGAAAGGAGAAAGAAAAAAGAAAAATTAAAAAAAAAAAAATTAAAAAAATATACATCATAGAAAACTGCGAGCTTTGGTTTAAAGAAAAAAAAAAAAAAAATACAGCCAAATTGGATGAAAAAAAAAAATCATCCCCCTTTGGATGGTGTAATGCGTACAAGGCGACCAGCATACAGCATAAGTTAATTAGGTTGGGCGGGAGGCGTGACGCGGTAATTATTGCAACGTGGCTTTCTCTCTCTTTCTTTTTCTCCCTATTTCGTTGCTCGCTACCTGCCCACCTGCCAGGACAAAGTTATTAATTGCTTCCTACCATTGCTTCCTTGGACGGGCAAACCCGGTTCGACTCTGCTCTTCCTCTCAAGCCTTCTTGCCCATCATCACTCACCCCCTTTCTCTCTCTCTCTCTCTCTCTCTCTCTCTCTCTAGCTATCTATCTTTCCTTTCCTGTTGCGACCCCATTGCTCTGCATCATCGCGTTGCATTAGGTACCCATAACTCGGGCTATGCGAGAAATTCACTGCCTTAATCGAAATATTGCTCGCTTCTCAACCACCCATTATATTGCTCTTGACATTTATAGAGAAATGTAGATCTTGTTATGCGATGGGGATGAAGAACGATTGACTTTCATTTACAAATGGGATTCGTTCGTCTGAACGATGTATGTATCGGCAGATGGTAAGGCTGGATATCTTCGGAAAATTATGGTTTTTAGTTCCATAGTTGCTTCCTTTGAAAACGTTAAGATGGATATACCAAAATCGCACTACAGAATCTCAGGTATTGATCATTAAAGCTGTACGGAAAATACTAAAAAGCCTTTTAACATTATTGCCGAAAGGATACCTGAATAGTGTAATTAATACATTTTCAGGAAAATCTCAAGTTGAATTCCATTACGAACCAAGTTATCTATCAGCATGAATTAAAAGTTCAGAAGCTGAGAATGTTACTTACAATCGGTTGAAAATATTATTCTGTCACGAGCTGAACTGTTTAGTACCGTATATTTACTTTTGGACATTATAAAGCAGCTTCGGTATTATATGATTGTTCAGAACCACTTTGAAAGACTTTAACATTTGAAAAAGTCTCTAAATATCAAGCACCTGAGTGTTTGACCGGAATACCGATCACCAATGCTTGAAATGTTACCGTATCATTGAAAAAACATACTCATAGTTGCGAGGAGTATAAAATTAGCTGAATTGCGGAGCGGTGAATTTTGATTGAAAACTCAAGCTGCTACCGGTAACTGAAATTTGATGACAAATTGCTGACGAGTGAATAAAACGGTAAATAGATCTGTCGATTTATCACGATGACTCTTTTCGACCAAGCTTTATCGATCGAAACTTGAGGCACATGGAAACAATTACTCCAGAAAAGTATTCTTGTTTCTGAAGTTAGACCTTGGAATTAGAAGCTGGGCCGAAGAATAAGATAGTAGAGCATTTCAAACGTTAAGGGTTAACGGGTCTGCGGTACAGTCCCAACAATTTAGAGTTGATGGGAAACAGGATCGTGCACATTATATTGACCAGCAGTTAAAATAGCAGTAGCCAGTTGATTAACGAGGAATGTTATTGGGTGTCGTTAGACTGCTATTCGTCTAGCTCGGGGCTGACCGCAAGGAAGCCGTGCCCTTCAGGGAAGAGGCTCTCTAGGGTCATTCTGGGGAGATTCAAAGCTTTCTTGCCATCGCTTCGTGGACCCGTCAACGGACCCCAGGCGAAATAGCCAGTCCGCCGAATACGCTCGGTAATTCGACCATACACATCCCTCGGCTCATTGAAACCAACTTCTGCTCTCCCCGTCAGTTTCCATCATCTCCACCCCGAACTGGTTGGTTAAACAACTCAAAGGCACGATACCCCAACTTTGATATTTTCCATCAACGAAATACTCTCCGAGAAATTCCACGTGAGACTGACGAGAACGGAAAGTAAAGGGGGAAGATTTCTTGGACATACTGACGATGCACTTGTTGCTTGGTGCCCAACGATGCACGCCTGAAACTCGTCCGTCTACTCTTGCATCCTTGGAATCGATAGAATATGGGAACGGAAAAGTCTACCTAACGATTAATGGGTCCTACTTTCTGAATCGAAAGTGGGGAAAAGATAAAAACAGTTTAGAAAATCAGCAGTGTCATTTGCGTCAATGGTGATGATTATGAATGAAACAACTACCCTACTGTCTAATAACACAAACTTGTAAGATATCGACAATTGGAGAAAGAGACTTACGGTCAAAAGATTTTCGTTATGAAACCATTGCCACGGATGTTGTTTCATTCATGTTCACCATCATTGGCCCCAATAACATTGTTGGAGGCTTTGTTCACGTTTTTTTCTATGTCTTAACCTTCGATTTATCTCCAAGCTTTCGGTTTCGGCCGATATTCAATCTCTTCATTGGGACAGTCAGAACTTACTTTGTTAGAAGCAGTTTTGCAAATAATTTTACGAGTACATAAGGTTGTACGGAGTGAATTTCTAACTGCGAGTCGACACTGCGTATTTTTCAGGAATACCAATCATCAGAAACTTGAAGTTTTATCACGAACGTTCGTCGCGATGTATCTAACCTCAAAAATTTTTACAGTTGGGCTCGATTATCAGATTTTTAATGGTCGGTCAGCCTGACTAACAAACGATGTCCGATTACAGCGCAAGTGCTTTAAACTCTAGCAGACGACAGAGTGTTAACTTTTTAGGAATTCACTCTGTATTAATCAAAGTGTGTTCAGTGCGAGTAGAATTGCGCGAGAGAACTCACGCGAGAGTTTTAGTATGTTAAATAATTTTTGTAAATTTGTCGCATCAAAAGTTGGCGTAACGATGACGGCCAGGAATCGAGGTTTACCTGGGTAGGTTGAATCGAGGGATGGAAGAGCGATGCGGTGGCGAACTTTTAATACCCATCACTCCGATTCCCGAGGGGTCACTTTTCCCCCACTTTATCTCGACGGTAGAAAGTGATCTTTTCCCAAAAGTATAAGTCGCCGGTTTTATACGATTCGTTATTGATTGCGCGGTGTCCCGACGAAGCCGCAAGCTCTGAAATCCGAAATTGACGACGTATAAACGTCAGCGGCCGCCGATTAAAGGTCGGAAGTCAGCGAAATGCGCGGCTTGTTTGTTCCCGGACCCGCGATGAACACGAGTCCGTCATCGTTGGCGGTCGCCGGAAATGATGACCTTGTGTATAACAAGGGACAGATAAAATTTACCCGAGATAACGGACCTCACCAGGTATGAATTACGGCCATCCTGCGGCTCTTCGACGCAGCTTCTCTTCCGAAAAAAAGGCATTGCTCGAGGAATTTGTTTCGCGAGGACGTGAATTCGAGTTTTACGAGTGTCAGGGAAACTAATTAGGCTACTTGAGACAAATACCCTCTTGGGTAAAAATCCGATGGAACTAAGTTTACTCTGTAACGCCAAACGGAGAGAACCCGTGTCGTACGCTCCAGCTTACACCGAATACGGTGAACTCTCCGTAACTTCACGGTTTCCGAGAACTCTCCACACCCATCACCCGATGGCAGGGACTTATCCAGATCGAGTTTACAGCACTGAGAAAATTTTCATTTGTTTTATCTAGTGTATCTACTGGAAAATTATAATAAAATGGGCATCGTTACAATGGTAGTTTGAATATTATTGGTATCGCTGGAAAATATCGTTACTTTGTTTAGTGTAATTATAGTTGATTATACTGAATTTTTGGAATATTGTTATTCCGATGTCGTTACATTTTTTTTTTCAATCAAATAAGACGTTAACATCAATTTATTCTACTCCAACATCAAATTATAGGAACAGTTACAGAAAAATATCGAACGGATTGCCTGAACTGAAAGGTATAATAATATACATATATATTCGAATTTTTAGGTAAAAGCAGCAAAATTCATTCTCACTTTTTAGCCTTGAATTATGTTTTTCGGTTATGGTAAAAAATTAAAATGGCTGAGGACTGCATAGCGATTACAATTATAAATTTCTCTCGGTGTGTTCAACCCGTTTTACTATTTCACGACACGTCCGCAAACGTATGAAAGATGTAACAGAAGATTTGTGGGAAAATACTCGTGACATTCTTCCAGGTTTTACTTTACATCGAGTTTAGATAAACAGGAAACCAAAATCTGACCTCACCGACTTGGCAGACTTTCTCAAGTACGTAATATATATCCTCCGCTGAAATGGCGCGTTTATGTTTCTTCCATGCATCGTATCTCTTGTAAAATAATTTTATCCAAACCCTCGACACACCTTATACTGTGAAAGAATAAAATTTTCCTACGTACAAGTAATTCAAGGAAGAAAAATCAAACCAAACAACCATTGCATTGAATTTACAATTATGAAATTTAAAACATTCCTGTGTACCTGCGTCACATTTGAACCCAATTCGTTACTGATCGAAACGCAAATAAATTCACTCATTTGAATATATGCAACGAGACTGTGTTTTGGAAAAAGCGAGTATACTTGGAGTTTTAGAGGTGGAGGAAATACGAGCGTCGAACTTTGAGAAAGCTTAGGCGGTAACTACATCGGCCAATACCTAACTGGGAGAAAATTGGAGCAGATATGCAAGCTACGAGCCGTAATACAGGGGTACTCGAGCTGAACGAGGCGAGCTTTGCGGCTCGGAGGGTGTGCAGGATGCAATCCGGGATAAACTCTGTGCTTTCTTCATCTTTGTGCGGTTAACTACTGATAAGAAAGCTCCCAATTACCGTAGGACCGAGTTGGCTCCTTGCTAATTCTCACAGCGATTCTCTCGTTCCTTTACCCCTCGGGGCTTCAGCCGAGTCTCGGATCCTCGGATCCTTGGAACCGACTCGCTGCGGTCCTCCTTTACGAGCTATTATTTCTTTAGAGGTCCTCGGAGCCGCGCACACACACCGCCAAAACCACCTAGCGATGCAATCAACGGTCTTCCTCTTCGTGCGCTCGCTAACGAGCGCTTTCTTGGCAAGGATTAGCGGCTACATACGAACCGAGGATTTTTCAACGATCAACGTACCTGTTCCGTAAAGTTTCAATCGATGACGCCCCAATTCTTCCCTGATCGAGATGCGGCTTAGATCGGAAAGCTCTATCCATCAACGAGCGATCGAGTCGCTGATGCGAGTCCGGCATGAGAGGAAAGAATACGAGTCGGATGGTGAACATACTTTTTAGAAAAAAAACACGAATCGATCAAATTTTGCAACGCCATGAAAGTCTTGGATTTGATTACTGAGTCTAATCGAAAACAAACACCGAAAAACAGAGACATTGTCGTCTTTTGTTGGGATCCAGTGAGTCCATTCTGATCAGAGAACATCGGTTCAATTGAATCGGGGATCCGGTGCTAGGTGTTAATTAGTCGCGATGTGCCGTCCAGGGGCTAAACGGCTGTGCAATGGCGAGTGCAACTGGATTAGCCGGCTAGGATGGCGTAATCCCGGTGTTCCGTCTCGACCAATTTCCCCAAATATCCGTGGAGGCTCTACGAAGCGGAGACAACGCGCCCTGACAAGCGTACCGTTGGATCAAAATGGCGAACATCCGGGATGATTTGATTCGGAATTCTCTTCCCTCTAAACGCTTCAACGTTTGGCATTTGTTGTGGAAAAGAAGAAATGATGGTTTACAGTATTTTTCGGTCTCGGACCACGAGAATTGAACACTGTGAAGTGCAGAGCGATTGGTCCTAAAAGGATGTACACATGTGTTGGTGACAGTAAAAACTACTCGTGAAAAGTATGAAAAACAGTTGTATTTAAACTATGTGAATCGTTGCGAGGTTGTTCGTCTTTTATATTTTTTATTTTTTTCTTACATAAAACGGTAAACCTTCTCTTGGTGGAAAATTCATTGGCCAACGAATCTTTTCTGAAAATTTGTTCGGTAAATTTGTTACCGCGATAAAGAACGGGCACTTTGAGGATTGAAAATGAAGTTAGGAAGGGACGAAAGTTTTTTGAAAGTAATAACGTTTGATAAAGAGAAAAAAAAAAAAAAAACGCTAACAAACAATTTCCGGCGAATAATATCCCGAGTTTGGAAATGAGGAAATATCTGCAGCAACCGAGGCGTAAGTTTTTGAGAGGTCACGCGGACGTTTCTTATTATCTCCGTTTTTGATGGAAGCTTTTTTCGTATCCTCGTATCGCTGTTGTTCCACAGAGACGCAGTAGATCTCAGTGCAGTATAAACTTTTTTGTTACCTCTTGTATAACTGCGTGGGCGGCTACATCCGCCAGACGCGCGCAGAAGCACGCTCGGCTGCCTGCCTGGCCCTATAGACGTTTCTTGGGTTTGAATTATTATGATTCCCAGAGACGATTACGACGTCACTTGAAATATCCCAAGAATCAGCTTCACTGCAGGGGTACGAGAAATTCGCCAAGTTAAAATTTACGTCGTTTCTCAGCTGCGGAAAGAACACCGCGATCATTACGTTGTTTTTTCCTGTATGAGTGATGTTAGTCGTTGTTCAACAATGCCGAAGAGCGGGTTGAGAGGAAGCGCTATGATGTAAGGTACGTGGAGCAGGCCAGCAAATACATCCAATAAAATTCATCGATTATCTTCGGAGAATCAAATCCACGTAAAGCTGTACTATGAATTAGAAATTCACTCGTCGAAGCAATTTAAGGCACTTGAAGTAATGTCCACAACCTTAATTTGACGAAGGAATGAGAAATAGAAAAAAAATTCACTTCCCCACGTGACCCACTTAGATGGGTAAGTCAAGTCGGGGCGTTACATACGAGCCACTTGGGAGTCCGTCCTTCGTTGTTAAAAACACATCAGAAAACGAGAATTGCTTGTGTTGTTTCTTTTTTTTTTTATTAATAAACAGTTTGCGAGTGTCGATTTCTATCAAGATTCGACGGGTGATAACTGCTGTCAAAAATTAATGAATACATTAGAAAATGAATGTATGAATATTTTTTACATCGACGTTAAGTTAACGAGTGGGAAGACGATTAACGTCGTTTTCTCCTTCAATTCTAACTGTTTGGATAATTTTTCATGAAGGACCGGAACAATTCTGTTTTCTTTCCGAAAATTTTAACTTTGGATACACAGAGAGGTTCAAATATTTATTTATTCACAGCATACAAATTTCAATTCGTTTCTGGTTCGAAGGATATTTTCAAGTATCCGAGACCCTTTAAATTCATCTTTTTCACTATTCATTGACTTATCGAATGAACGAATGATAGATGAAAAAAATTTGTAACCAGCTATTAAGTTGGTGATAGGAAAGCTTGCAGGCTCGCGAATAGATCTTCAGAGTGACAATTTTCCTGCTTTGACATTTAATTGGCGGATTACCGATTCCTCACAAAATTGGTGTGACAGCTTGTCTTTCTCTCTTCTCGCCAAACCGAAAAATGACACATCAACTCAATTTTTTCGCAGGCTTCAGAGCTTCGAGACAGCCGATTGGTTTGTCGCAGGCCGCAGTTAAGGTACCCCAACTGCGGTATCGCAATTTCGAAAAGCACTCATAAATTTTTTACTCCCCTCGCCAAAAGCGGTGGAAGCAGGAAATTTGATACTCGAGTATTGTACATAATACATATAATAAGAAGATGTGAAAAGGAAGGAGCTTCTCGCCTCCGGCTCTAAGAGCCGCGCAGAGATGTCTACCAGCTATCGTGTTTCCTCTTCATAACGCTTTCCAGTCCCCCCGCCTTCTGTCTTTCTTGCATTTGTCTTCGTTTCTTGCGCCAACTTGCACTTCACACCGTGCTGCGATAAATTTCCGCTGGTTTAAAATTTTACTCATATTCGTCCCCGTTTATACAGCTATTTTTCTTCTTCTTCTTCTTCTTCGTCTTCTCAGTTTCTGCAGAAGCACGAAAGCAATTAAGCAATTGAATCCCGTTTATAACCAATGAAATATGAGTCAACGGATATAGAAACAAAAAAAAAAGCAAACCAGTCATTGGATAAGTGCCCGCTCTATAAATACCCGCTCCGTAAGTGCCCGCTCGTTAAGTACCCGTTCCATAAGTCTCAGCTCGATAAATACCCGCTCCGTAAGTCTCCGTTCGATAAATACTCGCCAGCTAAATATCTAAAAAGTAACTTTTGGAAAATTTTCACTCTGAGATGGAAATTTCAGCTTCAATTCCAATCATTATTCAGTAAGCTAAAGATAAAAGTATCACTTGACAGCTTGTGACAAATTATGGTGTAAAACCGCGACGACTTTATTTTTTATAATACGAGACGTTTCGCCTCACGTCACATCGCATCTTTTATATTCATCGAGACAAATCCACTCGCTGGTAGCGAGATATTTCACATTGATTATACACATTTCCCCAGCGATCATGTTTACTCTTTGTACAAACCGAGAGTTCTTCTTGAAAGTAATCACTTGACAATTCCAACTTGTATAGTTTATAAGCTTAGCCAACTTTGTCAAAATTTTACTCGCATAGTGAGCAATCTCGACGAATTTGTACTTCCTCTAAATGCAAAAAAGTTGGATTTCTAGGGTGTGCAATTCGTCGCAATTGCATGGCGTGACTATGTGACATTCTTCTCAGATTTCAGCACTAATTACTACCAAATCCTCGCAGTTGGAGATTTTTTTGAACATCGTCACTTTTATAATAAAATAAGTACTGCGAACGTGTCCAATAAGCGTATATTTTAAACTGAGAAATCTACCCTGTTGTCGGTGAGGCTTAGAGTTGAGATAAAAATCTGAAAAAATTAGGCAATTGTTGTTGAATTGTTTGAAATTAATTTGGGGGGTATGCTTGAAAAAATTTTTCAAAGCCCCAAGTACGGGACACCCCGGTAATCAACCCCTACCGTGTGAGCAAAATCTTTTAAAACTTATCCACGCCTGTAAACTAGACGAGTTGCAATTGTCGAGCAAGTCCTTTCAAGAAGAACTCTCAGTATGTATGAATGCATCAAAGAGATAAGAATTTATTCACGCGTAGAGGTGATAACTTCGGTTTCGGCTCGCACTTTCGAGGTTCGCCCGTAAATTCTTTTCCCTTTTTTTCATTGCTCTTATTTAGTTTTATTTGAGTTTTTTTCCCCCAAGCCAAGGGGGGCAAAGTATAACACACGCTTACCTCTGCACGTGGGGAAAAAAGCCGGAGGGCATAAACGTGGCGGTGAGGGTGGAAAGTTTACGCGGAGTTCAAGCCGGACTTGTAAGCTGTAATAAGCCTCGTTCTATCCAGCGATTACCAACAAGAGAGCGATAAAGTTATACACCATATACCAGAATTGTCAAAACTTTGTTTACAATTTTTTCTTCTTCGTGTCCTCCTTGTTTATTTTTCTTTTATATTATTACGTTTTTCAGTTTCACTTTTTCCTTGTCACTTTTTATTTATCGTCCAATGCTACGGCGCTTTCTCCGTGGAAACCCGCGCTGTTAAATCCCGGATCCCAACCCGCAATTTCTAATGCAGTCATCCCGTAACCCGCCTCCTCAAATCTGTTCAAACATCTGCGGATGAACAAGTTATTATCCTCGTCCGGCGCGAGTGTCAAAACTTTGTTAATTCGTCTGTGAAAGTTTAAACTTCAATACCAACCCCGAGTCTTCTCCCCTTTCGGGTTACTTCCGGACTACTGTCGATATCGCCTTCTTTATTACGGCGGCCCGAAGTTAAATGGCAGATTTTTGACCACCCGTCATTAAAGATATCTTGGAATACCTTTAAAGTCACAAATTTCATAGCGATTTCCAATTGAACCTTCGTCTTCAAATTTTCAGCACTTCCCGTGATCGGAAAAAATTTAATCACACGTGTCTCTTACGATTATTTGGATTGTGTGAAAGAAAATCTCATCTGTCTGAATATGAAATCCTTTTTTAAGATTCTCATAAACTGACAATTAATAATAATATTATTTTGATATTTTCACCTTCGTAGCTTCAGTCTATTTTCACTCCGGCAATATGTAAGTGGTAAAAATATTCTAAGAGCATAGAAGATACCTGGAACAGTTGTACCGATTCATCGTTAATTACGATCTAATTTTCAATCCAGTCCAAAACTATCGGGATATTTTCGAAAATGCTTACTTTGGCACACGATCAAGTGAGAACGATTCATTTTTTAGTTCTTCTGATCTCGAAACGTAAAAAAACATGTTTTTATAGTAGTTCTTAAGGATATACCCAAACATGAATTTCATCAAATGAAAATCCAAACGCCGACAGATATGATTGTTAAAGTTTCGAAGTCAAACCGAAAATGTCAATGTCAAAAACGAGAATGAAGTTGATCAAACTGTTTTTTTGTTAGCTTACGGTAAGGTCTACAGGGTTGGGTTGAAATTCCGAATTTGAAAAGTTCCGAAAGCGCCAAATTCCGAAGTTTTTGCCAGCGAAATTTGAAGTAAAGAAATCAAACTTTGACGAGACATCAAAGTTTCCAATGATCCGAAACCCGACGCTGAAAATTCCAAAAGTGCAAAAATGAGAAAGTTCAAAATTCTGATGCATCGAAATTCTGAATGATCAAAGTTTATCAGTTGTGTGAATTTTTCCGATTTTCTACATCCACTCGTTGAAAAAACTGCGCTGTGTGAGTATGTTTCAATTTCCGGAATCCTGCTCCATCGAAACTTTATTCTTCGAAATCTTGCATTTCGGAACTTTAAAAAATCGGATTTGCGACCATTTGAAACTTTGCTATTCCGTAAAATTTTGATTTCTTCACTTCGAATTTCCCCACCAAACGATACGGAATTAGACGCTTTCGGAACGTTTAAAAATCGGAACTTCAACCCGAGCCCAGGCCTACAAACCGTGAGATTTTCATATCACATACAGCGCCGTAACATACCGTTAAAATTCCCGTCAGACGGCCCTTTTCTTCCGTGAATTCTGCAACTGCTTGGTCGCAACCGCGTATCGGAAAATATGCTTGCGGGGACATAAAATTATTTATCGAGGCCGAAAGGGGGACGAGCTCGACGTATGCTCGGGGCGAGTGACACGCGCGTGTGCAAGCACTCCAAGTCGGAAGCTGAGTTCCCCCTTATTAGTTTTATTCGATGCCCCCCGGGGGCTTCGAGTCACTCGAGTCGAACCGCGCAGGCGGCGCCTCGGTCAATGGGGATGTAACTGGGTCAGATGGTTCGGGCAATTTGACTAATCTTCGGTCTAATATCGCGTCGAAATGTACGGAACACCGGGGTTATTGGACGCAGTTACCTTAATTGTGAGCGTTAACTTAAGACGCGCTTATAACATGTAAAGCTTTCAGCTTCGAACCGTTTTCCTCGACGCGCGCTTACATTCCGTTGATGGGTTATTAGACGTGTTTTTCAATTGCCCTAATTTAAATTTCATCCACCGAGAACGATTTTCATATCTTACGTAAAATACTTTATTTCCACTTGCGTCGTTTGGATTATTGCTGGAATTATTTCGGATCCACCGATACTTTCATTTTTCGAAATGGTGGTTTTAGAATGCTGTATGAAAAGAATTATTTATGAAATCAATTGAAAAAGAAATTATTCTATTCGTAGTAAACTATCAATATTGACTTTTATGTGTATAAATAAACCAATTGGTGTTCGATATTGATGATTCAACGAAGCACAAGAAACCATACTTTGACTACACTGAGAAAAATTTCATTTGTCATAGTAACTAGAAAAATTCAGTGAAACAGGTATCGTTGAAAAAAACTGTTTCAATATTTTTGGAATTGCGAAAAACAAGGTACGCGTAACCATTTTACGCTATTGTCGATCCTTTTTTGGTCATTGCAACGCAAAATTAGTTTGTTCGGTTTACCCTACTTTTTCAGTTAAACAAGGCTTTAACGTCAATTTATTCTTGCACAAGCAATAAATTTCCGCAACAGTTACAAGAAAATATAGTAACGGTGATCGTAATGAGAAAGAATAGTAACGGATACTAGACTTTCCGGTAACAGCTAGAAAACTAATTTTCATTTTCTACCTAGAACTGTATTTATCGATTATGGTAAAAAATGAAAACAGTCAAGTACTGAGCGGTAACCGGAACTAAAAATTTCTCTCTTCTTCATTCTCAAAAATCAATCGACTCTCAACGTTCGCCTTCAAAAGCCTACATAGATCATCTTTCAGTCTTAATCTCGGTTGAGTCTAGTTACGAAATAGGAAATAAATGCAGGGTCAAGGGCAGCGGTTGATTTTGGAAATCTGATAAAACGCTAATGATGTAATTCAGGGCTCGAAATAATTCGATATATAAAGTGAATTATTACAGCACAGCACAATGTGTGTCGCAGTAAAGAATTATAATTTGTTCGATCGTTACATCGGGCGAAGGAAAGGTAATCAGACGATGGATTTTGACGCAGCTAGAGTTTCTGTTTATTATTTTAATCACAGCCGATATCTCAAAGCTGAAAACAGTTGTTCCATTCACGCAACCCTGATAGGAACTCGTTAGAGCGTAGAATTTGTGCGGACCTTGAGTGCTTATGACCCTCGTGACTTTCGAAAACATATTGTGTCCAAAGGGATTCTAAATTATACAGCTACCCTTCGGACAGACGACTGATGAGGAATTAAAAAGCTGTTCGAATCGTCGCCAACGTTTGTCACGCTACTCGAGCTCACTCGGCGTGTGGTTTTATTTTCGTATATTTGTGAAAAAAAAAAAAATTACAGAGCATGAATTGTGGTCAACTTTTTCTTCTTCGATATTGAAAAAGAAAAATCACAGGATCTTTCATCGCAAACTTTAAGCTCGATGGGAAAACCACACCCATCGAGGGAAGGAGAATTTAAATCTTGTTTGTTGTTTTTTATATATATAAGTATATAATTTTTATTAAAACGTTGTTAATTTGACGGAGCTTCACAAGAGTAAAAACAACTGAAAAAGGAAGATAAAACATTTGAATCGGATAAATTGTCGTACACACCCCTACATGCCCGATACCATGTTCCCATAAATCATTCCCAATTCTCTCCGACATATACATATCTACATTCTTGCGTGAATACTACAGAATGCGTGTACGAATGAAGCAAAAGAGAGAGAGAGAGGGAGGTAATCTCTGAAAAATAGGAGCTGATTTCGGCGCGTTGCTTTGGCCGATAGGAATGAGGTTGGGTAAAATTAACGGGCGTAATTCGGTAGGAATCAGCCGGGCTTCGAGCCCTTCTTTCACGTCCCGTGTAGGCCGGGTGGTTCGGATCGTCTGTCTGGCAATGCAGAGAAGAAGATAACGTCGAGCAGTCTTCCTCCCCCTCCCCCCGAGTTCGTGACAAGAAAACATTCGTTAGGGAAGTCGGTATACCGTAATTGTACATCGTTCTCGGTGTGTGTTTGGGGGTTTGTTAAAAGCTTGGCTAAGCCGTGACGCCGGTTACATCCGCACGAACTTGCCCTGATCGTCCCGTCCCCGAAGCACATTCCTCATCAATTCGTCACGTCATCCAATTAATTATCGCCCCCACGAGCCAACAGCTGCCAATATAATCGTCTAGCCAGGTACTAACAGACACCGGGTAAATCATGCAGGACGGCGGTGCGTCTTGATTTATCGACGATCGAAAATCGGCATGTCAACTTTGTGTCAGCTGAAATACGCGGGATCGAAATTCAAGAGTTAAACTTTTTTTTTTTTTTTTTTTGTGTCTGAATTTATCGAGTTCTGCTCATTTGGCAAATTCGACAAGTGCGGCGGATGTTTTTTTTTTTTTTTTCCTATCTCATTGAATCATCGGAATTGAAAAATAAGACGTGCGAGTCATTGACGTTAGTCGGAGAATTTTAAAACCGGTTACGTGAATAGCGAGATTTAGAATTTGAACAGCCTGTTTTCGGAGGCTTTTTTTCTTTCTTTAACATGTTTTGAAATGATTCTACTTTGAGATATATAGAGCGAATGTGATGTAGTTTTTTCTAATTTGGGAAATGATTTTTGACGATTACCTATAGTGCAAAATTTAAAAAGCTTTCGCCGCCACTAGATAATAGCGTAGCAAAATTTTGTGAAATGAAAGAAAAGATTTCTGAATCATGCCAACCAAGTAGAAAGAAGTCGTCAGTTCAATTATTAGCATTGAAAAGTTGAAGTCAAGTCACGATAAAATATCGTAACGATGATGTAACGTACATAAGTTTGAAAAAGGTGGCAATTCGACTGGTTGAAAAAGTCTAAATTCCGACAAGTAGCACGAAATTCGTGCCGTAAGATTTTAAACTATTCAGAAATTATAATCGTAATAAAAATATACCTCAAACCGTTCCTAAACAATAATACTGTTCCATTATATGAAATAATTTGGTTCGCTTTGACTAGAAAATACGTTATTTGACCGAAAAAAATTACTGTCATCAGTTACAATGAAGTTTTCCATAATTTCATCAGATTGAAATAAGTTGAAATTTATTGACTTTGTGCGATCAATAATTCCTACAATAGTGCCAAAGAGGTGACATTACATAAAACAAAATTATATGAAATGATTTTGAAAAATTAACAAAATTTTGATTCATCGCAAAAATTTGTTTACAAAAGAAGAGAATTATTTTTTTGCGTCAAGCGTGACTGTAGCTAGTGAAATATGATACTAATGGGCAATTCCGTGATACCCAGACCAACGTCCGACCGTCAACATTTCTGATTTTGTTTAATAAAATTTTCTGTAATTGTCCTAACTCTGAAACAGTGCCCTGAATTTTTTCAGATTTTTTATTCAACTGCTCAATTATTCAATAATATTCCAATTAATTTTGAAAAAGACCTTTTTAGTATTCTCAAAAAGTCGTCAAAAAGTGTATTTTTTACTCCAAACATTTCGAGACCGTGCCCATGATGGGTCAATTTTTTCGATTTTATGTAGTGTTTAGAAAGATGGCAAAAAGATATGGATCATCGACGTGGGATCCGCGAATTAGTGATGAGAACGAGTGTGAATGAAACGAAAGTGATGTTGAGATGGAGAGAGATGATGAATACCGATAATTGAGATTTTTATTGGTTTCGATGAGGCGATACAAACCGTATCGCAAGAGAACGTTTAGTCGAGGAAATAAAGCAATGGACTGTCGATTTTTTGAGCAGTAAGACGGATTTTAATGCGGTTTTTTGCATTCGCTTCGTGAGAGCGCCTACAAACTTTGTGAACTAAATTGATTAATTAATTTTTTGAACATGCATTATGGCATTAATAATATGCATTTTGCAAGTGCACTTCCAAGAGACACTAAATAAAAAATTTGCTACTCGGGGGTTTTTGGGGTCGCTGAACACGAATATCGCCACGGCAACCGTCTTCGAGGTACCTGGTGCCCAGGGTGGACAGTATCAACGTCTTCTCCTAGAGTTTTGGCGAAAATTGTGATCGAATTTGTGATTGAATTAAGGACAATATACTTTAATTGAGGTAAAAATGATAATACTCAAGATAATTCCAGAAAAAGACGTTGAAACGTTCACCCTGGGCACCACGTACCTCGGAGACGGTTGCCGTATCGATATTCGTATTCAGTGACCCCAAAAACCCCCAAGCAACGAGTTTCGACAAATTCGATCACAATTTTCGCCAAAACTCTAGGAGAAGACGTTGAAACGTTCACCCTGGGCACCAGGTACCTCGGAGACGGTTGCCGTGGCGATATTCGTGTTCAGCGACCCCAAAAACCCCCGAGTAGCAAATTTTTTATTTAGTGTCTCTTGGAAGTGGACTTGCAAAATGCATATTATTAATGCCATAATGCATGTTCAAAAAATTAATTAATCAATTTAGTTCACAAAGTTTGTAGGCGCTCTTACGAATCGAATGCAAAAAACCGCATTAAAATCCGTCTTACTGCTCAAAAAATCGACAGTTGGGCCGTTTTTAGTGCTTTATTTCCTCGACTAGTTACAGAGAGTGATGATTTTACAGAGCGAGAGAACACATAGATTATACACATACATGATTTCGAGATAGTAAACAATACATGAGATACAGCTGATGGGTTTTGAGTCGCGACACGGGCAAGCGGCGAGATTCGACGCAGAGACGGCAAGTAAACATTGCACGCGAGTGTGCGTACATGTGCGAGGACGATTCTGAGTGTCGCGAGACACACATTTAACTATTCGATACCTTGCCGAAACATGTAGCACTTTCAATTTTTTTAGTCAGCTAAAATACTGTTTGATCGGCCTGAAAAATTCCCATAAAAATCCTGAAACTTCTATTTCTCACTTGAAATATTTTTAGATCGGTTCGTAAATGGAGTGACTTACATTTATATATTTTTTTTTTTTTTTTTCGGCACATTCGACTTTTTTTTTGTATCAACAACACAATGAAACCGGTCTAGAAATTTTTTAAGTGACAGCCAGAAGTTTTGAGAATTTTTTGAAAATTTTCAAACCGTCCAAACATTGTTTCAGTCGATCAAAAAGATTACATGTGCTAAAAAAAAATTTTATAAATCGATCCATCATGAGCCTGGTCTTGGAATGTTTGGAAAAGGAAATACAGTTTTTGAGAATTTTAAAGAAGGTCCTTTTCAATCTTATCGCTCTTAGTATTTATAAATATTGCCCAGTTGACCGAAAAAATCTGAAAATATTCATGGTACTGTTTCAGAGTCGGGACAGTTGCTAAAACAATTGAAGAAAATCAAAAATTTCAAGAATCAGGCATTGGTTGGGTTGGAATGGAATACCCCCGTACAAGCAATTTCCAAAAAGTTGTCACTAAAGCCAAACCGAAGCGCCACTATAACCAATAAAATTCAATCATCATCTCGCATCGCGCATAACGGCCAAAACGCAGCTAGTAGTAAAAGTCGGCACGCAGTCAGCCGCCGGTCTCGCAGTTCAGGTCGGTTTGAAAAGTGTGTCCCGATACGCCGGGCGCATCGGGGATGAAGATGGGTTGTTTTTCCCCCCGATTCGTTAAGGGCTTGTCGTTCGAGTCACACGGGGGGTGGAGGTGGAACGACGATGTAGCCGATCCGAGGGCGCTCTGGCGGTAGATTTTCGAACCAAACGAGGAACACCGAGCAGAAACCCTCAGTTGCGGAGAAACCGCCACGCGATATCGTCGTCTCGTGTCTCTCCCCCGAACGGGACGCGTCGATTAATTCGCGAGGATCGCGGGGCGCCAAATTTCATCCCCGATGTGTTTAACAACGAAGCGTCAAAGCCACCGAGGAGCTTTCGCTGCATCGTTCGAGTATCGCGGGGTAACAGCTCGACGTGAATATTCGACAACCACACCGTGTGACCGTGATTTATCTATTTTGTTCATTATTCTGTGTGGTTTTTCAATTGTGGATACGATTGCCGTTTGATGTTCGTAAGAATGCTTTGGTATGTGTGCAAGAAGGTTCGATGTATATCAAACGACGAAACGACGATTCGCAAAAGCGCGGCTGCCAAACTGATTGTGTGAGAAAGAAGTCTGAAGTTGAATCATCTAAATGTACGATCACGGACGGCGAAATGAATATTTATTTGTGGCGCTTCGAGATTTGTTGGTACCTGATAAAAATTTGAGTTCATTCAAATAATCCAACTAGACATTTTGCTAGATCAACGGATCTTGAGTCGAGACAAATAAATATTCATTCCGCCGACCGTGACCGCACATTTAGTTAATTGACCGAATTTTTTATCTCAGTGTACTTACGATTTCACCCTCCGGAGTATTCTGGGTCTATTTGAAGTTCGGGTTTGAGTTTTAATCGACGTGTAATCGAGAATTCGCTTACCACTAATTGTAAGGAAAGAACCCGAAGTGTACCTCACTGATTTTATTAATTTTTTAGCACTTAAAATCCCCAAAGTTTACTCGGTTTTCAAATATTTTTCTACGACGAAGTAAAATTTTTTGATAAATCTAATTGAACACTATTCACTTTCAACACACGATAATTATCGCAGTGTCTTTATGTTCAGGGTTGTTTTCCTCATATTTTAAGTGGTAAACTTTCAGGGTGGTTTCTGTCTCTGAAACGAGCGAAATTAAATGGAAACACACGTATATGTTTACTGGTATTTGATGTTACGTACATTGTCACGGAGTAAAGAAAATCTGTGAACTACACTTCGGATACGTTTCTTGTTGTAAACCAATTGATACCGTTGGGTTGGATGAAATTTTTACACCACACGCTGGCGAAAGACTTCTTTCGTAATCTTATTGTCATTCCCATATCTTTTCAATAATTTCCAAGCGTGTATCAAGCCCCGATGATGCATTAAAGCGTGAGAAAAAAGAATCGGATAAACGTCGCGACAAGATTTTGAAAACAAAGTCCTCCCGCTGACAGTATTTTTTCACGTCTTGTTACACCCTCGGATAATTAGCAGTCATTAGCAGAAACTCGGCTACGGGATTCTAGGGGATGATGAAGGTGGGCACAATGGGCCGCCGGGAAATTATCGGCTGATCCATACTGAGCCGGATGTAAACAACCTTGACCAATATCCGCCGTAACCATTTTCTTACCAATTTGAAAAATTTCACTTGCGTAAGCTCATCGCGGCTCGAGTTTCCCTGGAAACACGACAATTGAAAATCTGCTGGCGTGGCAGCCGCGTCGATTATGTAAATATAATTCATTACGGGAAAATGGGGCTCGGTAATTAGGCAACAACCTCGTTTTTATTTTATTTTATTTTATTTTTGCTTCCTTTTAGTTCAAGTTAATTGAACGACGCGTTTCATTACTCTTGAAAATGTGGAAAATTACCAGAGCTTTAAATTTTCTCCGTATCGATCTCGGACTTACGTATTAATAGGTTATTTCGCCGAATTCGCGGCCGAGTAATCTTGATCGTTATTTGGATGACGAAATTTCTCGATAACTATCGACGGGAAGTCTATTGATGGCGGTTATACCCTGCGTGCAAATCGTACTAGGTTCATGATCGATCTAGTTAAGGGCTAAATTATTCATCAATTCATTTGCCATCGCGCTTGTATAACACACTTCTGAATCTATTTGCCATCGCCACGGGGTGATTAAAGATTTACTAGCGAGCATGTGTGTGCCTTGAACTTCGATGTATCGTCACAATGCTCGAGAAGCTCGAAGTTCGGGGAATTGCTTAACCGAAATAAATTTCGGGACGACTCGCGGCAAGAAACAAGAGTATTTTATTCCCGATGAGCTTTTCATCGACAGTCGCGCACGTCAAATGTCCCGGATCAAATATTGAAATACCGCCAAGAGCGAGAGAGGCTCTTGAAATGTGCCGATAAAGTTTTTACCTAACGGCATGAATTTGACGCCCCGCGTTCTCCTGAAGGGATGAAACATTAAATTTCAAGGCTTACGTTGAACCCGTTGATTGAATCGATTACATACGTGGATGAAAAGTGTTCATCCCAGTGCCGAAAGGAGAACCTGATGAATAATTCACCCGTTCAAATATATGAATTCAAGTTCAATTTCACCCTTGATTATTATTCACGGGGGTTGGGAAAATTCACCCGGAGGGAAATGTTGACCGTGAAATAGATCCTCTCGAATTTAATTGGCATCGAGAATCTAAGCAAACTGTTTCACCCTTCTGTTCCAGAATCGCATATCGAACGAACGGACGAGGCAACAGTGATGCAGATATCAGTGACACGAGTGAAAAAATGCCCGGTGATTATCGCATCTCTGTTATTCGTGGATCGGATCACCCTGTGAAGTGCGCCGTTAAATGCGAGAAAACCGAGCGTTGAAACTCTTCCCGTTTCTGGTTAAAGGTGTGATAAGTTCCGGTGTGGAAAAGTGACACAGGATTGTGAACGACATCAGTGACTGTGACTGTGACTGATCAGCCTCGATCAAATGCATCCTTCGCGCCTGGTCGGAGCGCAGTTTCAAATCGAAGAAAAGCTTCGTCCGGTTTAACCGCAAGCTGCAACTGCTGCCGCTGCTGCTGTCGGGAAGCAGCAATTGTGACAGTGATACCTAGTGACAGTGATGTGGGTGCCAGAGCTTTTGCCCTCGAGTGCTGCAGGTGAAAGGAAGTCCGGTTAGTCGGGAAGGAATACCGGAAGTCGCTGCAGGATGAAGGCCGTTCCGCACTTTTGGCTCCACGCTTTCTGGCCTCTGCTGGCGCTGCTTTCTCGTCAGTCTGGTTCGTAACTTTGCATTTTCCATTTTTTTTTTTTCTTTTTTTGTTCATCAATTGTAAGTTCACGGAAGCCGTAATTCCTATGCGTGTAGATCAGGGTGTTCAAACCAAAAACCAAAAAAAAGTATTCTTCAAACACGCATCGATATTTATGGTAAATTATTTCAAATAGAATACTTCATTGTCGGCCAAATATGAGCTTTTAATATTGATATTTGTAAGTGCTTATTTCATTTTCTCCATTTTCCATTTAAATAACATGTAAACAAAAATTGCAAAATTTTAGAATTCTTTTTTACCTCGTAAACGCTTGACTTATAAACTATCCAAGTACAGATTGTTACAGGAAATTTTACGTACTGTAAAAAAGTACTGACAGAATTTTACTAACCATAATCGATTGAGATATATTCGCCTATACACATTGAGTCGTTTTGTATATCTCCTAATCGGTTGGTGTAAGTATTTTTTTATAGAGCGTGAAATTTCCTGCAGCAGTCTGTATCTAGATAGTTTGTAAGTCAAGCCGTATGCGAGAAAAAAATATTCAGAAGGTTTTACTTTTTATTTATGGAAAATGGGAAAAAACAAAATAGGCACCTCCAAAGAGCTCGTATTTGACTAACAATGATATATTCTATTTGAGATTCTCTACCGAAATTTTTATGAGCGTTATATAATGATTTGTCAAACGGATACTCAATGTACAACCATCTCGTAATGAAATGAATAAAGTTTATCGACTTTTGGCCAAGCGACACCCTTGAGCATATTTCCAGCATCAGAAACTTATTGTTGATGTTCTTCTAACGTTGATTAGTGTTCGAGAGAATTGGAAATAACAAAAATAAGCTTTTAAGCACGTCGGGGATGTTGTTCGATTTGTGATTCGTTACAAGAAGAGTTCACTGAAATTTGTTCAAGAATAACCGAAACGTTGATTTGTTTTTTTTTTTTTGTTTATAATAATGGACGTCGCGTAAGAAAAAAAATTTCTTAATCAGGATGGTCAGTATGATTAACATACAAATTGCACTACCATTTCTGACATAGTTTCAGTGAGCTTTTATGAAACAAAATCTCGAGCGCTTCTTTCACGTGAAGTACAATTAAAAACAAAGCAAATTTGGTTACAGAATTCAGTTCAGCTGTCAATATCTTTAAAAAAAAATGAAGTTTGTCTTTGATTTCTTTAGTGACTGAATCTTTTTGTCATTTTAATTGTGATGCATAAATAAATGAACGTGTCGACGGAGCCAGAATAAAAGACAATTTTTTTATAAAATTGTAGTCAAGGGGAATTTTCGCTATTAGAAATAGTCATACCATGAAGCGTGATTTCTCTATATTCATAAAAATATATCAGCCTTTTAGTTCGCAATTCTTCTTCCACATCAAGAAAGTATTATTGTCCGATTAAATTCGACATTTATTTTCGTCAGCATCTTCTTCTTTTCTATTTCATGGATTTTCTCGCGTCTACGTGACTTAGTCAGCTTGTCCGCTGGTGTCAGACTTCCGATTACTTATTGCAGTCTCGTCTTCATCAATTCGATTGAGGATTACAACCGAGGGTGAAAAAAAAATATCGATTCTTCGGATCTGTTTTACTATTTACAACGTGAGAAGATTAACAATTGCCGTAGCATTTATTCCGTCTTCCGTGAATTTTCGTAACGTATTCTTTTATCCACTGTGATTGTGAACACGGATAATTGGAAGATCAAACGTAGAATCACCGTAAAATTCACTTTATTTCGCGACAAAGGTAAAATAAAACCATAAATTTGAAACACGGTGTCCATTACGAGAATATCGCTTTTACCGCATAAGAATTCTCTTTCAATATTCTCTCTAAAATTCTGTATCCTTCTTTTTCTGTTAAGATAAAATCTTATCCGACAGTAGATACCCAAGGTACATTATTTTTTATTTCATTTTCTTTCATTCCAAGTTCGCCTGAAAGATTCTCTCGTTAAGAGAAGCTTTTTCCAATCGTCAAGGTACGCAACGCTGCGCAATTTTCTCTCGCACACGAAACTTTCCACACCCTTAATATTGTGCGTATATATCCTAAGCTTCGCAATATGTTCCGAACGTATTATTACGAATACGAAATAAGCGCGTGAGCCGATGTGTACGACCAACAAAGAGATTGAATCGAGAGTAACTCGCGAGTGCTTTAATTGTCCCTTCAACTGTGCTGTTATTGTGAACATTTGTTATCGGAGAGGCGAGACATGGAGAAGAAAAAAAAAAAAAACGATGAAAATATCACCATCTCTGCTTCGCAATATTTTATCTCTCTTTTTTATTTTTTCTCTTTCTACATTTTTGGGGCGCAAGGTTGAAATTCTGAATTTGAAAAGTTCCGAAAGCGCACGATTCCGAATTGTTTGGTGGCGAAACTTGAAGTAAAGACATCAAACTTTGACAAAACAACAAAGTTTCGAATGTTCGGAAACCCAATGGCTCAAAGTTCTGAAATACAAAGTTTCGAAAATAATATTTCGATACAGTCAAATTCCAAGTATTAAAATATACTCACAGAGCGTAGTTTACTTAACGAGTGGGTGGAAGAAATCAGAAAGTCGGAATAACCGGAATTCTGAACATAAAATATCGAAAATCAAAAACAAAGAAGGAACGAAGCGGTGAAATTTCACCGAATCAGAAATTCACAGAATGATTGAAACTTTGATTTGTCGGAGTTACGCCCTTTCGGCATTTTGTCCTTTCGAAACTTTGAGTTTCGGTTTTCGAAATATTCCAAATTTTGATATTTATTCAAAGTTTGATTTCTTTACTCGAACTTCCGCCACCAAAAAATTCTGGACTTGGCGCTTTCGTAAGTTTTTAAATTCCGAATTTCAACCCCGCTCCATTGTCACCTTTCCGGAACACGCGTTCCGCGCGCTTCGATACACGGAAATTGATTATGAATTGCCCTACCGAATTCGGCCTGCAGTTTAGCCAGCCGATTGGCAATTAATACGCGTTTGTTTTAAAATCACGCTTCGTTAGCGCCGCTGCAAAAGTTCGGACTGTGGTCGTCAAGGGTGGGGGGATTTTCACCACCACGTTAAAATTGAACGAATGGAACCGAAAACCGTATAGAAATGAAAACAGAATATTGAAATTTGCGCTCCAATGTTCGCTCTGAATGCGTGGCTACTGTGTTCGAGAAAAAAATGTACATCGTTTCGCGAACCGAATGCTGCGATGGTTGAACAGCGCTGGGAGTTTTTGCACGCTGATAGAAGACTTTTATTTTTAACGAAATAAATTACTCGTCACAGTTTTTTGAAAATTATTTCTGGGCAGGACAATTTCTCGTTGTAGTTAACGACTCGATTAATTTTACAATTACCTGATTCGATCGGATAGTTTCTTCGAAATTGTGAAATGGGGAGAAAAAAACAAATTTTCGATCGAACGAAATATACTTTCAAATACAAACCGGCGATTTCGATGTGATACATTTGATGAATTACCACTTATTTCATAGCATTATCAAAATAATAGATCCAGCTGAAGTTTTTCGTACAGTTTGTTATTAAATCAATTTGTTGCACAAGATACCGAGTCTTAAAACATTTTTGAACTCTTATTAGATACAACGTTTTGCTGGCTTGTACGAGTATATTGATCTCAAAATTAGCTTTGGATATTCGAAATAAACGTTTTTCTGATTTGAAATTCGAAAATTGTCTTAAACACGAAACCTTATCAATTCAAAATGCGACACGGTCGGTGCTTGTATTTTAATTTAAACTTTAACCGGCAGCGATAATAATCTTCGTCGCTGAGTACGGACATTAATGTGAGTGATTCTTTTTACAGGGGAGAGCTAAAGGGAGGGTTGAGGGCTCGTGTGAAATACTCGTGAACCGGTTTTGCGTGTACTTTTAATCACTCGCTTCGCGGGTGTTATTCATATTTCAGTATCATATTTTTCCACCGTCGTGCAGCTCTCACTTTGAATAGTCTCCAAGAGCCGTTATCTACCCTCTGCATGGCTCGAATTAACTTCAGCTGTAAACCCCACAAATTAACAGCATCTAATCTCGGTAATCGTATGAAGCGAAGGGTTTTTGTCATGCGAGTTAACCTACGTATAAGGTTAATGTAACGGAGAACAGAATTATTTTTTCACGAATATCGGTAATTCAACTGATGTTGAAATTTATAAAAAACAATTTTAAGCGAACTTTTCCATCTCCGAGAATTTGTAATCGCGAATAATTCAATTTCGATATCCGATACAGGCAGAGATTCCGGGGGTAATGGACCCTGTTCCAAATCCACGCCAATCAGGCTTTTTTGGTGTCTCCGTTTTTTTTTTTTTTCTACCGTCATTCGCTGTCAATGTGTAGAAATTTTTTAGGACTGTCGTTGAATCGTCTCGCAATTAGTGAGGTACAAATATGATTGAATGGTTTATTTCTGCGAATTCCTGTCTCTTTTCACGGTGCATAAGGATTTGAAACGCGTGAAGAAACTACTACCGACATGATAAAAGTAGGTTTATGTACAAGAAAATATTGAATCGTTATCAGTACTCCATTTTTTCCAAGTCCAAGATTCGACTGATCGAAAATTCGAGATTTCATTTATCCGAACGATCTTTTATACGAAAAAGTATTTTCAGAACAGTCTGCATTCCGAATGAACAAAGCACAGAATGTGAGGATGTAGAAAAATGAAAGTTCCGAAATTAAAAATTGATAGCGTTTAATACTTCGAACAGTCAAAAAACTAAAAAAATTATTTGTCGAAAATCAAAGTTCAGAAGGAGTGAAATTTCGATCCATAAAATGCAGGGGAATCAGAATCCCAAAAGGACGAAATAACGAAGTTCCTGAAAAATATTTGGAATTTGTGAAATTCGTCAATTCGATGCTAGTTTTATCAAGATTAGCTCAATTGGACAATCGTCTGTGTCATTAAAGAAAAAAAGTCGTGTCATTTCACAAGCGAAACGCCATCTATTAGCTGAAACTGATGACGTTGGAAAAAGTGAATCCGTTTCTAAATAAATTTATTTAAAAAAAACAAATTGTTTTCCATTCTGTCTCAGTGGGTTTCGGGATTTTAACCTTTCGAGACATTCAGTAGTCGTTATTGACAAGTTCGGATTCATGAGTTTTCGAAAATGCACGAGTTTGAGATTTCAGAAGTTGGCTGTTTGACTGTTTCGTTATTTTTGCAATCCAACATTTTGCCCTTCGTAAACTTACCCATTTCCATATAAAATTTCGGTTCTAATTTATTTACGAATTTCAGCTTACCTCGATTTTTATTTTTCTACAATACAATTTCACGCATTGAGGGTCATTCTACGTTTTTGTTCGTCGGTAATTTGACTTTCGGGATTTTCTCCCGTCGCGCGTCTTTCTGGTATTTCGCATTATTTTCACCCAACCCAGGATCCGAGGCTTCAAATTGTCAACGAGCGTGCCAAGGTCCACTTACAAAATGGATTTGTTGGAATCCGGAAGCAGCAGGTGTCGAAAAATGTGTCTCTAATAGGCGGGGCATACAGAGCGAAATGTTTGCACGACTAATTTCGTGCCCCTGTTTATTTTTCTCGCGAAACAAGCTGGCGCGAGAAGCGATAACGTGTTCGTTAGCCGGCGAGCATAATTAGTGGTGCACTTTTTACGGAGGCTCGTATAGAGGTGCCGGTTATCGAGGTCTGGGATCAAACTGCGAGGCTCGCAGCCAGCCTAACAAGATTAAAAGTCGAGCCACGCATTCAGTGAAAGCTGCGAGTAACTGAAAAAAATCAAAGAAATAAATAACCACTAATTGTCAATGTTAAAAAAACCGTACTGCAAAAGGCTTAAATATTGATCCTTTATTCCAAATCGCTTTGATAATTATTCAAAATGTACACTGAGAGAGATTTTTAGTTTCGGTTACCGCTCAGAAAAGTTTTGCGTTAAGTTTGTAGAAAATTCTAGCTTCTTTTGCACTTGTATTTTTAAACAGATCCTCGTATCCGACGGATAAATTATTTTGGTTGATACTCGTTGCACGGCTGACTCGTAATAAAATTAATGAAATGCATCGAAGCTCGGTCAACTCGTCCCAAATCGCGATAAGCTCTTCAGCGATTGTTTTCAGATTCTTACACCATTATTCAAACTCTGTCAATGAACTCGCTGGTGATTGACAGGCTTGGATGACCGGAATATAATTGACGACGAAGAGTCTCTAGTGCATCGCTTCTGTTTGGTTTGACGTTCTATTGATTTCATAGCCACTTGTTGTTCACGGATTTAACTAAAAATAAAAAATATCTATTGAAACGGAATTTTGCGCTGTTATTTAGAATTTTGTAATTTAAAAAAGATGTTGGGACAATCACAAAAATACTCTGTTCAGATCGAACGATGATCATTCTTATCTAGTGTCTTTGAGAAAAGAAGTCTATTTTTCATTGAAAAAAATAATCTTCTCAAAAATATTTCACGCTCGATCTAAAATTCCATTTTTCGACCGATTCGTTTTGACAATATTATTCACTATTATTTTTTCCCTATTTTCACCAACCGTGATGTTCAACAATATAGGATTCGATTCGATTGATTAAATATTAGTATAATCGGATAAACAGAGAAAAAGTAATTTTCCTTCATAAGAAATATCGACTTGGAATCATGGTTATCCGAGATAGCAAAATTTTCGCATCTTTCTATTGGTGAATATAATCTCAAATAATGAAATTATCACGGAATTATTTCCCCCACTTGCAATATTTTTTAAAATTCAGTCATCAAATTGTTGATGTATGTGAATTGGTCATATATAAAAATTATTCAAATTCACGGAGACTGCAAAGACAATTTGACCAGGGTACATGTCAGGTATGTCAAGCTTTCCACATCAACTTTACAAACGATCGACCATGACATTTTTCAATTTAAACAAGGACTTCTCCCATGTTAGTAACAATCGCTGAAAATCTTTGAAAAATTTTTTTTTTCTTCTTCGATCACGTCTTTTAAGACTATAAATTTTTTAACCCCATTTGAAAAACAACCAAAACGATTATCCTACCAAAGATAAAAAATAACTTCACGCAAGATTCAGAGTAGAAGGATGATAATCTCTATTCTCTAAATCATTTTTTATATTCCGTTTTTTATAGTTTATTGAAAAAAAAAACACTGAAAAAAAACGTTCTTCCATTCTGAATCTTGTATGAAAATGTTTTATTCCGAAAATGGAACATTTTTTTCCTGGTTAACAAAAATCGATTTGGGTGTTTCTGAGATGGGTTTAAAAATTTGTAGGGCAAGCATCAGTGATTGAGCAAATTTTAATATATTTTTCGACGATTTTCAAGGGTCTCACTAACATGGGGAAAAATGCTTGATGAAATTAAAAAATTTCGTGATCAAACCTTTTACAAAGTTGGCGTGGAAAGCCCCGTATGTTATATATATTCCACCGGAATCGTGATGGCATGACTTTTGAAACTTCATTCGAAACGTGACGGTGCGAATAATTCTTTTTACGCCATCCTGGATGGTTGTAGCCTGCGAATATAAATTACACCTCATGGGACAGTGTATAATGCTCCCGATGCCTACACAAAAAACTCGTCAAATTCATTTTCCAACGAAATATGCGCGTACAATATACGTAATGTAATAAAATGTATAAAATCAAACGTGATTCAGCGATACCCAACAAACAATGTACATTGTTATACTCGTGAGTTACAATTTTTAAACTTTCTCAGTTCTTGAATACACTGTTTTTTCAGTACGTAATAAATGGGGTCAAATATATCATATAAAAAAGTGTGATCGTAACGTATTTGAATTGAAATTCAGTAGCAAATTTTATCTCTCTTCTGTATATTTCGTACAAAATGAAAGGTAATTTTTTTTTTATATGTATAAATAGTGTCAAATTATACAGATGGTGAGTTAAAAAATAAATTTATTCTTGTACAAGCAACAAATTTTCGCAACAGTTATACAAGAAAATATAGTAACGGTGGTCGTAATGAGATAGAATAGTAACGTATACTAGACTTTCCGGTAACAGCTAGAAAACTAATTTTCATTTTCTACCTAGAACTATATTTTTCGATTGTGGTAAAAAATGAAAATAATCAAGGGCTGAACGGTAACCGGAAAAAATTTCTCTGAGTGTTAGTATTTCGAAATTAATGATCCCAATGATTAAGAGGAAATGGAATAATCATTCTGCTGAATGAATAATTTAAATAATTCTTTTGTTTCCAATTCCATTCGCTGCATCTAATTCTTTTGAAATCAAACGGACGTGTCCGTGAATAGAGTAAAAAATGGCTAGTTTTTCTTTTCAATCAGGGATAGAGCGGCATATTGCAACGTATCAAACCAATTTTCCATACCACGGTATGAGCAACTCGTGCATTTCGTTCTTTTTTCATCATTTTTTATTTGCCACTGGCCAGATGCTGCCGTGGCAGCTGTCTAAAGTTTACATCCTAAAAGACAGCCGCATATTTTTACTTCGTATAATACCGCGCGCTGTACAACTAGCTGCGATGGCAGGTACATTGCTTCGGTATTAAATGGAAGATAAATTCAACGGACGAGTTCGTAATACAGTTATTATGAAATGTTTGTACTCAATTTATTCTCTCACGTTTACATTACTGTGTTATCTCGTTTTTTTCCACTCAATTACGATCTTTTTCATTGTACTCGCAAGTTTTGGGTTATTTCGGTAACCCGGTTCACAATGAAAATAAATAAAGCGATCAATAAAACCTCGTTACAAGCTAGTCTCATGGCATAATAAAATTCAATATTCTAGACCTGCAGAGAAAGAATCAAAAAAAAAAAAAGAAAGAAGAAGAAAAAGAACCATCGCGATGCGACGAGTTTTAAAAGCAAGGCTTGTGGCCGCAATTAAATCGAGATTTTATTGATATCTCGGTTTTTGTCTGAGATGGAATTTTTCCCAGGAGGTATTACGAACAGAGAGGTTGAAGTGAGTATAGAAAAATTTACCGGAGAGGCAGTAAGTACTTTCGTATTTCAATCGTGGAGTTAAAGAAATGTCGAATAAAATCGTTCCCTTAATTCCATTATTTACAACTTGCTGCGAGGACAAGAGAATCTCTTGAAATTCAATCCGTCATTCATGCGATAGAAATGTAGGCGGTTCTGATTTATGGGTAAGAAAAAAGATCAACAATATCAAACCCGATCATTTCACCGGTAAAAAAATTGATTTTTTTTTTTGCTTTTACGAGTTCATAAAAAGTCGGGTTTTGCAATTCATGATCAAAATGTCTGAAGAATGGTGTATTAAGATCGTGTCAATCTCGACATAATTTACCGGTACAAGTGAAACTTGAAAATTAAATATTCTGCTAACTTTGTCGGACCTGCTTCTCGTCCGATTTTAAAACAGAGAACGATCAAGCTTTTAGAAAATCCGTAACTTCTACATTCTTTAAGATATTAGTAATCGAATTTCGAAATACAATATGCAACTATCTGTCATTTGAATAGCTTTTTAAGAATTTCTTTTTGACGTTCGATTACGTGAGTCGGTCTGCAACTGCTTCCCACACAAATAAAGAATAATTGCGAACAGCGCGTCTCGCAAAAAGCTGAGCTTTTTCGATCTACAATGGTCGCTTGTTGCTTGCGATTCTTTTTCCAAGCAAAGTTAATATCGCTTCACCTCGCACGGAAATATGTCACCTCGAAAGACATGCACGTACGAATTGACAAATGGACTGAACGACAGCAGGTATCGGAGTGTTCACGACACCGATTTTAACGTGCAGAAAGCACCTCTCGTTTCGCATTCGGCATTCGACGATCGTCTTCGGCAACTCATGTGCAGACTTGACAAACAAAAAATAGGTATACAGGCGTTACACTGCAAGAATATCGAACCACATGTAACTCAATACATCTCGCCCCCTATCCCAAGTCGTTACTACTCTAAACATAATTTCCAAGACTAGGCCAAGTTCGTCGAAAGACAAAACAGAGCACGAACATAGTCGAACGATAAATCAAAGAGGATCATTGAAAAATGCACGATATGTAACATGGGATTATTTACACGGTTAAAGTAAGTACGTACTAAGCACACTGACAAAACACAAGCTGTAACCAAACTAACGTGAATAAACAATTGATTAATTAACTGTACATATCTGCCTCAACTCGCGTACTCATAGAACTTATACACCCGAATAAATATCCAGAAATATGTTTGGTGGAGTTATACTGAGAAAAATTTCATTCGTTACAGTAATAAGAAAAATTCAGCAAAACAGGTATCGTTGAAATATGTGTTGGAATATTGATTGCATTGCGGAAAACGAGGTACGCGTAACCATTTTGCGCTATTGTCGATCCTTTTTTAGTTAAACAAGGCTTCAACGTCAATTTATCGTTGCACAAGCATTAAACTTTTGCAACAGTTACAAGAAAGTAACGGTGATCGTAAGGAGAAAGAATAGTAACGGAAACTAGACTTTCCGGTAACAGCTATAAAACTAATTTTCATTTTCTACCTAGAACTATATTTTTCGATTGTGGTAAAAAAATGAAAATATTTAAGGACTGAGCGGTAACCGGAACTAAGAATTTCTCTCAGTGTAGAGAGATGAAAGTCCATTTCCCGATCTGTCTGTCTGTCTGTCCGTGGCTCGATGGAACTTTAGCGAACCGGTCCATTGACAGCCGATGTAGATGATCTGTGAGCTTAAGTCGAGAGGCGCGATGCAAATGAAGGAGAAAACGAATCTCCCGGGGACAGGGAAAAAAGTATGTATTGATTAAGAGACGTCCTCATCTCGGAGGAGGATAGAGAGAAAGCGAGTCGGTCCTACGTCTCCCTCTGTTTGTCTGTTGTTTTTTATCTTCTACTCTGCCTTCTTCTTTTTTTTTTGTTCATTTTATCATCCTTCCGCTTCATTTCTTCTCACCCAGTTGCTTTACGAATCTTAAGAAGATTGCTTCGCCAGCTCTCCCCAACGCCGACGGTGTGCTGCGTTTGATCATCGTCAACCGGCTGCTGTACAGCATTTTCCACCTCGAGGCTGGCCTCGATCTGGAATTATATATTCCCTCCGCTCCGTAACGTGTGTCGTGCAATGCACGCTGCATGGACAGGCGGAACCCTTCTTGGCACAAGCAGCGTCACAACGTCCTTCTCTCCCTCCCACCCTCCTTACCTTCTCCGAGCCCCGTTTGTGCGGAAGACAATCGTTTTCATGACTTCAGCGAAAATCAACTGGGCTACGTAACACACCCTGGAATCCCTGCTCGCGAAACGTCGGGAACACCACGAACAAAGCGATTTTAGCGGGACAAAGAGACCGGAAACAGAGAGAGAGAGAGAGAGAGAGAGAGAGAGAGAGAGAGAGAGAAAGCTGAAAGGAGACTGTAGGGCACTCGGAAGCTATACTCGAACCGGCACCAGCCAATCCTGCGAACTTAAAGTCACCCCCGGACACCGAGAGGTGTGAACGAACATAACCTGTACCGTGGAATCGCGGGATCGGGCCAACTTTGCGCTTTAATGGCACGTTGTTGACCTATCCGTGTCACCTTGCCACTTCTCCAAGCGAGTGCCGAGACTTGTAGTGCCAAACTGGGCCGTGCCGGTTATACCTAATCGTTGTACGGACCTTGCACCCACCTGGTGCTTTTACCCCGCTCTTTTTGACGTGTCACAAATATTACTTGACACGTGCACTTCGAACCCTGATAACGCGCATTGCAAGCTTCCAGCACTTTTCATTTGGTGCTCGTATCGGCCAGTTTCAGATACTACCGAGTGATTTTTGTATCGGGTGAATTGGGGTCAATTGAAACCAAATTGTAGTCCACTTAAGTTCGCCTGTTCACCAGGCTGGTCCTTCAAAGCGTGGTTTTTTCAATTTTATCCATTCGTGCCTCGGATTGGTTTCAAATAAAACTGAAAAAAGTTTGTGCAATATTTGAGCCTCCTGGCTCAACTGGAAGGAGTGCCTGTAAGCGCGAACCTTTTCCCATTTGAATAACATGAGATTTTCTCATACTTTCAGTCATTATTTTTCAGAAAGTGTAACATACGTCTAAAAAAGCTATAATTCTATGGATCCAGTGTATATTGTTTCTGCTATTTGTCATAAAATCCACATACCTCCAACCACCTTGATCATACTACTACGGATCGATGAACTTGTGCCTCAATCTTTTTTTTACTTTTTCAAAACTGCATTCAAAATTGAGAAAAATTCAATCAGCTCACAATCGGAAGTAAGTAGCAATCCAAATTGGCTACTCAAATGAAATATATTCACCCAAAAAAAAAAAAAAAAATTTACTTCAAGTTGATCGGTCCATAGTAGCATGAACAGTGTCGTTGGTAGTTTGTGAATTTTATGACAAATAGCAGAAATCTTTTACATTAGATTCAGAGAATTATAGATTACATAGGTATATATTGCACTTGCGGAAAAATAAAGGCTGAATGTATGACAGATTCTCATGTTATTCAAATTGTAAAAGGTTCATGCTTACATACACTCCTCCGAATTGAGCTATAGGAGTCTCAAATTTTACGCAAATTTTTTCTTCTGTTTTTGCTTATTTACAACCGATCTGGGGGCCGAATGGGTGAAAATCGAAAAATCATCCTTTGAAGGACCATCCTAAGGTTCGTGTGCTTTAGGAAGAATTCTAGTGTTGAACTTTTATAGACTGTATAATTTGGTGTCAGTCCAACTATATCTGACCACATCGATTATTCTTTAGCCGTCCACACCATTAAATTTTGGTCTATATCAACACGACCGCATGGCTTGAAGTTTCTTTTTCATAACTCAGTGATGGTAAAGCTGGAACTCAAATAGCTTGTAGCGTTTATGTTTGTACGCCATAACGGTGGTTAATTGTCCTAATTCCAGCGGACTAAACCACGGACGTGATAATTATAATTGAAGAAATTAAACCCGCATAGACAATAACCACTCAGCCAGAGTTCTAACTTTATAATGCACTGTGTTTCGAACTTCTGTTTATTCGCTAGTGTGAAAACCATACGCTACTGAGTTCAGACAATTTTCCCTGCGAAAGTTCGAGCAGCAGGGTTGCGACTACCTTGTACGTACCTAGCGATGGTCCATGAAGCATGAGCTGGATATTGAGAGGAGGATAACTCGCCGTTGCACCACGCTCTTCCATGACTATAACAAGCGTTTCCGCACGTGTTTTCCCAGAGGATGAACAACGGGCTCATGCACGTAATTCTTACCGCCCGTAACCCACGCCTTCTCCACCTTCTCCTCTACCTTCTATCCGAGAAGTGCTCGACGATATCAACCGTTGAACCGGAGGCCAAACGTATCGATCCGCGGATTTTCCGTAGCTTTTCGGGTGCGGCAAGGAGACCATCGCGTCCATGTTTATGATCAGGTTCTTCCTCAGCTTTTATTCAGGGAAATGGTAGTGAAACGATGCCGATTAAAACCAGCCGACGTGGAAAGACCAACGATCTTGGTCAAACCAATGCTGGATCGGATTACTGCGGAAATTTTTGTACCGGAAAGTCTAGTATCCGTTACTATTCTTTCTCACTACGATCACCACTACTATATTTTCTTGTGACTGTTGTATTTCTACCGAGTGTTTCTCAGCGAAGGAAAACGTCTTTCCAACTCTCGCGTTTAGCGGTGATTGAGTAACATCGTTCATCTCGCCGCGTGATTATCGCAGGATATCTTTGCGGATAACCGCGGTATTATTCAATTTCTACAAAGTTGGAGGTAGTGGACGATGACCCGAGCCTCCACGTTGAGGTGGAATATATTCGGTTCGCTGCTCTCAGCATCAGACCTGGATTAGTCCTAGTCCGAGTTAGGGAAACTCCGGGTGCTTTCATGACGTAGGTTTCAACCCGTCTCCGTGTCTATTAGTTGCCGTCGCTTGTTTTGCCCGGTACTGATCCAACCCGAAGTGACAATCCCTGCGTTTAATTACTTCGTCGCAATGATTGATCGTGGATTTCAGATCGCGCAGCGTCATCTCCGTGGTCAGGAAAACTTGCTGCTTCGCCACTATGAAGATGTCGACTCTTCTTTCCAAGCTTCGGGTTCAAATTTTAAAATCCGAAATCACGGTTGGGTCTTCAAATTCGGTGTATTTTTGTTGTATAATTAGAATGTGTAAGGAATAATTGATCGTCGTACTGATCGATTTCTAAACCCATTTTGAGGCGGTGTTCATGATTGTTTTAAGATAAATATTGTGATAAGTGCACTAATCCACGAAACTGTAAATTGCGAACTTGAATCTTCGCAAATTGATTGTCGTGCATTTTTCGCGTCGCTGATTACGGTTTAAATTGTCAAGTTTAAGATAAAAGATAGAAAAATCGGAGAGCTGCTCAATTTGAATAAAGACTAAAAATTTGATCAAAATAGCCAATCCAATATGGCCGAGAATAATTATTCGACCGATAGAATTTGCGCGAAAAATTCTTTCCATAATTTATCACATTGTACTTCGACAGTTTTCTGAAAAAGTAGCATAGAATAATGAATTAATAATTTCATTTGTACGCAATGGTGTTGTGAAAAAATTGCAATAGTATTAGCTACTTTAAAGTTTGACAATACGAAATAAGGTTGAAGCAAGTGTAACATTATCCCAATGAAACATTGAGAAAGCAAAACCACTAATTTGTGAATTTACAATGACTTTAAGGATGCTACAAGTTTCTAGAATATATATCCTGATGTTCTACCTGATTACGGTTTACCGATTTTCACACAATCCTAGAATTGCGAAATCACGACTTTTTGTCAAAATGTATCCTCACATTAACGTTGAAACTTCAGCCTCATTAAATTAACGTTCGGAAATTCATCGGCACAGTTTTCACGGATATCTTTACGGATCCTCAGGTTTGCTGCAGATTAAAAACTCTTCGAGAAATTGTTAGATAAATTAATTCTAGCTGAAATTGCTCGTTATCCTGCACCTTTGGTGCATTCTTTTCCCTATCGACCAAACTTCGTGAACTATGCTACATCGGGACTCTGTTGTTCACAGCCACGATGATTCCACAATCCAGAGATTTAGGATTTTGGACCTTCCAAGTTTGATCGTTCAGACTGTTGGTCTTTTGGGTTAACTTTGGCCATTCAGTGAGAAAAATTTCATTTGTTACAGTAACGAGAAAATTCAGTAAAACAGGTATCGTTAAAAAAAACTGTTCGAATATTGTTGGTATTACGAAAAACGAGGTACGCGTAACCATTTTGCGCTATTGTCGAACCTTTTTTTTTTGTAATTGCAACGCAAAATCATTTTGTTTGATTTACTGTACTTTTTTAGTTACACAAAGCTTTGGCATTAATTTATCGTTGCACAATCATTAAATTTTCGGAACAGTTACAATAAAATATAGCAACAGCGATCGCAATGAGAAAGAATATTAACGGATACTAGACTTTCCGGTAACAGCTAGAAAACTAATTTGCATTTTGTATCTAGAATTATATTCTTCGATTCTGGTAAAAAATGAAAACAGTTAAAGACCGAGCGGTAACAGGAACTAAAAATTTCTCTCAGTGTAGAGATGTAATCAACTTCCGGGATATTATTCTTCGAAACTCGGCAAAATTCGAGTTCTTACGATTTCAGGATATTCGAGTTCCCAGAACTTTGGGTTTTGAAAGGTTGGATTTTGGATATTCGGCCGACCTCCATTCCGATCCCACCCGACTTTGACCACTTTCGTACAAACGATTACAATTTCTCACGATTCGTTGAAAACTGCGAAATCATAACGAGGACGAACAATACCTGCGATTTCTGTTGCAACCGTTATCTGTTCGTCGCAAGCTGCATTCGTTGCGGATTTAGCCGCACAAAGTGCAGACATCAGCTTTTCTTCTTGACAAAAAGTGTTAATCCAAGGCAACGCGGTATCGCGGCGATAAGAGTAATTTGCGAAAGGTAATTGCTGAACAAGGGTTGTAGTCCGCGCAGTTTTAGCGCTCGAGCAAGCACCACCCCCGATGCCCCGAACAAAGGGGTCGCATAAAAGAAAAGTTTGGACAATCTCGAAAGTGGTTTCGGTAGGTGAGTTCGACTGGAATCAATTGAAACGAATCCCATTCGTGGGTTTGGAGACGGGGTCGTTAGCCATCGGCGAGAGCTGGCGAAAAGTATATCGGTTATGGAGTTTGCAAACGGAGCGGATCGCGGAAGCGTTCAAATGCGTTTCCGCCCCGTTTTTACTATCGCGCGTCGTTCAATTTTTCAGAGTAACGACGTTGACGTTTATTCAGACGTCGGTCCGACCGGTCCGACGCCTCGGCACGTTTCCTCAAGCCCCGTGACTTTTGGACTTTATCACCGCGTTCGCTCGCTTCGGCTTCCAAAACTTTTCCCCCGCGCGTCCAACGTCGCAAAAGCTCGCCTTGGCGAAAAGTGCTCACCGCTGTTTGTCTCCTCTCGGTTTTTAGCCTCGATCTTTTTTTATTTTTTTTATTTTTTTTTTCTCCTCCTCCGCACTCGCCTCGGTTTTCATTTGATTCCCGTGCCAAACCTCCGCCGTCTCGCTGCTATTCAACTTTTGACATTCTCCACGACAAACACTCCTTTGAAGCATGTTTTTATTAAATTTCTGGGTCCAACCCTTGGTCTGTGTTCAGAGTCTCGTCTGTTCGGCTTTCGCCGTCTACCCCAATCAACCGACGCCGCTCTGTCGACCGAGAATAACTTTCTGATTAAGCTAATATGTGTTTTCCATTAACAGCGATAACCGGAAATAATAGGCATCCCTTCCGTTTACCACGCCTTCCTATCTCTTCCTCTCCCACCTCGACCCCTTTCTTCTCCACTCACCCAATTCTATCTATATGCATGAGAACTCGTATTACGGGGCGATCGGTGCCAGTTTCACAAGTGCTTATCAGCTGTGATCTTCGCTGGTGTGAGAACGAGCTTTTCGTCTTTTCTTTGTTCATTATGAATTGAGAATTATACTTGGGATGGTTCGGTATAGATAGATAACTAAAACTTTTCAACTCTACCCAATTACATCGTTGAAATGAGAAACGCCCAAGCTGGTTTGAGTTGAGCCAGGAATCGAACCTGGTATCCAGAGATGCTTTACCGGAGACTTACTCCACTAGACCACCTAGCCGCCCTGACTCTGTTGTCGTTAATTTCTCCCATAACCAGTGAGTTCAAATTTGTTTTCATGTGCCCGATATGTATGAGTAAGAATTTCTTCTCTGCATGCACGATGTAAGGAGACTGTAGTGTGTAGATGTTATGTTTACCCTTTCAATCCTTTGCTTCCGATGAGAAGCCCGTAAGACGGCAATGCCGTCTAATAAATGAGATGCGGGTGTGCAAATCATTAATCTACGAGAGAATTTTGTTGAAAACATGTAAATTTGAACAACTGGTGAATTTGAAAAATTAACGACGGAGCCAGGAATCGAACCTGGTATCCAGAGATGCTTTACCGGAGACTTACTCCATTAGACCACCTAGCCGCCCTGACTACATGTCACTAATTTCTCTCATCACCTGTATTTCAAAGATTTAAAAAATTTTCTAGCTGTTACCGGAAAGTCTAGTATCCGTTACTATTCCCTCTCATTACGATCACTGTTACTAGATTTTCTTGCAACTGTTGCGAAAATTTAACGCTTTTGCAACGATAAATTGACGTTGAAGCTTTGTTTAACTAAAAAAGTAGAGTAAACCTCAGAAACTGATTTTCCGTTGCAATTACCAAAAAAGGATCGACGATAGCGCAAAATGCTTACGCGTACCTCGTTTTTCGCAATTCCAACAATATTCGAACAGTTTTATTAACGATACCTGTTTTACTCAATTTTTCTAGTTACAGTAAAAAATGAAATTTTTCTCAGCGTACGTTTCTCGGGTATCGACCCGCGGTGGCCTAATCTCTATCAAGGTCGAATAATCGTGGAGCATCTCGATCGCATGGCGAGTGTGAATTTCCCACCCCTCGACTTTGAATTCGAAAAAAGCGCGTGAGCCGTTCGCCACCAATCGGATGACAATTCGGATCACGTAGGAAGCGGCTGAACGATCAGCGCGCGTCGCGCCATCGCCTCTTCCTTTCTCTTCCCCAGGGTGATCCTGCCGGATCCTGCGGAACACGCGCCCCGCAAATTCGACATCCCGCCGCTCTCTTTCTCTCTCTCTCTCCCTCTCTTTCTTTCTTGCTTTCTCTATTTCTTTGCCGAACCAGTATCACGTTCGACTAACGTCTTCAGGCACGCAGATATCTCTTTACGCGCCTTTTCCCAGATTAGATGCGGCCGCTCAAATTATGCCCGGGCTTTTCATCCCTAAACTTCGAAGGCTTCGTCAACCTTTTCCCCGCCCTTTTGCATTTCCTTAACCGAATTTTCACGAATGGAAAAAAAATCACTGACCCGGTTAAGATTCGAAATAAAATTACGTTGCTTTATTTCTTTGACTCACGGTGGAAACATTTTTCAATTTCACTTTACAAGAATGAAACAGGCGCATTTCTTTTACGCGGAACTAAACTCGCAAACTTTTTCCGATACAGAACGTTTGTTCATTACGAACAATAAAGTAGGGAAAATTTGACTAGCCGAACAGTTGGAACGACTTTTGCAGAAATTTCAGAATTCTTGTGATTTTATATATTTTATAAGTTTTGTATTCGTTGTTTATCGATCAAAATAATGATCTAGTATTCAAACTACATAAGAATCTATCTTTTCTGGACCAAAAATTTGTTCTGCACAATATTTTTTACAATCTACTAAAGGACATGACGAAAATTGCTGTACGTCAAAGAAACCAATAATCTAGTACGTTCAAAATTACCTGAAGTATTTTTGCTCGACGTTATTTGTTCGTGATAATTAACCAATCGACAATTGCTTTTGTTATCAAGAATGATTAACCATAAATCTCATTATTAGATTTGTCCTGTACGAAGAATAAAGATTCAACTTTTCAGTGATACATTTTTCCCTTCATCTTATGTTATTTATTGTTGCCATACAAATGCTGAACTGTAGTACTTGAGCTATTTTACTGGCTTTGCTTAAAAATTTCCATCTCCCGAAAAGAATTGTACGTAAATATGCAACGATACATTTTTTATTTTTAAATTGCTACTTCGCAACTTCAGAATGGTTTGAAATTCAGTGAACATATAACACGGCAGAATATAATTAAAATATTTTTCAAAGTCAACTACTTGAAAAGCAATTTTGAATATTCAAGAACACAAGTGATATTTTTAACAATATTACGTTACTTCAACATCAGGATACCTTGAACCTCGTGATTTCCCTTGGAAGTATCCTTCCCTTCGATAAATTTTATTCGCAAGCGGAATCGCGAATCGAACCAGGTCCGATTCCTCACATCCCGGAATAAGTTCATGCATGTACCAGATAAGGATTCAGGAGAGGGTTTCAGGCGATTTGACGAGGGGGAAACTTATAGCTGCCGGTGCATTTCGTAAGTCAGCGATACGCGCCTGGTGTTATGAATAAGTCAAAGAAGTATGAGAGAAAGAAAAAGAAAAGGAGAGAAACGGAAACGGAAACGACAACGCGAAGGAGAAAAACTCTGCTATCGACGGTGAGAAATTGTTTTTCCACAGCGTTTGCCTAACCTTACGAAATTTCAAAGTCCTGGTCTGTTTGAATTCCCCAAGCGAATTCAAGTCGCAAATATTGAGAGAGCGGAAGGCGATTCTTACATATATATACGCGGGTTTATTTTATTAAAGAAAAAATATACCCACGGTATAAAAATAAACATGTATGTATATTGTATGTATATATCATACGCTGGGAATCGGACTCGCAGAAAAAGAGTTTTGTTAATCTAACAAAGCCTCTCAGCTGCAGAATTGTTTCTTTCTTTTCGCTTCTCATCTCGATTCACGGGGAAATCCATCGCATAAGAAATTACATAACATCAAAGTTGAAAAAAGAATTGTTGTAATTTTTTCCTCGCAACATACGTATTTTTTTTTTTTTTTCTTCAACATCAACGAACAATTTTTCTCGTTAGGTATGTATTATTAAAACAAAGCGAATTCTTTACAGGCTGTATACTTACCGTGATGAGATTTTTTTTTTCAGAGAGATTTCGGCAATTATAAAGCAATTCTCTGCAGGTGTTTTCAGGTTTTTCATACTTGTAACAGCATTAATTCCATTACATTATTGAGCAATCTCTGTAAATATGAAAATTACTTCTTACACTTGGCTGTTATTACTGAAAAGAACCTTTCAACGTATCTTCTTTGATGGTAAGTTGAATTGTTATGATTTTCTTTTTCATCACTTTTGTCGAAAAGTCCCAATTGTTTTCAAATTTCTATCCTTTTCCATACTTTAAAAGAAACCCAGCGTCATATTTCCTTGAAATGGAAATGCGCATTAGTGCAGATAAAGCGAATCGATTCCTTGTCTCACAACAAAAATAAATCAGGCCACAACTTGCTGACTGAAAAATATAGTACACGTTACTAATCTTTATTTATTATCACTCGTACTGTATTGTGTTATGAAATTTACGATAAAAAAAATTTGATATACTGTTGAAATAATCATAAATTTAGTTCTAACAACTATGAGATTACACCAAATTATAGTCACTTGTACGATATTTGGTTTGTAATAATATTTAAACCGTTAATCCAACGATATCAATTGAACTAGAATTTTTTTTTTTATCTCAACTATAATAACGAATGAAATATCTTTTCATTGAAATTGTCAGAACGTGCACACGATTCCATTTATAATAGTACATTGTGTAACAAGCAGAAAAACTCGGTTATTCCGCGAGGTGAAAGGACTTGCGTAATGTCAGATTTTCGCGCGACAGCGCATGCGCCGTAACAGAAACGGGTACTTTGCGTACGGAAGCGCCTAAAACGTGCTCGCGTTGTGCACGAAGATATTCTTCTTTCGTGTATATGCTACGCATACCTTACAGATAAGAGATAGAATAAAAATGGAAAGGAAAAATAGGTGAACGCCACTTTATCTCTAGTCATAAAACGGCTCGCAAATATGGAACAGACACAGCGGAATTATCGCCCACCACCGGTACAAATGGTCTGCAGACCGATGTAGGCATCTCGAGTAGCCGGAGGAATAGCCGTTGCGTGTCGGAGCAATAATTTTATCAAGCAAATCCACTCTGCGCCGACTTGCTTCTCGCTGGCACAGCGCGCTCGTATCCATATATCTAATCATTTACGAGCGCCTATTTCTCCCTCGGCTGAAATCGCCTTCTGTACGACGATGAGGCAAAGGGTTAGAGCCGGAAGAGCTAGTGAAATGGGCTATTCAGGAGTTCCTTCTTGACTAGCATCTCCACTCGCCCCGTACAATGCAGGCAGAAACGATGTTGGACGGCTCGACGACTCTTAACCTGCGAAATGGCCGAACTTTGTTCGTTAGATCGGTGATGAAAGCCTTCACCGAGACCTCTGGCGGCCATCTTTCACGATACTCAAAATTAACAACATTTTGTTTTTTTTTTAAGGAGATTTTTTTTGGTTCAGGGTCTCTCTTTTGGTGCTTTTGTATTGCAGTAGGAGTTTGCTGTGAAAATCGCCCGCTCATGACAGTTATAGATAGTAAACAATTGAAACCACTTTCCGAATGTATAACCAATTTATTATTCTAACTGATAGAGTGTTTACAGTTATAAAAGTATCACACAATATTTAGCGAGTCTTATTTTCGTGGCATGTTTCTTTTCAATTCTGGTCTGTGGCTGATAAAGAAACGCAGTTTCGAAACTAGTGGTTTTTGAAGAATGATAAACTCCCAACAAAACCAGCAAGTCGCTGAAACTGTCTCTTCATAATTCGTTGAGCAATGAATTCAACAGAAAAGTTCGCACCCCAAACTCTGAGCTTACGAAGCAGCTTGATCAATTTTTTAACATTGAAAATTAAATTGAACTATCGTCATTTCGATTGAAAGTATGACAGAACTCCGAAGATCAGAATGGTTGAAAAAAAATGTCAAACAGTTCTTCAGCCACCGGTCAAAAGTTGCTGAAACCTTAAAGCTTAGGACAAAAACATAGGCATATGAGGGGGGGGGGGATTTACAGAAAAAAAACTCGCCTCTGCACTGAGAAAAATTTCATTTGTTATAGTAACTAGAAAAATTGAGTAAAACAGGTATCGTTAAACTAGAACTATATTTTTCGATTGTGGTAAAAAATCTTGAAAGAAATAACTATTCACGCGTTCTCATCTCCCATTCTAAGGACGAAAATACGGTGTTTTTTTTTCATTCCCTCCTACCCTCGAAAACGTACCGAGGTCCTGAAAAAATCCAAAAGTCGAATGTGTTGGAAAGAGCGTGTGGCCAATTTTCGAATAAAGATGAATATCGTCCACGATCCCCGTGCAATAACTCTCCGTCAATTTTCTTACATCCCCCTTTGGCGGGCGCTGCATGATATACCCACATGTGCATTCAGACAATCGGTATATATAGCGGCGAACCCCCGGCAATGGCAATACAAAGCAGAAACGCGACGGTAGCGGAAGCAATTTCCATAAAACATCCCCGAATGAATGGAGCACCCTTCCTGCCTCCCTCTACCCCTCCTCTCTCACCCTCTCTCTCTCTCTTTCTCTCTCTCTCTTTCGAGCAACTCTTCTTTGCTCGCATATTATCGCTCTACTACACCGTTGACATTTCCTTTTGCTTGGTCTTTTTTTTTTTTTTTTTTTTATCTGTTCATTTTTTCTTTTCTTTTTTTTTTTCTTTTTTTGTTCATCTTTATATCTATTTTGGTTATTCAACAAGGCTTCACCGCCGCGTGCGCACCCTTTGCATATCAATTGCTCGTGTATGCATTTATGCAAATAATCCGGAAGTTGGGTGGCTGGCTGCAGGGGGTTGCAGCTTATACTACAGTGCTTGCCGCAACGAGCAAAGACAAAGCGGGCATCCATGCAGCACGACGAGCCGTTTTATCCTGCCTGGCTCTCTTTCTCTCGCTCTCTCTCTCTCTCTCTCTCTCTCTCTCCCTTCCGTTTTTCAAGTTCTGTTTTCTGTTTTGCTTGTTACTCTTGTTTCTCCCACGTTTTACTTCCGCTGTCATACGGCTTCCTCATCCGTTATCTTTCAATAAAGCACCGCGTTCAAAGTTTCAAAAGATAATCGCGGTGACTGTTTAATCGCAAAAAGAGATGAGCGCTTTTTTTTTTATCACACTTTTAGTTTATTGATTTTGTGAATTTTCTAAAAGTTCCACCGCGAAAACTACGTTACCCGAAAAAAAATGTATCAACACGTTCTTTGTATGTCGGAGGATTTCATTTGGTTATCAAGTTATATAAGCATCGGATTTTTACATTTCCCAATTTTGTTATAATTTTAACGAATAGCGTACCGCATAATTGAAAAAAAAAGAAATGACTTTGCACAGAATGTTTTTACTGGATATCACAAGACCCCGATTTTTCTAACTGCAGTTTTGAAAATCTGGGGGGAAAAACAAAAATTATTAAATAATAAAGCCGTTTTACAATCCACGCAATATGGGAAAAATTAGAAGACCTGATGAAATTTGCGATCTTTCTCCGCTTGAATTTTAAATTTATTCGATGATAAGAAAATTGTCAAAAGAAATTAAAAAGAATCCAATTCTCTCAGCTGAAAATGGCTTCTTTATTTGTTTGGAATGAAGTTATGAATTTGCACAACAATTCGTATCTTTCTCTCAATATTACGACCAAATTTCGTCCGCGTGTCAAACCGCAGTTTTTCTGGAATCTACAACTTGTGTATTTTTTTTTTATTTCCTTTTTCGTTGTAAACCGACGTCATTCTCATCTAACAACGATCCATTCTCACCTTTCTTACCCTATATAATTTAATAAAAACACAAATCACGATACGAGCAATCGTACATCACTCAAATTCATGTACCTTGCATAACCGGGTCATAATTTCTAATATCGCGTCTGGAGCATACGCAGTGATTTATTTCCCGAATAGCTTTATACTCCTCCCCCTTGTTCCCTGGTTCCCGAAGGAATTCCGCGGTCGAGATTTCGCCTGCATGGGTGGTGGATGCAGGTGTGTGAGTATGACCCATGTATCGCTGGCGTAAGTAAGCGGGCTAGTTTAAGTAACGGAAATGTATTTCCTTTCGTTTCTCGCCCTGCAGCCAAAATGCGAACGTTAAGCTCCGTTCGCGTCAGTTGCCGGTTAGACCGTGACAGGTGGTCTTTTGGGACACCGAGAGCCGGAGAAGGGCTGCTCGTCCCTTTCACCCTCCAGCCCTCCAGTTTACCGCCACTTATACCCCGCTAATCCCCCGCCTCAAGTCTCGCCGCGGATAGTAATTAATCCTGGATTTTAGAGCGGCATTCTCTCATCCTCCGAACGGTCGAGCATCGAGACAGGTTATAAACACGGATCACGCGGAGGGTGTATTACGCCTCGATGTGTGTGGAGGACGACACCGTCTGTGGCAAGCTGCGCTTTAACGGTGTCCGATATGTTCAGCTCGGGGCGCGATTTTTCGAGAGAGTGAAAAATTCCCACGAACAGCCGCGGAACACCCTCGAATAATCCCGCATCGCGATGTGTTATGGAGGGACGATGTAGCGAGACAAAAATATTCACCAATTTCAATCAAGTTGGTGACGAATTTTCACGGAAAATCTGCTGTCAAGGTTTCCACAGCTGATTTCATAACTCGATACGGAACGGATGAAAAATTGTGAAAATTTTTCTCAAGCTTCGATTAAAGTCAAAATGAGCTATTAAGAATTCAATAACGATCGTAAAATTGGTCAAAAGTAGGGGAAACGGATCATGGTTTCCACAATTTTTAGTCTCCGATTTTTTAAAATTTTTCGGATAACATTTTAGTTCATTCGGATGTGGAGCAACATAGAATCATCCTTTTAGCACATTGAGAAAGTTCGCGGTTGTTCCAAAACAAGTCTGAATAGGAATTTTCCAATTTTCGACAAAAATTGCGGAGTGTGCTAATTTGCGTTGGAAGCGGGGTAAATTATCCCAAGTATTTTAAATAACGAAAACGGGGAGTAAATTATGTATAATTTTCTTATTTTTTTTTTTTTTTTTTGCACCTTCGTTTTTCTTTCATTCCTTTCGATGTAAGAAACTCGAGTTTTCAATGTATGTTTTCAAGCAATAATTCTTTCCTTCGTTGCAATTTTCCTGGAAACCACGAAACAGTTGACCTAGACTCCGAAAAGCCCAGAAACCATGAAAAATTCGCCTCAGACTCGTAAAATCTCGAAAAACTTAACCCGGACTCTCAGAAAACCACGAAAAAATCGAAATGGGGCAAGTTGTTGGGAAATTATTGTCACACGTGACAACTTACCCTAATCCACGATTTTGTTTAAAAATGTGCATATCTTGCTGATCCGCTATTCAAATGTCAAAAACATACATATCAAATGAAAGTGACAAGAATCACGATTCCGATTATCTTTTAGTAAAATATCCAAATGCAGCTAAGAAAATGAGATAAACATATTTAGAAAGTGGGAAATAATTACACTGAGAAAAATTTCATTTGCTACAGTAACTCGGAAAATGCAGCAAAAAAGGTATCGTTAAAAAAACTGTTTGAATATTGTTGGTGTTACGAAAAACGAGGTACGCGCAACCATTTTGCGCTATTGTCGATCCCTTTTTGGTAATTGGAACGCAAAATCAGTTTGTTCGGTTTACTCTACTTTTTTAGTTAAACAAGGCTTTAACGTCAATTTATCGTTGCACAAGCATTACATTACAAGAAAATATAGTAACGGTGATCGTAATGAGAAAGAATAGTAACGGATACTAGACTTTCGGGTAACAGCTAGAAAACTAATTTTCATTTTCTACCTAGAATTATATTTTTCGATTGTGGTAAAAAATGAAAATAGTTAAGGACTGAGGTAACCGGAACTTGAAATTTCTCTCAGTGTACTTATCGGGTCCAATTTCAGTTTTTCAATCACTGCGAGGCCGCATATGATGCAATATTCTAATTAATACCATTCATTTGTTTGAAACATTGAACTACAAGTTCAATTTGTAGCGCCGCTCGTTCCGATATCTAACGGCGGAGATATAGACCTTGTGACAACTAGGACCCGTCTCCCCTACCATGTTTTGGATGAGTTAAAACAGAAATCAAAATTGATACTCTAAACAACAATTCATACACCATATTTTTCTCTTACAACGTGATATCAGACCTTCAGATCATAATTCCTGATGAAACTTCTGTATATCAGTTTCTTCGGCCCAAAATATGGAGCTTCTAAAGCGTTGTTTCATCTATTAGGCTTTCTTCGGCTAAATTTAGAAAATATCAGACTGACAAAAATTCGCAGTTCATACTTCACTATGACTCTGAAGTAATAATTTATCCGCCTAAACTTGAATCTATGAGACCCTATCATCGGGACTTTAACGGAGAATAACGAAAATTGATATTCAAGGCAAAATTGTGCGACAGGTTTTATTTGTTATGACATTTTACGTATCAAATTACTGATTTAATAAATCTTAGGCGAAACAAAGACAGGTATATGAAATGAAACTACATATCGCATACAGGCTTCGTATTCTAGAACAAGGAAACGACTCTTGAAGTTTCAACAGAATCTATGATCTAGGAGTCTGATACTATTCTTGTCAGTCCAGTAATCAGTCGAGAAGTTGAGCATAGTTGCTGTCTTCTCGAACTTTGCTTACCTGTTAGGATTTAAGGATGATTCGATCGTTTCAAATGGAAAGTAAAAAAAAAAAAGAGGAATCCGTATGCAGATCTTCGGTAATATTATCCCTACAAATTAATCGAACACAAGCACTTGAACGTCTTTCTAACGATTTGTAGGAGTCTATTCAGTGTCTAAAATGAACCCGAAAACACTGAAATGATGTCACAAAAATCAGAGTTTATTCATTCCAGACATTTTGATTTTGAGACCTTTTCTCGAAATGTTGATACCCTAGTTGATTGTGATACACAAGTTTATAGTATATGTAATGTTGCTTCGTTAACGTTCATCGTTGATGAAAAAAATAACGTTGCTGGAGATTTTTAGAACGAGTTATTCTATTCCATCAACTTTTCATTGAAACAGCGATACCGATTCATGTTTAATTAATTATTCTGTCCTACAACCCAAACATTCGTCGTTGTAGCAGGCTGAATACACAAGCCGTCAAGTTTAAGTCGAAATTACAGTCAGAGCGGTGGCCATAAACATGGATGCGGTTGGTACTCCAGTACTACAACGAAATGGTTGGAGGACCGTAGAAATGCCTTGGGTGTAAACTGTGAACCGAAATAGTTTAGGGTGCCACGTAGCCACCGAACCGTTGCGGAGGAGGGTTTCGGTCGGTTAGCCATATCGCATAGGACCTCGACCCCGCCGACATCTTGTTATTGCTACAAGCATTATCATTATTCTCTCCTAAATTTTTACGAAAAAAAAAAAATCGTTCTTTCATTCCCTTTCACTCCTAGTTCCATCCAAGGGGTGAATAAACCGTAACACGTGTATGAGATTGAAGAAATTTAAACCGCGAGACCTTTCTCTGGTCTTTCATCCTTATATTTTCCTCATATTTTCATGTTCGTGACAAGAGAAAGCAAGGCGACAACTTTCCCGAATGCGATCGAATCGCGGTTTCGTTCAACCTGCAATTACGCAACACACCTTCAACTTTCCGCGTCGGTATAATCGAGGGTCAATTAATGGCGCGAACGGTAATTCTCGGGCTATTGCATTCGTCGTTTGATAACTTCATCGTGCGTGAGTAAATTCCTCATGGGATTTACCGAGGGGTTAATTTATGCGGAATCAAGGAATCCCGATCAGAAGCAACTTTGCCGCGCAGCCGAATGCGCACGTGATTCTTGAACACAGACCAACCTCGCAGCCGAGTCGCGTGCCTTCCGGAAGTTCCGAGGTGTTTCCTACCATTCTGACCTGCCGGAACCGCGTCCGTTGAACGCGTATCGCGATGCTTCTGTACCCTGTAGATATCAAGAAACCCGAGGCATTTCTCACCCTCACTTTTGCCCGACAATGAAAACCGCATTGACCAGTACTTACTTATACTGGCCTCCCACGGGACGGAAAGCACCTCGGTCACCATTGATCGTCTGGCCTTTGACCTCCCTTAATTGCTAACGTGCTTATTCTCACTGTTGAATTACATGAACGGTTCTCTTGCACAGTCGGCTCGCTTTTACACTCCTTAATCAAGTTTTCCATCGAGCATCCATTTGTGTTACTTATAGTAAGAATCACTGTTCATTCTTTCGAATTTACTGCACTGAGAGAAATTTTTAGTTCCCGTTACCGCTCGGTTCTCAACTATTTTTATTTTTTACCGCAGTCGAAAAATGTAGTTCGAGATACAAAATGAAAATTAGTTTTGTAGCTGTTACCGGAAAGTCTAGTATCCGTTACTATTCTTTTTCATTACGATCATTGTTACTAGATTTTCTTGTAACTGTTGCGAAAATTTAATACTTGTGAAACAATAAATTGATGTTGAAGCCTTATTTAACTAAAAAAGTAGAGTAAACCGAAGAAACTGATTTTGCGCTGCAATTATCAAAAAAGGATCGACGATAGCGCAAAATGGTTAGATGAACCTCTTTTTTCGCAATTCCAACAAAGTTTAAAAAGTTTTTTTAACGATACCTGTTTTACTAAATTCTTCTAGTTACTATAACATATGAAATTTTCCTCAGTGTGTGTTTTGGTTACGTGCTATCAAACTCAAAAGTTGCGAATGACTCGCAGAGATTGCAAATCTATTTTTTCGTGCGATTCTTCGCTTGGGGAAAAAAAAATATTACAACAAACTCGTTTCACAATCGTGAAAGAGATCGATCGAGAAAATGATCAACGAATGAAAAATTACGAATGTAGTTGAACAAGCCCTAAAGCGGCAAGACGCAAGTGCGTGTATTAATGACCGTGATATCGCTTAACCCATTCGCTTTTTTGTACGCTATGGTGTACAATCTTGATTTCCGTTGTTTATGATTTTCTCGAGGTATACCGCATGTAGCTAACTGTCAAGAATGTGAAATAGGGGTGAAACTTTCTCGAAAATCGATTGCCGCTATTTATTTCGTTGAATTATTCTCACATTGCGAGATAAAGGTAAACTTTGAAAATAAAATCCAATTTCTGAAACATGTCCAAAACATCTCAAGATCTTCCGAAAAGTGTTTCTTCACTGAAATAAAGGAATTTTTAGTCAATATTTTCAATTTAAAGTGAACGGTTTAACGACGCAAAAAATAAACGAAGAAATCTGAAACCGAAGCGAAGTCACAGAAATCCGCTTAATTCATGGCTTTTCCGAGTAAGTGCCAATCAGAAGAGATTTGAGTTTCTAATGTTCCTTCGACTGGTACAAATTTTGAGATGAAAATCGGTGAAAATTAAAATCATGATGTTATACTACCCAATAGAAAAAGTTTCATTCCATCGAAAAAGATCATCTGTTCCTTGCAGCTTTAGGGTAAAAAGAGGAAGAAATTAAACCATGACGGTAGAATTATGTCTCTGATAGTACCACAGTATCGTCCGTGGCAAAATAGAAGCAAGAAATGAGCAGTGTAGAGATGTGAGCAAGAAAGGGACAAAAATAAATAAATAAAAATGGAGGGAAGAAATCTTGAGCGCACTTCCTTTAACAACGACTCTGTCGCGAGTGCCAATCTGGACGGAGGGTTGCGAGCTCTAACCGTACACTTAACTTTTGTAACCGACACAAAGCCCGAGAAAAGTTCGAGCTCTTTGGTCGGCCCGACTTTAAACCTTTCACGGTTCATCGACGAGCAATTCCGATTTCAAACCGTAAGAAGAAATGAAAAGTGAAAGAAAGATAGGGAGTAGGAGGACACGGAGAGCATAAAAAGAATGCCAAAAACGCAACGCCGCGCGGTTTGAATTGCGTGGATTTTAAGCCTCGACGAACACAAAACCTGCCACGAAACTTGGACGTGCAAGAATATCCGACAAGCGGATTTAATCCCTTTCCCTGGACAACCAGGCCGACGTATGCAGTGGCCGAACGTTGCACAAAGCTTTGGTACTCTTCGCTAGGACAATCCGCACGAAGCGATGCGACGGTTTTCGGTATCGCTGAAGCCTATACTGCGAGCATGGGTTCGTTGGGCTGGTTCGTTAGTCAAAGCCGGTGAACAAACATCAAAGAAATGAATCGCTTTCGGTTGCCGTCCTCCTCCACCCTCAGCTCCGAAAGCCTCGGCTCGATGCTCGACAACTGGGTGACCAATTCACGGATCGCTGCCTCTTGACGAGAATGTTACATCCTCGAGCACAACTCCGGCTACCATCGTGAAACGAGCGTTCAATTCCCATTTGTGGCTTCGACTGGACCGTGAATCGGCCTTCGATATTCGGACCCCCGTCGCTGGTTAACCCGATGCTTGAGTACCTTCGAAACATTGTAAAAGGCTTGGAAATGAACCGGTACCAAAGTTGCCTTCTTTCCAAAGTCCTTCTTTCGAGGACCGCGAGTGAACCACGCTGACCAAATAGCTGTTGGACCGCAGAATTTTGTGGTTACTTTCATTTTATAACGGAAGGTGATGAGATTGATGTCTGAAATGTGCGACTGGAGAAATACCATTCGATGTGATCACTGAACATTCACTGGACAATGTTATGGCGAGTATGAGAGAGCTGTTAATCGTTCGCATTACAGATCTGTTCGTTTTATTGGGCTGAGACTCACTCGATTCACCAAGTATTTATTTTCTCAGTCAATTTCCGAGATATTTGTTGAAATTTGTTTTAATAAGGCTTTGCTGTCCGAGATCCAGCTGTAAACACGCATAAGGAGTAAGTTTTCGAAGATGTTCGAATGCTTCAACGCTCCGTTTTCAGCATCAGCGGGTTTCCTCTGAGAAACTACGGTAGTTCGAAGCCTTGATTCTTTCTCGCAGAATTCAACTCATCCAGAGAAATTATAGAACTATCTGACCTTCCAACAACAAAGCCATTATTGCAGTGAATTAACACCGAGTAACTTGACCGGAAACCCTTTCGCTTTCACACGAGAAATTTCAAGACCCTCGGGCAGGGAGGTTCTAACGAACCTAATTAAACATTGGATGCTACCCATGCATTTTTCCTTGGAGTTTCGAATCAGAGCATTCTACGTTGCAACTTCTCACTAATCCGCAGAAGCGAAGAAGGTAATAAAAATATCTGCAGAGACACAAACTTGAGCGTGCATTTCCTCCTCGAGAATTAAGTTTCTTCTTCGGGAGGCGTGTAAATCGATGAGAAAGCGACTCGCAGAAAGGTAATTAAAGTTCGGAAGCTGGAAGGAGTTGCAATTGCAGTGAACGGCATGAAGATCCTCCGGCATATAAATAAAACAAAAAGTACCTACCCTCGGCGGACGAAGTCCAGAAACACGGGGAACGAGTATCCCTCCCGTGACTGCGTACCTGCAATTAAACGAAAGGGTGGCCATAAGCGGGGGTGGTAGAAGGGGGAATAAAATGGAACGCTGGGTTGTGACCAATAAAATCTGTACCGCCCGACGTGACGGTACTCCGGCCGAGCACTTTGTTGCAAGTCGTAATAAGATTTTACGATCCATACCAGTTGCGCTAACTCTTTGCTTTACGCGCTCAGGAAGCGCCGCGCTTTTCAGCGCCTCCGCAGGACGGGGGAAGACGAAGCCTCCTTTAAGCGCAGCTTACTGCGGGCCCCGCTAATATACTGCGAGTCTCTCCTAAGCTCGGCATTTATCGCCTCCTTTCTCCCTCGGCCCCCGTTTTGCGCTGCGTTTAGTTTCTCGGCGAGCGCAGCACGCTTTTGGTTCCTTGGTTTCAACCGCGGGTCCGAGGTTTAATTAACGACGTTAGTTCAGGTGCCCGTCGGTGGTGGGGGGCCTAGTTTAGAGGACGGGGTCCAGGTGCCCCGGTCTTCCCAATGTTGGATATGATTTACCGCAGGAATCCTGCAGCACTGGAACAACTCGGATGAAATTCCAATGAGGGAATTTTTTTCTACTGTTCGTCGATACATCGTGGAGTCTGATTCGTCGCGTCGAGAAAGATTTCTGGTTGTGGTCTCTGTACAGTTTTTTTCAACTTTTTTTACTTCGGATCGTAATCGAAGAATACATTTTTTGGTAAGAAATGAAAATGAGTCTTGTGGCTATAACCGGAATATTTGATAGGTGATAGTTTTTTTTTTTCTTTATTTTTTTATTTTCGGCCACTCGTACACTGAGAAAAATTTCATTTGTTATAGTAACTAGTAAAATTGAGTAAAATAGGTATCGTTAAAAAAACTGTTTGAATATTGCAACGTAATTGCAAAACAAATTCAGTTTATTCGATTTACTCTAGTTTTTTAGTTAAACAAGGCTTTAACGTCAATTTATCGTTGCGCAAGCATTAAATTTTCGCAACAGATGCAAGAAAATATAGTAACGGTGATCGTAATGAGAAAGAATAGTAACGGATTTCGATTTCGTTTCGATTGTGGTAAAAAATGATAATAGTTAAGGACTGAGCGGTTACCGGAACTAAAAATTTCTCTCAGTGTACTATAGATTTTCTTGTTACTGTTGCGGCAATTTGATGTCAAGGTCGTATCCAACAAAAAAATTGTGAGTCACGAAACAAACAGATTTAAGCTTGCGAGAACCAGAAAATATAGCATTGACAGATATAATCACACTAAATGGTTAATCGTAGTACATTTTCTTGTAATTTCAACAACGTTCAAATCGTTATTGTCACGACACTCATTTAACAAGAATTTTCTGGCTACTGTAACAGATGAAATTTCTCTCAGTCCGTACTTGGTTCTGTAAAATAAATGTCAGTCACCGCATAATCAGTCGAATTATCGAAAAGTAGCAACGAACAAAAGTTGCGACATAGAAAGACAAAACGAAGAATCGTCAAATCACAAATATCAAGATTCTAATGGCTCTATGTTTTCATTTTCTGTGTTCCGCAATCCTATGAATGAGAATTATATTGTGTTTCGGGCTATTCTGCAGTCATTCTACTTCTTAACCCCCACCTATTACATTCTCGTATAATCGAGTTTGTTCGAAGAAAAACTCTTAAAATCTATCAACACCGAAAACTATCACCAACCAAAAATTGAACATTGTTTTAGTAAACGAAATCAATTACACTAAGGGTTTTGACTACATCGTATAATTAAATAATATCGTATACATATCGACTCACTTCTCTAAGCGTTACAAAATTGCGTTAAAAATTTGACAAAACTATGTAGAAAGCGTACGTCAAAGTTACGAGACTTAGCAATCTTACGAATAAGCTCTGGAGTTTGAAAATTATTGACGCATTTATTTGTTTATTTATTTCTCGAATCTTCGCTTCACCTTCATCAAAGATCACGTTGAGCATTCTCAACGTGTTAATTCACGGCAGGTATTTAATTTCTCTCCGAGGAAGTCTGGTACCGTCAATATGCTTGTAACAGACGCAGGATAGTGAGCGGAAGATATCCATTAGCTCTGCTACTTAGAGAGATAAATAATTCCATCCCCTAGAAGCAGTAGCAGCGAGTCGTCCACTCCCCCCATAATTGCGTTGCGTACAAGCTCAGGTGCAGGTTGGATCCGCCGTTGAAACCCATCCTGAACTTGCGGCGAGGAGAATCCATTCCAAAACTTGTTCATGTCCGGAAAGTCGGGCAACATTGAGTGCCAGCTAGACGGCCGTTTCGCCGGAAGCCGAGAGACCATTCACCGAAGGAAATCATCGATTCAACAGCTAGAAATCAAATTTTAAATCAGATAAACTATAATTATTGCCGACGATACATTCTTTGAAGTAACGAGGAATTAATCGAGGTAACTGAAACCATTGCAATCGTTGCGAATCGGTTGATACTGCTTGATGCCGTTGAAGGTATCGTGTTGAAAATGTATGAAATCGTGGAAATCGTTGTTAAGACTTTTGGTGAAGGCTAAACGGTTCCAATTCATTGATATTCCATTTAATTGTAACTTATCCTGTGCTTTTCTTGGTTTCCATTTCACCAAGTTACTTTCATTGATTCCCAATGATTCTCCAGCGTCAAAACTGATTTCCTGTGATTACATCTAATCCAGAAATCATTAAAAATATTCTGTAACGCTGGAAAATTAGAAAAAAATCACTTTGTATACTCTGGAAGTCAACGAAAATCGCATGGTAAGGTAGAAATCAACATAAGTCACGCAAAATCAATGTGAATCCTCCGCAGTCGCACTGTTTGATTTTACCCACCCATTTTCTAAAGGAACGACCGTAAGAAATCTATAAGTACGAAAAATCGATTTATAAAAAATCAAGTGAGAACATGTTAAAAAAAAAAACTCGTAAATAAATCAATGTGAAAAAAGGACACTTTCTCACTAGAAATATCATGACTATCAATTTTCTTGTATTTTCAACTAAGACATGGAGGTGATGCTCCTTGGATGTGATACTTGAAAAAAAAAAAAAAAACAGCGAAAGAGGACTTTCTTTCACTCAAAAAATCATAACTATGGTAATTTTTTATATTTTCAACAAAAATTTGGAGGTGATAGTCCTTGGACGTGATCCTTTGGAGAAAAAAAATCGTAGTAAAAAACTCACAAACAGACAATGCGTGAAAAATCGTATCATCGACAATTTTTTAAACTTGAAACAAAAACTTTGATACGCTACTCCTTGGATGTAATATTTTTTAGAGAAAAAAATAGTAGCGTAGTATTTAGGCCGAAAGCTGATCGACTAATCGATTCTACCCAGTGCGACTGCGGAGGTTTAATGAATTGAAATCACTCGCTTGATTTGAAAACGAATATGACCACCACACCGGAAGCCGCTCAGTTTCTGCCGGCGTGTGATCCGGCCATTAGTCATTTCTTCCGGCCCTCGTATCTGTCGCCATTGTCGGCATCGATGCCGGGCATAAATTCGTCCTGCATCTCGCAGCGGGTGGGCATTTTTTAACATCGTCGAAGCGACGTCCTCCCGTCGCTGACTCGCCGAAACGGCCGCGATTCACGCACCCGCACCTTTGCATCCCGGGAACTCGCGCGATCCACGCGATTTTTCGCAACCCCTTGTTTCCCCTCACTTTTACTGCCTGCGCTCACGCATCGCCCCCCTTTTCCACCTGAAATTCCCCCGACTTGCCACCCGCAAGATTTACGCCCTCGTATACTAAATCCGTACACCATCTGATTGCATTTAATTACCCGTCTAATTAATTGCACAATTTATTGCTCTCACTGATAAACTTTGATTTAGCCCCCCCCCCCCCCCTTCCCCTCCCACCAAGTCTCTTTCTCCCTTATCTTACCCCCTTCGCCAACGCCACGCGACTCCGAGAATCACGCCCCGATCACAACTCGATTCGAAACCTTCTGTAATTCTTATTTTTCATCTGAGACTCGTCACAGTTTGTTTAGTTTTCATCGATCGATCCGCAGGAGGACAGAGAAATTTTTCGGTTCAGCATTATCAGCAACAATCGTCACATCGCTCGGAAAAATAATAATTCTTGACGAAGGATTTTTTTTTTTTATTTTCTCGTTTTTATTTGCCAAAACGTTTTATCGACGAAATCAAAAAATTTACGCAGACTACGACGTTGCCTTTCAATGAGAAAAAATAACTTTGCTCTTTTGCAAAAAGTTATATCATGATTCCGATGTTCGTTATGTGACGATTCGTAGTGGAAATAGGAGACGAGACAGAGAGGGAGGGAGAGAGAGAGACGAGTTTGGGTCGACAGGGTTTGGTAGATCTACGTAGTTCGATAATATAACACGTGTCGTAACACTGAGTTGCAGCGTAAATCCTGGCCAGGTAGAAATTTTAACGGAATATAATACAGAGAATACAAAGACTTCACTCACAATTTTTTTTATTAATTTTTAAACAGTTTGTTAGACCTACGACAAATAGTGTCCCTTTTATACCGTAACAATAAAATAAAAAATTTAAGAAAGGGTGGAGAAGTAAATGAAAAAAATAGAAGTTCCAAAAATTATGTAAAAAATTCAATTTCTCTTGGTGTCTGATTTTATGTGTTTGACTCTTTTTCTGATTTTATTGCGTGGATTTTGTAGTAGAAACCAAAGTCGTTACAGTTACGGAAAAATGTATGTTAGTTTGGAAAATTGACGTGAGTACTTAAAAAATCGATAACGCGTTATCCACAAAATTGATTCAGTAAGCTACTTATATTCAAGGCAAACATCAAAGTTTGAATAACACCATAATGGGGCATCGCTTCGTTATTTTGATGACGGGACAATTCGATTATTGATTGATCGAGTTTATTTAAAATTTGACCACATCATATTTAACGCAAATTCTTCTTTCCTCGATATGAAATAAATGTACGCAACGCTGTGATCTATGTAAAAATTTGTTTCGAATTTTCGAATAAGTCTAAACTTTTTTCTGTGCAACGTTGTCGTTGTTCTTTTGTGATTTAGTCCAGAGGTTGATAAAGCTGCACAGTAAGATTCAGGCTGATTTTTTTACCCTTAAATAACAATGAATCGAGGCTGTTTGCGGTTACTTTTTTTTCGTAAAATTGATATCGTATAAATTCCCTCAGTGGAACAGTAAAGTTCTGTCTTAGCAAACGAAGGTTCAAAGCGAAGAACTCCAAAGTCAGTCTGTAACGGGTCGGTGAACCTGCAAAAGACTAATTCGCAGTCGCTGATTCGGCAATGAGAGTGTAAAGTTTCTCAGAACGTAAGCTCTGAACTTGCTCGGGTTCGCCTTAAGTAACCACAGTAGACGGCCCAGATGTTCCGATATAATACAAGTCGCTGCTTTGTATTGCTTGAAGTTGAACAAAGCGAAACCGGAAACGCTGAATACCATTTTGATTTGAATATGTGCGGGGGTCAAAATGTAAGTAAGTCACAAATTAACACAACTGATAGTTCTGAACGACGAGCATTAATCATTCACTCGATAGTAAAATAATAACTATACAAAACAAAGTGGACATTATAAGAATTACTGTCTTTCCAATTGAATGAAATGAAGTGAGTGTCATCAATGACTATGCCTAGTAATGCAAATTTTTATATTGTTCGCATTATTTTTCAGTCACTGAATGCAACATAACTATCTGTCTACATTTATTACAAAATAACAGGCATGTTAAACGATACAGTAAATGTACTGCCAACATAAGTTATAATAAATAACCTGCGACTCGTGTGATAGCGCTAAAAAAAAAAATTGAGAAAGTAATTATTGTCTAGTTATGCCGTTTTTCATCGTCGCTGTGAAATAGCTTAAAATATTATACTCATGCGGATAATACAAACGCGATTGTAAGAAGTAAATATCTCATCGATTGTGCATTCAGCGAAGCGTGTCATATTTATTGACAAAGCGATTTTCACCCCCTTGTAATTCATCTCGTTTACTGTTTATCGAATAAATTCCTTTATACATAAACACTACATTATTTATTTCCGAATAAATTCCGCAGTGTGTTGAGTTGCCTACCACCGAGGGGAACAAATATCGGTAAAAACCATCACCAGGTAGCGCATTTAAAATCCTCGCGAATTAGCTGGAACTACCGGTATTGCGAAATTGTGTGAATTTGGCCAAGCAAATGTTCCATTGTTTATAATCCATACCGAAAGCGTTCAGCGATCGTGTTCCGGAGTCACGTTAAATTGATTATATGTCTTGACTTGACTCCACTAAACTGACTACGACTCCGCAGGTCTGTTTTACCGATATTTGTGCTCCTCACTGATAGGCAACCCAACATGCCGCGGCGTTTGCTCGAAAACACTCTGTATAAAATCGATACCGCCAAAACTCCTCGAATCGTGTTACATCGTGCAATGGGTTTTATGGAATGGTGTGAAGGTGTAATATATATGATATACAATACATATATATATATATATTTATATATATGTATGTATCACTTGATCGGATATTTTACGACGAAATTTACGCTTCTTGATAAAAGTATCGTGCTGACGAGGGGAAAAGAGGAGGAAAGGATGGATGTGCAGTATACATATATTTCTAATCTCGGTTCAATCAGGCGTGCGCACCCTCAAACTCTATGGGATAATCGGGTGGATAACGGTAGTAACCCGATTTATCCAAGCAACGCGTTAAGGGGTCCGAGGATTCGGGTAACGACGTACAAGATCATCGGATTGATTTCCCGTGTAATTGGTAATTAAGAGGGAGGCTCGTTAGGGTGAAAACACACCGGCAATTTCATCTTTTCCTCCGTGTTGTCGGTCCTTCTTTTCTCCTTCCCCTTATCAGTTTTTTTATTTGACGGTGTTTTTTGTCTGGCGATCAAAGTAGAAGAAAAAAACCAAGCTGAAACAAAATAAAAAAGTGAATAAGAAAGAAAAAAAAAAAACAAACAAAAGAAAAACGAAGGAGACGCGAACTAATGATACCTTGACAACAGTAACGATAATCACGAAAGCCCGGTATTGTTGTAAACGCAGCTCCTTTGTCAGGTCGAACGAGTCGGCCCAGCTGACGGGGAAATTAAGGGTAGCAAGGAGGAAGGACAAAAGTATAAGAATATCTATATATATATATATATACGTACTTACCAGAATAAAAGTCCAAGGCGTACTGAGATGACAAAGAAAGCCAATTATTGGCAGAAACAACGAGTTGGAATGGAAAATGAAAAAGTACAGGGTGACCAAAATTGTGTGATAAATCATTGATTCAGGTATCTGTCACATTGATTACGCAGATTTTGCACATATTGCCCAAAAAGAAGTAAGTGTAATCGAACATTCCCGCAATTACAGCGGTCTCTTTCCATGAAACTATTCACGAGGCTGTAGAGATGAGATAAGCCTTTGACCCAGTTCTGAGCGATTAACTTGATGGAAGAATCTATCATTTTTGACGTAGAAGAATTAATAAACGTATAATATAAGTGAGCGAAAACTGTATTATAGGTGATATATGGAAGAGGTGAAACTTGCGATTAGCACATCGAATGGCCGACTGCGCATGCGCAGAGTAATTAAACCATTCGTCGGCAATATCTTACCGCAAGAATATTTTCATCCGCAAGGCAGGCCAACCAACTGACTTGAAACTCTCCCGCATCGAGTGACGGATTCAAATTACGTTTATACGATGAATCGTGGTAGTCATTACTCGTCTGCAGTCAGTTGAGAATGTATAAAAGCTTCCCGAGACTTTCTAAATCGCTGCATTTACACTACTTGAGATAAATTCGCATCACCTACGTAACCTCCGAGAGTCGCGTGCGATGAATAAAACTTGAGACGGTGGCCAGCCTGCATGAAAAAGCTCGCGCATGCGCAGTTCAACGCTCAATCCGCCACGGATAAATTTCATCGTTCGTTCTTGGTACGCCTACTTTTGTTCGACCTGTACAAGGGGTACGAACATAATAATATGAAGATGGTGTGGGGAAAAAAGAATTCAGAGAGAAAGCCTGATGGCACAGACGGGGACACATTTAATGGCCATGAGATCGTGAAGGGGGGGAAGGGGGAGGGATTGGTGAGAACTGGAAACAATATGGCCACTCGCTATATCTCAGTTTATCAAACTTTTTCGCACCCCCGACCTCCGAGCGGTAAAGTCATTCGACCCTTGGCACACTAACCGTGTTGGATATGAAAAGGGGAGAGAGAGAAAGAGAGAGAGAGAGAGAGCGAAAGAGAAAGGAAGCGAGACGTACTGCTGCGAATTGAAGCGTCAAATTTCATTCCCTCATTGTCGACCGGAATAGTTGCGGAACTTTTTTCTCGTCCTCTTTCTTTTTTTGCCTTCTTTTTCATTTACTTTTTCTTTGTTCTTTGCGTGGGCGTCTGTATATATGTATATCTCAACTTGACAGTACTTTCTTTATTCTTGCCGAATTCATCGCCTAGTTTACGTCGAACTACCGAGAGGCGGAAGTCGAGAGGCGGGATTCTTGCAATCTGCTTTCTCAGCTTTTTGAGATTTTACGGAAATTATGCCCACGGCAGGTCTTCTTGGATCGACGTCTTGGATTGAACTTTAAAACTTGTTATACGTAGTTACGAATTGTTCGTATACTTGTAAAATTTTTCCACTCGATTCTTTATACTTTTAGATTATATTCTCATCATATTTTCACGCGGTAGTTAGACAGTATTTCAAAATGACGAATGTTACATTCCGATGAACATTCCAATAATGTTTTACAATTGTTTAAAATTTTTTTTTCAACGAAGTGTAATCAAAACCTTGCAATCTTGTTCTGATTGTGGAAAATAATTGATAATGCCATTAGAGTTTTGTAGGAAACGAATTCCCAAAGTTATTTTTCTTGAACATGCAAGTCTCAAATCTCAATCCTTAGTTGAAATTTGTTTGGCGAAAGAGAAACAATTCTAAGAACGCAATTTGAGGGAAAATTTGTAAATCGGGAGCGTTTGAAAATGTTTTGATCCGAATCAGAAACTATTTTTCAACCTCTACGGCATTCGTTAAAAAATTAATTTCGATCTCTATCTGATTCCTCTTCGATTGTTTTACATTCCCAATTTTGACTAGCAGCATTATTGTTGATTGATACCAAAATCGTAACAAAACATCATTTCTATGAAACTCGAGTGACGAGAGTTTGTTGGCGAGTCATCGTCACTGACCGTTAAACTAAACCTGGCATTCAGCGATTCCGAAACTAGAGCTCGCAATTGTACACGGGGAAATAAAAAACTGTGAAAACTGATCAGTTACTAGCCTTTGACGTAGAACTTGAGCCTGTGGCACCACGGATAAGTTGAGACTATAAGGATAAGGGAGAAAAACACGTTGGCGATTGCCCTAAATTCTGATCGGTGGTTGTAATAACACTTCAAACGTATGTTTATTACACTTTGGCAGTAAAATACAGCAGCATAACACTCGGAAAGATCTGTCGACAACGCAAAAGTACTATCGACGATCCATTGAAGAAACTGTATTCAAACTCCAATAACGGTATTTTCTTACTGCCAACTGCGGTAGTTTCTTCCTCAAGGGAAACGCCATTTTCTTGGGCAAACTGCGAGCCAGAAGCATCGTTTTTTCCTACCTTAATACCACACACAGTTTCCAGCCACACGTTTTTCAAAACTTGCATTTTCCTCGCCAATGTTGTTGTACGCGTATATTTGTCAAAACTTCTCAATAATCGTAAAGATTTAAATGCAATAAAATTTTCTAACAGGATTTGTTCAATTATCGCATGTGTGATTTGCGGATTTTTTCATCGTGACGTTATAAATTTTGTTTTTCTATGATCAACATTTTGATTTTTATTGCCTGTTACAGTGATACGTACGAAAAAATTGTGGGTTTCGGTAGAGAATTACTTTTTAATTACATGTATTGAAATTCATGATCAGGAAGTCATTGACTGTTGAATTTCTTCAGTGTGTGGTCAGAAAGAGAGTTTATTATTTCAACGTTTCGGTCAGACAGCTGCCGAGTGCTGACGATCTTCAGCTCCCATTATAAAAATAAAAACACAAATTCCTGATCCAAATATATGTCTATGCTGGATTCATAAAATCGAATTACATTTTGTATTAACAATCGCTTAGTTAGTTTCTAATTACAACAAATATTAAGGATTTTGGACGTTTACAGAATTCACAAACAAGTTTCTAGAAACATGTCTGTCCGTTTGTTTGTCTGTAAGAGCTGAAATTTTGAAAGGATCTGAAATTTACCAGACTCCACATCTAAATGACGGGTGTAATAAATTGCCGCAACGTTTTTTTTTTTTTTTTTGTCATTTGATCTCAGAAACGGTTAAACAAAATCATAAAAACCACATCGTTTTACAATTCATTCCCGACGAATAAAGGAAGTGTTTTACTTGACAATGTAGTAACTCTATTGATGTTTAAACTTGAGTACAGTGATAAGTTCTTCGTCTCGTACCACCAAAACATACTTCGATTAGCGTCCCAAGCAGCAAATGGATGCAGCATAATCGTCTTGGTTTCGGAAAAATTGACCTCCGATTCAAAATTGTTCGCATTGAGGAAATCGGTGAGTGAATATCGGGCCCAGTTCCATGGCTTTGGGTGCAATTCATCTCTCGTGAAAGACGCGGTGTAAGATATTGTTTCTTATCTGGGCGAGGCGACACGAGGCGGGGTTAGAGGCTGGTAGGGCAGATTGAAGCCCTCGGCGTATCCGAATTCGAATTCCTTTGTAGTCGAGGGTGCGAGCGCATTTACGGTCTAATGATATCATTATGAAGGAAAATAAAATGTAGGCGGGCAGGAAATTGGCCGGGAGAATCGGTCAAAGAAAACCTAAAAGCTTGTGCTTCTCGAGGGTCGAGAAAATGGGCGACGTTCGACGGAGTGGCTTATCGGGATCGGAACGCGAAGAGTACAACTTGCTTATCGGTTATCACCCTGCTTCAGATTTCGAATAATGGGCGAGAGAAAACCCGGATTATGTCGGATGCCTTCTTTCGAACTTGACACAATTTTGAAAAGTTAAGATTCAGACTGTTCGAAACTTGTTGCAGTTTTATAATGACTTATCAACTATATCAGCGGTAGAGAAATTTTTCCAACTTTTATGCTGACAATTTGTTGGAGTAAATTGAAAATAGTCGATAATACTCTCTCCGGGAAAGTTGTTCGTAAAAAAAAGTGACTCGTCAATCGCAAGGTGGAAAAATTTATATCGAGTCGTGATTCAATATTTCAGCGAGATCATATTCAAAATATAATGAACTTTCTTGAGAGGTTTTTCGGAAAAGTGTGATTCACCGTTCAGAATTCTCATACTTTTTGTATTTAATCAATAACGTAGATTTTTCTTTCCTTTTTCGTTTTTTTTTTTTTTTTTTTCTCTTACTCCACAAACGAATTCGAAGTTCGATTTAACGAAACGTCAAAACCGTGATATTCTGAGGAGATGTTCTCCTCTTCACTGCGGTGTAATTCAGAATTTCCGGGAACCATTAACGGAGACTAAATGGATCGGTGAATTTAAATGAGACGTACCTTTTAATCAATGCCCTTTTGAGAGGGGGGGGGGGGGGGGGGGGGGGGTGGTGGTGGAAAAAGAAGGCCGATATAATTTGCCGATAATTGGCGAATACCGGTATATACAATACTAATGATGCCAGCGGGAGCGTGGGAAATTTTTTATAAAATACTTGAAGAACAAATTTTCAGCACGAGTGCACGTTCGCGTCATCAACGTTGACGAATGACGGTAAAAATTATTCACAAGTTTCTGTAACAAACGAAACCACAGGTTAAAGTCCGCTGCTCTAATAGCGGATAATTTACGCTGCAAGCTCGTCCATCAACTCAATTACTTAACGAGCTTGCAGGTGTAAAGTTCCTCTCTTGATCAGCTTGAGCGATAGAGGCGCAGAATTCGCACAAATTGCGGACGTTCTTGTGCATGATTCACTCACAGTCAGATAAAAGTTCACTCAAATTCATTCATATTTCTAAGATTCGCCAAATTTTTGTACTGCTGTGTACGGTTGAACAAATTTTAATTCAATTCGAACCAATATCTTGTTTACCCTATATTGTTTACTTAACACAAATGAATACATTTTTTGTTGTGGCAATGCGATTCATTGACCAATGTAAAGTATTTATTTGGGAGAACTGAATCTGAGAAATATTTTATCAGATCAGTAAAATTCCTTGACGAAAAAGGCCGAAGATATTTTTTACATACTCGAGATTGAACGAAGTAATTTGAAGGAGACATTTGCCACGGTAAGTAACTCTTTTCTTTCCGATATGCGAAACGGAAACGTACGTATTCCATGGAGCATTCAAATTGATGCCTGTGAACTGGAATGGAGTTTGAGTCCTTTGGAATGCGAAATTTGATATAAAAATAGAAAAGAGTAAGGGTGGTGAGAAAAACGGGAAGTGAATAAAAAAAAGTTTACGAGTATTTCAGCGGTGGGTGTAAATGCAAATAATCCCGCAGGATGTAAAACGATGGTTCGAATATTCCCGGTTCGTGAACACTCGGTGACGATACGCATATTCCGACGGTCGTAAATGCGTGACGGGAAATGTTGAGTTTCTTTATTCCCGTTTATTCAGAATCAATACTTCCACTCGATTGAAACGCTTCTTCAATTTTGTTACATTTCGTATAGCTGTGATATAACGACGAAGATGAATGATTCTTTTTTTTTCAACTTTTTTTTTCGCAACGACATATTCAAGCATATTTACAAAATTTTTGCATTCTATTTAACCTCTAGATTGCCGGAAAGTTTGAATTTAGTCTCTGCCTGTGATCGGCACGGTTTATATGTTATATATAAGATACGGACACAAGATTTTGAGACTTTCTAAAGGGAATAAAGCTCTCAAAATCCCGGCAGTCTGAAGAAAGCACGCATCTTTATGCTGACAAGGCTAACATATAATGTATGTTTATTTTACCGAAAGCGAAAATTATCGACAGGAAAAATAGCCCATATTGAATAATTAATAAGACTTGACAGCCAAATGATAAAGTTTTGAAAGAAAAACTGAAATAAAAAAAAATTGCAAATTCGTTTTTTTAATAAATATTCATTTAGAAAAAGTATAGATTTGTCGTTCGCTTCACTCGAGCGGCTAACTTCACACTTCTCATCATCGCCTCCTTTCCACCCTTGATTTACAATTCTACTACTTTCATATGTATTTATTTAGGAACGAACGAACGAACGGCCAGAAAATGAGAAAAATTCGCGAAACTTAGCAGGAATAAGGTGAAATAGGGAAAAAAAAATGAACAAGATATGCCACGTGGTTCTGAGTCGGAGAAATAATGGCTTCTAAAGTCAAACGTGGGGTGATTTGGGGTTGGCTTGGCTGCAGGGACGCAGAGGAAACGGCGAACGAAATGAAAAGATTGAAGAGCGAAACTCGCTTAATGCAAGAATATTAATGGGAAATTTCAGCAAATTTTTTTATTGTAGCAACCACCCCCCCCCCCCCTCTCTTTCTTCTTCTCATTGTCGGCACTTTTTTTTTTTTTTTATCCAATTTGGAAAAGCTCTCCGCCTCCGTCGAACCTCCTTTTCTCGTGTACTTTCCAACACCTAACGCAATAGGTTTTCGCAAAAATAACCTCAGGGCAAAGATACTCGCCTTCGGTAATTTATCCTTACACCGGGACAATCTCTTGAGACTTGAAAATCAATTGCGCATGCGCCAAATTATTCAATCTCATTGGTCGACGAAATCTTCACGCAGCGATATTTTTTTCTGCGATGCAGACGGGCCTGCGCACAAAAAATGTTTAGGTTTGAATTTTCAATGAGCATAAGCATCAAATACCGACCGTTCTTTGAGGAATCGACTTTCCGACCCAGTAACAAACGCCTTCCAAACCTTTCCGTGTCACTGCCTCAATTATTTGAGATTCTAACCTCGAAAATTCGTATCAACTGCATCGCCGCCAGAAACAGGTTTGCGGCTGAAAACTCGGGGTGGCCAGCCTGCGCAAACAGCCGATAAAACTCGCGCATGCGCAGTTGATTTTCAAGTTCCAGGAGATTGTCCCGGTATACATAACGAGACCTTCCACGTCAATTACAGCTACGTTGTGTTTTAACACTCGAGATTTCTTGTTTTTGTTTTGCATCTAATAAACATGCAGACACGAGTATCTACAGCGCTGCGTGTTTTAGCAGCCTAATCCTCAAGTAGATACATGCCAGCTAAGCGCAAACTAAACACAACGGCTGGCGGGCTTTTTGTCTCGCTTTTCATGGTATCAAAGTCATACTGTTAGTCTGAAACGGTTTTGAATCACAGCCGAAAAAAGCCTCGGAAAATTTCATCGTGTGCTGGCATTGTCCCCTTGCTGTGCGGAATAAGATTCGATTCATTTTGAGAACACTCAAGATTCGTTGAGAGAATTTTTTTTATCATTTACCGCGTTTAAGATTTTCAGTGCCACGTTGAGTGAGACAAGAAGCTGTTCTTGATTATGCGGGAAATATTTTATATCAATAAGGACGATAAAACTTGAACGCAAATATCTTGTAAACACTCATAAGTGTAATTTATAAATATATTTTCTTTCATCAATCTTTAAATCGTTGATTTTTTTTAAATTTCCAAAAAAGTTTCTTTTATTTTTTCGTAACGCGTGTTGAATTATCGAGACAGCTTTTATCAATCATCGATGTCGTATCAAAAAAATCGACATTTTTTGGAATAAAATTTCTCATTTGTACCAAGAAAATTCTTGATTCAACTGACAATGAATGATGGAAATGTCTGCATTGAAAAGCAACAATTTCTAAACCCGTGTGAAGGAAATTTTTCCGAAAGAGTATTCGTTACACATTCATTATCTGGGAATCATCGAGAATAAAGTTGTTTCTCGGTTCTTCAGTTAATCGAAAAATCTTTACATGCAAAAAAAAATAACAGGTGACTGAATTGATAAATTGAAGCTTCGTAGAGAAAAAATTATGAACGATGTTGAAATTCGCACCCGATAATTTGAATCACCCAATGAAAATGAACGTCCGTCAATATTACATAATTTGTCCTCTGCAAAAATAAGACTGAAAATAAATACAATTTTCTTAAATCTGTGACCAACTGAATGCTCGATTTTTCAATTTCTCTTTACGCATCAGAGAGAAATTGCTTTAATAAGATTCACCCGAATACGCAACACAGTTACTTTTTTCAATTTCCAATTCTATTACAATAATTTAACTTGATTACTTTTTTTCTGCTCCGCACGTTTGATATTCTCTTCAACGATTTCAGGACGATAGAACCGCCACAGCCGACAAACAGTGACAGTAAAACAAAAACCTGTAGTCTGATAATAAAAATCTTGGAGTCCCGTTGGGGATCTCGTTGGCATTTACGTATCAGTCTAATAAATTGCAATAATGGTTGGGGATGGTAAAGTCGAGAAACCGGAGGTCGGAGAAAAAAAAAAGATGACTCTCCTTCTCGAGATAGAGAGGAAAGTTATTTTCTGTCGGTGATCTTGGGTGGGAGAAAATAAAAGCAAGAGGGATGAGTCGAGGATGGCGGTTCGTTCGCAAAAATAATATCACGTCTTTGTGAATTTTCGCTTTCATTAATTTTGCGCTTTTTCCAAATTACGACGAAACGCGCTGCAGGTGTAATGTTGGCAATTTTTTCTAATTTTTCTAAGGACATCTCCCCGCCTGTCTAATTACACATCCTGCCGTCCTTTGCCCTCCCTTCCTCCCTTGCACGTTGAAAATTTTTTCCCTTTTTCCTTTTTAATTTTTTTCTTTTTCTTTTTTTTTTTTCCACTCCGTCCTCTCCACCTCCCTCCGGTTTTTTGTCTCCAGCTAATTTACGAAGCGAGTAATTGAATTACACCCGCCTAATTTATACGACAAAACCTTTGAATAACATTGCTCGCCTGTGTAATGGACATTGTATAAGCCTTATATTCAAGAACCTCGTATAGGCACAATTTCATGCCTGTTTTACCCCTAAATTTTCTCTAAACCACAATTCTACGTTGGATTTTGATTTATCCCTTAAATTTTTATCCCCAGCCTCGACCGTGAATCGCAGCTCTTTGTCTTCATTCTCCATTCGTTAATATATTTACAATGCTCTTGCCATATTCACGTGTGAAATTATATAATTATAATCGATTTGCTGATTGTTATATTTTTCAACTGGTTAAAACGATAAATATGTAAGAAATGAGGTAGCTTCTATCGAAACGAGACACAAAGAAAAAAAAATATCAAGCTGGAATAGAAAAATATCTGTTTCACAAAATTAATAAATGTCCGATTACACGATATGGAAACGAAAACGTATCGATTCATTGACGAAAAGTGTCCCCGGTTTTCAATTAAAAGTGATAAAGGAAAGAAGAGTGAGTTTTGTTGGCTAATTAAGGGAGATTAAAAATAAAATCCCGCTTGAACCTCTTTCATCCGTTTAATTGAGAAAGTCAAATTAAGCTCCTCGTTTGAGAAATGCTGGATGCATCGGCGTGCGACATTAACTTTCTAAATTGTCTGAAGCGAGCGGAGAGACGATGGTGTTCTTGAATTCCAACGGAAGAGAAAGGAATATTCCTGCAGGATTCTTACCCCCACCCTTTTTTCCGGTACGCGTGTACATAAAGACTCGGACGCCTGCGCATTCGGCCGAGTTTCGCATGTCAAATTAGGACCGCCACCCCTACGACGTTGGGTATTATTCAGATCAACCCTCCTCAACGGGTCGGATAAAGCAGAGTCGACTAATATGGGGAGGTTTTTCGTTACGCCTTGGGGGTATAAATAACCAAACCGCAGGCTACAATCGACTCGAGAAACCTACAATGAAAAAGTTGAACTCTGGTGTTTTCGGCTGCAGGCCGGATTTTCAGCGACTTGTGTTATTTGCGACGTACATCGCCAAGTATAACCATTTCTTCGAACAGCAAGTATTCGTTGTATCGCGTCGAAAAAAAATGCAGCGATGTATTTATTTTGATATCTTTATTGGCAGATATTTCATCGTATTTGATACGCTTCTTCAGTTTCAATAAATAATGTCGAAGAAGTTTTTTTTTTTTTTTTTTCTCCAGATTTCAACGTTCTCAATCTTTCTAGATCTCCAGAGATTTGTGTAGGTATCGCAGCACTTGAATTATTTCAACATTTTTAAGATATTAATATTTCAAATATTCCAAATTTTATTGCTATCTATTGTTCTTGTGATTTCAAAATATCAACGATTCCACCAATTTCAAATAATCTAGCCACTGATTTCATTAATTTATTCCAGCTACTTTTCCCGACAAAAACTTAATTTCATTCGTGTAATTTGAAAGAATTTCCTGTGATTTTATTATGATTTCAAGAAAGCTTGGTTGCGGTTGTTTTTGGGACCGAAACGTTCCTTCGCCTTATATCTACTCATTCTTTAAATCACAGCGTCGGCGACAGCATATTTGGAATTCTCATGACATGGTGTTCAATTTGAACCAACACGTGAGATTAAATTGCATCATTACGTGACAGAACAAAAAAAAAATTTACAAATGTATGGAGCGTAGAAACACGAAATAATCAGGTCGGGTTTCCCTTGTTTTCTTTTTTTTCTTTCGACAGAGATATAACATTACAGATGTTAAACAAGCAATTGAATTTTACAAATTTTGTAACGAACAGATTTACCTTCACCTATTTCCCGTCTGCCATAAATTTGCTTCAACTCTTGTCTGATACAAATAAGAAAAACATGATCTGATTATCTTTCGTGCCTGCATTATTATCGGCGTGTAAAACTGCGAGCATGTTTTACGCGTTTTTCGTGCATGCTTTCCATACGCAAAGTACTCGTTTCCATGTTAGTAAATCAAGTCTACGAACGCGCATGTGCGGAGTACTGAAAGTACCACTTTTAAGTCCTAGGCATTAAAAGAGGCATTTTCTGTACCGCGCGCATGCGCTGTCGAAAACAAATCTGACATTACGCGATCCTAACCTCAATTTCGCGAAAAAACGCGTAACGTACTCTTGTTGTATAAAGAATCGTGCGCAACAAGGAGTCAACGGTTTTTTCCCCTCGCGTATTTGCAACATTCGTCTCCAGCTCACATTGCAAACTTACGCCTGGCCGAAAAATAAAATACCGAGTTTGCCTACTTCTTACACAATGTATACTATTCGAATGCAACGACCTAACTTCCTGCTGCACCACAACGCGCCTCAATCGCGACTCCAACTGACAATGAGAAGGAAAGTCGATCGCAATCACGAACCGGACCGAAAAAAAGGACGCTGAATTCGTTTTCTTCCGCAGATCGGGAGACGTTCAAAATCCTCTGGGCCTTACGTACCTGCCCCGCACCGAGTTTTCGCACGCCCTGCTTTTCCTCCCCGCATGTGTATGTATATCACGCATTGCACGGAGTCGGAAAAGCACTCTCAGAAGGCGAATCACGTGCCAAAGCAAGTTATAATTGACCGAACGTTTGCCTCTGACAGTTCTTATTCCTCCCTCTCTCCCTCTCGCTACCTGCTCCGTGATTCGAATCGACGACAATTGCTAAGCCCGCGTGCTCTTTCCGGTTCCTCTTGTTTCCCTTTTTTCCCCCTGCTAAACCCCTCGCGAAACGGCGAGGCGCGGAAGAAAACTACCTCGCAACGGTAATCTTCAGTCATTGCATCGGAATAACGTTTAAGAAAGTTTTAATGGGATGTCCTCCGTTCCCTTCGAATTCCTCGATGCAACATCCGAAGGCTTACGAAATACCATCGCAAATTGGCCTCGTTCCCATCCCCTCCCGTCATCCCCAACCACTTTTCATCCCCCTCGAAACGGGAACTGAATATAGGCATGCCGAAACCGCGGACTAATTACGATACTGTGCAAAAGAATGTTGCAATTGGGGTGCTTTTACGCGTTCCGAAAAAGCTTGTTATTGTACCTACACGCGTACGTACATTGATTATTTGTGCAATCCTCGTACGTTGTTGGGGTGAAATCTGGGTACGCGAATTATTCACTTTCACACTTAGAGAGAAAGGATTCATTTATGACCCAGTCGAATATAACTTATACAGAAATTTGATGATACTTAATTGTGAATCCATGTACGTTTTTTTCTTTTCTAAATTTCATTGCCAGATGGCTGCACATTTAGCACAAATACTTTATAGTTGTCAAATTAATATAACTAGAATTTCATTAAATTGAAGTAGAGTAAGAAAGTACAAAATACGCCAAAGTGTTCAATTATTCACGATTGCACTGACATTGATTTTTATAAACAACTACCAGAATCGAATGAATTGTTGAGAGAAGAAAAATGTGTCGGTGAATTTACGAAAAATTGTTTTCTTAACATAATAAATCTATCACCAAGTGAAATCAAACGTATCCATTGGCTTTTGACCATCCGTTCTTTTTTTAAAGCAACCATAAAAAAAAAATCTTCCCCAGCTTATAACTGCATTAATTTTACAAACACTCAATGTGTGACAATCTCATGATGAAATTGTCTTAAAGTATCGATTTTCAACTAACCAATCTCTTGTAAGCTTTTGTTCTTTCAATTCAAACACGGTTCAAATAATTACATCTGGAATGATACGAATAAAATGTCGAAAATTAATAGACCGTTCTCGAATTTCCGAACCGAAAACAAAATTAAATACCAGTATCTTTCCGCGCTTGTTTCATCTACGTTTACCACCCGCCTATTCAAAGTTGACTTAAATATCAATCGCGAAGAGCGGTCAACACTTCGCCTGAAAACAATTCCAAAAACAAGGAGTTCGGAAAAGTTTTGGGGAAAATAAAAGAGAGTTCCAAGGGTCGTTCTCTCGGCGATCATCCGTCTTTTTCCGGACCCATTAGACGTCAATGTTCAGGTCACGTGCACAGGCCATTACTTCGTTAACCGCAGAATGCTTCCCTTTTCCCTCACGCTCTTAACCCTTATACAACACCTGGTTCTTCGTGTTCCGCCCAATCAATTCACCCCCCTCCCCCCTCCCTCCTTCCCCCTTATCCTCCCAGTCCCCCCCCCCCCTTTTCGCCCATGCGAATTATCTGGCTAATTGATGTCAACTGCTAGCCCATCATGCGATTACAATGGGGGTGTGTAATATATGTGTAATGTGTGTGTGTGTGTGTGCGTGCGTATCGCATGGATAATCTCGTGATTGGTTTTCCCATCTTCCGCACACCCCGTGCTTTTCCATCCCTCGTCGCTCCGCTTCTCAATGCATTATAAGTAATAAGGTGCAGCGTATCTTGAATAAGATTACCATAAACGAATTCGGCTCAAGACGCCAGACGACGCTGGTATTTATAGAGGAGGTGCTTCGTCGTTACAGGGCGACAAAAATTTACAAAACTTTTTTTCGAACGAAATTGTACGGAAGTAGAGTTTAAAAAATACGGTATTACAGCTGAAATAATCGGTGGGAAGGTATGGTAATAAATATAAATCGCTCGGGATTCAATTTATGATTTCAAGCGGAGGAAGAAAATATTTAGCGGAAAGATTGACGAACGAATTGCAACAACAAATTTCACTATGTTTTTCTGGCAAATTGGTCTTATTCAATATTCTTTTTTATTCAATCTACGGGATTTTCAAACATTCCGAAAAGTCTTACCTCTTTCAATTATACAATCGCATGTAAACGATAGATTTTTAATCGTATCTTATACGGATGAGAAAGAAACCCCCAAGTTTTTTCCTCAAATAATTAATTATTCAACGAGAATGTATATTTTTATACAGGAAAAATTTGACACGTTAATATACAGCTGATTCAAATGCGCATTTCATTGTTGATTTACAAAAGTTTGAAGGTAAATAAATTTCACAATAAAATAAAAATCTTAAATCTTTGACGACGAGACTCGATGTAATTTATAGCGATGGCAACGAGAGATTCAACCGCGTTCTTTTTCGCTCGAAAAAACACACTCGCACTGTAATTGAACCCCCTGCTGAACATCGAGTAATTTTGCACTCCTACACTGCAACTCTCTCACGTTACAGGTATAGGAATATTCAGCTGAGGAAATTTCACACCCGATGCTTGACGGCTCTGACAAATTGCAGTCGGGGTGGCTGCAGAGCCCGTTTTCCTATTTTCTTCCTCGCTATTTCTGGTCTGCACGTTGGTAGATTTTCGCAGCGATAAAAACATGCAAGCGATTTCAGGAAATATGTCACTCAGTCCCTGGGAAAAGTTTGGAAATCGCGAATGTTGTTCACAATCGCACAATTATTATTGAAACTTCTATCGAATAGATCACATTTTCGAACCTTTTCTATTTTTTTTTTTTTTTTTTTTGAAATTTATTTTACTTTACGTAATCGACAGAAAGAACAGAAATCTCATTTGTTAGTGAAATTAAATATTAATTGTATTCCTGTTTTCAAATTGGGACAAAATAATATAAAAATTGCAATTATGCGTTTTCCTGAAGTGAAAAAACACGCTAGTTGCAATTTGTATATTTGAAAAAAGTACAAATGAAACAAAATAAAGTGTCGATAATTGTACTTCTAATTGAGACAGTAAATTATATTTGTAATTTGTATAACTTGTGATCGACTCGTTACAATTTCACCTGTGACTGATAGAAAAACATAATTAATACAAAAGGCTTGACATAATATCCTAATTTTTTAATAAAAAATACTTTGTCGTTAAGGAAAACCCGGTTTGTACCTATTCATCGAGAATTCATTGACGAACAAAATGAACTGGTTCCGTTGACCAAATTTGGTCGAACAAATATATATCGAAGATAATTTCGTTTCTCTGAAGTAACATTAATAATTTTGCCATTGCAGTTGTAATTTGAAAATTTCCCATTTTCCGAGATCGAACGTGATATTTTTTCACCGAAATTTCAGGTCTATTGAATTCAGTCGATGCCGTATCTCCGTATCGACTGTCTTTTCCTTAAATTGTACGTTTGACAGATCCTTGAAAGTGTGGGTAGAAAAAAGTGTCTGGTTGGCTAGGCATTCGTGTATCCATAACCTTATTCACACTTGTACGATTCCGTTATTACAGTTTGATGTCAGCCGCGTGAAACGTGGAAAAGTTGGCCGTGTGTGAAAATTCGTTTTGTTCAAGAGCGCGGACCCGTATATCCAGAACCGAATATAAATGACAAACGGCCGGCGATTTCCATGCGACGTAAGAAAGAGGAAAAGTTTCCCCTCAAACTGGAACTGAAAAAAGCTTGAGCTTTTGCGGGATTTCGGGATTTTTTCGGAGCCGAAGCTGAAAATATCGACGCGTAAAATAAGGCTTACGCTTATTTCAAGGATTTGATCATCGTCTCCAGGCCAAGATGGATGCCATTTTTTTTTTCCTCCCATTTTTCCCTCTTCTTTTCCCGAGGCTAATATTAGCAGCGTCGTTCGTTAATCTCCCCCCTTCTCCTCCTCCCCCCCCCCTCTTTCCCTCCTTCACTCTTTTTCTCCCATTCTTCTTTCTTTCCTCCTTTTTTTTTTCTCCTCTCTTACATTCATTTTTTTACTTTTTCGACACGATCCGATCCGATCGCCGAGATTATGGACAAACGGGCGCGATATTGGCTCTCGCGTAGTAACGACGCTCTCTCGTGCCGCTGCCTGTAATGACACGAGACATGCAACACGCCAGCTGTGCTGATCTCGCTTTCATCGCATAGATTATTCTACACCTCATTCAAATACACCCTGCAGCTCACCGCGCGTTTATCTATTCAGAATTGATCTCTGAGGCAACGTGGAGCAGGTATATGCATACAGATTGAAATCCTAACGACCGCGTAGTTCGAAGTCTGATAAAATTTTAACGCGCATGCGCCACAATCCGAGAGCGCTTGTTCGACAGGGTGACCAACTGTATTGTTACAAAGGGTGAAATCACCCGTTTTGTTCCCTTTTAAATGATCTAGTAGTCATCATAGATAAAAGACGTTTATAAACCTCTTATGTCTTTAAAAAGAATAAGGTTGCTGCGTCAACCGACATTATTGTAAAAAACAGTCAGTCTCTAGACTTTAAAAAGAGAGCTTGTGTCCAAATACATCTATTTTCTTTCTAAAATATTCCTTGTTCGTGAGACTTCTTTGGCTCGGCGTTCGCTTAAATCGCACAGAGAACTCTTTGTTTCTCTTAGTCCTTTCTTAATTTCCCCCGTTGTAACAGTATCTAACCTGAAAAATTTTGATGCTCATTACTGGCAGTCGTGGTCGACAATGACATCTGTGAAATAAAAATTCAGGTAACATACACCGCGAACTCTCGTTTAAACTTATTGTCGGTTGGTTGCCCTGGCAAACAATCGCTCTCGAAATGCAGCGCGTGCGCATTGGATTTTAGCAAACGACGGACCGCGCAGTCGTTAGGAATCCACTCTGTATGTGTATGAAAATTATTACCTACTTTCAGCTACTGAAAATGAGATTAGAAGAAACAGGAGACCTAAGAAAACTTTTTCCATAATCGAACGTCACTCAAAATTAATGTGACATGTGTCTTTCAATTTTTCTTTTTTACTCGGTAACTCTTCATTTCCTGATTTTCTTGTATTTTTGAAAGTTTGCTGTATAATCCACCTAGTAAAATTTCATGTAATGTAAAGAGAAACTGAAAATTTCAATTTGCAAGCTGCTGTTTGTACTTCTTTATGCCAAACTGTCAGCAAACTTGTCCAAAATTTGTGCAAAAATCTGCTTTTTCCGAGCACGCTACCGATTTCCTTTCTTCTATTTCACTCAAGAAGTAAATTTTCCGAGCATATTCTCCCTAGAAATTTCTTTCGTTGACATATTTCCAAGAACTCGATCAAGAAAAAAATATTACAACTACAAATCAATGGGTTTCAAAGATGCTATCATCGCTTAGCATAGTTTTGTAAAAGTAAAAAATGTTGACGGTCAAGTTGTTATGTTTCTCACAGAACTCTGCAAACGTGATAAGTCTGCTTTGAAAAAGACGGAGTTGAACTACCAATCTCAGAGCTCGAGAGAGGTAAAAAACAAAGAATCTCAATCAAGAAAGCACGATTCTCTTTTACTCCTATAAGACGATTGCCGGTTAATAACATCGCGACTCAACTCTCGGTGCCATTCACGCACGTGTATATAAGGTATGTATACATAGGTATATACCTAAATCTGGAAGTATGTATGATACGAGCAGTTTCCGAGCGGCAGATATGGTCATAGCCGAGAAATGAACAAGGGAAGAAACCCGTAGGCTTTTTTTGCGGTTTCCCATCGTCCCTCGCGAGAGGCTTCAAGTTGGATCTAAAACCCTGCATGCAGCTCGAAACAATAATTAGATGAGGATTGGCCCTAATTAGAAGCTACCGGTCAAACCTCGATCCTCGAAAATCCCGGTTCTTTTTCACCGAGTTGCTTCTCCGCACAATGGAACGAGAAAGCTCGCGAAAAGGAGGAAAACTTTTCTGAAAAAGGTGCGCTATCGCAATGGTGGTCCTTTCAATTGAGAATTGTGATCAGTATTCTAATAAGAATTTGTGGTTAATCGACCCATTAAATTTAGATAATTAGGAATGGGTGTAAATGAACATGTAGAAGGATTAGAGAACAGAATAGTCACAGTATCCGATTTTCCAAAACGCCATTACGCATTCTGTAGAATTTTGTAATGTAGAAAGTTCGAATACAAAATAGAAAAGTCAAAATGTCGAAAGGTGAAGTATAGAAATCAAAACTATCAAATCGTAGTTTTCACTTGCTATATTCTTATTTACCTTCACAATTTTATATTTTTACTGTCCTATACATTTCAAAATTCGCGTGTTTTGAGAATTCTTCTATCTCGTGGACGCCCTTCTCTTTTACCCGCAACCATAAGCTACGAATAATGACGTTATTACCAAGTTTCACAATCTGAACTATACTTAGATTACCGATTCAATTTTCACATTCGTGAAAAAATGTTAAATTAATTGATATAAGAAATAGGGAAAGAATAAAGTGACAACATTTCCGTACTAACAACCCAGCCCAAGCTTTATGTCAAAGACAAATCGTTGATTGCCTAGTATTATTTGTTCCGAAAAAATGAGTGATCACCAACTATCGCGCACTTTCAGAACAGATTCTCTCTACGTTTTTCGTCAGTTTTTACGTTTCTCGAGATTGAATCAAACGAAGGATTCACCCACCACCATTGACATAGGTCGAACAAATCGTTCGAATCTGTTTTCATATTCCATAAAACCGATGGTTCGAAAATCGATGAAAAAAAAAAAATCTAATTCACGAAAAATTGTGTGACTCGATCGTTACGGTCGTCCTTGGGGAAGTACCGCAAGATAATAACCCTGTTTTCTTTCCCGGTGGTAAGCATAACGTTAGGCAGAAATTGATACAAGTAAAAAGGAAGCGCGGCGGTGTTATTAAAAGCAATATATTTTTGAGGCAAGCTATTATGCAGGAGTTGTGGGATTGGTTTGGGCGGAGTGGGTATAATGTACCCTGCAGAATATATCCGTTGCAAGTCATGTTCCCCGCTCAATGGATGGGCGCATGGATATAATAAAATTGTTATAAGATCCCGGAGGCGTTTTACATATAAGCAGCAGGGGGACCCAAAAATTCCGATAAATCAGCCGAATCTTATTGGCGTTATTACCGTAACCGGAGCCGCTATTGTCATTATTATTATTATCATTTCCCACTCGGAATATATTGACGCTCGTAACTCGGAAAATATTAGTAATACCTACCTCCGGACCGACGAGCGTCCGCGAACCTTTTCTATGGGCAAAATTTCGGCATAGGAATTGAGATATTTGCATACGCATATTACCGGCCAGGTTCCATATCCTACGCCAACCTACCGAAGCTACGAAAGCTCCTCCTCGCCTCTGTTCGTCCCCATTTTCAAGCCCGCTGCCCGGCTGCCCTCATTTTTGCACCGCGATGCTCCAGAGACGAATCGCCTGATTATATATGGCTGCTCCGGTCGATTGCTATGGTGCTAGGTATTTACTTTAACGATATTTTGCTCATTTTTAAAAAAGAAACGCGAAATTTGCACGCTGCTCGGAAGGAAATACTTTGCGGGTATTTATTTTCGGAGTAAATTATATAATGTATTACTAGCATGAAATGATAATTTTAGTCAGCTTGAACAATCTTGCTGACAGTTGAAAGAGAACGTCGGTGAAAGTCTAGACTTTTTCGATTAGCTTAAAATTCGAACTCGTGATAGAATTCCGGAAAACAAGTGGTTTTCACTACCTTCCATATGCGTCCAGGTATTGTTTGGAATAACGTCAGAAAGTGGTTTTTTTCGAAAAGCTCCTTGCGCTACGATTCTCGCAGTGAGGATCTGAAAAGATTTCACAGCTATTGGAGGAGCGTAGGGAAGATAAGTTACGCGAGTCACCACCTAATTGTCACAATAATTAATGATCGATAATTTTTGTGAAACAACTATTTGTATTATCAAGTGAAGTTAAACTTATTCGAATTGAAAAATCATTTCTTTCACAGATAATTTAGAAAATTTGTCAATTTTTATTCTTGCGTACACGATACAGCTATTGTCTTTAATAAAATCAATTTCAATGCAAATTTCGTTCCTTCATTTTGTGTATCAAATTATTAATAAATATTTTCCACAGATTTTAGGATAGAAAAAACTCATGCATCAACTATACGTATACTTGATCAGCCTAAAAATAAACGTATTACGATCGAAGTGATAAAAAATGGGGATAAAATTGCTCGGTAAACGCGTGTGATTAATTACCATTGCGATTTGCAAACGGATTTCACGTGTTGTTGAAAACACGTATAATACCTGTGGCAATTTCTTTGCGCAAACTTACGACTCTTACGAGCCGTCTGGCTGGCCAGTCGTTGACCCAACCGATAAAATCTTAGTCGGTATATATAAATCCTCGCGTCGTTTAACCGCTGCAGCAAAGTACTTCGAGTCCTGCATTGCTGCATTTACCGCTAATCCTACTTTCCGACCCAAACGAATCGCCTGACTCCGCAATCGCGATGGCAGATAGGCATTATGCCCGAAATCCGCCGGCTGCTTGGTTTTTACCAAACCTTTGTCACTCGCTGCTAAAAGTGGCGCGCGCAACGTTCCTCGCCAAATTCCGCCACTAGCGGCGCTAGTTGTTCTTTGGCAAACTTGCTCGGTACCCTCAGCGTTCGTTATGTGGGTTATACGTGTTATGTCTAAATATATGATCGGAACTATCGTGACATTCACCGTTCGCAATTTTCGCACAAGCAGAATGAACAGAATGAGCAGAATTATAACCTCAAAGACATCGGCAAGTGTGTCAGAAGTATCGAAAGTCTACTAGCGCCACTTATAGGACGATTTAGAGGTTAAAAAACTGGGACAAAAAAGGCAAAATATTTTATGATATACGGAGCAGTTTTTTTTTTTTGTTACTTCTGGCACTGTATACGTGTTCAAAAAAAGAAAGGAAGTTACGATAGTCAAACCGGGAATAAAAAGTCAAGTTTACACTTGATCTCGATGTTTTGACGGTTATAGAAAATCGGTGCAGTTTTTCGTGAGTTGGAATTGATTGGATTGCGAGCGAATTTAGCTAAGCTATTTCTAAATAGTTTGCGTGAATGTAAATTTGTCGGGAAATTTCGTTCGGTAGTTATTTGACTTTGGACCGATGTATAAGTTGTAAGACAATTTTGAGAAATAATTTGGATTATTTATAATTTGCAATATGAGTCGCAGGCGAACCGAAGACGAATATTGCAGATACGCGAGGCGAAAAGACTATTGCCGCCTTTTTATATACGATTATTTATGTAAAAAGAGTATGTTACGCGTTTTTTCACGAAGCACGAAATTGAGGTTAGGGTCGCGTAATGTCAGAGTTTATCGCGACAGCGCATGCGCGCAGTCCAGAAAAGTCCACTTTTAACTCCCACGACTTGAAAGTGATTTTTTCCGTACTCCGCGCATGCGCATTCGCAGACTCACTTTACCGTCATAGAAACGGGTATTTTGCGTACGGAAAACACGCATGAAAAAATGCGCAAAATATGTAAAATCTATTCAAGCATCACAGAATTTCGTACAAATCCTCAGTTGTATAACGATATTTTTACTATATCACAGAATTGGCATTGTGCCATGTGCGACGTGACACGTAGTTGTTTCCATCGCTCTCCTACCTTCTCTATTCTTGCGCACAAGATTTTTGATCAAGTTGTATAAAATGAGACAGGAAAATCACGGTAAGGTGTATGGAAAATTATTTGAGAAGTGCCCGAAGATTTTTCTAACAATAGTTTATTTTTCTCTCACTTTTCAGGCGCGGTATCTCTGATTTTCTTCCATTTTTCATTTTCATCTTCATCTCTCATTTCGTACCTCCTCGAAACACACTGTATGGCCAGTACGAAATTCTTCACTCTTCACTCTTGAGTAAAAGATTGAACGACGAGAAAGGGAGAGTGATAACCAGATATCTCTGTCCGACTTCTTCTATTTCTTGTTTTTAGTTCATTTTTCTCCACTTTACTGCTCTTGTTCTCATAAATCTTTTACTTTACTCTCAGTCTACATATTTCTGCCATTTTCCTTTGACTACATTGAAAGTTTCACCTGCTGTAAAGTAGACAGGAAAGGGGGGGAAGAGGTTCAAACTATACTAAAGCAGCATCGAAAGGCACGTTTTGTACTCGCAGTGTACCGTGAAAGGCTACGGCGACATTGAGGGTAGATGCGTTTTGCCCGGAAGTGGAAATTCTGCTGCGCAAACCGCGTATAAATTTGATTCATTAGCCGACTTGAACCAGTTTCGACTCTCCATCCGTACGTGCTTCGTACGATTACTGCAAGGACTGAGACGGCGAATGCCTTAATTCGTACGCGCAATTGCGATACCGAAGGCTATTCTCTTCGAAGATGAATCATTTCGAGAGACAAAGGAACGTTGATGATAACCCTAAGAAGGTTGGTACAAATGCTCGTTGAAGTCAGACGCGGCCGAGTGTTAATTAGAAGGTTGGTTGATTGGTGGAAAATCATACATTGAGTATTTTTCAAAGTATTATATTGTATTACCAAGCTGCGAGAATCTCTCTGGAAATAGATATAGGAATACTTTTTCCCCTAAAGTCATTCGAACAAATTTTCTTTCTTACAATATTTATTTCGATACTGAAATTTGTTAATCGTTATCAGTATCGGTGTATTGTTGTAGAATTCAACGTTTAACGATTCCAAAATGATTTTAGAAAGTGTTAATTCGGTGGATTCTGTAGAAACTAATTTTCTGAATAAAATAAACCGGCGTAAAGTGAAATCGGGCGCATCTACTATTTTTTTTTTAATATAAAAACATTTGAAATATAGCACCGCCATCCAAACTTTTGTTTATGAAGCATGTATTTTATATTTTCAAATTTTTAAATAGATCTTCGTTGCTTATGAATATAATGATTTGACAAATACCCAATCTCGTAAAAAAAATCATGAAACGGTATCGATCCTTGGTTAACTGATCACCTTAAATGGTGAATTTCCACTTAGAAAACTTCAATCGATTGATTAGGATTACATTATGCACTCCTTGATTCCAATTATACACCGTATGACAACAAGACGATTCAGTAGATTGATAGAAGAAGTAGAGAACAAAGGATATGATATATTTTGAATACGATTAAATTACACGATAGAACCAGACTAAGGCAATAGAAATTCGGTAAAATATAAGAGACAGGAAAAAGTGTGACAGCGAAGGGAGGGAAAAAATATTGTGAAAATTCATGCTCACGTCATGCGTCAGTCAGGATTATTTCTAAACCCCCCCCCCTTTCCAGCTACCGTGCCACGGTCGCAATCTACATCGACGCCTTTTCTGCGTGCGGCTTCGTTCTAAGTCCGAAATCCAAAGCTCTTTGAATCAGCCAACTTGCAGAAAAAAAAAAAACAAGTCGATTGATTCGTGTCCGCAAAAACGCACAACACTCTATAAAAATAGGAAAAGTACTCTAGTAGTTCAAAGTGGATTATTTTGAAGCAAACAATGGGAACGATTAAATAAATTGTGATTGATTTTTATTTCTTGCTGTCGAAATTCACGAGTATTCTTCTTCAAGTCTGATAATTATTGGGGTTGAAAAATCTAACTGTTAAAGAATATATATTTTTACGTTGGGAAGCCGAGTTATGGTCTTAAGATTCATAAACCTTGATTTTCGATACTAATTGCCGAGACTTTACAAGCTATTTCACGGAGGTGAAAATAATTTCAATCGACGAATATATAATTGTGAGATCTACGTGGTTTTTTCTTTTATCTTTAATTTTATACGTACAGTGAAATTTTTCTTTATTTCTTCTTGCGTTTGAATAAACGACGTCAGAGGTGATCCTGGATTTAATTTTCAGCTGACACAATCCCCGTTCTGGGTATGTATAATGTGATACATAATGAACGTCTACATGAGCGGATTCGTGCACACGTAACTGGATACGAGCTTGAGTGACATTTTGACATTATTCAACAATTTTTTCATACTTGAATATCCTACTTCAATTCTGGACTACAAACATTTGAATTTGAAGCAACATTTTTGACGTTACCTGCCGCTTTCATATTGTACCGGAGATGATAAAATACTTGCGGTTCGTGGAGCGCTTGCCATTCTACTCGAGTAGAAAAGTTATCATTAAATTATATTCCAAATACAATTGTGAAAAAAAAAAAATGTTCTAATGGTATTTATTCCATACATAGCTAAATATAGCTTCTTGAAGTACATGGTACATATATTACAATATTTCAGAAGAGTTATAAACTTCGATAAGATTCTAATTTGTTGATGAAAAAAGAGCGTATCGAAAGAAATCCGAAGGTGTAAGTTTTATATCACGCAAGAGCTTATAAAATATAGGATTAAAAATTGATCGTTGCATACGCCGGTGCTATCTATGAAAAATAAATCACGTACCTACCACTTCGCTGCGTCATTTTATGCCATGCCTAAAAATAATTGTCCATGGCTTGTTCGCTCCCTCACTCCCTACTTTCCGCCCCACTCTGGACGTTATAAGCAGCATCAGCATCAGCATCAACATCAACAGCAGCGGCAGCAGCAGCTGTCGGTTAAAACGCAAGGGTAGCCTCTCAAGTTTTGACATGAGGTACGCGACCGCAGGGCACGGCATCTCTTTGCCCTAAGCTATGAGAGCGAGCGGCGCGGTTGCGAATGAGTAATGAAATGTTGCGAGGGAGTTAACCGTAGTAGAAAAGGGGGGCGGTGGAGAAAACAAATACAATGAAAAAAAAAAATTAAAAAAAAAAAAAAAACGGAAAGAAAGTAGGAGAAAAAAAAAGAGAGAGAGAAGGAAAATTTATAAAGCGAGAAAAAAAAAAATACCCCGGCAAACCACACTCTCCTGCGGGGCGGAAGAACCCTCCGAAAACCGAAAGGTGGATACAGCGAGAAGGGGGGGGGGGGGGGAAGCACGGAACGGGGGAGGGGGGTGGAACGCCCCCTCGCACACGCATCCATCAAACGGAAACCGTATAGGTATACCTAGCAGTCTTACCCTGACGTCATTAGCAAACGCCGCAACCCCCCCCCCCCCCCCTCATCTCGCCGCTCCTCGCCGCGAGCTTTTTGACCCAGGCAAGCTTTTCCGACACTTTCGGCCTCGTCGACGCGATGCGATGTGCATTCAACTGAAAACACATCCCCCTTCCTCAAACGCTAATCGTTTCTCCTACTTGTGCAGCTGCGCTTGCCGGACACTTCATCTTACAAGCAATTAGTTTTGCGAAATTTTCGCCAAATTATCAGAACGATGATACATGTTTCAATACAGTTACGTCGTTATGTGGTTTCGCAAAGAAAAAGGAATCGAGTGTTTTTTTTTTTTTTTGCAAATACGAAATACTGAGGAAGAAAAATTTTGTGGCACGTATCGGTGAGAGTTTCGGGAAACCAAACACCCAAATGCGCAGGCGTCAAATCACGTGATTTCATTGATTGGTTCAACCGATTCCCGCCGAGTTTTATTTTTTTGTTTGCTTGTCAGGATTGCCAACTCAGTTCACGTGGTTAGACGTTTATAGCTATCAAAATTCGTTGGCGCCCCGAGGTTATGTTGCGCTGGGAATTTGAGGTAACCGAAATGTGAAGAATTTTTATCTCAGTCAACATAACCTCGAAAAGCTTGCGTATATTAACAGTTCGCGTCGTCGCCTATCTAAATAAAATTAGCCAGCCTATCTAAACAGACGATCAATTTGTCGCATGCACACTTGGGTGTTCAATTTTCTGACATTGTCACAGCATATCGAAACGTTTACCTAGCCAAAAATGTACCGTAATTTTTTCTAACAGCGTAACGATCTGTGCGCCTCAGCAAGTCAATCAGAGATACAGCTCGTGTTCAGGTCGATCATCGTATCCCACCATGACTATTCGAAATTTTAAACGTTATTTGTAAAAATAACCTGAATATTAGGAAATGTGGAAAATGATGAAAAATAGAATGTGGCGATACTGCGCGGTTGCCTGCATCAGGCGCACGGATCGTTTGGCTGTTAGAAAATCTCACATTTCAATTTGCATTATATTATACGAATATTCTAGTAAGATTTTTGCTACTTTGAACGACACCGCGTGACCCGAAACAGAAATCTGAGAACAAAAATGGCTTCTCTATATTTTTCAAATAAACCTGAGTTGTTTTATGCATGAAAATGGTCGTTCTGGCATGTTTGACCGTTATATTTGACTTAGTCAAGTAATCACCGACAGTTACCTGAACAAATCTCCCTTATATCTCCTTTCCCTGAATTTATCCAACCGAAATCAAACAGCAGCATATTATGCTGAGTTGAACCGGTATCTCAATTACCGATCTCCACCCCGTTCTACACTTGCGCACGGACTTCGAACTATACTTTTCCCCATTTATGCGCGTAGGTGGAAGCTAATTGAGTACCGTGCCTCGTTGGTTTCGATCAAAGTCTATACGGGTATGCGAATCCATCGTCGAATGTGGTGAGAGAGTTTCTCAAGACGTCGATGACGGTTGCTAGGTTATTATTATTAAAAACTCCAAACATCACGCGGAGATGGTTTGAACATAAATTATATACTCTGGGACCTTCTGTTACGGTCAACTTAATAAATCAAAACATCTCACTGTTAAAATGAGGATCTAAGGCATGATATTTCCGGAACTCCAAATTCCTCCCGACAAGAGGTGTCATTCAGACATCAATATTCACCGATTTCACCCTATTCTCGAATCCACGAACGACCGTATATACAGATCAGTCACGAATTGACGTTTACTGATGCAGCGAACCCTGCGCCCTACATTGGGAACAAAAACACGAAAAACAAAGCCACGTTAACACAGATGGAATCTAAATGTAAGTATTGGAAAAACGACCGGAATTCTCTCTGCATCGAAGCTGTTCGCGTTTGACATGTGCAGCATCCCGTAGGGATTCCGAGTTTTCTTTTATTCCTGAGTTAATGCACGCTCGAAGAATATTCAGAGCGAAGTACTCGCCCTCAATCGCTCAAAGAGCAAGACCGTGGAATCTGCTTCGTCGTATTGAAAAACAAGGAGCCAATTCTGGTGCAGCTCTGTGAGTGCAATATTAGCCTTTTATTGAAGTGTTTTTACCCGACCTTATCCAAATTCTGTGAGAGTAGGTTTTCGGCGTCTTAGGTCAACGAATACTGTCAAATTGCTTGACGTTTCGGCCCTTTTTTATTTTATTGACCTAAAATTGGTTTTCACGGTTCGCTGAAAACACCAGAAACGAAAAAACGACAAGACAAAAATTTCACATTCTTGCCTCGAGTCAATCAAGCGGATTTTGATTATGAAAATATTTTGACGTAGAAAGTTCCTTGAAACCCATGAATTTTAACCAAGATTCATTCATCACGTTAAAACATTCGTACTGTTGGATGCTGATTTCTTTTTCGATGCTACACGAATGCAGCGATCGTTCGATTTTAATTAATCACAGTCAACTCTCAGTTTTTTACAAACTGTTGGAATTATATTTTCTATTAATCTTCTTTACCGATCAAAAGACTCATAATTACAGTGTAATTATTGTTATTTGTTGAAAATTATGGAATAATATGCTTTGTAAGAAAATGGTTCATGCGTTATAACGAACCTGACGTCACGGTGACTTGATGCAAATAATTGACGAATTGAATGAGCTCCAATTTGTAAAAATTGATCGAATCGCACGATCTTTTCGTTTGAGAGGTGATTTCAATAACGCGATTGCATCAAAGTTGTTAAACATAATGTTACAATTGTAAATGAAATTCTCGATTTCCTGAATCCGAATATTTGCCAGTGCAAAAATATGACAATACATGGCGTGAAAGTACACTTGAAGTTAATCAAGCCAGGTCTAAATAAGAGTTCCCTGTGATCCAGACCGAAAATTTTGCGAAAACCGTATTTCAACTGTAAAAACCTCGTTTTTGATAGCTTTAAAGAAATCACATTGTCTTGCAATTTTTCGTTAGTAAAAAAAGGGTATATATCGCTTGTTCTATTTGCAAATTCTCTACAAATTTTCTGACGTAGAATTTTTCTCCTACTGAACGACAGTCGATGAAAAAAAAATCATATGTGCACGATCGATATAATTTATACGTAACAAACTTACGTCTCAGCAAGAACAACTTTGTCGTTAATTTAAAGTCAAATCGAGAAGATTTGTGGAGAATTCATTTACGAAAAGAATAAACCTTTTTTCATCAGCGAGCAATATGAATTTTTCTTACCGATATTTTTCATATGAATTTAAAGAAGTAGAAGAATAACGATTTTTTTTTTTTAATCTTCTGAATAAAATGAAATCCTGCAATTTGAAATCCGTGTTCTTAAATTTTTCTCCATGTCACAGGGATATTTTTACCTGTCGTTTACATGCAGATCTAGCTAGACTAAATTCAGTGACATTTTTCAAACATTCGTTTCCTCACTTCATTGTTTTAATACTGTTTAGATCTTACTAAACATTACATCATTTCCGACTAGGACAACAAACGAAGTGTCAAAAAGGTATACTCATTCTAGTTTGTACGGTTTGTGGCTTAAAAAATAATAACATTGTATTCTTAGACCTTGGAATATCAGCCTAGGTCTATTTTAAACATCAGGTACGAAAATCGTAACGCTATTCAGTATCTGGTTTCTCACTATTCTACCGTGAAAAAAAGATTACGTCAGTATTGAACACAATTTAATAATCCAAACTGTTACATCCAAACAAGACCCAGCTGCTCCTAATTTTTTTTTTTATTTGTTTTTTGTAAGCTACCGTTGGACGAAACTTGAACAAGCGCTATTTAGATATTTTTTAAATATGAACAAGCGAGGCAACTCTTAGACTTTAGCTAAAATATAGGCTCTTTAGCGGATGAAAAAAAAAAAAAAAAAAAATTAAATTTTTTCCCGCGATTTCTAACAGTTTATCATATACATCCCTAACTTCAGCTTCACCTCAGGTGTCTGTCTATTACCTGAGCGGCAGAATTTTCTTCGCGTTGGGCGTCAGAGCCCAACCGAATTAGGGGGACTTTTACAGGAAATGAAGACATTTACAGGCATCGCTCAGACCCTCCCCCCCCCCCATCACCGCCCTCTCCGCCACTCGGCATCCCATACTGCTGAACGGTGGAATTTTAAGTAACACTTCCCGAGGGACGGACGCTTTCTCGAGCCTCGGCATCTCCTCGCTACTTAAGAAGCGTATAAGAGCTCGGTAACGTCTGCGCTATTAATTTCTGCGGGACGGCGAGGGGGCCGAGAGGGGCAAAAGTGAATGAGAAAAAAAGAAAGAAAAAAAAAAAAAACAAGAGGAAAAAAGACAAGTAAACGGTGGAAGGGGGGGTAGAGGATAGAGAGAAAAAAGGAAAAGATATAAAGAAAAATGTCAGCCTGCTCGCTCATTCCGAATTTTATTATCTTCCTTTGCCTCTCCGACCAGCGCGGAAAATCACCAAAGAAATAGATGCGGCGTCGCTTCTGCTAACAGATTGGTGGGATTTTCTCGGTTTTAGAATGCGCCGCGAAAAACGGAAACGGGGGCAACGTCGTCGAGCACCACCAGCCCTCCTACTGGGAGCAGCCACCCTTCAGCCAACCCTACTTCGACAACACCACCCGAAGGGAAACCACCACCACCGTTGGACAGTCAGCCTACCTTCACTGCAGGGTCAGGAACCTCGGTGATCGAGCGGTGAGTTTGACCAACTATCATTTTTAACCGATACCCGACACCGCGAAGTCTTTCTTTGTCGAGAAGAGAAGAGTGCGTCGATCCGTCAGACAAACTTTTGCGGGGAATTCGAACAAGACCGAGTGTAAAATCTGAAAGTGATAGGACTTGGCAGTCGAATGAAAAAGATTTGGAAGAAAGATTATATACTTTTTTTAAAATAAATATCTAAACTTGGAAAAACGTATTTGATTATTTAGAAAAAGTAGGCTCCTTGATTTTCACAGAAAAATCGAAGGCGTCACACTGAGCAAAAAAATAAATACGAGAATATCAGAGATGGTTGGAGTCTTACTTAGAGTCGGAGACTCAAAAATACCCAACAACGGAAGATTTTGTTACGTAAATGTTATTTGATTCAACAAAAAATTTGTCAGGACAATAATTTAGGTTATCAATCAGAACCGCATTTATTTCGCCGTAGTTAACAAATTCACAAATTATTTATTTATTTATTTTTTTTTAAGTTTTATGTAAACGTGGGAATCTATGGGAAAAATATGCGAAAACTCAGTGCAGAGTTCGTACGCACAGGGAAAAATTGGAAAACCGGGAAAACTTATGAAATTCCTTACAGCATAAAAAAGTGAAGGAAAAGTCAAGAATTTCGATAACAAGGCTGGAATTTTGCGTTTGCCGAAGAAATAAGCTTCTTCTTACACAGAGTATTATCGATCTTGAGGAAAAACAACTTGTACTTAAAATTTTATATCGTCGTACCACTTCATATGTTCTATGTATATTACTTAATACCAAAGCTTCTTTCCTTTTTCTTTTCCTTACAAAAAATCACAGGCTGTTGATGGTAAATTGATAACACAGGTCTGCCAAGTATAACCTTTCATTTCACCCTTAAGTAATAATGCTTTTCTCAGGTATTTAGGTGTGTGGAATTAAAATATAACGCTATGCTGGTGTTTTTGCATTACATCGGGGTTTATATTTACGCAAGATACGCGTATTTACAGATTTTTTAACAATTTTCATGAAAAAAATATAATGGTCACAAAACTGAATGCTTAGGTATAAAATAAACAGCATTAGTTTTAAACAAGACTTAAGAGACTAGGTCAATAAAACAGACTTGTGATATCTTTTTCGACTTTCTTCAGAACTGCTAATCAATCTTTTTCTCTAGTACTTATATAACTTTAAATATTCTTAAAATCACCATAAACAATACTGAGGATAGGTGACTATTTAAATGTCAACACGACCGCTAATACATATATTTAACATAGAAATTGGAAGTTAACTCTAGTAGTACTAAGAAAACAGAGAAAAAATTTATGAAAACATTTACCTGATAGAATCTTTTATACATTTTTTTCATAGATTCGAACCTAATACCTACCTATATTACTACTCAGTTTTGTGGGGAATAAACCATCGCAGGCCTCTGTAATCAGAAAATAAGATAGTTACCAGGCAATACTAAAGGCATAAGTATTATTGTGTAAAAAATTGCCATAAATCAGCAGTCAATTTTTTTAAAGGTTACTGGAAAAACTTTATTCTCACGCTGGAATACCGGAAAAAGTCAGATACTTTCAGATTCCAAATAGCGTACAAGCTTTGCAGTAGCTAAATGATCTTTTTAATATGTAAAAAACGCAATTGCGGGGTCTGATGACAAGCAGCCGTTACGACAAATAAAAGACCGTACGTCAAATTGACGACAGCGCCAAATCGACCGTATTTCTCCCAACCGACGGGCATTTTCTACTCTCTACGCCAATGACTCAGCCAATCATAATCTTCCGTGGCTACGCCACCTCACGAAATCAACCAATCGTTTCGAATCACCCTGTCACACAGTAAATAACGGTTTACTCGGTATTTCTGAAACTATTGAAACAACTTACAGCGCAACAACGAACGTTCACTCAGCTCACACCGAGTGAAAGCATTTTTTTGGTACAATGGTTTGTTTTTTCGAAAAAATGATGACGAATAACCGCCAGACGACTCGTCAAGGTTAGTGCAAGTCCCACCGACAGTGATAAATTTGGCCACTCGAGGCGCTACTTGTACTTGCGCTCGGTCCTTATAAGCCTTAGAGCATGAACTACCGTAGATAGTTTTGCGTAAACGGAACGTGTAGCGGAGGAGTGAAAAGGAGTGAGGTTATGTTTGTCACAATCTGTCTTTCTCGCTCCACACCTGATTGGTCGACACCTTTCATCTCAGCCAATCAAATGCGGAATGAGACAAACGGAGTAACCCTAATGAATATCTTTCTCTCGCATCACTTCGGCTGCATTTTTCGCGAGGTCAATCGGATGGCAGCTCCCTCCAGCGGTGTATCCTCTAAGCTATAAGCACAGAGACCATCTTCTTACATAATCGATTATCAAAGTTTAAAAACGTGATTAAAAATATCGTGTACCTATTTCTGATCATCGCGCGGGTACTTACCCAGTTAAGGATGAGCTCAGTCTTTAAATATTTATCCAAATATTCTCGCGACGCGGTATCAGAAAAGTATGAGGGTAGACACACGTAACGCACAGCCATAACTTCGATCCCAAGGGATGAACTCTCCCTGTATATAGCCGGAGCAGCGGATGCAGTTACGCGTCTGCGTACGCGAGTATCGTTCGGTCGCCGTTACTTTGGCAGCGGAATCGTTTTATTGACTTTTAAACTTTTCAAATCTCTCCTCCGGCCAGCACGTATAAACCCCCGTCCGCGATAGCCATTCGAGATCCCTCTGCTGCGTGTACACATTTTCCACTCTCTCTCTCTCTCTCTCTCACGGCCGATGTAGGAAAGTCGATTTCGATAAATATACCAACTCCGCTCTTCCAGCAAACGAATCCCACCCACTTTCGCTGCAGGTTGGAAACACGCCTCTTTCGGGCCGGAACCGGGTTTTAGAAAATTACTCTCGTCGTACCCCGACAACTCAGACATTATAGACTAACTCCATGATTTGATAGCAAAGCCCGGTTTTCAAAAAAAAAAAAAAAAAAGGTGCGTGAGGTTTGATCCCTGTTATTTTTTTCTCATCTTACTCCAATCAAGTTTAGGAAACAGCAGTGAAAACATTATTTTTGTTTTTTTCGAATAAACGATTATGTTGAGATCAATTGAATTCGAACTGATTCGAACAATATGCTGTGTATTGGCCTGTGAAATCAAATAACGTTTCATATTCGCGTCGAGAAGTGTTGGGCGCATATAATTACAAATTTCCGCGCTATATTGGGGTGGACTTTTGTAATTTCAAATTAATTTTGTTTTCATAATTACCAATTAAAACTACAAATCGTAATTTGTAATTAGTTGATTAACAGTCCGTTCAACATTAGCATCACGTATATAATGATTCTTGATCGAATCACATATTTGTTTGCTGATAATCAAGTAATTGTTCATTTCGGTTGAAGAATTTCTGTTCTCAATGCAGATAGATGTGTAATCATTTCTACATTTTGATCATTCATTTAATCGAATCTGTAAGAAATAAAGGTCGATTGTGCCAAGAAGGGTTTCTTTGCCCCATCGATCTAACAATCCGAATATGGATCATTTTCAAACTCATCGAATCCACTTCGTCGTAACTCGTAATTATATTGGCGTCTGAGGATGAAACTGATGTATAAGGGATCGGTATTGAATGTTATATTCTTTGAGATTCAAGCATCGAAGATGGACGTGGAATATTGGAGTCAGTCACTACCAAAGATCTGTACAAGTATAAAAAATATATTCGAAAAGATTTGAAACAATTAACGAAATTTCGCCGAAATTAAAGTTCGCCGAATGTACAACTCTTTCCGGATTTAACTCAAAGTTCAAAATATAAATTTCAATCCAAATTAAATAAGACTCGATTCTCGAATAGTTTGAAAAGTATAAAAATCTGCTTCAAACAATTTCAACGAGTATAAATCTGGATGAAACAATCGGGCGCGCTAAATTATAAAGAGTTTAAGTATAATTACGTGAGTAGACAGCGTATTCGAGCACAAAAAACAAAAATAAAGAATAAAATGAAAACTAGTTGAATCATATATGGGTCATTCCATGTCAAATCGACCAATAGTTGGAATCGATCGGAATCAATTTTGATTAATAAAATATCATCAATGTTCTTATTGCTCATCATTATGCCCCTGAATAAAATTCTAATTGTTCAAAATTACAAACTAACATGATTTACTGAACACATTTGAGATGAAAATGAAAAAAAATTATTTTTAAGAAAATAATTTTTTTAATAACATTCAAAAATTCATATTATGGAAAAATCTAAAAACATAGTTTCAAAAATTTCAGGATCTCTTAGGGTTGGTTCAAGATGGTATACAAAAAAATTTAAGTCAAAAATTTATCGTCGAGCGTCAATTTTGAGAACTTTTAAAAATTCAAAATTTCACAAATTTGAAATTTTTCAAAATTTTTTTCGAGAATTTTTTTTTTTTACAGCCCCAAGTATCCTCTTTGAAATTAACCATTGATCATTTCTTAATTTGCAACAGTTTTCAAGATATTTAAAATGTAAGTTTAAAAATAGGAAAAATTGTGAAATTTTGAGTTCTTCATATCTTTTGGAAAAAATTTTAAAAAATTTTTTCCTTTGGCAGAACTTCGTAATAGGATAAAAGAAAACTCCTGACCAAAATTCGGCCAAATCGAAGGGGGTCGATTCCAACTATTGGTCGATTTGACATGGAATGACCCATATATACATATATAGCTAAAAAAAGGCAATCGCGACAAATATTTCTTTAGTCCGTCCTTTTTTTTTTTTTTTTTTTTTGTAATGTTGAATTTCTACGCGGTGAAAGGATATGGCGATGTCCGTTTTGCGTGACGTTCGTCGATTTCATGCACTTTATAGGATCGTGATTCTTGTTAATGGAGATTCGAGTTGCGAGGAGTGGAAATAATAACTTTGTAACGCCTCCGAGCCTCCGTGCAAACCCTCCGCTGGCTCATGTCCACAAACCAAAACCTACTAACTCTCCTATTATCAACAGGCCGTTATTTACCCTTTCGTCAAATTCTTCTTTCCCATTAGCCGAGTGGATTTTTTACTCCATTATGCCGTTTTTTATTCCATTTTTTTTTTTTTTTTAGAATCACGACCCTCTGCTCCGACCAGACGAGATTAAAACCGTCCCTGGTACAATATATAACAACTTTGTGGTTGTGTATAATTTAGGTGACTCAGCCTATTATCTGCCGCTTCATGCATCATCCAAATGACGCCCAGAACCCTTCTCTTGATCCCTGATTTTCATCGATGATAAATCAAAACATATCGACTGTATCTACGCCGCTGCATTCAGACACGCCTGACTCCCTCGATGCCAAAATTGCTGTGTATATAAAACGTGTCTGCGTGCTGGACGGCAGTATTCGCATCTCTGGCTGGAAACAAATGTTCAAACGTTTGCACGACACTTGTTTTATTATGTCCGTCCGGAATTTTAGGGCTCGGTCATCCCGGGACCTCGCAATTTACGGCTATTGATATCAATTTCACCAACTTTTTTTATTCGTTCATTTTTATTCATTTGGGGACGCGGAGGGTTGCAAAATATTGAGAAACTTCGTTCTTCTACCATTTTAAATAATAGAAAAAAAAGTGCGGAAAAAAGCTTCGCCATTGAAACCGTAGTATACAGTTGTAACGATTTGAGGGTCGTTTATTCCCGAGCGGTAAGGAATACAGTGCGATGGGGTTGAACTTTGCTTTTATCCTTAATAGCAACCGGGAAGTCGAGCAATACAGTCGAACAGATGCGTGGTATTATTAGAACATGAATTTCATATTTATTGATTGGTTCGAAAATATACAGACGAAGCGATCAGTTTCTAAGGTAGATGAGAAGTGCGCGGGTCGAGAGGTGAAGATGAAGTGACTTGGGACGAGCGGAAAGAAGCGTCGGTGAGTGCGCGAAGCAAAGTGAGTGATCAGGGTTCTGGGGTTGAGAGGAGATGGTCAGGTATGCACAGGATGTGCGAAAGATTGTTTAGTCTAATGAAGTGAAGAGGCTTCTAGATAAGATGGACGGAGAATGAGTTGCGAGTGCGAAGAGGGACTGAGCACGTAACACACTGTACCGACATGAATACGAAACCATTCGACGAAACATTCTCACGTCACTTTCGGATGAAAAATGTACGATTGGTTTTTATTTTAGTTCGAACAGTCGCATTTTTCACGGTGACATTACGACTCGACTGAATCCGTGCTGGGGAAAAATTTATAGTTCACTTTGGCAATGCGATCGTGATATATAATAAATGGATCGCCGTTTCAGTTGTTGAAAACTCGCGGAATAGCTGAAAAATGATCGAGCACGAATGCATAAGCTCTAGGAATTATTCAAGTTTTTAAGTTACATTCGTACTTGTTAGTTTTTCGACGATCTCAGTAAATCTCGTTGCAAGAAACGGTGGTACTGTATTTTGCCGATTTATTGATGTCAACCCCACTGATATGCTAGTGACTTTGGATTCATGCAACAACTGGTATTTGTCGTTGGATGCTGAGCGAGGAGATCAAGTTCAATTATTTGGTTATTACCAGCGAATTGGTAGATATTCTAACTTAGAATGTTTTCCAAAGATCGATAAAAGAAAAGAAAGAAAATAATATATTCACTTGGATGGTTAAAAATAACAGTCTTTTTTCACTTTGACCCTCTCAAGTGTTAGTGTTTGTTAGAAAAAAGATCCCTCCAAAAAATGAGCTCTCTAGCTCAAGTCCAACAGGTTGCTAGCTTAATTTTTATCACCCATTCAGTTAACATTGGAAAATTTCACTTTTTCTTATAAGTTCAAATTTTTTATCGAAAAAGAGAAAATTGGCAGTTTCCAGGTGATTGTACCGTGTGTTCTAACGACGAGAACTATGCTTTGATACAGATTTGGAAATTTTGAAGAATCAGCTTAAAGCATAAATTTAAAAACACATTGAACAATTCACTAGTATTTTAACTTTTTTAAAAAAAGTGGAATTTCCCTGTGTCGAATGAACGAGAGATAAAAATCAAGATCGCAACCCAAGAGACTGGAGCTAAAGAACTCATCTTTTAGCAGGCTCTTTTTGCTTCAAAACCCTACCATTTGACGGGGTAAGAGAGAGTCAAAAACTTTTTTCAAACCACCCCAATATACATGTAATAGATTGATCACGCTGACGTTGAATCCATCGATCGTCATTTTTCTTCCAGGTTTCGTGGATCAGAAAAAGAGATCTGCACATTCTGACGGTCGGCATTCTGACCTACACGAACGACCAGCGGTTTCAGTCGCTCCACAGTGACGGTAGCGACGAGTGGACCCTGAAGATCAGTTCACCCCAGATCCGAGACAGCGGCGTTTACGAGTGTCAAGTCTCGACGGAGCCCAAGATCAGCCAGGCTTACCACCTCAGTGTAGTCGGTGAGTTGTCTTTAGATTCGTGTGGGCTTCTTTCCCTTTCCCAAAATTCTCGTAAAATTACTGTGCGCATCAGGATGTGCAGTGTAATCATAAAAGCAATAGACTGGAAAAAGAAAACTGCAGAAAAGGTTCTAATACTAGTATTGACTGAAGTCAGTCAAGTTCAATTTGAGCGACTTGAAAACTAAATTGAAGCACTTGGGTTCCGAACGAAAAGATAGGCTACTGATCGTTTCGAAGCATTTAAACTGCGGTAGCACGTTTTTTTTTCTGTTAAACCAAAATTGTACACTGTACGAAAAAATAATTTGATGTCAATGTCAAGCTATCCGAAAGTGAATTTCTGAATTGAGCAGAAAAATTTTTCTATTGTAGAGCAATACTTCAAAGAGAAACGATCGTTCAATTTTTACCTTTGCAATACCACGGAAGATGGTAACTTAATTACTCACCTTGACTGAATTCAAATACAGCTCCCCGGCTTCTGAACCTGTGACTTTATCGTCAATAATTCTTTCTTTTACATCGACACATTTTGACTGATATTGTCCGACCATATCATCATCCTCGAGTTTAAGATTCCATCAGAGTAGATGTGCTATGTTTGGACACTTGAAACATATCGACTGATCCATTACGCCTAAATGGAGATATGGGCAAAGATGCTGATGGTGTGGAAATGTCAGCTTCGATCAAACAATAATCTTCTCAGAAGTTCTGTGTAATGATTCCTTTAACAGACCGTTTTCGTAATCAACTCAACAACTGAATACATCCATAGTACCAACAGAATCAAGTTCAACAGTGAGGTGGCGCCAAATAAACGTTGCCTATTTATAAACCTCTGTGACCCTGCCTGCTCTAAATTGATCCTTAGCGTCATCGATGAGTTTTCAGATAACATAATTCCCTCGTGAATACAGAGAAGCAAGCGATCCGAGCACCTGGTCTCGTGAGTTCGCAGAGCAGAACTCGGTCGGCGATTTGCATACTACCTCACTCTGGAATAAACAGGCACCCAGACTAGACGACGAGGTACCGAGTCCGCGACATCAAACGGAATCGACGGGAAACGTTTGCGCTGTAGGAAAAAGCTTTGAAACGGTTCCAGGACGTGTCTGGCGTGTGTGGGTGAACAGGCGAACACGCGGCCTGGTTATCAAAGCAATAACCGATGCCCAAGAGCTGAGGCGAGGCTATGTGTTGGAGAAAAATATCCTTCAAAGGTGCAGCTTGAGGTTCGAGGATGGCCGCCGCCCTCGCTTCTCTTCTTTCCTCACCTCTTCTCTTCTTTTCACTTCTCATGTCCCTCAGGTATTAGGCACCATTCAAAGGTGGCGGTTAGACTCGCGGTGGGTGGTTGAATACACACATCAACTTGCGAAGCAGCGCCAAGTGGCGTGCCGTAGTTCGGTGCCTCGCACCTTGTACACCTTGGTTTGCAGTGCACCAAGCAGAGTAGATTTCCGCCTCCTCCTTTTCCTTCTCCGACGGCAAATCCGCAATTCGTCACTTTCGAATCTGCTTATTTCTCCGCATTCTTTTTTCATTTTTTCCCCATTTTGGTCTTCCCATTTCATTCCCTTCCGCAAGCTGTTATAACCCGCCGTTGAGGGAAGAAAGCCATGCTGCCTGACAGAACCAATTACCCCGTGATGAATAGCCTCCGAGTACAACCGAGGTTAATCTGTTTGCAGTCGTTCGTCCCAATGTACGAAGCTTTGATTACCGTCTAACGATCAGTCAATATTAATTCTACTTTTCCTTTTTTACACTCCACTTCTAGTCGTTTTCCCCATTTTTATATTCTCGATTTACTATTCTTTGCACCGTCCGTTCACGAGTCCATGATATATGGATAAGCCGTTCCATCAATCGACTGACAGGCTTTTTACACAACGCTCATAGAACCCGTAGAAAAACACGCAATGTCAACCCGGGTGAATAGGTTCAACTGGTTTCTAACGCGTCATTGGTATCGACGCTTATTCACCGAATAAATATTACTGACAATTACGTAAGCAGTAACTCGCAGTCCCAAGAACGAAATAACCCTTACCGATTTTCTTCGTTTTGTGACATGTTGCCGCACGTCAAAAACAGTTGGACACGTATTTTTTGACACGCTGATTGAGCCGTTCAAATCACGAAGATAAAAGTTTTCCCCGATTTTTGAGAATAAACCTTGGGAATGGATTTCACTGTTAAGTGAAAATGCGTGACCCATGTTTTTTGATCTACCTAAAAATATTCCAAAAATTGAAGAAACTGGCGTGATGCTTTTCTCGTCAGTCAAAAGTACCCTTGAGACAAATCGGTCATAAATCAAGTGCACTGTTCCAAAATTCAGCTCTTTATTATCGAGTAAAACGATCTGCTTTACCTTTTAGCTGATTGGGAGCTGATTCGCCACTTGAAATCAACGAGCTGGAACCACGAGTCTAAATTACGCAACGCTCTTCTTGACCAACGATCGATCCGGCTTCCGATCTGCGATGTATAAAGACTGTTTTACCGTGAAATTGAGATTACGATAATATAAAGCAAGAAGAAAGGCAAAATTTCAGCTCACCTTCAAATTAGGTTGTTTCGAGTAGCGGGTACGGGATTTTAAGACATGAACAGACACTTATTCGGATTTGCATAAGGTAGTTTTAATCGTACAGATCAGCCCGAACCGTATTACCCCTATAATTGCATTAACGTCGCAACGGTATACATATATATGGTCGGAGCTTTTGCTGCCCTTCATTTTGGTTTAATGTAAAATACTAACTCGATCCCCAACGGGATGCAAAAATAATATTAGCGCGCGCCGGGTCGTTGGGCTTGGCTTTCTCCCGCGTGATTGAATTTTTTTTTTTGTATCCGCTTGTTTCTCTTTTTTCCATCCTCCCTCTCCCTCTTTCTACTCCCCCCTCCCCTTCTCTCTCTCTCTCTCTCTCTCTTTATCTTTATAAAAAATCTAATCTCTCTTTCCCTTTATTCTTCGTTATGTAATCAATTTTTTCCTCCAGACCAGCGCTCTTTTCTCATCCAGGATCAATTAGGCTCTCACACCTTTCGTCTGGCTTCTTTCAGTTTCGAAGGCTATGATCACGGGGAACCCTGAACTCTACATCAAAAGTGGAAGCGATATAAACCTGACGTGCACCGTGCTCAAGACTCCGGAGCCTCCGTCCTTCATTTATTGGTAAGTCCTGTTGAACTCCTTCAAAGTATCAGGATTCGTTGAACGGTTTCATCCTCATACCTTTAAGAAATTCTGATACTAAAATAAGCTTCTGCACTGATTTTTCTTTTTCCATCGTTATTTCTTTCAATTACTTTACTAATTGGCAAAAATTTATATCAATAAAAAAAAAAACACAAAAAAACAAACATATAATTAACTCTGAAATCTGCATCGAATTTATACCACTCCACGTTAACTCTGCAATAACAAAATTAATGCCTTTTTCTCAGTGCTGAGATTTTGAGAAAAACAAAATTGCAACTCTCGAGGACCTTCAAAATCCTACCCCATTTATCGTAATATCCTTAAGACGCGCGCTGCTATCCGAGGCTATAAGGTTGATATGTGCTATCAGAATCGGCGTAATTCACCCCGGAGATACTTCGATTCGATAATCGTATACGTGTTCAAATTCACCGATTGCACTACATACAACGCTCCAAACTAAACGTGCAGCGCACCCGGGTTCAAGCATTCCCGGATGTAGCCGCCAACGGAAATAAAGCGTTCCCCGAGGAGCTTGCAACGCTCTCGACTTGCCACCGTATCATCGACTTCTTTTCCGTTTCACACAATTTATGAACGAGTTTGTTCTCATATTTTTTTGTCACTAATCTTTTAATTTTATTAATTTGTTCGCGTGGCGTCGATTGGTCTTTTTTTTTTCTTCACGGTCACGATTGAAGAAAGAGCTGCGCAAACAATTTGCTCTGTTTTTGCTTTCTAAAAATAGTTCTTCTTTCTCTTCATCGATAATTGTATTATGCTTGTTTGGTTAGAGTTTGTGGAAATTCTGCTTGTTTGTGTAAAACCTGCTTGAAACCGTATTCCGTACATAGATTTGGAAGTTTCAACTCGAGTTACGCGAGATCAAAATTTTTAATAAGGAGATGATCATTTCGGGATAGAGTCTCACTTAAGACTTTTTTGATTTGATTGGATTTCCGAATGTAAATTACCCAAATTGAATTCTACTGATTTCAAATCGCAACGAATATGACTTGAAGCGAATGAAAGGGACTTTTAGTACAGCCTCGATTGATTTCTGACCGAATTTCCGCCTCACTTAAATCAGTATTTTATGATACCTCGATTTTGAATGTAATTTAACGTCGATTGTCTCACCTCGGCGTGACGATCTATAGAGAAATGAATAAGTAAGCAAAGAAATCGCTGCCCAAAGCGAAGGTACGGTTTTACTCGTGGATCGTTTTTAAAAGGTAAGGGGCGCTCTTTTGCCCGCTTCATTGACGGTGAGAGAGAAGTAACTTTAGCAGTTAGCGAGACTTTGTTTGAAAACTTTTGGCAAGCTATTTGTTTCCCGGAGAAAGCTGCCGGAAGACGAAAAGGAAATTTTAATCTCGCCCTGTATAGCGTATGTACGTATAGGTATAGCTCCTCGGCAATTTCTGGAAAAGTACGAGAATGGAATTCCCATTTAATACACAAGTTTGCAAAATTTCTGCACGTACGCGATTCACCAACTTCACGCATTTGCGCAATACGGCTTTGCACGCAAGGCGCAGTCGAGCGATCCTGAGGTCACTCTTAATAAATTCCTTCCTTTCATCTGCCCCCAAAGGTACAGGGGCGAACACGTTATAAACTACAGCCAGCGGGGTGGAATCAGCGTCGTAACGGAGAAACAGACGCGGACTTCGAAGCTGTTAATTTCTCGGGCGCTACCCGCCGACTCGGGAAACTACACCTGCGCACCCTCGACGGCCGAGTCAGCCAGCGTCATGGTGCACGTACTCAATGGTGGGTGAGTCGTCTATCCTGACTCCTGTATTTCTTTTATCATTTTGTACCTGGAACTATATTTTTCGATTGTGGTGAAAAGTGAAAATAGTTCAGGAATGAGCGGTAAACGGAACTAAAAATTTCTCTCGGTGTATGGATACCGTTACACCCACTGTTTGAATACTGTTCTATCCAAAGGAAAATTTGGTATATTTAGTAACTATTTAATGTGGTTATAGTCGTCAAATATGTTTGTTTGGTTTACTACACTTTTTCCAATCGAACAAGTGTGAAATATGACGGAGAGTTCTGGATACAGATTCGGTTACCGACACTCTACTTAGCCAAAACACAAACCCTGTTCTAAAATTCTTGAAGCTGAGAGGATGTAATTACTCTGATTGAATGACTTTATCGATCATCGAATCCGACGGAATCGATCGTTCGATAATTCCGTTGCTCTACCTTATTGAATGTTTTCCTACCTTACCACAGTTTCATGCCTCACTGGGTAAAATCGCTCAATCTTGCTCGATAAGGTAGGCGTGTTGCTAATGCAGTTCCGGAATTTTACCCGATAAGGGTTAAAAGCGTGGTAAGGCAGGCAAATTTTCAGCGAGGTAAAGCAATAAAATTATTGGATGATGGATAACGTCGTGTAACAATGATTCGATGTTCGATAAAGTCAGTCAGTCAGAATGGTAATATCCCCCCACCCCCAAAAATTCTAGAAAAGCGTTTGTGTCTTGGCTAATTTTAAGTGAAGTATTCGGTAAACGAATCTGAATCCAGAACTCTTCTTGATATTCTACTCACATTGTTCTACTTCTTTTTTACTGAAACATTTCGATGAACCGTGTCTTCATACTTTGCTGGTGAATCGATTTTTCATAAAACACCCAAAATTGTTGTTTCTTGGGTATTTGGTTTCCTTTTATTCTTTATTATTGAGCGTAACTCCAGTATTCATAAAACTCATTACAAGTGTTTGACGTTTATGTAACGTGAAAATAACTCGTGAAAATATGCTATTGTAAATTGTTTTACCGTGAGTGAAATAACAGTCGATGTTAAATATTTCATATTCGTTTGATTCGACACTGGCAAATATTTACTTCATAAATGGTTATTTCAAATGTATGTATTTTATTACTTGATGCAAATCGGAACGTTCCAACTGCAGGTTAAATTATTAATTTTTCTCTGTAAAGTGATTCAGCTTGTTTAATTGAGATATGCATTTTTATTTTCAATTTTCCTCTGGCGAGGGATTATTAGTTTTACCGTCATTCGAAATCATGGAAAATACGAATTGAAGTCGATCGATAAAACGCTACCACAAACCGAATTTTGAAATGGAGAAATAAAAATTCTGAACATCTCATCAGCATTCTCTGAACTTAAATGTTACTTTTGATTTCTTTACTGAAGAGAATACAAAACGGCGGCATAATGTCCTCGGAAGAAAGAAATATACGAACTTGAAATGTGATTCTGAAATTCGAATTCACGAGTCTCAGGTTATATTGCTTTCGTTGTACCTAATTATGAAATGTAATGGAATCGGAGTAAAAGCTTTCAGAAATAAAACTGAGACTATAACAAGAAAAGAACAGCCTGTCGTACTTTATTCGCTTATACACTCGGTCCTATAAGATGTTGTAAGGAAAGTCGATATCCCTTCGCCTTGACACACTTGAGTAGCGCTCACTTGAAACGTCTATTGTATAACGGATCCAAGTCCCCAGATAGCTTTCATGCAAAAGCACTACCTCTTAATTCCGCCTAGCTTAAACGAGATAAGTCGCGTAACGAATCGCAAGCTGCGGGTCACGGCTAACGCGGAAAGACCTTCTCAAGCTATTTTGGGGCCGATTTCTCGCTTTCTAGAGAGTGTGCAGTGGAGAAGATGAAGATATGCTCTGAACGAACCGTGAAACCGAATTCTATAAAATCGGAGCGCTCCGCATTGAAAAATATGCTATTGATCAAGATGCCGTATTTCCAACGGAAACGTGATGGTTAAAATCGTAAACTAGAATCTAATTAGTTGGTCTTTATATTTCAATACAGCTGCGACAAATATTATTCACAGCAATAAGTAAACATAGAAAAATTCATCCAATAGCGTTTTTTTTATACTAGCTACTTGGCGAATTATTTTAGGCACTAATTACTGCAAATGTGATTCAATTAACTACCATCCATCAAATTTCTATTCTGATATTTTGTATGGCTTTCTGTATGGCTTAAAATTTCGGATCTCTCTTTATACTTCCACTATTTTCAAATCGATCTTCGCTGCTCACAAATAAGAAAACTCGATGAATTCACTCAGTGTACGATTATCTCGTAAAAAAATTTATGAAAGCATCGATTTCGATCCAATCAACCTCCGTTAAATGATACAAGAGTCACAACCCGACTCACGATCCTGCGAATGCTACTTTCGAAAATACCGGTGCGTAAGGGAAAGAAAGGGGAGAAAAGGGGGGTTGGATTTCCGTGGGACAATATCTCGGCTGATTTATCCCTTAAGCCGCGGAGGTGAAAAGAAGTCGGGGAACGTATCCGAAGGATTTATTTCCTCGGTGCCTTACGCGTCTTGCAGGAGAATAACTCGGGGGTTCCGCCTGATGCCACCCCCTAGACCGAGCTGCTCTTCACCGGCACTTCCGGCTCCTCATCCCCTTTTTCCGCGACTTATCGCATACGAAAATCCTCCGCACGGGGTGCACTCACCTCGTCCAACCCCTTTCCAGCCCCCGGCTACGCTGCATTTTTGCATACACTTTCGCGTGAAAAGCTTCGTTCAAGTTAAGCACGTACCTTCCCGCGTCTTTTAGAGTCAAGCGACGGGCGGCGATGACTGTGGTGGAGGTGGAGGCACCGGGTGCCAATACCCTCGCTCTTCATCCTGAACCGTACTCGAAAGTTGGACGGAAACTTGCAGCCGGAGTCTTCGAGTCGGTATATCGTTGGAGCGGAAAAGTATTGTGGGGTTCAGAAGTTTGACGGGTGGAAATGACGTCGAGCTGCACGATAATCGATTCGAGATACGCGATGCCCACGCAATTTTTTATTCGCCAAACTCAGAATCCATTGAATGAAAATTTAAGCATGTTCTATGAGCTCGAACCAACGAAACCTTTGATTCATAGATTTTTATTTTTATTTTATTTTTTTGCAGCTTTTTATTTATTAAACTACCTTTTTGGTATAATTGCCGAATTTTTTTAGTTCCATACGGTCCCTGAAATATTGGCAAGTCTGAAAAAAATATAAAAGTTGTTTATTTATTTATTGCAAAGATGGGACATGTAAACAAACAGGCGAAATTCGTACTTTTCCACAAGAAAAAAGCATTTTCTACCGGTCTACCATGAAAATCCGAATGCCTTTCCAAATTTTTCCTGTCCTTGTTTTTGTTTCTCCGTCACATTGGATCCACTATTTTCAATTTTCTAATTTTTTGAGTTCAGATTCGTAATTATTGACCCCAAAAACCATGTAACATAGAATTTAATCAAAATCAAATAATTTTTCAAGTTTACGTCCTCCATATTCGATCCAACTTTTTCAATTTTCGAAATTCGAGTTCAGGTTCGTAATCAACGACCCCAAAAGCACATGTATGCAAAATTTCAATTGAATCGCATGTAAGGAAGACTGCATGCATGAAAGGGTTAACATGACGCAGATTTTATCCGACAATCAATTCCTTTGTTTCGGTACCGTTAAAAACAGAAATCAGAATTAAAAGAAATCCGAATTACTGTGTATCGAATTGTTGTAAATGGATATTTTTCGTTCGTTTATTATGGTAAAAAATTTAGCGGCTCTACCAAATTAGCTTGATCGATTGCATCGTTTGAACTTTTCCTTTCTAGCTAATTTCATCATTTCAATTTTTTGTGTCGATTCTTTTTCGAGCACAGACTTTATTCTCTATCAACTTTATTACCGATTGTTACGTCCATGTATTCACAATTCTTGTGAGTTGGATTAAATCCTGAACCGAGGAATATGCCAAAGATCATCCTGCAAATGTGTAAAAATAAAGATGTCCGAAATTTATGAGCTGAATACAGAAACTAAGAAAAAAATTTACGAGGCTATTTTCACAACAAATTTCAAAAACTAATCTTCATTAGACTGCGTAATTAAAATCGGAAGGTATACTACAATACTCGCATTTTAAAATAGCGAAGTCATATCAACTATTGGCTTCTTGAAGTTACGAAAAATAAACTATCTTCTATCGGTGGCATCGCAGTCCCTCCCGCATTTTGATGATCTACCAAGCTGCGATACGTAGAATACTTGAAGGTGAAGAGGGAGAGAAAAGGTCGATCACTTTTCCCAAGAAAAAAGTTACACGGAAAACTTTTCAAAGTGTATTCGAAAGTCTGCATTGCTTTCAGAAAATCGACTCAACGAGGTTAGGATGAAACTGATCAGAGAGCCGAACATCGGAGTATAGAATGATGTAGAATTTATTCTCCACCATGCGTACATTTTGCATTTCTTTAAATGCAATTCGGATAAAATCTACGCCGTAAATTCGATAATTATGAGTAAAATTTGTCCGCTTTACCCCATCTGCTGCAGATTATGAACATACAGTAGCATCTAGCAATTTTCGCACGAGAAATAATTGGTTCATTAATAACGTATGAAATAATGAGATAATTAATGCACGAGATGTAATCCTTGGTAGGCTTACATCGGCATAAGAATATCTGGAATATAATCCTTCACTAGCCGTTAATTAATCATCCGGGAGCATGTGGAAGCTTTTTTTATGCCTGAAAAGCTAAGCGCCGGTGGCGTTGCATAACAAGAGACGGCTGTATCATTAAAACCGCACCAAGCCGTAATGTATGATGCATTATAATACACCCGGATATGTAGAATCGTGTTATGAAACGAAGTTAACCAATAATCCATACAAGTGCGAGCTGCGCGCAGCGGCAACGGATGTTAGTATTTTTTTATTTTATTTAGAATTTGTTTTCCCTTCTTCCGTCCTGTTGGTCCTTTCAACTAGCTTTGATCGAGACGTAATATAAGCGCGGTTAGTTTGGTCAAAAATAGTTACAGATGATCAGACCTTACGGATGCAAGTTATAGGAAAAGAGAAAAAAATCGTTCAAATAATTTTCAGCAACATTATGTGCGTCAGTGATAGTAGAGACAATAGAAACAAGGCCCCTAATGTGAAATAGAAATTAATTTGACGAAAGGTTTTATCATGAAAAGTTCGAGATGATCAAACTCTGCCGTTTTTGATCCGTTTCTAAGATTTTAAGCTCATTTTGTTTATCATGGAGATCGTCGGAAAGCTTCTGTAAAAAAAAAATTCCAAAATTTACACCCAAGATTGTTGTAAAATAGCTTGTATGATAAAACAGAACATAAACCTGAGAACATGAGAATCGTACGAAAAAGACTAAGGTTTCGTTCGATTTATGTAACTTCTCCTGAAATGGCTGGTACATAATTGGCTCGTACTGTTCGAATTTTCTCAGATTGATTTTAGTTACACCGTAAGGATATCATTCCATCGCTGTCTTTTTCATTAAGGCAATAAATAACACTATCAGAAATTTTTCAAACAGTTTTTTATCCTTTCCTAACTTTCGATTCAGGCGTCGGGGCCCATCCGTCCTCAATTATGAGATGCTGCGGTACGGAACTTTGTCAGATTGACGTTTCCTTATTTTCTTTCTCGAGTTTTGGAGTTGACAGCGAGCGTCAGAACTCGTCTGGAAGGCAAAGTTTTTGACATTTCGCAATAAAAGCTGCACGTTCACTTCACTCAACTAGAGCTGCGATCCTGAATAAATATTCACCGCGTGACATACAGATTTTTTTACAAAAAGATATTAATATTGCATGAAACCTCTTCTCCCTGCCCGCGGTAAACCCGGCTGACTTTTCCCAAATTTTCTTCCTTTTCTTACAGAGTTTCCTGGATAAATCTTTACCAAACTCTATCCTTACCCTGACCCCTGCAGTCACCCTGTTACCGAACATCAACAAAGTTAGAATTTAGTGACATCTTTCAAACATCCCACGTAAAAGCTAGCGCAGGTTTGGCTTTCGATTGTTTAGTATTGAAATATAAGAAAAATATGACGGATGAATATTGTAGTTGTATAGTTAAATAATACTTCCGATTGTCAGTACTACAGATATCAGTATTTATACAAAATTAAAGTTCCCCCTCCTAGTCTTCATAAAATTGATTGAAGTTCATATGTTGAAACTTATCAAATTGAGCATCTGAACGCGCATGCTTAAACATTGTTCGATTTTTACACTGGCTGGCTGCCTCAAGCTTCAAGCACGGCTTAAGTAGGTTTTCGATGCAAATTTTTTTTAAGGAAAGTAAACTTTGAATATTTCATGCAGTGATTTGCAAAGGCTTGGCAAACTTTTATTGCCAACTGCACTAATCGCTTGTTACTGCTACGAGACATCATAAAAATATCATTTCGATTCGCCATTTGACGTGGGAGAAATTGAAGTCTCGTCCCCTGTTTCGGGTAAGTTGGCTTCCCCCTACCTTACCGACGAAAATATTACCGATAGAGTTCGATTATTCTGCGCATGCGCGGTAAATCACTCAACCTGCTATTAAATTGCCCCGTCTCCTGTCTGTATATTATCTCCATTTATCGGAGAAAAGTGATCCACGTTGTAGAAACATCAGCGAAACATGCACGGCCATCAAATCGGCGAGCTTGCAAAACGCAGCAGGTCGATTTTGGCAAAATAATAAACGTCTGTTATAACGGATAACGTTCTTTGATCCCGAACAAAAGCCTGCGAGGTACATGTTAGCCGAGTAGAAAATCGGGGGACAAGGTGGCGGAGGGGGGGGGGGGGGGCGAAGAGCAGAACTGCGCTCTGGGAGCTTTATTTAAAAAATTCATCACGGCATAAGCTCGGGAGCGTCGGAACAAAGGCGATGACGGTATGACGCGGAAAATGATTCCCTAATGAGTTTGTTTTCCCTCTCCGCGTTCATTCCGCGAGATTAAAGTAATCATCACGTGACTTCTCTTTGCCTCTTTCCGCCATTCTGGACGATGCGTAAAACCGCACAACCGCCATAAAATATGTAATCGGGCGCGATGCTTACAAAGATAACGCGGTTCGCTACCGCACAAAAACGCCGGTGAATCAAATGATTAATAGACCCCTCGACCCCGAGCCGAGGTCCAAAAAACATGTTTTTTGAATTTTTTTCAAACTGATGTCCCAACGAATTGCCCGAGTTTGAGGCGAATGGGAAAGAGGCGAGCCTGCGGTGAAATTCTCCCTGGGTTTTGCACAATTCCTTTCGAGGATATATTCCACGTATAATAACTAAACCAATTATCTCGCTCTCACAGCGCTCTGTGCCGGCGGTGGTCGGTAAATACGAACGTTTTTCATTTCCCCATCCGCAACGTCGCGCTTACACATTAGCAGCGCTTTTTGATCCTTCCGAAATTGCACGTCTTTGCGTCTGACGAACGTACACACGGTGAAGTAGCTATGCTATCGTGAGTCTGATGAGAGATTATAAATTTTAGAAAATGCGAAACTGAGCGTTTGTCTTACTGCTAACGTCTAATTGACAATTTAAATGAAAAATTTCTCAATTCGGAAAAGTAACGACAATGAAATACCGAAGTAGGAATCAAATTCATAAATCTGTGAAGAATAATGCAACAATCGGTAACTTTGTAATATTAGATCCCGTATATGAATAACGAGTGTTCCATTTTACAATAGATTTAATGCAGGTATAAGTTAGCAAATTATAAGTGCCTTGAAAAAAGTAGCGGTTTGGGTAGTTTTTTTTTTCTTTCACTCTCTCGGACGATGAACGAACATGTTCGTTATAAGCTTAACATTTTTACCCTGTACACAGAGTGCACGTTGTAAAATTACCAGATATTTTTTTCAACCCTTTATAGCGGGATAATTATACTCGTGTATGTATACGGGAATCTTAATCAATTTTCATGGGTTTTTTCACCCTCCCTCTACCTTTCTCTCCCTCACTTTCTCTCTCTCTCTCTCTCTCTCTCTCTTTCTTCCTCTTGCTCTACATAACTGTTAATGGTCGGCATTTATCTTCCGGACGAAAGACTCTCGAGCATCGTTTATAATACGTAAATTATGTTGCTATATAACTACCTGCAGACACTCGAGTGGAGTAACGGTTTTTACACACAATGCCGATAGTCTAGCTACTCGCCGGTAGGTATTCCCATGAATAATTTACGATCAGAGCTTTATCGGCGCGGCATGATTCTTTTGTTTGCTGCCCCAGATTGCTCCTCTTCACTTTCAAAATATAAAAAAAAAGACATCTAAAGAAACGAAAAAAAAAAAAAACAGAAAAGAAAAGAAGATCGAGAATAATAAAAGAAGACTCCGATACCAGATAACTAAGAGAACTATTCTTATCGTTATCTCACGATGAGTTCCGTATTATCTTACAGGTTGCCTTCGCTGAGCTTGCGCGAAAATTGAGAAATATTCTCATGCTTATACATTTTTTGGCCCTATGAATGTTTTTCTTTTAAATTTACACTGGGAGACTCTAATATCGAGTCGATATGTAATTCGGAAAGAAATTGTGGGTGAGATAAACTTCGGAATTTTGTCAAATTATATCAATTTCACATTCAAATACTGAAACATAATTCTTTCACTTAAGCTCTTCCATTCTTGACTTGCCTCGAAAAATCTGAAAACCTTTACTTTGGCATTTCACATATGTACTTGAATTATCTAATCGTTTTTGATTGTACATCTATCTGAAACTTTCAGGCTTACAAATTTTTCCGAGTTTTAAACAACCTTGGAAAAGAAAAAACAAAAAGTTTTCACCAAGGTATAACTCAAGCTTAGTCAAACCTATTACTTACTTTTCTTTTTAAACAATTGTCACATATACGACTCAGATACAGTTACGAAAGAAATATACAACACCTCTATCAGCATCGGCTGTAATTGTCTTATCAAATTTGATTCTTGCTTCAGAATATACTTGAATTATTGCCATACACATTGGCAATTGTTTCACCGTCTGATCGCCAATTTTCTGCACAAGCGATACCTGAAACGATAAATTGTCACCGCGAAATACGATCGCATTGACTGCCTGGAACGCGCCGGTTTCACCATCCATCGCGTTTCTAGCTTCCCTGTCACATATCTCACAGAAAATAATGAGGCAACTACCGAATGCTACCGTTGCCTAATGAGCAGAGAGTGAAGCAAGTGTTTTTCCGGTACATCATAAGGCAACAGTACCGTCGTTCAAAAGAGCTTTTTCAATTTGTTTCCTGTTTTTATTTTTATTTATTTATTTTATTTATTTTTTTTATTTTTTCGTCCTTTATTCCAACGTATTTTACACCCCGCAATCCTTACGGAAGGTTTAATTTAATCCCCTACCGGAATTGAGATTAAAAAATGCGCCACAGCTCAGATCCCTAATTCACCTGCATAAGCCGAACAAATTTATTTCTTTTATTTCATTTATTTTTATTTTTTTTTACCGTCGCGTTTTCGGTGATTCATCAACATATTTCAAAGGGTGAGATTCATCGGTCAAGTTTCACGAAGCATTATTTTATATTCCAGCTCCAATCGGTTTGCTACACCGATGGAAATTTTTTTTTTTTTCAAAATTCCCGGTTCACAATGAAGTTTGTAAAATTGATAATTAAGCTTTCTTTCATTATCGTCCAGCTGTACGCCAGAGTTTATTGGTGATTTACGCCTTAATGGATCTGACAGCCCTTGTCGGTTACCGGGGAGTTGGAAGGCCAACGTCGGTCTCGTTTTTTGGTATAATGTTAAAAGTTTCCCCGAAGAAGGTGCGCCTCTTACTTCCCGGGCACCGACATCCAGCCGCCTTTGCAGTCGAGCAGCCAATTACCTTCAAAATTTATTCACTCAAAGTGTATTACTCGCCTCCCCCCTTATCGCCTCCCCACTCCTTTCTTTCTTCCTTCCTAATTCCTGCTCGAGCTCTTTTGAGCAAACTCACCGATGTGCGGATGCCTCCGTTTACCCCGCGTCTCTTATATTCAGACACTGTTATAATCACAGATTACCTGTAATGCCTAATTTATTTTTGCGAATATAAATTTAACTCCTCACCTCACTCCAATTTCATTTCCTTTTCTCATTATTGTGGAGAAGAATTTCGAGAACTGATTCAATCCGCATTCTCACACCAGTACTGTGTTATTATCCGCTTACCTCGTTATCGAAACGGATCGTTGCTGAAGAACATTTCTCTCTCTCTCTCTCCTTTTTCCTTTTTTTCACACCAGATCCTTATCGGAAAGGATCTTTGAGGCTTTATTCAAGGCGAAATAAGCATCTCAATGCGAAATTTCCAAACGCTTTTGATTGACGTAAGCTGTTTTTGAAAGATGTATATAAAGTGTATGCTCAATGGAAAGTTCATCTCAATTTAACAAAGCGTTTCAAACGAATAAAGTTTATTTTACTGCCATAGAACCTAAGACATTCCTTATACAGTTTAAAATAATATCTATTATCCAACTTTCTTCACGTCTATTTCACACAAAGGAATCGGGTTTTTGTTTCAGCAATACGACCCATTAACTGTTATGCTACATCTTGACGAAGCATTTATCTCGAAAGTGAAATTCATTTCGAAAAATTATCTCCTAATCAACTCAATTTCTCAAAGAAATAGTTTTTCCTTTCGCACAAAAAAAAAAGCTGATTTGTTGCATTTTGCGAGATCTCGCAAAACTTTGCTCAGTTTGAACATATTTTTGTTTCAGATTGAACAAATGGATTTAAAAAAATTTATTCTTGCAATAAGCATCGTTTTTTGCTGAATTCACAGTCTGGGTAAAAAAGTGCGATCAAAAATACCTAACATCACATTTTTGTTTCATATAATACATTGTTTGTTTTTTTTTTTTTTTTTTTTATCCTAGCTGAACTGTACATCTGATGTCAATCCGAAAATTACTGTTGTAAATATTACATACTTGACTCATATTATGTATGAATTTTCCAAGTACTGAGATGCGAAGTTAACTCGATATTCGTTCGATTTTTGCATTGAATGAACAACTTGTGCTGTTCAACGTCGCAAAAACTTGCATGTATAAGCTGCCGGAGAATCCAACGTAGCGAGACGTACAACATCGTAACGAGCAAATTTCTCTACCTCGTGTTTTCGTTCCTGTTTCGCCTTCTCTTCTACTCTTTCTTTTCCGGCTCTTTTTCCCTTCCGCAACGAAGCATAACGGCGACGGTGAATGCTGACGCTCGTTTCAGTGAAAAATTATCACTTGCCCGACGTCGCGGCCCCGAGTCCTTGCGGCAATTGGACGAACTCATAAATCGCACGTAAACCCAGCTGGCAGGACTGTGGTTAAAAGTAAAGATTTGAAACTGTGACACTTAGCCGGCTGTGTGATCGACTACGCATGCGCAGAACGATCTAACTCCGATGGTAATACTTTCATCCGTAAGACAGGGAGCCAACTTACCCGAAGCGAAGCGCGAGATGTCAAATTCACCAGCGTCGAGTGGCCAATTGAAATAATGTTGCGATAACTTGTAGCGGTAATCAGTCATCGGTCAATTGACAATAAAAAGTTTACCAAACCTTGCCAAATCGCTACATTGGCTGTTCGAGACCCGTTTAAGCTAAAAAAATTCGCTTCACTTGAACATAACCTTTGACAAGACGCGTTTGACGGCTGAAACACGAAGCAACCAGCCTGCCTAAGGATCTGACAAAACCCTGAATCTGATAAGATTTGCCGTTTCCTCTCGGTGTGTCTCCGTGACTTGTCTCTGCGTAATTCATCGTCTCATCCCGAAGTGAGCTTGCCTCCGTTTTTTCTACCCTCTACGTTTTCTTTCTCCCATTCCCTCTGTTTCACCTTTCTCTTTATTAGCGCTGTTTCACTTTCGGAGCTTGAAAATAATGTATTGCTCTGGCGAGACGAGCGGAGCTTTTCTCAGCTCTTATTTCCCTCTGGTAGGTTTTGTGGCTTCGCAACCAACCAGCTTGACCGAATCACTGGAAAACCATTGCGAGCTTGAACGGTAAACATCCGCCGAGTAGTTTGCAGACTGACCACGATTTATTATCTGGACAGGCTATTATTTCCCCAACTTGCAGTAGGTACTTCCGGTTTCCGTAAAGTGCTCCGACGGACAACTTGAGATAGTGGATACTCACCTGTGTACCTCTTGAGCGCGATTGCAATTCTCGAATCCCTATTTTTCTTCCCCATCCCTGGATTTATTTATTGAAGATCTTTTTGATTTCACAAACTTGAAAGATGTGCGGGTTAAGGGCTCAAAGTTTTTTGAGCAGAACCACGTGAAAATGATAAATAACGGTGGTAGAGATAACACGGTAAAAAAAAGAATCTTGGATCATACATCGAACGTTTTTTCGTGTACAACGCAGTAATATAAATCTCACCGCTGTTGCTGCAAATTTTACTGCAAAATGCTAGTGGCACTATAGTTTTCATTATTGTTTTTTTTTTACGTGTGAAGTATTTTTTCTCACAAAATTATCGTACGTGTTTTAACTGATTACAGCTATGCATTTAATATTTGATTCATGGAACACTTTTATATTAGAACACATTGCCGATAGTGTATCCGCATTTTTATGAAACTATTTATATACTCAAAGCTCTTTAAAAGTGCTGAATCTGAATGTCACGACGTAATTCTAGAATATCTGATCCCGGATTTCGGATTTTTGGTAATTTTGACATATTCAAAATCGTTTGATCGCATGATAAATGGGACCCGCGGTCCAAGTCATGAGTAAATAGAGAGAAAAAAATCATTTAACAAATCTTAAACAATATTATTCGCGCTGATGACGGAGAATCTCGCGTCATTCGTACTCGCGAATAACCAATAGAAACAAATCTTATCGAACTTGAAAACCACAATCTAAGGTAAAACAAAATCTGAGAAAAGATTTTCTAACTAAGAATTTCAAAATAATTAAAACTCGATATTTTTTCTATTTAATCCCATGATGACATTTAAAAGAAATTTAGTACCAACAACTATAATCACACTGATCGGGAGTACGAAATTTCGTTTCAATTTCAACAATTATATACAAACGGTTACAGTTAAGAAACTAATTTCGCTACTATTACCTACAGCTTAGCGCAAACTATGAAATAAGAAAAAAAAATTTTTTTTGATCCAAATTATTTTCCTGCACCCGAATTAAAACGATAATCCCTCAACTCGGAATCTGTCATTTATACATACGGATGATCACTGACTCCGTTTTGATTCCAGGCGAGCATCCGGCGGCTATGCAGCACGGAAATTCGAGTAATAGCGGAGCGGCGACAAGGACATTAGCCCTGCTTCTCCTGCTCCTGCACGCTGGTTCGTTTGCAAGGTGACTGGCCGGAAGCTTGAACCACTGACTACATCAGCCCAGAACCAAGGAGCCCATCGAACCCCCGATTCGCATCCCTTCGATGACCCCGTGTCAACGGAACCCCGACTGCAGTTTCCCTTGAATTTACCGCCCGACGAATCAGCGCCCTCCTTGTCGTCATAACTGTGAAAAAAAAAAAGCCCGATGATCGTAACGGTTAAATTGTGAGTAATAATAATAATAATAAACTAATAACAACAATAATAATAACAATAATAATAATAATAATTATACCGATAACGATAAAAATAATGATAACGATAGTACGATAATGATAATTGTAAACTATAACATAATAACCGAATAGTGACGGTAGTTGAAATGATAAATGAGTAAAATTTACGATGATATGTATAGTTGTTAATGTTATTACTCTGCCGCATGAGGTGCAGAGAAATTTGTGACTGTGCGGCGGGATAAAGTGAATTAATTATATATAGGGACAGTGTTAGAGCGAAAAATTGTGTAAATATGTCTACCTCGATGATAACTGTTAGTACGATGATAAAACGAATGCGACGTATTAACGCGAAGGGAATACCGAAGTATGAATTAGTGGCTGTATAATGATAGTTTAATTAACGTGTCATTTACATAACTAATCTCGTCGAATTGATGCAGAGACGCTTGTACGGCGACCGAGCGCGATACGCCGGAGTAATCGATCGTTCTACGATGCGAAGCAGCGTTATTTTTTTTTTTTTTTTTGTTTTTTTTCTAATTTAAACCCGCATTTGTCCGCTCTCCTTATCGTCAGTAATTTTTTCCTGCAAATACCGCATGCGAATTGAATATACCGAATTTGGTGAATTTGGCTTGTGTTGGGTTTTCCACTGTTGATAATATGATATAAAAAAAAAAAAAAAAAAAAAAAAAAAACAGTAACAACAACGGACGTGGGTGTAAATTTAATACTTTAAATAACGATAAGATCCCAATCCTCTGTGCGGTGTTGTGTACCAACGGTATGACGTATTATATATTACATTATATATATATACACACATAGAGTTACGTACTTACGTATATTATATATTATAAATATTAATTATATGAAATTGACTGTTTTACTACTCACGAGACCATGACATATCCATGTATAATATAGTTTGTAACATTTAGGACGTATTTTATCGGCTTCGCTGTTAACCGACTACCCATCGTGTGTAATAGTAGAGTAAATCTGTATTAAAAAAAAACCAAAAAAAAAACAAAACAAAACAAAAAAAAAAAAGAAATGAAATACAAAAAGAAAGGAAAAACTGAAATCTTGAAAGAGCGGCGAGCATGGTTTCCAATTTTTTGCCTCGTCAATGAGGCACTTTTTTCTGTAAATACAATTGTAAGTATTTTTTCATGGGCTGGATTGTCTAAGGAGAATTTTCTATCGCAGTGATTAAATCTTTGTATGCTGTTGAAAAGTTACGTAATCATGCAAAGTGCATCAAAATTTCACTAGGCGTTTCAATCATTCGCTATCATCATTCAACCCGCCCGCATCAACTCAAGTACCGATCCTTTCTTTGTTCCTTTATCACGTGCAGTATAAACGAATCAGTGTCGGAATGATAAAAAAAAAAAAAAAAAAACAATTAGGGTAAAGGAAACCAAAAATATACCGATGACTGAATAATTTTTGAACAAATGTAGTACCGTAACTTTTTTTCATTTCTAAAAAGCCACTGTTTCCATAATTTCAATGCGTTATCCGTTATTTCATTAGGTACGAAATTGGTCTACGAATAGCCTGAAATTAATTTTTTTCGCTCCCGTGCGGATAAGCCCAAAGTACCTTGTATATAAAATCATTGTATATTATGATTTGTACTTATGCTTTATCGATGAACGTATCCATGTTATTCAAAATTCGTTTCAGGTTACATGTATCGAGAATTCATTCCAGACAAAGTGTGTGACTTTTCCTTCATAAAAAAAATTGCACAATGATAGAATTGCACGATGAAAAAAGTCATCTTGAATCGACTTTGAAGGGAAATTATTTTCCAATCAAATTCAGCCACGTCTTTGCCTTTGTTAATTTGAGTCACGAAAGTTTCGTGTAAAGTTTCTCTGAAATATACAACTGTTCAATGATATTTAAAAAAATACTTTTTACTCATCGCACTCGGTTGCTGGAAGAAAAATATATTGCAATTGTAAATCTTAATTCCTACTTCGCTATTTTCAAATATCGTTCACGATCCAGCTACCTCACGATGGAAATTTGTCATTTTTACCCAAATTTCCCCTGAGGCGAGTCACTTCTTGCAAAATATACAGCATCGATCTACAACCCCCATTTATATTGAAATAAATGTAACGATATCGAGGACATGAAATTTTCCTGACGGATCTTAAAAAAAAGGGAAAAGAAAAATTGGCCAAATAAAAATGACATTATTTTATCCGAACTCATGTACCTAATTTTATTCAATCAGCGAACGTTTGGCTGTCAACTTTCGCCGGTTCAAAATGTTGTAACAAAAATTGTTAATGGTGCTGGTTTTCTGCCGGATCACCTTCGACAAACACCCACCGAGTATAAGTGAAAAACAGCCGGGGGCAAAATACGCGAAATCAAATGTAATTAAATGAACTGAAAATAAGTGAAATGCGGTGTGTTTTTTCTCGCTATTTCTCGCCTTTACACGATTTTGCCGTTTCACACTCGCAGCAAACCATACGATCCAACGAGTGGTAAAATAAACCGAATCAAAATCCAGGTTTCATTGCTTTAAACGTTACATATAAGTTGCGCCGCTATTAATTACGCCCTTCATCTTCAAAAGCAAACCCCTCGAGTCCGATCTACGCAGGAAATTTCAATAAAATTCGAGCGGCGGATAATTAACAAGCGTACATAAAAGAGAGAGAAAGAGAGAAAACGAGCCAGAGAGAATAAATTCAGCATGTTTTTTTTATCAATTTTAACGCAGGGTGTGTTTGTGTGTACGTCACACGCAGCGAATTCGTTGTTAAAAAACGCTGCCTAGAGTGAAAATGCCTCAACTTTTATCATGCGAAGCTTTGCGTTCTTTTTACTGGAAAAATATTGCTTAATTAATCGCCCTTCGAAGCAATTCAATTTCCAGATGAAACTTTCGAGGCATCCTATATTCTCGGTATGTGAAAAAACAAGTTGAACGGCATTTTTCCAAAGTCTAATTTTTCTAAAGGACAGTTTTTTGCTTCAATAACTCACAAACTATCTCCAAGTACGAGATCATTCTGGATAATTGTTAATTCAATAAGTAACATCCTTTCGATGTTTAATTTTAAATTTAATTTTTTTTTTCTAAAAAAATTTACTTCTCACGTTTGATCAGTTTTCTGCCAGCAACTACTTGATACTGAAACGGGTTTCACGGTGATTCAGTCAAAGCCGGTGTGAATCTACATTTATTCAGTTACCACGTACTCGAAGAAATGAAACAAAAATTGATCATTCAGGTTATTAAAGACGGAGCTTTGAGCCGAGGAATCGGTTTAACGCGCTGACTCTTAACATTAATCGTAACACTGTAAATATACATTTCCTACAATTAATTAAAATAAATATAACAACTGACGTTGTACACCTAAAATAAGTCTTCTACAAACGTGAGAATACATAGGTATATACTATATATATGTACGTATGTGTATAGAAAATGTCGACTCCTAATTGCACCGGCAATTTCACGATGCTAAATTAGATTACGGTGTGATTGGCCAGACCTTACGTAATTTCTGTGAATACGTAAAATTATATATATATTAAATAAAAAAGAAAGAAAGAAACTACAGTCTAATTCCTCAGTTGATCATGCAGGCAAAATACGATCTTGAGACAATGTTTTACAGAAAATATTCAAGTTATCTCAGCTGCTAATTGTCTCCTAGTTATCTTAATCCGATTCCACTTTTTTTTTCTTTTTTTTATAACAAATGAGAGCACAATGATTTTCATTTTTAATTTGTACGAGAAGAATTTTTTTTCTCAGAAAAATTAATATTCTATTTTCCACTTTGCGTAGAATAAATAATTCCATTATTATTACAGTATTGTTTCGAGATTTATACTCAATCGTGAAAGTGAAAATTTGAAATTTAATAAGGTATATCTGGATTGGTGGATTATCGCTGTCAAGAGAAAACAAAAAACCTCATTTTTCAAATCATTTTCGACTAGTTTATATTGTTTCACGTAGCATCAATTTCACGGCTAGAGGTTTATTGGATTTTTTAATTAATTCGTAAACGTGTCTGATACCATTCAAATTTTTGTAAAATATTCCCACTTTTAACACAATACGTAATTTCCAGTGAAATGAAAAATCGCGCGGATTTGAGAGTAAGAAATCTTTTTTTTTTTTTTTCGTTGTTAGGTCCTATATTGAGCGAAAACTTATCTTATTTCAACGAATAAACTTCAGTGTGAAAAAAAAACGTGTAAAAGAATATTTCCGAATCCTCCAAAGCGAACAAAAAAAAAAATAAATAAAAAATTTAGGGTAAAAGAATACGTGGATACAATATTCAGTGACGAAGCTGTGGTTTAAAGGGCGTGCCTCGAGGGGTGAAAAATCCTCGTCGTGATCCGGCACTTTGCAAAAATCTCCGCGATTTCCCTCCTTATCGTTGAAAACCACGAATCAGATGTTGTCCCTCTCGGAACGTATACAACCTGAACCCATAAATACATAAATTCCACGCTCTTGAATGTATACTCACGGTATATATTCACAAAATTCCGGGCAGCAACGCAGTTCTAAATGTATCTGCGTAGCAGGCCATCTTCTTTTCCTTCATCAGGGTCTAAATTAGGCTCTAATTAAGAAGGACGAATGAAATATGAAAGCTACTTGTAGAACAGCAGCACCAGCTGCGCCACTCCGAATAATGTTTCTTCAATTATTTCGTTGTAACCTCTCGCTATTTTTTTTTTTTTTTCTTTTTCGTCCCTCTTTCCATTTGTACTCCACCTTCCTTTTCACCCTTGTTCTTATTTTTCACCGTTATTTCCCTCTCGACGACATGCGTAGATCATTATAATCGTAACTCATGAGACGCACACAAAAACAAAAAACACACAAACGCATCTGTACCTACACGTACGTATATGTATGTGTATACTTTTATACTGTGACTGTCGGGCAATGCTAATGATACGAATATATTTTATGTTTAATGCATTGTATTATTTAAGAAATAGCAATTACATTTTCACGTCGGACAATTGAATTACACAAAACAGTCAGAAGCCGTGATCATTTCAGATTATAATACAAGTATTGGAAGTGATGACTTGCAGATTGTCCGATAATGCGGTGTGATTATATCTCGATCGATAATGAATCTAATCATAAGTATATATGAATTTAAAATAAGAAACAAAGAAGGGGTACATGATGAAAAAAAAAAAAAAAGAAAAACTGGACACATAGTGCAGAGATGTTAATTAACGATGTCACGATTATAAAAAAAGATGAAAAAATATATATGTACATACATACGGATATTATTAATGTAATATAACACTATAACAATTGTCGGTGATAATTATCGACTAGTACTGTCGGAAATTATTCATGCTCAGCAAATATGAATTGAGGAAAAAAAAAGTGGCACCATAAATAAGGTAAGAAATGAAACAACAAGCAGAAAATACCAGCAGAAGAAAACGGGAAATAATTGATATACATGGTAATTAATTAATAAACGGAACGCCGATTATCACCTTGAACTCCTGACGCGGTGTGTAGATATTTGTATACTTGTATTTAAATATATTATGTGTGTGTGTGTGTGTAATTCATACGAGTATGTAGGAACGGGTACGTATAAATTCTAATTGTAAATCAATAGCTGTGACACAGCTCCCTCGACTCTGAACCTCGGCGTGTGTAGACCAGCTATATGCATGTATTAATATGTATAGCTATAATGTACCGTGACTCGATGGTAAGTAATTGCCTCCCAGGTACTTAAATTCCGTAGGCAAGTGATTTCGATATAATTTTTCATTGTTGAATAATAAATACTCTGCTATAAAGTATAGTAATGACATTGCTGCGTGTCTTTTTGTTAAAAAAAAAATAAATAAATTAATGATATCCGAGGGATGGAACTGCAGTCGTGAATCAATAACTCAAGACTTGGTCGCAAAGTTGAGAATCAAGTATATTCGCATGTTCGTCAGAAATTTATTGAATGCCGAATCAATTTTGAAGTCAGAACATATGACGTATGGTGATAAAATATAACGAATTGCAAAATAGATTTGGATAAATAGAGAAGAAGATTAATTGAAACGTGAGAAAATAGAGACATTACGCTGTGAACAGGAAACTGATAGTCTGTTCCAGTTATAGACTGCGGCGCAGTTTTATGAATGCAGACATTAATTTCGTTTGTTGAAATGAAAAAAAGAGGAACGAAAATCCGAGCTATGGTTTACATCGTAAAAGATCATGAACCGTGGCCGAATGAGAAATTGTAGCCAAAGTCTATAATGCAATGTATTGTATAGATCTGTGTCACGTATAAGCATGAAACACAAATCCGGCTAATATTTTTGCTTTTCGAATATACGTATCACATATATGTTTTATTAGCAGGCACGTGAATCTTTTTAAAGCGACTTCCGTTCTCCCACAACGTATACTGTTTTTACGATTTCCTGTTGTTCGCGTTTCTGCGATTTACTGCGGCAAACGACTTCGAACATTCGCGATTACTTCTGATCGAGAAATTCATCTTGATCGAGGAATTTTAGATCCATGAACGTGATACCAAAATTCCTGAATTTTTTCTATATTTTTTTTTCTTACTAGCTTCAATAATCGTCAAAAGTTATTTATTGTATATTATAATTATAGAAATTTTATAAAGGTCAAGCAAATACGGCAAAGTGGAATTTTTTTTTTTTTCAAAGTCACAACTTCCCTGACGTGAAGAATGTGCGATGTGTTAAAATAAATTGTAACCCCAAAACACTATTCCAACATTTTTTGATCACCTCACAGTGACTCTACAATATTCACAGCACTTGAATCAATTTTTTGACAAAAATTGTCGCTATTTCCCAGTCCTACATTCATTATCATTAAATTTACTAAATTCCATACATAAACTGCTTGAAAACCATTACTAACAAAATAAAATCATGAATTTTCGCCAATTTCATGATACATTTTCTTTTTTCGCGTATTACTGAGTTCAGAGTGTCGAGGGGTAAAAAAATCGTTCGACGAACACTTTTTGTCGATAATTCAAAACCCTTGAATATTCCACCCTGGAATTATCGGGTCAGAAATTCCGATCAAAAATAGCATGACGGGATCGCAGGTATAACACGTATTATATATATGTATATATATATCTTGTTGGCCATCGGTGAACACCGTCGAATTTTATCGGCAGGTGAACATGACTCATTCTCCACCTCATTAGACGGAGCTTCACAAGCCTCGCCCAGCTTTTTCGCCGAAATATCCCCCGTGACCGGGCACGCGAATCTCTTTCTAACTCAATTTTCGACTGAATTTGGGAATATGGAAGAGAAAAAATCTTGCTGGGTTCATATCGTGTCCAAAAAATCCTGTAAACGCATTGGGACGAAAAAAAAATCGCGTGTTCAGTGACTCATGTTCGAATACGAAATTGAATTGAAAATATCATTTTTTCATAGAATTTAAAGCGATGAGAAATGGACAAAATATAATTGTAGTGCTCGTTAAATAATATAGTTGTTCTAGAAATACAGGGACGATTAATAATTCTGTTTTTTTTTTTTTTTGTAAAATTAGTCGAGGTGAAAGTTTTAATGAATACTTTACAAAGTAGTATATGTGTTCATATTAGTTTTAAACCTGTAGAAGAGGTTTCACCAACAGTAACGTGAGAATCAGAAAACGCATTTAATGCAGTTTTTAAGCCAAAAGAAGTCTTTAAAAAAAATTCTATAAGAAAAATCTTCGAAAAGTAAATTTCTGAAACGAAAATACTTATGGTATATAAACGTTCACTAGTACAACTTTTATTTCAAGTTTTGAAATCTGAATAATTGTCCATGATCGTTCAAGTTTTCACTCGTTTTATTCAAAATAACGATTCTCAACACTTTCCTAACTTAAATTTAATATAAAGACGCAACCAGTATCGTTCGTCTATTTTCGAACGAAGCAATTTCCACATCAATGGTGTTATAACAAATACTTGATAAAAAACTACAAACCATTTTTCAAATTTAAAAGCTTAAACCAAAAATTCAACTAGTATCTTTCGGCTGTTTCCCACCGAGCCAATTCTCACATCAGTACCGGCTATTCGAACTCAACTTGAACGCCGATAGTGAAAAGGTGGCTGCATACTTTTTACCGAACCGACGCTGTCCCAAAACCACGAACTGTGAATTCTCGAATTAACGTTTTCTGAAGTCTACTGAACACATTTTACGTAAACTGCAGCTTTTTATCGGGCACCATTCGGGACTTAAAATTTCTAATAGTATATGTTCTCTCATATTTGCTATTCGAGTTTATTAAACTCGGAATTTTGGCCATTCTGATTTTCGGTTCTTCTGATTTTTACCCCCACCCCAAAAACAGCACCCAGAGTGCCTTTCTCCACTTCGCGATTCCCTAAGAAGTCAAATTACCATTTCCCTGGAGAGTTTTCGATCGTGATTCCGGCTTGTAAGCCGAAAGAGAAGCGGGATAAAGGCTTGCTCACGATCAGCGATCTATACGTTGTAAATTGATTGATCCACGCGCTGCTTTTTACCCTTAGTCAGAGAGACAACAGCTGTTCGTTGTTACGGCGAAGAGCGATAACGCACAGCTGGAGAGTCTGGGAGATGAAGACGAATCGGAAATGGAGAACGGAGCAGGAAAAACCGGCTCGGGGAAAAGACTGCAGGGAAATCGGGATCCAAAAGCCGAGGTCGAAACGTGATCGCATTAACATTCATGGAAATATGATATATCCGAGACTGTGAATTTTTGATTCGACGAATTAATAATTGATATTCGTATGTTTCCGAGTAAAGCAACTTCATGACTCGGTGTGAAAAAAAAATATTTTTGTTACTTTTTCATCTGCTGGGAATAATCGTCCAATAAAATAACATCCGAAGAAGTGTAATAAAATTTCAAAAGAATTCGATAAAAAAAAATTGTTGCATTGGTACAAAAATTCATACCTATAATACCTATAATTCGGGAGTTTCATTTCTTAACGAAATTTTTTTCCGGCATTTTTATTTGACAGACTTGTTGTATATAGCCGAAAATAATCCTCGCGAAAGAATATCTCTTAAATAAATTTTAAAAATTTTACCCTCGGAATTCCACGTTTCACCATTTAGATAGAAAAAACGTGCAGAAGATGTTGTTTTTCTCTAATTAGTCTCTAAATTGGAACACAATAACTTTTATTCAAATCGCCGTTTTTCACAATAGCAAATCTTCAAACAAACACACCGTTTTGCAATCGTATAATCGAAAATTCATAGATATAAAAGTCAATTAGCCGCATCTAATTTCTAGACCAGCAGTTTGAGCAAAAAAATTGCCATTTTTATCCCATCCGATACACCATGGCAGCAGCAGGACCTCTCCTGCACTCATACGCTTTGAAATATATGACGCTTTTTACGATATTGAAAAAACAGGGACAAAGTGTTGCACGCGTCAAAGAAAAGTATATACCCAACTGGCTTAGCGCAGATGAGACGCGGCACTTTGTCCCGTATGAAAAAATAAAAATACCAAGTAAAAAACACTCCACGATATGAGAACAAAAATTTTTGTCCTCGGGGTACCGTAATTTCTTTCTTCTTCTTCCTAAGCGATTATCTGATTTTGTAATAAGTGTTTCAAATTTCAGTCAAGTGCAGGAATGTCGCAAGGATTTAATTCAATAGGTACGTAATTAGTTGAAATTTCCAATGCATTGGATCGAAAAATTTTTAAATCGCTGTTGAACTTGCATTTTCATTTCCGTGATCAAAATTTCTAACCCTCGAGAATTAATTCTGCATGACAGAGTAGAAATTCGAAATGCCTAGATATATATGTGTATTAGGGTGGTCCTTAAAAAAGGTCTATGTTGAGTTCGACTATTTCACCCCCCAAATCGGCTCCAAATAATTCAAAAATGATTGCCTCATTTTTTAAGATTCTTATCTCAACTCCAACCAGTGGACGCCAGAGGGTTGATTTCCCCATTTAATCCTTTTACGGAGAACGGTAAATCTCCCAAATTGATTTCGATGAAATTTAATACGGGGGAGATTCTTGGGTCGTTGATTACGAATCTAACCTCAAAATTTCGAAATTCAAAATGGCGGATCCAATCGGTAGGTAACGCATGTAAAGTCCTCGCAAGTGTGCTGCCAAATTGTGCGGATTTAGCCAAGCAGTTGTTTCGATGTTTCTACCCTATGACAAAGGTTTCAGTGATCGCGTCGCGGAATCACGTTGAAGTGATAACACGACTTGAGTTTAATAAAGTGATTATGACTCGGTAGGTCTGTTTTACCGATATTTGTTCTTGGAAACACCCTTTATGTACGCCGTGAAACGTGCAGAAGATGATCAATTGTTCGGTGACACGAATTCGCATAGATTTCCGCCGGTTGATAAATTTCGACGTTTTGCCTAGGGCGTAATTTGTATAAGGAAGATTGGTTTTATAAACCAACTGTGAAAGAGGTGGGTATTGCATCATCGTTTTCAGCCGGCAGGCTTGTTCGCTGTGGTAGGATGGCTCCGTATTGTTTCATTCCCAAGGGAAAGCTTAATTAACTTTCCCCTCGTCAAGTAACTATCGGCAGGTTTATCAGATTAATTGATTCCCTCCGTCCCGTCTTCCGATCGTCTAGAGTTCCGCTTCCCCCGTTTCCCGCCTGCTCAATTTATCCTTCAATTCACAAGTTTCCCTTGCAAGCCAAGATCCTTGAAGAATATTTCCTCCTGTTAGCAAAGAATGCCTCCTTGTTTCCCGGGGGTAATTAGATCCCGGGACGCGGTTGATTCTTGTCTCTTCGAGAACATCTAAAAGATCAATTTAATTCGGTTTTTATCATTCGAATCCCTTGAATTATCCCAGGGTAATAAAACGATATTACAAATCAACTTCTGGAAACGAGTTGATTAAACAGGATATGATGAGAGATAAACTTCGTTTGAGTTCGTAAGACTCATTTTAAATCTTTCAGAAAACTATCAATTGACTATAGTAAAATCTCAGCTGATTATTAGTTGAATTATGATTGTGTAATGATTACATCATAACGAAAAAAACCACGAACTATTAGGCTCAAGAGGTGTACGTAAAATCGATGAAATTGAATTTTGTTGAAACGATATTCGCTAAACAGCATAAAACACTTCATATGTAACTAGGGAATAAAGTCGGAGATTATTCCCGCTCTTCTTTCGGGCAGTAATCACCCAAGGGAATAATCGACTTTTATTCCTGTGTTACATATGTAGAGCTTTATTTGCGACTCAACTCCGGCCACATTATTGACTTGAAAATAAGGACTCGATGTATCCCTCGCAATATCGGGTGTGAAATTGAGAACGTAGTTTAATAACGAAAAAAATCATTTTCAATATTGTATACAATTAGTATGTGGGTGTCGGTCGGTGAAGGTTGGGGCGAGGAAGCGGTTTCAAGGCTGCAAGCCCTGCGAAGCCACTACAGGGGGGTTGGGGGGTGTTTGAAAGTAAAATAAAATTTTAAAAAAATTGTAAATACAATGAAAATAATGGTCTGACATTTATAAAAGGAATGGTTGGCAGCTGTGTCTTCTTTTCTGCGGGAGAAAAGTCCACTTCTCCCCGGCATTCGTGGGAAAAACGAAATTTATAGGAAAAATATGCCACTTTCGTCCCGCATTTCAGTTCGGAAAAGTTGACGTTATAGTCGGAGTCGGAAATAAAGTAATATTCAAGCACGAATTTCAACTAAAAATCTATCACAATCAACGCCAACAATAATCTTACGTTTCTGTCATTATTTTCTCCGAATAAGCAAAACCTAATTTTTTATACAGAGTTGACTAATTTTACCAGCTCATTTTATCCTTAGCTTTACGAATCAATATAACAAATTCTTTCATTTTAATCACATGTTAACTAACAATAAACATCCTTATGTATGTATGCAAGAGTTGTTTCGTTAAATGACAACCTAAAAAAAATCGGTAAATTTTACGTTACCTCTCTAATATTATGAATAACTCTATTGTTTAGCTGAAATTTGTAATTTCCAAGTTTTACCGTATTGCGGAGAATACTGCTTTGATCAAATTAACCTCAATTACACGCCCCAATTCTCAAACAGTACTAATAAATTACCTCCATTTGCAAATTTTTGAACCCTTGTTTGAATAATACCTTTGATTCAGCACTGTTTTGATCATATAAAAGTACAAATAATTCTCAATTTATATAAAAACTTATACAAATATTCTGTAAAAGTGTTTTACGAATAAAAATTTCAGCGTTCATGCAACAAAAATTTCTCTTCTCAAAAATTAACGACCCTTTACGATTCATAACAAGTAGTTGGAATATTTTTATGGAAAACAGCATAATCTTCATCTCTATATTACGTCATCGTCACAACTGTTTGTCGATGGAAAAATAAACCGAATGTGTAAACCTTTCTACTTGGCTCATTAAGATATCTAACTTTTTCTCATCAGAATTCATAAAACCAAGCCAATTTTTGAAAGCAATTACATCGCACCGGTGAATTCGTATATGTTGTACATTTTCAGAAAATGTACTCGCGCCTTGGTGAGGTTGAAGCCTAATTTTACCGGGGTGTGATGTACGACCTGCGTATGTACACACATATGTGTACAAATATATTACTTCCATACGTATGTAATATATATTTAGCTACATGCACGTCTCGTCGAGTGAAAATAAGCACGACCGTTTCTCATTTTGGGTTTTGCTGGATCTGCAACTCGCGAGGCATAACCGTAAACCGTCGAGGTAGGCGGTGGATACGGACAGAATAGAACTGCAGGCATACAGCGGTATTATACTGAAAGAGAGAGGGAGGAAAAGGGCAGGATGAAAGTGCGACATTTTTCCGTCAGAGAATAAAATTTTTGTTGCGCAAGCCGGGAGCAAAAGCGGTTGGATTTATGGATGGGCGGTCTCTCTCCCGACTATCTGCCACATAAAAGGTAAGTCGTCGTCCCCCCACAGCAGAGATCTTCTCTCAGGGTTTTGCTCTTTTGCTCCGGTTATCGGGCTCAAGATTTTGGGAAGTAGAAAACCCTTCGCCTCTATCTTAATGCTCTGGGTTTAAGTTGTAATAGGTCGAATTGCAGCCAGTTTTTAGATCCATGTCTCGTTCCGAATCGAAATCACCGATTAGGGGGTAAATATATATCTACGACTGCAGTCGGCTGAGAATGTAACCAAATTTCAAATGTAGGTCGAGTTTGATTTATATTTTTTTTTTTTTTTTCGTGCGAGTGAGGGGGGGGGAGTCATTTTCAACAGGAAGCATTGTTATTGACAAGAAAGACAATTTCCGTCGTTGACGTGTTTCGCTGTGTTCGTGACATCTCGAAAATAACAAAACCGATTTATTTCGGTAACGGTATTCTTGTATAGTTTTTTTTATCATTGCTATGAACCAAATTGTTTTTTTTTTTTTTTTTAGTCTAATTTATCGCATTCTTCAACTACATTCTCTATTCTAGTATTCTCTCTTCTTCTTTTTTTTTTTTTTTCTTTGTGATTTAGGTAGCTTACCAGTTTCCTGATACCAAACTCAGCAAAACTGTCACAGAATTGTGATAATAATTTCTTAACGCAATGTTGCAGTTGTTGTGTACAAAATGTGTAAAATTTTACCATATTTTCACAATGTTAACAAATTCAAGTCTTCATTTTGCTTTAATCTTTCTAGACAAATATCTTCACGGAATTCTGAGAGAAATTATAACAACCTACCTCAACGACAAAGACTATTAATGTTTAAAACAGCAAACTGCAGTAAGTTCCTCGCTGGTTTTCAACTAATTTATGCAGTCTCCGTCTATATGCAGAAATATATCCCGACAATTTGAGAAAGGCTTTTGTTTTCTCAAACAAATGTAAATGTTTGACTTAATAAAATGTTAGAACTTCCGAGTCGGTATCAAAGTTGTCTTTTGTAACTTGTTGCATTTGGGTCGAATATTCATTCCGCTCTGCGTTGAAATTGAACAAAGAAATAGCGCCGGCTAATGACATGGCGTACTGAACAAGCGGCTCTTCAATCATTAATGCTAAGCTCGGCGTTGCCTCATCTAAGGTATAGGTGTCTTTTGTTTGAAGACGAGCAGGTAACTTCAACTTTCTCTGTGCCATGCCGTATCAATAAATTTTACAAAAATCAAACCTTTCGATTCTCGCCCGGTTTTGTCGACGCTTCGCCGAAGGCTTTCATCCCACCGCTGCCACCAAAATAAACGAAGCAAAACAGATACTGCTCACAATTAACTCACTCCTGCGACTAGGCAGAACCGTCAAACTTAGGAATTACTCAAAACGTGTATACCGGAGATTGCAAAATCAAATTCATACAGCTGAAGAGACAGAGAGAGGAGCGTTCCTCTCTCTTGTGTTGTGTATTGCATTACGTTACTTGATCCATTAGCATTCTTCTCGAGGGAGCAGAGGGCTTAAGTCAAACTCCAAAACTTAAACTCGAACTTGAACCTGCAGCTGTACATCGAGCGCTCTTCTATAACGGTGGCGAGTGAAGACGAGAGGATTTATTGTTTGCTCGAGGATTCGGCTCGCATCTGAATACCTTCTGCGAGGATTTATGTCAGATGTATATTTGCTTTGGATCCTCCCGGGACTCTATTTCGCTAACAATTTGAATAAATTTTCCACCCCCGTCCCTAAGAGTCACCCTCAAAACTCCCTCTCCGACCTGTCTACTCAGCGACTGACTGAAAACCGCTATTCCAGGACAATTAACTCGATTGTTTATCAGCTTGTCATTGTGATGCGTGTACGGATATGTGGTGTACAAAATTCAAATATTCACATTATTTTTATCAGTTGAGGTGTAAATTTACGTCATTCAGAAAATGTAGGCTTAGTCACGTTCTCATTATTTACAGTACAATAAATCAATTTTTTACATCCGCGAGCGAAATTCGGCGACACGTAAATTAAGCTTTCGGCTTTGTGTGACTTATTTATACTTCACTGATCCACATTAACGAAAATTGATCGTTAATCACGCTTCAATATGGGATTTTTGTAAACTTTTTTTATTGTATTTGAAATTCTAGGTTGTTTGGAGAAGAATAATTGGGTCATTCGTTTTCCCTTTACGTACGAAACGAAGTTGAAGCAAATTATCGGCAGGTTTGAAAAATGTGTGACTTCCGCTACACCGATATACGTATACCTAGATGAAATACAGTGAAATTCAATTGCAAGTAACTCTGCAGTTATCGTTTGTAACGAAAATGAAAACTTATGACCCTATTACTTTAAAATATTCTACTTCACGCATATATCAGAAGAAGGGATTTTTTTCTCATAAAACCTCTATTAATTTTTAGAACTTTCATTTCTCGTAAAAAAGACCCTTTCACCAAAAGAGATTAAATTTTAATGAAATTATTTTGGACGAAGTTATTTATGATTCGTTTCCGAAATTTGCAAATATTCGGAACAAAATTGAAGTACTTGGAAAAAAAAACTTCAAACACCAAAGGCCACTTCGTTAGAGAATTAGAGGGCCTGAATTTCGGTAACGCGTGACAACCAAATTAATATTGAAGAATTGTTAATAATTAAAATCTGATCACCAATCTAATCATTAGGTCTAATAATAAGCTTCAATCTACCTCACTGATTCTATTCCAAACAGGCATGAAAGTTATGTTTTTTGAAAAACCAATTACATTGTGATGAACTTCTTATGTTTCAAATTAGTCAAAATCAACTCATCCCAACTCACTTTTCTGTAAAAAAGAATAATAACCACGCTAAAGTTTTACCGGAATTGAAACATGATTTGTCACAGAGATCAACTGTCTGGAATAATTTCCGTAAACAAAACAAGACGAATTAAAAAAGAACTTATCAAACCCCTGCAAATGAATAGTGGTTCGAAAAATAATAATTCAGTTACAATCCACCGTTGACATGAAATTCAGAAAAACTCTCTCTTCGTTAGGTTTAATATACGTACATGTAACCAACACACAAGAAAGTTTTTCCACTCGCTGTATTGACTCGGACGTGAACTTTTCCGTGCTACGAGTTGAACCCAGGCGCAGACATGCTATTCCAGTATTCGACGGTCACATGCAAGTCTCTCGGCCTTTAATCACTTGCTTCCATTGCCTCATTGCGAGCAGACTCTTTAGAAAAAAAGCGGTAAATATTGTATCTGGTTTTTAGAATCTCCTACGAATTGCGGAATGTCGTGCGAGCTAGTTTTAAGAGGATTTATACGAGCAGAAGCCTGAAAAAGTTGCCGAATTTCGGGTATCTATATTTAGACTACAAATTATTCAATTCGATTGGGGTTCGTTTTATTCAAAATTACATCGATCGAGCTTCGCTTACGCATTTTTTCAATCGGCGATCCGATGTATTGTGTTATTTTTTTTTTTTTAATTTGGTTGTATGTTCTACAAAATGGAGATGGTTTTAAATTGAAATTCGATTTTCGTTTGAAATTTTGCGACTGTTCTTTTTTACTTGATCGACAAAAAAAAATAAACATGTTGACTGAAAAATCGGGATCGTGAAAAAGAGTATCGAGTACGTAAGAATGCAGTCTCCGAATTTGAAGTCAACCATCCGATCCGTTCTTGAAATGTTGAGGGGTCAAAAATATATGTCACCTATCGAAACGGTTGACGTTATCATCAATAACGATACTTCCTATTGATTTATAATAATATACAAAAATTAACAAATGCACAAGCGAAACTCAATCTCCATACTTTTGAATAAAACAACATCTGATAAAGTTGCATTATTTAATCTCGAGATACAAATTGCCAAAATTCGCCCACCTTCTCAGCCATCTTCTCATAGTAGGTAGGTATACAAACCCCGTTAAACTCTATAATGTCGTCATGTGCATGCAAGGAGCGGACGATCATTCACTTTCCAGACAGCCAGTTCTCGTGCCTTCTTCGGAGCTGGTACATCGTGGGCGGGAACTTCACCGAGACATGTCGTGTGGGTGTAATTATTTTGTCCTGCACGTTTCGCGTCCTGACCGACGATTAATCGATGTTCTTATACGCTAATGCGCATAGACATGCATATCCGCAATATACAGTTATTGCACACTGTTCTGAGCACGACACTCCTCTTTTGATCCCTTTGCATTCCATGATGCGACGATTCTTACCTGCAGGCAATAAATTCGATTGCCGTATAGCACTGCAATCATTCAACGTAGATGGAATCATTTCTCAGGGATATAATTTTCTAAGTTAGATTTTGAATCGGGTTTCATGTTGCTTTGAAGATTTTATTTACAGGATTTTCGAATAAATTCAAACGCTTAGTCAGATCGCTGTCAGGAAACATAGTGTGGGAATTTCAGATGGATCCAAGACTGCTTATTTTTAGACTAGTGGGACGACGTCTGAGTAGTAACGGCTTCATGCGATTATCCTCGTCTCTGCTCACTAGGACCTCGTCGACTATGACGGTCTCGAGAAAAATCTCGATGATCGCTAGAGACTGATCTTTTCCCTGAAAAGCAAGACATTCGCGATACAAACAAAAATGTCCTGTTTCCATGAAATGAAAATTTGTTATTCTTGGAGTCAAACTCCCAGAAAAAAAGGAACAAAATTAACTTCAACCATTTGTCAAACAAAGGCGTGCTTCTTGGTCAAATCAAAAACAGGGTGCCCAGCAATCAAATCGCTGGCACAACTAACCATTAGGCGTGTTAAAGAGCGATGTCTCTAATCATCTTTCAAAAAGCTACTAGCGCTCCATGAAACTGCGATCGACCTCTGCCATCAATCTTTTCGTCCTCTTGTATAGCCTCCTGTTCATATCCTCCCTCGATAATGAACGATCTCGTTTCTTGTGTTTTCCCATTTTATTGCGTTCTGCAGCTTCGATGTGACGACGCTGACACAAAGCGAAAGAATAAGGATCACCGACCGCGCATCCTATGGCACGCTCGGGAGGCCCCATAAGGGTCAAAGAGGTGGTTTTTGTTTTTTACTTTAGAATTGTGGCGACACTGGGATGAAGTGGAGATACTACATAGTCTGATCTCTGAACGAAGAGGCGCGAAATACAATAATCAGATTTAACACTGATGCAGACACCAAAAAGTATATATGTATATTAGGGTGGGTCAAAAAAATCAAGTATTTTTTTTTTGGATTCGACACACGAAAACTAGTTCCTAGCTACCTCTAGGAAGTACTTACCAAATCTAAGCTCTTAATATTAACGGGAAGATTATGCTCATCATAGTTTTCCATTTTCAATTTAGTCTTATATAAAAATGGCCATATCTTATCACCAATAGATTGTTAAATTAGTTGCATCGTCAATATTTATAGGAAATTGAACGCTCTACAAAAATGGTCTCTTATACTTTTTTCATTAATCTAACCATTTAAAAGATATTCAAGGTGAAAGGTTGAAGTATTTTAAGGAAAATAACTTTTTGTTTTGAATTTTGTAACTTACTAAAAAATAATTATTGTCAAATGAGTTTCAGATATTTTCATAGGAAATTGAACGCTCTACAAAAAAGGTTTCTTGTGGTTAATCGATTACTGTAACCATTTAGAAGATATTCGCAGTAGAATCCCAATGCCTGTTGATTTTAATAGTTTTTAAATAATTATTTCCAATTTATCCATTTATTTGATGGATTTTGAGATAATTTATGATCTATTCCAGAAAGAGAAGGTTTTTATTTAAGAAATATCATCAAATATATCAGCAGAAAAAAAAAATTCTATTTTACCATATGAAATTTTATAATTCAATACAGTATTGATACAAAAATATATTTTTTCTTTTTGTTTAAGTTATAAAAATTGACTTTTATTGCAATTCGGAAATTTTGCTCGATGTTCCTTGACAACTTGCAATAAATATTGAAACTGGTCTTCGTTTTTTGTCAAGCATTGGTTGTATTCAGATACCAGCGCTACTCCACGCTCTGCTGCGTCATTTACAACTTTTAATTGCCTAAAATAGTCTTCATTTTCTTTATAACTGTCATCGGAAGTCCACAATTCAATGTCAAGATCAAGAAAATCATATGGTAGGTCGAATATTTTAAATAAACCCGTTGAAAAATATCAAATTACGATCCTCAATTGTGATAAAAGTTATAAAAAGAAAATATCGTTAAAAAATTGATTCGAAAGAAATATATTCTCAAACAAAAGATAAGACATAACTTGCAAACTGTCATTCTTTCGAAATAAACTCAGATTCTCATGAATATTGTAAAAATTCATAAATTGAATGGATAAATTGGAAATAATTATTTAAAAACTATTAAAATCAACAGGCATTGGGATTCTACTGCGAATATCTTCTAAATGGTTACAGTAATCGATTAACCACAAGAAACCTTTTTTGTAGAGCGTTCAATTTCCTATGAAAATATCTGAAACTCATTTGACAATAATTATTTTTTAGTAAGTTACAAAATTCAAAACAAAAAGTTATTTTCCTTAAAATACTTCAACCTTTCACCTTGAATATCTTTTAAATGGTTAGATTAATGAAAAAAGTATAAGAGACCATTTTTGTAGAGCGTTCAATTTCCTATAAATATTGACGATGCAACTAATTTAACAATCTATTGGTGATAAGATATGGCCATTTTTATATAAGACTAAATTGAAAATGGAAAACTATGATGAGCATAATCTTCCCGTTAATATTAAGAGCTTAGATTTGGTAAGTACTTTCTAGAGGTAGCTAGGAACTAGTTTTCGTGTGTCGAATCCAAAAAAAAAAATACTTGATTTTTTTGACCCACCCTAATGTATATGCGGTCCATGTATGATATGAATATACCTATATGATCCATTCCCGATTACCATGTGGTGCATACTATGAATTTTATATTTCTTGAAAGGTACACATTTGAAAGGTAGGAGCAAAAATTTTTATCATCCAACTGTCGCAGAACGGCAGCGTTATTGACTGACTCGTTAACTGAAGAATATATCTTTGGTCACCGGCTGACCATCGAAGGGCCTAGTTTTTTATAATTTTCTCAATCTTCTTGGTAAAATGTGTCAATAAAGAAATTATATTAATCCTTACACAATGTTTTTGATGTGTTCTTATACCGACAATGTTCATAAGTATTCGAGGTATAACCCGAAGTGATTGGCGGTGGTCGTTGGAGGTGGTTGGAGGTGGTCGGAGGTGGTTAGGGGTGGTTGCGGGTGTTCGAGGTGGACGAGGAGGACGAAGATTTGTGCACGGTGAGTGAAACATTTTTATGATATTTAATGACCATTGTAATTACATAATATTTAAAATCTTGTAAACTTGTCATGTTTACAACAGATTATTTCAATTCATTTTTTGCGGTTGCACAAATTCAGTAGCTGTAAATGCGCTTATAAAATTTTTTATATAATTGATAAGTTAATTAATTACATTAATCCTTACACAATATTTTTGATGTGTTCTTATACTGAAAATATTCATAGCTATTCGAGGTATAACTCGCGGTTGTTGGTGGTGGTCGATAGTAGTGGTTGGTGGTGGTTGTAGGTAGACGAGGTGAACGATGAAGACGAGGAGAACAAGGTGGACGAGGTGGACGAGAACTGGTGCTCGGTGAATTTGATATTTATATAATATTTAATGGCAATTGTAATTATATTGTGTCTAAAATTTTTGAAAATTCTCATTTTTCGCGTTAGCACAAGAGTAGCTATGAATGCGCTAATGAAATTTATTATATTATTGATTGATCAATTAATTATTTTATTCCTCACACAATATTTTTTATGTATTTTCATACTGAAAATGTTTATTAATGTTCCAGGTCTAACCCAAGGTGGTCGGAGGTGGTCAGAGGTGGTTAGCGGTGATAGAAGGTGGCTAAAGAAGGTGGAGAAGGCGAAGGCGGAGGGCGTAGGGGACGAGGACAAAGACGAAGAGGAGGACTAGGCGGACAAGGAGGCCGGAGGTGGTCGAAGGTAGTAGAAGTTGGTGAGTAGAAGCAGTAGGAGTAGGAATAAGAATAGGAGTAGATGTAAAAGTAGAAATAGGAGTGTTAGGTGTTGTAGTAGGAGTTGGAGTACGAGTAGGAGTAGGAGGAGTAGGAGTTGGAGTAGAAGTACTCACCCTCTACCCTACCCTACTGTATCCACCCTACCCTACCCTACCATACCCTGTCCTCTCCTGTCCTCTCCTCTCTTCCCCTCCGCGCCTACTTGTACTACTTCTATATCTACTTCTACTTCTACATCTACTTCTACTCCTATTCCTATTCCTATTTCTACTCCTACTCCTTCTAGTCTTACTCCAACTCCGACTCCTACTACTCCCACTTCTCCTCCTGTTTCTACACTTACTCCTGATCCCACTCCTATTCCTGATTCTGATCCTACTTCGTCAAATATTATAGGAATGTTTCACTCACGGAACACGAATCCTCGTCCTCCTCGTCCACCTTGTTCTCCTCGTCTTTCCTCATCCTCCTCATCGTCCAGCTCAACCACCTCTCCAACCACCTCCAACGACCACCGATAACCACCTCGGGTTGTTCCTGGTCTAGTGGAACGAGGAAGCGAGAAAGTACTTCCTGAAAAATGTGGAAAACACAGGATCTCGTTTTTTGGCTGTAACTTTTGATGCGTTAATCGCAGCGTATTGAGACTGAACTCAATCGACTTCTGTCGCAAAAGTACGTCGGAATAGAGCGTGAAAAAATTTACTTCAGCACTTTTCAAAATCGCCAAAATTTTCGCCAGAAATGCAAAGGGCCTTACTTTTTCTTCATTTCTGAAGCCGAAAATTTTTGGTCTCGGATTCGATTCAAATGACCCTCACCTGACTAATTCGACCCTGAGGAACTCAGAAAACTCAGCACAAAGAGCGTGGGAACAAGAGAAGAGAAACGGCGAGCAAAAGAGCACCTGCTGGAGAGTGTCGAAATTTCAGGTTTTCGTTTTTTGGCTGTAACTTTGGACGCGCCGATCGCAGCGTATTTGAACTGCGCCCAATCGATTTTTCTCGCAAAATCACGTCCGAATAGTGCACGAAAGACTCTATTCCAGCACTTTTCAAAATCGCCTGAATTTTCGCTAAAAATGCAAAGGAGTTAGCCTTACTTTTTTTTTATTTTTGAAGCCGAAAATTTTTTGTTTCGGATTCGATTCAAATGACCCGTACCTGACTAATTGGACCCTTAGGAACTCAGAAAACGCAGCGAAAACAGCGTAGTAGTTTGAAGACCTGGAGAGGTAATACAGAAAGAAAGAACAAAGCTTCTTAAAACTTCTAGTACGTTTTAACACATATCTGAGAAGTACGAGAACAATTTCTTATCATCCAACTGTCGGAGAACGGTAGCGTTATTAGCTGACCCGTTAAATAAAGAATATTTCTTTAGTCAACATCTGACTATCGAAGGGCCTGGCCGCTTGAGTCTGGAATCGACAGCAAAGATGAAGTTCGTATTTCTTGTATGTAATGTGAGATCTGCAATCATTATACATCATGTATCATCGTACATCATACATCATACATCATACATCATCATACATAGTATCAAAGTTCGAATCCATAGTTTGGATGTCGGACGTTCAGAAAGTGACGTCACCAATTCAAAATCAGCTAGCCGAATTCCTCAGTCGGGAAACAACCGCGCAGTAGAGCGGACGGATGAGAGTCGCGCTCCGCAAATTTCGAGTACCGGGTTCTCAACCTCCCGGATCTCGCGCTTCGGGTCCGCTACGTATTTCGAGTAACGGGTTCTCAACCTCCCGGATCCCGCGCTTCGGGTCCGCTACGCGGTGAAACTCGACTTCCAGGATAAGCGCTCCGTGGCTCCTCGTTCATGTTTACAATAAATTATTTCAATTCGTTTTTCGCGCAACCCCAAATTCGGTAGCTGTCAGTCCGCTAATAAAATTTCTCGACTTCCAGGATAAGCGCTCCGTGGTTCCTGGTTCACGTTTACAATAAATTATTTCAATTCGTTTTTCGCGCAAGCCGAAATTCGGTAGCTGTCAGTACGCTGATAAAATTTCTCGACTTCCAGGATCAGCGCTCCGTGGCTCCTCATTCATGTTAACAATAAATTATTTCAATTCTTTTTTCGCGCAATCCCAAATTCGGTAGCTGTCAGTTTGCTAATAAAAATTTTCGACTTCCAGAATCAGCGCTCCGTGGTTCCTGGTTCACGTTTACAATAAATTATTTCAATTCGTTTTTCGCGCAACCCCAAATTCGGTAGCTGTCAGTTTGCTAATAAAAATTTTCGACTTCCAGAATCAGCGCTCCGTGGTTCCTGGTTCACGTTTACAATAAATTATTTCAATTCGTTTTTCGCGCAACCCCAAATTCGGTAGCTGTCAGTTTGCTAATAAAAATTTTCGACTTCCAGAATCAGCGCTCCGTGGTTCCTGGTTCACGTTTACAATAAATTATTTCAATTCGTTTTTCGCGCAAGCCGAAATTCGGTAGCTGTCAGTACGCTGATAAAATTTCTCGACTTCCAGGATCAGCGCTCCGTGGTTCCTGGTTCATGTTTACAATAAATTATTTCAATTCGTTTTTCGCGCAAGCCGAAATTCGGTAGCTGTCAGTACGCTGATAAAATTTCTCGACTTCCAGGATCAGCGCTCCGTGACTCCTCATTCATGTTAACAATAAATTATTTCAATTCGTTTTTCGCGCAATCCCAAATTCAGTAGCTGTCAGTGCGCTAATAAAATTTCTCGACTTCCAGGATAAGCGCTCCGTGGTTCCTGGTTCACGTTTACAATAAATTATTTCAATTCGTTTTTCGCGCAAGCCGAAATTCGGTAGCTGTCAGTACGCTGATAAAATTTCTCGACTTCCAGGATCAGCGCTCCGTGACTCCTCATTCATGTTAACAATAAATTATTTCAATTCGTTTTTCGCGCAATCCCAAATTCAGTAGCTGTCAGTGCGCTAATAAAATTTCTCGACTTCCAGGATAAGCGCTCCGTGGTTCCTGGTTCACGTTTACAATAAATTATTTCAATTCGTTTTTCGCGCAAGCCGAAATTCGGTAGCTGTCAGTACGCTGATAAAATTTCTCGACTTCCAGGATAAGCGCTCCGTGGTTCCTGGTTCATGTTTACAATAAATTATTTCAATTCGTTTTTCGCGCAACCCCAAATTCGGTAGCTGTCAGTACGCTGATAAAATTTCTATAACTTTATAATCTTCTCATAATATTTTTGGTAAAATATGTCGATAAAAAAATTATATCAAACCTTACACATTATTTTTGATTTGTTCTCACGCTGAAAATATTTATTAGTATTCGAGGTATAACTCGAGGTGGTTGGCGGTTTTCGTTGGAGGTAGTTAGGGGTGGTTGCGGGTAATCTCGGTGATTCAGGAGGAGGGGGACGAGGATTTGTGCTCGGTGAGTAAAACACTTTTATAATATTTCATGGCAATTGTGATTATATTTTATCTGAAATATTACAAACTTGTCACGTTTACAATAAATTATTTCAATTCATTTTTCGTGCAAGCACATATTCAGTAGCTATGAATAATCCTATACAATTTATTACAATAATCATTAATTAATTAATATTCCTATAATATTTGATGGCAATTGTAATTATATTTCATCTGAAATATTACAAACTTGTCACGCTTACAATAAATTACTTCAATTCATTTTTCGTGCAAGCACAAATTCAGTAGCTATGAATAATCTTGTACAATTTATTAAATTATTAATTGATTAATCAATATTCTTATAATATTTGATGGCAATTGTAATTATATTTCATCTGAAATATTACAAACTTGTCATGCTCACAATAAATTATTTCAATTCGTTTTTCGCGCAAGCACAAATTCAGTAGCTACGAATGAGCTGATACAATTTATTATATTATCAATTATTCAATTAATCAATTACTCAATTATATTAATCCTTACACAATATTTTCGATGTGTTCTTATACTGAAAATATTTATTACTATTCAAGGTACAACCTGAGGTGGTTGAAGGTGGTCGGAGGTGGACGAGGAGGAGGACGAGGAGGACGAGGATTTGTGCTGGGTGAGTAAAACACTTTTATAATATTTGATGGCAATTGTAATTATATTTCATCTGAAATGTTACAAACTTGTCACGTTTACAATAAATTATTTCAATTCATTTTTCGTGCAAGCACATATTCAGTAGCTATGAATAATCTTATACAATTTATTACAATAATCATTAATTAATTAATATTCTTATACTATTTGATGGCAATTGTAATTATATTTCATCTGAAATATTACAAACTTGTCACGTTTACAATAAATTATTTCAATTCACTTTTCGTGCAAGCACATATTCAGTAGCTATGAATAATCTTATACAATTTATTATATTATTAATTAATTATTTAATCAATTACTCAATTATATTAATCCTTACACAATATTTTCGATGTGTTCTTATACTGAAAATATTTATTACTATTCAAGGTATAACCTGAGGTGGTTGAAGGTGGTCGGAGGTGGACGAGGAGGAGGACGAGGAGGACGAGGATTTGTGCTGGGTGAGTAAAACACTTTTATAATATTTGATGGCAATTGTAATTATATTTCATCTGAAATGTTACAAACTTGTCACGTTTACAATAAATTATTTCAATTCATTTTTCGTGCAAGCACATATTCAGTAGCTATGAATAATCTTATACAATTTATTACAATAATCATTAATTAATTAATATTCTTATACTATTTGATGGCAATTGTAATTATATTTCATCTGAAATACTACAAACTTGTCACGTTTACAATAAATTATTTCAATTCATTTTTCGTGCAAGCACATATTCAGTAGCTATGAATAATCTTGTACAATTTATTATATTATTAAATAATTGATTAATTACATTAATCCTCACACAATATTTTTGATGTGTTCCTATACTCAGAATATTCATTACAATTCCAGGTATCACCCGAGGTGGTCGGACGTGGACGAGGAGGAGGACGAGGTGGCCGAGGAGAAGGCGGGGTGGGCCGTGGGAGAGGACCTCTCCTCTCCTCAGAGGAGGGGTGGGGGAGGGGCAGGGAAGGGGGAGTGGTGGGTGGGGAGGGGGAAGGGAAGGGAAGGGAAGGGGAGGGGAGGGGAGGAAAGGGGAGGGGTGGGGAGGGGGGAGGGAGGGGGGAGTGGGAGGGAGGGAGGGGGGAGGATGGGAGGGCGGGAGGGAGGGAAGGAGGGAGGGAGGGAGGGAGGGAGGGAGGGAGGGCGGGCGGGCGCGGGAGGGTGGGGGGGGTGTACTGCACTATTAACTCTAACGGGCTCGCATTGACATCCGTCCTCCACTCTCTACCTCCCTCCCTCCCTCCCTCCCTCCTTCCCTCCCTCCCGCCCTCCCACCCTCCCCCCCTCCCTCCCTCCCACTCCCCCCTCCCTCCCCCCTCCCCACCCCTCCCCTTTCCTCCCCTCCCCTCCCCTTCCCTTCCCTTCCCTTCCCCCTCCCCACCCACCACTCCCCCTTCCCTGCCCCTTTCCCTCCTCTCCTCTGAGGAGAGGAGAGGTCCTCTCCCACGACCCGGCCCGCCTCCTCCTCGTCCACCTCGTCCTCCCCCTCGTCCACCTCCGACCACCTCGGGTAATACCTGGAATAGTAATGAATATTTTTAGTATAGGAACACATCAAAAATATTGTGTGAGGATTAATGTAATTAATCAATTAATTGATAATGTAATAAATTGTACAAGATTATTCATAGCTACTGAATATGTGCTTGCACGAAAAATGAATTGAAATAATTTATTGTAAACGTGACAAGTCTGTAATATTTCAGATGAAATATATTTACAATTGCCATCAAATATTATAAAAGTGTTTTACTCACCTAGCACAAATCCTCGTCCTCCTCGTCCTCCTCCTCGTTCACCTCCGACCACCTTCAACCACCTCAGGTTATACCTTGAATAGTAATAAATATTTTCATTATAAGAACACATCGAAAATATTGTGTAAGGATCGATATAATTGAGTAATTGATTAAATAATTAATTAATAATATAATGAATTGTATAAGATGATTCATAGCTACTGAATGTGCTTGCACGAAAAATGAATTGAAATAATTTATTGTAAACGTGACAAGTTTGTAATATTTCAGATGAAATATAATTACAATTGCCATTAAATATTACAAGAATATTAATTAATTATTCAATAATAAAATAAATTGTATAAGATTATTCATAGCTACTGAATGTGCTTGCACGAAAAATGAATTGAAATAATTTATTGTAAACGTGACAAGTTTGTAATATTTCAGATGAAATATATTTACAATTGCCATGAAATATTATAAAAGTGTTTTACTCACCGAGCACAAATCCTCGTCCCCCTCCTCCTGAATCACCGAGATTACCCGCAACCATCCCTAACTACCTCCAACGAAAACCGCCAACCAACTCGAGTTATACCTCGAATACTAATAAATATTTTCAGCGTGAGAACAAATCAAGAATAATGTGTAAGGTTTGATATAATTTTTTTATCGACATATTTTACCAACAAGATTATAAGAAGATTATAAAGTTATAGAAATTTTATTAGCGGACTGACAGCTACCGAATTTGGGGTTGCGCGAAAAACGAATTGAAATAATTTATTGTAAACGTGAACCAGGAACCACGGAGCGCTGATCCTGGAAGTCGAGAAATTTTATCAGCGTACTGACAGCTACCGAATTTCGGCTTGCGCGAAAAACGAATTGAAATAATTTATTGTAAACGTGAACCAGGAACCACGGAGCGCTGATCCTGGAAGTCGAAAAATTTTATTAGCAAACTGACAGCTACCGAATTTGGGGTTGCGCGAAAAACGAATTGAAATAATTTATTGTAAATATGAAACAGGAACCACGGAGCGCTGATCCTGGAAGTCGAAAAATTTTATTAGCAAACTGACAGCTACCGAATTTGGGGTTGCGCGAAAAACGAATTGAAATAATTTATTGTAAACATGAACCAGGAACCACGGAGCGCTTATCCTGGAAGTCGAGAAATTTTATCAGCGTACTGACAGCTACCGAATTTCGGCTTGCGCGAAAAACGATTGAAATAATTTATTGTAAACGTGAACCAGGAACCACGGAGCGCTGATCCTGGAAGTCGAAAAATTTTATTAGCAAACTGACAGCTACCGAATTTGGGGTTGCGCGAAAAACGAATTGAAATAATTTATTGTAAATACGAACCAGGAACCACGGAGCGCTTATCCTGGAAGTCGAGAAATTTTATTAGCGCACTGACAGCTACTGAATTTGGGATTGCGCGAAAAACGAATTGAAATAATTTATTGTTAACATGAATGAGGAGCCACGGAGCGCTTATCCTGGAAGTCGAGAAATTTTATTAGCGCACTGACAGCTACTGAATTTGGGATTGCGCGGAAAACGAATTGAAATAATTTATTGTTAACATGAATGAGGAGCCACGGAGCGCTTATCCTGGAAGTCGAGAAATTTTATCAGCGTACTGACAGCTACCGAATTTCGGCTTGCGCGAAAAACGAATTGAAATAATTTATTGTAAACGTGAACCAGGAACCACGGAGCGCTTATCCTGGAAGTCGAGAAATTTTATTAGCGCACTGACAGCTACTGAATTTGGGATTGCGCGGAAAACGAATTGAAATAATTTATTGTTAACATGAATGAGGAGCCACGGAGCGCTTATCCTGGAAGTCGAGTTTCACCGCGTAGCGGACCCGCAGCGCGGGATCCGGGAGGTTGAGAACCCGTTACTCGATATACGTAGCGGACCCGAAGCGCGAGATCCGGGAGGTTGAGAACCCGGTACTCGAAATTTGCGGAGCGCGACTCTCATCCGTCCGCTCTACTGCGCGGTTGTTTCCCGACTGAGGAATTCGGCTAGCTGATTTTGAATTGGTGACGTCACTTTCTGAACGTCCGACATCCAAACTATGGATTCGAACTTTGATACTATGTATGATGATGTACGATGTATGATGTATGATGTACGATGATACATGATGTATAATGATTGCAGATCTCACATTACATACAAGAAATACGAACTTCATCTTTGCTGTCGATTCCAGACTCAAGCGGCCAGGCCCTTCGATAGTCAGATGTTGACTAAAGATATATTCTTCATTTAACGGGTCAGCTAATAACGCTACCGTTCTCCGACAGTTGGATAATGAACTTTTTGCTCGTACCTTCCGAATGTGTGTTCAAATACACACGAAGTCTTAAGAAGCTTCGTTCTATTTCTCCCGATAATAAAAAAAACGAAAATCGCCGACGATTACCTTTCTAGGTCTTCAAATCAGGACAGTGCGTTAAATACTGTCTCATATACGGAGCATCCATTCCATCTCGATCAAAATTAGCGCATACGTGATGGATTACAGTTACTCTGAATTTTATTTCACACGAACACTTTCCGAAAAACAATTCTGCCTCCGTCCCCAACGTAGATACTTTACTTGCAACTAACTAAAACAGCTTTCCGATTCTATGCCTGCGAAAATTCAAGATCGAGAGCGCAAATGAAAAGTTGTTGGAATTGTTATGAATAATAATGTTATGGGATACATCGAGCGCGTTTCGAATAGAATTCCATTTCGATATGAATATTTCTCCTATTTTCATATTACAGCCGTATCATTGTAGATAATCTAGTTTGTGCCTCGGACAATTATAAAATTTATAGTATGCATCACGTAGTAAACGGGAATGCATCAAATAGGTGTATATATATATATCATACATGGACCGCATATACATATACACTCTTTGGTCTCTGTATCAGTGTTACATCTGATTATTATTTATGTTCTGTATATACATTCATTTCTCGGGTACCGATACTTCAATCAAATCACTGTCTTGCTACGAAGTTTGAAAGAAATTTATTCTAATCAATAACTTCAAGTATCGCCGACAAGTCGGTAAGTACACACGGGCTAAGTACTGACACAATTACGAAGACTGTGTTTCTCGGATCGTGAATTCAGACAGCATCACGTCGAAATTGGTAACTCTCTGATGTTCGGCAGTAAGCTCTCAACTCTTCCGTCGGATCATATCAGGGGGCGCAAGCGCACGACGAATTTCCGTTGTCACTCTCAAGCACATTAGGACTTTATCTTTATATTCCTCAGCCAACGTATTAGCTTCAGAAGACGTGCATAGGGAAGGATGACAGTGTCACGAGATTTCGTGTTCCGCGTGTCGATGGGGCAAACGTGCTCATTAAATGGCTTCTAGGATAAAATAACATTTTTATTCCATGATAAATACAATATTACTTCTACCAAAAATACAATTTCCACGACGTAAACAACGCATACAAACTGAACAGATATAAATCAGGTGTTTAGACGGAGAAGGAAGATGGCAACGCTGCCACATTTCCCACTTCCCAGGAACGTATCAACGCATAAAACAAGACCAATTTTACATGACAATATTTGTTTGTCGAATTCAGAAATACTGAGTACAATATTATTCATAACATATTTGTAGTTCATATTCGTATCGATTTAGTGAGAATTATGCGTAAAGTTTCAATTTGACATTGGGCTCATGGTGGACACCCACGTAATAAGTCCCTGAGCTGAAGAACCTCAATCGATTTCTCTCGCAAAATCACGTCGGAATAGTGCGGCAAAGTGTTCGTTCCAGCACTTTTCAAAATCTCGCAAATTTTCGACAGAAATGGAAAGGGATTAGATTCAGATTTATCTAAAACATCATTCTTACTTTTGCCTTGTACATTGTATGTTATTTTTTTTCGATGATTTCGACAGTTCTTCATTTCTGAGCATTTATAGGTATGTCTGTGTTTAATGGAGTCGTTTTTTTTTCATTTTCTATCATATCAAAATTTTCTACCAATAGCAAATCATAGCCTAAGATTTACATCATAGTTTCATGTGTGCGTTTTGTCCTTACATTACACTTATATATATTGTCACTCCACTACTCGTGTATAACTCAGTTCGTTACTCACTAAACTGTTTTTTTTCTTTTTTACTTTCTGTTTCGTCATCATATTTATATATTCTCATCTTGTTCACAATCCTGCTTCATTTTCATATGATGTTTAGGCTATTGTAGTAAATTATGCCCTGTTTTAAAATCAATCCGTATAATTGCATTTTTTTTTTTTTTTTTTAGCCTTACCTTTTTCGGGGCAAAAAATTTTAGGTCTCAGATTCGATTCGTATGACCCTTTCTTGTCTAATTGGACCCTAAGGATGTCAGAAAACGCCCGGAAAGTGCATGAGACCAACAGCAGAAAGATGAGGAGAGAAATCTTTCGTGTTTCGGCTGTAACTTTTGATTAGTTGATCGCAGCGTATTGGAACTGCTCCCAATCAATTTCTCTCGGAAAATTACATAGGAACAGTTCATCAAATAATGTATTTCATCACTCTTCAGAATCGCTGAATTTCCGCAAAACTCGCAATCGGGACAGTCTTACATTCTTTCCGTGAAAAAAATTTTTCGACTTAGAATGGATTTTCATTACCCTTTCTCTTCGTGATGATGATTACCAGGAACTTAAATTAAATAGCGGAACAATCACGAAGAAAAGAGCAGCAGCCGAAAATCGAGGAATTTTTTCTCTCGTTCATGGCTGCAACTTTTGATCCGTTTGTTGCAGCGTGTATCGACTGCCCGCAACCCATTTCTGTCGCAAAATTACGTCCAAACAGTGCCCGCATGAACTGATTCCAACAATTTTCAAAATCTGGAAAAACCAGGCCTTACGTCCTTCGTATTCTAGAAATCAAAATCATTTTCCTTGGGTTTGATTTGTACGCTCCTTCCTACACTCAGTGAAGCCTCATATGTGCCAAAAAAAACATCTATACGCATAATATATAAAATAGGAATAATGGTTGAATAACGCCGGTTCCTTTCTCCAAAGCTGTATAGAGTGAGTCAGTTTCAAACCATTTTATAATTCAGACCAAAATAGATCTGAGGCAATATAATTCTAATATAGGTTAGAAACTGGATAACAGATGAGCATTGAAACAAACGCTGAATTTCATATATTATCATGTCGCCAAGTTTTCAGGGAAATTGTGATCGACGTAAATCAATATGAATATTTTATTTTCATTTTACGGAAGTGAAACTTTGGACTTGATAAACTTCAATCGGATTTCGCTCATTTCAGATAACTTCCCAGATTTCATTAATCTTCGAATTTCAAGAGCAATTAAACCTCATCCCTTCCATCTTTACGATACATAAATTTTACGTCCACCTAATGTATTAAACATTCAACAAGCATCAATTTTTGCAAATTGTTCTATTTCATCGCGAAATGATCGTCTCTTTTACTCCGGAATTCGTGCCGCTCTTTCTCATCCTTTTGACCAGTTGCGAAATATGCAGTCACACCGGATCAGCGCATTGTAGATTCGCGCTAAGCCTGTTATCGGTTGATAGCAGTTCTTCGGCGTAGGATTTTGCGGTGAAGACTTTCTCCCGCCATTTTCCAGCCCGCCGCTTATCTGCATACCCAGGAGAATACCATAGCTCGTGTATAAAAATTGAAGAGGCACGTAATTCAAATGACGAGTCACGCTTCTCGTCGCAAGAATTGTGCAATTTTTTACTTACTGGTTAGATATAAATTGAAATTTGCAAACATCAAGCATCCACGGCTTGTGGGAATTCCCCATCGAATTATACACATCCAGGTATACGCGTACTTCAAACTTTCTGCCGGATTGTTCGGGGGGAATAAATTCGAACGGTTGATTTATGCGTACAAAGGTGGTCCTTAAACGAGTCGTTCAAGTTTTTTTCCTAAGCCCCTCTCCCAAAAATCGAATCCAAATAATTAAAATAAAATTCCTGCAGATTCCCAAACTCTATTCCAAGTCTTTATGCTATAATACCATAAGACAACATATTTATGATCGTGAATTTCGCAGTATATATGGTAAACATATCGAATAACATTAATGTGAAATAGATTTTCGGAGAATTTGTTTACACAGTTGCATCATTAGAAATTTATTTCACCAAAAATGATCGCGATCGTGGTAAACATCTTGCAAGTATTTCTTTTTTATCATAACTGAATTATCTATACCGTTTGATTCGTATATTTCAAACACGATTTAAAAAATTTTCAAGTCAAAATCCACTGGAAATGATTAAATAGTCGATCCATTATCAAGAAAAAAATCCTAGAATTGGCCTTTCACTTTATACTTGATATATCTTCATTCGATTAAAATCTGTCACACGAAAATTGCGGCGGAAAAACAAAATAAAGTGTAAAGTAATCATAAAATCCCATGTTATTTCTAGGGTGGAACGAAAACCTCGTGGGACATCATCACGAGTCAGGATTGAAGTCTGAAACTTTCAGGGAATTGTTTTTCACTTGTTTGTAGTCGAGTTTGCCGGAAGGTGGGGGGGGAGGGGGAGGGTAGGGAAGGTCTAAGAAAAAATCACAAACATCTTTGAAACTTTTTGTACAGTACATTTTGAAAATGAGTATTTAAAACTCTTACCGTGATTTTTTAGCAGCCTGTGGGACTTACAGATCAGTAGCGATCGAGGAAGAGCGGATTTTCGCAGATCCCTTATGGTTGCTAAACTATGTAGCGTAGGTGCGGAAACATTGAACACGTTTTCCGGGTAAAAGACAATGCGTTAATTATTGACCCAATCACTTACAATAAAGAAAACAATCGATTCTTTTGTTTACTTGGAGTTTACGGTTAAACTAACAATGCTACGTGATTTTTGCAGAGACTTTATCTTGTAGAAGAGAACACGGCGCAAGACTCTTGTGGGAACCATTAGTCTCTAAAACCTAAGGAAAAAAAAAAATTCGCTGATTCACCGCTTTTTCAATTTTTAATGATACTTAGTGTTCAAACCCGGACCTAACTTTTGTAGAAAACTTCAGAATACCTTCCTGGCCATCCAATTTACCTATAAAAAAAAGTTTCAGAGATGCGTTCTTTCTCGATGTAAGTCACGTACATTCCGACTGGATTATACGAACTGTGTGCTTCGATGTCAAATCTCACTGCTGCTATTCGCTATCTCACTTTCTTTTCCTCTACATATGTTGTACCGTCGACGATTCATTAATTATCTCGTATCCTCGACGGAATATTGACGCTCGTTAAACTTCAGGGGATCGTTATTACGCCTCGCTCAACGCTCGGCAGTCTAATTCCTTCGATAGCGCAAACGAGACGTTAATGATCGTCTTACATACTTCGTATAATGTTCACGGAAAAGAATGATAGTAATCCTACGAAGCGAAATACTCAAACACATCATCGTTTAAGTAAATGCTAGTGTGGTAATTACTCGTTTCTTTGTCCTTTTTATTATTGAAATTACATTAACAAACAGTATGGAGGCGGAAGAATTTGAGCCTCATAAAATAACGCAAGGAATTACAATTGACGTGGAAAGAATTGGCGTTAGGCTTCAATACAAATGAAGCATTGGCAAGATCTGTGTTAAAAGCAAAGAGCTACGAGAACTACAAAATTAGTCAATACAGTTTTATACGTAAAAGCTTTTCATGTAATACGATTGTAAGCACATATGTTGATTCATATACTTTTCTTTCGAAAACTGAATTTCATTCTTAATCTCATAATTCATCCTATTTATCATAATTTTATTTACCAGTAATGACCAATAATCAAAACAGTTCACAAGAGGGTTCGTCAATTTATTTGTACATCACAGAAAGTGATGAATAGAAAAAACAATACAGTTGAATTTTTTATAGAATACATTATCAAGAGAAATAAAATAAAAATATACCTATCATATTAGTTGGTGAAAAAAAATCATAGGATTGCGAAAAAACTAAGTTTTTTTTATTAAAGAATTACTTCGAAATATCTCGAACAAACGACTTGCTAGAAAGATGTAAATGGAACATAGAAAATTAATTTTTTTTCACCATATTCAATGTATTGATAGAGTAACTTGCATTTTTGAAATCAGCATCGTGCCTGCTGATAACTTTAGAATCCTAATTTTCTTCAATTTCCAAATTGCACCTTCACCGACTGTCTTTAAAAATTCTCCAAAATTATATGATCCAAGACAATCATTTAGCAACAAAGTTAAGATTGGTAAGAGTTTTTTATATTTTATTTTAGTTTTATTCCTATTTATTAAGTTTTATTGAAAAATGTTTGGCCTCAGGTTTTAAAATTTTTGTAAATACCTTCACAGCAGTTGACAGGTGCGTAATTTTGCAGTTCAAAAAATTCCCAACATTCTAAAATAATTCAGAATATTGTTTCAGAGAAAGGAGAACCATACGAAACAATTACGTATTACAACAAAGATAGGCGTTGAGGTTTTTTGCCATAAAAAGGGCTGTTTAACTCAAGGAAACATGGTACTCGTATTATTCGAAGTGATTTCGTAAACCTCAAAATCATACCATAATCAGCAATATTAAAATAAAATTCTGGATTAGTAATCATCGGTAGTCATGAGAAATCATCTAGGATTACATGAAATTTTATAAATCGTGATACATCATCTGATAACAGTCACATTACTTGACAAGTAATCTCTGATAATCGCTCTATAAAATGTAATCAGTTATGAAATACGCAATCACGGTGCGTGACTTTTTCCTAAGTGATAAACCCCTTCTGATTAGTAATTTCCACGCGAGAAGTTCCATAACCACAAACGCAGACCGGAAATAAAGGTCTGACGTAAAGTAACCACTGCAAAAGGCAATTCATTTCAATATACGAAGACTCCTGAAACCTCGTGAAATTCATATTCCAGTCCATTAACCGTCTCCGTTGAGAGAGGCGCGATTTCGTGACTCCATCCAAGCCTCTCCCAGGCTCCATGGAGGCACGTCTTTCCACTGTGGGCAAAATCAAGCACAGAGTTGGTAAGTGGGCTGCACGGGGAAACGTCTAGCCGACTGACACTGAGCGTAGCCTCGGAATAGGCAGGTGGTTGTAATTATATCAGGGGATGGTACGCACCTGGGTAAATCCAACAATTCCGCGTGTGACGTGCATGACAATGCGAGCTTTCGAAACGCAAGCTCATCTCCGCTCGTCGTCTCTTCACCCGCCGACTTCCTAGTCTCCTGATCGTCAAGCTGCGTCGCCGAAGGGTCGAAAAGTCCGGATGAGCCGCCGGGGGTTGAGATTCGAAATCGGCCGTTCGCCTCGGCCCGTTTAACATTTCTCTTTCCTTTATTGCTCGACCCTTAATTCGCCCCATAATCCGGGTGACCAGATACATTCCATTGCTCCTTCGCCTCGCTCCGTCTTTCCGATCCACTACGCCCTTCGCTCGATGAACAGGGCTCGATCCCTTCTTCCCGGAAGTTCCACTCGTTACGCCATGCCCCCCGCAGCTACGACTTCCGCGATCCAATCTGCCCATCTGAATACTTCGCAACGACGGATATCGAGTAATTGATATGTAACTTCGATCGGATCTGCATCCGATTATCCAACTGATTCGGACCTTGGTCTGGTTTCACTTTTCATCGCCCTTGGCGATGTAAGAGTAGTATTGCTTTCGTTGGAAAATCACTTTTTCTAATTTCAACGAATTTCTACGTTTTCGAACCTCGAGAATCCGAAAAACAGGTTTTTAAATGTCGGTCTGTTGATCTGATCGACAAACTCCCGCGATGATCTCGGAAATGAATAGTTGAAAAAATATGAAACTAACAGCATTTCACAATCAAGGGATGGACGTGAAAAATTTACATATCGCGTTTAATTTGAAATTCCAGTTCAACCGAAAATTAATCAATTCTCAATGTTTAACCGACAAACTTATACTTTTTCTGAATGAACAATCACGTTTTTCTCAGTTTATATATTTATTGTTTAAAAAAATACGGAAAGCTTGATTTGAAACGTTTATTTTTTCAATTTTACATTCGAAACTTTCTCATTTGGCTGCCAAGTACTATCAGTTTCTGATTTTTCACTCGGCCGTTTTCGAGATCATCGTGGAAGTTCGTCGAACAGACCGACGAACTCTTACCTTTTCAAGCTGATGAAAAGTATCGCGAAAAACAGTTTTTCCGGTGTTTCATGCGGTATTACGTAATGGAAAACGACTTGGCAAGGTTCGATTGGAAACGATTTTGAAACCCGTGTTTTTTCGAGAACCCACGGTGTAAAGTCGCCCGTATAAAAAGTATTTACAATTACAAAAAAGATTGGTAAAACTTTCATCTGCAAGCATCGTATGGTTTTTGTTTCAAACATGTTTTAACTGAGTAAACCTGAACTTTTTAATAGGTTATACACATATCTAAGCGATCCGTTTATTTCTTAAATTTCACCCACTTGAATGAATTAAAAACTTACCCAGATTATACTCAAAAGACATTTATGTAAAGTTTTGAAGCGTTTTCGTCGAGTTTTTGTCAGGATTCCCGTGAAGGATGCTTAAGGCTTAGGTCAATAAAAGAAGATTAAGGTTTTTCAATCGAGTCCTTTGACATGTCCTAAAACTTGGACCAAACTCTTTTCAGACATCTTTTGGACACGTTCATTGTTCTCTGAAACGACGTTAGCGTGTGAACATCGTTTTTATGTATTATATTTTCAGTACTCACCGCATTAAAGTGAGCTGGCGAGTGAATCCCATGGAGTACTGTATTCGGTAAATGAAGCCGATAAAAACCGTGCTTCGTGATCAATGGCTGGCTGACTAACGACCTTATATAAAACATGCAAAACGAGTCGCTGGAAAGTAATTCTGTTGAAAAGGAAACTTCGTTGTGTCAATTATTCAGTTACTTGGCTTAGGCGTCGAATCAGTGACGTTAGACTCCCGTTTTTCATCTCACACGTTTCGAAGGCTTGATGATTGATGATTGATCGGCCCGTTATAGAATTTAAAATTGTTGCCTTCAATCGAGACGCCACGTCATTTGGTCGAGACTTGAATCCCGGTGGAACCTGACCGAGGCATCAAAAGGATTGCACCTGGTTCCCGAGGCGAGGAAAGCGGGAAGAGATCGAGGAAACGGGTGGGAAAAAGCTTATTCGCCGGATGCTGTTCGCGGCGTTAAATTAACGAGAGGTGCGGGGGTAACGGGAGGTGGTAGCACCGCTTGGACCGGGGAAGATAAACACCGTGGCGTAGCTTCTTTCTACCAACAACTTTTACGGTGAAAAAGTTAATGGGAAATTCTCGAGCTACGGAAACGTTTCTCTAATTCTAACACGTCCCGCAGACTCACCGCATCCTTTGCTGCGGGCATCGGTTTCTCGGTGAACTGCATTTTGGCTTTTTCGCAAAAGCGTGGGATTCGATGGATCAATTCATGGATGAGCCTCCATTTTGAACTGAAGAAATGCAAAGGGTTCTATTGTACAGTCGGAAAAATCATTTTTGGATCGAAGTTGCGTAGATACACAATATTGTTTAAATAAAGAAATTTCAAGTTTGTCAGATTTTAGAAATTTTCTTGAACTGACCTCTGAAAATGCGTTAATGTATGATGTTGATTATTTTTATTCGTCAGTGTAAAGATATCGATCAAAATTTTATTTACACTTCAATACAACAAATGATTCCATCAAAATTCGGGAGATAATGTATTATTAACTATTTCTTAACCTCACAACTATCAACGCTGATTACGAAAGCAGAGATTTTCCAAACTGAACATATCAACAAATTTTGGCGGTGGATAGTTTTTGTACCGAATTTCGAATAAAAATTTCATGTTTTTTTTATCAAAATAAATTTTGATAAAGTCGATTGCCTGATTGAGTTTTTGAACGTAACGTAGACAGAGAAAAAAAATTATCAGTTCATCTTAGCTTATATTGGCAATTCATTTTGTTTCACAACATTTTTTTCCACTCTTCCTGATGCAATGAACTGGATCCGAGGGGGATACCTGCAGGTGTATCTTCGTAGTGCTCAAAGCTGAACGAGTATATGTATATGTAACCTATGGCAAACTTTGCGGGCATTCAACTACAGAACGCCCGAGGCACGCGTTGGAAACTCTTTATTAAAAACCCTTTCTAAATGCTAATTAGCACGGCCATTCTTTGCTCGTTTTTTTCGAACCCTCAACCCATCGAAAAAACCTCCGTTTTTACACGCACCCTCGATTTTTATTAACAAATTACGATATTGCTTTGCAACGACCGGCGATTTCGCAAATGAGATTTTTGCCATTTAATTATTGATATTTACTACGTTGAGCTTGTGGCCACCCCAATTGGGGAATTGGGAAAGCGGTTAGGGGTGATGGTAATTCACAATGAAAACCCCACGATAATGTTAAACGGCACATGTATCGATGAAATAAAATTTCGTCTCGGTATACCAATTTACCGGCGATTCCCGACAGTCGAATTTTACAGAAGCACTTGAGAAATTTTAAAATTGCAAAAAAGTTGAATTTCCTAAACACCTGAATCCCCAACAATTGGCTCGGATCTCGTTTTGCCGATCAGTTTCCAGTGTTCGGTCCAAGACTACCAGAATACAGGAACGAGCTTTATTTCCTGTCGGAAGTTGACTGAAACCGGAAAAGCAGGAGACACACATCCTTCCACTTCGGAGAATCGATAAATCTCTTCAGGTGGACTTTACCCTTGTCTAGTTAACAATGGATTTAACACGTTGAGATATTCACCGGAGGATAGAGCTTTGTGGAAACCTCTGGCACCCTACGCTAGCCTCGGAGCGGTTCTAATTTCACAACCGCAAAATGCCGGAGCTGACACACTTCTGAGGCACAGGTAATGTTAAACGTACCTTCACCCCGCGTCCCGCCGAGCAACCCCGGATAACGAATCGCGTTACATCGTAACGCAATACCCCCAGGCTCCGTGTTGGACAAAGACAATTCACTTCTTGTTCCGGAACATAACATCACGACGATCTTGATCATCATGATCTTCTCAACGTCCAAAATAACGTCGTGCTTTCAGCCTACATCGCGAGGCATTCCATCAGTGATAGGTTGGTCCGGTGCCAAATTGAATCAACCCCTCTTTGAACCTCCGCTCAGCTGCGACCTGGTGCTGTTTTTACACCTACAGACTAGGTCGTGGCCTAGGTCTAGAATCGAATCTGGGATTTGCAGATGCGCAGGGTTGTCACTCGTGACATGGAGTTTCGGTATGTGAAACTGATGGATCGAATCTGTTGTAATCAAGCTGCGATTGAGCGACTCGTATGATATTACATGCATATTTGAATGACTGCCAGTTGAAAATGAAATCCATCCATCGGAGATCTGTGAAAAGGGTGTGTTTAAAGCCAATTTTTTATTACATTCGCAAATGTCTACTGGGTTGTCAATTTATACAACCAAGAGTTGACAAATTGATTGCACACTGACTTGGCATTGTTAAAAGGTAGTCAATTGATTCTTTGACATTTACATGATCAACAGAATTTGTCGATCCTGTTACATTCTCTATGGCGAGTTGCGTGCGAAATTTGGTTGCTTTTGTTTCTTCTACCCGTCTTGACCTCGACATTATTAGATACATTTATGGCCATAACATTGAAAATTCACCATCTTGCCAACTTTTTGCCAATTCTTAGTCAAATTTTTAATGTGGTCACATTATGACTTTAATAGGCTGTGTCAAGTTGTATCGTACAGACAACAACTCATCATCCAGCCTAATAAAGGTTACAATCACCCAAAACACAACCAGTCATAAAATGACAAGGTGCCAAGTTGTGTAAGAGTCAGAATCAAGACAAATGTCCTACACTGTTAGTACCTACTTGCATGAATGAACTAAATCCATTCGTCGCAGCTGAGGCCTGAATTCACCTCTGGTATCGACTTCCCATCCTCATACGTTCAGCGACGCGGTATAATATTACGATATTGGTGTTAGCGGTGGGATACAGTAGACCAGAGCCTTCAACTTCTAAATGGTTCTACACTCAACTTTCCGTTGCAACATTTTGGCTTGCTTTAGATGCCGGAAATCCATACTGAAGCCAGGTATGATTATGGGCTCAAATTTCGGAGATGTTCCCAAGCGTCGCTTTGATCTATATCCCCGCACCGTAGATCCAGAGGCTTGTCTCAGGCACTGCAAAATCAGTTTTATTCAATTCCAGGCGACGAAAAAGGCTGAATGGATGGATAGGAAGATTCGCGCGGGGTCAGAGAGACAGGGATCGATATTTCACCCCGATTCCAAACAGGCAGCTCTTCGGGCCGGGATGCGGATGCTCGTATGTACAGTTCGAACTACGTTTATTAGAGGATGCTACGACTGGGAATCCTGACAGCCATGACCTCAGACACATCCAACACACTCGCTGACCATGCAGCGAATGCTCTGCCAGGACGAAGTGCTAGACGGTTTAAACTGACTTGCGAAATCGTAATTGAAACGCACCTAGACTTTGACTGTTAGGACGGGTCATTCCATCCGCAATTCATCGTGCTAGTGCTCGGCAAGGACCTAATGCTATTACTTGAATGACGTCTGCCTTTTCGCTAAATGGAATTACAGGAAACAAAAGTACAAATACTCAAACAGGTGTGACAACGAGGTGGACAGCAATCCATAGTGCAGAGTTGAACTAACTAACATATTCATGCATCGCCGAAATTGGAGTTTGAAGAATAGGAAGTACGTACCATAACGTTTTTGGTATCGGACAGACGGTCAGACAGCTTTTTCCGTTCATCTAAGCGGTGTGAATAGCGATACTATAAACTAGAGAGTTGTCTCTAAGTTTCTTGGTCAGGTAAAACTTGGGTTTCCGATCATTGTTGGAAAGTTTCACGACGATTCGTCACAAATCGTAGACTAATAAACAGCCAAGTTGCAAACTTAGTCCGATTGGCTGCACTATTAAGTTGTAACCCTCAACTGTTGCATCTCAATCCAAGCAAATCAGATCTTAATCGTCGATTCGCGGAGTAGAAATTAGCGCCAATTCGGGATTTCAGAGGGATGCCTGCAGAACTAAAGTGCATTCTTTCTATGGGAAACAAATGCTGTCAATTTCTCTTTAGACCTCAGCAGAAGAATTGAAATTAAAATATCACTAGTTTTAAAACACTCGCTCCGGGTCGGATGCCTAGTGTAACTGGATTTTGTGTTCGTGCGCTGGCTTGCTCGGTGTCAGTGTTTTACCAGATGACACAGTTATAGGTGGGACTGGGACACGAGGACTCTCCAAAAAATTGTGGCATTTGCTTCACAGTGTAAAGAACGAACACTGCCTTTGCGCATGTGACGCAAACCGAATCTTCTCGTAAGATTTTTTCTATATAATGCTACAAATCACGTTTACACATGCATGTAAGTATAACGTATTGAGATTTTATGATAATAAATTTCGTCAAAAAATACCACAGAACAATCAGCTAAGTGCTGACAGATTTGAAACACTACGCACATCAATTTTAGCTCTAATTGAACGACGTTATTGTCATGTATTCCTATGTATACAATGCCAACTACTCACTAATTTCAATTTGTTGATCCTGGTCGTTCGGTTATTTTTTCCGATTCAAAATGTTATCTGAACATCCATATTTAATTTGATAGTACAAAACATTACGTTTTCAATAATCAAACTTGTAAACTTGAAAATTAGTCCGGAAGGTCAAAAGACATTAGGTCAAGGACCTGGACAGCCAGAACTACGGAGCGCTTGTCCTGGAAGTCAAGTTTCGCCAGGAAGCGGACCTGAAACGCAGGAACCACGGAGCGCTTGTCCTGGAACTCGAGTGGCACCAGGAATCGGACCCGTAGCGCAGGATCCAGGAGGTAGAGAACCCGATACTCGAAATCTGCGGAGCGCGATTCTCATACGTCTTCTCTACTGCACGGTTGTTTCCAGACTGAGGAATTCGGCTAGCTGATTCTAGATCGATGGCGTCAAGGAAAAAAAAAATTTTGGGTGACGTCACTTTCTGAACATCGGACCATCCGAACATCCAAACTTTGGTTGCGAACTTTAATATTAATACTATGTATGATGTATGATGATTATTACAGGGACATTTGGGGTCGTGGATAATGTTCGAAAACAAATGTAATTGTACTTTTTATTAACGTAATACCAGAGGCTTTTTGTTCTGTAGAATCAATTCGACATAATGAATAATCTTATCGTTAGAAAACACAAGAAACGAAAATTACAAAAAAAAAAAGTTATATCAGGTCTGCGATCAGTAATTTAGGGTTGCCGCATATCTTTTTAAGCATTCACGAAGTTAAGTTGAAAGTTGTGAAACTTTTGAAATTGTACTACACGTATTCCCATGGCAGAGAAACTTCTCTAACTCCGACACAAAGAGTTTTAAATTCGATTTACTCTCCACGGAGCTTCCGAAAAACCATAAAACTTCAACGATAACTTCATATATCATTAAGACTAATGAAAAATTTTTTTTTTATCATTATTGTCGAAAAAGCTAAGCCCCTTTGGAGATAATTGAGCGCTATCCTTCGATCAAAAAGAATCAATTCAATGGAAATTTGTGCATGAAAAATTAAAAAATCACCAATTTGAAATGACTAAAAGCTCATTCATCGTTAACTTCAGACAGGGAACACATTATTGAATGATTTTTCATCTCCTAGACCGAATCGCTCGACCAATTTCAATAAACAACAGCCAGTTCAATTCGTAAATAAGTTTATCACAAATCTCCCGTAACAGGTTTCTGTAATTGAGCATCTGTAAGAAAAAAAATTCAAGTCAGACGATACGTGAATAATTTTATCGGGGGAGAAAATGAACTGTAAACAGTTAATCTATAAATTATTTAAATCATATACGAACATACCTTCGTTTTATCATTTATCACTCAAAGCCAACAATATAACAATGATACATTTCAGAGTTGAGCACAAACTCGGAATCCCCCACAAACTAGCATGGGAGAATTTAATTCACCGCCACACGGTACACGCATAGAATATTATTTGCGAAGCAAAAGCGGGACTGAATGGTACAATTATACCTCGACAACATAGAGTTTGAAATTATTCATTCGTGACAATAATATACATGGGTATGTGCGGTCAATTGAGGTGGACTTGAATGTCTTATTCAATTACACGACAGCTAAATACGCGAGTACGTACCTGTCGAGGTGTAAAGTTTAACCCCAACTCTTCGACCAGGCAAAGTGGATGCTGCGGAGGAAATACGGATCGGCTCCGTTAATGAGCAAATGCAACGCTTCGGGTATGAATTATAATGGAGGTTACGCTCGAGGGCTCAATTCCGGCCAACAATACCTTGCACAGTTGTTATACTCGACGTTGTTCCACCCGCTATATGTTCACGGCCGTTCGAACAATTGCGGAGGGTTAAATGGACAAGATTCGCGTATCTGAACATCCTCCACCGCATCGCTTATCCACAATGGACCGAAATATTACCTCCAATGGCTCAAATTCTCGCGAAAATTGCTGGCAGGTGATGCGAAACGATATTATCGAAGTCGTTATTAAACGAAGATAACTTTCTTTCGAAATGTCTCCATGAAACACGCAATTCAATGTCTCTTACAAAATACCTTCGCGTTTAACGTAGGAAAAACTTTTTACGGTTATTTTCAATCGAATATTATCACAGAATTATTCGACAGAATTTGCCTGGATATTTTAGAAATGTGTCTTCAATGAGGTCACCGTCACCCAATAGCACTTAGTTTTCAAATTAACGTCTAATAGCTGCTGTAATCATGGGAAGGTCTACAAATATCCAAAAATATAAGTTTGAATTTTGAAAAATGGTCCGAAACGGTTCGAATGCGCTCGTTATACTTGAAAGGACATTTCTCAACACTTTTTACCAGATAATTACGAATCCGTTCGAACGATTTTGATATTCGGTACACATTCTGTTCTAATACGAAGTAATCAGTGTCGATAATGAACGACATTACAATAGCGTGAAAAGTGAAATTTCATCAAAAATTCTGTTATCTGTCAAAGGTGTCATAACTTGAACGGTTAATTATTACAGATCATTTTTCAAATTACAATAATGAAAATAAATTTACAACGGAACTGCGTCCCTCGGTTATTGTAAAAAAAAGAATGAAATATTCAAAGACTGAGCGTTGAGCATGTAACTAGAGTTATTTTTCTTCGTGCCCGTTGGGTGTTGAAAAAAATGTGCCAGCGGCAAAAAACGATTCAAGGTTATTTTCTTGAGAGTCTAAGCGAGCCTCGGTTACAGAATCAGGATATCAGGTAGCGGCAGAGTTTTCGGCACATAACTATTGATTGGTGGGAGAAGAGCGATGGGGTAAGGATTGCGGAGAGATCAATTAGCGGAGCCTAGCGTGGGATTGACAAACGTCAGCTGGGAGTTGACTGGGTTGAGAAGGAAGGAAGTTGGGGTGGTTCAGGCCCGACCGATTCCACCTCCAATTAATAGACGTCCCCTCAGTATTTCCAATCTACCGCCTGATCCGAGCAGCATCAATTTGTTCTGTTGTCTGGAATCGTTCGAGAGCTGCGTCGCCCCAGGGTTTGCGGATATTTTCTCTATCGGGGGCTGTTTCTCGCAGACGGAGTAAGCCACGCGTCCGTCGGGGCAACGGACTGCCGGTCATCGCGTACGAATCGTTTTAGGAAATTGGGCCGGCTGCCCGGCGAGCAGCGGTCAGCTTGACCGGAAATAATTCGATCTTGTACTACCGGGTGAATTACAATGACCCGCCCCCCACCGGATATTGCGAAATTATTCAACCGAGCCAACACCGCGGGAGCTGGCCGAACGGCTCAGTCACACATTCTGAAGATCTCTGCGGCACCCGTTGCATCGGAAGAGCCATCATCTGGCGGGAACGCCGGCGGAAAATGAGGTTCACTACCACGACATGGGGGGTGGAAAATCGCTCTCACCGTCACATCCGTCGCCCAGAGCCAACGATCACGTCGCCCTTCGGGTTTAAAGTCTTTTGCTAAGTAAAAGAAAATTCAAAACACCTGTGCTTTGAAGTAGAAATAATTCATGGTCTCTTGCAACAACTTTTTCTTTGGAGAAACTTTCGATTCGGTCGTGAGGTTCTTGAAACAAGATTGTTTTTTCTTTCTCTCACACCGGGAAAGCACTTCGCGTTATCGTAGCCTGCGCGGGACAAAGTGGGGGATAAGATGGGATGTAACTTTATTCACCGAATAACACTCGTTGTCACCTTTGGCAAGTATACACTGTCTTCAACTTCTGAATCGAGTGAGCACTGACAAGGAAGGTACTCGAGATATACCTCACCAATTTTCTTCACTCTCTGATATGTTGTATTATATGGAAAAAAAAAAGACTCATATCGTTTTACCCCTGAAGTTTAACCCCCAATACTGAGGGATGCTACCACTCGGGGTAAAAGCACTGCGCATGTTATCCTGTGTTAACAGTCAATAACATGTGATTGGTTTTACAGAAAAAGTGTTTTAGAAATTGATTTATAGGGATAAATTTCAGGGGCGGGGACCTTGAACCTGAAATGGGCAAATTGGCACGTACGAAAGAATGTGAGTCCGATGTTTTTAAGGGGGGAGCCTGCTTTAGAGGCTTCAAAAAATCGGTTTTTTCGAGGATTTTTTTGGGAAGGAAAGAAATATCCGATTAATAAGGAAACTTTCAGGGTTTATTGTTATGTATTTCAACAGTCTTCTCGAATTTTTTCATTAGGATACATGTCATATTATACCTGGTACAAGCATTTCACCGAGGCGTCTCGGGTATGCATTTGTCGTGCGGTGGGAAAGGTGCAGGTCGCAATTTCCATCTGAAACAAAGAAACCAAAAGAATTTTTACTTCTCAATAGTATAGCTTCTAGTTAAACCAAGAAAATTCCACAAAAAGTGAAAAATTCAACAATTTTTCGCAAATTAGAAAAAAAATTCATTTTTCTTGGTAAAACAATTCACTTTAGATTGTTTAAAAAGTGGGTTAATCTTAACTTTCTTAAGGTTTTTTAGGCTCAACTAGAAGAGAATTTCATCCCGAGTACAATGCAATTTGTCTCGTTTCGATAGGACGTTTAGTTTTTTCCCTATCTTTCCCGCTAATTAGGAAAAAGCGTAAAAATGAAAAACGGAGAAATCGTGCGTCAAAGTTTTCGCACATAAAAAATCGTAATTTTCTTGAACTTACCGCATTAATATGCTAATCAGCGATTCCTGGTCCATAGAGTTGCCCTTAAGACTCTTCAAACAACTGGTTCAGACTCTTCAAAAAACTGGTTCAAAACTTCAAAAAACTTCAAAAAACCGATCGTATACCTGCTCGACGCTTGCTCACTATTTCTTCTGTAACTCCGAAAATATTTCGAACTTGCGTCTGAAATTTTAGGGACACATTCTTGGATAGTTTGGGAAGACATTTGTGCAAAAAAAAAAAAAAAAATAGATTTTTTGAAGCCTCTAAAGCAGGCTCCCCCCTTAATGTAGTACAACATATCATAGAATTAAGGAAATCCATGATGTACATCTCGGGTAGTTTCTTATTGAATTACCTTTTTTACATGGACAACACAGGATCCAATCTCTTAACGCAGTGGTAAGAATTCATCGACAATATTGTTCCATACACATTCACGAACCTCACATCTCTCTCATATTCGCTCAAGTTTTTTGAGGAAAAGAATAACTTAGAACGAATGATTCTAGAAATGTTTCATATCGTTACAATAATTCATGTGTTTTTCTGTGGAATCCGGTTTCTGAAGAGAACCTGTCAACTGTCGATGGTGTCGACTCGTGCTTTGATTAAATGCCAGTTCAAGATTGTGTCACTCTAGATTCGCGACATATATCAGAGAAATAGTACAATAGATGCAATAGGTCATAATAAAGAGTGTTGAACACCCTTCACAGCAGTTACTGTTTCGGCACTGACATTACAATATGTATTTTGGAAGTGATTAGCAAATTCACGAAGGTAGATAATTGACATTGGGCGTCAGCACCGTTCCACCGTCCAACACGACGCATCATTAGTAACTCGGATATAAAGTCTGCCGACAGCTTCGGTACATCGAATGTCCCTAGATAGTGTAGATCTGAAGACAAGTTACAAGCCAGTCCAGGAGGACAAAGCCGAGAATCAGGGAGTCGACAGTTTTGCGTTGTCTCTTGGCAGTCTTAAAGGGTTCTTTTGATACCCAACGAGGTCGTGTCGTAATAACGAGATAGTCGATTGTCCCGGGTACGAGGTACACATCCATAATGAAAACGTACCTCGTAAGGGGAAACAATGCACGCGGTTGGAACGCGTGCGGAAAATGATTCGGGCCTTGGTAACAGCCTGCAGAGACTCACTCTTCTCGTATATCCCATGCTGCAAAAGATGCTGAGTGGAGCCTGATGCATTATTGTTGGTTGAAGGTGAACCACTCTCGGGTAAATGGATTGTTTTAATAACTTTAAAAGCATATCTCGTCTAGGGACCGCGGTTGCTGTGTTTTTTTCACAAGCCACTTGAAAGGGTGTCGAGGATTTCTATTGCGTTCAACCATTGTTCTTCCGAATGCATGGCTTGCAGATGCTCGTTCGCAGCATCGACTTGTTACCGACTCTTCGAATGCTCGTCGTACCCTTTCCAAAACACACCCCAGATGCCTCTTCCGTTACAGTCTTAACTAATCAAGGATCGAACGCACGGCTGAATAAATATTCAGCTGGTGATTCGTCCTGTGCGGAATTAGCTTAGAAATTATGCATCGTCAATGTTGTTGTTACTTTCATCAAAATCATTTTTTTTCCCTCAATTTTCAGTTTTCAGTAGCATGCAGGAATAGTGAAGAGTGGGTTTGGGCAATTCAAACGAGACAGGTATTGACAGGGTAGCGTGACGTTGTAACGTAAAACACCGGAATTATACAGAAGAATATTTTCTATTAAATTTATACAGACGAGAAATATAAAACGTTTGATAGGTAATAGACAATAGACGACAGTATTGACGATATAGTGTTATCGCTATTAGTCGTTGTATATATATGCATATGTATATGCATATGTGTATATACATATATATATGTATAGTGTACAGCTTCGCGTAGATTTAACAGAATATTTTATTGTTGTAATAATATATTTCATTTATGTGTGTGTGTATGTATGTGTATGCCTGTGTGTGCGTGTGTGTGTGTATATACATATTAAAAGAGTGATAGATACAATGAAATATACCTTAAACTATGTCAAGTACGTATGTATACGTATATCATGTTTTTATGCATGCATCTGTGTGTCTGTGTTTATAGCTTTTATGTGTTTGTATATTTTTTTAAAGTCTCCTTATAATTATTCTAAAATCCTTATGTAACATTCAACTTTTTGCTTCGATATTATATAATTATTTATATATTATATGTATATATATATACACACACACATATATGTATATATGAGACATTCCACGCCAATTCAGGAAATCAGGAAATGGTTGACCATGACACATTTAAAAACTTCATCCAGGATTTTTCAAACGTTACTCCTAAAGAGCTTCAAAAAAAAATGTTCAAATATTTGTAATCAATCGTCTTTACCTTATGATTTTTTAAACCCATCTCAAAAATACTCTGATCGATTTTTATGAAACAAAAAAAAAAAAAAACATCGATGGGGGAAACTTGGGATGGGTTTAAAAAATCGTAAGGTAAAGACTAGTGATTACAAATATTTGAAAACTTTTGGGGAAAATTTTCAAGGGTCTTAGTAACGTAGGAAAAATTCTTGGTGAAATTAAAACATGTTATGGTCAACCGTTTACTGAGTTGGCGTGGAATGCCACATATATGTATATATATATATATATATATGTGTGTGTGTGTGTGTGTGTATAGCATGTGTAACATTTATTACGATTTTCAAAACCCTCTGTCTCATATTCGTATATATAATAAATCACCAAACTATTTTCAATTCCTTGACCCTTAGTTTATTCAGTTTTAATTTGTTCCGGACGAGGTCAGCAGTGGTATTATACATATATTGTATATATTTATCGTCCAGTAATGTAATCATAACGATGAAGTAACCGTTGTATAATTATAATTATGACAATCACGATAACCTGGGTGCACGGTGAAAATTCAATGGGTCGTATTATATGGGCAATAATGGCATTAGGTATAGTACACATTATACTTAGCTATGTTATTCAATTATAAAGACGGTGCACGATGATGATCGATATCATCCTCGCATAATAATGACACCTCGTTACAATAGAAATGATAATCAAAATAGATAACAATAATAGCTATAATATTGCATGCCGAGGAAGTATTTATGGGACAAGACACGACATTTGCGCCTGGCACGTGAGATTATTCAAAATAATAATTAAAATCTTATTAAAAATATTCTATTCTTTTATTTTTATATCACTTCGTATCACTTTTAAATAATTCCGAGAATCAGAAACGCTTTTCAATACTTTTGTATGTTCGTAATTTTATGTATGTTCATAGGCGAAAAAATTCCCATCAAAATATTCCACATAGAAATACCAATACGAGACAAGTTTGGTGTTTAATAAATGTTTTACCCATTTTTGGCAAAATTTTCAAAAGTTTTCACCGCCCCGCGTGCCAGAATCAACCGGCATCCGTATTTGCCTCGTAAATATAATATAGACATTTCTTTATCCTCTCGATCGTAATTTTCTTTTCTATTTTTTTTTTTTTTTTTATCATCGTTTTTTCCCTTCAATTTTTATTATATTAACATTTATTCACAACCAGCTGATGATTTGTGATATCTATTTTCTTTAACGGCTATAATGAAAAAACCGACACATGCACAGATGAATTTTTTTTTTTTTTTTTCCTTCTCTTCTGACATTTATACACATATAATCTTACTTGTGTAGCGGTAATAGTTATATTAAATATTATAGCGTAAAATGGTGATTTCCCAACAACGCTTAGTTTTAATTTTATATTTCAACAGTAATTAGGTGTGTGTGTGTGTGTGTGTGTGCGTGTGAACTTTAACCGCGGTCTGAGATTTGGCTGCTGAATCGGAGAGCCTTTAAATTTTGTAAAATTTCGAGCTCGTTGCGAACCGTCGAAAATTCGTGCTTAAGAACGTATAATTAAAGATGTTCAGTTTGCAAATTTCTTCAGAATCGTGGCAAACAAGTTGAAAAATTAAGTATGTCATAATGATAAATCGACGTTCACGTTAGTCAAGCTCCCCAAAACACGACTTCAGGGGTTCGGTAATTTTGCGGATATGGTTCCACTGGCTTACTTCCAAAGCCACGTGTTTCCAAAGTGCGGCACGTACCTATAAAACGGATATTGCGAGCCGTGAAATAACTCGTTAACGGTAACTGCCTTACGTACATTACCGCGTTGACAATAAGCTCCGCGAAAATGAGGGTGGATTTTGTATGGCGCGAATTACAAGGTCACACGAAGATGAAGTTAGACAAGCTAACGATAAGAAGAAGACTCCGAATAAGAAATCGCAAATTGCAGGATTAAAATATGCGATCGAACTAATTTAATGAGTACCATTGAAAAAGCTTTTGAAGCTGCTGAATTCGATTCACAAATTCATGTCATTAACAATATTGACGAGATTAAACTTACGTTGTGAAAATTTTTCACGGCGAAGAAATTACACCAATCGTAACGTTCCAACTTGTTACACCCAACATTCATTATTGTTTTTTTTTTTTTTGTTCAAAGTGATTTGATTTTTTTTCTATAAATTCAGTAACGAGTTTAACATCATAATCAATTCTTAATGAAGTAATCGTAGACTAATCCATTCCCACTAACGCTCACGGAGTTTCTGTAGGAATTACTGAGAAACTTGTTCTGAAAACAGCTGGGTTGAGTTTTGAATTCTTTTTTTGTTCCTGAATCGATTTTCTATGAATTTTCCAATTCCGCTAAAAATTATTGATGAGTTTAAATTTAATTGAAAACCTTGCTTTTTTTTTCGTACGCGCGCGGATGAAGTTATCGTGCTTAATCGTCGACGTTTTTTCTGTCAATTTCCCAAAAGTCGATGAATTTAAAAACAAAGAAGACTTGAAAGTCGGGTGAAAGTCTCCTTAACGAATTTTGCAATAGACTTATTGACCAGCAGGATCATTTCCCACAACGCGTTTTTGCTAACCGATGCGAGTGGCGTCGGATCGACGCTGCAGATGTCTGGCAGGATTACGAATCGCTCGGCGCCAGTTCTTGTATATTCATGTATTTGCATACTGCACATTCCGCTTCAATTTTTACATACGACAAACGATTACGAGATTATATCACTAGGCTCGCGTGTTTTTAATGATCAAAGCCGTTTCTCGTGCACGTTACAATGTTTGAAAATCAATCTTAGAAAATCGAAATTAAATAAAATAATATATCCCGATATCTTAACTTACACATTCTTACAATGTCGATGATCCAACGACGCGACGCGATGTATTAAAAAAAAATTGTTTTTGTTGTACAAGTTTGTAATACGATTCAGTTTATTCGTAATTGTACCGTGATTTTCTGTAAATCTGATCCAAGTTTTTTTTTTTTTTTTTTTTTTACTTTGATTCTGCACGTCCTGCGAACCGAATTTCAATAGGCACGAAATATATTCTGATCTAAGAAAAGTTCCTCTCTTTTTGCCTATTTAAAAAAAAATAAATTAAATATTGTAACACTATAGTGTAACCAGCAAGATGAATTCCCTAATTACGTATTCTAAAATCTCTAAATGCCACAATACAGCATTTTATACGGGCGTAACGTTAATAATTGTTCTCTTTTTTATGTACTATAATAGTTAGTTATAGTTTTTATAAGTATATATGTATAATGCGTGCTCTGAAAAGGATCAACAACGGTATATATATATATATATATATATATATGTATATATGTATACATATTTATAGAACTATATGTGTACCATATGTATAAGTAGTAATCATTTTACAGTACACACATACGTATATATAAATGTATATATATATATATATGTATATATACTATACGTATAATCATTCGATAATATATTTTATATGTACAAATAAGAATAATTTTCTGTCTATGATTATGTTTGTCGTATGTACGTGTTTTTTTGTTTCTTGGTATTAACTATTTATTTTTTCCTGTTCCTTCTCACCTTTTTACAATTTTTTCAATCACACGGGTAGGACTTAACGTATCCTGTAGGCGTTTGCGAAAATTGATTTTACCTCGATATAATCTATTTAACACTAGAACTACCGAGTTAAAATCTAACATGAAATAGGAATTTTGAAATGAAATTGTAAAAGCAGTCATTTTTATTGGTCTGGTAGTTCTAGTGTTAGCTAAAATTCAAAACCTAAGATCACAAGTCAATTACGTAGAACTTAATTTAAACTTGTATCCTTTCAACTGGTAGAAAAAAAAAAAACTGCAATCAACAAAATTTAAATTGCTAAGCCAGATGAGCAATAATTCCAGAGCAATTAGATCATTGTCTCCTTGTTTCAATTTGATTTCCGAAAAGTTATCGGTACTTAAACTTTCGGTATAATTGTATTTGCAGTTGTCCATTTCATTTTTTTTTCTCTCTCGTTATTCAGAAAGCATTCTTTTCAGAAAATTCAATCGAATGAACACGGAAAACAGGCTTTGATTTTTCATCTCTGTTATGCGTGAACTCTTTTAAAAATTACAAATTACTATTGAGTTCACTAATTCTTGCACAAATTGTGAAGTCAACTTTTTATATTTTCAAATTGTACACCAACTCCATTCCATTGACCCGCAACAGTTTTGATTACTTATCTCAAAAATCTCCTCAGTTATTTTTAGACAGTAAAATATAGTACGGCCTACTGCTGGATGCATAACGTATTACGCAATTGTACAAATTCATTTGATTACGTATTTCTTTGTCGTGTTTTTTTTTTTTTTTTTTCTATTTTTTACATTCTTATTTAAGAAAAGACAAGTTTAGGAAAATATTCTTTGGTTTTCTCTTTCGTCTAGCTGTGATTACAGATTCCATCTGTCTGCCGTTTGAACGTAAACTAGCTCCTCACCTCTAAGAACGCGAATTCGTTACGGATACACTCGGCCGCAGTGATTCTGAGACGTCCAATTTTTTCTACGAGTCGGTTAAGTTGGCAATGCATAATCAGTCCGCAACGCCACCGCCGGCCGGCCGCGAAACTATCCGAATCATTGTAAACATAACATAACCCATGACTTACAAATTTTTTATTTTTGACTTAGATTATTAAAATGTTTTCTCTGTTCCATACACGTGTAATCGAATTTTGTATTTTTTGGTTAGATTCGACAGTTATAGAGTACATCACATTTACAAATATTGAGCCTGAAACCTGTTTTGTAACCGACAAGCGGTGGCGCTGCCGTCTGATTCTGCCGTGCCAACGTAAAGAACTCGTCGAGGATATTGTAATCACTGTGTTTTCATTTCTTCACTCCGTTTCATAATCACTGCTGCCAACTGTCGTCAATTCTCTGCTGTTGCATGAAGGATTGAAGACAAGGTGAAGGCAGGCCGTACTAAAGCCGTATCTGATATCTTACATATTCCTGATTCATCAGCTGTTAAATTGATCATCGTAATTGCAGAAAACTAATTATAAGATGTACAAACAGCAGACGATACCAGCAATGAAATATACATGGATATTTATGCTTGTATAATGTATGTATAATGTAAGATTTGTGGCGAATTTAGGAATTTATATTATCATCTTAAGATATAATTTCATTTACACACGTTATGTTAGCCGTAACTGCATGGGTACGACATTCGTAAATATATACATTAAAACATACTTATGTCCATGTATACCATATATGTATAATATATAAATATACTTTTTTTTTCAAACATGTTACACACCGTCAGTAATTTAAATATTATTTATCTATATATGTGTCGAATTGTCAGACAAAATTTGATATGTTTTAATAACGGTCATCGCAGTCCTACTAGATTATACGGTTTTCAATTATTATTTGAACAGGTGCGAATAATGCGATTATAAATTCTAGTAGAAGCCATATTTGCTTCGCGATGACAGTTTCAAATTCCTTAATTTCTTTTGATCGTTACTTCTTTTTAATACAATATGTGTTTTTGTGTATGGTTGTTTTTATTTCGTTTATTCTTAATTCTTTTTTTTTCTGCAATAGCATTCGCGAAAGAGTGACTAGAGTGAGGAGATTTTTCTACGTGTACGCCGTCTTTGTCAAGCCGTACACATAATCGATTGTCAAACACAATCTCCGCTTTTTTTTTTAGTTTTTTTTCTGTTTTTTATTCGATTAGTCTTATTGTTATAACTTCAGTATGTTATGTATATATACATACACTACGTATATATTTCCGGATAAATATACACTTATATATACACATATATATATATATATATATATATATTTGTTTTATATATGTATCTGTATATGTAGGGAATTCAATGCGAAACCCTACCAACATCTGACCCTCACCATTTTTGATTTTCTTCAAAATAATTTCAGCAATTTTCACAAATCTGAAACAATACCTTGAATTTTTTCGGATTTTTTAATGAACTGATTGATTATTTATAAATACTGAGAGTGACTTTGAAAAGGACCTTGTTTAAAATTATCAAAAAATTTGCAAATACTGTATTTTCCTTTCCAAATATCTCAAGACTGGGGCCGTGATGGACTGATTCCTTGTTAATTTTTTTTTTTTTTTTTTTTTTTTTTTTTTAGCACATTCAATTTCTTGATCAACTAAAACGTTGTTTGAACGGTTTGAAAATTCTCTGGAAATTCTCAAAACTTTTATTTTTCAGTTAGAACATTTCTAGACCGGTTTCATTATGAAGGTGATGAGAAAAGTTCAATGCGCCAAAAAAGAGACAAAAACCGCTCCATATTGAAAAATGTCTAGAATATTTCTAACAATAAGTGAAGAATAAAAGTTCCAAGAATTTTTTGGGAAATTTTCAGACCGTTCAAACAATGTTGCACCTAAGTAAAAAGATTAAAAGTGTTAGAAACAAATGGGAAAAAATGTGAGAAATGGGAATTCAAGCTCGGTCTTGAAATGTTTAAAATATAAAATACAGTTTCTGAGAACGTTTCAAGAATTTTAAAAAAGTTCCTTGTCAAAATTGCTTTAAATATTTGTAAGTAATTAAGCAGTTGAATAAAAAAATCTGAAACAATTCCGGGTACTGTATCAGAGTTAGGACAATTACAGAAAAAAGTTTTAAACACAATCGGAAATAATGAGAATCGGAAGTTGGTGGATTTCACATGGAATTACCCATATACAGAGTGAATATCTAACGACAGAATGTTCCGTCATCTGCTACAGTTTAATACACATGCATTACAATCCTAAAGCAGTTATTTGCCAGGGCGATCAACAGTCGTGAACATAATCTCAGAAATGTTAACAATTATCGCTGGCAGTTGCGTTCAATACTGACAATTGTCGAAATTTTTGAGGTTACATACGTCGCCGTGAACTATCGTCTAAATTTATGACAGTTGGTCACCCTGGTAAACAACTGCTCCTAGATTGTAGCGCATGCGAATTCAACCACAGCAGACGACGGACCATTCCGTCCTTAGATAATAACTCTGCATATTCATACGTATAACTTCGTATATATAACTCGTGTAATAATACTGTCAGTTGAGCTACTGTTAACTGAAAACCAGTGGAAATATTCCGACTTTGAGTAATTTGATACAGAATAAATTCCTAACGACTGCATGTTCCGTCGTCAGCTATAGCTTAATACGCATGCGCTGCAATCTGAGAGCAGTTGTTTGCCATGATGACCAACCGTCGTAAGCGTAAACTCGAAAAATTTTCAGCTTTCGCTGGTAATTATGCTGATAACCGACAACTGTCAAAATTTTTAAGGTTACGTACGTCGCGACGAACTGTCCTTTGAATTTGTAACGGTTGGTCACCCTGGCAAACAACTGCTCTCGGATTGTAGCACGTGCGTATTAAATTTTACCAAACTGCGATACGTGCAGTAGTTAGGAAATCACTCTGCTTAATCTACATATATGCTTACGTCTACACTCCACGCAAACCACGTAAATTATTCAAACACGATATATATTATCAAGACGCGTAATATAATTCATATCATATCCTTAACGGTATGTATATTAGGGTGGTCGTTAATCTCGTGTCCAAAAAAAACTTCAACTTGAAGCATCCCAAACTGATTGCAAATAATTTAAAAAAAAACACATCCAAAGTTTCAGGATCTTCTATCGATGAAAACGCGTTGAAGAAAAGCTTGGATTCTTTCACTCACGCAAAACAATTCACTATCGGGGAAACTGATTCTAGCGTAAAAAAATAACTGTGATATGAGTAACATTTCTTTCTGTGGAAAAAAAATTCCACGAGAATTTCGTGAGAATTTAAATTTTTTATTCCAAAATAAAATCAATTTGAGACTGAAATTTTTTTCTTTCCACGGTTTTTGATCAATCTCTTCTGCAGAACACGATGGCGCGATGGCATGAAGAAACCACTTCTTTGAAATTTGCTTTATACAAATAAAACGTGTATTTTTTCATATTTGCAATAAATTTGAGCTGTGTCAGTGATAAAAAAATTTCCGACCCCAAACAAAGGACTTTCCTCTGATGCACATATATGAGGTAACCCCCTCAAATTTCTTTTCATAGTGTATACGACGTAAATGTGTATCATTCATTACAGATAATTTTCGAATACCTATTGATCGAAAATATGTTAAATCGCGAGATATTACACACCTATAATAGTTGCTCTTACTCTGCGACGGAGAAATTCCTTCCAATTACAATGATCAATTTATTTGAATCCGAAAGTTTACATTTTAACAACTGTTCTACAGAGATCGAAAACACAGACCACGCTTTCCCTGCATTTTTTCCATCACTTTTAATCTTATTTTCAAGCTTGGCAGAGATTGAAAATAATCGTTATCGAACCTTGTTCAAAAATCGTCCACTGTTTGAAATATCATTGAATTAATAAAGGTTTGTCTTATTGCAGTGACTGGCCAATCTCGTAACTTGTATGTACCAGAATATTCTCACATTTTTCTATCGGCAATCTTCTCTAAAATTTCCTAACGATTTCAAGACACTGAGTCGAATCACTACCAACTGTAACATTTGTATAGCCATTCTCCTCTTGTGCGAAACAACCCTTATAATTCGGAAAAAAACTTCAATGCTGTTTCCCGTTTTTCTTTTTTTTTTTGGATTTGTTTTTTTCAATCCAGCATTCGTTCTGACTAAAAATGATGGGAAATACGGTCAAATGTCGGAGTAATCTTGAATTTCGAACAAGTTAAACAAAGTTTGAGTGATAAGCGATGAAAATATTTACGCTTTGTAGTATTCTTCAATCCGATATTATACGAATTGTTAGGAATAGTGTTTAAACAACACTCACACTAAGAATTAAAGTCGTCTTTACATATAACGTTTTTGTTTTTTCACATTAAAATCCCTATATCTATGATAGATGGAAAAAGTGTGAAATTTCTCCGCCTTGCAGAATGTCTCTATAATTCTACCCCTGAATTAATGGCTACGAATTCAACGTTTGAATTATCTTACGTGCCCCACATAATAATCAGGCATTTTTGGATATCCCCTTAACACGATTACCTTCAATTTATACTTAAGTTTACTTGGAACAAACCGGGCATATTTACTGCGAATACCCACGTCGATAAATTTTAACCATAATTGAAAATACGAATTCTAACCGCGTCTTCTGTAGCTCCCTTTGCTTTTGCTCCGTAATAACTTTTCTCAAATCTTTGATCCCACCGCGAGTGATCGCGGCAAATTTTTATTGTTTATTATTTGTATCTTATATTATAATGTATAGCGAGTAAAAGTTATACGCATGTAAATACAGGTATATTGAAAATCACAGACAATCAATTAATCGATTAATTATGGAAAATAATTATTTTGTACGAAAAACAACGCCCTGATTTTAATGCGTTAGAATACATCTCACGGGAATCTCCCGATCAGTTTTAACCAAGTTTAATTTTACGGCTGATCAAGCTGGTTATAAATCATGCTCGAGAAACTGTACCTACTTTACCTATGTATGTACATCTAGTATATGATTGTCGTACGCTCACTCGAAGTGGAACTGCCCGTCATTTGATCATCTCTTAAAAAAAATTCTGAACTCGGTTATTTCTCGAAAGAAATTCAATTTATTTATCAAGGTGGAAACTTTCAGAATTTTATGACCAAATTACGCTTCGACGAGAAACTCGCACAAGATTTCTGAATCACTCAAATCGTTCGTTACGAATTCAGAAAAAAAAATACATTAAAAACTATAGATTTTTATCACAAATATTGGCAGAAGAAGCGAAAATACTTGTCTGAATAACTCGATTAATAATACCGTTGAGAAATTCATAAATCTTTTGCGAGATATCCTGCGGAGAATTTGACTGAACTAATTTTCATCAGGATACTCTCAGGATACTGCTGAAAAAAAAATTACTGAAGAGTAACCTGCAGCAATGGATAAAATAAAAACAAAAAGAAAGAAAAAAAAAAACAGATCCGATCATCGACCGATCACGCCCTGAGAAAATACATTTTACATTGTAATATATCTTGTTTCTATCGTGGCTCCTGATTCTCCCACTTCGAGAACCGTCGACACGTTGAATCTAGGATAAAAGTGCAGGACGAATTAGCAGATAATAGTGATAACGAGAGGTAAATAGAAAATGGAATGCCGAGGGCTGGTTGAAGCCGAATTAATTCTTTGGCGGGGTCTGGCTCAGAGACGATGGGAGCCCGACGAAAGTGGAGCTGCTGAGCCTCGAGGTGCGGGGCTCGATCTCAAGGGACATTCGATACATGTCCTCCTCTTCGAGGAGCAGAGATGGGTCCAACAGGTAGTTGGTCACCTTCGTGATCACCTCGATCTTGTACGGCGTCTGCTGGAAGTGTCGTATCTCGCGGATAACGTGAGCGATCTGCGAAAAAGTATTCGACCAATTTGTAATTCACATCAGAAACAGCGACGAATTGGAACCCAAGAAAATATACCGTGCATCGCTTCATATCATTGTCGTAGAATAGAACAACGGCATAAAGTTCAATCGTTGGTTAAGTTGGCATGGAATGCCCGATATTTGACCTCTGTTTACCCACCATTCGCATCTTCGAGAAATTCAGAAGACCGTCTTCGGTGAAGTTCGGCGTTCCCTCCTCGATGAAGGACAGATCTGTCAAGTAAAGGCCCAAGTAAGGGATGCAGGGTGGATCGCAACGATGCAAGGCGTCTCGGAGGTTTCTGAACCGGCCATCCGAAGAGACGATGGCCTGAAGTCGCTCGATGTTTTGCTTCGTCTGAAAATTGGTGCAGGGCTCACGGAAATTCAATGGAAGAAATTCGTTGAACAATGGTTGTGATTCGTGACGGGACTGAGACAGACTCGTTCAAGCTTGGTACGATTCAAACATATCGTTATTTTGTTGCATCGTTCATTCAAAGTCAGGATTTGAAAATGTTATCAAAAGGTGTCTCAAGCTCGCTTTGCTCGGTGACCAGAAATTTTCTCGCCTTACCGTCTTTGAGACCTTCTCCCAGGTCTTTTTGAGCCTATAAACACTGCTGTTGGTGAACGCTGCGCATATCTGAAGGACTCCATTGTAATTGTGAAGTACCCTGCTAATGTCGGCAACAGCGGCCCATTTCTCGATGGCCGCAACCCTGGAGGCCATGCTGGACCGCCGAATGATCTCGGACACGACGAGCTGGGAAAATTTGTTGAACCGTCTGGTCATCAGGATGATGTGCGGTGCCCGCGTCGCTTTGTCAGTCTTCATCCAAGCCTGGCCCAAGAATTCCCTGCAACGATTTTTCGTTGATTAGGAACCAGGTTATTCATTTTTTCGAATGTACTTTTGACTCGATGCTTACTCGCTTGCAATCGCGACAAAGATCTGATGGTCCAGGTACGTCATCTGTTCGGCTATTTCCAGCGCCGACAGGGTCTCGATACTCTCTTCACTTGGTCTCTGAAAACAGAAAGCAGAAATTAAGAGGAAAAAAACCTGCCAAGTGGCTAAGAAACATCATTTTCTCTGTAGGTAAGTCCATCCAGGATTGTAATCGGACCGAAACAGGTTCGTCTCTCTGATTTCAGGCCAATGTACAACATTTTTATTCAAATTAACGAAAAAATCTAATCATTAAATGGAATGGGGATAGTGGTAGAGAGAATAAACTAGCCAAGAATGCTGAACTAAATTAGATGTAACTCGCTTGAGCTGTTCGTGAGATATTTAGGACCCAGCAAAGCATGCCGCAGAACGAAACAGGCACGTCTTAATCCATCCAAATTCACGCACCTTCGGTGGTGCGAGCAGCTTCTCCAAATTGACTTTGCTGCTCTCGGGTTCCTCCTTGGTTATGAGCCTGAGTAGTTGACTGGCAGCCTTGTGCTCGGCGGGCAGAAGGTTTGGGCTGTAAGTAATGTCGTCGAGGAACTCGATGGTCAGGTCCTTCAGTCGCTGGTCGAGCTCGAAGTCCTGGGCGTGCTTGGAGACCCAGTGCCTGAGGACGTTGAGGACGCGCATCGTCGCCGCCGTCGACATGACGGACTCCTTGCGTCTATTCGTCTCACGGCAAGACCCGCTTCTGACGCTTACGTCACCGACGCTACAGCGTCCCGGCGCCTTATCAGGTGGGTTGCTTGATGCTGAAGTAGCGATCGCGAAAGCCGCGGCCGCCGTTGAAGTGCTGCTCCTGTTATGCAAGATCATTGATTGATGGGTGAGTTAATACGGTTGAGGTGAGGGGTCTTCATCTTTCGACGATTTTATATACTTGTTCAATTAGTTGTTTATCTACTCTTGTTCTTCCGTTTGCTCGTTCTTTCAACTTATTCGATATAGGTAGCTACTTCATTCTTTCCAAGATGTACCAGGCTTATCGTCATTCTTCATCCAATAAACGAGCCCAGCGACCAAGCAAGCATGGTAACACTAAAACCGCAAGCGTTTATGGGTCGGGTTCTATAACGTATCATTCTAATAACCAAACTATTTGACCTTGGATCAATTATTCAATAATAATAATAATAATAATAATAATAATAATAATATATACATATACATCAATATTAGCCTGCTCGTTGTTTTCGAGCTTGTTATTTTTCCGATCCTCGTTATTAAGGAATTTATTATAAGCCAGATCAGCGGTAACCGACTTTACAGCCCCAAAAGTAGGCTATTATCGAAAGGCTACTTTGCTTCAAACCCTCAGTGACCAGTGAACCAGGGTCACCTTGATCACGTCACTTGGACACATCGTGCGTCCGTTGTAATCACTGACTAAAAACGAACTTCTGACCCAGTTTGATACGTTTAAAGATGTTTCGGTCTCAAGAACTGCAGGTTAAAAAATGATTGAAATTAAACAATTGTAAACTGGAAGCCTGGGGGATGCGAAAAAACTGCACGAAAGATGTGAATCTCTGTGTTTCAAAATGTTGAAGAAATGTTAATTTTCTTTATACAATGAATTGACTAGTTTGTTTCTTTTATTTCAATTGAAACTTGGTGAAAGCAAATCGTCTGTAAAAAATATTCTTGCAAAGTTAGACTCTTCGGCAAGTCAAGTGCTGACAGAAAAAATCAAAGAATTACTAAACGTTGAAATAAAGATTCCAGCAGAGATATCTGATATTTTTTCCGCACAGGTTAACGTTTATCGAAATAATTCAAAACTGTTGAACTAAGCAAAAAAATTATTGAATATCTCAGAAAGAATGAATGTCAATCGTATATTTATAAGTTTCTCTTTTTAAATCTCTAACAGATATTTTGTACTGGATTATTTTCTTTTTTTTTTTGTTGGAGGAAACTTTCACCAGAGTTTATATAACTGGACTTTTGGAAGTGAACAATTAAAGAAAACCGTTTTGAAGATTCGAACTCAGGATATTTCGAATAAGTTTTTCAGCAAAAATCAACCTACATTGCGAATAACACCCAAAATACTGATACTATCTATTTATTTATCAATCTAGCTATATTAGGATGGTTCTCATTTGACCGATGTCGGAATTTCAATTATACCGCCCCTCATTTGTTTCTGAATAAAAAAACGAAAATTACGAAGTGAATACGATTCTTCTAACTTGATCTTTACTATCCGCTGTAACGACGGGAAGTTTTCCATTTAAAATACACGTGATTTTCATGTGTTCTAATGTTATTATTTTACTGAAACATTTAATCTTTGCCGAAAAAATTAATTTTGTGTATAATTTACAGGGTACTTTCAAGTGGGAAAAAAAAGAAAACATGTATTGTCCGTCCTAAGGCATTTTTAACCAGCTTAATTGAATATTTCACTTTTATCAAATTAAAAGCGGATGATTGTTACCTAAATATCTTTTTGGTGACTTCGTTGAAACCTAAAATTCTTCATATTATATTTCTGGATAACCTGAATACGTAATAAGCGTCAGATATGACTGATATCTCGCTTTTTTCTCACCATTCTCAATTAAAACATAGAAAAATATCGAAATAAGGATAATAAAATTGTCTTAGAATGGCCAATGCATTTTTATGTATTTTTTCGTTGAAAGTACTATCAACCCTCGTCAATTCCATATAAAATTAATTTATTTCGTCAAAGACTAGATGTTTTAGTAAAATAATAACAGCAGAGGATAAAACATCACGTCTATTTTAAATTGAAAACTTCGCGTCGTTACAGTGGATAGTAAAAATGAAGTTACATAGGACATTTATATTTTGCTCAAAATTTTTTTTTTTTTTTTTTATTTAGAAACAAATCAGGGGTTGGCACCATAAAAATTACAACATCGGGCGAGTAAGAACCACCCTAATCTATATACTAGCATAAGTTGCATCCTCTACGTTTGCTACCACATACGTACCATTTATTTGTATACAATTTAGTTCACGATTATATTTCTACAATTTTCATCGATCAATTCTTCTATCAAACATATGCGATCGTTTTCAAAAATGCTGACATTCTCCTTATTTTCATCAACTGATTCAGGTTCCCATAAATATCTAATTTCTTAATCATATTCCCCATATGCTGTTTCCGTAATTCTAGTCTATCTCCATCACGACGATGCGATAATACAGACAGGCGTCATTCTCAGCTCGTGCAAAAATCGCGACGATGAGGCAGAGATGCTTCGCTATTTTGAGGATATCATCTTCGGAACGCGCCAAGCGTACAGCTCAGTGGAAAATTATACGGGAATGAAAAAACGTAGAATCAGGGTTCAGAACGTGAAGCTGAGATTGATCGATTTGAGTTTTGTCGAATGAATTTTTCCTCGGCGTGGAAACAACTCGAATACCCATCAATTCCTAATGACTTCACCGTATCGTTTAAGGGGTGCATTTTTTCACTCAATATCTTTACCGCAGAAAATCATCGTTTCGATTGAATCCAACCTTCGTTGATGCTGTACGCTTACGCGTGGTTGAGTAGGCTTAACGATCTGACATTGAATACATACTGCAGAAGAAGTCCAGGGTCCGTAATCATGCAGAGTTACAAACGTGCGAGATGAAAATAGTATTAATGACATTTCGAATGAGATTACTTACCACAAAGGTTCGTGTCCAATGCTACGAATGACGCAAAACACAACACACGAATATACAGTTTAATAGTAAAGAACATCGAAAATCATTCGTATATATCGGTATCGGTTAATAGTATTTACCGGATTGCGGTTGGTTGTTATAAATTTAGAAGAAGAAAAATAATTCACACGTTCACCAAAATTTTGCACACTTATGTCACAATATGCGTGATGCACTTGAGGCACTAAGCCTCGGAAGAATAACGGTTTCTTATACATCTTCTGCCACAGAGAAAACGCAAGAACTCGTAAATAAGCCAACAAAAAGCTACGATGGTGATTCTGTACGTGTATGTAACAGTATAACAATAATAGTAGTGATAATAATCGTTATCGTAATAATAATACAGTATATAATAATATGTGAATATATAAAGACGGCAGTGTAGAGATACGAGTATATAATGATAGGTAGTATAGAATTTTAAACAACGGACACAAATCATCCATGCTCGACAGTTGGGTCAACTCTTTACGACATTCAACATTTAGTAGCGAGTTAAAAACTGGCAACATTTTCTTTTATTCCACCGCGTATGGATGTATATTATATGTATTGCAATGCGAATAGTCACTTTGTAAACTGCGGTCTATTTTCAAGCAGTATAAGTCGAGTAGGCACGATCACGATTTCAAAACTCCTGCATGGTATTTTTTTTTTTTTTTTTACGCTGCACGTTATAGTTTTCGAATTATCCTAGTAAATAAAATGGAATATTTAGAATTTACTGATGGCAGTTTAACAAATGTCGCGCAAAAAAAGGAACATATATTCAAAAACTAAACTATTATACATTTCAGCACTGTTCAAGTTCACGAATAAAACTCGCCTTGTAACGTTCCTGAAAAATTTTCACTTTCAACAAACAAGCGCGGATCTAAAACATTCATCTTCGCGGTGTTCTTCGTTCAACTTTACTCAGATTTAGACGTATTAACTTCCAAAATTCTGTTTCGATAGTTAAAACTGCATAGCAAAATATCAGCGTTAAATCTTGTAACTGAACAGACAGCCCCTAATTGTGTTCGTGTTCATCCGGCCTGCTCTACTAAAGCAAAAGCGTTAGTCACGTTTTTGTCGTCATAAGTTATACTCGAAAATCGCAATATTCGGTCAAAGCTTTCCTCAAACGATCGCAATTCTTTACGGCGGTAACGGCGATATTTTTTTTTAACGCGAATCTGTGTTTCCAATCACCTCACAAGGACCAAATGACATTAGAATTTACCGAGGAAACACGACGATTGCGATAATGTATCCTCTTATTTTTGGTTCAAATTCTTCTGCAAATATTCCCGAGAGGATAAAGAGCTGATAGGAGACAATGCGACCAACCTTCGTTGGCTCTTCCGAAAACTAGTAATCACAACTCCCGCCTTGCTCGAAATCTGCTGACTGTCGTGCTGGAAACTCGGCCTCTGGGATCCCGAGCCCATTTCGTTATCCTGTATCGATCGCCTCCCCATGAGATAATTCTGAAAGCAGATTTAGGAACAACGAGATAAGATTAACTGATCAACCTCTCGAAAGTGATAAGGCAAAATCAAACGAATAGATCGAAACCGTTCTTCCGAGTATTTTCTCGAAATCCAGAATATATTGTGAGTAATTTGATTGATATGATGATTTCATGATATATTTGATTTTGATCACCTCATAATTATCAACACAAAAAAAGAAAATTTGAAAATCTGAAAGGACTAGGATTCGAATTGAAAATCGATATGAATATCCAATAAGAACAGTATGATGCAAATTGAAATAACAAATGAGCAACAAATGTCAAACTCGCCCCTGTAATCGTCGAAATAGATCCACTCCGCATCGAAGCCGGAGGTGCGGAGGCGATCGACGCCCGGTGTTCCGAGTAGTGATGACTGTGATGATTGTGATGATTGTTGTGCTGACAGTGGTGTTGATAAAGATCAGCCGGAGGGGTCGACTCTTCGTCAGTCCAGTTTGAGTCGTCTTTTTCCAAGCAGAACCGTCTGCCTCTCGGAGACTTTGGGGATTTTGAGGGACACTCGGACCGCATTGATGATTTCGGCGATGGTGGCGGAGGATCGTCGTAGGTGAATTGTACCTCTGTGAAATTGACGGATTTCAATATTTTGTACATTCCCAGAACGTCAATTAGTACGCTCACAGAAATTTTTAGTCCCGGTTACCGCTCGGTCCTCAACTATGTTCATTTTTTACCACAATCGAAAAATATAGTTCTAGGTACAAAATGAAAATTAGTTTCGTAGCTGTTACCGGAAAGTCTGGTATCCGTTACTATTCTTTCTCATTACGATCACCGTTACTATATTTTCTTGTAACTGTTGAGAAAATTTAACGCTTGTGCAATGATAAATTGATGTTAAAGCCTTGTTTGATTAAAAAAGTAGAGTAAACCGAACAAACTGATTTTGCGTTGCAAGAACCAAAAAAAGATCAACGATAGCGCAAAATGGTTGCCAACAATATTCAAACAGTTTTTTCAACGATACTTGTGTTACTGAATTTTTCTAGTCACTGTATGTACAACGAATTCATCTGTCGAAGAATCCAAAACCATTTCCGTGTCATAACTCGAAATCATTGCTGTAAAGTTCGACCGGTAGATTTAATTTGAAAACATTTCTTTAACATTCATTTTGTTTCAAGCTCCGAAAGTTGCGAATCAAAATTACTCGGTGAGAAGTGAATAAATTGTGCGTCCCTCGAATTTTTACGTTTTGGGGTATACTTAACACTTGTTTTCACTGCTCGACCATCGTTTAAATTGTCGTGACGGCACAATTCTATCGGAATTATTCTAATCACTCACCATTTTTTGAGCATGACTCCGATGCCACCGGAGTGTCCGTCTCCTCTGACACTCCCCGAGAGTACATTCCACCCTCGTGGGAACTTGGGTCCGAACCTGAACCAGATCCTGACCCCGTTGATCCCACAAGAGTAACGGAACTAAGGTTGCTCGGGGAGGACGGTGCGCTGATCACCGTGATGTCTGAAACGTGCGATCATTGTTCAATGTTGAATGCGAACAAACCAGGGAACAGTTTTAACATCAATAAAACGAACATGAATTAAATGGGGATGAACATTTTTTATTTCATATCTCGACAGAATGTTCCGACAATTATGCCTCGGGTACTTAATGATGAATGGTTCACACCGTATGACTCGATAGTTAGAAAAAGAGAAGAAACCACTTTAAAAATTCTCGAAAAATACTATTCCTGCCAATGATGGTGGACATTAATCAAACAACATTCCTACCATGTAATATTGAAACGAATCTGAGCAATTTCGAATAACACAAACCAAGATATCGATCATTTGAGAAAAGGTTTTATAATCGTAACGTTTTTTCTGTTATCCTAACTTTTGATTCAAATGGTTGGCTCATTGATCCCAAAGACAATGTAACGGGCATTCTTGAAATGTTTCACAAATAGAAAGAACTTTCCTAACTGCAAGGTCAATCTTTAATGTGTCAAAGAACCACTTCATTCCTTCTTCACCAAACCAAATTCCGTTCTCAACACTGTAATGATTCGAATACACCCGCTAAATAAACACAACGAGAGCGGATGAGAATTGACTCATGGAGTGTGGGACACGTGGTGTGTGTCTTCACCAATTTCGAATATATTCATAAGAAGCAGAGCTCTTGGTCAAGGAGTCTCTTGGAGGAACGAGGTACAAAGGTTCCCGTCTCCCATGATCGAACATGAGATACCGAAGATCGACGAACGTCTTATCAAAGCAAAGTTACCATAAAAATAGATATTTAAAACTCAAACACTAAAAACTCCAAAATCCATATCAAACTCGGAGAGAGACGATTTAAAAGGAAGAAACAAAATAAACCAAGTGAAATCGAAGAGTAAAGTGCACCGATGAAAGATAATTACTTACAATTTCAACAATATACACCATTTTCAAGAATTTGCACACGGAATGAACGAATGATGGAATGGATGAACGAATAAATTTTAAACTTAATAACGACTCGTGTTTTATACATCGATATAGAAAAGGATTTGTGCTCCGTTCGTCGTACTTTATGAAATATGCGTGATGTTTATTCGTTAATTAAAAATAATTTTAAATATCAATATATTCTCACAACACCAACCTGTCAGGGTCTCTGCGCTGGACGAGACGGCGATGACTTTCGGAATCGTTAGGTGACTCCTGTCGTCTTCGGGATTGGTATCCACGCGTACGCTGACCCTGCGTGGGGTTGCCGGGGATTGCCTGCCAGACGAAGGTCCGGGGGATTGCAGGGTGGGACTTCGTCTGATTATCGGTGGAGCTTCCGAGATGAGTCCCAGGTGTTGGTCGTCTTCGACTGGACAGTAAGAATCGAGGTAACGATCGGCCAAGTTGCCGCCGGACTGAACGTCCGTAAGAAAAAAAAAATGATAGGACGAAATCACCCTCACAGCAAAGAAAAACTATCCGCAATGCTGAAGGCTTTTAGAAACTATTTTAGCTGTTTCAGTTTAAAGTGCTATCCCGTACTTTAGAAACGACTTTTCGCACTGCCGATAGTTCTTCCCGCTATGGGTATGCGGTTGCTTTGGTGTAATTCATGAGAATATCCATATATGCAATTTGACGAATAATGTGACGAAATTCGCTCGCAGCCCTTGCAATATTGTACTCGAGAAACGGAATTAAAATTTCGAGAAGGATTGGTACATTCTTTTGATATTAATTAATTGTAATTAATACCCTGCGTGTTCAAAGAAATTTTTTCAATTTTGCGTTTAGATTAAGATTCTTAACATTCTCATTTTGATGAAAAGGGATCCTTCTTACGGTCTACTAAAGTCTACCAAGTAGTTTGCAAATTTCACAAGTATTCGATTCTGCAACGAATATTATTCTAAATCAAGCGTTTATTCACTCGATGACCAGAGAAAATATCAGATATTCCAAAAAATTTAACACTTCGTTTAAAATAAGTTCATCGCAAAATTCGTTTCGGGCAATTTCTGAAACCTTGGTTAGATATTGATTGATCCTGTTCACGCGAACTCGCCGATGAATGCAAAATTAACTATAAATATCCTTTAATGAAAATGCTCCTTCGGCGTTTTCGAGGGAAACTAGAAAGGGACTACGACCGAGGTGAGGTGTAGCGATCATGACGAAATGGTATGATTGTTTACAATGCGAAGCCGTTCGGACCACGTGCAAATCATTATTACACAGGCCAACAACCAAAAATCATCCCAAAATCAAGCACAGGTATCCTTGAATAAAATTTAGCCACCGCATCCGAATCCGACCGTGAGAACTACTTGAAGCTTTAACTCTTCTTTACAATTTAGTTTGAAATCCGAAAAAAATACGATCTATGAATTGTTTCATAGACTGTAATTGGACCCAGTATTTTAATAACGATTTCAAATAAACCTCAAATTTTGCCCTCAATCATAATGTAAATTTCAAGATTAAAACAAACATTATTCCTCTTTTATTCTCCATAGTTATAGTCTCTCAAAAACAGTCAAAAACAGAATTTTTTGCGACTTGAACCTTGTTGGAATTGTGTAATCTACGTCATTCCTAAATAATTTTCAAAACTAGGATGCATGTCTCGTAATTTCAAACTCCATTTATGAAGAACCAATTAAGACGCACTTGAAATCATTCAAATCCTGCGTCAAAAAATCTACCAAACGTTCAAATCGTTCTTCGGATGATTGTAAAGAATTTGTATTTTGTCAACCTGTGTTGCCGGAATAGGTACATTGCACCAACGTGGTTCGATACGAAACGAACATAATAATGCATAATTTCTAAAAAAAAATTCAAAATGAGGGCAATGAGAGGGTGCTCACGCTTTCGGTAGCCAGACCGCCAGTAGGCCTTTGTGTTGGAATTAAGGCCTCCTAGGTTGGAATCGTGGAGGATGTGGCCCCGCGCCCCTTGGCTATCGCTCACCTCAGACCCGTACCCTACACACGTATACACGATGCGGAATTACACAAAACTCGAGAGACATAAAGGAAAACGGTATAAAACAATCGTCAGGACTCAACAAGCTGTGGAGCATGGCGGCCATTGGTATCTGAAAGACATTCTCCTCGAAAAACTTTAATTGTAAGCCTGGTATTCCAAAAGTGTATAATCCTTTTAATCATGTAAAAATCCTTAAAAAAATTTTTGCTATCGTTGTAAAAACTGTGTAAAAGTTCTTGTTTTAATCGATAAATGTACGAGTTCAATTGTAAGGTGTCTGTAATGTTTGGAAATTTTAACTGCTGTACGAATTCTTGACTCATTAATTCATCAAAACCGACAATGCACTGATACTTCGCTATGTCTGTTACATGGTTTTGTGGCGACATAACGTTGATCGAGGTTTTTGTATAAAAACTATAGCTATGGAGATTTTTCATGCCTGTGATGTGCAGAGTCCAGTAAATTTCAGATTTTTTCCAGAATTATCACGGAACAGACAGACTGGACATCTTTCTAAGAACCTGTTTTACGGATATAAGAGGCCCGAAAACTTAGAAAATGTGATTTTTAACCAAAACCAATAACTTTCTAACATCAACATAGGTGATGAACAGTCAAAACAACTTGTTGTAAAATCCAGAGACTAATACTTTCAGAATTCCTCACGTAACTTATACGTACTGTAAATGGATTAATTGTGGCAAGCACTCAGATCAGACATCCAATCAGTATGTTCCTGGCTTCCATTATAGAGAATTTATATACTGGCAGATGTTCTTCAGCCTCTGGCCACCATGCGAGAATGTATCTGTAATTCGGTCTTTACGCAAAAGCGTTAATAACGCGCGTTTCGCAAAATGAAACGATTTACCCGAGGTACAGAGATCAATCACCAAGCCACACGAGATTATCTTACCGGATACTGAGCTTGCACCGCTTGTGCGTCTTGGACTGACGCTGTTTCGTCGACGTTCGTCGAGAGGCTGAAGAGGCGAGTCTCCCGAAGTGCTGCCCAGGACATCCAGGGACCTGGAATAAGGCAAAAGTTTCTTATTTGGAACATGGACTTCTATTCTTAAAACAACGATCGAAAGTAAAATGATCGCGTCGAAATTTTTACGGTTTTTTCACGTTTAAATATTCAAGTCTCGATATTTTACGTGAAAGGTTTAAAACATTGATAAAAAGAATCATTTGCAACGTTGCAACAAAGTCGCCGAGCAGTGCTGGTTGCTTTTGCATTTGCACATGATTTCCTAAACTCTTTGCGTTTCGGATATTCATTCGTACATTGGAAGATAATTATTTTCCAGAAACGATTCACAAGTTGCCTGATAGTATCTTCGACTTCAAATCCACCATTTTCCTGATTAGTCGAAAGTGGAGAGCAAAAAAGATCCTCCGTCAATAGATTTTCATGAAAACATACCAATTTTTCACAATTTTTAATCCCCGTGTTGAATTCACTGTCTTATATACAATTCCACGTCTTTTAATAACTTTTGACGATTAAATTAACCCAAATATCTCTAAAAGCCAATTTTTACGAATAGTTGCCTACTTCTGGTAATTTTAATCAGTCGTTAAGCCTGTCATTTAGAATTTTGAAAATATTGAGAATTCATTCTTTTCAAAATTTGTAATCGACCAATCGAAAAACCTTTCGGAAATGGTTTTCGGGAAATTGGGAAACATTCGTGAAGAAAAATCATCATCTAAATTGATCCGTTTTAGTTGATGGATTAAAAAACTATTCGCGATTCCTGATCTTGAAAAGTTTCAAGAATGCCAATAAAAAAATCTAAAGCGATTTCTTGAAATATCAGGACCGCATCATTGCTTGAAAGAGGAATTGAAATTCAACTGTTCGAATATTGTTCAGATTTTACTGGAGATAAAAGATCATTTGCCTCGAAGGATCAAGCATAAAGAATTGAAGGTAGGAACTTACATGACGGATCCGGTTCCAATCTGACATTCGGGCGGCTCGCTGTTGTAGAAGACCTTCTTCAGGGCCTCGAGAACAGTGACGCCGTCGGTGAAGACGCGATAGGTGAGGAGGAAGGTGTTGAGGAAATCAATGCTGAGGAATCTGAGGTCGGTTAGTCGTTGCAGAAGACGTTCCGGAGTGGCGTAACGTATCTGAGGAACCTTGCAGGAGTTGAGGGTCCGGCTGAACCGGATGTCAACGTCGTCCTTGAAGAGCTTCGGGTCGTTCCGTATCGACTGCGGCATCGTGACGGAACTTGTGTCCGACAACGAACCGTGGAGAAGGTCATTGAAATGGACGTTATCCATGCATTGGCTGATGTCCGTTATCCAGGCGGCCTTTTCCTGAAATGGTGAAGAAAGCAAGGCAGCGGCGTTAGTCGTTTCAGAGGTAATCGTCGATGGAATTCAATTCATCGGGACCAGCGGCAATTCAAACCTTACCTGCATAGTAGGCGCTATCAAGTGAACCGAAACCTCCGGTCCACCGGATTTTACGTCCAGAATGATCTTGAAGTCTCGAGTTTGGAGCTGTGAGCTACCGCTTCCGCTGCCACTGCAGCTACTCTCACTGATGCCACTGGACAGGCTCGAGATCGAACACACCGACGACTCTGTTTCGGAAAATGAACGTTATGCGAATCGTTCGAAAGTTCGGAGAACAGTGGCCAATAGGTAATGAAATAACGGTGCTCACAGTCTTGAGCTTGCAAACTTTGCGATAGGTATTAAGGGAGGGGGTACAGCTTGGACAGTCTAAAATCACAGCTATTTTTAGGATTTTTTTTCAATATAATGAAATACTTGAAGAAATTTGAGTTTCAGGGCTTTATTATTTATAGATTCAAAAATATTTTGGAATTTTTTCATTGAAATTATCAACCTCATGAGCGGATGAAATACGAGTAAACGGCTGAAAAATTTGGTAACTTTTGGAAATTTATATCTTCACAACCAATTGTTCAATTCGATTGGGACTTATGTTACTAAAAAAATTTAAATTCAGCTTCACTTGTATATTTTTTCATTAGAATAAATTAACAGAAGCATTCTTTTCTACCATGACGTCAACGATTTTACTCGAAGACATGTTTTATAACGGTGCCCACGTTTTCTCGAAAATGTCTAAAACAATTTTCTTCAAATTTGGAAATACTATTCTTGGGTAATTTACCCTCTCTGCCACGACACCTCGATAGGTTGATCACCTGGTTAGTTGAATGAATTTTGAACCAAAAGTCAAATTTCAGCTTCAAACAATCACCATTTAATAGGAAAAAAAAAATGGATCATGGGAAAGAGAATAAACTATCCAAGAATGTTGTTTTCAGATTTCAAGTGAATCTGAATTATTTTCGAGATGTCATGAGCACAGCAAAGTATATCGACATCCAAACCTCTGATTAATTCTTTTGAATAAAACGAACCTCAATCAAATAGAATAATGGATTGTTGAGTTATCAACTCTCAAAAGTCACCTAGTTATTGAGGCATCTTATACCAGTATATTTCCCTCAAAAATCAAACGTGCAAAGTGACCACCTTCCCTCAATTATTTGGTACCATTCTCTAATCACGTTAGACGATAGTGTTTTAATTACTTCAAAAACGGATCATCATACATTGAAACATCATTCCAATCTGCTTCTGAAAACTAAAATAAACCAAATTTCTTTTCCTTCAAGGTTGGTCTAGAGTAATGAAAATATGACAAATACGAAAGAGTTTTGAAAGACATTTAGAGCACCTTCAAGAGCAGGATTTCTGTCATGTCAGCTCACCGTCATCGTCGACGACACCCTGGTCGCTCGGGTCCTCTATTAGAAGAGCATCGGCAAGTGGAATCTTGCCGACTTCAGGTACGAGATGAAGACGTCCGCCGCTGGACTGGCGCGTGGTGAGGATCAGGTGATTCGAGAACAGGAAACACTGTCTGAGAGCCTCCTTGTCGCCGCCACCCCAATTCCCTCCGAAGGTCGTGCTCAGCCTGCTTCGTGCCCCACGTGGCTTCTCGCCCAGTATCTGGACTAGGGAGCCTGCAAGACGCCGACTCACGATTAGAAATCCGGACTCATTCCAGTCAGTTTGTTGACAAACAGAGAAAACGGTAAACCACAATATCTGCGAGCCACGAGTGAAGCGAGAAATCTAAAGTAATGTTGGTTTCGCGTTTTGGAAGGCCACAAATTGGTACTTCGAATCTTCGTCACCATACAAAACGCAAATTGCATACGTTCTTTCGCGTTCTTACGATCAGGGTAACCGGAGCGGTTGTTAAATGCGGTGGATCAAGTCTACCGACGGGGTAGACTGGCAAAAATATGGCGTCAGTGCCGCCAATTAATTAGCTTCATCGAGACTAGAAATGATTTTAAAGAGTCCATAGTCAAGGTTTCGTGGAGTGGAGGACGATGCTCTGGTCTCAAATAGTAACAAATCCTGAGGAGATGTGATTCAAACCCACTGTTAAAAACGGTGTTCAATTTGGCCTGACCACAACGGCTTGGAAGTTGATCCCGCGAACCATAAGTGGTCCTTCGGTATTTGGTCCCAGTATGTTGCTATTCAAAGCACTCTGAAGAACGTAACGGTATGGTCCTTTTCCGAAACGCTAAATAAACGAGGTCTCCTCGGTGTTGACCCGAGGTGAAAAACACACTCCCGGCGATATCACAATGTAACGTACATATCACGATAATGATTAAGTATCAAAATGGCAACTAAGTCAAGGCGTTGTTTTTGTCCGCCAGCCACCCAGACGCTCGGTTCGAACCGAGACGTTTGAAGTTCGCCGTAAAACGACTCAACCGCGCGCCGATTCGAAGTTACCAGTTTTCAAATCGAGGGATACGATCGGCCGGGGTAAATTTCGGCCAAAAATTAAAACCCCGAAACTTGGCACGATGCGAGTTTTTTTCAAGGGCAGATAGGCGCCTGACGTTTGCATGGAAGCCATGTGACGCGCGATCACGCGTCCAAGAGGAAACGAACCCGCGGCGCCGACGCGGATGGCGAGTCGAGTGCGCCTGCGAGAAACACCATCGATTTGAACGAGGCACAGCGAGATTTGCGCAAACGCACTTTTGTCCCGCCTTCGAGTTGTACGAAATTGAAAAACGGTTACCGACTGTTGCTAAAACAGAATTTTGCACCTCCGGTACGTCGCTTCGATATCGCGACGCCTTCGGCGAAGTTGGGGGTGAACTTCGGAGGTTGAACGTCAGGGTGCAACGTTCTTTGTTACATTGACCTCGTTCTGAGGGTCAAGGCATTTGTAACGCTTCGAATGAAGAAATTTGATTGGGCAAAGGCCAAATGATTATAAAAAATGTTGATTCATTTGTTAATAACAAACGACAAAAATCGAACTTTTCTTTCGCCGAGTGATCATTTTCCCAATTACAATCTTTTTTTCTTTTTGTAGCAGCCGGTCATTTTATTGAACATGTTATAATCAAAGATATGGCCAAATTTCAAGTCAATCGGACGAATAGATTTTGAGATTCGATTCAAGTCGTTGATACACACCGTGACCGAATATCTTTTTAGTATTAACAATAAGTCTTGTAAATATTGTTTAATAAAAAAAAATCAAACCTTAGAAAACTTTGTATTAACTTCGTGTAAAAATCCGGCTTTGTCCGTCTAATACTCACGTAAAACAATATTTTGAAAATCGATATGTTTTTTTCAACCAAATCCTTTTGCTAGTGCCTGAAGGATTCGTCGAAGTTGTAGTCAAGACAAATTAATGTTGAAAATACGGTGAATTGAAGTACAAAAGCTGCGACCAAGGTCAATCTAGCTCAATATGATTGAAAACAGATCCTCCTTAACGTAGAGAAAAATTTGAAAGACAAGAATTCCGATTAAGAAACTTTTATTATTTATCGCTACTTGGAGTTATTAGATCAAAATATAATTCTTCGACAGATTTCAATGACATACGGCCTACCTTAATTCAAGTCCGCAACTATTTTTCGTAAGACTTAACCTAATAATAAAGACGTTGCATGCAAAATTATTATGCAGGCTTTAACGGAAAATAAACTAACTTCTTAATGAAAGTATATTTCACGAAAAGTCGTAAGTATCCATTTTCAAATTTACAAATTTTTCTGAAAATGACAAACAATTGAACTTTTTCTATTGAATTCAATGTTTCAATATGTTTCGACATGAACAGGAAATATTTGCCCAACAAAGTTAAACTCAAACAACTTTAGTTATATTTTTCAACCTTGATTGTACTATTTTTTCCTTACGAAACTGCTACATGCCTAATGAATCTTTGAGCAGTATAGTAACCATTGTTCCTCCGAATTTTTCTATAAATTGCCGTTAGATATACGAAATATTTTACAACATAAAATACAATCAAATCTGAATTTGAACATCGTCGAGGAAAATGATTTGCAGTTATTCTACTTCGTGCGATAAACTCAATCTATTGCAATCTTTTTAGATTACTCTAAAGCCCTTTATTCATATTTTCAGATGATTGGGATTTACGACAGTCTTACAAGGAAAGGTATTAAGGTGTTAAGGTGTCTCCCCCCGATTTCGTTCATTTCAGAATAAGATATTCTTCATCGAAATCTGAGCAGCACGTATTTTTTTTTTTATCGGCGGTAAAACCGTTCGAAGGGGTGAAATCAGCCCCCAAATTTGCGCATGCCCAGTGGTAGTTTCGCAGTTTCGCATGCTTCCAGGTTAGATATTTGAATAAAACCAATTGGAGGACAATTCTCATGGTGAATAAGGAAAAATGCATTTTGTCGGATTACGATGGGGTTGAATGGTGAAAAATTATAGGAGTGGAAAGTTATTAATTATATATTACTAGAAAACTATTGCTTATATTTTAACTAACATTAGGGATGCTGTATGTAGATTTGTATGAGGGTTGATTTCACTCGTTTAAATCGTTTTCCTGCCGATAAAACAAAAACACGAGTCGCTTAGAATTCTATGAAGAATAACACAGTAAAACATAATTGCATGAAAATCAAAATTTTTAAGTTTTCATTCCTCAGATAGTCTATTTCGAAGACTGCTTGCTTTCTTTTGCAAAGGCTTGAGTTCTCACTGTTTAAAAAAGCTTCGTTTATTCAAAATTCCCATTCAAGTTTTTGGAGCATGATCGTTGCTTGGAGAAAATTGAGACTTAAGTATATCTCTGGACTAGAAATTCGAACGACGAATTTCATCATTCTGGACAGGGATCTTGGTATTTAAAATTTTCTGATTTTCCCCAGAACTTTCACTCGCTTGTTAATAATTTAACTGCTCTAAAAATGCTTGATACGGTACTTTGGCGAGTCGTAAAACGCTAAATGGCCCTATAGCAGAATGTGCTCCGTCTTTTATATCTCATTTAATGCAACAATCAGATTTGTGTGACTGTGCAATAACGTCGTTTCAAGTTCCAAAACTTTACGATGGAAAAAAACTTCGATATCACTTTACGAATCACATGCATATATTTTTACTTTCCCAATTTCGATTGATATGTACAACTGGATATCAGAATTTTCACGCGTATATGGAAACATTACTTTGACACCTTTTTATCATCTTTCTATGCATAATTTCTGAATCGTCAATGTATCAAATCTAGCACCGAATCATTAAAGTTGTAAATTTTCCGCATAAGACCTCGCTAATTTTCGAGACTTGAACCCAATTTCGCTCGCCGATTGGTTCTATTTTGATCGAAGTATAACGTTGCGGAGGGTGTTACACCCCATAAAAGTCCCAACTTTAACGTATTTGTGGGTGCTTTAAAAAAGTAGCGAACTACGTGGCAGTAAAACCAGCATATCATAAAATTCTCTTCATACATACAAGAGCTCTTTAAATCCAGAGCTTCCTCCACCCCCGACTTGAAGAATTAACCAGTGAAGACTCACCCTGTCTAACGAAAACTTGATTGACGTCCAGTAGAATGTCGCAACCTTCGACGATCATTCTTTCCACTGCCAAGTTCTTGCGCAGATTCTCGGTCTCGCTCACCTGGAAAATGAAACAACGATTAGTCAACTGCGTAAATAATAAATTTTCGCCACCTATTCGGGAGCGAATATCGCGAAAAGGAGAAGAAAAGACTGACGGTAAAAATCGTTCAATAATCATTCGATGAATTTGGTCCCAACCTCGTCATGCATCTGTCGCGATAAATCCTCCAGCTGTTGTCTAGCATTCTGCAAACTCTTTCGCTCCACGTGATCGTGGGGCGTGTGAGCCAGTAACTCGTGCAGCGTGATGATATACCTCGGAATCTGTGATCAATTACGAAGCGGAATCATAAAACACGTGAATTGAAAGAAATTCAGACTGATTAAATTTTTGCATGCGAATTTCTCGACGTAAGCAGCAATATCTGGGACGATAATTTACGAAATCTTACGTTCGTTCGGTAAATTTAAGAAACACAAAGAAATTTTGTGACAAATAATTTCTATAACGGAGAATAATGGAAAAAATTTCAAAGTAGCTGAGATTATTTGATCGTGGAAAATGTATGAAGAGGCAAAAGAAATATGGAATGAAAATTTTTGTGCAAAAAAATCGATTTAAACATAATATTGTGATTTAATTTTTGAAAACAAGATTACTGTACTGACTTATATCTCATTTACGTTAAATCGATAGCAGAAACATTTGGTCGATAAATTACTCATTTTTATGATGAAGTCTGAAATTGTCCTTCTACTTATTAATCATAAAAATATAAAAAATTTCACTTCCCAAGAACTTTAAAGTACAGGAATAATTTTTTAAAAAATAGTACCAGTCGTAGAAAGCGTTTGTGAAAGCATTTGACTCTACGAAAAATGACGATCGAGGTACCAAATTCCACTTTGTGGGAGAATCACTACCTGATGCATCGGGTAGGTGAGAAAAGTTTCAAGAGATCGACCGTGGCAGGACGGTTTGTTCTCCAATCTCGCAAGGAGAGCTGCAAAGGAGGGCGACGACTGTTTGCATTCGGTGAGAACCTGCAGACTGTAGTGATGGTTGCGAACGTACTCTTGATAGATGGACAGCATGGGTAGCAGCATGTTGAACAAATCCCCTGTACACCGAGTAATTTCAATATTCAATAACGAAATTATGCAGCTACTTGTAACAGACGGTGAGAAGGATTCTCTGGTGAAGAAAAATCTCGCGAATTATAATACACACTTAGCAGAAACGAATTTTTAGCGCTCTGACCTTGCGTGATAAAAATGACGGCTCGAAACTCGTGCGAGTAAGATTTTCTGACTCACGTCTCATTAAAAAACCGTATCCGTACTCGTTTCGAGATCTACTATTATTTACCTCCTTGTTATACAATACATAACTATTGCCTCATGTATGACCAACATATTAAATTTTTCTTGGGGTATAAAACGACGGGCTTGCTGTATCAGAAAACAAATTTGTCTGTATATCGGCAAAATTATTTTACAATTTTCTTGATAATACAAAACATCGTTTTATTAAACATCGGTTAATTGTGTGAATTGTTGAAAGAGATGGAAGCGTTTTTCAAATAAGCAAAAAAAAACAAACAAATGGCACCTACAGCTTCTTTTAAATGTTCTCTTTAATTCATTAAACGTATTATCCATCATTTGAGCGAATGAAATGATTGCGTTGCTAAAATACCGTTCATTGTTAATTTTTCCAATTTTAGAAAAGCGCACAGAATTCTTTACACTCATCTCAGCAGAATATTTTCTGACCTACATTCCACCCTTCATCGACACCCGCAATAATATATTCAGCCACCCAATTTCGCGAGTTGATTTGATACGGAGTGTAATATTTTGCGTGTAAGAAAATGCCACTTCGAGGCGTCAAATAAGAAGAAACTAGACTCCAAATTTCGCCGAGTTTAAGCGCATACGCATTCCATTCAAAACTCGCTTTCACCCCCAATTCAAGAGGTATGAAATAAAAACAGACACACGCCCTGTATATACATATCACATATACTATTCCCTGTGTACATATGATTAGCATGAGAAGCTCTTGTACGCGACCCCAACTCGAAACTCGTATTCCACGGGTGAAAAAGAAAGAAATTCTCCTGCTTTCGCCAAAAGTAACATCATAAAAGCCGCCGAAAATTTTTCCGCCATCGCAGCTCTTTTAACGTACACAGTTATAATTTTAAGCAATATCAGCAATATTTTCCTCTGTTGCGAAAAGTCCCACTGCATATGGGAGGAGAAATTCTAATAAGTAAACTGAATATGATATTGTTCTTTTCTTAAGGTGGCGGGTACACTTAGAACAATTTAAGTTCAAGGGCTTTATTATTTATAGTTTCAAGAATATTTTAGAAGTTCTTCATTGAAATTAATAGTTGAACAGTTTTTTGGTCGAATAATGAAATTTTTTGTTCACAATCGTATATATTTAACTTTTTTTGAAAACATTACGGCCACGAGCTTAATCCCGCAAACGTATTTTTAGCTCGTAAAATTTTTTCAATTGCTTACAAGATGGACAGTGACGTCAGGAGATGCACGACGGCAAAAACCCCTGAGTTCGGAGTTGTTCTCTACTTATATGGGCCATACGGACATTTTGTTATTAATTTTAATGAATAAATGCTAAAATGTTCTTGAAACTATAATTAGTAAAGTCCTGAAACTCAAATTGCTCTAACTGTTTTCATTTTCTTTCAAAAACAAAAATCCTAAAAATAGATATGACTTTAGACTGTCCAAATCCCCCCCCAATGTGTCAAAATTTTGAAAAAATTGTTGCATTTCCATTAATGAATTTCTATGAATATTTGGAAAAAAAACTTACACACTGATTAGGACGAATTTGCATGCAAAATGACTCACTAAACAAATATTATTACTCAGGAGAATTCTCAATGCTGTTACATCAATTTCGGTTATAATAAAATGTAAAATGCCTCAACTTCAAAATTGATTATTACGTATATTTTGAATAACAGAAAAATGGTTTAATCGACCCGAACAAAATTTTAGTTAATAGTGAAGTTCAATTTTCTGCAATTTCTGGCGGCAAAATGATGCATGGGTGGCTAAAATATTCGAAATCTGTAATCAACGATTTTTAACAAATTTCCAAAGAATTGTCACGTGATTTCTGAGCACCAATCGACACCCTTTACGATTATTTCAATATTGGTTTTCGGCCGTATTCAAAACGACGAAGCTCTTCAATCGATTGAGATAAATCTCAAAAAGAAAATTATACGTATCGGATTAATTAATTACAAGAGACAGATACCCAGTAAATAAAATCTCGAAGTAAGTAAATATGACCTGTATACGTATAAACCTACTTTAACCATTTGAGTCATAACGGTAAGTATTACCACCGATTTTAAATCCATTTTTTGTATATTTAGAGAATTTTTCAACATGTTTCTTTGTGATTTTTCGCTATTTCTAGTAGTACACTAGCAGGTTTTCAATACTCAAGAGTAATTATTGCAATATTATGCAAATTATTATTGTTGGAAATAAATTGATTAAAAAAAATTGTGAAAATTGAAGGTATCATTGATTTCTACCCCTCTACACGTAAAAATAAATTATAAGTTCTTGGCATCGCTGATTACGAATATAAATCAGATTTTTAAAATTTAGTATGGCGAATCTAATCAATGACCCCGAAAACCCTTACATAAAGTTTTTTTATTGTATTTGGTCAAATTTAAAATTTTTATCTGCAACATTGAACCCACGATCTGGAATTCTTTAAATCCGATTTCTGATCCGTTATCAGCGATCCCAAAAACCATAGAATATTATCTCGTTATAAAAGTTGACTCAGCACATTTCTTGACTGTCATTTCATGTTTAGTAGCTTCGTACGATACAACTGAAAATATAATTATCTCGAGTACTAAATTTGTCTAGTTTTGCAGGACTTTTGGAATAATTCATTCCATTAATGTTATGTACCGGGCTTCCTTCAAAAAAGTAAAGCCTCTTTGTCTTCGCGGACAATAAGCGTTTCTACTTACCTAAGACGAGGGTGGGCCAACTCTCCATTCGAGAGGTGAGACCCTTGAGGAATATCTGATGAAGGAAAAGGACTGTCTCGCTGTTCAGGAAGATGCTATTGACGTCTTCGTGACTGCACGGTGGCTTCTTGGAGCTTGCGGCCATTTTGAAGGGGCGCAAAAAGCAGCTGACTAATGCCTCCATTTGTTCCATGTATTCTTCCTCAGCCTCGACCATTTGGAATACCAAGCTGAGAATACAAATTTTCTACAGATACTTGTACATAATCGTTAGTAAGAAGTTACCCTCGCATCTTTATCATCTCTTTTCGTGAATAACAGTACATTATGTAACAAGGGCGTAAAGTCGACTTTTATTCCTGTCGTCCCTCCGACAGCAACAGGAGGCAGGGCCCACCGTAGTGGGACGTCGAGAAGGAGGGCTAGGAAGACTAAACTGGTCTCGGAGGCCTCCTCCGAGACGAACCCTGAGGCGAAGCCTTCTTCCACTCTCACGCACTCCGTGAAGGGGGGCTCAATTACTGAGCAACTACCAGTGAAGTGCGACAGATAAGTGGCCAGACACCAGCGGAGGGAATGGGTCTGAAAAGACTCAAGCCCTTCAACAGCAGGCTCCCGGTAGTCTATTCGGCCCCGAAAAGGAACCGGGAAGTGCTCAGATCTAGGAGCTACGGGGGGGCCGGAGGGCCGTTATTACACCCACTGGCTGCCCCGAAGACACTCTCAGCTCTGAGCAGGGTGACCTGATGGTATGGATGCTGAAAGAAGTGATGAATTCCATCTCGGAAGGGGAAGAGATTCCTAGCTTCGATCAGTACCGGTGCGACCAGGGCGTCCTGTGGGTCTCGTGCTCCAACAAGGGGCTCTAACTTGGCTGCGTCGGACGGTATTGACATTTAGCGGTAGAGCAAACAGACGTATCAATCATACATGCACCATGGATTAACAAGGGACTTGTTTGAAGACTAGACTGAAGGAACGGCGTACTGGTGTACAAGGAAGGCACGGCTGGACCTACCCTCAGGGCTGCGGTCTACATAAACAACAAGGATCGCGCACTAAGGCTCAGTCAGTTCTGTAGCAGAGACCTAGCAGCTGCATCGATCAAACTGAGACGGATGAAGGATAGGACTATTGATCTCGTCGTGTGTTCGGCCTGCCTCCCCTAGGATTCCGTGGAACCATCACCCACGAAGGAATCCAGGAAGCTAATTAGGTACTGTACCGACAGGAAACTGCTCCTGGTGATTGGCTGCGACACTAATTCGCACCACACCGTCTGGGGGAGCTCCGAAACCAACAAGTGGGGAACAGCTCTGCTGGATTACCTACGAACAGTCAAGGTAGATATACTCAATAAGGGCTCAAGACAAACCTTCGTCACCCCCCACAGGCAGGAAGTGCTCAACTTGACACTTTGCAGCCCCAGGCTGTTGAACTTAATTCATAACTGGCGGGTGCAGAAAGAATACACTCTCAGACCACAGGTGCATCACGTTATCCCTTGCCACAGATTCTGAGGTGAAACCGACATGGATGTCCTGGAACCCCAAAGCTACAGGCTGGCCCTCCTACAAGGAGTAGCTTGACTGGAGGCTCCAAGGACCCTGTAGCCGTCTGAGCAGCACAAGCCTGGTGTAGAGTGAGGTAACACACTTACGATCCTCCATAATTCAGGCCTTCGAGGCAGCGTGTCCCGCGACGCTCAAGATCAGCAAGTCCAAGGTTTCCTGGTGGAGTAGAGAGCTGAACAAACTCAGATTCAGTTCCCGTAAACTCTTAAACAGGGCCCTTCAGACAAACGAGGCTCCGGACTGGACGGCCTACAAGGCTACCCAAAAAGCGTACAAGAAACTGATCAAAAGATCAAAAACGGAGGCCACCGACTAGATGGCCTCATACTGCCAGGCGACCATCTCCCTTCCATGACAATCAAGATGCAGAAAGCCCTTGACTTTGTTCAGAATTCTTGCACATCTCAGTTGCTAAGGATTAATTCCAGCAAAACCGACATGGTACTCTTCACCGAAGATGCAACCTTACGATGGGACGTATCGAGATCTTCCGGTCAAGACTGACCCTCTCTAGGTACACACACAAGGCATGTAACCGAATATAAAGGATGGCGATCCTAGGCAGCACGGGACTCTTCGGACCACACACACAATTACCATGGGAGCTCTTCTGGACCTGTCACTAGCATCTAGGGCCTTGGAGATACATCGGTTTAGGGCACAGGTAGTACCATACCGGATAAGGGCACCACGGACTATCCTGGCCATGAGCGAGGACCGCTGCCCCAGCAGATTCCAATTTGGCCAAACTTTTAGAGAAACCTACCCCCACAGAGAGACCTAGATGAACAATCCAGACGAATTAGTCTCGCCAAATGGACTCGCGTGATACCCAGAAGGGTCCAAATCAGAAACGGACATTGGGGCCGGCATCTGGTGCGGGGGACCCAGGCTGAACATTTCGCTCGCCCTGGGACCCATGGCCTCAGTACTTCAAGCCGAAGTGTATGCTTTAATAGCCTGTGCCAGGGATATCCTGAGCAGAGGCTACAAAGGCGAGCACATATACATTTGTAGTGACAGCCCGTCTGCACTTACAATCCTCGGACGCATACGTCGTAAGATTAGTGCTGGCATGGAACTGCGTTACTTTACTAACACAGCTGGCACAAGACAATCACGTGAGCCTTCTATGAGTACCTGGGGCTCAGAACAAAGTCCCAGTGCTTGAGATGTGGAGAAGAGCATAAGACTTCATCCCACCTGATCACGCGGCATGATGAACTCGAGGACCCACGCACAGAAGCCCTTGGGGCCAGTTACACCGGCAAGGAGAAAGTCGCGAAAATAGGGGTCAGCAGGTTGCTTCAGTTTGCCAAGCTGCCTGGCCTCACGTCTTTTCTTACACTTTAGAGTGCCCTAACGGCCCGGGCACATTGGCCCAGCAGGACTGAGCGCATGGAAACCCACACTTAATTCAAGAATGAACACGTCAAATGAATTGTGAAAATTCTCAAATCAACTTTTCAATCTTCAGTTTACAAATTGAATTCTCTCATCCACTCTCATAACCCTTATTTCATGGATTGTAGAAGTTCATGTTTCCATGTGCCACTAATCAAGAAAAAGTTCGAGACAACATCAACTACAGATACTGAAAAAAATGAAGATACTAATTTTTATCGAAAAGTTTTTAGTTCATTTATTTATTTTACCACTTCTCAAGTTGTCTCGGTAATTATTAGGGATACCTGTTTTTCTGAATAATGCTGTGAATTCTCGACTGACAATAATTTTTCGAAGTCTTTAAAAAAAAATTTCAAAGTAAACGTCTTGGCTCTTCTCTTAAGGTTTCTGAAGGCAAATCGTAACCAGGGTTACGTTTAACACCCTCAACGTCATTGATGGCTTCCACCGTGGGGATTAAAAAGTTCATTACAGAACACCGTTAGCGACATTCAAAGATTTTAGTTATCCTCTGGAAACAGGTTTCAATTTTATATCCCTTCGCAAATAAGGCAAAAGTTCAAATTCAAAGGTAAGACAGAGGATTTCTTTTTATGAAATGGATGAAAAATAAACATACAAACTATAGAAAAATAATACAGAATTTACGATCCCATGAAGAAATGCCCGAAATCGATTTTGAGAAAAGTTAAACCATCCCGAGAATCTTCCGCAAGTATAAACTGGACATTTTTTACGGTATAGCGTCTTATACTATCAGGTGCTGAAAAATGTGAAAATTACGAGAATTGTTAGAAGAGTACAGCATCCATAAGTATATCGGTAAAACAGTTCGCAACTTGTGACGTTAAAGGAAAAAGTTTTCACACGTATAACGCGAAGCTTATATTGCGAATCGGGGTGCAAATAAACTGCAGAAGTAGAACAAGTCTCCGAATAAGGCGTACAAATAGGGCAAATGACAACTCTTGCGCAACTTTCACCCCGTGAAGTGTGATTTCCCGCGAGTGCAAGATTAACGCGAAACGGGGTTTCCAAGTATTAAGCAGGATTCATTTTTCACAGGATTTCCGTGCCGGTTTTCACGCGTGTCGAGTTCAACGTGCCGATTCAATTCTGCCTTTGCGAAAAACAAAATAAAAGAGACTAAATTTTTCGAAACAAGTTCTGAAAATTAATCGCAAGATCGGAAAAGATAATTGGTAATTATTTGTGGTATACATATATGAGACATTCCGCGTGTAATCAGTTACCGGACCGAAGCAATGACCCGCTCAAAACCGGTACATACTTTGTATACACCTTTTTTTTTTTTGTCAGTTCATAAAATTGTGGGTGATTATTTATAGATTTTTATTCAAAGAAGATTAAATGCGAAGGGTTGATAAAATGTGTGCGAAAATCTGCAATTGCCGAGTTTTAAATAAATGTAGATTGAAAATTATGAATCATGAGAAGAAAATTTGGGGGTAAAAAAGGTTGAGTTTTTAACGAATTTTGAAGTTATAGTATCGAAAGAACATTCAATGCCCCTGAAAGTCGAGGAAGAGTGCAAACGATCTCAGTTCATTAGATTTTTGCAAACATTACCAGTGTAATATTGTCACATAGGTGCCTATAAAATGTTAAGTATACAATATAAAATAAAATTATGCAATGCAATAAATTAACATTTATGATTTAGAACTATTTCGTACGATTTGATGACAGCGTGACGTGACGTGAGAATTTTTACAAAAATTATGATAGAGAAAAATTCAAAGCTTCCAAATTAAATTCAGCCCAGTAAATAAATTCACGTGTGTCGATTACATGGGGAATGCCTCATACATTCTGCACACGTTGTTCGAAACGTAATCTGTAATCGCAACAACTCGTCCCAATGTTTGTTTGAATCGTATGCGAAATCAGGGAGCGCGAGTTTAATCCTTGGGCAAGTCGTTAATCCTTGAACAGTAATTTTTATTGAATGTGCAATGAAACTGGTACGACAGCTGAATCTCCGTGTTCGGATCGTCACGCAATGTATAATATAATACAGGAATAAATAGTTCGTAGCAAAAAATATAATTTAGGAAAAAAACAGGAAATTTTTTCTCAAATCTGGCGCATCGAATACAATAAAAAACATCAGCTGAGAAAAATAATCGCCGTTCAAAAATTGCAAGAGAAAAAAAATAATTTTCAAGCTCGCCGCTGAGTTCTGAACGGAATTAATTTCTGATCACGTTTTGCTCATGCGAAGTTGATGGCGAAAAAAAAAGGGTTGTTGGGGCTGAAATATGTGAATTTATCAACGATTATTAAAAAACAGCTTTTTATGCATTTTCAGTTTTTTGATCAAGTTGAAATCGTTTTCTTTGACCGAATACGAAATGATTGCCGTTTAGAATACAAGATACATCCATAATGAAGCGAAAGTATTTAGAACTTCATTTGTCACAAGTTTTCTACGTTACATGCTAAAAAATATCAATTCAACCATGGTGAATATTTTTACCTTCCAAACTCCTCGGCACAATTTTCAGTCAACTTGTGCGCATAATTTTTTCAAGAATTGCTTACACTCCGGTAAACAAGATTTCACCTGGGAAGAAAGTCACTTTCTTACAATCGTTAATATCGAAACTTTTCCACTTTAAATTCGCGGTTCTTCAGTCTTTCCCGGTATCAAGGAGAAATTTTTCTAATCAAATTTAACCACAATTTCAGCCTCTTGCTCCGCGTAATTATTATCTCATTTCCAGCCCAATTTATCATCCAGACAACATGACCCTCCAACATTACTCAAATGAAAGTTCGCGTGTTCGCTTCCACGTTGTAGTCATCTAGTTTCAAAGAGCAAAAAACTACGCAGTATTTCAGTCAACGGAAAATCGCGTTTTGATGCAACCGTAAAAATAATCCTTCTCTTCGAGCAGCCTTAAAGAAAAATACAAAAATAACCCATGCGAAAAAAATCGACAAAAAAATTCAATTCAATAAAATTAAATTTCACACGTGTTATTTTCTTCCGGGTTATTACTTCTGAGTCAACTGCACCTCCCTCAATATTTAAAGGACGCACCTGTTTCTCTTCCGCATGCTCTCTGCGTGGGGACTCTTTATATACTGTTCGACGATCTGCTTCCACCTCCTGCGGCAAAGCCAACCCCTGAAGAAGCTCTGAACCTTCAGGATCTTCCGTACTTCAACAGATTCCTCCGAAGCTTCGCCGCCCCTCGAATCACCCCCGGACCCCAATGCGGCCCCGGATGCAGCCGGCCCTGACCCTCCGACGCCACTTCCGCATCCTGCGAGTGCTCGAAGTCCCGCGGCAATTTCGCTGGACCCGACATAAGTCGGAGCTGCGACTGTCGCCGGACGCAACTCCCTCTTCAGAGCGCATAGCTGCAATGTTTGAGTTCATTTGTGAACATTTTTCAAGGACAGAGCTTTTTTGATAACTTGGAAACAATCGCCGGAAGTGCAGACAGCGTCATAAATATCACACAAAATTTTTCTTAAGTGTGGTAAACGCGTTATTTGGGTTCTCGAGCAAGTCTTATAGAGTTTTATTTTTATAAAAATAAAAAATAAAAAAAAAAATAAAACTCCAATTTTTTCAGAGTGGCCTAGAAAATCGTCTAGAAAAACGGGGAATGTCAGAGAACTTTGTTCGGCACGAAAAAGGCAAGAAGCTGTCAGAGGAAGCGATATTCACTATATGGATCTAGAAGTTTTATCAAACATATAATTTGCAATCTTATAAAAAGTTCTGCGAAATATAGGGTTGTATATGATCTCTCGATTTTGTTAACTATTATACTCATAATTTGAACTAGCTGTTAACAATATTTCTTGATCATTACGCTGGCTCCAATATTATTCAAATTCTTATTTCATTTACTGCGCCTAAGTGCCTGTGTTTTTATCAATGTTAATTTCAATATTTATATTCAATAGTACTTCCAGTCTTCTTTTATTTATTTTATTTTTTGTTTTTTTGTATATTTACTAATGAACTATTAAATTTCAGCAAATTTAAAAATTTATAAAAAATTCTTGCGAAATGCCATATGCCCCGAGCAACGAATTCAGGGAAAACATAGTGAGTTTCGAAAACCAATTGAAGTGGCCACTCTATTTAACAAATACATTGCAATTTATTTTTCAACTGATCAAGCTAGATTGTGTTTGATACTTACTACAGAGTCATTGCGTTGGTTCAGCTAAAACATTTCGGAGATGTGGTTAACATTCCGAAAGCGACAAATTCCGAATGTTTTGGTGGTGAAACTTAAAGTCAAGAAATCAAACTTTGACGAAACATCAAAGTTTCTTTGTTTTTGATTTTTGATATTTTTACGTTCGGAATCCTGGTCATTCTGGTTTTCGGTTTTTAAAATTTTTCACACCTACTCGTAGAAGAAACTACGACGCGTGAGTATATTGTAATTTTCGGAATTTTACTCTATCGAAACTCTATTTTTTGGAACTTTTTTCTATCGTTACTTGAATTTTCGGAATTTTGTATTTCGAAACGTTGGGCTGTCGAGTTTCCACCCATACGAAACTTTGTTGATTCGTAAAAGTTTGATTTCTCTACGTTCAAGTTTCACCACCAAATAATTTGGAATTAAGCGCTGTCGGAACTTTTCAAATTTGGAACTTCAACTGATGCCGTTGAATCAAACATGGCTTTTTCACTGCGTTTCGATCGATTCTTGCGCTCTATCGACCACTTTCTTTAGTATGTCGCCATCTGGGCACGTCTATCCATCTGTCTATATCCATGTATCCATCTCCGTACCAAAACCCTCGCGATTCGCGTGAAAGCTCTTATTTCGTGATGTAACAAAATCCTTTCGGAAAGTTTTCGGCACGCAATACGGGAGGATCGCATGATACACACGTTCCGATTCCGAGAGGATATAAATAACGATTTGGAGGATGAACTGGCTAAAATTTATCGACAAATGAACTTGCGCAAAAAAATGATGCAACGAAAGCTCAAAAAGTTGAACTGTAATTGACTGATGTGATATGAACAAAGAAAAATCTCTCGATTTAAGTAGAAAACGTTCACCGGCACAAATTAAATCAAAGAAAATTCGCATGCCTTCAGAACGAACGTTTTGTTTTCTATTTTTTTCAATGCTAAAATCATACTGTTTTTAATGCTATGATGGCTTAAGACCAACTTTGCTTACGAATATTATACGTACATTCTGTACCAATTGACTGGAATTAATTTTCAATATCGGCAATATGTGTTTTAATAAAACATACGTTCATTAATTTATGTAACCCATTTATATAATCGAATTTCACGACTTTGAGTGCAAAATTTCTGTGACTGACTAGGGTTCTATTGAAAAAAATCATTCACGGGCTGACGGCACAAAAACAAACTAGCGACGATTCTTCGACGCAAAAATTTTTGTTTTCTTGAGGTTTAAAATTTAGAAATAGGCCTGATCTTAATAGTCAATCTTCACTTTCCGCAAAAACACGAACAGAAATATGGATCGAACATTTTTTTGGCAGGTTGTCGCATCGAGAAAGTGAGATTCTTCTTAGTTATTTCGTATCTTGTATATTTTTTACATTAAAACTGAAACATACTGTTTGCCAAAACTCTGCCATCCAAGTTTCCTCCATTCGACCTTTAATACAAACGGATGACTTCGCAGAAGGTTAGTTAAATATTGATAATTTGAAGACGGTGAACAACAATTTGCGAGATTAATGAGCTGAAACGAGTTTCAGGAATTCTCGGCAACTGAACAGCGTCTAAAAGGAGAAATGAGCTGAATTTTTTAGCGTCCGCGAAAGTGGCCGAGGCACTAGGCGACGCTGAATTTTTAATCAACCGGATAATTAGGTGGCGCGATGTTGGAGGTAAAAAAAATGTGACTCAAGTTTCAAGTCTCGAGCAAAAGGCAACCAGCGACCACGGGGGAGTGGGAAAAATAAACACGCAACTCGCTCTTAACTCCCGTTCGTACCTCCCTTATCGCCAAGCTTAGCTAAACGCTTTATAAGTAACTGTTCAACGGCAATAATTAGCAGCTACACTCCTTCCGAAACTTTTCGTCGAGACGTTAATCAATCCCTTGTATTTACATCCACGCTGCCTTACTTATTTAGCGGCGAAAGAAAATCGAAAAAAAATATTACTAGACGAAATACGTGATAAAAAAATGATCGATAGCGCTTTCAATGTTGAATTTTTATTCGACGTCTTATATTTTCGATTCGTAGTCTCTCTTAGTATTTAACTAGGATAAAACGACTGTGAAGAAACAATAGGAACTGCTGATTCAAATTTTAAGTTCTCACGTGACTGAAAAATTACAAATAGTTATAGCCATTTGCAGGTAACAAATTCTTTTTGTCACTGTCGGGATGGTTTTTAAACAATTCGCAACGCATTGCTAGGTATATTACAATATAAAATTATCTCTTCGTTACAGCACTGCATTTCGTTTGATTGACCTCACGTTTTTTATCAAACAAGATCTTAACGTCAATTTATTATCGCACCAACATCAATTCGTGCCAACAATTACAAGAAAATATGATACGAGTAACCATAATCAAACGAAATCGTAACACAAATTGGGTTCTCTGTTTACAGTTTAAAAACTGCTTTCCTTTTTCGGTTATGGCAAAGAATAAGAATAGTCAAAGACTGCATAGTAACTGAGTCTAGAAATTTCTCTCGTTGTGCCAATTGACTACAGCAGAGTTATTCGCACGTGAAAAGGCAATTCAAGCTGAGAATAAACTTCAGGATCGTCCAGGCTCACGTTATACGCGCCTCGTGTACACGTGCGTAAGGTTTCTTACAAAGCTTTATGGTTCGCGGAATCTTGGCTCAATTACGATTCAATTTTGCAGTACAGAAGCTCACATGTTTCGTTTGAAATCGAATGCAATTGTCCTGCCATCCCTCACGTCAACTATCGATTCACGATTAGGGAAACAAGCTGCAAAAGTGTACTCGCCCGTTTTTACCCATTTCTCACCCCTCATTATTTCGCACTTTGTGATCGGGGAATATCACGAGCAATTTTTTATGCGCATGGCGCAATAAATTGCACAACAATAACATACGAGACGTTCTGCGACGCAAACACGATGTGCGAATTTTCATCTACAGCAAAACCCCGTGACGAGAAACAATTTTTCACAGAAAATTTATACAACTTCTCCGAAAAATGTTTTGTGGAGTAATTTAGATGCATTGCAACAGGACGTAAATAAAATATGGCATGTCGTTTTTTTTTCACACTTTTACACCTACTTTCTTCGTAAACATCTCTGTATGCGCTTGCATCATAAAGTAATGAGGCAATATGACCTCTCAATTCTCCTGCATCATTTTGTGAGAAAAACTTTGTATTCGCACCTAAAAACCAGGCGATCGCATGCCAAAACAACTCAACTATCACCACGAGTTATACTTATATTTGTTTCACTCGAAGAAACTGATCAATACATTTTTCCTGCTCCAATTTATAAGAGTTATGATTTCATCCGCAGGTATACCATAAATAATTGATAATTCTCACAAGTAACTAAATTTCGAGCGGATTCCTGAAACGATAATTTGACAAGTTCAAAAATTCGGAAGCAAATAAACAGCCGTCGTTCATGACCTTCCATGTTTCAGTCTTTCCTTCATCCGGATCTTAAATTTAGACTGGCACTGGTGTCACTCGTGAGTGATGTTAAATTGATGCGGGGTTCCCCGAGCACCAGACGTGAACCGAGGTGTCGGACGTCACCCGTTTCAACGATAATCAATCATGATTCGATTGCGCCCTCAACTGGGTTTCCGGCCTCCGGAGGGTCAACATTAAACAGACGTGCGAAGGTATGAAGTACCGTTCGATTGATTCGATCTGCGCCCAGCTTGTTGGATTTATCTGGATTAGGGATGGAGCTGAGTGAATTTTATAACGCAAACGAGGGACGTGAGGAACTTCAAGTGACATAAGTATAATTGAATTGAAAGTTAGGAAGAGATAAAAAGAAATTCGGTGTAGAAATTGTCCTTCGGTATTTTTATTTGCGTCGACGATGTGAAATTAGGTCGATCAAGTCGTTTCTGGACGCAGATTCCCATACCAACATTTTACCGACAATTAGCCAAGACGCAAACCTTTTTCTGGAATGTTTTCTTAATATCGGTATAGGAATCTATATCCAGAACCGGCCTTTGCTACCTACTTGTATCTCCGTTAATTTTGTGAAGTGAAAATGGAGCCACTCCAGTAGGAGAGAAATTTTACTCGGCACTCTAAATTCTCTAGAGTAAAATCTCGCTAATATCCAAATGGTACGGTTTTCACTGGATAAGCGTGACATTTCACTCCGCAAAGTCTAAAGAGATGGTGAATACTCATGAAACAATATTCCCCTGGATAACTTTACGTAATTTAAGGACGAGCGCTGACCGCACCGCCACAACGAGGGACTTTTCTAATTTAGAGGTCATAACAGTTTTGATTAACCGACATTGTACCCGCGTTATGTTGTAACGAGGCTTATGGTTCGGTGAGCCTGACTCATTACGGAGACCAGCATCGCGGCCTGCTGGAAACTCGACTGAAGATGAGATTCGATCCTACTGCTAGAGAAATTCCCATTCGTGCAGGTTACTGGCAGTTATAACCAGAAAATCCATTATCCGTTATGATCCATTTTTATTACGGTTATGATTACTATATATTTATTCTTTTAACTATTGCGATGATCCAATGTTGGCGCTACAGTAAATCGATGTTAATACTTTATTCAAATGAAAAATAAACAGACCAACACATTTAACCATAACGACACCAAATAGCTACTTTGACCATGATTTTTTTGCAATTGCAACAAAATTTAAAACGTTGTTGTAACGTTGTGCGATTTCACTGGAATTTTCTAATACCTATAACAAATTAAATTGTTCTCAACAAACGATCTCAGATTTAATTTTTTTGAAGGGCCCTTATTGAAGTCAGCTTCAGATATCAGAAACAAACTTTCGGTTTTTCAAATTTTTTTAACATTTTTCCGAACAAGATTAAACACCCATGCTGAAAATTTGTATTTCTTTATCATTCTGAGTAAATTAAAGATGACTTTTCTTCATTTTTGTTCTATTGATCCAATTGATTTCAAAAGATCTTATCCAGTAGATGTAGATTGTGTTATTTAGAATTGTTTCCACAATATTTTGGACCTGAACGAATTGATTATTGCTTGTGAACGCCGTATTTTTGAATGTAAGCGTTCGACTTTGAAGTAAATTGATATTGTAACGTTGAAATACAATCTTTCCGGGAGCAAGGACTTCATTTACACATCTACATTTAATGTGCTTAAGAAAATCAATTTTTGGTTCGGTTTTTAATGGGTACGAGCCAATAACGAGACGAAAATTTTGATATTCCCTTATACCAACGTATTTTTAATGCAAGAGTTAAATTTTTTCGATGAAATCGTTACTTGTTTGATCGTCATGCGATTTCGAATAAAACCATTTACAATATAAATATTTATTTTCTGCTACAATCCCTTTCTGAAAAATCTATTTTTTTCAGTTCTAATAGCAAGTCTGATTTTCTGTAAAAGAAACTTTTTCCTTTGTTTGAAAATAGGATAAGATTAGCAATTTTAAGGTGATTCGTTAGAAAAAGAAGAAACCCTTAACATTTTTAATGGCTAATTACTCCCACTCACTAATTTACAAGGTTTAAGCGTGGGTGTGAACACTGAGGAAATTGATCTGTACGTTTTATAATTACCCAATACATTTTGTTCCGTAATTACCCTCGATTCTTTTCCCAGAATGACATTAAACTCTTAAAAATATTTGTCGATTCAAACATCATTGATTCAAGGTTCCAGGTAATTATCCGTGAAAATGCAGTGTAGGACGATTCAAAACAGAAAAAACAATCGAAGCTTATTTAATGCTTTGTTTTTAGGACTGTAAAAATACACGCTAGAAAATCTATCGAATTTACCAAGTATGGCGATCAAATACGATGAAAAAAATGTTATGTTAATTGAAATAAATTTGGTTTCAATTGATAACACGAATCACTGGTCTGTTCAATGATTCGTACGATCAAATAGGATTTTTTCGAATCGAAAGAATATTTCTATCGTTATATTTGATCGACATTTTTGGTAAATCCGACTAATTCTTTGAAACTAAGTGCAGGAAAATATAGGTTGAATTTGATATCTGATCAATCTACTTTCAACATTTCCATATTCCACGAGCAAAAATTATTAAAGGAACTTATCGATGATTTTACAGATGGTGAGTAAGAGAAATATATGAAATTTCGAAGAGCGAAGGATCCAAGAATCCTTCAAAAGACGTCAAAGTTGTAAAATTTTGATTCAGGTTTGTGAGAAAAAAAAAATTGATAGAGATAATGTTTCTTGTGAAAATGCACGTACCTCAGCCCTCAGTTTCTTGATCTCTGAAGCGAGCTCTTCGCACTGTTGAGTGTATTGCCACTTTGCAGTTTTCTCGCTCTCTACGATCTGCAGCAGATGGAGATGCTTCTGTTCGAGTTCCTCCTTTTGCAAAAGCAGCTTGTTGAAGCTGTACAAGAAGATATGATTTGAATTGAGAGTCAATATTTTTATGCGAATACAAGAACTGTCAACCAGAATACGTAATTGAGCTCTCAAGTACGACATATGATGCTAATTGGCTCTCGACGAGTTCCGGACATTCGGGTAAAAAGGTAGAAAAGTAAAGACTACGAACAACAACGAACGTTAACTATAATTGGACAGCATCACCACGATTATGTTGGTGAAAAAAGATTCATCACTTGTAAGCCTCGGGGAAGAAAAACACGTGGGGTGAATAAAACAGACGAGGATGTATGAACAGAAAATAGAAGAGAAAGAAAAACGGTGGAAAATTAAGGAGAAAATTCCAGTAGATTTACCGCCGGTAGAAACCCTCGCCTGGGAATTCGCGGATGAAAATACAAGCTTCAAATTCTCCCCGTGTAACTGTAGGAGTTACAACTAATAAGACGCAATTTATTACAGACTTCGGTACAATTGCAAGCGACGCACACATGCGTCATTAGGCGTTTTTATAACGTTACCAAAACCCCTAATGAGGAAACTGATACGAACAAAATTGAGTTACTGGGGAAAGCTGAAAGCATTTTCCAAGAAACTCAATTTTTTGGAGCCTAGGATGAAAACTCTTTTCGATTTTGGAGAGATAAAAAAAGAAAAGTCCGTGCAGCTCGTCTCGTTTGTTGATCGCAATTATTCATAAATCTTCGCAAACACGTTTTCGGTGAAGATCACGGTTTTTCCAATAAAGCTTATCGCTTACAACCTGTCGCTTCCCACTGTAATACTTACAGTGTTTATTTTTCATCAATTCTAAGCGGTTGAAGAAAAAAAACTGAGTCGATCGATTTTGGTGTTGAGCCCTAGATCATGAAATATTAAAAATCATATTCCAGTAATCGAAGAGGAGAATTGAAAAACGCTATAAGTGCCATTTTTTCGTCAATTTTTCTTCAGAAATTATGTGCGTGCCAAGTTCAAAGAAATTGTATTTGTAACTCACAGCCGTATTTAATTCTACTGTTCAATTATTGGTAAAGAATCCTAGACCAAAATTTCAACTTTACCACATCATCCGGTCAATTCAAAAAACCGGAGTAGGCCCCAGGATGACGTGTACAGGTACCATCTCACCCGATGGTCAATACCTGTACTATTTCAACCGGGCACTGCGAGCCGCGCCGATTTCCCGACACGGAAACCACCCCAGGGTAGCTTAGCTTAGCTACCCCGGCAAGGCCAGCCCACGCGGCTACACCAATTTTGTGTGATTTGTTATTTATTTTCAAACGTTCTTGATCCGCGAACTGTAACAACCACGTTGGTTTCCCAACGTGTCAACCACCCCGGGTCCAAACCTCAATCATGAGGCCCCGGGAAGGCCAGCGCGAGAATCCCCAACCGGTTCTACCCAGTTCTGCTCTCGCATCTAATTACTCGATCACTGATACATTAGAAACACGATCCAACGTCATTTAATAATCAAATCGATCATTAAGAGCCTCGATTCGTCGAGTTGATATCCCCACGTTCACACAGTTCACTGTATCACTCACGCACACATAACGAGCTACTGTCAACAAGACTCACGTGTTTTCACTTCGGAGTTTCGACTAATACTGATCTGGTTTTGGATTCTTCTCCGTATTCTCGTCTCGCTTGCTCTCGCGGTGATTTTGAGAACTTTGGACTGTATTGTCTTGTTGACCACACGCCGTAGTGTGCGTGAGATTAGCGTACTTGGATTCATTGACACACACATCGTAGTATTATAATACATTCTGTCCTCTTACTAATCTCTAGCTGATCTATAGCGGTCGTTCATCCCCTCGCCTCACCATACCTCTCTGTTATTACACATGTTTTCAAGTAATGCTCGTCCAAACTGTAGTGTTATTGAGTACACTTCTTAATTTTTCACACATTCTCAAGTTGAGGTCGCGTTAAACATCGAATTATAACTTACTAATCACATGGGGCAAGAATGGGTCTGTGGCAACGGCCGATTACGAAATTATAGGTCATAAAGCACTAGTTTCAGCTGTTGTTTTCTGTCTATGTATCGGTATGGGTCGCCAACAACGGGCAGTTTCAGTTAAGTCGCGAGGACTTTAAACGCGCTACCTAACGTACCGATATTTGTTCCCCTCAGTGTTAGGCAACCAAATATAATGCGATGTTTACTCGAAAACACCCTGTATATATGTATATACATTTTTATATCAAACCGTAGAGGCAATACACTGGGTTCTAACTGGGATGAAATTAATTACCTGCAGCGTTACCCTCGAATCCATAGAGTGGCTCGCGGGTCAATAGACGATTTACGTCAATTAACGATAGAATAGCTCAGGTGTAATTGAGCCTGAACGCCACTTTGATGGTTCGTAGCTATTATACGCCAGTATTGCACAATTCCAACCCGCAGACGAGGGAAAACCATAGCGAGAAATTAACTTGCTGTTGGCAATTAATTGTTGCTCGTAGTTTGAAATCGGAAAAGGATGAAGATATAACAAGTTTCGCGATACGATATGAAATTCATTGGCAGTAGCAATCGTTGCTCAAACTTCGTTGAAACTTTGAGACCAGTTTCCTTGAGCAGGTAGAAGGAACACTGTGAGCAGTTAACTTATCAAAAACTAAAGACACTGAGCCGTGTGGAAAAGTTTGCAGGGTTCATGCGTGAACTCTTAGAACTAGCCAGTTTTCCTCAAGGGAAAAACAAGCTCGGGAAAATTCGTCGCGCGGAAGATCCGATCAACTGTATTGTGAAAATAAGGAATCAACCCGTTTCTCAGATTTTTAATTAACTATCTGAGGCTTGGGCACTGAACTTTAATAATTTGGAATAAAAATGGCAGTTTCAATTTAACCCTTACGCTGCCCATCTCCTGTGTATAACACTGGTGTAGCACCGTGATTGCTGAAGACAAAGAAGGAATTCCGGGGTGCACTCAAACTATTACATTTCAAGGCAAATTAGTTATCTTTAGAAAAATGAAAATTTGAATACGAAAAAAAATCGTTAAACAACAAAATACCAGAAAATGAATCATTCTACTCAAAAAATGCTAACTTATTGAATTTCCAATATTTTTATTCAATTTTCAAAAATCGATTTTTTAATTACATTTCCCTAATAAACATATATTCGAGTATATACACAGAAAATTTCATGACGATCCAACAAATATTCTCGAAGTTGCGCGCACATTCGCAGGGACGCCCTGCAGCGTAGGTATAAAGTGCTTTTCAAACTTATTCCTTCGATTAAAGACCAGATAATACCTTATATTAACTAAATTTTTTTTGTTCCCTCCCGCGGATCAGCTTTGTTAAAATAAAAAACATCAGAATGAAATTCAATGTTACCCTAATATGTGTATAAATTTTTATATCAATAAATTGAAATGTCTCTTCGTGAAAAATCCTTGAAAAGTCGCTTGATTTCGCCCTCTTGATTGGGTATAAAACCCCTTAAAATCACGTCAGGAGTCATACAAAGAATACATTGTACGAAGCAAAAATAATATGCAATCAGAGTTTGAAAAATGAAAATGAAGTTGGTTGAATTGAGTTGAATTTTATACCGTGAAGCATCTAATTATTTGTAAAAATTGCAAATTCAAACTCGTAAGTTCGAGTTTTCATAAATTCAAAAGTATCACGTTTCTATCGCGTTTCTATTCTTTTACATGTCACGATCGTGTAGTTTGTCCAATTTCGACATATCTGAGACTGTCTCTTTTTTGTGAATAGATCAATTTCTCTACAAATCAGTTCTAAATTAATTTCCATGCCGTTAATACCTTTATCAGCGAAGCCTCATTTCATCGATAAGTACCCATAACAATGATTTTACAACGGAATAAAATTCATTAACGCAATTTGAATTCATAATTCGTAAAAACTATTCGAACGGTACACTTTCATCCTGCAGGCTTCCAGCCCCATGCCTACGTCTGATTATATCGAAAAATCAACGTCCGCAACAGAATTGATTACTGTTGGGGAAGTAAACCCCATTCGAAACTCGCCCGAGGATGTGACAAGCGTCGGCGGTAAGTGATAGCCGTCAAACTAGCTGATGTCCCGACATTGAAATGCTCAGAATCGAATCATATCTCGGAGAGATAGATAGATAGATAGATAAGGTTTATTATGCCCATGGCAATGTTGGATAAAAAGCAGAAACACAAGTAAAGTAGTAACAGGACATAAAAAGAGGTGAATCTAAATGACATCGAAAGTGTGAACACGTAAAGGAAAAGAAGAATGTTACAACAGAGAAAGATGACAAGTACGAATAGAATAAAGTAAAACTAAAGTATAATAGAAGAGAAATAAATAAGTAACTAAATAAATGAATGGATAAAATGAAAAATAAAAATGAGAAATAAAAAATAAATGAATAGATGAATGCATCGACGAGTTGTTAAGTGGGTGAAAAAATAAGTAAAAGAAAGAAAAATTGCATAAATGAATAAATAAATAAGTAAAACTAAATAAAACTAAATATAACTAGATAAAAAAGACCAGACAATTTAAGCGAAAAACTAAACAGGGAGACTAGCGCCTTTGTTCTTTCGATTCGAAAAGATGCGCGAATAATCGACTTTTAAATGCGAGGGGAGAAAGGAGGTACTGAAATATTTGCTATTGTATTTTTCCCTCGGGACGACTTGGACGGAATTTGACAGTACATGTCTTATATATTATGTTTTGTTTTTGTTTATTTTTTACCAGAATTTTGATAGAAATTGTCGATTTGGACAAGTTCCGTTTTCGATTTCCGTAATTGTTTATTCTTTTAATGTGTGGAATACCAATAATGGTGAAAAATTAAGCGTGCACTGAAATTAAGCTTGAATACAGAACCTTTATAAATGTAAGTCAGAAAACTTACGGTCAATTGTCACGTGTATTCAAATACTGTATCGTGATAAATTGCAGTCAGTTATTATTTGATTCCTTCAAATATCTGTTTCTTCGTCAAAGCATGTCGACCACGACTAACGGAGGCATTTGTTTAATTTTTTTTAAAGACACTCTGTCACGATAAATTATTAATTATCGGGAAACACCCGCATCCCTTGTTAGCTGTCTCGTGTAGCTAAAAACGGAATCGCAAATTGAATTCACCTTCCCCCTGCGGTTCTATTTTTAGCATATTTAACGCAAAGAATTTTACGCATTTTACACGTGAGAATGCTCAACAAGTTGACAAGGTTATGCTTCGCTTTTTCTCCTTTTTTCTTCTCTAAACGAACCCACTGGAAAATTGAGAATCTGTACAGCGTATTTTTCAGCGCTTCGAATCGACCATTGGGGCCATCATTAAAAAAACGCACGTATATTACATATCACGTCTAAAAAAATAAATGTCACAATTAAGCCCGAGTATTAAATTGATCTTTTACAAACGTGGAATGAGCCTAATTTGAATTTTGAACAAAGGCAAACGTTTTTTTATGAATTCAAATTCGTTTCAATAAACAAAAAATACGATGAAAAGCGATTACTGTCCAAAATAGAATCAGTTAAAGAAAATCGTATTGAAATATCACAAGTGATTGATTTTTAACTGTGAATTTGTAAAATATTTGACTTGATCGTTATTTGGTATATTTTACGATCGATCAAATCATGTTGAATACTGGAAAACAAAAAAATAATCCTACTCATTACGACTTTCGTTGTTACGGCTGAAAATAATTGCCGATGTCAATAATGGATTCATTGATGAGATTACAATTTGTCTAGAATGAATTTTTGTCTTCATACTATCAGTAGGAGAAAAACAATTAACCACTTTCTATGACCAGTGATTTTTACTTTTCAAGTCCAAAGTACTGAAGTAAAAAACTACTTACAATAGATAGATATCTCGATTTGAAATTTTTGGATTTTCGTGCGGGTTTCGGCTCACGCTTAGAGTATGTGGAGTAGGGCAGTTCAGAAAAGGGTCTTTGTCTTAGATTTCGCTCTTCTCCGAGATTATTACACTTTTCCACTAAAATATAGTACACGCGTGGGGCTGGGCTGTAAACATTTTTACTACGATCTTAACGACGTTGAAATTTCCAAACATTCTAGGTTTGGGAACTTTAAAATTGAGATATCCTTAAATCCGTCGGTGGCTATGTTTTGTACGACGTAACAAAAGTTTTTGTAAAACTTAAGATGTGTGTGATTCTTTTTACTACAGAAAAATATATGTCGAATATTCGTAAGAACTGATTCTTTTAACTTTCAAATATTAAAATATTTCTCTCTTCTTCTAATAATAAAACGATGTGACAGTATTTAATATCGGCTCACATTCCTCCGGTTTCGTATGAGCTCTTGTTCACTTTAAAGCAACAAGAGAATTAACAGCAGTGAAATATTTTAATATTCGAAAGCGCATGAATTAAGCGCATTATACCAAAGGGGAACAATCAAGAGCAGAATCTAGCAGACTGAGCGTTCAACTGCGCATGCGCGAGCCTTGTCGAATTTCGATGCAGGCTAACCAACTCACGCATCAGCCGTCAAACGCATCTTGTAAAGGTTATGAAAGTGATGCTCATTTTTTTACCAAAGACGGATCTCGAACGGTTGATGGAGTAATTCGAGAAAGCTTGGCAAACTGTTATTGTCAACGAACTGCTACGCGTCACCATGACAACATAATTTCAATTCGCTACTCGACGCTAGTGGGTTTGACGTCTCATACTCTGTTTTGAGTAAGTTGGCTGCCCTGCTTTGCATACGAAGATATTAACCGGCGCGCGATCTCACCGCCCAATAAAGCTCAATTATTCTGCGCATGCTCAGCCGGTAACTCGGTTTGCTAAGTTTCTCCGATTCCTCCCCGTACACTACAAGCCACACGTAGCTTGGAAGCCCAAGTATTGAATGCCGGAATTTCATCGGAACCGCAAGGTGTAGCTTGGGATTCAGAGAACAGCCACACCAGACCAATTTCGATGGAAGCCTATAAAGCACGCTTTACGTGTACGTACATTATTTAGGCCACCCCCAAAATAATGCTCCATGGATATTGGACGTTATGCTTTATACGTGGTTGCGACGCCAGTACAAACTCAAAGTGCCTTCCCAGAGTCACTGCGAGTGCTAGCTTTAACGGCCTCTTCGAAATTTCGTGTAACTTATAGTTTGGCTGGATGGCAAAGGCTTCTTCTTCAAGCTGAAAGCACGTCTCCACTCACTTGGCGTCGCGGTTCCGAACAGGAGTTTCGATTTCACAGTTTCAAGCACCCTGATCGAAAAGTACTTTTGCGTGTATACTATTTTTCAACGCTAGAGATAAACTTAGTTTAGAGCGAATAGATACACTGAATTAAAATTGGACACAGTCGTAGTGCGAAAAAAGTAGCCGTCGTTTGATACCCATCGCATTAAACGTTATCAACTAACTACAAAAATGAACACTATAGAAGCTCGTAGAACATTTTTTTTCAACGATGAAACGATGAAAATGCAAAATTCAAAGTTGTAGTAAGATAAATAAAATAAAATCTACCAAGTTTTCCAAGTAAATATGTTTGTTTTTACAAAAGTTGATAAAACGATGATTAGACATCGTATCGTAGAATGTCGTTGAACATTTTTGACGACTAGGCTCTGTGTAGATACAAAGAAGGCGCGTCCGAGCCTTGTACACGAACTACTTGGCACAACACTTCGTATCTTCAGCCGCGAAAGCCTGAACTATCCACCTTCTTGAAGTTTCATTATCATGATCATCGAGAACGCTTCGCGAATTAGGGCTGTACGAGAAATCTGTGCATTACGGTACGCAGTTCACGGCGAATTGGAAATTGGACCGTCACAAAAATAATCGTACCAATTACAGTAAATTTTGAATTGGACCATAGCTCATCCCGATATTTCGACAATATTAATTGCCACCGTGAAATATCGTAATTAGCAATCAACCAGCCCTCGTTCTGAGACCAGGGTAATTCGATTCGACAATTTTCTGCTCTCCGCTTAAACAATCATGAAAACCGTTCAATTACCGAATCCTGCGAATTTTGATCACGCTCGCAATTTAATGAAGTAATTAACCAGGCCGGTACGAGGCGCTATTTTGTTTTAATATTAAATACAACAAACCAGTTTCAATACAGCCTGAGGCCAATCGGATGAATATAATGTGGGATCGACGAATGCACACGCAAAGCTGCACACAAATCGCGGGAATAGTCGGGAAAGATTCGTTCAGACTGAAACAGAGAGTGAATTGTTTCGACAAAATGTTTAGCCCGTTTCTGTCTTTTTTCGTTTTTTTTTTTCTTTTTTTTTCTCTTATATCGGGTCGACCGTCTGCCTCCACGGAACAAAGAAAATAAAGGCATTACGGTTTCTATTCCAGCTTAACAGAGCTTCTCGAGCCATGGGAACGAAAAGGGACTGTTTTTTTTCTACCGAATTGAGCAGCGAGACACAACAAATTCAAGGCGAATTCTCTGATGGCTGAACAAGCTCTACAGATCGAATATGATGTGCTTACACACGGATTCTGAGTTCACGTGTACGCCGCAACGTGGTAAACACCTCAAGATCCCCTTACCTTGCTTCACGGATGGCGTCTATCCACAAACGGCAATCCGTTTCCGTGGCTGCCCGAAGCTCGTATTGACGCTGATTTTCTCGACGATACGAGATGGCGAAACAGTGCTGGAATCAGAAGAATTCATACAGATATTTAATGCTGAGACTTCGTTTATCATTCTTACACTGCAAGAAAAACGTGCGGCGTCAACTTTCGTTAACCATAATTTAGAGCCAATCCATTATGATACTATTTTATGTAAATACACGACCGACTGATGTTAATATGATACTATCTATTGTAACGATATAAGACTTTAATCTGATGTCAATTTAACACGATCTGATGCCAACCTGACACGATCTGGTATCAGTCTTACAAACGTAACGCGATCTAATGTAAGTCTGGTACTATATGATATCGATTTAATACTGTAACAGGATGTCATTCTAACACTATCTGATGTCAATATAACACAATCTGCTCTTGAAAGTTCGTATAGATTTCAGAAACGTTTTTGTAGATCGACCTAGATTAAAAACAAAGTACTTATACTTCTTTTTCGAGACAATGTCTTTTTTTGCGCGAAACGTACTCAAAAGGTAAGAATCAAAGGATTGTCCCTTCACCCTTATAAATTTCGGACTTACTTACAAGGATTTCTGAATTCTTTTCAAAAGCATTGGGCGAAAAAATTTGTATTTTCCAAGATCGCTAATGTAAAAGTTCGACAAAATTGTCTGAAACCTGAAAATTTCTCTGATAGCGAAGTTGAAAACTTTTCTACGGGATCGAAGACGGCAAAATCAATATGGAGTTTTCACACATCGATGATTTAGAACTTGAAATTAAAAATCTCAACTCTTCTCCGAGATGAAAATCTTCCGAGACCTGCAAGCTTGTATAATGTTTCGAAGGTTAAAAATAGCACAACGATTGAAAAAATCATGCTTTTCCTGGTATTAGACCCCTAAAAACGAAATTTCCTGCATCCCCCGGACCTCGTTTGCGGTGTTAAATCATTCAGAATACATTCCTTGCCGCTTCGGTATCAGTTAAGTGAGTGAAGAGGCCGCGGTAGCGCTTTTTTACCCAGAATGTTGAAGAAAGAGAGAGCGACTCAAGAGACTTATTCCACGATGCGCGGGGCTATTCACAGGGGATTTCGATCTCGCTTTTGACGAGAACGCGAGCAGCGAAGTCTTCTCGAGGATCCAGGCCAAGGGTATCTGCATTTCAGATCAGTGCAACCTCGGCTCGGTCACCCCTCTACTTTTACCGGAAATAGGCAGCGTAAAAGCTAAGAGTAAGATTTCATTTTTAATCGTACATACGCCTTGCACTCTAATGCAAATATCAAGATCAAGAAAAAAATTTTGCTGTGCAAATGTGCTGTTTTATCTGTTAAAAAGATTTGAATAAGCGAATATTTAATTGGGAGGAAATTCGTTATTTGGATTGAAATTTGAAAAAATTGATTATTCATCGTGACCGTGTATGGAAAAATTTTAGGCGAAATTTTCAATTTATCTCATTTTTAGGGATTCGATGGGGTTCAATTTGACATCTCGAGCACATTGCCTTCTGGCTGCATGTAACAACTTGAGTCTTTTCTTTTCTGTTATTCTTAACTGTATAAAATCAAGACAAAATGTCAAACGTGAATACTGAGAAATGTACGAACAAATAAAAGTCACTAAAATTCAAATTGATTTCTCACACTATCTGCATATTAGTAAAAAAAAAAAAATGTTACAATTGAATAGAAGATAATTACACACGAGAATGAAGTATTCCAGGTAATAATAAAAAAGAACGACATAAATATAAAAAATAAAGAAACAAAATCAAACATAATAAATGAAGAATCAATTTTCGTTCAAATTAGCGAACTGTAAGAATATCTGCGAATATCTTACATCATTTTAATATTTACCACGCAAGTGGTTAAAAATGTTCGAGGTATTGTTGAATTTGACTCAAAACGAGCCAAAATTTTTCAAATTTCACACCACCTTATTAATACAAAGTCTAAAAAATGTTGTATGAACTCAGGAATTTATAAAAGAAAAAGTTACATCTTAAATTGCACAAAACTTTTAACAACTGTATTTCTTGTATTTTGTACATAAATCTGCAGACTTTATGCATCGAGAAAATGATTTATTCTAATATAAACGCGTTGAACGATTTTCTTACCGTCGATAAATTTTTTTTACCCTTACACGAATGAAAAATGCTTTCGGAATAACGTCGAAAAAATAATAAAATGTGAAATAAGGTTATCGCCATATTGTAAATTTTTGTAGCTTTAACGCATTTCAAGCTTGGTTCAGAGACAAACTGTTGAGTTTTTGGAAGCGAGTTTATCCGTTCCAAAATTAATACCTTTCATTTAATCGTTTTTCTACAACATGAACCATTAACTTGTAACACTTTCGAAGTTTGTATAAAATACAAAACGCTTTTTTCACACAGAAAAACTTTTCTTTACAAGTTCTGTAGTGACGTTGATCGAAAACGAAACCACCACTATCTTCTAAAAATTTCTCATTAATGAACGATAATTATTTTTATTGCGCTCTGTTTATTATAGGAAGTGTGGAAGATTTGAAGAAAAAACTATCCGCCAAATTGTCAGAATAGAATTTAAAAAGAGAAGAAATAACTTTTTTCCAATATAATTTTTATGCTGAAATTACTGTTCGTTTGTGCGAAACTGTGATGAATATGACGAGATTGAAATTTTCCAATCCGAAAAGCCTTTCATTCGGCTTTTAATATCGCACACCGTAAATTGCGAATCTATTGCGGATGTTCGTTTGATTCCGGGTGTAAAATCGGAAAATATTTGACGAAACGTTCTTTTGCCAAGTTCAGAAATAATTCAAAATTTTCATTTAATAAATATCCACCGTCGAATACGCGTCGATAGTTTATCGAAAAATTATTTCGACACGAGGGATAATGATCCGAGAAAATCCGAAGCGATTTCCGCGGTTGACGCATCGTCGGCACGTCATATATAAAATAATTATACCGGACTGCAGGAGTAAAGCCCGAAATTCGATGCTGTGATCCAATTTCGAGAGAGGCGATTCAACAAGGTGAAAATCGCGCGGAAAATCCGAGTGACGCAGATCGTGTATTGAACAGAATATGCAAATGAAATACTTGTCGCCTTCGTAATATATAATCCGTCATCGGAGGAATTTATTATTCCTAAATTTTAACTTGTCCATTTTTTTCTGTTCCGATCGCGTTTCCGTGGGCTACTGAAATATCAAAGTTGACAAGATATATCATTTTTTAACCCCCGCTTAGTCAAGTTATACCAAAAGACAAAATACCTAAACTTCAAACAAATTATAAATTCAAACCCTCATTGTAAATCCCTCGGCACAAATCTATGAAAAGATACTAATGTAACATGGTTACTGAACGAGTACTCGTTTTGCACGTAAGTTTACAGCGTCACAAGGACAAAGCGGAGAATGAAAAGAATTACCAAAAAATCAGCGGAAAAGACGTCTTCGAATATTATACTTATCCTCGGGTCCGAAGTCATTGTTTTACATTCCTCGAAGGGCGGGTGAATAATTCAGCGATGTGATCGAAGCGCAAGGAGCTTTTCCGGCGCTTCCTTTATCCTCTGTTAGCGTTTCATTATTCAACAATCTCTGTCCCGGGAAGGGGGAGAAGAAAAAAACTTTACAAGGATGGTCCAAAAAGTGAAAGTAAAAATAGGAGGCAGGTATCTGGATTACCAGACTTACATTATATATATTGTATGTTGTTAAGCCTTCTAAATTCCCAAATCAAATTTCACAATAATTCGGAAGGCTGAGTTATTTCGCTAAGGTATTGAAGAGAAGTGTTCCATTTATTTTCCGGTGAAAAGAATCTGTACATTCTTCAAAATTTAAACCAGCGGCCAATTAGATCAGTGAAGAGCCAAAAGAGTTTGTGCTTTTTAAAAAGAATCGACCAAACGTCGGTCTGCTTCGAATGAGCAGCAAAAATTGGGAGGTGAAATTTTTTGCGAAGATTGCAGGTTGCTTCGGTTTTCAATAACACCGCATTCGGATTGTGAGCTTTAAAATAAATTACACTGTATTTGAAAAGACGTTATTCAAAGTTCCCATTTTTTCAAGGAAAGTTAATGAAAGCGAGTAACGGTATTACAGCGATCCTTTCAAAGCAATGGTTTGCATAATTGGTACAATGCCAGAAAATATCTTGAGTACCTGCGCCATTGTAATAGGATATAAAAGGTTTACCGGAATTTGCGAATTTACTTGTACTACCTAATTCTGTCGGCTGTGTCAAGTGACCTGAATAGTAATTATTGGAATACTAAATCGAGTTGTTTTTTAGTCATACAAGTTCTATTTTCAAACTTTACTTACTCTTACAGGTTTGTGCATGCGCCAAAAACTTCTTCGGGTGATGAAGTAATTTTTGAAAAAAAGTTCTAGTGGTACGGAAAAGGGAAAAAAGAGTCCAACGAGGTCAGAATATCAGAGTAAATCTTAATTTTACGTTTGAAAACATGACGCATAATTCTGTTCATTTCAAAACCGAAAACTGTGGACCTTGAACTATGCAATTGGCTAAAGCGAAAATTTTCACTGCTCTTTATTACTCTTGTAGCTTCACAGTGAATAAGAACTCACGCGAAAGCGGAGGAATGTGATCCAATATTAAATACCGTCTCATCAAATTATTATTACAAGAAGAGAGAAATAAAAAAATTTAACCCAGCCTTCTTGCGTGAGCCATTTTTTAGTAGAAAAGTTTAAGAACCTCGGATAAGAGCGAAATCTGAAAAACAGGCCCTTTTCTCCATCGCTCTGCTCCACATTCTCTAAACACGAGCGAAAACCCGCCCGAAAATCCAAAAATTTCAAATCGCAATATCTCAGCAACCAACGCTCATTGGATTGAAAATCAAAAACCACTTTAAATCAGCCAAGCAGTTGTTTTGTTGTTTATGAATCGCAGGTCTGTCCGTATCGCGTCGAGGTAACATCGTCAAAGTGCATTGTATTCACACGCATGTGATGCAACTGCATCCAGGCAATTATCTCCCACCTGTCGGAGCAGCTGCGCCTGCTTAGTTATTAACCAAAGAATTATGCGTTAATTAAAATCACACGCGACTCCGCCGCTACAATTGCGAGTCAAATTTACCTGCAACGATGCAAATAATCTAGATTGAAGACCTGATATTTGCAGGTTCACTTTTCGCTACCTGTAAACGAGTTTATTAATTGGCCTACTCGGCTATTACTTCCGGCAATATGTTTGAATAATACGAGAAGCTGTGTGTGTTAACTTAACCAGATCCGATTCCTCGACATCCGTTATTTTTCTTGAAAGTTTATCCTACGGTTTCGAAAACAAATTAAACCACCCGCGGAAAAATTTATATATGCAGCAACGATTCTGGTACTCTACGTACATTCTCATTAATTATTCTCTTCCAATTTGTTTAACAAAATATTAGCCTAGCAGTCGATTCAAAGGTTCAGTCTTTGATCCACGCTTTTTGATCATGAAAAAATAACGTTTTCAAAACACATTTATTCACCGTATAATTTAATTTTTACAACAATCGGCAGTAAAAGCAAAACAGCGATCTGCAGACCGTCGGAGATTCGACAGATCCAATTACGCTGGGTGTTTCCATTTAGTATGGAAAATTTGTACACCCCTTCCACCCATTGAGCGGAGTATTTTAAACGTATACAACGTTTTGCCAATGAAACGGGAGTATGTACATTGTACACGTTGAAGTAAAAGGTCTGTTTCGCCCCTTTGATATCTCTGTATAAATGTTAATACGATGTGACGGTGACATCGATACTGTGAAAATTGTAATTTACATCACCGCCTGTCTGTTTCAAATATGTTCTCTAACCACTGTGATTGAATTATTGGCAATTATTAAATTAAATTAATTGGCACTAAATCAACGGTATGAGTAATTATCAAAGATACTAATCGTAAGTCGCTACGTCAAATACGGCAATTAATGTGAACAAAATTATAGTAATTAAAAGCGAAATGAAACTAATGCTGATATTATCAATAAACAACATTTTCAATATAACGGTATCAGAAGTGATGAGCTAACATTGACTTCGTAAATAGTAAACCGATCAAACTCCAAATACGGAGACCAACCTTTTCTGAAAGCGCAGAATTTTCTGCTCGGAATTGACAGCGTCGAGGAAATAACTTTTCAACAATAACTCTTTCAATTTCCGCCAATTTCGAGCGTTGAAATGCCTTCACGACCGATTTCCGTCAACCTCCGTCAACTTTGATTTTTGTCAGGCAGCGATATTTCTGCTCAACGCGAAACGGTGGCAAACCGACGTGAAATTCGCCAGGAATATCCAGCGGCTGGCTGATAACCAAAATCACTGCAGGTGGGAATTGAAACGATGCATTATTTCACAGTTTCCACCCAAAGGCCGTGGAGCCAACGATTATTTTTCCCATTACCCGCAGTGATGTTCATGGAATGTTCGAGGGAATTGGCCGAGCGCAACCAGAACCAATAAAATATGGAGAAACAGAGGCACGAGCAACGCGGCGGATACAGAGAGGCTTCAACTGCATAATATATTACGTTCAAATCTCTACCTTCGTATAGGCGATTCCTTAAAATTTCAGGACCGAGATTTTTGAAAAAAGCAAAAATTTTGACTCCAGCTATTTCGGCCAATTTACCTAAATTTTCAGCAAGTGCTTCGATGAGATCCTCGTCGATTTTAACCGTTCGAAAGCTGTGTGTTTCGAGCTTTTTATGCGATCACGAATCTGCACATATACGCATATATTTATTTGCTTCGGTTTTGTTTCAAAATTTAATTTAGTACTGATATTTTTGCATCCGTTACAAAGTAAAAAGATTTATTCGCGCGGCGTTGATCTATGAAAACGTTTCTGATACTCTCAGAAAACTACCGAGATTGATTGTAAATTATCTGGAATTTAGAAATCTATCTGATCCGTTTCATGAGTTTGACAAGTTTCAAATCTTCATCGTCATTCATTACCGATAATTCAAGAAGAGATCAGATTAGTTGAGAATTTTCTAGCAACAAATTTCGCGTTAAAAAAACTCCATGCCAAGATTTTTTTGCTAGATAGTTTCAATCTTTGTTTTTTAAACAGATTCTACTAATTAAAAAAAAAAAAAAAAGAAAAACAGGAGGTTCTGCACTTCTTTTGTCAATTAATTGCGTGAAAATTGTAGAAGAGAGGAAAACGACAATAAGCATTACGCGATTTTAGTACCAAGTTTTTTGAAAAGTGAGACAGGCGCTTAAATTTCAATTAAACAGCCCGATCTCATCTATAATCGAATTCCAATGGGTAATAAAAATTAGTCAACTAAATGATCTGCTGAACCAAAACACAAAAAATTGAATCCCTGAAAGCATTGATCTGAATTGAAACACTGAGTTCCGGGTTTCAATTTACAAATCTTCTCGCAATTCTTGTAATCGGAAAGAATGAGAAATTCGGTGTTTACATTCAACTCCGATACTCTCGGGGCATGATAAAAGTTGTCAAAGTCAAAGAGGTAAATAGAAATTTGTATGGCGGGTCTTTTACCGAAAATTATCAGAACGACCCATACGTTGTATACCTTGAGGCTAAACGTACATCTGGAGGAGGCACGTGCGTTTACAAGAATTAAATGAGCTAAACTGATCCCTACGGAGCCCTAAGGGCTACCAGTATTAGCAGGACTAACCAGCCCTGGAAAATGTCGGCAAAGATGTTTATACAACGTGAGTATATTTTAAGCATTTTTCCATGCTTCTTTCCCGTACACAAACCACCCGTTTCTATGACGGTCGAGTGAATCTGCGATTGCGCATGCGCGGAATACAGAAAAGCCTACTTTTAAGCCCTAGGAGTTGAAAGTGGTACTTTCTGCACTGCGCGCATGCGCTATCGAACGGAAATCTGACATTACGCGATCCTAACCTCAATTTCGTGAGATAACGTGTAACATACTTACTGCCTCACGTATTTGCAATATTTGTCTTCGACTCAACTACGACTCATATTGCAAACATACACTCGGTCCGAAAACACCGAGTTTGCCTTCTTATTGCGCAATATACCGTTAGAAATATATCCAGAAAAGATTTTCGTTCCCTCGGAAAGGTTCGCACCAAAAAATAAAACGTTTGTATGGTAAGAATTTATTACCTACCATGCACTGAGTTGGAAGTTTGAAATAACTTTTGTGTGACAAAATTGTTCTGACGAGTACGATGTATTTTTTCATTTTCTCTGCCGGAGAATCGCCTCTTTGTGAAATAATCATAAAAGTTACCGAATCTGCCTTTTCCCAATTTGCCTGGAAGCCTCAATTATTCGAATCGATTACACTCTACGCCTACATCGAACCTCCTGCAAAGTAAATAAATCATCGCAGAAAAACTTTCTAGTCATAAATCGACGCGGTCTCAATTTAACTTTACACAAGTTAAATTAAATCTATACAGACTTTACACACGGATAAAATCTAAAACAAAATATCAACTCAATTTCTGATCGTAACTTTTGACAGCTGCAACGTTTAGTAACGAAATTATAGTAATTTTGCCACTCTAAACTTTTGATCGGTGAATTTTTTTTCATACGAAACGTTGTGCAGAGTTGATTGATAAAAACTGAATAAAGAAGAGAAATGACAATTAAAACAATAATCGATGAAAATTGATAGAAAAAAGAAAGTAGATAGAAAAATTGGTCTCGATTTTTTAGTTGGTTGAAATTTTGCAATTAACAAAACATTGTGTAGATTTAAATCGCCATGTGACGTCAACTTTACCGTTTTACAGACAAATTTTCATCACTTTGATAAATTTTTTTTCTTTTCAACGCACGGTGTAATTATATCAAGGCCTATTTATCATGCTTTTCGCCAAATTTGAATTCTGATTAATTGAATACATGGATATCCTGTTTTTATACACATCCAAGTTTTTCATTTCGTATGATGAATCGTGAATATTTTGTAGTTTGAAGATGACTGACGAAAACATTTTAATGCAAAGGTAGTAAAAATCGATGTAGGCAAATTAATTGAGTAGCAACCTAATGAAAATTCAAAACTAATTTTCTCCTAAAATATACATATATAAACCTATATTTGAAAAATAAACTGCTTGCCGCACTGCTGCTTACTTCAGGTAATAAATTATACAAGCAGTATAAATTAAACTCAAGAAATACATTTCAAACTTCCGTCAATTCGAATATCCCACAACTTAATTTTTTATTTACCAACTTAAGTATTTTCAAGAAATTAAAAAAACACTTACAACCAATTAATTTAAGATCGAAATCAAATTTCACATATCAGATGAAAACACATTATATTCAATTTTTCATTTTTAGAACAAAAGTAAAGATGAGAGGCTTCAAAACTTGTGATTTTCAATAAAAAAAAAGTACAAATGTATTGATCCAATCAATTCATGTATACAGAGTGATTTTGTAAAGACTGCACGTTCCTTTGTTTGCTAAAATTTAATGCACACGCGTTACAATCTGAGAGCTGTGTTTTGCCAGGAGGACCAACCGTTATAAATTCAGAGGACAGGTCACCGCTGTATATACCGAGACAATCTCTTGAAACTTGGAAATCAACCGCGCATGCGCCAAACAATTCAATCTCATTGGTCGGCGAAATCTTTCCGCAGCGATATTCTTGTCTGCGATGCAGGCGAGCCAACGTACACAAAATGTGTACGATTGAATTCTCAAAGAGCATAAGCATTAAATTCCGACCGTTCTTTGAAGAATCAACTTTCCGACCCAATAACAAATGCTTCCCAAACCTTTTCGAGTCACTGCCTCAATTATTTGAGATTCTAACCTCGAAAATTCGTATCAACTACATCGCCGCCAGAAACAGTTTTACGGCTGAAAACTCGGGGTGGCCAGCCTGCGCGAACAGCCGATAAAACTCGCGCATGCGCAGTTGATTTTCAAGTTTCAAGAGATTGTCCCAACATGTAACAACAAAAATTTTAACAGTTTACGTTGTTCGGCGTAACTGCGAACAAAAACTGTAAAATTTATCAGGTTACGTTTATGACCGTTGGTCGCCCTGGTGAACAACCGCACTCTGATTCCAGTACGTGAGCATTGAATTTTATCAAACAACGGGCCATGCATTGGTTAGGAATTCCCTCTGTATAATATCGAATGTATCTACCAAACACGAAATACATTTCTGTCCTGATTAACAAGCCCGCCCTAATTGAATTCGCAGAGGAAATCCCCTCGGGGCTTTTTTGTTTTTATTCGACATGTCGCAACCTCATCAATCAGTCTCGATTTTGATGAAAATTTAATCGCGCAACACGAATCTGACAATAAACAGTGCCGATGAAGTAAATTATTCAGCGAAACATATGATAGATGTCTGCAGTCGAGGCATCGTGTGAATATTTAGCAAACAACTACGAGACTGGGGTTGAGAAGTGTACAATATCCGGTAGTTCCAGAGAGTTACGGATTCCCAACCATACGTTCCGTATACAACCCTGCGGATAATTATCTCCGCGTGGCAAGTATATTATCTACGAATTAATTAGTGCCTTTACCCTGGACGGCGAAACTCGCGACGTAACTTTGAAAGCTTTAAGAATTTAAGAGGAACGCGCAAATCGGCTACATGTATAACATTCCCTTGGGCCTAGGGAACCGAAGGAAGAAAAGTAATTGGCAGGATGCCTCAACCCGCGGGAATTTTATTTTCCAATTTTCTCATCTTTTCGGATACCCGTAATTAATTAGAATCTATAATGGTTAGCGACGGAATTACGGACATGGCCCTCAACTCTCGAAGGAGACTCGCTTCTCGCTTGCGCAATAATTCTCCGGCTCTAATGGCATGAACAAGACACGCTGAAAAATCACCTCCTGTATTCCCATAGGTTTTGGTAACGAAGTATGGTTTCGATGTATGCCGCTCAAATTATTCACTGTAATTCTCAGACGGATTTTTTCTCAACAGCTGATTTGTGATGTATCAAAAATCGGCCTTGAGTGAACAGCAGATCGTTATTAAAAAATTGTCAAATCTTGTTGAGGGGATATTTTTAATCACACAACAATTTTCCAGCTAATAATTACAAACATTTTGGCACTCTTTGTCTGAATCGAACAATTTTTTATTTCTTGTTTCACCCCTAATTTTTTCCCAGTATCTTGAATGGAAATATTTTTTAATACCGTTCAACGCGTCGCGAATCAATTCAACGTTATGTTCGTTACGACAAACATTGGTGAACAATGGTGAGTAATTTTGGAAACAGATGCGCGGATATTTACCGAAATTGGAGGCTTCTAAAATTGGCACAATTTCCAATGCCGACGTGGAAAATAATATCCCCAGGGTACACAGTTTAATAAACGTGAGTGCCGTTGAAACTGGTTCTCTCAGTTTCCTCGGGAAACCTTTCGAGAAATCCTCGAACAAACATCTCACAGCTGAGAAGAAAACGTATATATATATTTAGTTACATAAAGTTTTATAACTTTGGCTTGATGTATGAATTTTTAAGAGAACTGAATTGTTTTATTCTTCTTCGCTTTTCCAACATACGAAATTGAAGAGTTACAAATTGAAAAGGTTTTGGTAATAAAAAAGTGGAAACTGTAAGACTTTGAAATTTTCAATCTCAAATGAAGGAAACATGATTCGATTGATTCCATCGGAATTAAGAGGATATTGCTCTCAAATTAGAATATATTATTGGCATGTTTATACAAATGCTTCGTTTTTGTCGACAATTATATAATGTGCCAGAAATAAATACAGTTATCAAGCAAAAAATGGAATAATCTTCCAATTCATATTTTTGTTATATTTTCAATCTTCAGCGATCCGTTTAAAAAAAAATGTAGATTAGTAGATTCGCTCTATTTTATTCCATAAAAGTGAATTTTATCCAAATAACTGTTTCACACAAATTCATTGAAACACTTTTTTCATCACGTTGGCATCGTTGAATGTTAAATTTTACAGTACACGAATATTGATTAGGATCGACAAATATCAATATTGAATTAACTACTGGGATAAAAAAGAAAATTTGTGTCAGTTACTTGGTAGAAAATATTCTTCCGGATAAAATGAGTCTTCGCAGAGTGAAATCGAATGATCTACAATATTCGTAATCATTTTGAAACACGGTGTAGAATGAAGCATCGATCGGTATCTAAGTTTTCGGTCATAATTCCGATATTTTATATTTTTGTATTTGATAAGACCTATTCGTGGCATACGAATACAATAATTTTGGGTAAGTCGAGGTATCTCTCGATCGTCGAGTAATTACAAGCGGCATATCCGCCTTCTATGATAATATCCTAACGAAGGAGCTTTCAGGCTTCGCTTTGACCACTCAGGGGGGACGAGGACGAAGCGACACGGGAAAGACCAACAGCCGCAATTCCAGCCAAGGGTTGATGCCTGGCACGTTTGATCCCCCGATCAAGTGCTTGCTGGCATCTTCCGAGCCGTGTCGAAACACGACAAGTGTGCCACACGAGACTGGGCCTATATGTGACAATTAAATTTGATGGAGTCCCACGAGAGCTGCTCCTCGGATATAACAGGACGCATCTTCAGACCGAGCTTCCCGAATAAGAAATGATTTATGGATCCAGCGCTCGTCCCTCGTGAATTCTCATCTCACATCCGGTCGGGGCTCAATTAGGTTTCACCTCGATCATAACGAACAGTTGATTCGCTTGACTTTGACGAGTTGGCTTAAGAATTTCTTGTTTAAAACCGTTCCGAGCTAAGAAAACTTGATTAAATAAATTCTTCCGTTTGCCCAAATTTTCTCAATCAAATTACTCGAAAGCGCCTAGAACGATGGAATCTAAAATATAATCAGTTCTGAGTTAAGGAGAATCGCATCGTTTGAGATCAATATATATATGTTGCCGATTGAAGACTTGAGTTGAAGTCAAGCGGAATATTGAAAGTCTTAGATTTCTCTTTTCATTTAAGGAAATCAACGCCAATAAAAAATTTCATGTGGTTGTAGAATTTTGCTTGTAATTGACTTGATGACAAAGATCTCTCATGCAAAATCACAGCTGTCGTATATCTTTTATTTGTTTACAATAACCTTGTAAGTAGAAATTATACATGTTGCAACGGTGCGATCAACAATGTAGGGAAGGAAAAAATTAGGAATTGACCAAATGCAGATTTTTATCGAAAATGGTCTTCAGGTCAAAATGGTAAATCGCAGTATATCGCGGGATACCAGATATCAGAGAAGTGTGGAAGACCGCGGTGTAACGGCCATTTCTGAAACGACCCTTTCGAATAGTTGATGAACTCACATTCCGTCCGCAACAACAGCTTCTGCCCCGTGAAACTCCGCGAGAACTGTAAGCTTCTCAGTTTGCTAAAACTTTGATAAAAGGATGGGTACATGGGTTTCTCTTTCTCGTTAATTTTCTAATTGTAAGTCGCCTCAAGTTATGTCAAAAATACCATAAAAAATACAATAACTCCGTAATAATGAGGTAGCAGCAGAAGCCCCAACATTGAAAGGTGGAAGACAACGGGATCTAGTAAAAAAAAATATAAAGCACGTTTCAACAAAGGGTCGATAGGGGAATCTACTACCCGAAAGCTTTTTCTTCTTAGATCAGCCAAGCAGCTTTCATAAATTCAAATAAACAGATACTTTGATGGAGACCTATGTTAGACAATAAGTAGTTTTTTATACCAGTAAAATACCTCTGTTTTATACATAGGTAAGTAAATTTTTTTTGGAAACCCTAAAATATCTTTCAAAAAGTGTCAAATAACTTTTTCTAAAGAGCCAAAGAGATTTACGAAAATACCATCAAGAAAACGGATACTCTTTGGGTGGTTCTTGATGTCAGCCAAATAGCTTTTTCGAATTACCAAATCACTTCACCAAGAAAATAGCCCAGAAACTTTCTGGAAGAATAAATAAAACATGAAGCAGCTTGGTATATAAGAGCTTCAATTTTGAAACCGCTTCTCGTCATTTCCACCCGATCTTTAAATTTTGTTACATCGTCTTATATCCAACCCATAAATGAACCATGCAACATAAGTGTAAAAATCATGACAAAAAGATGTTTTCGAATCCCTGATTTTACAAAAATGTCCATATTCACGTCGATGATATTTCAGGTTGCCCCGTTTTCACAAAATGGCGAAAAAATATCAAAAAATTAGAAATATCATTTTGAGTTGAAAAAAAAACAAAAAAAAAAAAAATACATTGGACATCAGAATCCCAAAGAGTCAGGCCTATGATCCGTTGGTTTGACGTGGAATGCCCCACATACATTCCGAAAAAATGTTCAATGCTTTGTATATTCAAATGAATACATTTTATTTTAGTACAGCAGCCGAGCTTGAATAAATCATTCCATACCCCTCCAGGATTAAGGGAACCAGTATGTCGCACAAACTGATTATTATGGGATACGGATACCGTTTTTTATCTGAATCATACAACTTCTGGCAGTTCCTGAAAATTCATGGTTATTGTTCGCTGTTTAAACATAAATTACTAAAGTTCACGCGATAGATTCATAGACGGTACATAGGTTAGCTGATAGCTCCATTTTTCAGCAAAACCAAATGATTGTCGTACAGTTAAAGTTACACGCATAATTCAATTTAACTTCGGAAAGCACTTTTCTATATAATGTCTATGAGCTAATTACGAAAAATATGGTTTTCAATGTCCAAACAACAAACGTAACCAACGAATACTTCAGCATTTGAATTGCTCGATAGAAAAAAAAATTGTTATTTGCATCCTATAACCATCAATTTCCACGACACGTAGAGATCCCCATAATAAAATACGTTGAAACGATTATTGGCCGAGTATCGTGAAAATCTAAGATATAATAATTGCCTATGAGAAGAGAGAGGGGGGGGGATAGGAAGTGATTCAGTCTGGGCTGGTGACGTCAGCGAGATACCAGCAAATTAGGGGAGGGGGCGGATGGTCGGAGGCAGGAACACGTGGCAAAGACCACTGCCACGACCACCATCTCCTGCAGATCCCTGCGCCGGGGCCAAAGCCGAGGTTAAACGGCCAAGGCCACTCTCTCTCTCTCTCTCTCTCTCTCTCTCTCTCTCTCTTCCCTTCCGCGATTGTTTATTGGCCACCCAAACCTGCCCGGGAAAAAGCCCCCCTGCACACCCGCGCACACCTGCAGGACCTCCCAACCCTTTTCCATTTCTGACCCTATTCACGCCCTGATCCCCGCAGCCCTTGATTTGGATATTCCTATAGTTTTCCAAGTCGGAAAAGCTGAGCCCCGACCTTCGTCGTGGGAGAATCTTATTGGCGTGGAAAAAAAAAACACAACGAAAAACGGTCGAAACTGATGAAAACAAGTGGAAATCCTATTTGCTACAATTGGATCCATTCAGAATCAATAGGGGTTGACGGTTATCGGGGAGGTTCCTGAATTTTATACGATCAAATTATGTTGATCGAACGCTTCTGCCCGAGATGCGATAGAACTCGATTGAAATAAACATATTCAATGGATTAGTTTTAACAATCATTCTGTGGGAAATATCTTAGACAGAAATTTGGTTAAAAGAAACTCGACATCTTACAATCAATTTGTATTTTCTTTTCTTTCTTATTCAGGAGAGCTTGATACAAGCTTTAGAGACATTCTGGTGCTAGATAGAAACCTGCATTATAAGAAACTACCCAGCTGCTTGTACCGGACAAAATTTACTGTTTACAATACAATATTACTATCTATTTAGTTGTAGCATAGAACGTTCTTCGGACGATTTGTCAAGCATCAGATTTCGATACGTTTTCACGGTGCTCGTAAAATCGTTTTGGATGTAATAAAAAAATATCTGACACCTGATCCTATAAGAACATTTATGTATGATAAAGCTTGTAATTGTCAAATTATTGTTATTTCGTATACCTACTTTGTCTTATTGACATTTTTATTGATGTATTCATTCAAGTTGCAAATATTTTGGGAACTGTCATAGACTGCATGAAGCTTTGCAAGTAATAATCAACTGATACTATACGGATATGTGCGAAAACAAAAAACAATATATTATAAAAAAAACTTGCATTCGATGAAAAATAACAATACAGAAGAGTACCAACAATTATCTAAATACGCTGAAATCAGAATTTGTGCTTCACATCAGCCTATCGTCCAGCCAAATATTGGATCTACGTTTGCAAGCCTAATCCAGTTCTGGTACAAAAAGCCTAGTCTAGGCACCGTAAGAAAATTAGACGAAAATTAAGATATCGGCGTTCGCAACTTCAGTGTCACAATACAATTTTCAGGCAAGTCGTCATTTTATTACCTTCGGATTATCTGAAATTCAGTCAAAAAATACTCATATTTCGCAATCTCAACTACCTGAAATCGATTCTTAAATGTCGAAATGTGATTACCTCTAAATTTTTCGTTACGTTAACGTTATACTCATTGCGTATCTAAACATTTTCTGCAGGCTTTAATGGCCTTTGAACTAGTTGAACGGCGCGAAGGATAACATTGAACGATGAATGAGTAGCTATAACATAGAAGAGCGAAAAATGAAAGCAATTTATCCCAGCTTACCCGAAATCGTTTGTGACCAATATAATTGGATGTGAGACGTCTTGAAGGTTTGAGATGAATATCGCGTTGGCTGGGCAATGGATCTAGATCGGAACTTTCGGTTCTCGCTGGGTGTTGACAAATTTAAAGACCGCCGATAAGCCGAGCCGTGATTTCGACCCATTGAACAAAGATAAGAGTGTGCGAATCAGGTGAAAATTGAACGATACGTAACGGAGGCGGAGGCTGCACGCATCTCGACACTCACCCTCTTCGAGGCGCGGATTCTTCCGCCGGTCCAGGTGCTAGGCACGCATCTCCGTCGAGCGATGGGCTATTTTTAGAGCGAAACGTGGAATCGATTCGCCACCCGAAGCCCGCAGCGCGCCTGCAAGACCGAAACCCGCGCTGGCGGGAACCCCGCGGAATCCTGCAGTGGGGTGGCCGCGCAACAGGCGCAGCACTTTCCGACCCGGGAGCGGGATCCCCTCGTGACCTCGCAACCCCGTGACCCCGATCCGTCCCTGCCCCCGCCCGGTACCGGGATTAACCCTGTCGGTTGATGCCTCGCGATCAGCTAGTGGACTATAAATCCACGGCTGAGCGAGCCCGCTGGTTGAGAACGCGGTGCGGAAATGTTAAAACTAGGCTGCCGGCGGCTGTGTGAGCTTTGACTCTTTTGCGTCAGTAACAACCGAGATATGCCCCACGGGATTATAGGAGTATATGGCTTTCTGCAAATCGGATGCAGCAGGGAAATTCTCAAATATAAAGGGACTCTGACTCAACGCTCCGGTATATGCTCCATATATATGCTCCAGATATATGCTCCACCAAAAAAGTGTTAATTTCGTTGCCTGAGTGCAAACCTGAAAGGCGAGATTCACCAAATCCTCCAACATCTCCGAATAGTCACGACTGTTGCAGCAACAGACCTTTAGCTTTATCAAACTGGATCGAGCATTCCGTTGGCTGGTGAGATTCAGAGTAATGATAAATCCTACGTTTGAAACCCCGTAACCCCTGAAATATTGTGGAACGATTCAGAAAATATAAAATGACAGGGAAAATCATATGACCTGAACTTGGCTTTGTTAGATAGTATTGTTTTAGAAATTTCGTGATGTCTGTAGGTACTCCAGACAAGTTTTAATCTTTTCCATCATTTCATTTCAAACAATCAATGCTACATTTCTGATTATGTATTTTCAATAGAATTCACTGAACTTTGCTCAACTTCGGCACAAGCTGAGCGTAAAACTCAAATCTTTGCCAGCTTTGAAACATATTATTTATATCATTTTTTCCTCCAACTCATAGAAAATGAGATGTGCGCACGAATTGCAAAATTTATTGAAGATTTTGAATGTTCAGATCACTAAGGATTTCAATATCACCGTGTAGTTTTATTCTTTTTGTTGCTTGAAGTTACAAAATCCATCATATTCAATTTCACTAAAATGCTGAGTTGTACTTATACGTGGTATTTTTTCGGAACGTTTTATGACCATAACTGAGGTATATAATATTTCCTTACTTTATTCAGATTCAAATAACTTCACAACACTTCTAAATTTGTCAGAACGCTGATTCTTATAACACCCTCTTCCAGTAAGTGAACAATTCATCACCCCATCCCAATTTCAATAAAGGTTTACCCCGAAGCCCTGAAACTCTACGAAGATTCGTCGAAAATTCAGAACAAATTGTTGATTTTTTGAATATCTAGTTCATCATTGTTATATTGTATGTATCATTATTTCGATCTACATATACAATTTCAAGATGGTAGAAATTCTAAGTTCCTGGTCACTAACAAGGGGTTCAGTTGACCCCAGAACCGATTTTGACGTACAATTTTAAAGTCAGCGTGCTTCAATCAGGGTTGTTTGTGCAAGTAAAATGAAGAATGATTGAACAAACTTTGGGGTCTCATAGACCCTGTGTACGATTGCATATTGTTTTACTTTTTTTGCTTCACGAATTTTTCCCACATCCTACATCGTGTTTTGCTAAAACTAAGATTGCAGTCTATTTCTGAATGGGTAAATATTGTCTCGGAATTTTGTTCAAGTCATAATTACGCATAACGTAATGTTGTGTACAGTCATAACGTTCCAAAATTGGCTGGGATCTGGGCAACCCCGTGTCATTAATGTGGAATTTTTCATAGGTGTAAATGACTAGGGTTAAAGGTAGGAATATGAAAGGGTTGTTCAGCTCCACACGTGATTTATCATTCCCAATATTATACATAACATCAAGTGCTAAGACTGTCATTTTACCATTTCAATTTTACCAAATTTCGGAATATCTATGAAACGTCAACAATTCAATATAAAACCTGGAAAAAGAACAAATATAAAGTAACAAAAAAAAGAAAAAAAAACACACACCCAATACCATGTACCAAATGAAAAAATTACCTTTAAATCAACATATTTCACTTTCGCGAGTCTTTGTAATATACTACGTATAACGCAGGTATTCCGCTCGGCGATTCGTTCCTGCAAACGCGTACGCAAACAGTAAAGAAAATTGCCCGAACAAACGATGGAGAAAACGACAGGCATTACGGTCAATCCGGGGTAGAAAAGCTTCTCCTCCTCCGGTTTCACTCCCTCGTCGCATTTTTTCCCCCTTCTCTATGTCACTTTTATACACGTATATGTATAATATATATATATATATGTATGTATGTATGTATATATATATATTATACAAGGTACAGGGATCCCCGTGTAATGTGGGTAGGTAACCGCAGAGAGTTTCGGAGACGCGTAGTTATTCCATATATAACGCGATATAAATTACGTGAAATGGCCCGGAATCATTTAGAGTCACGAAACCGCTGAAAACATACGTACGTACAATATATACATACATACCAGAAGAACGGGTCCAGCTGAGCGAGAGCCACCTGTCAGCCCCGAAAGTTCGTCGATCAATCAGGATGGAAACGTGCTCAGCACGTGCCGGCAAACCGAGAGTGCTCGGCTTCTGCAAATCGTCCAGGACCGTGTATTCAATCAAATCAGGGCAACACCTTGCCACTGTGCCAACTGTTAACGCCCACTACCTCGAGAATTCAATACGAGAAGCTCCGCTCAAAAGTTGATCCAACGGACCCCCGCCTAACGCTGTGAAAAGGACTGACCCTGATTCTACAGGCATCGTGAATTATTCTCCTTTATTAACGGTTATTGCATATTGCACGTACATCGAATCCGCAAATTGAAAAGTGGGAAACCGGAAAACTTGTCGAAAAACTTGGATTTCTGTACAGCTGGAAAGAGAGATTTCTGTTTTATCGATCTGACACACATTATGATAGTAGGGGAAACCCCTTCTATCGCGAGAGAATCAATCGCTTAGCGCCATCGGACGCCGGACCGTTGAATCAGAAACTTTTGTGTTTGAATTGCAATCCGTGAAACGCTATTGAGGATTTAGTTCTGTTTGAGACAAAAAAAAAGGTATTTACTCACCGTTGGTGAATTTCAAGAAAGAGAGAAACGCGATCGGGATTGCTGGGAGAGCAAAACATAAGCTATCCTGACTACCTTTTTGATCCCTGACTGCAGGGCGGAACAAAATTGCGAGAAAATATAGGAATTCATTTACCGCGACGGAAGATTAAAAGTAAATGAAACGAAACTCCGGCGCCGTGATGGTGTCACCTCGTTATTTCAAGTGTTCGTCCGATTTGAAAGGTCCATCGTTATATAAGCGCTCTCCGTCAGTCAGGAAAAAATATCGAAAACTAACCGTAAATGAAATGGATATTAAACGCCTGTAATTCATTGCCCAGATATACCTGTTCAATATGATATGAAAAATTCTGGGAAATTGGTAAAATTTGTTCAGGGCTGATTCGTTAAACGATCGTTTATTATTGTTATCTATTACCTAGGTATACCGTTCGTATGCACTGACGTATCTCGCAAATCATCAATCACATCGCTTCACACGTAGGAAATTTTCGTATACGCTGAGTAATACGCTGCGCGGTATGATTTCGTACGTCACTTGTTTCGTTATTTCCTAATAATTATCTCCGGTGGCCCTCATACTTAAGGGAAATTAATTACTGTCCATAGAAATTATCATTGCTGTTTTCATCGTTATCGTTATTTCTTAGCGTGATATCATCGATCCTGCAAACGAGTCGAAAGAGAAATTAACAGGCAGTTGAATTTTGTTTTTTTTTTTTTTTTTTGTTTAAGCACCGTTCAAATTTTGATGCGCAGAATAAACTATCGGTCAAGTTTTATGCGTGTGGAAATCGCCAACAGATTCAATCGCACTGAAATTCTATATCAGAAAATCAAATTTTGAGGATCTGGAAGAGGAAAAAATCGATGATAAGAATAACAGCGTGAGAATAAACAAATCGACAATTTCCAACTCGAACGTTGGTCTGATTTCAGTTCTCAGGGTTTTAAAGTTATCTCATCGATAACTTGCTCCTTGCAACCTTCGTCGCAATGCGAAGCTAGAGAAAAATCGACACCAATTTTTTTTCGTTCCTCTAATTACCGAACTTGAAGCATCCCCGAGAAAATACAACCTTTGTTAGCGAGCCCCGATCCGTGTGACCGTTTAACGTTTATTTCTTTCACGTTTGATGAAAAGTCGAAGAAAAATATGGGGATGTCGATTCGTGCGGCAGGAGGAAAAATAGGCGGTCAAGAAAGAGAGAAAGGGAGAGATAAAATCGGTAAAAAAAATTCGGCCGCGATCAATGATCGGATCTGTGAGAATACCAAGCGACAGCCGGGACAATCATTTTCACGTTACGATACGGCGAATTAAAACCACCAGAGCGTCGCTATCGCCGTTTGTCGTTCCCACTGCCGGGCGCTCTCTTATCGCTATCGTGTTATCACCGCGCCGTCAGAGTTTATCCCCGTCACGTCACCGCGACGTTACCAACCAACGCCCGAATATTTCAGTAGCTATAGCCTTCCGCACGCCTGATTTGATTAATTCTTCGCTCCTAAAATAGATAATCTCGCTCGTTCGAGCTCTAAGGAAGTTGGTTGATCGATACTTTTTAATAATTTTGTTACCGGATAGTCGCATGTTGAGTATTTATTGTGATATTATTGTGCTCGAAACGACGATCAAGATCTCCTGAGAAATACGAAGATAAAAAATATTGAAAATATAAGCAAAAGCTCGGATATATCAGCACTTGATTTCAAGTCACTTCGAAATTGTTAAACGTATAGAATATTCGTCTATGCTGGTTATTTTCATTCTGAATACTTTTACTGAATTCTTTATGAATTCGAGGAGGCACGTTTCTTTCCCATCTTGGCATCGTTGGATATTTAATTTTATTTCAAGACTGGACACTGTCGCATCTATATTTATTTTGATCAACAAATAGCGGTATTGAATTGACCGTGAAAAAAAGAAAATCTGCTCAAGTGACTTTGTATAAGAAAATGGTTTTCAGAATAAAACGAATCATTCTTAACTATTTTAAGGCGATTTGAAATGAAACATCGATATTACAGCTTTTGGTTAAAATTACAGTATTTCATATTTTTGTGTTTATAAAGAGTTTTCTGTAACTTAGGAATGTAATGATTTGATGAATACTTGATATACGGATATCTTGCAATAAAATTAATCAATAGTATAATCGATGGAATTTTTATTGAACTCCGATTCATTTGCACTGACTGATTAATATGTTCTAAAATTTAACCGATGACTCAACTAGTTTTTGGACGATTTTATCGATTAGCTCTCGCGGATTTTAATATTTTTCGTTGATAAAAATTGGCCTTTTCTGACACAAAGAATTTTCCCTTCTTTAATTTTACAGTAGGATTTATTTTGTTCAGGGTTACAAATGTGCTCGTTTTTTAACAGCGTCGGAAGTGTAACTCGAAAAATACAGCTACAATCGCCACATCTTAATCGCAGATTATGGCACCCAAACTGTAAAATTTCAACAAATTTTTAAGTACTTGTAGAAATGAGTTTAAAAATGAATAATTACGCGAAAGAAACATTTCTTTAAATCCCATGAGTAATCTTTTGAAATCGCATTAGACCTTCCAAGCGCCATCCGGAATGTCGAAGAATAAGAAAATCATTTGAAATCGTACAAAATCTTTTGGAATCGACTAATTGAACCGTAAGCAGTTTTATCAAATCTTCTGAAATGCGTATAATTGTTGAAATCTTTTAAAGTCTCGTTAAACCTTTTCAAAAACACACAAAATCTTTTGGAAGCATTTCAAAATATCATCCCAGAAAATCACCTGAAATCTTAGAAATCTTAGATTGAAACAAGGTAAAATTTCTCGAACTATTGCAAGAACTATCCAAATGAGATCGAATCTTCGGCAACATCTCGAACACACGTGATGAAAAATCTTTGAGAATCCCACAAAGTCCCAAGAAATCATTGAAATTACGTGAAATAATTATAAGACTGGAGTATAAAAATGTTGAAATCCAAAAACCGTCAATATGTTAAACATTATTATTATATCTCTATTATGTCCGAGAACACGTATTGAATACAATGAATTCAAACGGAATGTCAAAAGCTTCTGCGAAACATTTCATACTTTTATAAAAAGTTTGTTATTTCATATTCCCGTCCGTAGCATCGAGTCAAGTTCGGAGTTTCCGCAGAACTTCAACTCTCTCATTCTTCGCTTCTCAACGGGGAATTTCCTTTTGCTTTTTCTAGTCTCGATCGCGTTTCTCTTTCCTTTCCTTCTGGTCTGTCCTTTCTTTTTCTTTCCTCACTCTCCTTTCTCTTCGCTATTCTGCGCCTGGGTTCAAAGCACGCACAGATCCCTGATTCTGAGTGCCTATAACCCACATTCCAAAGCTGGCCATGAACATTTTCCGAAAGGGTTTTTACCATAGGGTGAAAATGCAGCCACCCTTGAAAACGTACCACCATCACTTTCCCTCCTGTCTTTGTTACGTTTCATTGAAATCCAAGAAACGAATGATTCCTCAGCATCCATCTCGCTGCTGCCGGCAAGTTTACACTTTTTTGCTTTTATTACTCGTCTTATTTTCATTCAATTCATTCTCTCCGATAAAGAGACAGTTTTTTAACGCAAATAAAATTGATTTGGTATCGGTAAAAAAGATCATTTAATACGTGTACGGTGATAAGTTGTAATTAAAGGGTCTCACTTGTGTAACTAAAAATGGGATTCCAGCCAGTGAAATAAGGCTGATCGAGCAAAAGTTTTTATAAAAAAACGTCACGAGACGGAGGATAAACAGCATTGATTCAAGGGTAATATCCAGCTGTTAAAAAAACATGAAAATACAACACGCAGACGTGTTCGTTTCTGATGCTTGGGTCAATATTGATGCATTACACGTTAATACTTTCCAACTAAAAGCTTTCCATTTTTCCCACTATCCATTTTTTTCAAATCACTCACACAATATCGTTCGAACATGAAATTTATGCTTAGTTCACAGCTGTATTACAAATCCAATAAATTATTCAAATAGTTTGTTATTCGAGGATTATTTTTAGGTTGAAATATGTTTGTTCACCTAATGAACCTTCAAATTCCGTTGATTCAGCAGCGATATTATATTGGCGCCGATTCCAGGCATAGAATTTGCTCTGTTTTCTAATTAATGATACATCCGGTTTACGCAATAACATTGCCTGAAAATTTTTTTAAGAACTTGGTAAATATCGGAGATTTCATGTCATTATACTCTTGTTCAGTTCAAAATTGACTAACGTGAGTTTAATTTTCGCTTTTTCGCCGCTCAGTACATCACATCGTTAATTCCTTTTCAATTTTTGCTTCAAATCGATCAATTCGTTTGCAGAAAGTGTTTTCCCCAAGAACTTATTTACTTCATCCAATTTTCTATGTATTTCCCTTTCCGACAAATTCTAAACTTCTTTCGTTTAAGTAAGAATATTCCGCTCTTATTCTTCCCGCATGCTGAAAGAAATTTTTAGTTCCGGTTACCGCTCAGTCTTTAAATATTTTCACTTTTTTACCACAATTTAACGCTTGTGCAACGATAAATTGACGTTAAAGCCTTGTTTAGCTAAAAAAGTAGAGTAAACCGGACAAACTGATTTGTCGTTGCAATTGCCAAAAAAGGATCGAGACTAGCGCAAAATGGTTACGATTACCTCGTTTTTCGTAATTCCAACAATATTCAAAGAGTTTTTTTAACGATACCTGTTTTACTGAATTTTTCTAGTTACTGTAATAAATGAAATTTTTCTCAGTGCAGTTTCGGCGCTTGCAGCTATCGCATAAAAAATGGGAAACGGAGTTAGGCAATTATTCAGGCATAAATACGAAATATCAAGGTGCATCGTTTACGCCGGATACACGTTAATTGCGTATTCGCATGACAACCTCTCGGAATTCCGGAAACGTGGAAATGTTCGCGGAGCAATTTCATACCGGTTTATTGTAACGTTGATTGAAATTCTCTTGAGGACTGTTTCGAGGACCTTATACACGCAACAAATGCTTGAAGCTGTTACGCGTTCAACACGAAATATCCTCGTTCTCTCATATTCGGAAAAGAACCCTGTTTATAGCCATAGATTTTCAGTCTTTTTCTACGTATTTCTCCTTTTCAGTTTTTCTAATTACTTTGGAAAGAAACGCGCCAAATATTTTCTTTTTTTTTGTATTGCTTAAAAAATTTAGCATCACTGAAAACACATATGTACACAACGACGATATAAATGAATTATGTTAACAATAGAAGACTTGTACAAAAATTTCGAGAACAATATTACATACTTCTCAATATTACATAAGATATTTTATTAATACAACGATTAGAATCTGCGCGTTCTGTAACAATAATTTTGAATTCTGCATGATTTTTTTTTCCGTTACCATTTTCTTGCTTTCATGCTTGTAATCTGATTTCCAATTTATATTCAAAACGTAGAAAAGTTTTTTGATAACCATTGACAGGTTTCAAAATTTTCGATTCTTTAAACATTATAGAAAATTTCTAAAGATTTTTAATAAAACAATCTATGAATTTTCCAATATTCTCACTGAACATCTCAAACGCAGATTTAATCATTCAATTGTCGACAATTTGCGTTGCGCACTTCGAATTTCCCAACTACTACAATTTCAAATTTTTAACCATAAATCTCATTGCATAAAATACTGACAATGATCGTTTATTTATCGAAAATTGAAGATGAAAATTTACCATCTCCACAACTGTCAAATTCTGACAACATTCGAACCATTGCTTTAACGATACTAATTTTATCAGAATTCTCCAGCAACGAAAACAAATGAAATTCTTCCCACGATCACTGCAGGAAACTCAGAGTGTATTACGATTATCTGGGAAGGGAAAATTGCGTTCGAGAAATCATTCTCATTGTCGAACGAACGGCGAGGAACAAAGCTCGATCTGCAACAAAGAACAGAGAACAAAAGAGCCACCGGTCACTGGCTGACCTCGCACAACACAGAAGACACAATCGCTACAATGTGTAATTAACGCGTAACAGTAAAGGACTCGTACGATTTCGTGCTGGGGTTGTTAATTAACACCGCCTAGAGAGGCACTCAGCCGCTAAACGTCAAGGCCATGAACTCGTGTCTGTGCAAAACCTCGCCTGCCATCCGAAAATTTGGAATCGCGATCCCTGTACCTGAAATTTGCCTCTGGGATATCGCACCTGGCTCATCGCCCGAAGCGTACCAATTAGGAGGGTGTCAGGCTCGAAAATTACTGGCCCACAATTTTTTCGAGTATCACCGAAACGGTGCACTGAGAAAAATTTCAGTTGTTACGGTAACTAGAAAAATTCAGTAAAACAGGTGTCGTTAAAAAAAGTGTTCGAATATTGTTGGGATTACGAGAAACGAGATACGCGTAATCATTCTGCCAATTCAATTATTTCAATTTATTGTTGCACAAGCGTTAAATTTTCGCAACAGTTATACAAGAAAATATAGTAACGGTGATCGTAATGAGAAAAAATAGTAACGGATACTAGACTTTCTGGTAACAGCTAGAAAACTAATTTTCATATTCTACCTAGAACTATATTTTTCGATTGCGGTAGGAATTGAAATTAGTTAAGGACTGAGCGGTAGCCGGAACTAAAAATTTCTCTCAGTGTGCATCCAAATCGATTGTCCCTGCGGCTTTGCAGGTTTCTTGAGGAATAGAATCCAATGAAATTGTAAAATCGGTCGAAATCGATGATATTTTACATCGTGTTAATATTAAAATGTGGGCGTGTCATGTCTGTTCATTAGGATCCGAGTCCAGGCATCTTTCACCCGGAATGGGGCATAAGAGCGCCATTCTACATGCAATTTCGAACAGATAGACCTCAAAACATGTGTTTTTGACACTGGAATAAGGAAACCGCGAATTTCGAATGTTTTGGTGGCGAAATCGAAGGTAAAGAAACCAAAGTTTGACGAAACGTCAAAATTCTTAACGGGTCGAAACTCAAGGGTTTGAAAGTGTAAAGTTCCGAAAGGCAAAAATTCCGAAAGAATAAAATGCCAAAAGGGCGTTAACTCCGACAAGTCAAATTTCCGAAAGAGCGAGAATAAGAAAATTTAAAAATCTAAACCTCAGACATCGAAATTCTGAATGATAAATGATTTTCAGTTCTGCGAATTTCTGGCTTGATAAAATTTCTCCATTTTGATTTCTCTTTATTTCGGATTTTCGATATTTTCACGTTCGGAATCCTGGTCATTGTAATTTTCGATTGCTTTGATTTTTTACACCTACTCGTTGAGTAAGCTTCGCTGTACGAGTATACATTAATTTTCGGAATTTTGCTCTATTTGATTTTTTTACTTCATTTTCCGACCATTCAGACTTTGTTTTTTCGTAAAAGCTTGATTTCTTTACTTCAAATTTCGCCGTCAAATAATTCGGAATTAGACGATTTCGGAACGTTTCAAGTCGACGCGTCTCTTTTTTGTATAAAATTTTGCTACATACCCGTATAATATATTGTATGATATTACAATCGGGTATAATACACACATCTGCAGTGCATATTATTATATGATGGAGAAAACGAAATCAAATCAGTAAAGGAGGGATGTTTCTGTCGACACTGAAAAGGTTTGCAGGGAATTCGCATTTGAAGTTTGAGTCGAGACTTGGATATTACTGTTAAAATGTACGAACTGCCAGCGAAGCGAGATACATCAGATACGGTGTTTGAAATTAGAGGGAATGAAACAGTGAGTTTTTTTTTCGCTACACGTGACGGCGGTTTCTGGTTACAGATTCGTTTTATCCTTCGGAGTTTCCGTAATCAAAGTAACAAAGTGGGGCAGAAAATTCCACCGATTCGGTGTATAAAATAACACTCGGATGAAAAAACAACAGAAATGTGTGCGAAACAAAATTCTCTGTCATTGGGCATCAATATTTCATCTTTATCGTTAGGATCATATTTTTATCATCGATTTTACAGTAGCTAATTAACTTGGTGATCAAACCAATTAACCTCGATGTAACATTCATTTTCTTCTCGGTCTAGTCATTCTGTATTTCGAACTTGGCTTGTGTTGAAAAATATGGCAGTAAGTCGAGTCTGAGGGAAGAAACATGGAAACGAATTTCTCTCACCAGAGGATGAATAGGTCCTTCATCAATGTCGTTAAATTTTCTCGTCAGTCGGTAAAGTCAAGTTTTTCAAAGCGTCAGACCCTCGGTTCTATTTCAGACCCCGAAGTCGAATTTTACATTAACGCGAAAAGAGAGAGAGAGAGAAAGGCAACCCTTTGGGGAAAATGAGCCAATTCTCGAGGCCGAAACGAAATTTCCAATTCGTTCAGAGCGGTTCGTCGTTCCTTAATGAATTATCTTCCAAGAGCCATTAAAATCTACCGGAAAAGAAAATGCCGATGAGCTTGCCTCGAACACGCGTGGAGAGATTTGAATCCTTTTTATTTTTTGCATTACCGAAAAACGTAGTTCTTGGTCGAAAATGAATGTGAGGTTTCTAACTTCAACCTGCAGAAGATGTAATAGGTGTTACTATTCTTTATGGTTCTAAATATATATCTATAGTAACTATTACTGTAATACATAGCTTAGAGAAAATTCTTATCAGAGCGACAATGAGAAGTCCGATCCCGGATAAGGTACAAAATTCGTCAGTGTTCAAGTCTCTTCCATCCCTTCTTCGGACTCACGAGCGAAAAACGGGAGCCTCTGTAGACTCAAAAGAGTTTCTTTCGGATTGGTACCAAGAGAAAATTAAACAAATACAGTCACGAAGAAGAAATATATAACCTACTCCGAAGCAGCCATTCCCCCACGTTACTTCCGCATCCCTCTTCAGATTTATATCGACAAGCCTGATGGGAATTTCTGCTTCGGTAAATATTAGGAGGATTAACCAAGGAAAAAGTTACAATACAACGGCGTTAACGTGACTTAAGATACAAGCGCCTCTCAGGCGAGGAGGAAAAATCCTCTAACGGCACTCTGCAGCTGCAAAATATTTGTAAATAAAAAAAATATTCCTCCCAGCTACCCTTGTCTTCATTCGTCCTTCTTTTAATCAATCTCCATTACTAATCTTTTCCTCTCCCAATGATTTAATAATAGTAGATTATGTAACAAGGAGGCAAACTCGGTCTTTTCGGGCCGAGCACAAGTTTGCAATATAAGTCGTAGGGGAGCCAAAAACGAATATTGCAAATATAATGCAAGGCGAAAAGACCGTTGCCTTCTTGCTGCACATGATTCTTTATGTAACAAGAGTTTGTTACGCGTTTTACACAAAACAGAAAATTAAGATTATGGCCACGTAATGTTAAATTTTGTTTCCGACACCGGCTATGCATACATATAATGTATGATATAATAAACCTACTTTGGTGAAGAGATTTTTAAAGTAAATTCTTATTTTCGATGAAAATACGAATACGTTTGTAGGTAGCTACAGATATTCGAGGATATTCATCTGTTATATTTTTTTATATTGTATTTTTTTGACCGATTATTCCTCAGACTTCCTGTTACATGTAAAAATATCTTATGTACAAAAACAGTATCAATCAATCGCAGACGATGATTTTCAAACTGAATCATGATTTAATGGAATTTTTTAAACCTTTGTAAAATAGAGTAAAACTATGAGTATCATTTTTTCCTTCCTATAAATCTAGACCATTGATCTAAAAGATTTGTTTTCCAATTCCGGATGTCTTTGAATCGTTTGGAAAAATTATTCCAACATCAACATTCCGAGTCCTGCGAAGTTTCGAATGTAAAAAACAGACTGCTCGGAATTCCGCAAGCGCGATTGCGAACAAATTCTCTCTCGAAAATCAGCGGACGGATCTAAAGCGGTGTAAAATAACCGTCTGGCGGAGAGCCTGCAGCTTTACTTTGAGATTACTTTTTGTTTAGCCTGGTGTTCGCTCGTTCGCCGACAGTTTTGTTTCTTAAACCAACACTTTTACCTCACTTTCCTCGATCAACCACTCTCTGGCTCCACATCGCCGAAGGGGGGCAGCAAAGTTTCAGAATTTCTAAGCTCCGCGTAATGGCATCGTCTTTCTCGCTAATAATCCGTACAGTTTTAACTACCCGAGGTTCGTTTGTTCCTACGGGCACATATGTTCGCCTAGAACTTCTCCGTTGCGGCACTCGTTGTCAGAGCTAGACGTTAAGGTCGTCTAATACTCCCACCCTTACCGACCGAGCAAATTCACCCTCTTTGTTTCTATATTAAATGAGCAAACGAAAGGAAAGGGTTGAAATTACGGCGGCGAATCACTTTTTAATTTATCAGCGGAATTCGGGAAAGTTACTCGTATCCCGTAAATCGTCAAAAAAAAATGTGTGAAGTTTTTTGACGCGTGTTACTATTCGCACATTTCACGCATTTCGCAGGCCAAAAATTACATAGCTGAGATACTTTGCGCTATTCTGGAAAGAACGAGGAGCGGTTTGCTCCGTCGGTAAGGTGGATAGGAGTACTCCGTGACCTTAAGCGCACATTTGATAACTTGGCAACTTTACAAAGAGACGGGAGACTGGAGAACGGAACTGCAAATTACCAATTCTTTCATGTCCGCCAGTTTTAGAGGTTGATCGGCCAAATATCCCTACTTTTCATTAATTTTCTTGTGAGTCTGTTTGGAAATTTATTAGATCCGTTAGATCTTTCGCTACGAGAGTTAATTTTATTTAGGACACTATTTTCCGCAATTGCTATGTAACGGATTCTCTTTATTTTCGGTAGTCAATTCCATACTGCTACTCGTATTTGTCCATCATAATCGATATCGGGGAGCAATGTTGTAAAGTTGAATACTTAACGACACTAAATGTTAAATAAGAAACGTGTCAGTGAATTTGTAAAAGATAGTCTTCTAAATAGAATGAGCTATCGTATACTAATAAAATCGAATGCATTATTTACTAGATTTTTAACAATTTTAAATCCATTTCAAATAAAGCATTTATATCTAAGCTTTTGTTAATAATTGCCGTAATTTGTATTTTTGTATTCTTGCAAACATCTTTGTTACATTAGAATATAATAATATGATCAATGATCAACGTATCTCGTTGAAGTATCGCAAATTTTCATAGATTTTCAAATTATTTTACATGATTTCAGACTTTGCAATGATTTTGAAAAATGTTTTAAAAAAACGTCCATGCCATGTTTTCCATATTTTCTGCAGTGATTTCAGTAACGATGTTTCAGTATTTCGAGGATTCATGCCATCGAACATTTCAGGGAATTTTCAAACGTTGCAGAAGATACTCGCATAATTCATGAAATTTGTGTAAACCTCACGTGAAAACACTGATTTCGTCGAATTTCGAATATTTCACGGAATTGGAATAAATTTTAACAGCTTCTCCGTGACTTACGTAGATTTCAAAGAATTTATAATTATTCCATGTAAATGCGGAAGCTTTCACCTGATTTAAAATGACTGCAATCCAATAATTTTACAAAGCTAAGAGATCTCGTTTCAATTACTTCCGCGGATCGGATTTCAAATGCACAAACACATTTGAGTAAAATGTGTCACAGCTTAGCCAAAAGTTCAGATTAGTTAAAAAAAAATTTTATTATCACTAAACTTTGATCGAAGGTGAAAAATATATAGAACTTGTTTATTTGAAGTCTACAAACTTCAGAATAAACTCTAACTGGATCTCTAAAAGAATAAATCATGCAAATATCTCTTTCAGACAACGAAAAAAGTTGCCAATTTCGTAAAAGGTCTTAAAGTCTTTCCTTCGTACCGTCTCCTTTTGTTTTTACTCTCATATCCCGAGAGATTTTAGTGATTTATGTAGAATTTGAAAAGATCTCAGAAAAATTAATGTTCAATTGCGCGTAACAATGCAACCGTATAAAAATCATATCGAAAATAAGACAAATAAATAAGACAAATACCTTTCTCGCCACAAAAGAAAGCTCCGAGAGAGAAACCGAAATTATACAAATCCCCAGCGATTCAGTCCTTTCGACTACTCCAAATTTCGTCCAGTATCCACGTACTCGGTTCGTTATTGACTGCCGAATCTATATTACCTAGGCCCTGGACTTTTTATCTGGGACAGAAGAAAATGTGCAACTGTTAGTTTATAATATTTTTCAAGATATTTCCACTAGAGGTAAATTTGGATACCTAATAGAGCTTTAATTCACGTTTTAGCCTGTAATGCCGAATTAATATTATTTCGTTGCAAAGCTTTCTTACATCTCATCTCACGGATTTCAGACTTCACTTGTACACTGAAATTTACTTTTTCAAACCTTTGAACATTTAGACGAAAAACAGTAATTGCATAGAAAGATATAAGAAAATAGAGGTTTACGATACATCGAATTTTCCGAAGACGCGGAAATCTGTTTCATCGAATATCGGAATACAAATGTGTCAGACTTCTGACAATTTTATACTCTGGCTTTTTGTACTTCGATCTCTCTTTTCTCACGATCACGGATATCGTGATATCCCCCAGAAAAGAAATAAATTCAAATGCAAATCTCCCTATCAAAAAATTGATACGTTCGAAACAAAAATTTGCGTGCGGTATAAAAAAAAGTAGAAGGGCTGTACAATAGAAGGGTCACAATACCAGATTTTCAAAGGTACGGGAATTTATTCCACAGGATTGAAAAATCCATAAAGTCGATGTGCAGAAAAGTCAAAATGTAGAAAGATCGAAGTACAAAAAGTCAAAGTATAAAATTGTCATAAGTCTGACACATTTGTATTACGATATTCGATGAAACAGCTATTTCCGCCTCTTCGGAAAATTCTATTTATCGTAAACCTCTATTTTCTTGTATCTTTCCACACTACAACGTTCACCGTAAAAGAAGAAGTTACATGTAACCGAATGTGCGGAATTTATTTAAAAAAAAAAAAACAAAAAACAAAAAAAAACCCATCGATACACGGCCTGAAATTCAAGTTGACATCGCAATGGCTCTCGGCTGGCTTATTTCCCGCTTCGACAGGTTAATCCGTGAGCCCCGCCAGCATATCTGAGGACGAGACGCCGTTAATTCAATGTAGTGGTTCTCGTTGAGGGAATCGAGGGAAAATCGAGTTACCCAACGTCTCCGAGTGACAACAAGTAGGCCGACGAGTTGCGCCGCACAGACTGCCACTCGGCTCCAGCTGAATAATTGAACCGGGTGCGGATGTGATAGCGTCGAATCGCTCCTCCCTGTTATCCCGGTTGACTCGAGAGCGAGATGAAGTTTCATTAAAAAATTGTCATGCACGCCGTCCGGGAAATGAAGGAGTTGAAATTACAACCCCGAGACTCGGGAGTATATAATATGAGGTATTCCATACCATTTCGACCTGGGTCTGACCCTCGACCCCTCAAATCTGGTTCCCGATTTTTCCTATCATTACTCTCACTCTATCGAGCAATTACAAATTTTTTTAGATTTTTCAAAATAAATTTGAGCGCGTCATGAATTTTTGAATATTTTTTTGGAACACCTCGATGGCTGTGATCGAAAAATCTGAAAAAATTCCCAAAAATACAGTGTCAGATATGAAAAATTTGGTGCAAGATTCATAATGTCTGGGCTTTTGCTTTAACCTGTTTTTTAGCTTTTTAAGCAAAAATGAACGTAAAAAAATAGAAGCAGAGGTCAATTTACTATAGACTGTTGCTTGAAATTTTGTGTGCATAGTACGAGATTTTAAAAAAATTTTCTCCGATTTTTCTAAAGTGTATATTTTAATTTTCGAATTTTTTTTTTTTTTAAATCATGGTTGACAAAAGCCCTAAGAAACAGGTTGAAGCAAAAGCCCAGACATGAATTTTGCACCAATATTTTTTATATCTGACACTTTATTTTTGGGAATTTTTTCAGATTTTTCGATTACTGCCATCGAAGTGTTCCAAAAAAAAATTCAAAAATTCATGACGCGCTCAAATTTATTTTGAAAAATCTGAAAAAAATTGTAATTGCTTGACAGAGTGAGAGTAATGATAGGAAAAATCGGGAACCAGATTTGAGGGGTCGAGGGTCAGACCCAGGTCGAAGTGGTATGGAATACCTCATATACATGTTATAAGCGTCGTGCCGCATCTTTTCGTCCTACGGAGCGGCGTAAATCGCTGTGTAAAATCAGAGCGAGTTCAACCTTCATACCACTGGATTTCCATTATTCTTATTTCATGCGCCGCTTCGGTTTTTTTTTTGTACCTCAGGTTGCTTGGAATAGAGGAAAATAACGGAATTTACGATATCCAGACTTCCTGATCTCAGAAACGCCGTAGTTATATAATTTAACTACTATAAAATTATGCACTTAGAATTTTTGAGAGATTGATATAGTCGAATAGTCACTGCAGGTGTGATCATGTATTCATATTGTAAAATATCAGTATTACGAACAAATTTCGAATAACGAAAAATGGTGGAAGGCTATCTTTCTTATCAATCTATCTACAATTATAAGCATGTCGATGATACGCTCACTTTTAGAACGTTTGGATTCATTTTATGAAATTGGATATTTTAGATCCTTGTCTCTTTATTTTTTTTTTTTTATCTACCACCATTCCGAATTCTTACCATTTTTTCATATTTTGCTTCATAATGAAATTTTACGTATCAGCCGGCCTATTTTATTTTCACTCTGACTCTCAACTAATTCTGTCACATCACAAGATTACAAATTTCAACTTCTAAAATTTCTGATTTATTTCGAACCGAATTAAATGTGTCTAAACTTTGTTTAAATGTGCCTTTATTGAAATTATACCCTTTTCAAATTTGTACAGTTCGAACTTTCAAGCTTTCATACACATGAGTGATTCGATATTTCTCCAGCTACAATTTTAGGTTTTCCTACGCCAATTACCTTCTAACGTTAACTTTATAACGCTGCTAATTAGCTGTTGTACCAGCTGATTTATACTGAACCGACTCGGATTTCTTACCCTCGAGCATTCGTCGTGGTTAATAGCATGTATAATAGCTGTTGCAGTATGAAAATAACGAAATATTTCTTTCGAAAAAATATAAAATAAGTATCAAGAATGGAGTCGAGATACGGGGTATAAAAATATATCATTCGTCTCGGCTTTGTCCCGGGAAAGAATTGATTCCCAATTTTCATCCCCGTGTTCAGCTATCGTTGCTTCTTCGCCCCTGGCAACGTACAGACGGATATAATAAACGTGTAGCGATGTATGTGTTGCCTATATGTATGCCTGGCCTGCCTACAGCTCCCAGTATCTCAGACCGAAGGACGAGTTGTATTATAAATACGGAAAGATCGTAATATCGTGTTCTCCCAATGCCCTTAAGCTCAGACATTCAAGTACCTGTGCAATTCCAGACACCGTTTTCCCCCAAAGGGAATCTTCGATTTAAATCTCCAGGGACGGAAGTTCGAGAGGATGAATCTGCACGTTTGTTGAAACGTCACATTTTTTACTCTACCATCATTTTTGCGCTCCAATTTAAGTGAAGAAAAAATTGAATTATTCAAAAGTACTGACCAAGAGAACTGTTCTCACATTTACTTGCTAATATTTCCGGGTAAAACTTTTGTTTCGTTCCGACAGTTTATTTCGGAAAACACTTTTCCTTTACAATGCTAGATCATGATTATTCAACATACTGGAAATTTCGAAATTTAATATAGAAATATAGTCGTACGTTGCGTGTTGATTAAAATATTGTATTCGTAAGCTACGAAGATCTCTTTGAAAATGTAAAATATCTACAGTTTTGAAGTTATAAACAAATGCTTAGAAATTTATTGAATCCGTTCGATTTCACTGTACAACGGTTCGTCTTATTCAGACTACTATTTTCTGCAAAATCACTGAAACGCTTTTTTTCAATACGTTAACATTGTTGAATATTCAATTTCACAACACCCCGCCAAAAGTTTATTCTATCAAAAAATAGCGATATCGAATTTATTATCGAAATAAAAAAAAATCTATTCCACTGACTATCGACAGAATAATCTTCTGCAGAATAAAATCAGTCATCGTAGAAAAGATTCGAACGAATCTGCCAGATTTTTGACAATTTTCAAACAATTTGAAACGGAGTATCGGTATCTGAACTTTTGCTTGTACATAATTTCAGTATTTTCGAAGAGATTTTTTCAGCTGACGAACACAAAAATTTGACGAGTCCTCAACATGACACTATCTCGTGTCATATGTAAAATCAATAAAAAGCATCGAATTTTGGGCATCAACCCCAAATTATATATTCTATTTTTTATTCTATTTGTTTTCTTTTTTTTTCTAACATTGTCTTCGCCGTCTTTCACTCTTCCAATTTTTGTATCCTTCTATCTCTATATTTCTACTCCTGTCTGTGTCGTAGTTCTCTGTCTTTATTCTGTGCTCCTCTTTACACTAGATATCAAACTAGGCTAAGTTTTTGGATTTGAGACTCTGAATATAGCTGAACTTTGTATACTTTTCTTGTTGTTTCCCAACATTGCCATGGGAAAGATCTCAATAAACCATCAAACCATCAAACCCCCTTAAATACAGTTATTCCAAATTGAAGTTACGTTAAAATCTTCCCTCTTCAGTCCAAATTCTCTGCTCGGGTATTGTGTATATGCCATCACATACCCATTACATGATTACGTATATAGCCAAAGAAATTTCATTTAGGTATAATGTTTTTTCTTTTTCTTTGAAAATTAAAAATTAAAAATTAAGATATATGTATGTACATATATACACGAGTATAACGCTACCGCAACGACGGATGTCACCGACCACAAGGTTATATACGATATAAGGCAAGCACGATGTAAAAGTTTTCAACAAGTCGGAGCAAACTTTCCTAAGTAAATTAGTTGGATGTACCCGAGAAAGTTATCATTCTTCCTCTCGTTCCCGTCTCACTCTCCGTCTCTTTTCCTCTCTTATTCGACGAGTAATATTCATCAACTAAAACCATCGCATCGCAAAGCCGTGGTAGAATTTCGCGAAAGCTCTTACGCGACGAAGAATATCACGTGCGTATAATACCTGCTACAAAATTTCTTTTCAATTCGTAATTTCATCCTTTTTCTCTCGCCTGTCCTACACTTCCGTCTTCAAAGGAAAGGTGATAAAGTTTTTTCCTCTCGTAAAATTCATCCGCGTACGGAGCTATGCAAAATACTTTTCAAAGAACTTTGGTAACGAATTAAAAGTATCGAAGAGAAAAATCCCAAAGATAATCGAAAAGCTTTCTGAAATTGTCGATAACGAGGTATAGAAAAAAACAAAAAAAAAACAAAACAAATGCCGATTTCTCTACGATTTTAATTATCTTTCTGATTTTACCGCATTCACAATTTTTCAACAACATTCTATAGGTTCCTTGTACACTTTCCTACGATCAAAGGGATCCGAGTTAATTGAAAAGTGTATTTCAATTAATTCTGTCTTCAAGAGCGATTATTTCGGAAAAATGACTAACAATAAATCGAGGACGTATTTACGATGTAAAAAAGTATCTTACAGAAGAAATTGGCCAGTGAAACAGGATGTTTCGCCGAAGAGGTAATAAAGTGACTGAAAAAAATGTGTGCAAGAAAATGTCTATCAATTAAAATGAATTTGGTTGTAATTGATTTTAGAGGATGACGTTTCTCTGAATCAAGAATACACTTCTTCGGCCATATTTACCAAAGTAAACGAACCGTTTCTCTGTGTCTGGGATAAAAAAAAAAAAATCAACACTATCCTGCAAATTTTTCTTGAGAAACCGACTTCGGCACGTCTTTTCCAGGATCTTGTAAACACATCAAGTGGTCACGTATCGTGGCTGAAATCCAGTAATGTGAGCCACACGCAGTTCGTTATCGACGTTTTACTTGTCACGCACGCGATTCTATTCGATGGGCTTCAAGATGTATCCCCGGCGTACAGTCAGAACAAAAATGGTACCGAACCAGAACAGAATAGACAAAACAATAATTCAAAAACTGTCGCTGTCCTTTTTGAACTTGAATTGAAATAAAATTGCCATAGATAATTTTTTTTGTCTTCAAGCACTCAACGGATTACAAAGTACCGTGCACTCACATTTAATACCAAATATTGCGTAGGTTATATTTGATAAAAATTAGGTTTTGACAAACAGAACAGTGACAATTTGATTAAAGTTATTTGGAGTAATTGATAAAACGAAATCAACCCAGATCCGTCAGAATTACAAAAGCAAATCACAGTTTTGAAAATACAAAGGACGTATTACGAACAATTCGAGAGCCGAACATTCTCTGTTCCAATTTGCTAGTTTACAACTCATTCCTTTGTCGTATCGTTTTGATAATTGGTCGTATCAAATGTTCGGGTACGATTTATTTTTTACCGGAGTGTACGCTCGCACGTATCCCTTAACCGCCTTCCAAAGTACGTGAAACTGCAACGAACTTACCTGTTTATCCGGTTCCTTTCCTTTGGCTGTGATAAGACGTTCGCAGTAACATCCTTCGAGGAGAACGACGCCGCTGGGTCGTGAGCAGCTTTCGCTCTCGTAGTAGAAGAGGAGATTCTGCAAGGTGAAGAGGAATAAACGCACGTGAATAAATTTCGGCAAATCGCTTATGGGACGACGGCGGAAGTTGCATGACTAGCCGGTGCCGCCTCGCGGAGGAAAGTCTCTGGGAAATGAGGTTTGCTAAAATGGGTGAGAAGGAAAAGAAGAACAAGATGTGAGAGAAGTACGCAGATGCGAAAAAACGTTATGAAAATAAGGGAGGTAGGTTGGAAACCAAGTTGGGACGGAAAGAAGTTTTCCTGGAGAAACTTTGAGACGGTATTTTTTGACTGTACGATTTCAATTCCAAATTCAGTGTAAATATCAAGGAAAATGCGTATCCGGTCACGGAACAAAATTTCACAAAAAAAAAAAATAGAATAATAGACCTGTTATTTACGAAAAAAAGACTTGAAGAAAAATCGAAATCATTTGACTAATTTCTTGACAAACTTCCTAACTAAGCGCGGTAAAAATGGTGACAGAATTATAGAAATAAAAAACCGTGTCACATATTTACAAAAAAATATCACTTTAGAAAACTTTTACAGTACCTAATCTTATATGTAGTCAATCATTATAAACTAGTTTCGAACCTGACTTGCTCGCTCGGAAGGAAACACCGCAAGGATCAAGTAATTTGAAGTTTCGGATCTTCGTTGCCATACGGAACATACGACGAGAAACAAATTTCTGGAGTACGAGCATCATCTTACTCAAAGGAGCTGAATTTCCCCAAGGTCGTGAACTTGCCCCGTTTGCCCCCCTCGAAGCGAGGGCGAACCGTAAGCTGCAAGCTGACGCTCGTCAAATTACGCTAGTGGAAATTTGCGAGGAAAAGCTACAGGGAGAATTAAAACTGCACGCTTTACTCCGTAGAACGTTAATAAGGATATATTAAGGAGGCTGGTGGGACAAAAATCGATAAACTTTATTAATTTCATCACGAGATAGTCGTATATTAAATATCTACAAGACTATTGTATTCGCGAGACTCTAAAATCGCTTTAAATATGTAAAAATAGATCGTACCGAAATAATAAACAAAAGCTTGGATACCGATGCTTCATTCCGAAACACTTCAAAATTCTTTGGGATATAGTAAATTTGTTCTATTTCATATCCACGACGGGTCGTTTTATTCGGAAGACTATTTTCGACAAACTCACCGAAGCAGATTTTTTTTAACACCTGTTTAGTAAGTTGAATTCTCGAAGCAAAATGCCCCGTTTCTGAACAGTGCGGTAAAACGACGCTAGCGTATGCGCTTGGCTCAAATTCTCAATTTTACGCACTAGAGCTTCCTTGACGCATGCGCACGTTCCAATAACTTACTTTTACGCTCGGACTTTATTTACAGCGAATGGCGTCATTGAGTTCGATCTAAAGTTTGCGCATTTAGGTTCAGTTTCGTCAAGGCCTGTGCCTCTGGCCCTCTTGATTTCCCTTGGTCTACTCCATTTAAATTATTATATCACATTAGTTTGCTTCCCAAATAAAACGTTCCTTTACAGGTGTTGGAAAAAATATCCTGTGCACACGCGCATATGCGCGATATCTGTCTCGTGTGAATACAGAACTCGTCCGAAATCGCCGACTTTCCGCACTCGTGATACAATATACTACGTCAATATCAGTGCAATGTTGTAAAATTATATATTATGAGAAATAAAAATGAAAAGAACGTATTTCAGCTCACATTACAACGTTTCAGATAGTTTTCCCTGCGTCCCAGAATTTTTTTTAGTCATTAACGTAATGAGATTAGCTCAAGTAAGACTTTCTAAGCCTTTCTTTTGTCCTAATTTCGTTTCACCCATTTTTTCGACCCCACTCTACGTCCCATCGTTCTTAATTATGCGCCAAAATGTGTAGAGCACGTCCTGCAGGAGCGGTAAGAAGGCGTGGACGTTTTCGCGTTGGGTGAAAAGGGTCTTCAATTATCAAAATCATATTTCTCAAAATACCGCTTAAATTTACGAAAATTCTGGTATACGAACTCGTTATCTTTACCAATAAGGGATCGAATAAACATCAATGTCTCGCTGCAATCCCATTCGAAAAAATTTCCTGTACAAAGTTCGAAAAAATTTTGTACACACGTGTAGAAAATATCACAAAATCGCGTAATTTTTTCCCTGAATTTATTATGAAAAGATTTTGCCAACGTTGAGGTGAGAAAAAAAACAAATATGAAATGTAATTACACAATGTCGTAATAGAAAATATGTTTCCCAACTATATAATATATAATTTTCCGTCAACACTTTTCAAACCTAACCTATTGAACTATATTGCAGGACCGACATTCGGCATTTTTTTGTAGAACAGCCCCCGTAATCCGGGCCTGAGGCAGAGGCTTGACGGTCGGCTTTGTGCCGAAGAAATCCGCTCGCTCCGTGCTTCGCCATTCAGGGGATCCATATTCGCCCCTAAAGACGGCTGAATACATCGGGAGAACGCTTTTTGAAATCCCCGCACACGTCAGGCGCTCACATACGCGCCTACGTCACCCTCGCTTTGCACGGGTCACGACCCCTGGGGAAAAATTTCTAAACAAAAATAGGCACGAGTGCCTCGCGCACGGTTGTCCGAGCCGAAACAATCCGGACGCGAAACACGAGTGGTTGTTTTACCGGTGGTCAAATGGAGGGACGTCGATCATCCGATTGAAAATACCGTGGATGATGAAACCCGACCGACGCGACATTTTTCTGTAAGTTATAATCAAGATGCGGATTGGCAGAAAACGCGGCAGCCGAGGCATCGAAGGGTGGGGGTGGAAATTATAAAATAGCAAAAATTTGACCGGTCCAAGACCGAAATTCTTGATATACGATTTTTGAAATAACGAATGATCGGCGTGTGGAAATTGAGATTTTCGATAAATTAACAAGTGGAATAACTGTTTTCCTGAAAGTTTATCCAACCAAACGCTCTTTCAACCGAACAAGTATTTTTTGAACAATCTGCATTCCGAATGAACAAAGCGCGGAATGTCAAGACATGGAAAAATGTAAGTTTCGAAATGAAAAATTTAGTGCGGCTGATACTTCAAACAGACAAAAAAACCAGAAAAATTACTTGTCGAAAATTAGAGTTCAGAACGAGCAGAATTTCGATTCCTAAAATGCTGAAGGACCAGAATTCCGAAAAGACGAAATACCGAATCTACTGAAAATTTCGAATTTGTAAAATTCTTCAACTCGATGCTAGTTTTATCAAAATCATCTCATTGTATTGTCTAAACAATCGTCAATGTCATCAAAGAAAACAAGAACGCAAAGGAATAGGCAACATATCTTTAATAATATTCACACAGTACATCTTTTTCCCGTACGTTCAATTTATTCAAGACATTATTACATTAAATCCTGTTCCACATTCACGTACGCGCCCTCGTGTCACTTAACAAGCTGCAACTGGTGACGATGGAAACAATAAATGTGTTTCCAACGCCTTGCAAGCTTTCGGTATTTTGTCCATTCTGTCTTACAATTAGTGGGTTTCGGAATTTCAACCTTTCGAGTCTTTGTTCATATTCGTTTCGGACTTAAATTCGGATTCGTGAATTTTATAAAAAGGCCCGAGCCTGACGTTTGAAAATTCGACTTTCTGCCTGTTCGTTAATTTCGCAATTCAATATTTTGAACTTCGCAGTCTTGCCCGTTTTCAAATGAAAAAATTCGATATAAATTTATTCATGCATTTTTGCATTCTCAACTCTTATTTCTCTACACGACAACTTTTCGTATTTACGATCTTTCTGTGTTTTTAATTATCGGTAATCTGACTTTCGGGATTTCATACCGTCGACTTTTTGGTGTTTTGCATTTTTGTACCTCGCTCGCATCGAAAATAACGATTCTTTTTTCAACTAAAACTGACCACGATGCCAAATCTCACGTGCCCAGCTTATCCAAATTCCGAATGATCGAAGCTCCAATTTTTTAAATTTCACGAAAATTCCACGCTCTTCACGCGTTACGCAAACTTTTCTAACTAATTAAAAACATTCGGAGTTTTCACCCTTCGGATAAACAAAATTCGAAGTCATTATGATCGAACTGAATTTTGACCCGCACCCACCAATAGAATTAAAGGGGAAAAAGAGGTTTCAGAGAACAGCTTAATTAAGGGTTGCTGAATCAACAATGACTTCCATTCTATGATAAATCACGAAGATAATACTGTTATACTTCATAATATAAATTCAAGAACCATAAATATCATTGAACCCGACCGTCTTGTGAAAAAAAATGGAAATGAATCGTCCATGAACCCCTGAAATTGTCCTTTGTTCCAAGATGGTGACTACGGAATCAGCTTTTATAAAACACTTTCAATTTCTTACGGCGTGATCGAGTAATGTGAATAACGTTTTCTCGCATTTCGTAAAAATTGAATACCAGCTTGATTGAATAAAAAAAGTAAACTTTGCTATGTTCTAACGATACAATCGAGTTTTGTTCTCCTACAATTTTAAGAGATATTGGAAATTCTTGAATCTTCGCTGCAATGTAGATTTCTTTCTTTTTTTATTCTTTCTCTTTCTCTCGCTATTTGGAAAAATTTCTGAAAATAATACAGATCTGCAACCAAAAAAATGCACAGGTTTTTTGTACTGTTTATTTTAAATTTTCACTCATTGAATCCGGGAAAAAATCCTCAAGAAATTCCATCACGTCAGGTTTTTTCTTGTACTCTTATAAATTTACAGTATCATTTAGAGTGAAACTCCCGTTTAACTCGAAATATGGTATTCTATTCTTGATCCTGAAAATCCTATGCAAATGCGATTTTCTTACTTTCATTTAATATGCGTCAGAGTAGGACTCAAGAATAAATGCAAACAGTGGAGCAGAAAATGGAAAGTTAAACGTGTTCGTAGAAGTATCAAAGAGAAGAAGAAGAGGTTTCATAGGCAAAAGGAATAAACACGGAATGTTATGTACGTTTCACGACGAAATTGTTAGTTTAATTTTATAAGAAATATTCCACAGTTCGTTGTAATGAAATGTTGGTTTTTTCATTATTGTTACGCTCCTCTTACGCAAACACTTTCTATTTTACAAAAATACTGTACGCGACGGAGGGAAATGGAAGTCATTTTTATATTCAGCACATTCGAAAACCATTTTATAAGAATGTAATATTTACCAAAAATATCTCATGCGGATGGAATAAAAAATTTTTTGCAGACCAGTGTAATTTTACGAGGTTCTGTCGGAACCGGCTATATCTGCCGTTTAAAGTAAAAATATCTGCCAATAAAAAGCAGTAGATAGAAAACTCGCGAACTTGTAAAGCATAACGATGAGGAGACAACGGGATGAAGTACGCTGTTTATACTTGAATTTTGAATAACAATTACGGAGCTGAAGCAGCCAGATGTGCTAAATCCCCAACCACGATCACTCGAATATTTCATCTGAGACACGGTCGAATAAGGGCTGCGGTAAATGAACACCGAGCAGTGAACAAACATTCCTGTACCTACACTCACCGCAAAATCCTTTATGTTAATTTACTGGGAATTGACTTCTGCTTCGAGTATCCATTTGCTGTTTCCCTTACCCAGCCATCATCACGATGCATATGGTGTTTAATTCTTCGGTGAACGATACCACCCACGTTCTATATTACGAACGACATTCTGATCAGTTTGCCAAATATTCGAGGTCAGTTGGTTAATTAATTCGACAGATATTCAACCAGGCGTAATGGAAATTTTACTACACAATTTTACACAAGCGACTTGATTCATGATTAATTCATTCGTTTATCGCGCAATAATTGCATAATTTTTTTAAATGGAAATTGTGCGTAATTCAAAAGCACGTTCTTTGCATACCAGCATGAAAGAAGGGGGAAAAAAAACACGAGTGGTTTTCACTCTCTCTGTCAATGCCGTTTCCGTTACCTCGAGTTTCCTCTGACCGAATTGTTCGGTGTTTAACGATCGTTTGCGGTCTCACATCCACGATGTTGGAGTCCGCAGTGAAACCACTATTACCGCTTAGTTCTAAGGACTATGGAGTGGAAGCGTGGATCATAACGTTCTCAGTCCGCGGTTCGACTTCGTTCCAAAGGGACAATACGAATGCCTTTGAAACACGTCAGCAACTTTTCCCATTGTGGAATATCTCGGTATTATACCGTTATATACGTGTGTGCTCCACGTGTAACTAGTGCGTCAAACTTTCCCTTCTCATCCGAGCTTCGGTTTCAGCAGTCGTTTCAATCCCCCCCCCCCTTCCCCCTCTAATGCAGTGATCGTAACTCTTTCTCTCCAGATACCTTGACGTGCCAAATATGTTCGCGGAAATTTATAACCGCGAATTAGATACCCCGATTTATCCACTGCCAGTTTCGCGATGGAGAAAATTTTCAAGAAATGAGCAGGACGAGAGTGGAAGCAAAAATCGACGCGTTTTATTAATTTTACCGCAAGACAATCACGGATTAAGAATTCAACGAATCGACACATTCGTAATCCAGAATGATTTCTACAAACTTACAAAAATAACACGTACTAAAATTATAGAAGTAGAAATACAAGGGGAGTTCTGGCCCACTCTCAACCTACCGCGCATGCGCGGGAAATTTGAAATCCGTAGTGACGCCACAGCGATCGACCCGAATGTCAATAATGTTCAGAAATGTTCTGGTTAATCTTGAGCGGCTTTCGGTGCGGCATCAACCACCCTATATTCCACGATCGATGGTTCCGAGAATTGTTTTCGACGAACCGGATGCTGGTCTGATATCAACAACACCAGATTATTTTCCTACGCCTCTTTATTCCAAGAACTGTTTTTGAGTCGAAAGCCCGATGTGATATCAACTAAGTGATATTCCTGATATAGATTCCCTCCACCAGGTTTCAAATGCATGGGGTGAGGATGTTATTAAAGTCGAAACTGGAAACTTCAGCGTTAGTCCGAAGCTGTTCTTCCTGCAAATGAAAAGTACTTGCCGACTGCGTTAATTAAAGAAGCGACTAGAACTGTTATTCAAAAATATTGAAAAAGCGAAACGCCTACTGCGAATCAAATTTGAACTGAATCGTCTCGCAAGAGAATTTGGTCAGATACATAGTAACCATAAGAATCACGGATTTCTTCAAATTGAACGAAGTGGCACGGTTCGAGACGATTCTTCCTTTGAAAAAGGTTGCAGATCTTGAAGTCTACTTTGATTATCGAGTGAGCGGAATTCGTCGAGTTAAGACGAAATTTGGGGATAAAACGGTGACGGATCGGGAGGACGCGTTTACGGTTTTGATCCCAAATTGGTTAGTGAAAGCCTTGAGAAAAGACGAAGTGTTGTTCAGAAGGATGATGACGGCTAGCAGCGACAGTCGGTTGCATCCGCGCTATCTGAGTGGATCGTACAACAACTTGAATTCGTTTACGTGTGAAAAATTTCAAAAAACCGTACACAACAAATTTTCCACTTGATACTTCTGATATCAAATAAAAACGATAAAAATTGTATGAGTTTGTCAGTTGGCGTTAGACCATCCAGTCCACCGTTATCTTACCACATGTATCAGTAAATTAACGATCCGAAATCTATGCAGGTTCTATTTCGTGAACTAAATTTAACTCCAAATTGAGCTTTAAATCTACGAAAGTATTAACAGCTAAGGTAAGGTGAGAAATTAATTCACGAATATTTTTGAAAAAAAGCTTTGTTGAAAAATATTTTAGGATTCAGCTGAAATTACTTGATAACGTGAATACAATAAGTTTGTTTCACTCAACACTATCGTAACCAGCTTCTGCACAATTACATCAATCGCTCAGCATCGCCTTCCCCACAGCATGATAATTGGGTAATTCGGAAGTTTTCAAAAGTTCCAAAAAATTCATAAGAGTTTTCAAAAGTCATAAAAAGATCCGAAAAGGTTTACGAAAGATTTACTAACGTTTAGAAAAGCTGGCCCATTCTTGCCATCTCGCAGAGTTCAAAGATGGAGCTTATCGTCTACGTACAAGGCTTCCGTAGACCCAATAACAACACATTTGCGTTGAAAGAATTGACTGTAATTTCACTCGACTCGGATGTACAACCTTCGACGTTTCCTTTCAAGCCAACTTACGAATAGGATTGTCTACACGTTAAATATAAAACCCAAGATTCATGCCTGCAATGCAATTCTCACGGTCTCCTTCGAAGCTGTGGAAATATACCGTTCGAGAAAGTCGCCTGGACAATTGAATACGAGCTGTGCAAAGCTCACACTGTGTGCGTGAAATGAGCAGAGAAAAGAGATTGGCTGCACAAAATTGTACCCAAAGTTCGAAACATCGATTTGCTGGACTTGGGCTATTCATCGCTTCAAGCCATGCAAGCCAATTCAGCTGCACCTGTACGATGCGATGAGCTTACAATACCCAACTCAAGCTGGGCAGCTCAAAACGCTATCTTACTTTAAAATTGGTTACCGAAGCGATTGATGTAATTGTGCAGAAGCTGGTTACGATAGTGTTGAGTGAAACAAACTTATTGTATTCACGTTATCGAGTAATTTCAGCTGAATCCTAAAATATTTTTCAATAAAGCTTTTTTTCAAAAATATTCATGAATTAATTTCTCACCTTACCTTAGCTGTTAATACTTTCGTAGATTTAAAGCTCAATTTGGAGTTAAATTTATTTCACGAAATAGAACCTGCATAGATTTCGGATCGTTGATTTACTGATACATGTGGTAAGATAACGGTGGACTGGATGGTTTAACGCCAAGTGACAAACTCATACAATTTTTATCGTTTTTATTTGATATCAGAAGTATCAAGTGGAAAATTTGTTGTGTAAGGTTTTTTGAAATTTTTCACACGTAAACGAATTCAAGTTGTTGTACGATCCACTCAGACAGCGCGGATGCAACCGACTGTCGCTGCTAGCCGTCATCGTCCTCTTGAACAACCCTTCGTCTTTTTCCAAGGCTTTCACTAACCGATTTGGGATCAAAACCGTAAACGCGTCCTCCCGATCCGTCACCGTTTTTTCCCCAAATTCCATCTTAACTCGACGAATTCCGCTCACTCGATAATCAAAGTAGACTTCAAGATCTGCAACCTTCTTCAAAGGAAGAATCGTCTCGAACCGTGCCACTTCGTTCAATTTGAAGAAATCCGTGATTCTAACGGTTACTATGCATCTGACCAAATTCTCTTGTGAGACGATTCAGTTCAGATTTGATTCGCAGTAGACGTTTCACTTCTTCAATATCCTTCATCAACAGTTCTTCAATTTACATTGTTGGAAAGTGCTTTTTATTTGCAGGAAGAACAGCTTTGAACTAATGCTGGAGTTTCCCGTTTTGACCTGGTGGGGGGGAAAAAGTGCTTCGTGGTTGATATCATGGGAAAAGAATGTCTCGCGGTTGATGTCACACCAGCATCCGGTTTGACGAAAGCAATGCTCGGAACCATTAATTGTGGAATGTAGGGTGGTTGATATCGCACCGGAAGCGGCTGAAGGTTAACCAGAACATTCCTGAACATTTTTAACCTTAGGGTCAATCGCTGTGACATCATCACGGATTTCAAATTTCCCGCGGTTGCGCATGCGCAGGTTGACAGCGGGCCAGAACTCTTCTTGTCTTTCTACTTAAAGACGACAGCTTGGATACCGATCACTTATTTTAAACCACAGAGAAGAATTCAACGAAGTTCAATGACTTCGCGTTGACTGTGAGAAATGAAGAGAGATATGCGAGATTACAAAGTAAGAGATTTTGAAACAGAACGAATAATATTCTAAAAATCCCTGACTTTGATTTTACTGATTACACTTTGTTTCATACGTTTTCTTGGTATTATTCTGGGACTTTTTTGGCTAGACTGTACTTAGGAGACGCTTGACTTTCTAAAGTTTTTTAATATCCCTTTTTGAACCGACGATTACTTTCAGAACGAATAACGATACTGTACTCGAGTAAATTATCAAGATTTCAGGTTTTCGGATAATTATTCCGGAACGAAAGAATGAAATGGAATTTGTTTCTCACTGATCCACAATTTAGATATTATAGAATGACGGCTGCTGAATACACATAATCGATTATAACACTGTAAAAATACGCCATTTATATACTATTGTGCGATAAGTGTTTTCATTATTTGCTAATTCCTATGTCAAGCTCGATATTTTTATTTTCAGCTGCAAGTCGTTGAATGTCAAAACTCAAATCTAATCCATTATTCCGTTCGGGATTGGTCCGAAAACTAGCATCGGAACGTTTCTTGAATACTCACCTGTATCTTCTCAAGCACATTAGTATACCTACTGTGCAACAAAGAGGCAAACTCGGTCTTTTCGAGCCGAGCGTAAGTTTACAATATGAGTCGCAGGCGAGCCAAAGGCAAATATTGCAAATACGCGAGGCGAAAAGACCGTTGCCCGCTTGTTACACACGATTCTTTACATAACAAGGGTATGTTACGCGTGTATTCACGAAGCGCGAAATTGAGGTTAGGATCGCGTAACGTCAGACTTGTTTGCACAGCGCGTGCGCGCAGTACAAGAAAGACAACTTTTATCTCCTAAGACTGAAAAGTTGTTTTTTCGGTACTCCGCGCATGCGCATTCGCAAACTCACTCTACCGCCACAGAAACGGATACTTTGTGCACGGAAAACACGCATGACGCGTAAAACATCCTCGCGTTACGTAAAGTAAACTCCACAGCTAAAATCACTGATTCATTATTCACGCACATGTTTCATTTGGCTAACACACCTTATTCAATACAGACAGTTAAATTGCACACGATCTGTTCGGTTCTGTTGGGAATAGAAATGGAATTTTTTTCGAACGAACCCGTGTTCTGGGAGAAAGAAAAAAAAAAAACTCCCCTTCGCACGTGACACGCCCTGCAATATTTTCTCCCGGTCGAATGAGTGAGTGAGTGAGTGAGTGAGTGGTCTATCTGCTAATTGCTTACCTGATAAAGGACGAACCATCGCAGCTGCCATTTGGCGGAATCGGCGGTGCGCTTGTGAAGGTGTCCGGCAAGCGAGTGGTCGAAATGTGCCCTCTCCGACAACATCACCAGTTGGGCATCGTTCACCCTCACTAGGAAAAGCAATGATATCGATTTGTTTCGTATCAATTAACCTGTCGGACGTACGACAATATTTACGATGCAAATACAGAACGACTCTTCGCTCGATTCAAAATTATGTGACACACAAATTACGGTTCGCTACGAAAATCTTTCGATACTGAAATTTGCTACTAGCTAAAATCGAAAAAGTTGATGATGAAAAAAAAAAAAAAGATGACTTTAGTTTGTTTCTGAATTACTTTTTGAAATGGTGGAACTTTCCTCTAGAAAGTTTTCCAAAGAATATCATTTCATTTCTCTGCGAAATTTGAAAATATTTTATTAACATTGATCAGTGTTATTATTAGCCAGTTTTTATCGTGGTAACTTTATTCACTACACAATTTAGTGAATTTATTTCGAGCAACAAATCTCGCACAAGCTAAACTTATATTTCTGGAAAATGATCGATGGAGTTTTTCAAATCACACACAAGAATTCAGTAAATTTTTAGAACTCCATAAATTCTCCAGGGAAATTTATACTAATGAACGGGAAATTTTAGAAGTCTGCTTAGAATATCTAAAAATATATTAGTCATTTTAGTTTACAGTCTCGCAATTAACAGAACTCTCACTGTAACGGTTTTAGTACATATTTTGCGAAGTATCTAATGCAGAGAAATATTTCAACACATTACCTCGGGCGGTAGTAAAGTTATGTACGTATGTACATACAGATATATACTGGGAAGAATAATTACATATTCAATTTACGCGAAAAATGCGCGTGAAATTCTTCCCTTCAAAATGGAAATGAACCAGTTAAAGATTAATCATTTCATGAATACATTCAGTCTGCTTGAATTTTTCCTTCCCCCTTTTTCCGACAGATGCCTTTATTCAGGTCACACGTTAAATTAAATCGCCAACCGATTTCATGTTCGATAGATCGTCAATTTCTTACCAACTTTAAGGCTCCAGCAATCTTTTAGCTACAAACTTTAAATCACTGAATTTGCATGCCTGTTGTAATTATTTTCGAATAGTGCAATTTCTCTTAGGTTAATTATGTCGTGAAAACACTTTTGTTACAATTCATGTTTATGTTGAAAAATTAAAAATAACAATCATATTCTGCGTCATTGAAGTATAATTGAAAAAAGAATCTATAATTAAAGACGATCGTTCAGAGTTCCGAAATTGTCACTTCTTACGCAAAAGTTTATGTGAAAAATTGTTCGGCGTCAATATCGGAACTTTTGAAAAAATACGTGTGTCTCGATTTAAGGTAGTGAACCATAGAAAAAAAATACTACGAAATTATGTATCAAATCATGGTTTGAACTGAATAAAAAAGTAGACAATTTTTATTACGAAAGCTTCCGCGATGTTGCGATGTACCGTTTATCACAAATAATATCAGGAAATCTTTCAGAAGTGCAAAATTAAATGTAATTCAAATTTTTGTATTGACAACGAAAATCGTCAGAGATTAGATCATAATCGAAGAGGTCAATATGGTTAACAATAAGTCTGTTCGGATTAACCGCATTGCTCCCTCTTTTCTAATCTCTTATTTCAAAGCAGAAAAGAGAAGCTGAATCAGATTAGTGCCATAATTTAAACAGCAAAGGAAGGCTCCTTGGAGTTATTAAAGCGGATTATGGATTAAGTGCAGTTACATTGGAAGTCGCGCATTTCCAGTGCATCATTCCGAATGAGAAGTAACCACGCTTTCAGCTACCCTTAAAAAGGGGGATGAAATTAAACGGTTTTAGCAAGTGAAAAATGAAAAGTCCGAAGAGAGGTAGATGGGATTCAGTTTCGAATTGAGCTTGAATCTTACTTTAAGAGGACTATAATTCGAAGAAACAGGTCCATTGGATTTCTCTAGTAAATCTCCGTAATTAAATTTTCCGGATTTATGCTATCTGGAGATAGAAAAATGTAATACAAAAGGAATGCCACACGTTTCAGTCTCATGTTCATATTACTAAATGTATTAACCACGTAAAATAAAAAAAAAAAGATTTATTGAAAAGAACGAAAAAATGTAATCTGGAATCCCTGCAACATTGCGGTGAAATAAATGAACGAATTTAATTAATAATATTCACAAGTTTCGTACTCTTCACTAAAATCTTTTCACCCTTTCCCCAAAGAAATTTTCACATTCGACAAAATCATTTTTCTGCAAGTCAAATTCCAGACAGCTAACAAAATGGTTAATTTTGCAACTGTAAATAGAAATCGGTCATAATTACGATGCATGAGTAAACTAGTCCTCCAGAAAAAAGGTACGCTGAATTCCAGAAAAAATTATTATTTGTTACAGTTACCAGGAAGTTCTGGTTAAATGGATATCGTTTCAACGACGGTCTAAATATTGTTGAAATTACATCAAAACAAGACAAATATTCGGCATGTAATTACATGCAAAGTTCTCGATAATGAATTTTCTGGTTATTGTAAAATTGATTCGTTTTTTTTACAGTTTCCTAAATTTTTTGATTTAAATTTGGGCTTATCATCAATTTATTGGTGTACCAGCATTGAATTGTCGCAATAGTTTTAAGAAAATATGTTACGAGTGACGATAACGAGCACTATTAAAAATGATTGTAAATTTACTACACATTTACTGTGAAGAAGAATTTTCAATTTAAGAAATCAGGTTGCAAATTTACAAAATTCGCGCAGTGACGTAAATTACCTAATTACCATGCATATTTCTTAAGTTTACCTTGACAGTTTTTGATTTTTATGAAAAGGCATAGGCGAGTATGCACGCCAAAAGTTCCCTTTCTCGAAACGAATTCTGCTGGTGACCAACTGTTTTTTTGTTGGTAACTGACTGATCTATACCAAATGTTAGCCTTCTAACTCCATTTTTCTCGCAGATATCGCAAAAAATGTAATTTTCAGTATTTTGCAGTTTTCAAATTTTTTCAGATTTTTTGGTAGTAGCCTCGACCTTGTAAAACTTTTTGAACGTTTAGATCACACGGGTTTCCGATGGAATTTGAAGAAGTATCATCTGCTTTATTTTACCGTATGAACATCTACTTTCACACGATTTTCCGTAATTTTTTCAGATTTTTCCAAATAGTGCGTCATTGTGAAAAAAGTAAAAAACTGACATGTCAAAAGTGCCCTCTCACCAAATGATTCGCGGATGTCGTTTTATTCCGAAGTAAGTGATACATATATTTTTGCATGTATTTTGATCGCCTCCTCTTTTGAGAATTTTTTTTTTTTTTTTTTTGAGGCCATAGCACAATAGCTAATATGGGAAAAATGTATCAAACTATTTCTTTTGTTGATTTTTCAATTTTTTTATTTGGATTACCATTTATTTTAGCTTAAATTAAAGTACATTAGGATCGTCCTTTTTTGACGGTTGGAAAGATTTTCATTGCAGGAGCCCCCCAGATCTGTTCCAAATCATTGAATAAAAATCTGTGTAAAGTTTTTACGTCAACCGGCAAACGTGCCGCCAAGGTCTGAAAGTTTGAAATGAAAAATACATGTAGTCTTTTATAACCAGTTATTTAGTTTTGTATGACTTTGGTATAAATTGAGGGAGCGATTTGAAACTTGGCAGAGTTATTTCTTATAATGACAGGACCAAGCCCTCAAAATTTCCAAAATTTTATCATCATTTTATAATGGATTTCTTTTCATATATACGTTTAGTAACATTACTTTTATTATATAAACCGGAAAAATAATTATAAAATTTTGGAATTTTCAGAGTTTGCATCCATGATTATAAGCAACAACTCTGCCAAATTTCAAATCGGTCTCTCAGTTTATAACAAAGTAATACAAAACTGAATAACTGTTTATAAAAACTACATATATTTTAAATTTAACACTTGCAGCGCTCAGCGGCACGTGTTCCAGTTGACACAACGGCTTGAAATTTTACACTGATTTTTTAGGAATGATTTAGAACAGATCTGGGAAACGTCCCAATAAAAAATTTTCCGACTCCCAAATAAGGACCATCCTAATGTATTGTGATTTAAGCTAAAATAAATGTTAATCCAAATGAAACAATTGAAAAATCAACGAAAGAAAGAAGTTTGATACAGTTTTTCCCGTATTAACGACAGAGCTATGGCCTCAAAAAAATTATCAAAAGAAGACGTGATCAAAATACATGCAAAAATATGTACATCACTTGCTTCGGAATAAAACGACGTCCGCGAATCATTTGGTGAAAAAGTATGTTTAACGTGTCAGTTTTTGATTTTTTTGACAATGACGCACATGTGAAAAAATCTGAAAAAAATTACGGAAAATTATATGAAAGCAAGTGTTCGTACTGTGAAAAAATAAGGTGGTACCTCTTGAAAATCCACCGGAAACCGGTGATCTAATTGTTCAGAAAATTTTATAATGTCGAGTATGCTCCCGAAAAATCTGGATAATTCCTCGATATGTGATTTTTTAAAAAAAAGATGCGGCTAGAAATAACAGAATTCTCGCGAAAAAACTGACAATCATATTTTTTGCGATAATTTCGATAAAGATGGAATAAGAAGGTTGAAATCTTGTACAGGTGATTCACTTACCAACAAAAAACAGTTGGTCATCCGCAGAATCCGTTTCGATAAAGGGCACTTTTGGCATGCTTACTCGGCTACGCCCTTCGTAATAAAAATACAAAAAAGTGATTTGAATTTGTAAATTCACAGTAAACGTAGGGTGAATTAATTTCTAAACTTCCAATACAGCGGGGGAGGTTCCGTATAGGAATTTTTAACAATGAAAAAGAATAGTGACAAATATCTTTATGAATTTTCTGATCAAACCTAGACAAAACTGATATTTTTATTTTTTATCCAAATCAGTAGTGCAGTTCTTCAGCCGCGCCAAGGAATGATATATAATAGCCAAAGACCGTTCAGTAACCACGATGGTAAATCTCTCTCGATATAAATGCAAAGTAATCTCCTCGAGGTCCGCGATTCAGAGCTGCCTCGAATCTAAATCAAGTTTCCAGGCGTCACGGTTGCCTTTTTCGCAGATTAACGCTAATGGACTAAATGAGACGCGAGTGAGCTGCCAGGTAATGCGAAACTTGAAATACTCGACTGACTGGCGCTACGGTAATCACCGTTTTGTCCCTCCCTTGAATACTCTAATTAAACGAACCTGTCCCGTTTGCGGACCGACGGAAAGGCCGATGGCTTCGCGTCGAGCCAGTCGGACCCTGTGAATTCGCAACTTGTCGCTAAAATACCGGTCCTTAATTTCCGATTAACGTTTTCCCCGATCACTTAACCCCGCGTCCTTTTTTTCGTCCTTATCCGCTCCCGCGCTTCTATCCGTGTAATCTTACGTCGAACGGAAAGGCTTCTTCATTCGATCAGAATCGCATCGTCTTCCCCGAGAATAATTTTCCACTCTTTTGCGGACTCTTCTGTACTTTTTATACAGTATTTACACTCCAGGTGAGTAAAACATTCCGCTTCATTACTCAAAACTGCTGTGAAAGTTCGGAGAGTTGTCTTCGATTAGAATTATCGTATCGAGAGGAATTTTTAGTTTTGTTTAGTATGTTGTACAGTCGTCGATACGTTCTCGTTTCTTGACATAGATGAAAAACATTGATAAGGTTATGGAATTAATATGAGTTTTGTAACTGCAACCAAGATATGTATAATTACGGGTAACTAATCTTTTTGATTATGGTCACTCGTTCTATATTTTCTTGTAACTACAGCAATAATTTGAATATATTGATATTCTCAATTTGCAACAAGGAATTGATGTTAAGGTTTTATTCCAGTGAAAAATGTAGTTAAATTGAACCAACTTCGCAATTATACTTGAAAATGTAGTATTGACAACCGAAATCATACTAAATAGTCACTTGTAGTAGAATTTCATGTAATTCCAACAATATTCAAACCGCTGTTGTAACGATACCGATTTTACTAGAATTTTGTAGTAACTGTAAGAAATGAGAAATGAGTGCAGAGAAGAAAAATTGGTTCGAAGTTGACAAATATTTGTTCGGATGTTTGATATTAACTTGGCACATATGTACGACTACGCAGCGGCATTTCATACAAATGTTATAAATTGAATATCAAATTATTTTTACCCGCGTAACCTTGGATTACATGATTAATTAGAAAATTCCTTTTCATATTACTACCACAAAGTTTTCATCGTCGTGATCAGTAAAAAAAATCACCGGCGATGATAAAATGGTCTGTTGTTTGATCGATTTACCTTAAACGACAAACTTTAAAACTCAGGATTTGATCAAATATAAACGAAATTTCCGTGTTAAAACAAATGACTTTTCTACGGTTCGTTGTATAAATACATGAAGAAAAAATATTTGTATCCTAAGATGGATTATCGGAAGTGTTTTCACGTTCGCAGCCCGATACAGAAAAAATAAAATAACGCACACTTTTCTCAACGACGTACATGCGACTGAATATTTTTTCTGCAATTAAAAAACCCAGACATTATGTGACTTGCTGCATTAGTCAAATAAAACTTCGGACACCGACTCGTCATTATCTCTCTGGACGGTAATCGCTTATCGAAACATATCGTACACTCAAGGCCGAATAATATTACACCCCTAAGAGGCTCGAGCACAAAAACAAGCAGGTACGGAGGTCTCGGTGAAATTACAACTCTCTCAAAAATTCATTCGACAAACTGGCGACAGCCAGAAGCGAAGGCAATTTGTCAAAGAGCGATGTGAATATTTCAATGGGTGTTACTTTCATTCTCTTGTCGTTTCACGAATATGGCGCTGACAAGAATCGCGTTGCCGTTTCGAGCATAAATAAGAGAAGAAAAATTAAAAACAAAAAGACACACGCATAAATAGTGCGGCAGGTACACAATTTGTGCTTTTTACATACTCACCGGTCCGTTGCATCTTTGGACTGAGCATCGTTAGTCGCTGTAGTTCTCCGGGCTCATTTTATTCTACAATTCTCACTCGGATCAATCGATCGATTTATTTATCAGTCAGTGATTAACTTGTCAAAGTTTTCGAACGCTCAGCGAAAGCTCCCGCGGACATCGTACGCGTCGATCAAACGCTGTTTATCCTGCTCGTTTGTTTGTTTACGTTTTCTTCTCCCCGGCCCCTTCGTCATTCACTTCGATCTCAGTCCTCCTTCTTTCAATTTCCCGGCACAGAATTTCAAGCCAACTTTACTCCCCGTCGTCTGATTCATTCTCCCGCCAAATACTCGTTGCCGGTGAGTTTTTACAAAGCGAACGTTGTACGAACGATCGAAGAATGTAACGTTGGAGAGAAAGATAAAAAAAAAAAAAAAAACAATTACAAAGTACAGAGAAACTCAACAGTCAGAACCGTAATTGCATCCGAAAGCTTTAACACCCCTGACGAAATTTTTTTTTTTCTCGTACGGTTTTTTATACACGTGTTTGTTTGTTTTTTGTTTGTTTCTAGTATCTCGTTATATGTTTACGTTTGTTTTCGGTTCGTCTGTTGCGATTTCAGGAGAACCAGCGTGCCGGGTTCCAAGCGATGGTGGGAAATTCTAACTTAAAAACTAAAAACTGGACGAGGGAAGCGATTTTTCAGGCGTTACGACGGCTTTTTCCCATGATTTTCGGAATCGACCGTTAGCCGAGTTCTTCTCTGATCCCATCGTCGCGGTGCTCGTCAACTTTGCGCTCGCGACGTGCCTGTGCTCCGAATCCGAGTAACGGTGAGCGACGAGCTTGCGACGAACCGACGAGGCCGCGGAGAGGGGAGGAGGGATGGAGGGGATGACGGGATGAGGGGGGGGGGGGGGGGCTGATACCGGGAAGAGCGCGCGCACACGGCCGTATCTGACCCTCCCCGCAATCGCCCCCGACTCACCATCACGCATCTTCTGCTTTGCGCGAGGAGGGCAATTCGCCCCACGGCAGAACTCTTCATCCTTTAGGCTCGGTAGGGCTTTTGCTTTGACGGTGAGGCTTCGTGGTCTACCCCTACCCCTTCAAAAAGCTCGCTTGATCGGATCTACGATACAGGCAGGTTGCCTAATTCAAAAACAGCAGACAACCCGCCGCTTGCAATCAAAGTATCTAAACTTCTTATCATAATAGAGAGAATATCGAGAACTTTTTTTTCTTGATCTTAAAAACGCAAAAGACTCCGCAAACACCGTCGCTGATTATTTACAGAGCATAATTTTCATTTTTGTTCTTCGGATACAGCTGCGCATTTTTATTTATTCATTTTTTTTTTTTTTTTCTCTTCTTCCTAATATACAAATTTTTCACATTTATTTCCTTACTTTTGTTACCTTCTTCAAAGGAAAAGCTTTCAAATTCCTTCGAAATTTTATACGATGTGTATAAAATTTTGGTTGGTGTTTTTTTTTTTTTTTTTTTTTTTTTCTGCTTACACGCCACAAATTTAAACGTATCTCTGGAAGAGATTTTCTGTAATCGGATCTGACGATGAGAAAAAAATCTCGCTTTTTACGAATGATCGTCTCGGCATTTTAGGCGATTTCTCAGATTCCGAAAAGGTGAACTTACAAGAAGTGTATCGGACTTTCAGACCACGTATTCTGCTGATATATCTAGAGGTATTTCTTTGGCTCAAGATAACCAATAGGAGCTTCTGATACGTAGCTCCACTCATTGGGCTTTCCTTCGCTCGATTTACAATATATCAGCTTGCCGGAAGTTCGGAGTTAATACTTACTATGCCTCTGAAATAATAATATATCCGTTTGCTGTTGAATATACGAGAACCTATCATCGCAACTTCAAAAGAGGGCAATGAAAATAAATATTTCAGGCAAAAATATACAACAGGCATTGTACATTAGGGCATTCCACTCATTCAAGTACTATTGTAATCAATCTTAATTGGAGCGTAAAACGGCCTAATGATTGTATCTACACATCAGAAACTCTATATTTTGGGACAACGGAACATCCCTGGCATTTTCAGTAGAATCCGTGATTCGGAGGTCTGATACTCTCCTTCTTAGTTCTCTCAAGTACAGTTCAATAGAATCAATCTGTACTGATTTTATATGAACGAATCAATTATCAATAAAACTCATCATATAGCTTCTTCCACGATCAAAAATCTGTTTAGCAACTCGCCCTGATAATGATATGAATTTTTCGAACGACAAGGGGACGGAAAAATCTCGAGTGAAAAGATTGGAATCACGATAAAGAGAAATTTTAGAGAAGACTCAAGAAAGTTTTGGGAAGATTCACGAATATTTACAAACTTTCTTTCAAAACCTATATCTGTAATTTTTTCTGTATAATTTAAATCCGCACAGTTTTCTTTCAAGATGTTTTTTCAATTTATAAAGGCAAATAGATTATTAGTTAGAGTGTTGCGGGGCTTAGCTCGCCACTCCTTTATGCTTTACACACATTTTGACACGAGAAAGCGACTGATTAGTCTGGTAATTATGCGGATCTCAAGAGATTATTACATTGCACATAGACTGACTTGAACGATTCTCGTTATATAGCTGCAAGCTGCCTTGAACGGAGCTTTACGTCTACTCGACAGCTCCAACCGCTCGTCGTAGTCTGACTGAAATGGGATTATACTACTTTGACATCTCTCTTACCGCGGTCTGGCTTAGCCGGTATTCACCACTTTGGCTGTTGAGTTCTGACTGATGATGAGCACACCGGCAAGTACGACTTGAGTGGATCTCTAGCCTGTTGGAGCAGGCTGATCTCCGACTGAGCTTTACTACTGAAGCTGGCGTGGCAATAATGGGTGAGTTTTACAAGCGCCTCCTTAGCTATAGTACTATGATTTTTCTCCATCAATTACACAACGCTATTCTGAAAAAAAACTACCACGATGTCACTAAACCTGCAACACTTCGTGTAATTTGTAAATAGTTTCTTTGTTTATTATTTGCATTCTTTTTAATCGCGGAAACGTATTCAATAGTTGTGAGTCATTCCCTATGACATAAACTTATTCCGTCTGCAACCACGAGCATTTTACCCGTCCAATTCGCTACATGATCGAATACGATGGTAAATCAATAAAAACAAGTCTGAAAAATGAACATTTACAAATTTGGATTTCATTTTCAAAGAAAACATTCATCGACGCAAAACGCACAGCCGAAAATTAGCATATCAGGAAGACAATTACAACTGTGATACGCCCCTTTCTCGACGTTGAAAGGTGAAATACGCAATATTTTCTTCGCTTCGGAAAACAAGTTGTTCCATGGTGGGAACGAAAGCGTATATTAATTTAATGCAAAACTCGTAACGCGCCCAACGATATAATTATTACCACATCCTGGTGCCTGAGGTAATATGTAATAAAACAAAAATAGCAAGGCGTTTGCTTTTTACGAATGTGTATTGTGTATGTAATGTTATTGCACATTATATCATTCGTAAAATAAATCAGAATGCGCAAGGGCCGTGTGTGTTTGGTGATAAGTTGTACGTCTTTTCCTTCATCCGTTGTGGTTTCCACTTTAATTAATTGTCCATATTTCCTCTTTCGGTTTCTTGGCAAAGAGCCTATGCGAAGTAAAATTTTTTCAAACAACATGTCCGACGACCTCAGAAAACAGTTTCCTTTGTCCTGACCGTCTGTACATCAGATTCGGGCTAATTGTGAAATTGGGGACGCCGGAAGCTTTCAAAATCACCCTCATTTCCTCCCGTGTTCGACTAACAGCGTCAACGTGCACATTCAAAGAAAACACAATTGATGGCACATCCAAAAATCTAGGATTAGCTTGTAGAATAATAGGGGGCTGTGCGATTAATCGTTTGATCGAAATGTTGGGTAATCGTTTTATCGGTTAATCGATCAGTTGGGAAATCAACACAATTATACGAAAGTCATCTACGATTATACTCCATTATTCGCACAGCTGTAGTACAGAGTTAAATAAATTGTAATACCCGTTTCTCAAATTTATTTTTCAAAAGATATTTCCTGTCCCATACAAAGTAGAATTCAATGTTTTTAATAAGCTTTACGAATGTTTATGGGAATGAATCTCTTTCGAGGGTTCTACTGGAAAGCAGACAGCGGCACAGACAACGAAATTCTTGGGCAGCTGCCGCGCCGTCAGCGCTCTTTGAAGTTTGCTCCTTTTTCTGGGAGCCCGAGTATTCTCAGTTTTCCAATATTATGCTATCTACCTCAGGAGTCTCACGAGTCGCAACCATGCCCATGTTGAAGATTAAGGTGCAGCAAACTTACTTTACCCCATTAAACCCTAAACGTGGAAAATACATCGCGTACACAGACACGAGTAAATTGCCAAAGACGACCTTACCGATAGAGTGTTTTGCGAATAGGGCGAAGACGTGAAAAACATTCAGTTTGAAATATTCAAGTGTTGGGACGAAACAAATGTGACCTCAGAGTTCAGTTTGCAGATACGATCTTTCCCAGCATTAGCTAGTTAACCGGGTCTTCTCTGTAGCGGATAAGATAACTGCAAGAATACAGTTTATCGTCAGTTATGTTTTCTTCTTCGCGAGAAGCTCAGAAGCTGAGATTTTACAAAAATCAATGGCGAGTGAATCTTCCTTACCAACTAAAGTTACCCACATCGCAGTTTATGGTTTAATCAGTTAGCGGATAAAATGACGTGTTGAGACTGGATTCGAGTAAAAACAAGCAACGTGTTTCGATGAATTGTGATATGACGGTATGGACGGTATGTAACGACTGAAACGCTTTAGTCAGGCATTTTTTTATTTAAGGGGGTATTCTAGTGTAGAAATTTGAAAAAATCGATTTTTTTTTTTTATATTCTCAAAGCTTAACCTTTCAAGAATGTGTCCTTAAAAGGACAAGTCAAAATTTCAATTATTTTCAGAGATATAGCTATTTTAGTGACACGTCTTCAATACTGGCTCGGCTGGAACGAATTTTACTCGAAATTTTAAACGCGTTTTTCTCAAAACTACATTTTTTAAAACGGTTGACATGATTTCTCAAGTTCTATTGAACCGATTTACTTGAAATTTGGTGAGAATTTTCTCAATACATGTCTCTATCGCACGAACTATTATTATAACGAAATAATAATTTTTACTATTTTTAAAAAATTCAGAAACGTCCAAAAAAGTCAAAAAAAACGTATTATTTTTTCGGACAGCCGTAATTTGGCAAAAAAAAATTTTTTTTCGACTTTTTTTTGTTAGTACGATAGCTGCATTTATGTAGATTAATAATCTTTTTTTTTTTTTCTGATTTTGAAAATGCTTGCAATCGTGACAACATTGGCGCGCCATTTTTTTTGTACCCCCCACTTCAACAACTCATAGCACTTTCAATTTTGTATTTTTTGACTTGTTTTTTTTTTTTTTTTGTAATCGTGAAATAATAATAAACGCCTGATAAAAAAATGGATGGTAAAAATATTTTTTGTTTTTTGTTTATAGCACTTCAAAAAACACCTCAAATTCATGCCTCTACACTAGAATACCCCCTTAAAATGGATATTTGACACCTTTGTCCCAGGTCACGATTTTTCAAATGAATGAGATACAAATTCAAAAGCAAATACTTTGTATTTACTGAAAGAAAGAAATGGTCTGCGCATCAAACTCTCGGCGAGCAGAATATCCCCTGATACATAAGAATGGAAATACCTATTTACATACATACAGCTCGATAAGATCGCTCTTCGTGACGCGTGCAGCTTCTGGTATTTTTTAATTATAGCATAATAAGGTTTGTGGTTACAGTGACAAGACCGCAGTGCGCATGCAAACGACTTGTTTGCGAGTGACGCTAATCTGCTAATGTGCTTGATGCGTCCGGCTTCCTCCGGACACGCTTTAGAATAAATTTCCTTTTACGGCATAGAAAAAAGAAAAACCGAACATCCTTGACACGGTGAATTTCCCGAATTTGCGTAAGCCGCGACGGTTAGTAGGATTATATAGAAACGTGAATACGCTGAATTGGTGCGAATTTTTTCACACAATTTATTGACCGTAATTAATTGAGAAATAATATAAGGTAACTTAATTTATAATACATAGAAAGCATAATATGTGTTAATAATACTACAATTAAGGAGTCTCACTAGCCAGGAAATGGAAACTATTCGCAAACACCGCACAAGACTGCTGCAAATTTTGTACAGGTCTTATTAAATTACGATTTATTACGATTATCTGTTTACAGTCTTTGTTCAACCTTCAGCTTTACAACGGGCTAATTTATTGTTGTTAATGGGATTTAGCGTTACGTTGCCCATAACAGCATACGCATAAGAAGCTGAATTAAAAATACCATATATTAAAAACGACGTACAAGAACATATTGATATTGCGAATTGTTCCCTAAAGTTACACGAACTTATCAGCAATGAGTTCTGACACGTGAAACTTCTTAAACAATGCAAAAGTACATGGAAAAATTTCCGGAACCGATCTGCATGCGGAAATATTTGCTGATTGCTCAAGATTCGTTGAATCTTCGTATCCTGTACGAAGGAATGCAGTGGAATTACGGCAGCAACGCTGATAAGGCTATTCTAAGCTGGATCGACTGCATTTCATAACAGCTCTATCGATTTGGCTAAATACTTGGATGTTCTCCGTTCACGCCAAGATAAATGGACAATCTAAATATTAACTTGAAGCGTCAATTATTTCTCTAGTTATCAAAAATTTATTGGTAAAACAAATCGAAATTCAAGCTGCAATGTGTCCAAAAATAATATATCAATAAAGTGGGGATTTTTCTTTGAAAGTATGCATCTACACAGTATACGCAACGAAATTCAAATTTCCAGGTATATGCAAGCACATGTCAAACGTACTCATATAAATAAAAAGAATGTTTTCAAGTGGAAGAATAATTTGCCGAGATGAAATTAGTGGCCTTTCAAAAAATGAACATTGTACCCCTTCTTTCGCCAGAATATCAAATATTACACTGATCTCGTGTCATTTAAGAGAAACCAGGAATCTTTACTCGATTAACACTTCCCGAAATACTGGGATTCGTTAGTTCACCACTTTATTCTTTTTTTCCAATCAATCGAACAATTAAATACCCGCAATTGAAAATGCTTATCTTGACAAAACCAAAAAACATCGATGCTAAATAAGATCGATGAAATCACCCTGACAAGCAGATGATTCGGCTAGAAATCGCTTATAATTATCGTAGCTTACGTGTAGAATATCAATTCTGGTATCTGTCCGTCCTCAACGGATGTACCGTTGTTATTACCAGCCGCGTAGCTGAATTGGAACCTTACTTTACCGTCGCCATTGCCACAGTCTACATCCACTTTTCGAAGCCCCTTACAACCGTAATGAGAATCTGGCCCCTGAAAATTTATTTCCTTAATATAATGGCCCCAACAGTCTGAGGAGAAAATTTAGCAATAGAATTTTGGTACAGTAACTGACCGGTCGCCAATCTTCTCGAAAAAAAAAATCCTTATTATCTGGGTCTTAATTTTCTCTATCACAAAGTTAAAATCAATGATTGATTGAAACTGCGTTTATTCTGACAAAGATTTGGATCTGCCAAAAAATGAACGTCTAGGTAGCAGCTGTAACAAAAGTACTTCACACGAAGATCCACTCAAAATAATGAAATTCTGAAAAAATACAATTCCTAGATAATAATAGTCAAACCTTAAACATCGCAGAGGCTGTATAAATAGTGTTGGGCAAAATTTCCGCCGGCTCTTTGAACATGAGCCTATAGGTGTACCTCGACCCGTCGCAACTGAAGCTGGTATGATTTGTCGCGATAACTTTGGTTGAAGCTGTGTGTATCAGTTCAATCTTAACATCGTATTCTGCAGGCCCGTGAATACTTCCGTAGACTCCATAACCGACTAGGAATATTCGCCTATCAACGCTGAATCTGAGAAAAAAACGTGCCATTTTCAGGTTTGTCACAAATTATCACTACTTTCACACGGTTACAGTAGAATTTTTCCGTGATTTACATACAATATAATGATAAAATGAAGAGAAGAAATGTGTGTATACATATACATACTTATATTACATTCGTACTCGACTGCAAAAGAATTATTTATATCAGTGAGTCAGAGCTCGCACGACGCCGGACTTTATTCTTACGCATCAGAACAGGATACGAATAAGTTTTGTGGAACTGAGGCGACATTCTTTGACGAGTTGGTAAATATTTCACTTTCACAGATTAAAAGTTCCGCTACTCTTCCCTGATTACTGGGTATGAAAAAATTCGTTGCAACATTGCAGTAGTGTCGATAATTTTGATAATTTAACACAGCGGAGATTTCAAAATACCAAATAAGAATCGATAATAGCACCTGACTCTGTCGCTGGTCCCACTGTATCCCCATCTTTTCTCAGTTTGTTGAAATCTGCATACCGTCTGCTCCTTTCCCATCATGCAGCAACGAGGCATGGCCTCAAATCCAACCGAAGGTTTGGGATTAACAGTAAAGTATAAAAATACCGAAACTACCTGTGGAACATGATATTGCATGGGTAAGGAATAATGAATAAAAGTATCTATCATTAATTATGTTAAGCACAGTATGTTCCTCACCTCTCGATCGGTGAGAAGACCGGACTGTGCAGGACCACCGGCAAACTCCTCCACTGACATCAAAGGAAATCGAACTAATGACAGCGCTCTGCCCAAAACAGAGCGTTGATTCTCTGGTGTGATTGGAAGCTGCTGCCGAGCACACTCTGCCTCTGACCACCTGCAAACGACACAGATGTTAGATATTAAGCCAAGATTTCTTTTAGGGCAGATGAACTAACCCCAGAAATTCGATTGTTCTACTATAATGTTGGAATAGTGTAAAATAAGAGCACACTCAACTATATGTAAATTAATTTTCATAAGTTGCCATGTTTTATCCTGTTTTTTTACACAGTATGTGGATATGCATTGAACATAAGGATTGATAGTAGTGAAAATTGAAATAATAGTTTTGGTCACATATTTGAAAAGTCATTTCTTTGAATATGTACACTAAAAACAAGTGTACAAAGGATGAAAAATTCTTTGTTCCATATAATGTAGAACTCAGAAACCACAATCTCAACTTTTAAACTATGTAGTTCTCACACTTAACTGTGAGCTGTTTTTAAAGTGTTAGGGTTCTTACTCAAGATAAAGCGAATTTATCAAAGTTTCTGATATAATTTTTTGATAACTATTCACAGCATTGCCAGCTGATTGAATACAACTTTTACAGTACACAGAAATGATACTCACCTAACAACGGCATGAAAAATCTTGGATTCCCTGATGCGAAGGGTGTCTCTTTCTAGCACAACCATGAGTGTATCAATATCGACATCAGTGAATCCATCCGCATTGAAAGCATCTGTGGTAAACTTGTCGATAGTGTCGAGGCATACTGCAGCAAGCTGAGGTTCGTCGAATAACCGAGCCTGCGTGAGTAAAAGGAAGGCATTATCACTGGTTAGATTATTCCTGAGAAAATCAACACAGTGTTTCTCTAGCGGTGAGACGGCGTATTTCTTAGCAGTGTAGAGGGTCGTCATAACAGTCTCCGGATCAATTTGTATTTCATCAGTGTATAGGAAGAGCAGAACAGCCAAAAATGCAGCTGGTTCAATATCTGGTACTTCTATCTCAGATGCAGAAGTGGCCAAGGTACCGTTGAACATTGCATCGAAGACGGCACTGCCTGCAGCTAATACCAGCTTGTGTGCAGGAATTCGTTGCTGCTGAGCCCCCCGGCCAACCAGGAAAGACACATCCGATAATATCTCATTGTTAAACAAGAAAGAAAATCGCTCGCGCATTGTGGTTTTTGTTCCCTGCCAGTTGTAAGTAGTCACAGGAGGTCGATGAAGAGAAGCTGATTCCAATACAACACTGCCTTGTGGTCGAGCTTCAAGGTGGAATGAATTCACAGAATTGCTGGGTGGTCTGCTGCAGAAATGACAAATCAAAAACAAAACAAACAGTTCATAACGATTCTCAGACACTCGGCCACGTCAAGCGACAACACTTTTCACATTTGGAATTCCTTGCAATCGATGCAGGACCCTCGTCGTTAAGCGTTGAAGGTGAAAATTGGCCAACGATCAGATGCGAATAGCGATACCGAGTAGAAAAGAACGGGGGAGACGTACCTTCGTCGAGGAACTGACCTGTCAGAGGGACCGGCGGAGGTCGAAGGCTCTGAGCACCTGACCTGAGGGATTGAGACTGAAGTAGACGGCTGGTCCTCTTCGCAAACAATCCTCGCGAGGGCCCGGCGCGTCCGCGAGTAGGCGATGCCTCCGGACGATTGCATGTTCTGAGGCGACTCAACCGCCGGCTCTGCCCCACCATCGGCGGATTGTTGTTCCTCGGCCTCTTCGCTGTCCGAGCGGATGTTAAGCCTCGTCATGGCGTTCGATGTCTCCTCGGGCGAGCTTTCCGACGACATTTTGCACCAGTTTGATCTCCGCGGGCGCAAATCAGCCGGTCAATCGATCAGTCACTGACCTTGATCGATTGATTTAATGATGATTAGCAAGGCCGTGGACCGTCCGTAGCATTTTCGGAGAACACCCGTCTACTGCCAGGTTTTGGATCTTTGGTGTCGAGCTCCGTTTCATCAGATTCAGGCCGCACTAATCATTTCGATTAGAATATTCTACGCGTAATTTATTCACGAATAACAACGCCGGTTCGAACTCTAACCTCGGACGGAATTGATGAATAGATTCAAAATTTCGCTCTAATGCACCTAGCTCATGTGACAGCGAACACCGAGTTTTGTTAGTCCAGTTTTGTCACCATACGTCACTGACAACACTATTGACAACAGTCAGACACGCGCGTTGAAATACCGCGAACCACGAAATTAAAGTGAACAAAGATATTCGACCCGCACTGACTGCGCAAACTCTGGAGTCTAGATAGTGATCTTACCCATGTCACTCCCTTTGACCAGATGACTTCCGGTTTGACACATTCCTTTAGGAATGTACAGGCGTGTAGGTCGAAATCGTACCAGGTTAATGAAAATTATACAAACTGTTCTCACTTTTATTTTAAACACCTGTGTAGAATTTGAAAGCGATTATCTCAACTATTCCGAGGCTACAGTATTTCTAATTTTTTGTGGTTTCACATTGAATCTTGCGGGAAACTATCAGCCTCAAAAGTAAAATCAGGAAGAATTAATAGTAAAATAACTCTGGCATGGTTCAGACAATAACTTTCCAGTTTTACACAAGTGTTTAAAACAGAAGTCAGAACTGTTTGTATAATTTTCATTGATCTGACACTCGTCGATGTCATCATTCCCTGGAGGGGCAGTAGGTAGTAACTACACGGGACTCGCGGAACTTATCATATCGCTCGTTGACTGAAGAACATAAAGACTGATGCCCCTAGATGAATTTTTGTGACAATTTTTCGGCGGGCAGGTGGGCCCAGGTGGACCTGGGAGCGTAAGAGGGTTCTGCTCTATCGACTCTACCTCACGAGCTCGCACTTACATTCGTAGCAGCCGAAGTAGTGAGAGTATGAAAGATTGAGATTGAGTCGGTACGAAGTGAGTAGGTAAGACTACTTGTCTAGTGCGACTTGGAAATGACGATCAACTCGATCATCCCCGTGAGATGATGCATACTATAAATTTTATAATTTTCCAGGAGACAAACTAGATTATCTATGATGATCGGCTATAACATGAAAATAGGAGAATTTTCATTTTTAAATGAGATACTATTCAATACGCGCTCGATATATTCAGTAACATTATTATTCATAGTTATTCCCACAACTTTTCATTTGCTCTCTCGATCTTCAATTTTCGTCGGCATAGAATCGAAACGCTGTTTTAACTAGTCGCCAGTGAAGTATCTGCGTTGGGTGGAGGAGCAGAATTTTTTTTCGAAAAGTATTTGGATGGTAAAAATTTCAGAGTAACTGTAATACATCACGGATGCGCTAATTTTGAACGAGATGAAATGGATGCTTCGTATATGAAACAGTATTTAACGCTGCGTAGTGATTTAAAGACCTAGAAAGGTGATAGGGAGAGGAAGAACGACGCTTCTTAACACTTCGAGTGTATTTTAACACACATTTGAAAGATACGAGCGAAATTTTTCATCATCCAACTGTCGCAGAACGGCAGCGTTATTAGCCGACCCGTTCACTGAAGAATATATCTTCAGTTAACGGCTGACCATCGAAGGGCCTGGCCGCTTGAGTCTGGAATCGGCAGGAGAGATGAAGTGTGTATTTCTTGTATGAAATGTGAAAGCTAAAATCATTATACATCATATCATATCATCATACCTTATACATCATACATCATACATCGTACATCATACATCATCATACATAGTATCAAAGTTCGAAACCATAGTTTGGATGTCGGGTGTTCAGAAAGTGACGTCACCAATTCAAAATCAGCTAGCCGAATTCCTCAGTCGGGAAACAACCGCGCAGTAGAGTGGACGGATGAGAGTCGCGCTCCGCAAATTTCGAGTACCGGGTTCTCAACCTCCCGCATCCCGCGCTTCGGGTCCGCTACGTATTTCGAGTACCGGGTTCTCAACCTCCCGGATCCCGCGCTTCGGGTTCGCTACGCGGTGAAACTCGACTTCCAGGATAAGCGCTCCGTGGTTCCTGGTTCATGTTTACAATAAATTATTCCAATTCGTTTTTCGCGCAAGCCGAAATTCAGTAGCTGTCAGTACGCTAATAAAATTTCTCGACTTCCAGGATAAGCGCTCCGTGGTTCCTGGTTCATGTTTACAATAAATGATTTCAATTCGTTTTTCGCGCAACCCCAAATTCAGTAGCTGTCAGTCCGCTAATAAAATTTCTCGACTTCCAGGATAAGCGCTCCGTGGTTCCTGGTTCATGTTTACAATAAATTATTTCAATTCGTTTTTCGCGCAAGCCCATATTCAGTAGCTGTCAGTCCGCTAATAAAATTTCTCGACTTCCAGGATAAGCGCTCCGTGGTTCCTGGTTCATGTTTACAATAAATTATTTCAATTCGTTTTTCGCGCAACCCCAAATTCAGTAGCTGTCAGTCCGCTAATAAAATTTCTCGACTTCCAGGATAAGCGCTCCGTGGTTCCTGGTTCATGTTTACAATAAATTATTTCAATTCGTTTTTCGCGCAAGCCGAAATTCAGTAGCTGTCAGTACGCTAATAAAATTTCTCGACTTCCAGGATAAGCGCTCCGTGGTTCCTGGTTCATGTTTACAATGAATTATTTCAATTCGTTTTTCGCGCAAGCCGAAATTCAGTAGCTGTCAGTACGCTAATAAAATTTCTCGACTTCCAGGATAAGCGCTCCGTGGTTCCTGGTTCATGTTTACAATAAATTATTTGAATTCGTTTTTCGCGCAAGCCCATATTCAGTAGCTGTCAGTCCGCTAATGAAATTTCTCGACTTCCAGGATAAGCGCTCCGTGGTTCCTGGTTCATGTTTACAATAAATTATTTCAATTCGTTTTTCGCGCAACCCCAAATTCAGTAGCTGTCAGTCCGCTAATAAAATTTCTCGACTTCCAGGATAAGCGCTCCGTGGTTCCTGGTTCATGTTTACAATAAATTATTTCAATTCGTTTTTCGCGCAAGCCCATATTCAGTAGCTGTCAGTACGCTAATAAAATTTCTCGACTTCCAGGATAAGCGCTCCGTGGTTCCTGGTTCATGTTTACAATAAATTATTTCAATTCGTTTTTCGCGCAAGCCGAAATTCAGTAGCTGTCAGTACGCTAATAAAATTTCTCGACTTCCAGGATAAGCGCTCCGTGGTTCCTGGTTCATGTTTACAATGAATTATTTCAATTCGTTTTTCGCGCAAGCCGAAATTCAGTAGCTGTCAGTACGCTAATAAAATTTCTCGACTTCCAGGATAAGCGCTCCGTGGTTCCTGGTTCATGTTTACAATAAATTATTTGAATTCGTTTTTCGCGCAAGCCCATATTCAGTAGCTGTCAGTCCGCTAATGAAATTTCTCGACTTCCAGGATAAGCGCTCCGTGGTTCCTGGTTCATGTTTACAATAAATTATTTCAATTCGTTTTTTGCGCAAGCCCATATTCAGTAGCTGTCAGTCCGCAAACGAAATTTCTATAACTTTATAATCTTCTCATAATCTTTTTGGTAAAATATGTCGATAAAAAAATTATATCAAACCTTACACATTATTTTTGATTTGTTCTCACGCTGAAAATATTTATTAGTATTAGAGGTATAACTCGAGGTGGTTGGCGGTTTTCGTTGGAGGTAGTAAGGGGTGGTTGCGGGTAATCTCGGTGATTCAGGAGGAGGGGGACGAGGATTTTTGCTCGGTGAGTAAAACACTTTTATAATATTTCATGGCAATTGTAATTATATTTTATTTGAAATATTACAAACTTGTCACGTTTACAATAAATTATTTCAATTCATTTTTCGTGCAAGCACATATTCAGTAGCTATGAATAATCTTATACAATTTATTATATTATTAATTAATTATTTAATCAATTACTCAATTACATTAATCCTTACACAATATTTTCGATGTGTTCTTATACTGAAAATATTTATTACTATTCAAGGTATAACCTGAGGTGGTTGAAGGTGGTCGGAAGTGGACGAGAAGGAGGACGAGGAGGACGAGGATTTGTGCTGGGTGAGTAAAACACTTTTATAATATTTCATGGCAATTGTAATTATATTTCATCTGAAATATTACAAACTTGTCACGTTTACAATAAATTATTTCAATTCATTTTTCGTGCAAGCACATATTCAGTAGCTATGAATAATCTTATACAATTTATTATATTATTAATTAATTAATTAATATTCTTATAATATTCAATGGCAATTGTAATTATATTTCATCTGAAATATTACAAACTTGTCACGTTTACAATAAATTATTTCAATTCATTTTTCGTGCAAGCACATATTCAGTAGCTATGAATAATCTTATACAATTTATTATATTATTAATTAATTAATTATTATTCTTATAATATTTAATGGCAATTGTAATTATATTTCATCTGAAATATTACAAACTTGTCACGTTTACTATAAATTATTTCAATTCATTTTTCGTGCAAGCACATATTCAGTAGCTATGAATAATCTTATACAATTTATTATATTATTAATTAATTATTTAATCAATTACTCAATTACATTAATCCTTACACGATATTTTCGATGTGTTCTTATACTGAAAATATTTATTACTATTCAAGGTATAACCTGAGGTGGTTGAAGGTGGTCGGTGGTGGACGAGGAGGAAGACGAGGAGGACGAGGATTTGTGCTGGGTGAGTAAAACACTTTTATAATATTTGATGGCAATTGTAATTATATTTCATCTGAAATATTACAAACTTGTCACGTTTACAATAAATTATTTCAATTCATTTTTCGTGCAAGCACATATTCAGTAGCTATGAATAATCTTATACAATTTATTATATTATTAATTAATTAATTATTATTCTTATAATATTTGATGGCAATTGTAATTATATTTCATCTGAAATATTACAAACTTGTCACGTTTACAATAAATTATTTCAATTCATTTTTCGTGCAAGCACATATTCAGTAGCTATGAATAATCTTGTACAATTTATTATATTATTAATTAATTATTTAATCAATTACTCAATTATATTAATCCTTACACGATATTTTCGATGTGTTCTTATACTGAAAATATTTATTACTATTCAAGGTATAACCTGAGGTGGTTGAAGGTGGTCGGTGGTGGACGAGGAGGAAGACGAGGAGGACGAGGATTTGTGCTGGGTGAGTAAAACACTTTTATAATATTTGATGGCAATTGTAATTATATTTCATCTGAAATATTACAAACTTGTCACGTTTACAATAAATTATTTCAATTCATATTTCGTGCAAGCACATATTCAGTAGCTATGAATAATCTTGTACAATTTATTATATCATTAATTAATTAATTAATATTCTTATAATATTTGATGGCAATTGTAATTATATTTCGTCTGAAATATTACAAACTTGTCACGTTTACAATAAATTATTTCAATTCATATTTCGTGCAAGCACATATTCAGTAACTATGAATAATCTTGTACAATTTATTACATTATTAATTAATTGATTAATTACATTAATCCTTACACAATATTTTTGATGTGTTCCTATACTAAAAATATTCATTACTATTCCAGGTATTACCCGAGGTGGTCGGAGGTTGACGAGGAGGAGGACGAGCTGGACGAGGAGGAGGACCAGGTGGACGAGGAGGAGGCGGGGTGGGTGGTGGGAGAGGACTTCTCCTCTCCTCAGAGGAGGGGAGGGGGAGGGGCAGGGAAGGGGGTGGGGTGGGCGGTGGGGGGGAGGTGGCCGGGGGGGGGGGGGCGAGGAGGGGAGGGGCGGGGAGGGGCGGGGGGGAGGGAGGGAGGGAGGGCGGGTGGGCGGGAGGGAGGGCGGGAGGGAGGGAGAGAGTGGAGGACGGATGTCGATGCGAGCCCGTTAGAGTTCACAGAGCAGTACACCCCCCCCTCCCGCGCCCTCCCGCCCTCCCGCCCTCCCTCCCGCCGCCCTCTGCCCCTCCCGGCCCCTCCCCTCCCCTTCCCGTCCCTTCCCCCCGCCCACCTCACCCCCTTCCCTGCCCCTCCCCCTCCCCTCCTCTGAGGAGAGGAGAAGTCCTCTCCCACGACCCACCCCGCCTCCTCCTCGTCCACCTGGTCCTCCTCCTCGTCCAGCTCGTCCTCCTCCTCGTCTACCTCCGACCACCTCGGGTAATACCTGGAATAGTAATGAATATTTTTAGTATAGGAACACATCAAAAATATTGTGTAAGGATTAATGTAATTAATCAATTAATTAATAATGTAATAAATTGTACAAGATTATTCATAGCTACTGAATATGTGCTTGCACGAAAAATGAATTGAAATAATTTATTGTAAACGTGACAAGTTTGTAATATTTCAGATGAAATATAATTACAATTGCCATTAAATATTATAAGAATATTAATTAATTAATTAATAATATAATAAATTGTATAAGATTATTCATAGCTACTGAATGTGCTTGCACGAAAAATGAATTGCAATAATTTATTGTAAACGTGACAAGTTTGTAATATTTCAGATGAAATATAATTACAATTGCCATCAAATATTATAAGAATAATAATTAATTAATTAATAATATAATAAATTGTATAAGATTATTCATAGCTACTGAATATGTGCTTGCACGAAAAATGAATTGAAATAATTTATTGTAAACGTGACAAGTTTGTAATATTTCAGATGAAATATAATTACAATTGCCATCAAATATTATAAAAGTGTTTTACTCACCCAGCACAAATCCTCGTCCTCCTCGTCCTCCTTCTCATCCACCTCCGACCACCTTCAACCACCTCAGGTTATACCTTGAATAGTAATAAATATTTTCAGTATAAGAACACATCGAAAATATTGTGTAAGGATTAATGTAATTGAGTAATTGATTAAATAATTAATTAATAATATAATAAATTGTATAAGATTATTCATAGCTACTGAATATGTGCTTGCACGAAAAATGAATTGAAATAATTTATTGTAAACGTGACAAGTTTGTAATATTTCAGATAAAATATAATTACAATTGCCATGAAATATTATAAAAGTGTTTTACTCACCGAGCACAAATCCTCGTCCCCCTCCTCCTGAATCACTGAGATTACCCGCAACCACCCCTAACTACCTCCAACGAAAACCGCCAACCACCTCGAGTTATACCTCGAATACTAATAAATATTTTCAGCGTGAGAACAAATCAAAAATAATGTGTAAGGTTTGATATAATTTTTTTATCGACATATTTTACCAAAAAGATTATGAGAAGATTATAAAGTTATAGAAATTTCATTAGCGGACTGACAGCTACCGAATATGGGCTTGCGCGAAAAACGAATTCAAATAATTTATTGTAAACATGAACCAGGAACCACGGAGCGCTTATCCTGGAAGTCGAGAAATTTCATTAGCGGACTGACAGCTACTGAGGATGGGCTTGCGCAAAAAACGAATTGAAATAATTTATTGTAAACATGAACCAGGAACCACGGAGCGCTTATCCTGGAAGTCGAGAAATTTTATTAGCGTACTGACAGCTACTGAATTTCGGCTTGCGCGAAAAACGAATTGAAATAATTCATTGTAAACATGAACCAGGAACCACGGAGCGCTTATCCTGGAAGTCGAGAAATTTTATTAGCGTACTGACAGCTACTGAATTTCGGCTTGCGCGAAAAACGAATTGAAATAATTTATTGTAAACATGAACCAGGAACCACGGAGCGCTTATCCTGGAAGTCGAGAAATTTTATTAGCGGACTGACAGCTACTGAGTATGGGCTTGCGCAAAAAACGAATTGAAATAATTTATTGTAAACATGAACCAGGAACCACGGAGCGCTTATCCTGGAAGTCGAGAAATTTTATTAGCGGACTGACAGCTACTGAGGATGGGCTTGCGCAAAAAACGAATTGAAATAATTTATTGTAAACATGAACCAGGAACCACGGAGCGCTTATCCTGGAAGTCGAGAAATTTTATTAGCGGACTGACAGCTACTGAGGATGGGCTTGCGCAAAAAACGAATTGAAATAATTTATTGTAAACATGAACCAGGAACCACGGAGCGCTTATCCTGGAAGTCGAGAAATTTTATTAGCGTACTGACAGCTACTGAATTTCGGCTTGCGCGAAAAACGAATTGAAATAATTCATTGTAAACATGAACCAGGAACCACGGAGCGCTTATCCTGGAAGTCGAGAAATTTTATTAGCGGACTGACAGCTACTGAGGATGGGCTTGCGCAAAAAACGAATTGAAATAATTTATTGTAAACATGAACCAGGAACCACGGAGCGCTTATCCTGGAAGTCGAGAAATTTCATTAGCGGACTGACAGCTACTGAGGATGGGCTTGCGCAAAAAACGAATTGAAATAATTTATTGTAAACATGAACCAGGAACCACGGAGCGCTTATCCTGGAAGTCGAGAAATTTTATTAGCGTACTGACAGCTACTGAATTTCGGCTTGCGCGAAAAACGAATTGAAATAATTCATTGTAAACATGAACCAGGAACCACGGAGCGCTTATCCTGGAAGTCGAGAAATTTTATTAGCGTACTGACAGCTACTGAATTTCGGCTTGCGCGAAAAACGAATTGAAATAATTTATTGTAAACATGAACCAGGAACCACGGAGCGCTTATCCTGGAAGTCGAGAAATTTTATTAGCGGACTGACAGCTACTGAGTATGGGCTTGCGCAAAAAACGAATTGAAATAATTTATTGTAAACATGAACCAGGAACCACGGAGCGCTTATCCTGGAAGTCGAGAAATTTTATTAGCGGACTGACAGCTACTGAGGATGGGCTTGCGCAAAAAACGAATTGAAATAATTTATTGTAAACATGAACCAGGAACCACGGAGCGCTTATCCTGGAAGTCGAGAAATTTTATTAGCGGACTGACAGCTACTGAGGATGGGCTTGCGCAAAAAACGAATTGAAATAATTTATTGTAAACATGAACCAGGAACCACGGAGCGCTTATCCTGGAAGTCGAGAAATTTTATTAGCGTACTGACAGCTACTGAATTTCGGCTTGCGCGAAAAACGAATTGAAATAATTCATTGTAAACATGAACCAGGAACCACGGAGCGCTTATCCTGGAAGTCGAGAAATTTTATTAGCGTACTGACAGCTACTGAATTTCGGCTTGCGCGAAAAACGAATTGAAATAATTTATTGTAAACATGAACCAGGAACCACGGAGCGCTTATCCTGGAAGTCGAGAAATTTTATTAGCGTACTGACAGCTACTGAATTTCGGCTTGCGCGAAAAACGAATTGAAATAATTCATTGTAAACATGAACCAGGAACCACGGAGCGCTTATCCTGGAAGTCGAGAAATTTTATTAGCGTACTGACAGCTACTGAATTTCGGCTTGCGCGAAAAACGAATTGAAATAATTTATTGTAAACATGAACCAGGAACCACGGAGCGCTTATCCTGGAAGTCGAGAAATTTTGTTAGCGTACCGACAGCAACTGAATTTCGGCTTGCGCGAAAAACGAATTGAAATAATTTATTGTAAACATGAACCAGGAACCACGGAGCGCTTATCCTGGAAGTCGAGAAATTTTATTAGCGTACTGACAGCTACTGAATTTCGGCTTGCGCGAAAAACGAATTGAAATAATTTATTGTAAACATGAACCAGGAACCACGGAGCGCTTATCCTGGAAGTCGAGAAATTTTATTAGCGTACTGACAGCTACTGAATTTCGGCTTGCGCGAAAAACGAATTGAAATAATTCATTGTAAACATGAACCAGGAACCACGGAGCGCTTATCCTGGAAGTCGAGAAATTTTATTAGCGTACTGACAGCTACTGAATTTCGGCTTGCGCGAAAAACGAATTGAAATAATTTATTGTAAACATGAACCAGGAACCACGGAGCGCTTATCCTGGAAGTCGAGAAATTTTGTTAGCGTACCGACAGCAACTGAATTTCGGCTTGCGCGAAAAACGAATTGAAATAATTTATTGTAAACATGAACCAGGAACCACGGAGCGCTTATCCTGGAAGTCGAGAAATTTTATTAGCGTACTGACAGCTACTGAATTTCGGCTTGCGCGAAAAACGAATTGAAATAATTTATTGTAAACATGAACGAGGAGCCACGGAGCGCTTATCCTGGAAGTCGAGAAATTTTATTAGCGGACTGACAGCTACTGAATTTCGGCTTGCGCGAAAAACGAATTGAAATAATTTATTGTAAACATGAACGAGGAGCCATGGAGCGCTTATCCTGGAAGTCGAGTTTCACCGCGTAGCGGACCCGAAGCGCGGGATCCGGGAGGTTGAGAACCCGTTACTCGAAATACGTAGCGGACTCGAAGCGCGAGATCCGGGAGGTTGAGAACCCGGTACTTGAAATTTGCGGAGCGCGACTCTCATCCGTCCGCTCTACTGCGCGGTTGTTTCCCGACTGAGGAATTCGGCTAGCTGATTTTGAATTGGTGACGTCACTTTCTGAACATCCGACATCCAAACTTTGGTTTCGACCTTTAATACTATGTAAGATGATGTATGATGTATGATGTATGATGTACGATGATACATGATGTATAATGATTGCAGATCTCACATTACATACAAGGAATACGAACTTCATCTTTGCTGTCGATTCCAGACTCAAGCGACCAGGCCCTTCGATAGTCAGATGTTGACTAAAGATATATTCTTCAGTTAACGGGTCAACTGATAAGGCTGCCGTTCTGCAACAGTTGGATGATAAAAAATTTTGCTCGTTCTTCTCAAATGTGTGTTAAAATGTACTAGAAGTTTAAGAAGCTTCGTTCCTTCTCTCTGTATCACCTCTTCAGGTCTTCAAACCACTACACTGCGTTAAATACTGTCTCATATACGGAGCATCCATTTCATCTTGATCAAAATTAGCGCATCCGTGATGTATTACAGTTACTCTGAATTCTCTTTCATTGGAAAAGTTTTCAAAAAACAATTCCGATTCTTTACCTAATGTAGATACTTCACTGGCGACTAGCTAAAACAGCGTTTCGATTCTATGCCGACGAAAATTGAAGATCGAGAGAGCAAATGAAAAGTTGTGGGAATAACTATGAATAATAATGTTACTGAATATATCGAGCGCGTATTGAATAGTATCTCATTTAAAAATGAAAATTCTCCTATTTTCATATTTTAGCCGATTATTGTAGATAATCTTGTTTTTCTCCGGGAAAATTATAAAATTTATAGAATGCATCACGTAATAATCGTAAATGAAGAAAATTGAGTGACAGTACCGTCAGCAATCTTTTATCTCATTTGCGCTGCCGAGTTCATGGACAGCTCTGTCTCTGTCCTAGGGAATTTTCAGTACTGGCAGTCAATTTACGAACACGGCCCAACTGAAGAAAATATGGACGAGATCATCTTTCATCTTACGGCTATCAACGCTATTTGTTTTACCTCGTATCAGCGCGTGCAATTACTTCAACTTTCAATATTTCAAATTGAATTTCTGATTTGTTGAGAAAATCTCATATCTTTGGAGTACATCGCAGAGGGTCAAATTTAACATACTAATCGGCTGGTACTTTAAAACCACTGCCCAGTACACACGACTAAAGATCCAGCTGTAACATGGATTTTGAAAATTCTAAGTTGAACTTATACTGAAATAACTTCGAAATAGATTAATGCGAATTGATAGGTGTATTGACGCAGTCGTACGTCATTGCAGGGTATTAACATCATTGTAAAACACAGATTATGCTTCGAAGCTGATATGTTTAAAGTACGAAACATTTTGAATGAACGTATGAACAAATTACTAAACAGCCGAAACTCTGTAGAAACAATAAAGTAAAATTTATAACAATGAATTGCTTTTAAAATATACAGGGAATTCGATAAGGTTTATTTGACGTACATGCGGTATGTCGAGAGATAAACAGTTTTGTCCTTTCACCGCATAGAACGATATCGTAATCACGTACGTAACCACATTGCATATGCTTATTTATAACTAATTTCTGAGTTAAGAAAAATTGCAAGAGTTAATTTCAATACTTTCAACCTTGATACATACACTCCAGCCAACAGTTCCAATGATTAACATGGATTTCTAGAATCCTCCTACCGGCTCTCTGATTGCCAAATCTGGAGGTGTCGTGAAAGCGGACGATCTTCGAAAAGGCTCGTTGAGGTTTGCAATTTCCGATCGAGCTTTAAGCGTTCCGTTATCAAGTTGCGATTTGTAATAGGACTGGACTGTTGCACCGCCGTAGAGGGGATACTTGGTGTGTTTCTGAACCAAGAAAATCGCATGAAAAATTATATTTACTATAATCATTATCAATATACCTGCATTACGTATAGGTACTGATCTATTAAATTTGTGAATTTTCCGTCTTCTAATAAGCACCAAAAATTTTGTTATATTTTATAAGATTTTTCAGAATCTCTTCAGATTTCAGAAAAAGGGTTTTTTTTCGAGATTTTACATCATAACTCAGATTCGCTGGGTCGAAAAATTCTGAAAAAATTACCGAATGAGTTTTTTGTCATGTACTTTCATACGAAAAATTATTAAAAAAATCTGAGACCTCGCCGTAGAATCTTGATCGTTTTGGTATGGAATGCCTCATATGTATAGATCAGTGTGTAATAAGTATAACTCCAGAAGAATTAGATTGAAGCTGGTAAGGAATAGTTAAACGAAATATAATTGTTTTGCAGCTTCAAAATAACTTCGATGCAGTTCACCTGCAAAATACCGAATTTCTTGATACTGTGTCGGTTTACTGAATTTCAGATAATCCTAAATTGAAATTTGCGATATAACAGTTTTACAATTTTCTTAAAAACGCATTTTTATACAATACCCTTACCAACTTCAATCTCATACTTGGGATTTTTCTGGCAATCCCGATTACCTACCCTGTTGTCGTACTCGATTCTATCCATAAAGGGAGTGAATTTTGAGTCGCAGAAACTCTCCACGTATTCAGAGGGACTGACAGGCTCAGGCGGCGGCTCGGCGATCATAGCATCGATCGCTTCTCCAAAAACTCGATTACTGATAAAATTTTTCACCAGTTCGCGTCTTCGGCCTATATAAAGATTTGTGAGATTACGAAAAAATCAGAAAACATATCGATTCTAAAATTATATTATGCGACGTCAAATTAACGTAGATCTATTGCTTAAATAATTTTCTCCGGAGTAACCCACCGAAAATGTCCTGAATTTGACTTGAAAATTCATGCCGTCTTTATGACGTCAAGAGAACATGAACATACCACAACGCAGGACATCGTTTTGACGCTGGTTGATAATATGCCTCAATTTGATCAACGTGTTCTTTTGATGCTTTTTGTACAATATTATTGCAGTCAAAACAATATCAAGAGAAAGGCAAATTATTCAACTAATTGGCATCATTTTTACCTCAGCAATGTTAGTTATACGAATAGTTTACGTTGATTTAAATGACATGCGTGTTCGCTTTTCCGTTGCTAATTCTATTTAAGGGGTGCCCTAGTTGATCTCGAAGTTGACGTATATATATCTAAATATCGAAGTCCACGTATTTAAAAAAAAGAGCTTAATAGCCTCATTCTATACGCAATTCTGAACAAAAACACTCCAACACATTTTCATTTGCGCAAAAATAAAGAAATAGCATGCATTCTACGAATTTACAATTGCGATTTCGTAGAATCCATGCTACTTCTTTATTTCTGCGTCGGATGAAAATGCATCGAAGTGTTTTTGTTTGAAATTGTGTATGGAATGGTTCTGTTAAGCCCCGTTTCGCGTTTGATATACGTGGACTTCGATATTTGAAAATATATATGACAACGTCGAAATCGACCTTAAACTGTCTTGAACTGTCTTACGAATGGAAAATAGCAACTTGAAGTGTTACCCAATGTTCGCGAAAGGTTGGGCAACGGGGCCTGATACGAATCATTCGTCACAGTCTGCCAGCGGTGCTGATCCTCGCAGCGACTTTCCGGTCGCATCTCAGCAACGCCATCCTGCTTTGAGGAACAAGTTTCATCGCATTCTTCCATTGTCCTCGATCCCTCCATCGCACATGCCGTCAAAGTCCGACGAGATACATTTGAGAGAAAAACACCGCGAATCTGTACCGAAGAAACACTAACATGACTAACAAAGCATTGTCTCCATAGCGACGCTCGACGCAATTCCACGCGACTTTTTAATTGAAAGTGTAGGAAGAAGCATATTCGATTGGGCAGCATTTAAAAAATGACAAATTCAACGTTTTTATGTATGCTTTATTTTTGAAACTTGCGGAAAGACATAATGGACACCACTCAAATATGTCGTTTCAGCTTCCTCGTTTCCAAAAGTTGGCTTATATTTCTCACGATCTTCGGATTATAAACACTGTTTAGGCACTGCTAGACAATTCAAAATATGTACTTCAATGCTCTAATCCAATCTTAAATAATTCTAGAAATGCTATTCCAATTTTTTATTTTTTAAATATGTTAGTCGTGTTATAAATTATATTTATATTTATAATATAAATTATAAAGCAGAGTTATTCACCTTCACTTGTAGACTAGTTATAGCCGAACTAAGAATCTAGAACTAAGCAGATATGACATTCAATGTGCTTATTTTCGTCAAATTTTCTAGTCTATGCCGAATTTCCACAAAATCTTGGATTTCTCAATCAAATTGACGTCAATGTTTAGCAAAAGTCATTTCACAATATATAACTACAAAAGTCTAATTGCCGACACAAATATTCCCAAATCTTAAAAATGAACAATAGTTATCAAACATGTTCGTAAGACTCTGCGTTGTTTCCATCATACACAATTTTATTTAACACATGTAAGAATTACAATCAGCACTAAAATATCATTATGTGAATCTCTCTGGAATCTACTTTGGGTTTTAAACTTAAGTCCACAATGAGATTTCAGCACGGTCCTGATAATCTTTATCTGAAGCAAAAGCGTAATACTCAAGACAGTCAGGCTCTATCAGTTTACTGCTCTTGGCCGTCTTGTAAATAGGCTCTCCATAGTACGTTCCAGTCTCCCAATTCTTAACGTTCTTCATAAGTTCCGTTTCAGAGTCACGATTCCGTCTCAGCTGCTTCAAATATCTGGAAAGTCGGAACACCGCAATCAAGATAAAAGTTTTGAAATAAGAACTTGTTCAAACCAAGTCGATTAAACTGTCATACTCTCGATCCCGTTCAGCAAGCAGTAGAGGGAACATGACCATTCTGGCGCTTCTCATTTCAACTTCATGTTTTTTTATGACTTTATAGCCCTTGAAGTAAATGTAGAATGAGACTGACGTGACAGCGAAATATCCAAGTATCATCGACCGACCTAAGGACATAAATTAGAACAACTAATCATCTGCAGGTTAAATCGAACGTCCAGTTACATAACATAACCAAGTATCGTAACAGCTGAGAAACTGTGACTCGTGACTTGAATTGATGCAAGTCGAGTGATACTGTACCGCTGAAAATGGACCGCAATTTAGTCCTTTCGGTCACAATTGGACCGTATCCGCCCTTCGGCGGCAAATCTTGCGGGGTCGTTTTGGCTGCGGTCGCCATGTCGCACTAGCAGTGGCACTCAACACGCTCAACACCAACACCGTTCTTGGACCACGGCGTACTATATAATGATAGCGAGGAAACCGGGACAAGCGTGTCGTTCCAAAATCGTGGCCTTGTTACAATTAGTGCTGCCCTCTGCAGTGATCTATCAGTGACGATGATTAAAGGCAGCAGCGATTGAGCAGACAGTATTACATACATTTCATTATACATCTTGAGTTTTCGTTATCAGAAATTCATCATCAACACAGAACCTCGATGAAATTTTTTTTTTGGTTTTTTCTTTTCAAATTCCCTTTTCGCATCGTTGCTGTCTTGCCATTCTCAATTCCCTTGAAATATGTCAAACAGCGTGTTTTCCCCGCCTCAAAAGTTCCTCTGACGTTTAAAATACCACCGACAAATTGATTGACCGGAGATTTTCATCGTTGAGGCGGATATTTTTCTCCTTTGATAGCGGCTAGCAGCTTGCTACAATGGAGAACAAAACTGGCAACAACTTTATCAGCTATGTCGGTTTCGAACAACACGAAATGCAGGTAGGCCTCTATAATTTTCATGTTTATCCCGAAAATAAGTACCGCGTTTCATATGTCAATTGGTAATTAGATGGTGCAGAATGACTATGTAAATACTTGAACTTAACCTAGAAGTACCACTAGATGTGATATTTTGCTCTGAAATTTGATCATCAAGTAATACTGTGTAAACATCCTAAACTCCTTCACGTTTTACTGTTGGTTTCAGCTGCTCGGTACAAGCCATCGGGATTCTTTGTCTGAAAATAGCATGAAGCTACTCGCTGGTGAACTTCTCATTGCAAAGGCACAAAATGTATTGATGTTTGCCCCTGTTGGCGATCTGACCCAAGGAATATCCGGAATATTGTCGGTAACAAATTTCAAGCTCAGTTTCGTCACCACTGACGATACCAATAGTGAGGTAAAAATATTCAAATTTATTTTATTCATTCAAAACTGCTAAATTATTTGCAGATGTTGCACAGACGTGGATTCTTATGGCGTTATTTTAAAGGCTGGCATTAATACAAGATATTGTCAGAATAGTTTAATGTGTACTCATGTTTTTCATGATTCATGTTTGATAAAAAGCCTCTGAATGTTAGGAATGATCAACAAATACATAAAATAATTAGCTTACAAGTTGTGATCATTTTATATCAATTAGTTGCTTAGATTTCCGTTTCAGCAGCTTTCTCGTTAGTCAGTCATAATGTCTAGTTTGGTCAAGAATGACATTGAAAGACATTCTGTATAAAATCTGTAACTAATTGTAAATTGCATGCACAGTTGAACCAATATCTTTAATTAAGTACTTCTCAGTGTAGTTTTCATGAAGCAGATGGTTTATAATATGCCATCTGTTTAAATATCTGAACAACTGACCAGATAGCTGACAAGTCTTCTTCTTCTGAGGTTAGTTTTATTAATAGTGTCAATAATGTTCTTTTCAGGATGTAACTTATCAGCAAAATAATCTATGCGGATATACAGACACATGTTTGTCAAATATACACGACATTTATATAATCATAGGTGACAAAAAGAGACGACTCTATACAGGAAGTACGATACCTTCCAAAGTAGAAGGAATCTTCATCGTCTGCAAGGTGATTTATCTCTGGTCCTTAACTTTGTCTGTGTTTGTGTGTTATATACTATGCATACACGTGTATTCTTGCTGTGTGATGAAACGTAGTAACTAATATGAGATTTCAGAATATGAGGACGTGGTCATTTTCATTTAAGTTTTCACCAGTCGGTTGCGGTAAAAATTTACTGACCACTCTACTGCATCACGCTTTCCCTAGTAGGCATCAACTTCTGTTTGCATATGATTACAAGTCAGTATAATAAGTAATGACCCATCCTATTATTACTATTACTATTACAATTACATGTAATACATAGTTGTAAAATGCCCTTTATTATGTTGCTATTGTTGTCATTGAGACAGTGTATTTTTCTATCTATAGCATTAGCTATTATTTGCGATAAAGCTGAAATTTCTGCGCTTTCAGAGAGCCTTACTACAATAGCATGGAGAGAGGGGTTCATCTATTTCGAGATCGTGCTGACTGGGAAAACGAACTCCAACGTACTACTCGAATCAGGGGAAATACAAACAAGGCATGGAGAGTGTCTACGGCAAACGTAGAATTTGAATTTTCTCTTAGGTGCGTATCCATGTCCTCAATCAAAAACCTACCAATGTCAGTCTCGACAGTTTTGAAAAAAAGTCAATGAATATCTGAAACAATACCTAATGCACTGTTCTTTATGTACCCCAAAAAATAATCAACTCGTTATCATTTACAGTTTACCGCAATATATTATAGTACCAGCATCTGTCACGGATAGTCAGCTAACCAGAGCAGCTGGACACTTTCAAGGTAGTCGGCCACCCGTTTGGTCATGGTCGAGTGAACGTGGAGCTGCATTGGTCAGAATGTCTGAACTGTTGCCCACCATTACAGAGCGAACACAGGAGAATATTATGCTAGAAAATATTCGTAAAAGTCATCCTCAAAAGCTTGAACCAATAGTTATTGAATTGAAGAAAGATGTAACTGTTAAATCCCTTGCTACTGGATATGCGAAATTCATCAGTCTCTGTTCACCAGGTATTCCACGCTCTAGTCTGTAACATTTTCACAATACTGTTGCATGAAAATTCAACTTATTATGTACCATTCCTCACAATCCTTTGTATTTGTTACAGAAAACATTCGGCAATTCTGGATGCAGGATAATAATTTTTATTCGTTACTTGAAGGGACCAAGTGGCTAAGATCAGTTTCGTACTGCCTTGAGAAATCCGTTGAAGCCAGTGACTGTTTGAGCGCGGGTACTTCAGTAATTTTGCAAGGTACGAGTTTCCGTACAAGACAATTTACTTGCACCAAAATTTGACATTTTTTTCAATGCACGGTGTCGATTGTTTTCAGAAGGGGAAAGCAGAGATCTGTGTTGCGTTATATCAAGTTTAATCCAATTATTACTTGATCCCTATTATCGAACCATAACAGGATTTGAGTCCCTTCTTCAAAAAGAATGGGTCGCCGCTGGGCATCCGTTTTGTGATCGACTCGGCCACATTATGAAATCAAGTTCAGAAAGGGTATGTTTCATTTGTATAATGTCATTTTGAAATAATTGCAAATCTAGCATCTTCATAACTCTTAGATTTCTTCAATTTTCAACAGTCCCCGCTACTTCTCCTCTATCTTGACTGTGTTTGGCAACTTTGCCGGCAATTCCCTGCTGAATTTGAATTCACGGAAACATATCTAACAACCCTATGGGACTCAGCACACATCTCAATATTTGACACGTTCATATTCAATTGTGAAAAAGATCGATACGACGCGGCTATGGTGAGTTTTCGTCGAGATTATTAAATATAAAACAGCTTCTTCTAGAGCTTCAGTGATATAAATTTCTAACTTCTTACCATACAGGATCCTGCTAGTCCTCTTATTCTACGGAGTGTATGGGATTGGCGAGAGCAGTTCAACGATTCAGATATATTGCTATTCTACAATCCTCTGTACAGTATGTCGTTATCTTCAACGGGAAAGACGTACATAAAGCCTGTGTTCAATATTCCCTGCCTAGAACTTTGGGCTCAATGTTACTTCAGGTGGATACCACCGCTTGAGATACGCAACGGAGGTAGAAATCACATTGAACTATACTCGCGTCTTATACAAAATGACATAAGTCATTTGAAAGTGAACGCAAACGGTAGTTGCGGTTCTCCTGTTGATAAAGTCACAACGTATTTGGTACAGATGAACATAGACAGCTTTTATCCATTTACCAATAAGAAATCTGGCAATGTTATCAGCACGCCTATTATGAACAACTCAACGCTACCTACCGAAAGCCTGCTGGATGTACAGTCCTTGTTGACAGCGCCCGATTAATGTTGTATAAAAAATTTCTTTGTTAGATTTTGTATTTAGTTTAATCCTTACAATATTTACCATCGCGCGCTACTTATATCATGTAATGTCTTGTTTTTCCATGAATCTTTCCGGTTTTTGGAGGGTTGAATTGTGTATATTGATTGACTTTCTCGATAGCGGTGAAATTGATTGAAGTATTCACGCGTTCAAATCCAACATCTTGTATCATCTAACGCAAACAATTCTCGAATTCCCACGATTACGATTAGTCACAGTGAAAATTTGAAGTTCTTCCAATCCCACGGTAACTCAGTTTTCGCTAAAAGACGGAACATCGCCATAAACAAAACTTAACAAGCCCCGATTTAGTCGCGTAACAGGCAGCATTTTTTTCAATCTTATTTACCTATTATACATATACATATGTCAAAGTTAAGATAAATCTTATTATTATTTCTAATTTATTTTTTATTTATAATACAAAGAGCTTACTATTAGTTATTGTATATTATATATATATAACGAGATGTACGATATTAAGTTTCTCTAAAACTAGGATTTTTTTTTGATAATAGAAAATATATCGTTCAAAGTGTATACAAACTAACACAGATAGACACACAAACTCACTGAAGACAACATAAAACGTATTTAACGTGTGTACAATATTGTTATAGTGGGTAAGGTCGTTTAAATACGGCTGTTACCCTAAATTTGACTCTGATTCAGAGGTGCGTAATGCGCATACCAAAGAATTCAATAAAATTCACAACATCAACGTATATACATTCGATTATTTTATTTACTGTGAGCCTGGTATAAAACTTTTGGTTTACATTCGTGTTCGAAATTATGTAATTTCAACTATGTAAAATCTAACAGTATAAAAGTAATCGTAAAAATATTAAAAGTAAGAATTACACGTCTGGTAGGAAACGAAAAGAAAAACCATCTCTACCTTCAAAAAGGTGGTTAATATACACGTAGTAGGTACAACTTCACGTTCCAGCAATTTAACTGTTCTTCTGGTTAAGTTTAACAATGACGCTCTTGACCTCTGTGTAAGCCTGCAGGCCGTATTCTCCCATTTCTCGTCCATGTCCGGAATTTTTGAAACCACCAAACGGTGTTTGTGTCACTAATGCGTTGTACGTGTTTACCCTGTTTGACAAAATATTAGCAAAATGTGATTCTGTTACGGAAAAAAGCAAAACTTTTAACTTGAAAAGTAGCCGTGTTCATCGCAATCAAGAGACTGTAGAGTCTCACCAAGCAAGGAGAAGCCCGCCAACGGTTTACGGTTTTAGCCTTATTTTATTTTCTTCCATAATAATAATAATACTCTGAGGATTGAAAGATGATTAATATGAAATTACCAAACAGTTCCAGCTTTAAGTGCCTGGATCATGTAGTTGGCCTTGTCAATGTCCTTAGTGAATACTGCTGCTGCTAATCCATAATCCGAATTGTTGGCACGTTCGATTAGATCATCCAAGCTACTGAACTTCAATATTTGCTGAACTGGTCCAAAGATCTGAAAGCATGGCCATGGTGTTGGTATTAATGTCTATAATTTTCTCGTACACAGATGTACATGTTACCAAGTATTTGAAAAACTGACTTCCTCCTTGGCGATGGTCATGTCGTCTTTGACGTCCGCAAATACAGTTGGCGCAATGAAACATCCTTTGTCGCCAATTCGTTCTCCTCCAGTAACAAGTTTCGCCCCTTCTTTCTTTCCGGATTCTATCAGACCTATAATTTTGTTCATTTGCTCTTCGTCCACCTGTGTAATACGGTACGATTAGCTGTACGTTGGTTTAAATCACAAAACGAAATAATCGTGGCTCAACGTTATGGTACCTGAGGGCCCTGTTCGGTTTTCGCATCGAACGGGTTTCCGATCGTTCTCCTCTTGGCGCGGGCTGCACTTTTTTCGACAAATTCGTCATAAATTGCATCCTCAACGTAAGTTCTGGATCCGGCACAGCAGCACTGGCCCTAAAACAAATGATGAAAGTGTTTTCGGACGATTGTCTCACGAATTCGGACCGTCATTCTGCTGAAACCCGATTTTCATTCCTACCGCGTTGAAAAAGAGTCCAAAGTGACCCAATTCAACGGCATGATCGAAGTCTGCATCCTTGAAGATGATGTTCGGGGACTTTCCTCCCAATTCCAAGGTGGTCCTCTTCAGATTTCCCACGCCGGATCCTTGCTGAATCAGTCGCCCCACTTCCGTGGATCCGGTGAAGGCAATTTTGTCGACATCCTTATTGGCGACGAGAGCTGCTCCCGCTTTACCGTATCCGGGAACGACGTTAATTACACCTTCAGGAAAACCAGCTTCCTTTGTAAGCTGGGCGATGTACAAAGCCGTCAGAGATGTTTGCTCCGCCGGCTTTAATACGATTACGTTTCCTGAAGTGTACAATAATATTATGTTATACTTTAGCCGTACAAAACGTCGAAAAACAATCGTACTTTTCATTTTACGCCCAGTAATCGGAGTAAAAAACAAGTAAACAGACGATGAAAATACATGAATTACCGGTGGCCAGCGCCGGTGCTAACTTCCAGGCCATCATGAGGATAGGAAAGTTCCAGGGAATAATTTGGCCGCAAACACCTACTGGCTCGTGTCTCGTGTAAGTGAAGTAATTTCCATCCGAGGGAATAACTTTTCCATGATTCTTGTCAGCCCAGCCAGCGTAATAACGAAGAACATCGATGCTGCCCTTAAGATCCATCGTGTACGAAGCGGTGTATGGTTTTCCGTTATCCAGCGTCTCCAAGGACTGTAATCATTGTCATTAGACGTGCATTACGATTATATTGCTGCGTGTTTGTCGGACACTGGTACCTGCTAGTCAACAAATGATTGGCTAATAAGGAGGGCGGATTAATATTGCAGATTACCGCGAGGTATTTGCGATCCCGTTCCAGAAGATCGGCTAAGCGGTGAAGAAGAACGCCCCGTTGAGACGCGTCCATCGTTCTCCAAGGCGAACCAATTTTGAAAGCCTTCTTAGCTGCCTGAACGGCAATGTCAATGTCCGCAGCATCACCCTCCTGAATTTCCGTGATAGTTTCTCCCGTCGCAGGGTTTATTGTCGGGAAAGTTTTCCCTGACTTGGAACGGTGCCATTCGTTGTTGATGAAAATCTACGGATGAGAAATATGTTGTTTTAAACGGTTTTTAATTTATAAAGTTAAAGCTAATCGGTTCTTTCTGATCAAAATATTTTGGATTCGAATCGATTGAAATGAGCTGATTCTTTTCAGTTCTTTTTTAATCCGATTATTAAAAATGAAAGCCTCAATTTATCATTAAAATAATTGTTAGGCTGAATTCGTAGATCTATAGGCTTTTGTGGAAGCTAAAATTCTAACTAAATTGTTTTTAGCATCGCTTCCTTCGGCGTGGTAAAGAGTAAGGTATAAGGTAAATCTACAATTAGAGTTGAGAGAAACAAATAATAAGAAATAAATGATATAAATACGATGTATTTATTTGGGTGATAAAAATAAAATTCCAGAATATTTGCTTTGCGGTTATAAACTATCAAGATTATGGAAATACGATTATTAGTATATAAGATATATTTAGTACGAGTGTTAAGGAGTATTTCTAATTTTGATGCCAAAAAAACACGTCTGTTTTCGTTCTGTTTAGAACATGGTGATTAGGATGGCAAAATTAGACTTTTACACACGGTTAGTACACAGGTAGTGTGATCGATTGCAGTTTTTTTTTTTTTTTTTTTGAGATAACAAAACATTCTTAAACAGCGGGGTGATTATTATTTAAACTAAGGGCTGCTTAGCGAACTTCTAGCACCTGTTTTGGTTTTGCCTGCACGCGACCTGCATCTGTGCATCGATTTGGTGGCACTTTGCACTTTATTCATCCGGTCCAATAGCCAGTTCCATTACATGCATCTTTAATAGGACGCTTTTGAAAATTTCATTGAATCTCCGTTGCAATTTCACTTATTACAACGATATGTTATTGTTTGTTTGTTGGAACAAAGCTCGAAATGATCGAATTGAGTCTTTCATTGATACCTTGTGTAATAAATGTTAATGGCAAGCCCTCCAATAATACATTATCTTAATTCTTGGAATAGATTTCCCTGAATAGGTTTAGTAGCATCGACTATAACATGAGGAAGACGCTTTTTGTTATGCTTATATCGATTTCGTGCGCCATTCACACGAAAAGTCTGCTTTGCTTTAGTGGGGTGAACAGCTGCAAACTACGACTACCTACCTGAGTGGACCCAAATTTATTATAATGTACCCATCAGTAAAATACGGAGAAGGTTAACGCATGCCGCGAGGCGTGCTGACCTTTTCCACTGGATTCGTCATGATTCGCTCAATTTAAAAATTTTTCTATTATCTTTGCCGTAAGTGAATATCTCAAGAATGAAAGAAGCATATGATAAATTTTTCGTAATTTTAAAAGTATGCCTGTACCTTTATAACGTAAATAAGGGTATGTGTATACAATCTTTAATGTGCTCTAAGCCTTTTGCAGACGAGCGAATAAGAAAATTCGCGAAGTATAAGTACCAGAGAAAAAAAAAGCGCTGGTACAAGCTTTGTAAATGACACGCGAATGTAAGACGCACGAATAAAACAGAGTATATTAAGACGTGTGGGTTTAGAAATGTTGTTTGAGTGCATACAGAGCTCTTTCAATATCGAGAAGACGTATTGTAAAACCTAATAGAGAGCCACCCTACAAAAAAAATCCGACAGGATTTTGTGTCCGACATTTGTAGCGGATCTGTGTCGAATCCGACAGAGATCTGTCGGATTTTTTATGTAACGGAGGTTCATTGGGACGCGGAAATAGAAACCGGACCTGTTCCGAAATAAAATTTTGATCATCAAGCCGCTAATCGAGTTCATTTACGACAGAGCCGAATAGGATCCGTTCACATTTTCTATCCTTGTCTCTCACCTGAAGGATAACTTCGGATTTTGTGTCGGATCTGTGTCGAATCCGATAGAAGTCTGATAAATTATTGTTTCGTGTTTTAAGCTGTAAACATGTGGTGTAATGAAGTCTCAATTTATTCTCCACCAATATCTCTCTTGTACGAACATGCATCAATTAATCCAATCTAGGCTCAAGAATTTCGATAAATCATAATGACGCAATAACCCGGTGTAAGAGATAAATTAATCTCGACCCGATACTGCGTTTCACGAGAGTATTACAGCCACAATTCGCCGGTTATTGTGATATCAGTTGATAAAAGCGGGCTTAAGCGATTAAATTTCTGACTATTTAACATTTTTTAATCAAGTTATGCAATGTAACGGGTCATTATGGATTGTGTAATATGTACAGTTGACCATATTGGCAAAGATTAAAAATATCAAATTGGTTGGAGGCGCCCGAAAGACTGCGTCAAGGACATGTGCTCACATATGTGTCTCACATGTACGTACGCATGAACGAGTCACGTGTGTCACACGTTGTTGGTGAAGTCACACGGTGTTTATCACGTTGAAGTAGTCTTTGATTGTCTTTGATGCACGATTTGATATAATATTACACATAGCCACGTAGGTATGTTAGCTCGATAATGGCAAATGACTATCTTAACCCGTGAATTGTTCTATGATCCAAGATGCATGTCGGTACTTACCCCGCTGTACAAGATGCTGGGATTAACTTCCGGTGCCGGAATAGCCGATGATGAAAAGGCACGAGCGGCTTTGATTCGGTTCAGTAAACGAAGCATGATTTAGTTGCAGTGCGGAATTTTATATCGAACCAAACGTCTTCTTCCTCGCAAACTCGCCTCACAACCGCCGGCCGACAAGTGAGCCGCTTCTGCTTAGGCAGAAGATGTTTATACCTCACTACTACCCGTTTATACACGGTGTTGTATGCTATCGTTCCGGGCCAAACAGCGCCGGTTAGATTATCTCAGTCGTCTCGTGCGGCCCTGCGTGAATGTGAAAATTTATAATAATATGTCTTCCTCGTAGTTTGTAATCTTATGCGATAGCAAAATTGTCATGGAATGACTGCAACGCGATACGACATGCAGAGCTCCAATGTGTCAAACTGCGATATATGATATCGATTATTATTTACCCTATATGTCAGCTTGAATATTTTTTAGAGAGTGAAATCTCATTTTGGCTGTAAGTTACGTGCGGGCAAGCAATGCGTGTATATGTGTGTATGTGTTGTATTACACACTTTTGAATATAAAGCGATAACGCCCATGCCGAGAGGATTACGCAGGGATGAGTTACAATCGGCGTTGGGCACAACTTGGGTGTGCGACACGTGAGTGTGAAATGTCCGTGATTACACTGTAAATAGCTCTGTTCGAATTGATTGTAACCCGACTTCTGCAACGAGCAGAAAGATAAACAGAGAAAACAGAGAGAGAGAAATCCATTCAAGCCAAAAAATAACTCTTTAAGTAGAATTGTTTGAAATTCAGATGCTTGTTTACATTGTTGACTGAATTCAGGCGTTTAATTGGGAACCGAAAATCCTTCGTCCATGTTAAACCATTTTACTTCACATTGGGACGTCGCCACAGGCGTTGATTGGAGAATATACTTCAGTGAATGGCCACGAGCGAGCTTCTGCCACGAATTCTGCGACTGCGTGATATTTGCTACTTTTTAACTGCGGAGGCGACTGATCGACCGACTCGACAAACTCGAGATGAGTCTCATGTGACGCTTCACATAGGTATATGCTTTGTACAATCTATGCGTGATTTTCGGAACCAGTGATCTCGAAAACCTGTGGACACCAAGTTTCAAAAAAATTCATTTCTCGGTTCAAGTTTAATAGATTTTTGACCGCAAGACTCGATTTTCTCCGACTGTGCGCCGACTCATAGTTCTTCCATAATAAACGAAAGACATTGAGATCGTTGAAAATAAACAATTACACAAATACATTTTGTAATGCCCAGAATAAGTTCAACTCTCAAGAAATTCACGAGCTGCAATAAAAGTATTAAAATTTTACTACGACTCAAATTTACAATAAAAGCTGTTATTTACAATATGATACCGTCATGTTTGTTTTTAGGAAATTTGTCGGTATGCACCGAAAATAGAGTATTTTCAATGCTCCGTGAATACACTTGACCATATCGAGATGCATTCCATAGATACTTATCATGCTGCATAATTATACCTATAGTTTTGCAATGTCTACCACAGTTTGTATGTTGACACTTGACTTTTTGAAAATTGTTGACAGTCTGTTTGTATAACGTGATAATGATCATAACCTTGGTGGAATTTTATTTACAGTATTTTTTTTTACCGGAGGTCTTTGTCAGTCTCAGTTCTGCAGCAAAGTTTCAAGACAGTGGTATAGGTAAAATAATGGAAGCAAATTCATATTTCATTGCTTCCTTAAATATCACAATGTATCCCAATTCCAGTTTTCATGAAAAATTCAGATATGCTATAACGAGCATCAATTTTGCGTCTACTTTGTTCAAAATTAATTCCAAAATTTGAATTGCGATGAAAGCCAGTCAATAAAGAGACATATAACATAACATTTGCATTGAACATTTTATGTTTCCTTCACATTTAGCCTGTTTGTGACTTACAAATTAATTTCTCACTATGTAATTATTTTGAAAGAATTTCATTGCTTCGCTAACGATCAATCGCGTCACCTCGTTGATACAAGTGTACATAAGCCTGAAACAACATGAAATATATACGTGTTAATTATGAATATCAGCTGAGCGTATAGCAGGTGTATAAGCGCACAATTTGGCCACGCTACTCCATCCGAGCATTTCGTCAACGACGCACAATCCTGCTTTCGTTAACACGAACATCAGCCCTTCAGCGTCGTTAGAATCCATTTGACCGGGGTCGTGAATAACGCGGACTTCGAATTTCATGAGACCAAGATCCTGCGCAGTGAAGTTGCCGCTTTTGAATTTACCGAAAAGGGACATGACGATATTTATCCGAGTACAGCACGCGTCTCGTTTGTTGTCCGTCAACGTCACGTTGTCATTATTTTTTCTACATTTCGTGTTACGGTTCCTTGCAGACTTCAATTTTGTAGATTGTAAAGTTATTAATCCATGATTTTACGGCCAGTCTTTTGATATTTAATCGAGTTTTCGTTCAAGTGAGTGTAAAAGACATTTCTTAGTAAATTGAAAAAGTATGAAATGCGCGGCCGGAATCGCGGAGCGCGCGACGCGAGCGCGAATGCAGCGACGATGCGCAGCAGGAGTTGCGCTGTAACTCGGCCATCTTGCAATTGCACGTTGCTTGGCGCTGCGGACTGCGGAGAGAGAGGGCTGGCAAATGTCGTCGTATTTTCATATAATGGGATCTCGCGCGAGAATCGGTTCGAAGTTTGTTGTTGAGAAATGATAGATCAGCTGAAATCCATGAAAAGATGAGTTGACACGCAATATGAAGAAGTCATTCAACCCTGTGGCGGATGCCAGAAACGACTGCCTCGATCAGACGAGGCGTCTTTACAGGTAACATATTTTTACAAAATCTCTTAATACTCTCCGATTATGAAAGCAAAAGTATTTCGTCTCTATAATGATAATAATAATACGAGCTGACCTCTCGAGTACTGATAATGCAACTTGATGTGAATCGATGCGCTGAAGTCGTCGAGTGGTTCTCAACCTAACCTCAAAAAGACAAAAAATTAATTATTTGTGGAACATGAGATTTCCAAGAATCCCCGTATGACTTGAATGCCCCAGTTTGGCTCCCGTTTCATAAGTGATATGATTGTATAATTAACAGAGGGGTAACTGATATTGCCCAGAGGCTCGACGAGCAGAGGAGCCGATCTTTGTCAGTCATTGATATCTTTACACCATCAGGAGAAACCCTCAGAGCCAAACTGAGAGATTACTGCGAGAGATTGATATTCAAAGACACCATTGGCCATGCTCGCAAGATAGAGGAACTCTTGTGGCGACGGGGCTTCTACGACGTCGTTGTCGCTGTTAAAAAACTGCGAAAGGTACTGCACGCTCATTATTTGCACCCTAAACAGACCTGATTGTTCTTAATTGTAATTTCTTCACCATTTTCAGGCTAACTCTTGGAATGAGACTGAAAAAGCATATATATTTACTCACCTAGCAGTGGGCGTGGGATTTTACCATCACTTGATCCTGAGGCTCCAGCTGGAATGCAATCTAGATTTGATGGGCGTTATAGACTTTGCTTCTCCTCAGAACAAAGAAGCATTATCCAATGTAAGTTTCCAAGTTACGAGATATTAGTTACATCAATTAAAATATAATCATCTGATTAATATCCGTAAAAATATTTATCTCATTACAGCGAAAACAAAAGTCATTGCAAAGTAAAATGCACACAGAGGAAGTAAGGCGGTGTGCCATACGATTCATTCATCGTAGTTTAATATGTTTGGGAGATCTATCAAGGTATAAACTAGACCTAGATCCATGTTGGGACCCAAAAATAGCGACTAGATATTACAAGATGGCTATTCTGATAGATCCAAATATTGGGATGCCCCATAATCAACTGGGAACTATGTCTGGAAACAAAAATTTTGGACTTGATGCTGTTTATTATTATATGAGATGGTAAGTTGTTATTGAATAGAGATATACATATTTGTAGCAAATTATGCGTCGAAAAGTCTGCATCGATAAAAATTCATGAGCCTGTGTTCAGAGGTGAAAAAGCCATGATTTGAAATTCGCAGTATTCATAAACCGTACTTTATTGATTCAAGTTTTCTTACACACAGCATGTTATGCTCGGAATCATTTGAGGGCGCAGAAGGTAATCTGAAAAGAATGATTGCAACCCATTCTTTCACGGGCAAGGAAGAAGATCAACTACATCGCTGTATTGCGCAACTCCTGTCGTTGTTACAACTTTGGAATTCCATCTCTCCAAACTCTGACAGCATAAATCAAGTTAGCCAAGTACGTATTGCAGTATAAACGCCCAGCAGCGGGGCTGAAATTTGTAACATCATTTGTATAAAGTTGCACTGCTTAGTGATAGCGAGACTATTGGAAGATGTATGCACTAAGTGCAGAATCCCTAGTTTTCAACCATTATAAATCCTATAAAACTAGGAAAAATGCAGTCACCAGACATGTTTTTGTAAGTCGAATTCGCCATATAATAGCGTTTTCAACTTGTTGCACCGAGTGCACATAGAGTGCATTTTTTCTAGTATTATGCCTTTGCTACTGTTTAAAACCTAGGAAAATTGCACCGAGCGCATACTGGATGCAGCCAGTTTAAAACTCCGTAAGCAATATATCAATTCTTTGCAGGAATTACTTGCCGAATTTGAAAATTGTCTCACACTTGAAACAACTGAATCAGACAGCAAGAAGGAAGAAGAAAGTAGCATTCAATTGTACCTACAAAGTTTTGCCGAGGATGAACCTTACCATCTAACTGACGAAATGATGTTCAAAATCATGGTTATCTGTTTTATGACAATAATGAAACTCCAGAGTAAAGATTCGCCCGAAGTTCGCGGTGTAATTGCATTCACTTTGGCTATTTTATCCCAATTGCTACAAACTACTATTGAGAGGTTACAAGAGTCAGTGATCAACATCTCTCTGCTGAACAGCGAAGAATATGTGACAAGTAATCCCCAATTTGTAAGAGAAAATGGAAATGACGAATTGAAGACTGATGATGTTCAAGAGACAAACGGAATTAATATTGAAAATAAGCAGAGTTTACTAAACTGTGATAACAACTTTCTCGATATTAATGATAATCGCAAACACTTGGACAATATCGAAGAGACTTTTATCGATGTTGATGATCTATTGAATGGAGTCAAAAAGTCGAAAGACAAATCGAAGAGTTTATTGACCAAGCTTAGGCGTCCGCGAAGGCGCAAAAATAGTTCTGACTCTGATGCGAGTGACGCCGATGGTGCAACGATCAGATCTTCCAGCGATGAATTGAACTCTGATATTTCCGAAACTGAGGAGGATGCTTTGAGTGAGGAAATTATTTTGTCAGATGACGGTGTATCTGAAGATTTGAGTGACACCGAAGTTCCTCAAGTAACAAACAAGGAACAAGATTCTATTGTTGAAGATAAAACGAATGCTATAGGTGAGAAAAACCCAACTTTGACAGAGATTAAAGAAAGTATAAATACTCTGAACGCCAACATATCATCGAACAGTGTTAACGAGACAGTTTTAAAAGACGACAGAGATTCCACCACAAATTCTGGAAGCGCATTAACTGTAATAACGAACGTTGATTCAAACAGTGCTTATGATGAAAGTAATGGCTCAAGTAATACCATTGCCTATGTAGCTCAGTTGAAGAAGCAGAGTCTGGGTACTGCTGAAATAATGAATGTTCTGATGGGCGAAGGGATTTTGACATCAATCAAAATTTGCTTCGACTGGTTGATTGGTAACCCTGACATCGTGCAGTCATGCGCCAAAAGTTCAAGTACACTACTAAAAAGGATATCGACGTTATTGAATTTGATCAATATAAATGCGGATGCTTTGTTCAAAAATCCAGAGAACATCACATTATTCCAAAATCTCAATAGCCAAAACTTGAGGAAATCTGTTGAAGTAGTACCGCTTCCCGAAGATATTGAGCTAAAAGGCCTTAAAGTTTTTGATAACACGCAGAAGACTCTTAACTGGGAAATCCTAAAGAAATTTAGAATGAACAAAAGAGAAGAAACGCTACTAAGAATAATGAAATTAATCAAATTTGGTCATTTTCTATCTACTATAGAGGAGTCTGGCATATCATATGATGAAACTACACGACTCTTCGTTACCTCACATGTCGATAATTCCACAGCATCGAACATAGATAGCAGAAAAGAGAAGAAGGAATCTGAGGCAGATCATCCCCAGGGAAAACTAATGCGGCACATGGGGAGACTGTGGCTGAAAGCAGAAGTTAGAGCATTGGAAACCCGTTTACGGTCCAGATTAATGTCGCCATATCTTGTGCCTGACCATGAGGCTCTCTCGAAGCACATGCCAGCTCTGAAGCGTCTTGTTTATGCAAAGAGATTCATTGTGGTCATACCTTCCGTGGGTAAGAATATAACAAACAATTATCTAATCCACAATATATCAACAATGCTACTTTAACTATATCTTAAAAATTGTCATGAAGATTCAAAACTTTCGTTTGTTAATTTTCAGTTGTTTCTGCGTTGGATGAGGTCAAGCGTACGAGCAGTAGAGCTAGGGAAGCAACTAGGTGGCTAGAAGCTCAATTGCGACGTGGTTCGAGATTTTTACGCGCTCAAAGACCGCACGAACGACTTCCAATTCCCCTAGTCAAAGGGCCCAGAACAAAGGATAAGGAGGCATGGCTCTATTTTCAAATAATTGAATGCTGTCACTACCTGACAAACCAGACGAAAGTTAGTCTTACGAGTGAAGGAGAAGCCCCTGTAGTTACGTTACTAACTGGATGCAGCGCAGATGAACAAAAAACTGCAAATTTCAGTCCAGTTGGACTTGCCAAAAGTGCAGGTAAGCATTTCAATTTCTGATTCGTGATTGGTGGACATTATCAAATTCACTGAACTTAGCGAATTGAATCGAGCAATATTATCTTATTATTGAAACTGGAATAATATTTTGTTTGCAGGAGTGAACCTTGAGCATATAGAATCGTTTCACACAAAATGGAAGGCGTCCAGTAAGAGTCACGGTTGAAGGCGAATGGCCGATGAGAGAACAGTGTCTGTAATTCTCGTATATCACAACGACAGCCGTGGGATTCATCCGCCAGTAATAGAACCGCGCATCAAAGGGCGAACGTATCGGCGAGTGCTAGTGGGGTTGGAAACCCGCATCGAATATCACCCACTATATTTCCTTACATTTGAAATAATGCGGATAACTTAATCATTTCGCATTGTATATTTCTAAATTCAAAAACAACCATGATATATTATTTTTCTCTTAATTAATCGCATTTTCCTAAGTTACATTATAGAAATTATATTTTCTATGTCCGTATTTCCGAATAAAAATAAATTCATATTAGTAATACCTCATGATTACATTTTGTAGAATATGAAACGGTCATCTGCATCGCAAGTTTAAATATAAGAAATCCACACTCGTTACCATATTTGGAAGCATTAAAAAGGCTACTTCCTATAGGTTTTTCATTTGTTGCTCAACTGTTAACGCTAAAAATTGTTATTTTTCATCATTTTAGTGGCCATTACTTATAAGCGTGTGAAATCAGACAACGTACTGAAAAAGTATAACAGATATTTACATGTTATTGTATATGTATTAAGACGAATGAGTAGTCTCTGATATCAAATAATTGAATAAAATCACATTATGTATCTGGCTCAGCGTTGAAATTTATGATGATCCTTCATTCAAGTTTTACGAAATAAGAAAATTTTTGCGTACCGGTTTAACTTTTAAAAAAAAATCACAAAATTGAAAGTAAAAACATTCGATTTGTAAGTCAGTTGATAGAAGATGGTTTATTTTTTTCAGATTTGTATCTGGCTCAGCTGGGAAGAATGGTGAGAATGGTGAACTGAACGCCTCCGGAGAAACACGGAGTATGTAATTGCATGAAGGGCGTTGGATCTAGGGAGTTTTTGGAACACTTGAAAGAATGTACCAGATCAACGAGTGAAGCGCCCGTCGAAGGCTGCGGCAGAGTTCCAACCCGGTCCTTTTCCCTACGTGCGAAAATCGAAAGCATCCCAAAGTAACGAGTCATCTACCACTCAAAGATGGCAGAAAGCCAGGAGAGTCAGAAGAAAATTACAATTAATATTAAAACGCCAAAGGAGAAACAGAGCGTGGAAATAGAAGAAAATGCATCAATCAAAGACGTAAGTGTTGGTCACGTGCAGCGTAGCTTGCGAACCTCGCGACCGTTGTCCGACTAGTTTACTCGCACGATGATTTTGCTTCGCTAATTCATAATATATATTCCCGAACGATGGTGATATGCAGTTCAAAGATGCGGTTTCCAAGAAATTCAATGCCCAGCCCGATCAGATCTGCCTTATATTTGCTGGGAAAATCATGAAGGACCACGAGACACTTGCCACACACAACGTCAAGGATGGTTTGACCGTCCACTTGGTCATCAAGGCTCCCCGGGCACCCGCCACCCAGACGGAAGCTCCGCCACCCCGGCCCCCCGGTAAGCAACTCGCGTGCGTCGCTGTCAATCATGAGTAGAGATCAACTCAGGGTGTGGAATCCATTAAGGTCCATATACCTAATTTATCCTCATCATTCATTCCTGGTTGACAGACTTGTCACCCACGGTGCATGTGTCCCCATAAACTGCTAGTAATCTTGTGCCATGAGTTATCAACCACAGACGTGTAGCTGTCAGCTGTTATCGCAGAATTTCCTTTCCACACCCACGGAGTTGGCGTTGTGTGCAAATCAACATGCAAAACAATCCAGTTTAAATCATCTTTTGACCTATTTTCAGCTAAATTAAGCTTTCTTATCTAAAAGAGATTGCCATAATGCAAATATTCACCAAATATTCAAATATGTTTCCTGAACAGCTGATGAAACACCAGCACCAGTTTTCTAATTTGAGATCTTCTCATTTCTTCCACTATAATTTCTAATTCATCTTCCTTTTCGTTCCTTTCTCTGTTTCTATTTTTTTTGTTCTCATAGTCCTCTCACGTACCATAAGCTTGTGCCAGTGTAATTTTTTTTAGTGATGGTGTTTCTGCTTTCCAGCCGACGTTAACGCCAGTCCCTTTGGCCTAGGAGGTCTGGGGGGACTTCCTGGCCTTGAAAGCCTTGGATTGGGCTCGGGCAATTTTATGGAATTGCAACAACGCATGCAGCGTGAATTGTTGTCTAGTCCTGATATGATGCGGCAGGTGCTTGACAATCCGTTGGTGCAAAGCTTGATGAACGATCCTGAAAACATGCGAAACTTGGTCACATCTAATCCTCAAATGCAGGAATTAATGCAGCGCAACCCGGAGATAAGCCACATGCTCAATAACCCAGAACTTTTAAGGTAAGTTGCTTACATGGTTTTATAAATTGCCATCATTGGCAAGAGGTAAATGATGCTCTCAGCTCCTTTTCGATCCCACTCTGGTTCAATTGTGATGCACAATAAATTTTCTTGTATTATATGTATTTTGTTCCATACTTTAAAGTCAATGAGTTTATGTGATACCAATAATTTCCGAATGTAATCTTTTCTAATCAAGTGGTATTTTGACACTTTTCGGTATCGAAAATCAGTGAAGATGTATATGAATCATGTTGTGACTTTGCAGCTAATCACTTAAACAAGATCTTAGTTTTCTTTCATTTTTCCAAGATATTTTGCCATCTACCAGTTTTGTACTCATATCATATTTCTCAGACAAACCATGGAATTGGCGCGAAATCCGTCAATGCTACAAGAGCTGATGCGCTCTCACGATCGAGCACTCTCCAACCTGGAAAGTATCCCTGGTGGTTACAGCGCATTACGACGAATGTATAGAGACATTCAGGAGCCCATGCTCGCTGCCGCAGCCAATGAACGCAATCCATTTGCGGCTCTAGTCGAATCCAGTCAACCCATTGATGCAGCAAATCCTCAGCAGGGGCAGGAGAATCGTGACCCCTTGCCAAACCCTTGGAGTCAGGGTCAAACGGCACCAGTGGGTCAAGAACAGGGACAGGGCCCAGGGCAGGGGACCAATCCAAATCCCATGAGAGAAGGCATTTTGGGTTCACCTGGAATGCAGAGTTTGACTGCACAGATGATGGAGAATCCGCAGTTGATGCAGAACATGTTGAATGCACCATACACTCGTGCCATGCTCGAGGCAATGAGTGCAGATCCCGCCATGGCCTCCAGAATGATATCGGCGAATCCACTGTTTCGAAGGAATCCTCAAATGCAGGAGCAGATGCGAGCTATGATGCCAGCCTTTTTGCGACAGATGCAAAACCCCCACATTCAGAGTGTTGTTGGTAATCCAGAAGCCCTTGCTGCTATTCGACAAATACAACAGGGCATGGAACAACTTCGTACTGTCGCCCCTGAACTTGTAGACAAGTGAGTGTCTTGTCCATACAGGGTTGCTGTAAGCCTAACATGTTGCTAAATTTGAAATTGTCAAAAGATTGAATTCTCAGAACTATAACTTATGACAACCCTGAGTTATCAATATTTTTCCAAATTTCCATTTAAAGACGTGCAATGTATTGTTTATTGTCCGCATAGCATGGGTCTAAGTGTTCCACCGGTACCCACCACTCCTACGTCTGGTACCACAGAACAAACCCCGACTACAGGTCCGCAAACAGACGCTGATCAACAGGGCGCAGCATTTTCCCAATTCATGGCTCGTATGGTAATTGTGAACACATTTTCTTTACTCAGTATACAAAATCTATACGGTCCGTTATGTATAATCTTGCAAATCAACCATGCATACGCACTTATACAAACATATCAAGTGTTTTCTTCGCCTTGCAAAAGCATTGATTTTATTCAGTTAGGTTACACAGTATGGAAATGAAATCGACTCGTTCCCAATGGCGTATGGATACATTATAGATGTAGTCAATTAAGCCCTAACAACCAACTGTGGTATAATTCAAATAGGTATCATCAATGGCGCTAAATCAAGGTGCGGATGGAGTTGCTGGAGGTCAGCAGCTTCCCCCTCCTGAAGAACGATATAGAGCACAGCTCGAGCAACTTACTGCAATGGGTTTTGTAAACAGGGACGCCAACCTTCAAGGTAATTAACTCGACAGAATACGTACTTATAGTTTCAAATCAGATTTGACCATGTGTAACTTGGAAGATTGAGAAAAAGAGTAGATAATTCGGGTATCATTGCAGCGCTTTTGAATGTAGTTTAAATATTAATTATTTGATTTCAGCGCTAATCGCAACATTTGGAGACATAAACGCAGCTGTTGAGAGACTACTGGCAAACGGACAACTGTCCATGAGCTAACCACCAATCTGTAACCTGAACATTTCCATTATGATACCTAGTTTACCTTCTTTACACCTGTTTGATCGCAGGCAGACACCCGGCAATTTCGACAAGAAAAATTATGAACCCTCAGTCCTGACTCTTAGCAGGATAATACACGCTCTAATGACTCATTTGATGTGCATTTTTATTATTTTAATGTCGGATCGGTGCCCGTTCGATGTGGTTTACCAAATATGTGGCCATTTGAAACAAGTTCCGCGCGACGACGACATTAGGTTTGGATCGATTCTTGTCGTCTTATTTTCTCGTTCGTGTATTATTTGATGTGCTATAAAAGCTATATAATTGTAACAATATATTTTTTCAGTGCAAAATTATTTACAATGATTTAGAAATATTATATTATATATTATTACATTATTATAATAATATGAGCTGTTCGATTTGTCTAATTGTAGCATACGAAAGGCATTAGGCATTGTGTTTTCTCAATTACAAATTCATAGATTTGTAGCAAAGTCATTGTTGGATGAAGATATAAAGGACCTATGTAATAGGCCTGAAAATAGACAACACGTGTTCGCATTGAAAAAGCCATTTACAAATTATTCCGCATTGTATGAAAAGTGGATGCATTCAAGTGAAACCTAATTATCAGCTAGTTTTTAAGTTGAAAAGGTGAAAGTTGTAAATTATCATTATCAAACGGAAAAAAAAAACCAAAAAGACGAAAAATATGATCATTTTACCTCCCATGATTGACATATTACTACCGAATGAATATGCGTACACATTTATCGTATAGGTGTTTATTAGTCTGGCTCACTCAAGTGAGACATTCTGTAAAAGCTATTATATATGAAATAAAAATGTGGTTGATTAATAATAATAATAATGATGATAACAGTGATCATATAATATTGATAGTAATAATAGGATCGATAAATTATTTAATCTCAACTATCTATTCCAATTTTCCCTCCTCAACTCTGCAATAAAGAGGGATAGCCTTTCATTATCAATGAAAGTGCAGACTGAACGAATTGATCAAGTCAACATTTTATAGATTTCGAATTGAAACATTGCAAATAACTGATTTTCTCCGGACGAATGTTTTCAATCCGAAATTGTTGAAATTTTGAATTGATAAATTTGTTTTATTTTATTGATATAAAACTGCTAATTATATCCTTGTGAAATACCAAAGCTAACGAATATTTGTTTCCTCATCCGTGTGTGCATTATTGATACAGAATTATTCAAGATGGTTATTCCGTTTTTTTTTTATAGTTCAAACTGCTGTTTATTTTCACCTCATTTTGATATTTATTGTGCATTATTAGCATGGGTTTGATACGAATAGTACTTTTCAAGTCTCGTATAAAAATTTAGCAAAAACATTTAGTCTCTGGAATTAGATTCTACGGGATTTCCGTTACAGGATTTAGTTTTACTTGACCGTTACGCTCTTACATAATCTAGATTCTCAATGGAATTAACGGGATGAAACTTTTTCGCAGTGAAGCTCGAACGCAGCTGAGAATTTGGAAGCTGGATTTGAGAACATTCGATAATTGATAACATAAACAGAATTTTTGCAGTCCCATTGAAAATTCTAGAAGAAATTTTTTTTCAAAGTTTGTGATATGACGGCTGCATTTCTAACCACAAGTCACAAAAGCTTAATTTTTATTGGATTCGTTACAACTAGTATTTTATGCTCGTCGATTATGCAAGGCTGATTCTTTCTACATACTGTAACATGTACGTTCGTAAAGGAACACGCCAGTGCCGAAGCATGTTCCCATGTTCAAAATGACTGTGGTATTTTTTTTCGAATGACTTTTTGATCGATGACTGCAAATCCATCGGAAAATTACTACTCTTGCGATCATTGCGGTAATGTGAATACTGTAGCAGCACAGTCTATCTCATCTCATCATAGCATCGGTCACTACATTGTGATAAATGATATAAGATCAGAAATGACGGTGTCTTGTTTTTCTTTGACGTACAAAAAGTAAAGTCATTGATTTTGATTGATATATAAAAACTAAATTAGCATCTAAAAACATTTGATTTGCTATTGATTACTAGTGTTCCAGTGTCTAATGCAATAATCTCAACAGAATGATATTAAGAATTGCCAATTACTCAAAACCCTGGCGAAGGGTACGACTAACCAGAATGGACAAACCGTACTACGAATCATTGAAAAATTCATTACTTCATTCTAAATTATTTTCATTAATTTCAACCAAGATCGAAGAATGGTCACATTAATCGCTTCGCTTCGGCGTGAAGTTTGTCAATTTTTTTGTGTCGCACTTCAAATGAACAGTGATCTAACGCTACTCTGAAATGCCATCGATAATTGACGCCTGAACGAAGCGAGGGATTTCGACAGAATAAAGATAGAATCGATGGAAGCCTGAATGAAACTGTGATAACGTGTGTTATATTTCCCTACAGAGGTCTATCCTTGGCTGTGAATACAGGCGGCGATAAATTACGAGCAACAAAACACAGCCGACCGACGGCTGCCCTTCCCTTCTCGTTTTGACGTACAATCAAGTCACCGATCTACAGAGATCGGTGAATCAAGTCAATGGAAATACCGATCGAGTAACGACGGTAGCGGTGCGCCAGGGGCGAAACCGTTGAAGATCGCTGATCGCGCGGCGACCGTTGGAGGATCGAAAAAGGACCAATGAGAGGTCGGGCGGTGCCGCAGCGCCTCCAGTCGTTCCTCGCGAGTGCCGCGTTACCGCAGTTGCCGCCAGTCGGGCAGTTGTAGTTGATCTTCGTTGCGTCTGCGTACCTGACTCGGTGTCCCCGTGGCTTGAAATCGGTTTTAGAATCGTGTTTAAATCTCGACGATAATCCGCCGACCGATGCGACGGACAGCGTCGCGTTAAGATTCCGGAATCAGGACCGTTTAGCGGCGAGGAGCGAGCTGACAGGGCAGGGAGAAAAGACGCGGTTAACCAGCGTCGGTGTTGACTACTATCGGGAGAATATCCGAGTTCCGTTGGGTCGCATCTCATCTCCGAGTTTAACACACGCGCGTCGAATTGCACTTTAATAATGTGCGAGGGTGAGGTTTTGACCAAGGGAATATACGTCGACGGTTGTGACACGCCGAGCTGGAGGATTCTTCCGTGTTGACGCGGCATCGCGTCGGTGTTGCGAGGGATAATATATTAACCCACGGGCAAAACAATACCCGCCGGAGCTCGAAACTGACCACCACCACTGTCTCTGCCGCCCACTCGAGATCGGAACCTCTGGAAACCAACGGAATGTAGCACGAGGTTAGTCAACGAATGCCTGCAGTTCGTTCTCTCACTTCCCCAATTTTCACTCACACAATCGCTCCACGCACACACACGCACACGCTAAAGGGAACGAAAATAACTCCCCGCAATTATCCTCGATAGTCGTCGCAGGTCGACACACGCGAGATGTTGTGTACGCCTAATTTGCATACGCATATTTACGCTCGTGGCTAGCTCCTAGCCACAGATCGAGCGCCAAGGCGCGCCGACGATTCTCTTCTGTTTCACGTCCGTTTGCCTGCAGTACCAGTTATGCTCTCACGGCGGACGCGTTCCTCAAGTCTCGAGAGCGGCGGACCGGCCAGCGAGAAGACCCGAGTCGTGACCCGAGACGGAGATTGATTCGTTCCTCGTTCACGTGTCCCGTGCCGCATGCACGCTCGTTAAATTCCACGTTTCTATAATCGGAGACGACCCTGCGGCCCGAAACATCCCTTTGCGGCCACGCGAAAAGCCTCGCTGAGAACTGAGAAGCTGTGCGCGAAAGGAGTCAGCGCGGCGGCTGCGAGGCTCGCTGGCTGTGTCCTTGACCCGCTACGGCATCCCGCTTCTGTATGTCAAACAACGAATTCCGACCAGGCCGAAGCTCGCGACGGTTGGTGGTGCAACGATTCGGTTTTCACGAAACATTATTGCACGGAACGTTAAGATTGACCGAAATTATGCTAGAACGTACCTGTATCAACGTGTCGAGGAGTGAATTAAACTTGGTAATCTATCATAAAACACGAGATAGTTGACTCGACGCTGTATGCTCTTGTCATCGATGTCTGATTTATAATCAGAACTCGGAACGGGGAACCAAAACTTGGGTTCTCGAAACTTTGGATTCTTCCTCAAAGTCATTTTGAAGTTGAAAAATATGCAATGATTTTCTCCCGATGCTTATTGTTAGTTACGTTAACGTTGTAACAAATTTTATACCACGTGAATGCGGGGAATTCCTTTCACGACGATGACAGTGTCGAGGGGATGATGATGATGAATGATTATTTGAATAGGGGATAAATCGAGAAATATCACAGTTTTCAGACTGTTTTCTCGACTAATTTCGTGAAAAAAGAAAGCTTTATATGGAGTTATAATTTTTATTATAATAATCATTAGAAAATTTATATGATTTATTTACCACCCCCGTTTCGTTTCTTGGTCAACGACGGTTAACCGATATCCGTTTATTTACGTTTTGAATTTCTCGCAAAAGCAGACGATTCTGATTTGTCACGTTTCACGTTATGAGTTATCAAAACGATTACCGAAATATCGTTGCACGCGGTGTTAAATAAAATCAGGCGGCGAAAGAGAGAAAAAATAATTACATACGCGCGCGTATAACTGTGACGAAGCCGACGGTTTCCCCGCATCTCGTTTACGACGTAACGCGTGTGTGTGTATATATATATATTATATATACATATATGTATGTAGTTATATAGGCATATACATGATATATAGCTATGTGTGTACACACGTGCGTGTTGTGTATATATAACTAGGCAGCTGAAAGACCAGTTTAAAAAAAGAATCTTATACCCACGGGCAACTCTGATCGTCTACATACGCATAACGTATTATATACACGTCGAATTATATTCTACGACCGGACTCGCGGTTCTCTGTCGTAGTAAAATAGTAGCTGGTATAGATACAATGTGGGTAGATGGGTGTACACTCCACACGAGAGCAATAGGCGTAGCATTCCAACGTACGAATTTGGGATTATGTGTACCTACAATAGAAATGGGCATTGAAACACTCTCTCTTTTTCTCTCCTTTTCATTCCGAATTCAAGCGACGCGTCATTCTTCTAAAAAAATTTTACCCTCCCCAACTCCATTTCATACCAAGCAATTGTACTCTGATAAAAAAAAAAAAAGTGTAAAAATCTATAAATATTTAGTATCACATCGATATCGTAATTATATGTTATCGGTTTTAATTACTATTCGAACAGAGGGCTCTTTCTTTAGTTGAAATCAATTTATCCACCGAGGAAATATTCACTTCATTAATACTTGTTTTATAAGTATCATAATAACAGCGACTCTTCTTATTGCCAGCACGTGCAAATACAAATGGCGAGAGGCGGTAACTGAAACAGCTGTTTTACAGCCTGACCCGGTTCTACGATAGATACGTACAATAGTGCAAACACTATGAACAGTACACACCAAGAATATGTACTGTGCAACATCCGTCACGAGACGGAGATGTTGTTAAAAGGTGAAAAGCGCAGCGTTGCCAGACCGTCGTCGTCGTCGTCCGTATGGTGTGAAGTGCTAAAATCCACACCGGTGAAATATGATTGCAGTCATTGGCACTGTTCGCGCCCGAATCGTAAAATCATAAAAACTGTTAATTTGGATGATGTTTTCGCGAATTGAAAGGAAGAAAAATAAATCATATGTAAACTTCAACTTTTGGCGGGAAAATATCGCTCATTACAGTTTCTTCGGTTTTCATACGAGAAACTGGTCGAATGTCACTTTGAAGGAAGAAAAAAAAATGTCGAAAAACTTTGTATGTATATGACATATATCAGGGTGTTTCAGGGGGAAAGAAATTTGCGATTTTTGATCATGGCAGACACTAAAAAGTTTGTCTAGGTTGAAAGAAAGATTCTGTTGAAAGATGAGCGTTTTACGTTATGTGAGAGATTGCGCTCGGTTGATTTTTGACTTTTTTACATTTTTCCGAATTGATGAACAATTTCGGATAAATATACTTTTCCATTGCTTACATCAATCATAATGTCAATTTACATCACAAACATGACCTACGCTTGTAACGTTAAATATCCAGTTGATGTTTGAGAAGCGTATCTGACGAATTTTTTTAAACTGTCAATTCAATCTCATAAAATAGTTATAATTTAATACATGAACTTTTAACTCAGGGGAATAAAATTCTCGGTTGATATATTGTTGTGTTACGGATATCGTGATCTATGGATTGAATATACATATATGTCAGGAAAGAAATAGTAATTATTCAAGTGCTGCAACGTGTTTGTTCTCAAATTTACGAAAATGTGAAAAAAGTGAAAAATAAAATGAGATGTTCCGTATAACCTGGAACGCTCATCTTTTCACTGAATCTTTCTTTTAACCTAAGCAAACTTTTTAGGGGATGCCTTGGTGAAAAATAGTAAATTATTTTTTTCTCAAACACCCTAATGTATAAGTATATTATAAGGATGAATTATACAATGATATTCTGGTAAACCTGCGTACGTGGAAAACATTCTCGTGAAATCTAAATTGAAATCTTATTTCAATGCCCTGATAGCGTTATACGAAATTCGAATATCCGTAGAAGCGCGATTATGCTAATCGAGTATACATATATATACATATATACACATATATATATATTAAAGGCGTTCTTCCTTTGGATTAATTCGTTCATTTATACAATCGCCTTTTCTCAACAGTTATTGTGTTTAAAGTAATCACTCAGCTTAATCCGGTCATTACTATAATCGCTTTTTTATCTGTTAGCAGGAGCTGCTAGGTTAATTTGTTGTTTTTTTTTTTGTTTTTTTTTCTCTCTTCAACGGTTAAAAACTAGCGGAAGGCAAACGAAAGAACTCACGCGATATTAACCTCGATATTATAACCAGAAAACTCCTCGCGATTCACTCGGAAATTCCTTCTTTGTACGTAGTTACTGTAGTTACTACATTAAGCAGTCTGAAAATAGCGCACAAAGCGAAACTTCACACGTCTGGCGATCTTCGTTTTATTGCGCAGCTCCTCGGTTTGCAGGATGAGAAGCAGCAAATAATATCTTTTCGTGAGCCATGTGCTCTCCTCGTTGGCTTCGAGGTTTGCAAACTTGAAACTTACGCTCGCCTTGGAAAAGACGGAGAAATAAAACGTGTTAGTTTCGGCTTGTAAGAGTATAAATGAATTTCATTGAGTTGATTTATTGGTGAAAAAGTCTCTCCGTGATATGGAAAAAAGAATTAAATTATACCTGTTTACTTGTTACTAAACCGTAAAGAAAGATACCGCGTTACTTTTTCAATTGGTTTATCGAGTTACCTGACGGGTCCGGGTTTAATTTTATTCTGTGATTTAATCGATTATCTAAAGATTAATTGAAATCAATTTTTAATGACGTTAATGTTTTGTAATAAAGAAAAATTTCGTTAATTATAATTTTTAAAGATTCTGCACAAGTCCTATAAAAATTTTGTTGTAATCAACTACTGAGGAACCAATGAAAAAACTTCATTTATAAAACGACTCGTAGAGAATTTACTTTGCAACGAAATACGGATAGTCACACTTTATTGTACCGAGTCAACTTTTATAACAAGATAGTATTCCACGGTTTTTCGGCGTCGCTGATTACAGATCTGAAATCAAATTTAAAAAGTTTCAAAATGTTGGCTCGAATATGCCGTAGAAAAATTTCAAATTTCATCGAATACGGTAAGAAAAACTGTATTCAAGAGTTTTCGGGGTAGCTGATTGGATTCGGCATACTGAATTTTCAAAATCTGATTTCAGATTCGTAATCAACGACCCCAAAAGCTTATGAATTATAATCTTGTCTCAACCACATGTCACTTTTTATCAATATTTCAGTCACAGCTTTTGATAGCTACTTTCTGTTTCGCAACGATAGACTGCGAATACTCGTCTGTCAGGCGTCCTTATACGAAGTCACCGTGCGAAACTCTTCGTTGGATCAACATATATCCCATCCTCAATTCCCAAGTCATTCGAGACGCAGGAATGCGCAGCCTTGCCCTTGTCTTCGACTTTTGCCTCCCCCGATTATTGGCTTACACCACTTCGCACCCTCCCCTCCTCCTTCTTCTTCTTCTTCTTCTTCTTCTTCTTCGTCTTCTGTTGCTGCCTCTACCACTGCAACGGCTAAGCTGCCCCGCGTATTTTCTTTTTCTACGTTATGTATACGGGTACTTGGACGGAAACACAAGACGACATCGAGTTGCTACAGTTACAAGTCTTGTAGTCGCGGTCAACTCTATATACGTACCTATGTGCATGGCCGGTGGCAGTTATCATCATCATCATCATCATCATCATCATCATCATTGATATCATTGTCGATAATTTACCTACATCATTTCCTTTTTTTTTGCTATTGCCATCATCGCTGTGGATAAAAATGATTACAGTGTTTTTCTCTGGTTCGTTATTATATTATATACATATGACAAATCCATTTAATATTCATACAATTTATATCGCGCGTATATTATACGTGTATGAGTCTTGATTGACCAAGCGATTAACCGCGGGAACCCGATTGAATTCTCACCGTTGGGAACCGCAAAAATTTTTCTACTTATTTTTATACCGCATTGGCGCATATGTGATAAAAACGTATGTCGATGGTCATCTGAGTTACGATCGTTCATCTGCAGGCTATACAATTAATTAAATACTTTTGTGTTATACGAGCACTTGGGCATGATGAGAGAAATAATTTTAAGCACCTAACTTTGCTCTCAAAGAATTGGATCTTTTCGCGTACCAAATAAAATAGTGAAAAAATCTATTTCAATCCATTAACAGTTACGCCCATGATGTTTGAAAGAATCTAGTTTCTTCCGGAGGTGTGAATAATGAGGCCGTTTTTTTCTTCTGTATCACATTTTGGATCGATTCAATGGAAAATACATTAAGAGTAAAAGGGAATTTTTAATTTTTATTTTCTTCAGACTCTACAATAACAATCTCGATAAAAATTGTTTCACGCAGGGAAAGGATTATTTAACTCAAGTGATATTCGTTTGAATCGAGTAAATGCTATAGTCAAATGCGACCAACACAATACTTACTTAATTCAACGAAATACTTTTGTTGGAAAAAACACGTGTGACAAATTACTATAGAACTGAATCAAGCCCTTGAATTGATCATGCAGGCTGTCAATTTATTCAAGATAACGCGGCGTGAGTGAGTTCCTTGCAAGAATGTGAATTTTGTATCTAGAAAATGTGTGATTGGAATGACTAAAAATTCGTTTGAACGCACTGTAATCGTTTTGTTTAAAAAATATAAAATTTTTGTATCCAAATAAAATTCAACTTGTTTTAATACATGTGTTTTGTTGAGTCAAGAGTTCATTGGTTGAAACAGGTAATGAAATTCGTCGTTACCAGAATTTTTTGTACTTACTGAGCATTAGAGTTATTTAAGCGCACTAAACGTATTCTACGAATCATGTCATTCATAATTCTGTTGACTCAAAAACTTTTCCGCCATCACCTGATGTTTATATACCGTCAACATCAATTTCGATGCCCCGAAACTTGGTTCTATACTTTTTTCGTTTATTAGGACTAATGACAAATCTAACTTACGTTAATCGTATCTGACCTCACAACTGATCACCCGGTGTTATAACTATCTCTGACGCCATTTCCGTAACGAGAAAGTTCACCGCCTAGTGGCAGTTTATGGTACTAGTATGCCGATGCTTACGATGAATATATTCTTACTTGTTTCAAAGCATGTGGTGTTTCTTTTACCTCGTAAACAAATTAGTGGAACTGATTCAACCAGTTACGCCGAACAAGACCCAGTTAAATCAACAAAGTATGGTATTCAATCCGTGTAAATTTTTTGTTGGCTAGATTTTGACAAGCTAACCAAGTCGAAATTGTTGAATCAAAGTCATCGCATTTGGAAAAAATAAGGGATACCGGATTGACGTGAATGGATTCCAACGAATCTATTTTGCTGGTTGGAGAATTCCTTTCCCTCTGTGCGTTACAGAATTCACATCTCGTTGTCAGCTTCGGTGGTGGTTCCTCTTTCTCTTTTTCTCTTTCTCTTCTTTGCTGCTCGTGCGGCTGCCGCTGTAAAACAAGACGGAGTAGTCTGACGCAGTCGGGCTGATGCAGGTAGGCCGACGTTAAGGAAGGCACCTGCTGGTCAACGGGATGAATTCAGATGGGCCCAAAGCGTCTTGCCGCGCACATTGCACCTTGCCCCGGGCCCCGGGGGCCCCCAACAACCCCGGGCGACTCAAGTCCTCCGATACTCACAGCTTATAGATATATACTCCTTCGGACGAAGCCACGGGATAGTCGCGGCATGAGCTGTTGAGGTACACCTGTACGTTCGTACCTACCTTACACCCAAAGCTTGGAGTATCACTCGAACTGGCTTGAAGAGACGGACGCGACTGTAATTTCATAATTACGGTAGTAGGGAATTTTTTGCGGTTGGATAATCTCTGGAGAACCTCCGCAGATAATATGAAAAATTGTTTGAAACTTAGAAAATGGCAATAAAACAAAACATAATATCATACTTCGAAATATTGGTTTCTTCAAAGTTATTGCAGAAACAAAAACATAGTTATTTTTTTCCCCAATGTTTCGTTACCGTAACGTTACTAATTTCACTCTCGTGAAAATTTCTGAGCCAGTAGTGGGACACTTTTCTCACTATTAGTCACTTTTTTTTCAATTTTTTAAAGAAATGGTATCTTAATTCAGTTTTTCGATCGTAATTCAGTTTCGGGCATAAAATATTTGGTTGCACAATTTTTTTCCCACGCAATATTTACTAGACAAGATTTTGATTGTCGGGTTTTAATTGTTTTTTTTTTTTTTAGCGAAAAAATCAGCTTCGGTTTGATTACGGAAAATCAACTGTAATCACATCGTTGAAATGTTTGTCCCGGAAGAACAATAAGTTCATAAAGTTCAGAGTTATTGTTCACTTGTAATGGATTTACTAAATATCTTGTACAGTGATATCAATTTTTATAATGTGGAAAAAAAATAAGAAAAACCTCTATACGGCGATATAATTGAAAATATGGTATTTCTGACGAGATAAATAACACTGTTGCAGCACTTTTCGTGTAATTACTGCGCAATAACTAATTCCAATCGGTAACGTTTGAGTAATTTTTTTAGTTCCGAAAGTAACTTCTCTCACTTTTCTAAGACGACTCGACTGATACCAGCCCTGATATGTCCTTCGCTTAATTATTAGACAGGAGAAATAACATTTTTCCCAATCATTTAATTATTGTCGGAGCTTCAACTTTACGTAGTATTGTTTTAAACAAACGTAAAACTGATGTCTTATCATATTCGTTAGAAAAAAATAATTCTCCTACCGGATCAATATATCTACATTTTTATTACTATTCGGGATACTTGATGTTTCGTCGTTATTACCTGCGACTGCAATACTCGAGCCGGAAGTAATTGGGTAATTTTTTTTTTACTCGCGAATACCCGGGAACGTAATTCTCCGATTTTACAGTGGTGCTCCGAGTCGTATAATGGCTTCACCATTCGGTGCTCGGAGGCAGATCTTACCTACCGCCGGCGTTCATGGAAAGAAACGAACCTTCGGATGAACTGGTTGCACGTCAGGCATGCGGGCCAACTGTATCTCGCAACTGTTATCTAACGACCTTGCGTTCCTTGAGTTCTTGCCCACGTAGAGCGACGTTATACTCACCAACCTTCGGCCATGTAGTGACAGCTGGGGAGGAACCCTTGCTTTCACCACCTTGAAGTACACAATGGGGTTGTATTCCATTGCAGAGACTTGACGAAACTGGATAAAAGAGACATGGTGTTCGAGGAGAAGTTTGAATCTGTGTTTGGAAAGTATAGGATATTTCATTCGGTGAATAGTAGAAGATATAATTGTAGTAGAGAATATGGGAAAGGGAAAAACATTTTCTCTGAAACTTGGATGCAAGTACCAGATTTAAGTTTAGTACAACTATGTAATATATTTCAGAGTCTTTTATTCCGATTGTTCGATTGCTTTAACCAACGAATCTTATTAACGGTAAATTGCATAGTTGAGTACCGGGCTTGAACGTAGAAAGTGTAACGACATTTAAGCTGCATTTCACCGAGGGGTCAACAACACTTGAATTCAGGTGTGTTTATAGTTAGCGTGATGTATTTTCAAGAGAGTATTAGTTGACGTCACTTGAAGTCATTCGCATTCACTCGAGATTATGCACAACGTGTATTGTTTTTATTATGTATTCTAAACTTTTCTATGAGTTAGAATATTGTAATGACGGTGAAAATAGGAGGTAATAAAGGCGGAAAGGTTCCAGGGAGTGACCAAACTATGAAACTTGGCAGGGTTATTCAGGGAATTCTTTCGAATACGTTCCTTGAGAGTTTATCATTTGCTCATTCCAGGAAAGCCTTCCAGACGTATTACCTGCTGAATGTTACCTGCTGGATTTTACCTGCTAGTTTTCAGCGTCATAATATTGTATACTAGTTTCGACTATAAAGTATCGAAGGTCTAGAAGTGCTTCATCTTTATAAGAGCGTTGTATAACGTTCACGATTTCCAAAATTCTACGGGTTCGGAAGTAAGGGCAGAAAAAAATTGAGCAAATCGAGTTTAGAAGTATGCAATTTTAGTTTTAATTTGAAAAAATATAAATTATTTCGTAAATCGAAAATTATGGCTGTTACGGCCACTGAAGTCACGGTGTGCAAAAAGCACCGTTGAAAACGGTAACCATGATTTCAGCCATACGGAGTGTTTGAAAAAGAAAAACGAAAGATGACTATAAAGGCTAAGTGAAATTTAGTAGAGTTATGAATTTTTTGTATTGGTAAGTCATATTTTTGAATCTTCAGCAGTGTCTTCAGCTGTATATATTGAATGGATAGACGGATACTAAATCCGTTCTACAGGACATTAGTCCATAATCATATGAAAGTCGTACATAAATTTCAAGGTGATCGGATGAACGGTTTTGATGGAATCATAGTTACCGTTATCAAAAATTTGGTTTCAAGAAAACGAGCTTTAAATTTAGTTAGTTTCAAGAACGACGTACTTAATTTTCAATGGTCAGTATAAAAACTGAGAACAGAGATAGGCTCCAATTAGAAAACGATTCAATTACTTACGTTTAAAAAATATAACCACGATTCGACAAATTGTTAAAAAATAAACAGACACCGCCTTCTCACTGAAAATGTTGTATTTTTATTACAGTGTAAGACCTAGGACCTACGAATTAGGTTGAAAAACACTGACCTAGATAGCCTACTCCCAACAATTTCATGGCAAGTACACTTCGGGAATTCACTTCGTAACGGGATACCACCAAAGGGTTAGAAGCTATCAATTTCCGCTCACAATCATCGCATACAACGTTCAGTTTAAAACCCAAACCTTGCACGGCCCTCTCTTCGAAACGTGTGTCAGAAGTACACTTTTTGCACTTGACATTTGAAGTCAAGGCACTAAATACGCTTGAAAGTGGGATTTTAAAGTCTAGTAACCGTTACTATTCTTTATCATTACGATCACTGTTGCTATATTTTCTTGCAACTGTTGCGAAAATTTAATGCTTGTGCAACGATAAGTTGACGTTAAAGCCTTGTTTAACTAAAAAAGTAGAGTAAACCTCACAAACTGATTTTGCTCTGCATTTACCAAAAAAGAATCGACGATAGCGCAAAATGTTTACGCGTACCTCGTTTTTCGCAATTCCAACAATATTCGAACACTTTTTTTAATGATACCTGTTTTACTAAATTTTTCTCAGTGTAGGAACCCCCTTTAGACAGAAGGAGCGAAGAGAATTTACCTCTACAAGTTCAAGAGCCGGTGACCAGGTGGACAGCAGGTGCTTCGAAGCTTGGAGACCTGTAGTCTGCATCCGGTCTACACACATAGATACAAATAAAGTAGATAATTCCATCGACCGGGTTGCATGTCCAAACGAAAGTCGTCAGTCTGACCTGACCTAGCTCCGCAGGTCTTTCTGTTATGTTCCCCGTTACCGTAAAAATTGTGCAACAATCGCGTACACCGCACGCCATGCAAGGCTCGAAAATCGGATTAACGGATTCATGCTACAGACATACGCGACATAAGACTTCTTAGTAGCGCGGCCAAGAAGCCATTCGGAGACTGGCTTATTAACTAATTCATATCCAACCCTTTCCGTGCCAAGAGAGAAAGAGAGAGAGAGAGTGAGATAAAGAGGAGCGGAGAGAAGGGAAAAAGGAGAGACGAGAGTGGCTGGGCGCATGGGAACTCCGTTGGCACTCGGCTAGATCCAATTAAGCTTGAGCTAGTCGTTCTTGTCCCGACTGTCGCGGTGAACCTCCGTTGAAGTACTGCTGTTGCAGGAGGAGGCAAGAGGAAAGATTCAAGAGGCAAACTTGGGTTTGCACTGCGCCCCTTCTTCTCTCTCCCTTCGCTCTGCAGTCGGGTTATTATTATACAACGAGAATGGGAAAGGAATGGTATGGTATGGTATGGTATGGTATGGTTTGGTATGGTATGGTATGAAATTCCACGCTGCTGCGCGGTGTGCTTACTTACCTGCTGCAATGGAGTTCAGGGTGCCCATTACAGTCCGCGGAACGACGCGAAGGGTCGAGGCTGCACTCGATCCAGTATTCGTTTCTATTTACTTGTTCTGAAATCAATCCGGCTGACTAACGTAACACTGCCTGCCAGCAATTCACTCCCATTTCGTTGCTGCGGGTGTCCACGCAAGCGATTTCACATGCATGATGTTTAAACGATTTCAACGATTTCTTCTGTAATGGTTTTAAATGGTTTTATGCAATCTTCTAACGTTTCGCTGGTCATTTTGTCGAGGATTTGGAACTCATCTCTCCGATCTTCTGTTTTCCCATTAACGGTTTACTAGAATCTATATGTGCCATTATACTCTAATGATTTTCGGCTGTTCCAAACGACTTAGTGTAGTTCTGTTTTTGGTATCCAGAGACAGTCAGTGTCCAGTATTATTTGATGAGGTGAATTGTCGCTTGATCAAGCATTCGTGGAACGGATATAGTGAAGCTTTGTATCGATTAAGTATTACTTAGCTAGTCGAAGATTCTGGCCGCTTGTCGAAAGGAAAACGCTCAGTCAGAATACTGAGAATCCTAGAAAGAATTAAACAATCATGCGCTGTAGTACAGAGCAATGGATGTAACGTTGTTATGTATGCATAATCGATCCAAAGTTATTTTATGTCATTGCTATAGTTTTATGAAAGATGAAAGTACCTTAAAGCAACAGAAACGGTTCTCAGCTTTCTTCATAAAATCGCTGACTATTTTGTTCAGTGGTTCATCTTGTCTTTTGATAAAGACGGAGGGCCGTACATTTTTTATTCCGTCGTATCTGGACTTAAAACATGAAAATATGATCAGAAACGTTGAAATTGAATAACAGTTTAATCAAGATCAAAAAGTTGTATGCACTGGTAGGTACGACCGTCTACTACTGATTGAACCGTAAAAACCTATGTCGATTGATTCCATAAGATCGTATCAGCCAAAAAACTTTTTCTTTTTTACTGTTTTGGATTTGAGTATGATTTTATTAACTAAAAGCAAAAGTAGGTACGACCTTTTGGTTCTAGTAAAAATTGAAAAAAATGGTCTACTGTGATAATTGCCTAAGGTCGTATCGCCGAAAATTATTATTGTTTTCCGTATCATTCCGATAATTGACGATTTGGATGATCAAAGTTCAGAAAATCGACATCCTTACTGTATAACTTTGTTAGTTTCAATTGTTTATGCGTTCCGCTAGTTTTTGGAGAGTTTGCAGAAGAGAAAAAAAAAACAAAACAAAATGGCGCTTACGACCTTCTGTTCTTACGCTCGAAATTGTTTTTTGTAAGATGTCTGAATTTTTTGCAGTTATCGATTTATCTAGGCGTTTCAATGGTTTCTAGACCGGTTGCAGAAACAAAAAAAATGGTTGCAAGACCTACTATTTTGATCTTTTTCTATTCATGTACTTATTAATGGAAAAAGGTCGTATCTGCTTTATGACCTTTTGCCTTTATATTTGCAAACGCTTGATTTCGATTGAATTATACGTTTTGATCGTTTGCGTACCAAATAGTGTAAAAAAAAAAAAAAAAAAATTCTACGCCCTTTTGTCATTAAAATCCCATTTTTGGCGGTTACGACCTTATGCCATTAGATACGCGTTATGTTCAAAGATTACATAATATTTTTGTTCTGGTCTCGACCAGTGCATGGTGCAACGTTTGGTGGAAGAGACTTTGATATTCATCTTGTTAATTAACTGCGGTGAGAATATACCGTCATCTTTTTTCATTCCTCTTTCCATCCGAAGTTTCAACGAAGAAGCCGATTTCAACATTCGTATTGAGCGATGTTTGAGTACGCAGTTTGAATTTTAATTAAAAAAAAAGAAATACGAAATTTTTATCCAGTTGTGTTTCACTATACAAGATACTGTTTAAGTACTACACGCGGACTGTTTGAATAAAAAATATACGTTAATTTCGACATTTTTCGGTGCAGGTACTCAAGAATGTATGTCAAATCGAGAGACACGTGCATACGTTTAACGGGTATAAAACCCGATTAGGATTGACACGAATTAAATCCCGAAAATACTCTCTCAGCAGATTCTTCGTCCACGCGCACGCTGTCTGCTGGCAGGCAACTCAATCTTCCCCGTCATTTTTTCACCCTTGCAAACTCGCCAAGTCTATAATAACTCGATGAACCCTGGAGACGTTACGTTCACGCCACAGGGCGATACCCGCGATATTATGAGAGGCTGCTGCTGCTGCTGCTGTCCGTACCTTTGCGCAGAAGGGCGTCGTGGTATCCGTAGCTCCGCCGGCGGCAGCCTCTGGACGTCCGGAATGCGATCGGAACCAGTTTCTATGAGTCAAGCCTCCTCCTCGGCGTATTGACAACAGAGACTCGTATAATCCCACGTATTGCACGAGCCTATTTCTTCACAACTTCACCTTGCGCTTGCTTATGTATCGTAATTATGATCGATTTGAGCTGTCGTGACCGCCAGGTATTTGCGCTCGGTTTTTCAGGAACCTTCACCCGCGGCTCTATTTGTGGAAAATTTCCTGCAACATTGTTTTTGGTAGAGATTTTCATGTGGAACCTTGTGAGCTCGTTAAATCTTGGGTGGAAATTTTTCTCCGCAGGCCTTGTCGTCCGATTTCACATGGGACAGTCAATATTTCATTTTTACCAATATTCACTGCAATAATTATCTGGAATAAGATTTTTAATTTTAAGTATTCGGCATAACTCGTCAATATACGTGCATTCTATACCGGGACGATCTCTTGAGATTTGAAAATCAACCGCGCATGCGCCAAATAATTCAATCTCATTGGTCGGCGAAATCTTCCCGCAACGATATTTTTCTCTGCGATGCAGGCGGGCCAACGTACGCAAAATGTGTACGTTCGAATTTTCAAAGAGCATAAGCATTAAATTCCGACCGTTTTTTGAAGAATCAAATGCTTCCCAAACCTTTCCGAGTCACTGCCTCAATTATTTGAGATTCTAACCTCGAAAATTCGTATCAACTACATCGCCGCCAGAAACAGTTTGACGGTTGAAAACTCGGGATGGCCAGCCTGCACGAACAGCCGATAAAACTCACGCATGCGCAGTTGATTTTCAAGTTTCAAGAGATTGTCCCGGTATATCATCCTCAAATTTAACTTTGGCTTTGACGTTTCTTGAAAGCAGAACGAAATATCTTTTTAACCCTCCGTGTGGTCATTTTCTGGATATCAATTTTTGTGGATAATTCATGAAAACTTTTGAGTTTTCAAACTTTTGGATAATGTAGTTAACTTTGAAAAAAAAACCTGAATTTTTTACCGGTTTCTTCAAAGTTTAGAATATTTGAAAAATTGTACAGACCAAAGGTGTAAAAAAGCAAATGTTCACACGGAGGGTTGAACTGTACATTGCAAAGCCTATACTCACACCGATTTCTCACAGATGCGACGGATTATTACTAAATTCTGATATACGCGTAATATACACACGTATATGTTGGTTTACGATGATAAGAATATATCCTGGAGCTCTGCCCACAATGATGGGATCCAGAGATACGGCATTAAGTTGCCTAGTATGGGAAAGCTCTTTTTATTAAGTCTTGAGAATATATACATAGGTAATAAGACGACTTTATCACAGTAACTGGTTACCTTTGGGCATATAGAGAAACATTTACAGGGAAGAACTTTGGTGTTGTAGAACGTAAAACCGATTCCTTGCCCTTACGAATGACTTTTGATTACGTAGGTAATGAAGAAAATTGATATCCGTATTTATACTCGCGTACGAGAGCGTCAATCAACTGCTGAAATTTGAAATACAGTCACTTCAGACTGTGAGCATAGGTTCGTTATTCATCATGAACTGAAAACTGCTGCAACAGTAACTCGGATTATTTTGCTTCTATATGATCTTATAGTATCTACAGGGCACAGTATTCTTTGGGCAAATGATTCTCAATGCTGAAATATATGGATATAAAGCCCTGAAGGTCAGCGTATCCAGTTAATTAGTGATACGGTTTTGGTCAAAATATCGAATAATCAACGTTCGAATTGACCATCACGTCGAATCTCATCCGTCCGTTAAGTCGAAACTCCATATATGGTTTGGAATTCCGAAAGGTCGAAGGTTTAAATGGTTAGGACATCGGGACTGTTTAGATTCTTCATTATAATGTTCCACTTGAGCTTTGACTGGGAAAAGATGCAATTGAGAAGAGAAGTGAAGAAAATGAAGTATATACCTACCTATGTATACCAACTTTTTTGACGACCGTTTTTTCCTTGCATGTGTTCCAGGGGTTAACGAAACGAGCTGGTATGCTGGCAACTGACTGGCCCAGGGCGAGGCTAGACAGGACTACGTACGCGAGGATCGCGTACCCTGGAGGATCGCTACGGGAAGGGCGAGGAAGAGGAACAGGAAGAGGAGGAGGAGGAAGCGGTGGCGGCGGCGGTGGTGGAGGAGGAAGAGGAGGAAGAGGAGGAAGGCGAAGGAGAGAAGGGGGCTCGAACGACCTTGTGCAGGCGACGAGGAAGAGGCTGCGGGGCAGAGAAGCAGGGGTAAAAGCGAGCCGGGATCTTGGAGCGTGGTGAAAAGTGACAGTGAGCCAGAGGAAGACGCCGGCCGCGGAAGAAGAAGAGAGGAATAAGAAGAAGACTAAGAAGAAGAAGAAGACGAAGAAGAAGAAGAAGAAGAAGAAGAAGAAGAAGAGCAGCGAATTAGCCGAAAGTGGTTGAGCACGCAAGGTCTGTGGCGGCCTGTCCCTTTATTGCCGCTCAGCGTTCTTCCACGCACCACGTCGGCACCGAAAACAACCGGTCGTTGCAGAGGTCTACGGCAAAGATGAAAGTAACGATCCGCAGAATTACCACCGGCGAGCAATAACTCGACAAATAACGTAACGTAAGGTAGCGTTAATTAGAGACGGAATTAACCGTCCCCCCCTCTCTCCTCGGGTGTTATGATAAACGCGATTCGCGTTGCGCATCCTTCCGCGCGATCCAGATCCCATGGATGCGCTTTACTCATATTTGATATTGAAATGATGGAGCTGATGTGCAGCAACTCTCTTAGCCCCGGCACGTAGACAACTCGTAAAAGAGTCTTCGTCGCTCCTCTCGGGTCCAAAGATACCCTGAAATAATAGGCACGATTTGGCGTTCGGTGCGGGTGGTGGGCGGTGGAGGAGGGGGGGAGGGGGAGGAGGAAGAGGAGGAAGACGAGGAGAGATTGGCAAAGCTTTAATCGCCAAGTAAACTGGTGGAAAATTCTTCTCTTCCGATCATCGTCACTGCACTGCATCCAAGCCGAAATGTGAAGAAAACCGGAGGAGCACGGCTAAAAACGAAAGGGACCAGCTCCGTAATTAGCCCAAGGTCAGAGTTGGCCAGTAATGCTGAAGCACATACTGACCGGGCAGCCGGCAACGGCCTCCAGGCACCAAACGAGCAGCAATGACCACTATTCACCGGGCGGTCTTCAGGCCCTCGCGGCGAACGGGTCAGCCATCCACCAGCATCAGCACCAGCATCAGCACCTTCACCAGGACCAGCAGCACCTCCACCATACGCATCATCAGCATCGGGTCGGAGGTACGATCGGGACGCGGGGCGGAAGCGTCGACGCTTACGACTCGATCGGCGGTAATTCGTCGTCCCTGCACAACATCCGGTCAACTGGTAATCCGGGTGCGGTGACGACGACGCCGTCCTCGAGCCATCATCATCCACTGAATCACTCACAGCTAAGCGTAAACAACTTGTCCCAGAGGCTTAACCACTCCCACGGACTGAACCTGTCCACCTTGTCGACCTCGAAGCACTCCGTGGACAGCGCGAGTCCCGTAGTTGGCGCCAACGCGTCTAACTCCCTGCACCACCAGATTCATCATCACCCCGTCGGTGGTACGGGACACCAGATATCGTCCTCGGTAGACAGGCCCGACGGCGAACCCAGGCCCAAGGTCAACGGTGGCCTCGACATCACGAGGCTTTCCCGCATACCCAGTCACGCCACCCCTTCGCCCGCCCCCGCGCCTTCATCGACATCCGGTGCTCTGCCGCCTCTCGCCAATTCCGGACCGAGCATCGTTCCCCTCAACGCCTCCATCACTTCGTCCTTCTCACAGCACAACAGGCATCATCAGGCTGCCGGGGTCAAGGAGATGCTCACGTCGCTTGGGCTACTGTGTCTCGTGTCACTTTTACTCGCCCTTCTTTCGCTCATATTTTTACTCAAGATATCACCACTCACGGAATCACCGAGCAGTCTCATCGGCCACGACGAATCCGTCGTAGTATACGAAGTCACCCTTGCTCTCTGCGCTCTGGCACTTTCCCTCAACCTTTGCTGTCTACTCGTCTGCGCCATTCAATTTCTTTTCGCTGTAAAACTCGTCAAGTCCTCGTATCAAGGGAGCCGGTAAGTTGAATTTCATGTTTTCAAATGGTCTGGTCTCTGGTTCGCATTTATACCTCCGTTTACGAAAATAACTTTGTTTCGCGTGGTGTTTCAGTTCAGATTGAGAACGACTGATCAATATGATTGGAACAAGTATGGAAGCCCCTCGTTATATCGGTTCGATCGATTACAGAAACCAGTTAATTTTCGTCTTTTTTTCTCAGCACGTGCTGCTCTACCAAGTACCGATTCAAATTAACCCTTCGAGTCACCCGTTATTCTGATCAGTCAACTTTTATAACAACGTAGTATTCTATGGTTTTTTGGGTCGCTGATTACGAATCTGAAATCAGATTTTAAACTTCAAGATGGCGGTCCAATATGGTTAACGAAAATTTCTAACTTGATCGAATATGCTTCAAAAACAGTCCAGGACAGAGTTTTTTCTTCGGATTCAATCGAATTTGAAATTTTCGTCCGCTATATTAGATCTGCAGTTTCGAATTTTTTAAATCAGATTTCAGATTCGTAATCAGCGACTCCAAAAACGAATAATTTAACTAAGACATGTATATGTGTAAAGGGGTAACTTTCTCAGACATGAATCATTCCTTCATTTTTGACAATTTCCATCAATCATTTTTTTTTTTTTTTAACAACAACAATTTATATTATATCGCAGCAATTACTCTCGAGTATTGAAAACTTAGTGGTATACTATCAGAACTAGCAAAAAAATATGTTGAAAAGTTCTCTAAATATATAAAAAAATGATGTATTCAAGGTATTTAAAAATTACCACTATGACTCAAATGTTTAAAAATACCTCAAACTTTCTTTAATAACCGAATTTTATCGGCTGCAGGCTACTTATTATTAATTTCGAATAGTTTCATTAGGAGTTGGATAAATTTCAATTAAAGTGACTAGAAGTTACTTGAAGTTGTTTAAAATCACGTCAAGTCCTAAAGTCAGGTGTACACCCAACTTCAAAAGTGGTTACTCCGATCGAATCGCTGTTATTGATTTAAAAAAATTCATGTCAATTTTGTTTTTTTTTTTGTTTTTGTCGACAAACTAGTCAAATTTCAACGATGTCACAAGATTCATTTACAAAATATCGTTGCGGTAAAAAGCATATTCACTTTATGCACCGACTTCGGCTGTCAATTTTTATACACCTACACGGAGATTAAATGCGTTTTCGCACAATATAATTAGCTGGTTGTTAATACGAGAGCTCTCAGGATCGTAATACGGGCGAATATATTGGAGTCGAGTTGAGCGGACTCTGATCCGCGTTCACTCGGGTGGACGAGACGCGAAGGTTCGCCATGACTTGCCCGGGTTGACACGCTGGAATCCGGTTCGATTATTTTTTAATTTTAATCGGGTCGGTGGCCGGCGTTGTCATCGGTAATTAATTGAAGCAACAAAAACACCCCTTATACTCTTACTCCGCTTCACGTATATAATAATGCAGTTTCCAGACGCATTGCGCTGCACGGTATCGCTTTTATTCGGATACGCGTAGTAACCGCAGCCGCGATTCCTCCGTTTTTTACAAGTTATACTCCGATCGTGTCGGATTTCTGAGGATATTATTGAAAATTTTGTAACCGATGTCATTCGGATATGGTGGGAAAAATTTGTGAAAGATTTGTGCGAGTTTTGATCTTTTTTTTTTTATTATATATACATTCTTCATTTGATACGGGTGGAGGCTCCCAAAATGACGTACCTATATAATGTGTGAAATTTTTTGTAGTTCAGGATGTCGCAAATTCTACTTCAACCAACTTACAATTAGTATAATAATTTCTTAAACATGGTAAAATACGAATCTGATTCAACGATGCTCGCATTGTACGACAAAAATCTAGTCTCCAAATTTCATAAAATTACTAAATCGTTTTTGCTAATTTTCACTCACAAATCCCCATATAATAATCGAACAACCTTGGGACGTGAAAATGCCTCAAAGATTTTCAAATCCTCCGAATGCCTTTCGAACGCAAACTCCCGGATACACCGAAATTTCAAATCTCAAGAAATGGAACCGTTCAGTCGCAAACACCTGACCTCTCAAAGGTGTCTTGAAACTTTCTCACAAAGGTTCAAAGGCCTGAATAATTTCCTTCTCTATTATACGACACGGTTTTCCGAGCTATCCATGTCCTGCGCAGTCGGATCGCGTGGGAACGAAAATCGTGCGAGCCTATAAGCATCACCCACCATGACCGTAGCTACACAATACATATGCCGATGCCGATGCCGACGCAACGGACACGCGCGCACCAAAAACTCCGAGATGCTGATTTATGCTGATGCGGTCATCTCCGAACCGGCGTATGTACTCCACCTATATCCATACACGATTATGCGCGTCGCGCGACGATCGCCTTTTTTTTTCACCGTGTCCTATTTACGCGTTTCGTGCGTGCGACGCGGTGCATGCGCAGTATAAATTTAGGCGCGTATGTATATATATATATATATATATATATAGGTGTTCCGCGAGATGACGACTTAAGTACGACGCTAAGGCGTAATAACCATAACTCTCTCCTTCTTCTTCTTCCCCGGTTTTTTTTTTTCCTTTTTTTGTTTTTTCTCCCTCTTAGGTCTTTTTATCGCTCTTTTTCCACTCTCTCCTTCTCACTCTTCGTAGATTCTCCCTCTCCGTCCCTCTCTACTCTATACTATTCACTCTTCGTATCGCATGTTATACGCGGCTCGGTGCGCCGGCAGAACTTGTTGCGCCAGTCGGCGCCCTCCTGCAGCATAAGACTTCTTCGGCCTTACCTATATAACGCCGATACTAAAGAGTTTTTGCCCACCCTTCTTATGCCTTTCGTGAATTTACAGTGAAACCGCACGTATAAACTGGGTGTGGTGATAAACGTTGGAGGAACGGAGATGATTGAAAAATTTAAGAATTACGGACCGGCTTGTTAACAGTCGCGGTCTTGAAGCATTGGTCAAGTTTTCGTTGGTTGCTGATTTTCTTTTTGGATATGTGGAAATAATTTTTGGAATTCGTATCGCGGCTCGTTGGACTTTTCACCTTGTTTCATGGAAGAAGACGTGAAAATCTCGGGATATTTTGCGGAATTTTATTTACCCAAATCTCGTGTGAATCGACTTGGATCGATGACGTTTTTGCGGATTTAAAAAAAATTGCAAAATGTTGATGTGGTAATGAAAGATCGGTCTCCAAGTAATCCACGTTTATTAATAATTGTATAAACTGTAATTTATCTGGTTTCTTAGATACACGTACGTATAACTTGATGAAGTCTAATCGAATCAATTGAAACCTGCCTAAATGCAATGTAATCACTTTATCGTACGTCTTAGATAGGCCAAAAATTCGATTAATGTGATATAAAAATGTAACGCCATGATCATAATCATTATATCGATGAATCGAGTTACTCGTTCTACGAGTATTTTTTACCATTATTACGTACTATCAAGCTTGGAAATTTTCAATATTTTTAGTATTTATATAATTATTTTGTAAACGTTGAAACCATTTAGAAAATTTTTCCACTCCTATATCGATTTCTAAATAAGATAATAAATTCACGAACAAACTGTACGTATCAAATTATGTCTGTGTCGTTTGCCTTTCACGAATCTAACCCGTTAATCGTTTCCTCTTTTCCCTACGCGTTATCATACCTGTGTGTAAATACGTTTTTCCGAAACACTTCGTATCGTTCTCGTAGCAAAATTGGGTTTTTCTTAGCAAAATAAAAAAAAAATGAACAATTCTCTATCGCACTTTTCAGTTAAATAATATAGTTATATCTAGATCCTTGTAAGATTCAAAAAAATTTCTTGTCGCGTATTCCCACCCGTTCCCATCATTTCCAAGGCATTTATAACCTTCTTCAAGAAGATCTCGCTCAACTTTAGAGATACGTAATAACGTAGAAGAGAGACGAACGTGCTTCGTGCTGCAGCGTGCACGAGGCCTTATATATATTGGATTTACGACATCGGGGTGAATGGATATGATATTTATGTCCCTCCATTATCTAATCTATATAGTATTACATACCTGGAGGAGATTGCTTCGTATCCACAACAACGCGTATCTCTCCCTCCTCGTATTCTTCTCTCTCTCTCTCCCTCCGTCCCTCTTTCCCTCTATTCCTTTCGTATTCCGCTTCGTCTCCCCGCCGTCTGTGCACACAGTGATCTTTCGCACCGTCCTGCAGCAGGTCGCCTACGTCGTCGGCTATGGTAGGTAGCCGACGACCGGATGTCGTTCACTTTTTTTTTTAATCTTTCGGATCCCCCTCCCCTTTCCGATCCTCGTATTTCTTTGATTACTCGTTATTCTATTTCATTCGTTGATTTTTTTTTCAGTTTTTTCTCTTTCCCCCATTTCTTCTCCTCTCTTTTTATTTAATCAATTCCAAAATCGGACCTAACTGTTCTCCAAGACGACCTGTTATAAATCTCTTTCTCAGGCCGCGTTCGCCAGATAGTAGAGGACGTCTACGTACACACAAGTGTATGTTACGACGAGTCAGATTCCTGCCAGCATCCTCCAGTCGCCGCGTAACCTCAGGCTCTTTTTCAATCTCATCACATGACTCTTTCTGTCGCAGTTCCTCCAAATTCCTCCCGTACCGTCGTATCCGCCTCTTTTGTAAAACATACGTACGATCATCACGGGAACGTCCTCGTCCTGCACCAGGTGACCGCAACCGATCAAATGCAGCGTTTTCCATAGTCTGGCGGAGTTTTTTTTTTTTTTTTTTTTTCTGAAAAAAGAACTTCGAGCACGATTTTTAGAATTTTTATATGCGATTAATATTTGTTATTAATAATTTTTGTAATACTTGCACGATTTTCACGTTTTTGTGTTTACCTAAAAGTAGCCGTCTTCGTAAAGTTTTCCCCTATTTTCTCTAAAATTAACTGCCTTCGGCATTGAAAGTGAAGCCTGCGATATAATATTTTGTGCACCCATTAAACTGTTATAATTACAGCGATAGACAGTTGAACTGTAACCGAAATAGCCGTCACATAATATACCAGGGACCGTAATATCAAATTATTTTCTTGCAATGCATAAGAGAAAAATACATTGAACGCACATGGAAAAAAAGATAAAAGACAAAAATTTTTATCCCAAGATTTGTTTCAATCGTTAATTTTACAGATATTTAAAATAATCTGATTGTCGCTTCGGTGTAAGAATTATAGTTGCAGTAAAATTAATCAAATAACCGACAATTCAAAGTGACTTTAAAATACAATATTTATATACGGTTTGACAGTTACTGCATTATGTCAGTCGAATATAAAATTAGGAATCCCATGTTTTTCACACCGTGATTATATATTTCTATACATTAAAGCGATATGGGTATAATGTGACTATACTGAACATATTAAATAATGAAAGGCCCCCTAAAAATAAGCCGCCGAAGTCGTATATATTATATACAAATGCCCACATTCATACTTTTCGTAGGCTACGAATTTCAGCCATATATAAACTTTTCTGCTTTTATTTATTTGTGCTTCCTTCTTTACCTCGATGCACGTGTCAGATAATTATTTGTTTAAGCATCATAAACCAAGCGATGCTACAGCGTTTAATGCTGGGAATAAGACAAGCTCGTAACCGTGAAAGAGCGGGTTTTTTTCTTCTGATCTGTCCCCGCAGAAGCCGGCTATTCGTTTTTTTATAATAAGTCGCACGACCGTACGAGTATAGTATAAGTAAAACATGTTGTCTCAGCAATATTATCCGGGCTTCGTCTACTGGACAAATAATCATTTGTTGTTGACACACGTAATAAACGTGGAGAATCGCGAAGAAAAGGATTTCGTACCGTATAGGTATTAAGTACCTACTTTTGAGAGAAGTAAACCGTGATTACGTTTATCACGACGAATTTGGATGCCCATCGTATCACATCCGCCATTTACAAATTTGAGTCTTTTTTTTCGAAACCTAGCGAAGGTACCGACTTGTGATCGACTCGCCTCAATTTCGAACCACTGTCCAGATTTGATGCGGTAAAAGTTACCACCCTGCTAGGAATTCTCCAAACATTGTTCGTGGCTTGTGACAAGTTCGCGCCTGCACGAAAAGCCGAAGAGTCAGTCATCCAAGGGTCCGTCGCTGTATCGAAAAGCTGTCTGCGACACGCGTGTAAGCGAGGAGTTGAATCGCGTTGAGTCGAGTTGACTTGGTTTGTTGTTTGTCAGTGAAAGTTGTATATCGCTGATATCCCGTGGGCGATCGAGTTTACATGTCGCGGCTTGCACACCGCCGTATAGTCGTGATCGAGTCGCGTGGATGGTGCATGTACCATATAGGTGTAGTACACCTACGTTGTGGAAGGAATATTAAACTGCGGAAATAGCGACGTGATTTGTAACCCAGGAATTCGACGCGAGTAGTCTTACACAGATGCTGTGTCTGTGAATATATACGCGTACCCGATTATAAGCTCTTTTTCACCGTGAGCATGCAAACTTAATCTTGGAATGATTCATTCAATCGTACAAGGTTGAGACGCGTTCGTGTCAAGAAACTCGCGGGAGTTCTCTCCGCCGAGTCACTATTCGGTTCTGTATATAAGTAGGTACAACATTTCGTTCTCGACACCTAACCATCCATCGCGGATCAAGGTGAGCATGAAAACTTGTAAAATGATGGGAAATCCGAATGAGACAGCCCATTTGTGTGTAGTCTGCAGTAACAGTTGGGACCGAATTTTGTACGTTGTTAGGAATATTAGATAACGTTGTAATGGAAAAAAGTGTACGCTTGACATAGATAAAAAGACATAAGGACCTTCGTAGTACTATGGAATATTTAGGGAGAAAAGTATGGGTAAGAGGAAGAGCTCGCTTTGTGAAATCATTGATCACTTTTACAAACCTGCAATTGCCATCAAAAATCACTCCAAGTTATCGAAGACACGTGAATTCCAATGTGCGAATTCGATATTGGATGAAATTAATGGGTAAATCTACATGGGATCACATCAATTTACTTTTATGATATCGTGATCAGTTGTCTGTGTTCAATCACTGTAAATTGTATACATCTCACGGGAAATAACCGGCTTACCTGATTGTAAGAAAAGAGTTAGGAACGATACCGTGCCATGCTGTGTAAAATGATCTGAAGTTCATAGGACCCCGTGTAGGCGACAGTGAGAATCGGTATCGAATGAACTTGTGTTCGAAAGTAGTTTCGAAAAAAGCGGATTTCCGGAAGGGAATAAGACTGCTGAATTTGACTGTTGCTGATTGAACGTCGTCATTCGGTATCGTGTGAAAGTGAACGTTCGAAAATTAGTAGATTTGTCAATGGAACGAAAATGGAATGGAATGACCGACAAATAGTGGTACGAAATGGAAAGGAATGGCTGTGTTAGGCCACGTTTAGACACGCAACGCGATTCTAACGGGCTAAGCTGGTCGCTTTCAGGCCGTCGGACTTTGGATTGATCCCACTCTGACTCTCCTGAACTGCGGTCCAGCACGCGTGAAAGTCGAACTTACACAGAACCTGCTGTAACGTAGGTGTTTGAAGAGAGAGGAACAGATGACACTCGTCTTCCTACGTACGCGCATACCAGCTTCATGAATGAATGAACGAAGGAAGGAAGGAAGGAAGGAAGGAAGGAAGGAAGGAAGGAAGGAAGGAAGGAAGGAAGGAAGGAAGGAAGGAAGAAAGAAAAAAAGCTAGGATAGCTGTTCTATTCTCTAGCGTTTCGATGCGTTAGGAATGGACTGGTACATGCATCCATGCCTTCCTTATTAGCTGTTTTCACCGGTGCTGTATCACCTTCCAGTGTAAAGATTTCACACCGATCATCGGACGTTTTTTGAACCCGGCGTCTCTTTCGGACTTGACACTCTTCCTGAAAACACTGGACTTTACAGATTGTGTGTTTCTCTGCAGAAACGCTCAGTTATTCGGGAACAAAATGTGGCATGTTCATTCTAGGGTGTCCGTTATTTACCAATTTGGTTTTTGACTTTGCGGCGCCCCTAAAATTTCTAGTTCGTGACCTAAAAAAAATATCAGACCCATATAAGCCCTTAATATTGATATTTAATTGTGCCACAAAGACGATACATTTCCCATTTAAATAACGTGGGGTTTTGGCACGTTTTACAATTAATTTTTTTGTCTCTGTGCCAGTTCATGTATGGCAATGGCAAACAAGTATTTTTGTAGAAAATTAAACGCTCTACAAAAACTTTCTCTCAACTTTTTTCGATAAATTTACTTGCTGAAAAGTTATTTAAGCTCAAAGCTAAACTAAAAATAATTTCTTCGTTTTTTTTTATTTGACCGAAAAATTGTCATTATTTGTGTAAAAATTAATTGTTTATTGCAAAAAATATCTCGTTTCAACTGTATTCTAAGTAAAATTAGTGTTAAATATTCCGATAACCAGAAGATTTAATTTTCAATCTGAGTTACTGTTGAATCAACACTAACTAAGCACGAAGATCAAAAACAGTATGTCATTCAAATTGTAAGTGAATATAAAAAGAAATTTCCAAATGTCACTAAGAAATGTTTAATAAAATAAATTGTGTTCGTTAATATGTTAAACATTTATAAATCCTGTCACATGTTTTCAAATAAATTGCAAAATTTTAAGAGTAACTCAGAATGTATATTAAATTTTCTGGTTATCGGAATATTTAACACTAATTTTACTTATAATACAGTTGAAATCGGATACTTTTTGCAATAAACAATTAATTTTTACATAAATAATGACATTTTTCGGTCAAAATAGAAAAAGAAAACGAAGAAATTATTTTTAGTTCAACTTTGAGCTTAAATAACTTTTCAGCAAGTAAATTTATCGAAAAAAGTTAAGAGAAAGTTTTTGTAGAGCGTTCAATTTTCTACAAAAATACTTGTTTGCCATTGCCATACATGAACTGGCATAGAAACAAAAAAATTAATTGTAAAACGTGCCAAAAACCCCATGTTATTTAAATGGGAAATGTATCGTCTTTGTGGCACAATTAAATATCAATATTAAGGGCTTATATGGGTCTGATATTTTTTTTAGGTCACGAACTAAAAATTTTAGGGGCGCTGCAAAGTCAAAAACCAAATTGGTAAACAACGGACACCCTAATGTTCACACCCAATGGCGACTTTCTACAACCAAATCCTTACGAAGCTATACAAGCAGTCTGTATTGGCACTAGGAACATGCCGATGCTGATTATGAGAATGACAAGGTACTCAGACCAAACTGTCGACATTGTCGACACTTTTACAGAATTGTCGTAGGCGTCGTCGATTCATACCGCATAATCCTATTTAAAGTAGTTTAGTGCACGTGGCTGATGACTGTGCTTACAACCCGAGCTTCGTTCTATCGCGCCAAGTCCAAACTTGAAATATCAATTGGGTATCTCAACCCGCGATAAGAATAACAGGTTCAATAATGCGAGTGCACATCGCGGATGCCCGTATGTCGCGTTAGTGTTAGGCACTTTGTATATCACGTTTCTATTCCTCTCCTCCGGGGCAGTTTCATCGTCGACACAACACGCAACTGTCTGCGGTCGTAAATTTAACCACGAGGCGTATATCTCTGCGGAACCAGCACGATGAAGCTGGGACGTCAGGCAAACTGTGCGCCGTATCGTTTGCCATGGGAATTAAGGGTGTCCCGTGGGCAGTCATGCGGTTCTGTACGGCTGCTGGATAGTTTCGTCATGCGAAGATCAACGCGCTGTCCGACCAGCCGCTGACGCTGCTCTTCGCATCGGCTAGATGAATGATGAACAGACTCTGCCTTCGACCTGGACTCGTGCACGCTTATGGTTCCTCATACATCGCTTGTGTGCACACCGCCATGCTGCACCCTGATACGATTTACGATCTTATGCATGCGCGCACGCGCATATAAACGAAACAGTTATCGCTCCCTTTTATCGCTCTTATCGCCTCACTCCGAACACCTTCTGCCGGCTGCTCTACGCCCCGCGTACAGCTGTCGGTTCTGCATTATTATGTACGTACCACACTGCGTATCTCGTTGGTATACACCGATGACTTCATCTATATTTACCGGGCATGATGCTTCGGTGATACGATACGGAATTTGGTTTGTCGGGTGCCATTGCTTAGTGGCGGACAGTCTTGGGGACTCGGCATTTGGGGTGCATGGACTCAAGCCAAGTAACACTGTCTGTATGTAATCCATCGGAGAGTGTTGGATCAATTGTTACGATGTCCAAGCAGAGAAACAGCTTGTAGGAAATAACTTTTACTTTGATTTTGTGTGGTTCCAAAGCAGGGTGTTTACAGGCTGTGTTCTAAAATGAACCTAGAATTACGCTAGGATGATTGCATTTTTTTCTAGTTCTAGTCTAAGCCTCCACGCAACTTTACTCCGCATCTTCTTCTCCCCAAATCCGTCCCTTATACCTAGAAATTTTTATACCTGCAGTTTCTCTTCCTCGCCTTCATTCTCAAGTACCTTTCCGCGAACTCCGACCTTCCACCCCCGACGTCCTTCTACCAATCAGCTCCGTACAAGCTGACTGATTCACAATCCTCTGGAAATTTTAGTACAACAGCCATCATGCGATCATCGTCGCAAATAAAATCTTACGATTTTTAATGATATCTAAGGTCTTGGTAAATTGAATAACCGATAAAAGAAGATGGGTTATATGTGATGCAAGAGAAATGTAGTTGAAGTTTTTGGTGCAAGACGTAAACAAGTCCATAAAGAACGACGAATGTTATAGACTTGTCACTTATCGTCTTAAACTTTTTCTCTCACATACTTGTAATGACGGATAAAAAGTAACCGCTGTTGGATAAAGTAGCGCAAAGAACAAGCGCGCGTGCCTTTACACACAACTTGAACGTACGATGCAACGATATGGCGAAACATCTCCTTTCCTTGCGGTGGAAAATGGAATACAAAATTTGTTACTCCGTGCACGACGCGTGATAACGGGCTTCGCAATCACTGCTGACTACTTTTCGACGACTCCAAATATACCGTACATAGAGAAAATCATTAAGCTGGACTGAAATTATCACAATGATATATTTTAATGTAACGGTATTCATCACTTGACAGTTCTCAATGTTGAAACACTATAATTCGCGTTAATGAAAGAGTTGGGCAACGTTACTTTGCACCGCGAACGGTAAAATCCAGTGCGCGGCCATCAAATGACCGAACCGTTTAACTCTGAATCCGTAACCCGCGATTAGTCGCATATGAAAATGGACTTTGTTTCCGTCCTGACGGTTTATACGCGTGGTTCGTTCGGTGAGGTCTCGTGCTTACCTTAACATTTTCACGTTCTCTGGCATATGAGTTTCAACACTGTGTGGCATTTGTTATTCAATTCGCAAACAAGTTCAGGGAAGGTAATTCGCTGTTGAGGAAACGGGAACAGCTGACGATGAGAGCTCGAGAAGAGTGCTGGACTGGTTCGGAAGGAAGAGGGAAGAATGCTGGCAAGCGGCAGGACGGACAGGAGACAAGGCATAGACTTCGGTGAACAGCTGCGTGACTACTCCCAGCAGCAACTTGAGACCATCCCGTAACTTCCTTCTTCTTGTATCCTATGTTCCGCCGGCGCTATTATGTCCTCCGTGCCCATTTATTTTTAGAGGAAACGAGATACAAGTATATAATGGTATAGTTGGTTCGTTCTTACGTGTAAATATCCCACCACCTAGGCTCTCGCTTCTTGCGCGTATACACCGCACGCTTTTACCTTACACCCACGCACTTTTGACCCAGCCACGCTGTATGACCCGCCGCCAGTCTTCGGCAGGCTTCTCCTTCTCCCATCTTCTTCTTTTTCTTCTTCTTGGTAATTATCTATAACTAGAAGAGAAATGTGAAAAGTGATCAATAAACATTTTTATCGGTGGTACAAAAAAACTCAGGCTTGTTAGACGAAGGGTATGTATAAATATATGTAAGTATATGTATGCATGAATTTTATTACCGTCATAAATTTTCTGCACAGTATCAAACATTGCTGGTAGAAGATTGACGGACGAACCGTTCTATGCTCCTTTATACAGTGTACAGCTATTAGGGAGTTCTGTGAATCTGAGAAACTACGGGGTGATCGGAATAGCCTGATGATAATATTGAGACTGACAGGGTGACGGGGGTATAATTTCTCCCGAAATTATAACAATAACGGAAAGATATATTTTATTTAAAAAGCTTACGAGTGCGAGAGCGAAAGATAAAATTTATCATTCGACTGACTGGTGGTGGAAGACTGTCTGCACTTGTATTTTGCAAGAGAAAACGCAGGCATCGCCTGGGCCGCGTACAAGAGTGGCGTGGCACCGTAGAATGCCAGATGTACGGGAGAAACCCTTAGCCTGCAAAGACTTGGCGATGCCTGACGTGGATACTAGAGTGAAGAATTTCTGCGGACCAAAAGTGAAACTTTCGTAAAAATGTAGAAAATATTTTAAAACTAGGGTTGGTGGTTAGTGGCCGAGACGCCACAATATTAAGATACAGTGAAACCATGTTTGTACTCTTGGGGACAATGAATCCAAGACGGCTAATTTTTTACACCGGACAGTTGTGTTGGCAACACGAAGAGACCTACACCGCCATAGTCGGCCGACCAACAAAAGCAATCTCAATAAACATAACGTAACCCATGACCGTCGAATCTAACCTCTAAGAATACCGCGAGGGTAATGAATTGTTGGATTGACATGTCACTGGATTAAACTTAACCCTTCGAGAACGCACCTATTTTTTCGATTATGAAAAACACTCTGGGTAAAAATGACCCAGTCCCGTTTTTGATGTGTTGCCATTTCAAATGCACGAGTCCGATCTACTTGAGAAAATTCAGGGGTATACTTACACTATCTTACAATGTGATAGTGAAGTTTAAAAGTATAATATAAGTGGAAGTTACAAATCTAAACAACAAATAAACTGGAAAAAAGTGAATTTTTTTTTAAGAATTACTGTTTTAGAAGACAAAGGTATATAGGTTTGAATGTTCTCGAAAGGTTAACTTAGCACACGCTGTAATGAAATGTTTTCATTAAGAATATTAGTCGATTTCGCTTGGAGCGAATGAAATGACAAGATGATATCAATAAAACTAGTGAAAATCGTAAACTGTTCATTTTCCAATAACAAAAGTTCGAAATATTTAGGTATTTCACTTTTACGTTATTCTCACTTCCTTCGATAAACGTCTAACTGAAGTTTTACCGTATTATCAGGGAAATAGGAAGGTTCCCTCAGAGTATCTAAAAGACTAGAACACGTTGCCACGTCACGGCTTGTGAAATGTCTCTTAGACGTACTGTGATTTCTATCTGTTCATCGATACTTCAAAGTTCATACATAGAGAAAAATAACCAGATGTGGTAACCGATTAACCAGGCAATTGTTATCCGATGCGTCGAGAATATTTGACATTAGTACAAGTCGTTAATATTGAAGTCGACATTCTTTGGCCAGAAAACAAATTCAATGGTTGACATATCCGGTATAACAACTCAGCGTTCTGCAAAATTGATACCTGGAGAATTAATGGTATGTACTTGTAATAAATGGGAAACAGAGTAAATTGGCATTGCACGGAAAAGAGGGTCCAGTGAAAGTTTAGCTGCAGAGATTTCGATTGCCAGATGAGGTTTTGTAAATCTCGCGCGTTTATATAGCGACCTATTTAAACATCGGTTGTGGTATAAAATGTATTGATAAATTTTGACACTGCTACAGAAATAACAGTCAAGTATACAAAGAAAAAACGAAAGAAAATTGTTTTCCTTTAATTAGTCTCCGTTTTAGGTGTCGCTATTTTCTTTGTCGCTGTAACTACGAATGAAAAAAAGTTGCCCGAGACGTATTCACCCGTTCGCTTCGTTGAATAAACCGATTATTTTTCCTCCCTCCGTAAATCGCGTGACAAGCGTAGTTGAGATCGATTTTAACGAACCGAAGATCACCCTCGTTTCCGGTAGTCTCGTCTTCTTTGGTCTCTTACAGATCACGCCGCTAGTTCTTTATGTTCATGTATTTATCTTCGCAGTTATTTTTGTACCGAGCACCATAAATGCATTCGCGGCGTCTCGGTGTGCCAACCATTTAGTGATACTTTCAGTCCAAGATAACATGGATTCGGTGACTGGAATAACAATTACAATGGCTAAATGCAGGCAGGCATGACGATGACAACGGTGTGTATCTAAGTAAGTAACTACGTTCAATTTACAACCATAGCTTCGGGGCGCGCTGAATGCATCAAGTATCTTATGCGAGGAACGCACGTGTCCCACTGCACGATGTACGGGCGATTCGTTCAAACGACTTTTGAACTCTCCGACGTTTCGTTAAGGCTTGGGTTATACGCAGCTTTACGTACCTACTGTGTTTTAAACCTCGTTTCCATACAGCCTACATGTTTAAATTCACATTGATACGGTGTAGAATCGGGAGTGTATGTTCATAGAATAATTGATAATTGTTTTTATACCATTTTCGGAACTGGAGTAACGAGTCAATCTTGACCGAATTTTGACACAGTTGCTGGTAAAAACGTGCTGTGGTTTTATAAAACTCTCGATTCCCGAGACTGAGGAGAAAAAAAAGAGAGACAGGGTAGCGGAATATTTCCCGAGATCAACGAAACCAATTTTGTCAATTAACACAGATCGGTGAAATCTGTTGAAATTATTTGGAAACTTGAATAATCTATGAAATTTTTTAGACGATTATAATCATTGATTATCGTAGATTTTCTCGAGTTTTGAGTCGAAACTTATTGCGTGTGTTTTGGGGAAATATTTGAAATGTCAAAAGAAAGGAAACGATTGAATAACGAAAACCCAATTCAGATCATCTTCTGAAATCTCTCGGTATTATTTTAATTCCCTAAAAATTTGAATATTACCGAGACGTCATGCGAAATCTTGTAAAATCATTTTCAGTTTTACAAAGTTATTTGCAATCCCTTTAACAAACGATCACCAACTTTTCAACCAAGCCATTTTAACAAATTGTTCATTTGCATTGCATTCGTGGCGTTTGGCAAATTGTTATGCAACATTTTCCGCGGTAGGTACATACTTCACACGCATCGACATACATCGCAGTTGTTGAAGGGCTTGAGTATGATTCAAAGCTCTTTCTTCCACACGAGCGAACCGCCCTGCGTGGGAGTAATTGAATCTGACCATAGCTGGCGTGAAGCCTCTTTCGTGCCCGCGAGTACTTCCGTTCGAGAAGAATAACCGTATAAATCACCAACCACGCAATCAATTCGTATTATACTTCCGTCGTCATTCCTGAAACTTCCATATATGTATGTCAATGTATTAAGCTCGCTTGCGCCGATTTCCGTTTCCGGATTCGTCGCCGCAGTGCGTATGAAAGCGTACAAGTGGCGCCTGGAAGTTCGAAAACATGTACTGACAACGGTAAAGTAAACTTCTTCTTCTTCTTCTTTTTTTTTTTTTATTTTTCTTTCATATCGTACGACAAGGAAGGAAAGATGGCGATTGCGACGGGTGTGAAGTTTGGCAATCACACGAGTTGCGATTGCCAAGTTTTGGCCCGAGTCACACATGATAGTTTTTACATCAACCGAATGAAAAGTGGTGGACTGCGCATGCGCGAACCTATCTTTACGACACTCATTGTGAGATGAAATTGGCTACTTTCGACCCGCTAAACTGCGGCGGAAAGCCCGGATTGTCATGCAAGTGTGATGAAAATTGTTTTACATGATTGGAAAAAAAAAAAAACACTGATCAGTTCAATGGTATCATTGTTGATTCGTGCAGAAATGCCATTTGGTATTTGATTTAACGAAAAGTGTAAAATAGTTGGAAGAGTTATTTCGCGACTTTAACTATTACAATCTAATTTCTGATCGATTCAAATAATTAGATTGAATTTTTACCCATGCTGATCTGCACAGGGAAAACAAGTCTCCGTACACTGATTGTAAGAAAAATTTCATTCGTTATGGTAACTAGAAAAATTCAGTAAGACAGGTATCGTTAGAAAAAACTGTTTGAATATTGTTGGGATTACGAAAAACGATTCGTCAGTCGCCTGCAGTCCATTTTTCAATAGTGATCTCAGAATCTCCATTTGTTGGTTTGTCTCCTCAGTGCCCAAGATCGGGAAAGAAAAATTCTAAGAACTAATTCTTCTCCGAAAGACCCGAAACATTTGATCGTTCATTCATCCGTCCCCATAACCAATTCGTGTATAAAAAAAAAAAATTCCTGTAGTCATTAGGCACGTTGTATAAAATTAGCATTTGAGAATGTTATACCTTGATTACGCATTGACGGTTACATTTGTGATTCGTCCTGAGAAATTTTTTATGAGGTTGAGATCATATATCGGTATGTGCAATGCGTCAACCCAGAGTATTGGTCATAATTATGTAAACCGGTACATTTTTTTCGATCTACAAATTAGTTGAACAACACGCTCATAGCGTGGGTAAATTTTTAGCAAAACTGGTTTTCTCGAAAACTTGCGATTCTAACGGAATATATATAAATTCATTCAATTCGACAGTTTGCGAAGAGCTTGGTCCAAACATTTCTCACTCATTATCATGTACGATTAACGATAAGAAGTGAATTCAGTATACCGCATGAATCGTACTCTGTACAAAATGTGATGTAAAAAAAATTTACTATCGTACCCTCAATTGGTAAAACTCTCAGTACTGCATCGTAATACCCTCAATGATAAGCGTGGAGATAACGTGTCCTTATTGTTTACGTAATACTTGATCAAGAGGGAGGTTGGTGTACTACGAACGATGGTTTGTGTTTCAATCGGATGGCCGATCGGTTGGAATGGTTATTTATGAACATCCAAAGGTACATATTTCGGACCGGCTGGAATCCACCACCCTTTTACCTCACCCTTCACACCCAAATTCAAGGAATGTTTCGAGCCGAATACAGGAAATAATTCTGGACGAGATTCGATCGTAGATATCGAATCGAGCTGGAAGCCGATGTTATACCGACTCGAATGGAAACCTTTCGATCAGCACATTGTCAGTCTGAATCAACGATGTTACACGTGCCAATTTCTTGGTACATGTACCATTTTTTAGGGTCTCTTACCATGCACCAAGTAAATGTTGTCACCTTTCTAACATCGCTGATCTGAATAATAACTTGTGTCTTATACCGGTAAGGTTTTCTGCTTCGCTGTATTGTCACGTCCAATCACGACTTGTTTATTTTCTGGTCAGCTAAAAACTTGTCGTATAGTTTAAGCCATGTTTTGGTCCAACTTTCTATCCTCTGTCTCTTCATCAAAGAAAATTTTCAGTCACCTGAAGTACAATTAAAGATTTCAGTCAGATGTACGATTCAATCTAAGTTAATGGTCGACTTATATACGGTCAAATTGAATTTTAGGATTAATCCAAGTTTTTGAACATCCTAAAGTTAAGCTAAAGTGTTGAGTTATATTGAGGCCGACTGCAGTTTTTAATCTAGTAAAATAAATCAAAGTTTTGAATCTTAGGCTGAAGTGAACTTAAGTCTTCGATCTTATTACAAGCGTCGCATAAAGTCACAACAAAATCTTTCAAGCCGCTCGATTTGAATTGAATTTTTAACGTCGACTAAAGTTTACCTAAAATCTTGAATAATTCTTCATTGTTCTACAATAAAAATGTAACTTTGTTCGAACAGTTAGTAAGGTTATAACTTTAACTAACAATAAGGCTGATTAAATGCCTTTTTCTGGGCTAATGTGCCGCGATTCACTAACGAGTAAACAAAGTTGATAAAAATGACGGTGACTCGTAGCCTTTTGACCCGGGGATGCGACACGCGTTCAGCGACTTGGTGTTGTTCCAAGATCATTCGCTGATACGCGGTGGTTTCTATACAGTTTATAAGATCCAAGCGATGCTTACGTTCCTTGGTAAGGATGAAACTACCGCGGTTCACAGCAATCAGCTACGCTCTTGGTTATTCATTGAAATCCACGCGCGTGTTAAACCCTTAGCCTGTTTACTGTTTCTTCGCCGCGGCTAATTATCGGGTCCTTATGGTTGCCGACGCGCGGCGAGTTTGTGGATGTGCATTCACGATCATCCGCGGTTTATTGGGAAAAAACAAAATTTATAGCTGGTTTTACTATATTTAAAACGACTATAAAATGTAGTCCTTTTGTATAATAGGCTTCTCGATTACTTTCCTTTCACTATTTGAATATAATATGTTATTATTTACAAGCAGCAATATTTCAGAATACTTAATCCTTACAATTATCACAGCAAATTTGTTTATGCTAGTATTTTTTACACCTTTATAAGTGTGGCTAATCGTTCTGAAATAAATCATTACATGTATTATATATACTGGGAACTTTTTATTTTGATTTTTTTCTTCAACACCTGCCGTATTTTCTTGTCAATTAATTACGCAGGCGTGCAACGAAATCTTCCTTCAAGAAAAAAAGATTACAAATATGAAAGTTTAATATGCCGAATTGGTGTCTGCTTTCCATTTTTTTCTGTCACGAACACGTTACATGATATGATTTTTTTTTTCTTTATGTTATTGTTCGAAATTCAGAATTTGTTGTGTTTTGTTTTTGCATGTTCGAACTCATAGAAAGAGAAAATAAGATATCGGCTAACGTGGTTTTCACACCAATGCATGCGTAAAAAGTTATCCGAGTTCAACCACACTATATCGTGACAGTTTCAGGAAATTGAACACTCAATTGCGCGTGCGCCAATATTTTCATCCGTTTAGACAGGCTGGCCAACATCGCTTGCAGGTTTGCTTCGCTACGCGAACTGTCAATACGCATGGAATCGTTTCGATGTTATAATGACCTAAATGTGGATCGGATAGTCACGTTTCGACTACCTAAAATTCTCAATGCAACGTAACTCCGAATTACGAATTTTTACAGCCGTCTCACGACGAGTTGGTCAACCTGGCAAGCAGAGGAATACCTGCGCGAATCGTTTGAATCTACCAATTGAATCGGTTGATTTGGCGCATGCGCATTCGGTTATCGAGCTCCTCCCCTAAAGAAAAATATATAAACTTGGTTGTTGCGCATTATATGCGATTACCGTTGTTGCGTTCAGCCATTATCAAGTTTTTGCACTGGTACCAGCTGTACACGCGCGGTAAAAATTGAACATAACCTCAAAGCGTTATGGAACCTCGAAGGCGCGTATATGGTGGTTTAATGAGGTAGGTTCATTTATAACACTGCCATTAAATATTCCCACGGATGCGCGGCCACTGCGGGCTGCTACCGTAGGTACCTGCGAGGTCGGCGACCCTTCATCCCACCTCCCCCTCCCCCTCGGCCCTCCTCAACCTTCTCGCTTCCTCTTCAGATCCTAGGCCGAACCAACGCGCATAGATCTTGCCGATATGCTCTCGCAGGTCGATCTGTCAGTTCGCTGCAGATTAATCGCCTCCTCTTTCCGCATCGGGACAGGAAATACAACCGTTGGTTCGTTGGTTGGTTGGTTGGTTGATTGGTGGTCTGCAGGTGTATTATACACAGAGTACGTTTCGCCGTGTCGGGAGTTTCATCGGGCCATTAATATACGGGGTATCTACCGCTTGGAATTTTATGGAATGCCACGTGGTGTGAGAGAATTGAGGAATAGATCGGCGCCTCGCTTGTGTTTCGGTATTAATTTGTCAGTTCGTGACTTCATTTTCGCAGCAATTTATTTAGCTCGTCTTTTTCTTATCTGAATGTAAAGTAAGTCGAGCGTGTAAACTGGATTACTGGAATTAAGTCCTAGCCGTGTGTGTTGTAATATATTCAATTAGCTTATCTGATTTACCGTTGGAAAGGGTGTTTTAACTTTGACGCACAACGTTTTCACGAAGTCTCAGACAAGCTATCTCAAAATTTAATGCTGATTCTATTATCGGCCAGTCTTTTAAGCTTTTTCGCTTGTGTAAGATCAATGGGATATAAATTACCAATCGCTTATCCGAATTCAAAAGTTTCTCTCGTCGTTGTGATAAACTCCAGTGATTCCAGTTTACACCAAGCGTGAATTTACTCGGCTTCGAGCGCTTTCAAATCAATTACAAGTCTGACTACGGAAAATTATCCTCGATTAATTTCAGTTCAGATTTTAAGAAAATCTCAAATTCAATTTAAAACACATTTTAATCCGTGATGTTCAAATCAATTACAAATATCAATTATTCTACCAATATTAATTTCACGGATTTTTTTCTAAATCCGATTCGAGGAACGGAGCGTGTAAAGTGTATGGCATGTATATTGTAATCTATATCTACTTACGTCAAAGAGACACGTGAGGCACGCGACGCACGGACCTCAAAGCTCTGCCGGTAAAGAAGGGATCCCGGGTGAGGTCGAGGATGAGTTGGCGCCACGGCTCCTCTTCACCCCCACCCCGAAACCCATCCTGATAATGTCAACATCGTGACATCGGCGTTGCATCTTCTGTATAATCGCACACACAGCCCCAACATGCACAAGGCGCTCTACTTTTTTTTTTTTTTTTTTTTTTACAGATAAGTAGTTCCGGAAGGTCTTGTATGCATAACGTAGGCGTAGATACGTGTAGTAACCTGTTTGACTAACAATAAGGGGGCTATAAACAGTGCACGTCTATCTTTTAATGTATCCACGTAGTTTTCACAAATTTTGGGGTTATGTATATTATGATTTTGAAATTTCACGCTATATGTGCGGTGATGATAAAATACACTTGAAGATTTCGCGGGGCGTATTTTTTATAACGCAAAACGGCATTTATCTAATCTATGGGATTTAGAATTCACACGCGGTGTCGCAATTTAGGAAAATATACGGTCATGTTGGAGATTCTGTAACATACCAAGGCGATAATTAACGTCAATTTTTGTCTCCCGAGCGAAGATCTTCGTTCGAAATCTGCTGTGTCTTCGAATTTTATGACTACAAAATGTAAATATTCATTGAAATCATTGAAATTGTCTGTTTAAATCTTGAAAAAGATTTACCGGGTAATATTTATCGAGTTGTTTATTCTCTTTCTATCCTGACAAATTATTAAAACTACGAAAAATGTTTGAGAATATTTGTTATTTTTTGAAACCATTTGATGTCCGTAAAATTAGGTGAAGCCGTTGTAACTTTGAATCTGACGAACTTTAAACAAATTCATAACGGGAGAATAACAATATTTTTTGAGAAATGAAATACGTGTAATTCGTCGTACAGGATTTGAAACTCCAATACATAATATTCATTATATTCAATTTGTTTTTTCCAGAATGGATATTTTTTTAACAGATAGTCGATTTTTCGATAGCATTAGTGTAAATATTGAAAAAGCATTATTTTTACAACTACTTTTTACTGTCGTATAATTGACAGTCCCTCATCGACGTCTTACGATAGATTGAACAAAATACTTGAACGCTTGTGATGATATAACTGAAAAATATCAATTCCTACTTGACAAAATTCGAAGCACTGAATTTATCAGCAATAATTAACTGTAAAATCACAGAGTAAAAGTAAACAAGAAAAAGGAACACGAAACTCGCAATTACGTTGAGTATAATATCATTGATAGAAAGTCACTGTATTGCAATTGAAGTTTTGCATGAAATTTATAGAAAAATTTGATAACCCATCGTATTGTTTCGCTAAAATTTAAAATAAACTTTTTTATTCCCCTTCTGATCATCGCATCAATTTTTTCCACGGTACGAAGCTCCCTTAATTGCGTGTACAAACACCTCGTTGCATTAAAGCTGCAACAATAATTCTCTCGAGATGCTCACGCACGGTTTTATTACGCCACTTACTTATTATTATACGTACTATAACGCATACCTTTAATAGCTGTACTTTCATGCGAACCGAGGGATTTTTCGCTCGCGTAAATTATCATGGAAAGTAAAAAATTTCGCCCGAGTCTGCCGATCACGGTGTGTTGCGGTGCCGCGGTTCGCCCTTCGTTAACCTTTCTGGCCCTTGAGTAGGGCCGACTGGTTCCTTCTCGTTCACCTTCAGGGCGGTCCGGACGCCCGGCAGGTCCGAAGGGTCAAATTGAAATTGGGATGTAACGTGAATTTTGTGAAAAATTATTTTCAAATATTTCATCGTACCTACCGGCATGCGTTTGAAGCCGAATTATCACATGCTTCGTATAACTTACGCTGAAAAACGAAGCGGGTACTTATTTACAATAAATAAACGACCACGAGTACGCACACTGAGAAAAATTCAGTAAAACATGTATCGTTGAAAAAAACTGTTTGAATATTGTTGGAATTGCGAAAAACGAGGTACGCGTAAACATTTTGCGCTATCGTCGATTCTTTTTTGGTAATTGCAACGCAAAATCAGTTTCTGAGGTTTACTCTACTGTTTTGATTAAACAAGGGCTTAACCGTCAATTTGTCGTTGCACAAGCATTAAATTTTCGCAACAGTTGCAAGAAAATATAGCAACAGTGATCGCAATGAGAAAGAATATTAACGGATACTAGACTTTCCGGTAATAGCTAGAAAACTAATTTTCATTTTCTGCCTAGAACTACATTTCTCGATCGTGGTAAAAAATGAAAATAGTTTATTAGATAAATCAGTTGTTTAAGTTAACAACATTGTTTGAGTCAAATTTCTTTCACTAACAACTAGAATAAATATCGTCAAACGATAAATACTATTCAAATAATTGAAAAAACCCTTTTACTTACTTCCGAGTAAAATTTACCACTATCGTAAAAACGTAAATCAAATGAGGTGAATATCTTAGGGATTGAAAACCTCTCAATTGTCAAGTACAATTCGATTGTTTCAACTCTTTCAATCCCTTTCTTCCGACAATTTTGCTTCGCGTGGACTTCACCTCTGAAATATCGGGAACACACCTGCCTCTCACCGCATAAATAACGAAGGCAGGGTCTAAGGTACACATTAAATCGAGTACCTGCAGTATAACCTGTATAAAAGAATTATAAAAAGAAAGAAAGTGAAAAAATAAATAAATAAATAAAAAAAAAAAATAATAAAAAAAAATTCACAAGCACATACGTTTACTACACAAGACCGCCGACAGGAAGAATCTCGCCGAACGTAACGTGGCGTCTGTATTGAATCGCGTTTAACAGTATATGTGCCGAAGCAGCCTACCGGAACATAGTTGCGAGATGTGATCTCGCATCGGGCTGCAGACGTGTTCGGGTAGGGTTAGGTCTCCTATATATACGTATACACGCGATACAGGCGTATATGATCTTGAACGAGAGAGGAATGGACTTACACTTGTCCCATTTACGGTTACATTTGCGTTACGCAACGGAGATGCCGCTCGGCTAAGTAACAGCGTGGTCGTTGCACCGACCGAGGTGCGTATAGAGAGATACCTGCGCACAGTTACCTCGGCCCTTCGTACATGATACGAAAAATTACGAGAAAGAATCAAAATTTTTTTAATAATTTATCAGCAATTCTTTAGTATCTAGGTTTTTTCGGGTGTATTTAATGCAATTTAAGTAGGCAGACGAGGCGAGTCTGGATCAGATTCCCATACCGATGATTTTCGATCGATCGTACTAGAAAATGATTTTCGTATTGGTAAATTTATAATTCATTTCACAATTAATTTGTCTTAAGTTCTTGAGGGGGAACTCCAGTGAAATTTTGATTATATACAGAGTTTTTCGTTTTTCAAACGACTAGAAAAGATTTATGGATTGTAAAACCTTTTTCGAAGTCATTGATATCGTACAACTATATAGATTTTAGAGCGTTATTTGAAGTTGTGGTACCTAGTAGGGATGGTTTTCTACTCTTATTTAACATCATCGGTACAATTTGCTCGACATTTTTTAAACGGATTCGTGATTTTTTCCCTCTAACTTGTGATTCAGATGGCAGGTACGGGCCATTCGCTCTTCATCTGACAAGCAGACAGATTTATTGTGATGAAAAAATGAAAAAACTTTTTTCACCTACATTTACATTTCATACTCACGATGTAAACTAATTTTATTATGTCCGTATAAAAATTAAAGTGAAACATTTCTGTCGGTAACCATAATTTCATTTCTTTCGCTTATAAAAACCATAAGGAAGAAAAAAAAATCTATGTAGCTGCTGTGCTGGATAAAGAACTAACTCCCTCAGTAAATAGTCTACAAATTCCTAGCAATCGAAAATTTTTTGTACCGATTTTTCGTTTCACCGATTAACTTTCGTAATTGCGTATAAAACTGATGCGTATTATTCTTTTTTTATTTTCCAGGACGAATAAGTACCTGCAAAAGTCCTCGATAAGCCGAGTCTGCGCTGTCGGAGGATTTTTTATCAGTATACCTGTATTTTTGACTGGTAAGTTAAGTTCGATGTATTAGATATTATCATAATCGCAGTATAATTGGATGCGGTAATTCCTATCTTCACCGTGTGTATATTTGGTAAATTGATGGGGTCATAGGTATCCAGGCATACATAAAGACCCGCAGCATAAATAATTACACTTGGTTGAATGGCGGTGTGAAGACGATATTGTATTCGTGACGCGGAACGCGTAACGCGTAACGCGTGTTCAAACGTAAACGTGACTGAAAAATGAATGGGAATTAGTTAGCATGGTTGCTGCAGTAGAAACGGGATATATGTACATTTGCTTTTCTTTCTTTTCTTTATTTGTTTTTCATTTAATTTGAAGAAGAATCGGGAACATCACCTATATTTTCCAATATTCCGGTTTATTGATTATTAGATAAAAGCTGCCCTTTTAGATTCGTTTAACCATACTGTTGATCAATCAAATTATGCAAACAGTTTCACAAGATCTCTTGGACTTCTCTCCGATCGCTATGTAAGAATTAAATATACTTGGAAATCTCCGCGAAACTTCAAGGAATTCAAAAGATTTTATCTAGATTTCAGAAAACTTGCCAAAATTTCGTAAAATTTCCACGGCGTTGGCATGATTTTAATAAGGTTTTCTAAGATTTTATGGTAGACTTCAAATATTTCCCAACGTTCGGAAAATTTAATAGGATTTTCAATGTACGTGGGTATTACGAGCATATCGTCGAAACCACTTTAAAAATTATTAATCCCTCGGTTTAAGGTATTGCACGTATAATCCGAGAGAAAAATTCCATCTTCGCAACTGTACAATATCATTTCCTCTATAATTTGCTCACTTTTCTCTATATCCATTAATAACAAATATTCATACTAAAGTGTTTAGAGAACACGTAGTTAAATTTTAATTCTAGAAGAATTCCGTATAGGTATTTCCATCGGTTAATTATGATGTCGTAAATATAAAACCGTTATATGTAACCATCGAATGATCAATTACCGTCTATTCTTTTTCTTCTCCCCATGCAGGTATGATACTGTATACGTTTGTACAGTTTCATTCGACACCAGCGATAGTAACGTCGGTGTTTATCGGTCTTGGTATAATATTCTGCGGCTGTGCAATGGTCCATAACGTCTTCGTGTGGCAGAGGGTAAGTCTTACAATAATTTATCACCAATTTACCAATATATCAGTTCCCCTATAACCCCCCACCTCCCTCTGACCCAAGGTAAAGATCATATATCCCGAAGCGTGGCAGCGTTTAATCCGCAAAACGACGCCGCCGACGACCCGCTTAATAGATCCAACTATTATATCTCTATACCAAGAGGAAACGGTGAAACTTAACAGGCCGAATGAACGACTGCGCAAGCGTGAAATAACTCAACTCTATTGGTCGGGGAGATCACGCCGTGGCAATATTTTCATCCGCAAGACAGGGGAGCCAACTTGAGATGTCAAACTCTTCCGCGTCAAGTGGCAAATTGAAATTGTATCGTTTTCAATTAAAAAGCGGTCTAACAAACCTCCTTGATTCGCTACATCAACTATTTGAGATCAGTTTAACCCAAGAAATTTCTCATCGCTTATACGATCTTCGTTTGGCAGCTGTAGCTCGATTAGGCAGGCCGCGTGAAAAGACGAGATTTTGTCCGAAAAAGCTCGCGCATGCGCGGTAAAACGTTCAATCCGCCTGTTTCACCATTTCCTCTCGGTATGTATACAGTCTGTTTACATATCGCGTACTACGGCGTCTATGGCGCCATTGACGGTTAATCATTAATCCCGATTAAACATTACAGAAGTGTAAACCGTAACCTATAATATAAACTCAATGAAAAGGTGAAAGCCATGAAAACAGATAGAAGAAAATAAAAATCAATAACAACATCCTCCCAGCAATAATATTTATTCTTCTCGCAGGAGAAGACGAACGCGATCAAAGCGTTGGCCCGCGAACAGTGTGAGGCGGCTGCACAGCTGCAGAGGCAACAAATCCAGCAGCAGCAACAGCTACAGCAGCAACATCAGCATCACCAGCATCACCAGAAGCATCATCAGCATCAGGGACAGAGTCAGCATCACAGTCAAAGGGGGACTTTGAACCAGTCGGCTTTGAGTTCGGGGAGCCGAGGGGGCCAGAAAACGGTCGCAATCCCGCAGACTCACTCGACGGCCACGCTGCCCGGCACACACGGGAGCCGAGGTCATCCCTATCACCCCCATAACCATCACCATGCCTCGGTTACGCCCGCGGGGGCGCAGAGTCACCTTCAACAGATCGTCGCCGGCTCCCACAGGAACATAGCCACGCCCCCGACCCCCGGGAACCTCTCGCCACCAAGTCCGAGCCACAAACACAACAGGTCGCACGTTCTGGCGAGGGATGTCAGCGGTAGTGTCAGCCCCGGTCTTCCTACCGCGACCCTTGACCTCAGCAGCGCGGCGAACACGAACAGTCCTCACGAGCTGTCGACTCTCGTGTAGTAACGAAATCGAACGCGCCTTGAAATTTGACAAGGTTTTTTTTTGTTTTTTTTTCTCGTTTTTGTCTGAGAACGGCGTACGGAAACGATAATACGTAATTGATTGATTCGGTCGTTGAGAACTCGGTAAATGCCATTTCGAGATACTTTTTTTTCTTTTTTTTTGTTCGTGCAGCGCAATGGTTACCGTTAGAAATTTTTTTGTTCTACTCAATACCGAGGGAAAATTTTATACAACGAATTTTAATCGAAACAAAGACAAAGAATTTCGCAAAATTGATTACGAGTCTATATTGAAATCTTACACGATGCTAGTTTGTTAACTCTAACTGAGTGGTGAAAATTGTAGTTTTTGGAAATGGAAAATTTGCTACCTAAATGTGCAAGAAGTGTGAATGAAGAATTAATGCAACCGAATTTTTATTGGTAAACAATAAACATTTTTTTTTTTTATATAATTTAGAACGAAAATCTTAACTGATTTATTTCACTGATACAGTTTTTTGGCAGCATTTATAATATTACTACGGAAGAGAGCTGATTAACCTTGACGAGTGGCTATCGTAAGAGTCGCGTTTTGGTATAGCGTTTTCCGAGTGAATATAGGTTGATTAATTATTATTTTTCAATGTACAAAACCATTTGAAAGCAAGAGTGAAAGATGAACGAAATGACAGTTTACTCATTCGTCTAGTTGAATCGATCAATTATTTTTATGTAACACTGGTATGGCTTACGCATCGTTCTTTGTCTGCGTTCCGAGCGTAAAGTAATCGTTTTAGCTACAGTACAAGACAAAGCTTTGCAGCACGTAAAAGTGCACTTTCACGTACTAGTACTTAAAAGTGCTCTTTATTGTACTCCGTTAAAGAAAAGAACTTGCAAACCACACTCTTGTTACATAAAGTATCGTAGGCACCATGGAGGCAAAGTCTTTTTCAACTTGCGTATTTGGAATATACGTCTTCGGCTTGCGAACGCGTTCGCATACGATTCATATTGCAAACTTACGCTCAGCGTAAAAAGACCTACTTTGCCTCCTTAGTGTACAATCTACTATTATCTGTGCGGGTGTCTCTCACGAGGAATTCTATTTTAGACACGCTGCAAGTACATTTCGGCTAAGTTGTTTGCCTGCGAGCTATTAAACCATGATACAGTTGAACCTCTTAAGACCAAGGAATTGTACTGTGGTTACGGGGTATTTCATGGAATCTGGTAGAATCTGAAAAACTTGTAACTATCGGGGAATTTTTCATTTTATGAAAAAATCTAGAATTGTTACATTTTTCGAACGGTAAAATATTTTTTTCTCTAAATTCCAGTAGATACCCTCAGTGAATTTCTGTATTTGTAATATCAATACACCGTTCTTGATGTTAATTTGTGATTTATGAGTGTTATATCGGAGTGTTCAGAAAATTTGAAAACCCGTTGAACTTGTGAAATACCGTGAAACTCAGTTTCGAATGGTTTTTGGATCATCGATTTAATTGGAATTGAAATGGAATATCCCTATGTAAAATATCAACAAATTCAGAAAATTCTCAACATGCTGAAAGCTTGCAATGATCATTTGGTAGTCATTTTCATAACTTGCGTTTATTTTTCAACTTTATATCTTTGCACCTCCCTGGAGTTACTAGAGAATTAATAAAGCTCAAATAAAATGCTCGCAACATAATAAATTGTATATCTAATTGCATCTATCGTTGTTGAATGTTCTTCCTGGATTTCGAGAGATTTCGATGAAGAATGTCAAGTCCTGCCAGTCTTAGGAAAATCGTTTCTACTTTGACTGCATCAATGAACAGTAGTCGCGGCGTATTACGGATTCAGACTTTCACCTAATTATACTTCGAAAGCGTTGAATGAATTGGTGCAGCCACACTGCGTACGTTATCAAAAAATTCCCGCAAGAGAAACGCCAGTGTCTTCTAAACGTCTCTCATGCACGTATTAAAGTGTATATATAACCATATTACTTGCGTACTTTAGTATTTGTAGTATAGTATACATAGATTTAGGAACTTGAGCCGTGTCTTGCGATCTATCGCGTGTCTATTTTTGTTACACGTTACTTGAATGCCATTATTGTAGATATATACATATTTAAGACAATCGTAAATAGAAATATAAATACAAACGATCATTGCCACGAATCAAAAAAAAAAAAATTATCGAAAACCTAAAAACGCGAATTGAATTATTTGCTCGCACGTTGTCGGCGTGCAGACGATATATCGAGAGACCCACAATTAAATGTGGGAAAAACAGTCAGTGCCTTAGTAATACAAGTTTGACCTAAAGTTTTGTTCGACACAAACGTTCAAATACAAGCCGTAAAATGAGCGTCAAAATCGAACGGAAGGTTATTGGGGGCATTAGAATTTTTATCTCTTTTTTTATGTATAAAAAAAGACTTTTTAATGTGCTCCATTCATGAATTAAACGTTGCCTGCTGTATAAAAAAACACTTTGAGGGTACTACGATTACCGTTTTCCTCGATAAAAGTGATCGAATACGGCAGTTTCTCTGCAATGATGTTAGCATTTCAATATAAGTAATGATTACCACTCAATGATTATACGAGAGCGAGAATCGTAGTAACAAAACTACAGGCGATACCGATCATTTCCGTGATTGAAATGAATTGCGAAATTTGTTTCGCGGGAGACTTTTATTTCCTTTGTCGAAATGACGGAGTCGCTTGTTTTATTGTTTAACTTTTTAAGATTGTTTTCAACTCTTTGCTAACCCTGCAGAACGCATTTAGAAGCAAAGAGACGAAACTGCGTCATTATATCAGTTTTCAAATTGTGTAACGAAAGTGTAAATATGAGTTTAAGTGCCTTAGGCTTAACGAAGTCCGATTTAAATAATAATTTTCTGCAAAGGATATTTTGGTTCCCATTTTTTGCTATATTTTCGTCTATTTATAGTAGTGAACTGGGCAGGGTAAAAACGAAAAACAAAACAAAAATGAAAATATGTAAATTATACGATTATAACAAATAGTAACAAACAACCGTAATAAAAATACTTATAACAGTAATAAAAATAATAATAGTAGAAATCATTAATATAGGACGTATACGTTTTGCCATTCTGTAAGTAGTGTAGTTATAATTGATCTACCTATATATTTATACATGTATGTAGAATTTATATATTATATAGTAAGGAAGGAAAACAAATAAAGAATGAAGAAATAAATTATTGGGTCCATACACACATTAATGTACGGTACAAAAGTGTTTTAGCTTTCTGTACTATATATACAAAATACATATAATATAAATGAAATACAAGTTGAATTTGTGTATGTATACTCAGCTGTATAATGTAGTTAAGAGAAAATAAATTATTCTGAAATTTTATCACGTGCTATAACTAAGAGGAGAAAAAGTATGGAGTTGAAAATAAGAAGAAATTTGCGAAGTATAAATAAAATAATAAAATCCTCAGCAGATGTACTTCAGGTAAAAGCTGAGGGCACCCTACTCGTTTACATTCAACTGTAAATATTCCGACTAATCCGTAGAGACGTTGCTGAGTCACGCGAGAAACGTCACTTGTTCAATTCAAATTTTTATTTTACCCGTAATAAATCTTGTCCAATTTAAATTCTTCCTTTATCTCTCGGCCTTGACGCTCTGCGTTCACGACTCTGTAGGACTATTACCGGAGTGCCCAAAACTAATCGTTTTAACGCTTCACCGTGTACCTAAACCTCCGGAACTTTATTCCGTGGCTAATTGTAAGGGGATGTCAGGATTTCGAATGACGAAGTCTGAAACGAAGGACAAGGTCACTTTCTTTCAGTTTTCCGAGTTATTCGAATTTAACTCGTTGTTTCACCAACAAATTTGATCATTTGCTGCGAAACATAGTCCTTTCTTACAAATATATAAACAATTCTTGAGAACTAAACAAGTGGAATGTGTCAAGTTTTTATTCCCGGAATTTTGTTTAGAATTATTAAAACTAAAGTCCACCTCATTCGATTTGTGGCGAGCTAATGTCTACATCTCCGGATGTATATTCTATTACATCGAGCTACTTTGTGTTTAAGAAAAATAACATCTTTCGTTTACTGTCGAATGCTTATCATCATTCTCAGGAGCTTATTTTTTAAACAAATAAAATAATTTTTTATTCATGCAATTGACCATTTCAAAGTTGAAGACTATCGTAAGTACAAAAAGAAAACTTATCTCGGAATCGATTTGTACGATCATTTCTAGACTAATTGGACCCTCAGGAACACAAAAAAGACATCAAAGATAGCAAAGGACCAGCAGCAAAGGAATTTGGAAGGAAATCTGTCGTTTTTCGAGTGTAACTCTTCATCCGTTGCTCACAGCTTATTCGGAATTCGCGCAATCGATTCCTCTCGCAAAATTACGTCGATATAGTGCATCAAAGAATTGTTTCAAGTATCATCCGAAATCGTCAAAATTTTCAGCAAAAATCCAAAGTGGTTAGCATTACTTCTTTCGTGATTTTCGGAGCAAAAAATTCCTAGTCTTATTAGTATTTCTTCTGTTACTACATGCGAAAAACAAATATTCGGTACCTGGGAAATCCTAATCTTAACTATTCAAAATCGGTTATAGTCGGATAATTTTTCTTTAAATATAATTATATGTTATTAATAACATGTAGGTATTTATGTGTTTCAGTGGAAAGCTACATTTTTGTTTAAGTTAACGAGTATCCGACGAAACATCATCGCGCAATTCTTCCAAAGAACGTTAGTTTAGGCTTCGTAATTTGATAAGAAAAATTAGAGACTAAGAATTGTAGAAGCTACTCAGAAAATTATACGTATTCAATCAACAAACGTATTAATTGCATCTTCCATGATTTCATTCAATCTTTGTCGAAATTTGTCCAACGCGCAGAAAATCTGATGGTACAAGGAATTCACCGAAAAATGTGACAGTGCCTAAGCTGCTAAATAAAATGCCGTACCATGTGTTCAGTTGCCCGCAGACAGGCGTTTACCATTTGTGGGTGTATGTTGGGTTGCCTATTGTAAGGCGTGTTTATAAGCTCGCCTACGAATAGGCATTCCGAGTTCACTCGAGTATGTTAAGTTGTCCTTATAAAGGCACTCATCGTCAGTACAAACTAAGCTGTACGTTTGATTCTCGACTCTTGTGCTGGAGCTGTTATTTACTTCTCTACAACTTGTAGAATTTACTACGGGATGGAAATACAAACAACGTAGCTACCATTTAAAATGCTCTTGCAAAGAACGAGGTCGGTGGTTTGTCCATAGCAGGAAGATGCGGTGGTTCTTCCTGGAGTTACAGCGGTCTGATAATCCTGAGTGCATGTACGTATGTTTCGACATGAATTGATATACAAATTGACAAACCACAAGTGAGAGAGTTTATTTCATCAATATTCGCTCTTACGCTGTGGTAAAGTTCACCTCCGCAATCCATATAAAAAGAACGAACCGTAAATGCTGCTAAATATTTATTACTACCCCAAAAATGTTCCGCGAGATGGTAAGACCAGTACACGATCGAGGTGGCGCCTTCACGGTATCGCGTTGAAAATTCAATGCACCCCTTGGGCTTCAAATGAAGCGCATTTAAAATTTGTTAGCGAGTCTTGTAGAATGATTAGCGGCGATTCATTTAGTCATTAGAGCGGTCGAATAATCAGATTAACGATTTTACAACGTGGTATGTGCATGTTACTTCGATTAACACAAATTGATGCATTTTCGGAGACAAGTCAAGAGATTGCAAACATTAACTTAGATCAGATCCACATGGAACACTCCATCTATTAGAGATCCATACAGAATCCACAGCTCCACCAAAGTTCCACATCGATGGTCGATCTCTAATAGACATCTACAATACCTATGTTCATATTAAAGCCGGTGATGGATATTCATAGGATGTCTATCAATTTCCATGCACATAAGTCGAGGTACTATAGACATTACAGACAACCGTATCTGAAAGTGAACTTGACCTCGTGGTTTGAATGTTGTGAAAGGATCTTGAATATATAGGTCTTGTATTAACAACAAATATTTTTTGTTTATACAAGATCTGTATATCTGAGATCCTTCCACAACATTATAGACAACCACCAAAGGATGTCCATTGGAGGTGCAATTTCATCTCCACAAAATTCTTGAGAACTTTAATGGAGATCCGTATAGATATCTACTAGAGTTCTACTAGATGTGTAACAAGCGGTCATTGAGATCTTTTATAGAGCTCTATTGTATGTCATTCCGGTTGAAACGAAGAGAAGAATAGAGGTATTGCATATCAATCATACGGATGCCCATGGTATGTCCATTAGACGTAAATGTTCCGTATGGGGATATGATGAATAAAAATTTCAGTTATCGTGATAATTTCATGCCAAAAACATAATTACAGGTGGGTATCAAAACATTCTGTTAAACTGAATTCTTATACCGGTTTAATCAGAAATTATTTATCCACACGAGATCTACATGAAAACCTTTACTGAAACGCGTAGGAGCCATAATTCATTCCGAGATTATCAAATGCAGTTACATGTTTCGAAAACTGGATGCCTTTATCGTGCTTATTCTTATTTACTTATTTTTTATACCGCGGTTTGCAATATGAGAAATAATGTATCGGATATAACGAAATTTTATTATACATGTGTAATGTAATGCTAATTTCTGTGACCCTCAGATGAGGACTCACCGTTGACACTTTGGCGCGATTCTCTAATTATTCTGAACTACTAAATTACAACAAAATGATATACGTTGGGAGCCAGGCGCTTCAGCGTCGAATTTCAAACAACAATACGAAATAATACGATAAATAACTTGAGAACCCGTTATACGCCTGGCTAGGCTCAAGTAATCACACGAACTGGTAGAGATGCGGTATTCAAGGCAGCTTACGATAATTAAAAAATTAAAGAAATAAAGGATAAAGTCAAGTCAGAAAAGTTAACAGGTCAATCAGTCGATTATATTGTTGACTAGGCTCACACATTCGAGTCAGTCAAGTTAGATTACAAACGATAACAAGGATCAATAAGTCAGCAAAAATGGTTCACCAGATTTTCGATGGAATAAAATCAAAACGGTAGCTTTAAACAAAAGACGATAGTTAACAGAGAGAGTTGAGCGCAGGTCGGGTGAGGCGATATGACGCAAGAATTTACTTATGACTACACGTCACTGGCGGACGAGATTTTACGCAATTTCCAAAGAATGACACTACGAGAATTATTATTTTGTTAATCTAAAGCCAGAACTTTACTGTAAATAGATAGATAACCAAGTGACGATAGCACGGAAGATAGCAACAAAAGAGTGAGACAGACTTTACCATAGATTTTAACTCATAAGAAAGATTGACGTTAATTAATAATTTACGAAATCGGTAGTTTAGACGAGAGAATAGGAATTACTGTAAATTGCGAGAGACAATTGACAAGTGCTATCACTAGATAATCAAATCCATAACTTACAATACTTGAAAGAATCGCGATTCAATTTACAGAGGGATTATAAAATATAATTTACGAAAGAACAGAAAATTGCGAGAGTGAGAAATTCAGAGAAGGGTTTGAACGATGAAGAAATACACCTTATTATGATAAAATCAGCGATGATACGCAGAACTTAAATTAACAAATAAGTACGGTATTGCAGAGAAATACAAAGAAAGAATAGCAAGTATGTAAACACAGTACAGAATTGCCAATGGCGATAGAACAAGTACGGTAGTACTTAGCGGCTTAATCTACGCTCAATAGTACACGATAGTAAATAAAATATAACAGGCTATACAAGGAATAAACTATAATGAGCACTACTAGCACAAAACGTCAAGGAGAAAGCAAAGTAAAGATAGCTCAAGATACGATGGAAATTACAGAAGCAGATTAATAGAAATTTACAGATAATCAGTGAGAAATTCACAAATACGAAAGAAATACTTATTCGGTAGTTACGAGGTCGCTCAAAGATACGGAATTAATTAATTATTGAAAGCATGCAGTCACACGACGGCTCAACGCAACTTAAATCCGTGGACCATGATTCACACCGAAACTGGCATCGCTCGATGCAACCAAGAAAAGATAAATAGGATAAGAAAGAAAATATAAATTATGAGCAACTTCGTAACTATACAATAAAAAGGCAGAGGTCTTACCTTACAATTAGCTGGTGACTCCAGACCCTCCAGGCACACAAGCACTGATTCTAATTTGAGATAAACTAATCGGTAGCAAAGAAAAGGGTAAGAAGGAAGGTAATCAAAAGAAAGGAAAGAAGCTAAACGATAGTGGAACCGCGAGAAAACGGTAGCGATAGAACAAATGACAGCGATAGGGGTAAAGGAAGAAGGAAAGGTAACCGAAGGAAATCAAAACAAGAGCAAGGTAGCAGCGAAGCTGTCTCCCGGCGGGTTGAACTTAGAATGCGCAGATTTCAGAATCCGGATCACCGATCTCGCCGGTGACGTCACGTAATTCTCCTTCTACTTGATTGGTCGTTCGTCCCCCACCACAATTGGGTCATCCCCCTTGTGGCGAGTATCGGTTACGATTACGTCGCACATTTTCGAAGATTACTGATAGATGACACGTAATGTCCTGCCCGTGATAAAAAAAAAAAATGGGTGCGTGTACTTATGTACGCGCGTGAGAAGTTATACTTCTTTGGCATCATTAAAAAACAATAAAACAAATAACGGATGTCTTACATTATATTTAAATAATCTATTAAATTTTTGTCACGAACTTTTTATTAAATGTTCTATTAAATTTATTTCTTTATTTTGTAAATATTAAAAAACCAGTAATAAATATTCAACATTGATAATTTAATAATATTTAGTATTAATTATATTAAATAATGATATTTTGATTTATATCAATAAATAATACATACGGATAATTAACCTCAATTATATTGGAGCACTTGAAAAAGTATTTTAGCACAATTTTTTCACTAATATTCACAAATTTTTCGAGACTTAATGAATTCGGTTGAGTGGGCAACTTGAATAATACATACGGATAACTAACCTCAATTATATTGGAGCACTTTAAAAAGTATTTTAGCACAATTTTTTCACTAATATTCACAAATTTTTCGAGACTTAATGAATTCGGTTGAGTGGGCAACTTGAATAATACATACGGATAACTAACCTCAATTATATTGGAGCACTTTAAAAAGTATTTTAGCACAATTTTTTCACTAATATTCACAAATTTTTCGAGACTTAATGAATTCGGTTGAGTGGGCAACTTCATCCTGTTAATTTTGTGTTACAGTGATGCGCGCGCATCTTGAAATTGAATTCGGTTGAGTGAGCAACTTCATCCTGTTAATTTTGTGTTACAATTTTGTGTTACAGTGATGCGCGCGCATCTTGAAATTTCACTCTCATCAGTTTTTCATAACGCGCCTAAAGAAGTATAACTTCAAAAATATGTGTTGGGTTTAACGGATCCAAATTTTATTCCTCGGAAATGAATTTTTTTTTTTGATACGTTTACAGGAAAAGGGTTAGCGAATTGATGAAAAGTTCAGAAATATTTCACAAGAATTCCGTGTATCTCGGTGAACCTCGATTACAGACATTGAATGAAGCGAAGGTTCGAACAGCCAAAGTTGTTATTATAGTATCAAACGTTGGTATTGGGACGATGAACAGATGAATGTTGTGGAAATATAATTGTAAACAAATTTTGAGTTTGAATGTGCGATAAGGAATACTTAATTATTGCATACAGGATGATACGAGAAGCCGACAATGACAAAGACATTACTCTGAACGACTGGTTTTGAGTATGTTATGAATCACCAATATTAGGGTTGTCACTGATCTTGTATTGTAAAATTACCTGATTTTTCAAGTTTTCCTGATTTGCCCGTGATTTACCAGGTGAAACAAGAATCTCCGACGTTTTTAAAATTTTACACGTTTTATGGAATGGCAACACTGATCATATATAATTTATACTTACTTTAGTATCTGAAGTTGTACATAAGTTGGCGTCCTCAGTATCCGATAAGTTCGTTCGATCTTTTGATCGTCATTTAAATCGTACTATTTGAAAGTTAGAAAATATATTTAGACTCAGGACGGTCAATTTTCCGCGCCAAATCGGTAAAGTGTCGAAAATCGAAGGGTATTCAACAGAAACGCATTATATAAACTTTCGTTTTACAGACGTTCTAACATCAAAGGTTTTTGAATCTTCTATTATAGTTATGTTCCGTAGCAGATGCAAATACACCAACACATCTTCGCGATGGTTTTTCTTCCTAGTTTAACGAAACTCTGCAGGATCATACCTAAGCGAAAAATATTCGTAAACCGCGATAATTAGAGTCAACTTTAGAATTTACTCTCATTTGATTCGAGTTAATTATGCACGAGTTTCACGTCGCAGAAAATGATTTCTGGAATTGCGGAAATTTTTATTAGTGTCTTAAAACAAGATGAATAGCAGAATGAAATCAGATTTCTGTATTATTGGACACCTAATATTGATTATATTTAACAAAATTGAATCTCGGAGAAAAATCAACCAAAAATGAACTCCACAAAGTTCAAACTTAAAAAAAATTCGATTAATTTGTTATTATAAAATTGCAATAGCTTTTTTTTTGAATTGAGATTTAGGGTATAGTTAATACGTTATAATCTATCAAAACTTTGGTTAATATTTCAAGCAGCTAGATAATATCCAACAACGGTTAATTCTCAACATATCGTGGTAAAATAGGATTTTACATAATTAACCTCATTACATTGGAACGCGATTATTATTATCGACCTGTGAACAACTTTCGATGGATTTTCTTATTTCGTAATGTTATAATGAGAACTCGTAGGAAATTTATGTCAACTTTTGAATGAAAGTTCAGTAAATACACATTGTGGATAAGATGAAACGGGTTTGTAGTAATAATCGAAATGAATAAGACGTTTGCTGTCCAAATATATATTATAGTGTATATTACGTATACAGTCTAACTTAACTAAAATAAAAGCGATAATATACAACGCCGATATATACAAACTAAAAGTATAAAGTAAAGACGTACTAGTATATTAGTATAACGTGTAATACCTTATAAGATAGGATTAGTAATAAAGAGATAAATGAGAAAGAAAGAGAGAGAGAGAGAGAGAGAGAGAGAGAGAGAGAGAGAGAGAGAGAGAGAGAGAGAGAGAGACAGAGAGAGAGTAAATATTAGCAAATAAAATAGAAAAAGATACACTCGTATTTAATCATATATTATAACTAATTGATTACATAGTATAGTAAATTATTAACGTAATAAAAACAAAAGAGAGCTGAAAGTTCGAGTTATGATATCATTATGTAGACACACCCCATAACCAAAACCGGACCGCCGTTAAACAATCAGCACTTTGAGAAACTCGAACAATATAATATGTATAAGTATTCCGTGTCCAATTATTCCCCAGTCGTTAAACTCATCGGACCCATAATCTTCCGCACATCGTTGCATTCACATAACACATATTTGTATAATAGTTGTTCCATTTCACAGAAATCGCACAATTTTTATTACGTTATTGTTATACCGTGCACAGTTCTTGGTGTACGTTTACTTATTCTCTCCGTCATGTACTACGCATTCATACGTAAGTGCGCATGCAAAACGCATACGTGTTTATAGGTATACATGTAAGCAGTATACTGCGATGTGAGAAACAGCGGAACACTTTAATTACAAACGAATCTCACCTCCTATAAATTTTATAATCTCGCTGCGCTATACGCTACTGTATAAAATACCCTGCAATGTGTGTGCAATTCCGGTTTACATTTTTTATATCGATGCATCACCGAATCACGTATTGAAGAATAGAATCGCGGAGCACAACCTCGCGATCTTTGAAGGAAGCCCTCTTTGTCCGAATCGTGTATATTGTCAGTGTACAGGAACCCGTTAGTTTAGGAGCAGCGAACTTGACAATTAATCATTTGTCCTCTGTATTTTTCATTGCATTATTTTTCGTATCCTACATTTTCTCATCGCCGCGAAGTTGGCATCAAGATAAACCGTCTATACGCGCAGAACCGCGTTCTGGTTCTCTCGAGCATTAATAAACCAAGAAATCGGATCAATACGTCAATTTCTATCACATTCTGGACGCGAATTGCGCTGCTCCCTGAAAACCCCGTTATATAACTAAATAAATTACGCTATACCATAAGTGCAACAATATGCAAAGTGATTTCTTAACGATCGCATGGTCCATCGTCTGCTAAAATTTAATGCGCACGCGCTGAAATTCGTGAACGGCTGTTCGCCAGGGTGACCAACCATAATAAACGTAACATCAAACGTTTTGACCATGGCCGCTGGCAGTTGTGCAAATTTTTCAGGTTACGCATGTCGCGTCGAACCGTTTAAATTTATGACGGTTGGTCACCCTGACAAACGGCCGCTCTCGGATTGTCGCGCGTGCGCAGTGCGGTAGTTGGGAATTCACTCTGTATAGGTTACACACACTATCAATTCTAAGCATAAATATACACCTACCCTACTGCACTATGTATTTATATATCATACAACGTCTCGGCGGTGCACGCATCGGCGAATCCCCGGATTTCGTTAATAAACTCTCGATATTCTACAAGCATCGAGTTTCGCACTGACGAGAAAATTTGTCCTTCGAAAAGCCACTAGATCGTGGTTCCGTATGGAGATTCGTCTGTTACGCATACACGTGCAACTATGTGTACGTATAGTTGCCGCGTAGTAAAAAATAGTAAATTCGTACCGCAAAGCTTGGAGAGTCTGTTATATTTATAGCTATCACGCGATCGGTTGATTGTCCATTTTCACTCCTAAATCTTTCAATCGAGTCTGATCGAGCTCTGATACAACGCGATTAATACCTGTTCAGAGAGTGGCACGCCTGCATAGCCTCACGAAACGTGCGCGACGCAATAATTCCGCTGACGTTTATTTCGAGATCATTTCTTCTACGTCTTTTTTTTTTTTTTCATTGTTCGTTGCACTGCACTATTGTTCACAATTTATTTATTATTTACACTCGTTCGCCTGTTAATAGCAGCTGTGCTAATAATCCAACTGAGGCGATAGGATGCTGTCTGATAGTGCTTCGCTCGGTGTTCCGTCGCTCGAATTCACCGAGAAAGCTCGCGCTGGCGCTCGGCGTTGCCTGAGGACAGATGGGTCGAAGTTCGGATGCCGTCTTGCGTGCTTGCTGTAACAAAAAATTCAACGATGACGATCCGAATAATGTGAATAACGATTGTACGCAATGGCGTAAGAATGAGGGAGAGAGAGAGAGAGAGAGAGAGAGAGAGAGAAAATATTTTGTTGGTTTAATTACGAAGCGAACGGGTAAAAATACGACCGAGGCATTTTTATCATGGCCGCAATATCGGAATATAGGCAGTTTAGATATTCGTTTGATGAATGTATACCTGTATCGCAGCTGCATATATATATATATATATATATATATATATATAAGTTTATAAAACCTGTATTTATTCATTGCTTTTTTTCTAACAAAGAAATAATGGCTATAAAAGTGTTGCAATGAACTTGGCCACCTTTATTGAACAAAAATTTTATCAAGTATTTTATATTCTTTGCGTCCCTGTTCTCTTATAGCCGTTATAACGTTATAACGTTGAATTTTGATACGTAACCGCAGTTGAATTTATAGTGATTCTTAAACAGACTGTTATTGCTGTTTGTTTGGTTTTTTTTTTTCAATCAATAGAGTTTTGTTTACTGATATTGCGCCAAAAATACAGAACAAAATAAAAATATGACCAAAGGGAGAAATTGCTTACAGATGTTACGTACAGTATGCTAAGAAACGGGTTTACCGAAACCGAGTTAGTCGATTTGTGCGTCAGTTTAAACAAAGTAAATTTGAATTTAGTAAACCTGCAGTTCAGGGCAATGAATTTTTATCAGACTGAATTAAACATTTTGTTCTATCAACAATAATAACCTGCAGTAGGCAATTCTCGGAATTATTTTAAGTCAGATAAGTGTGTAAAATTTGAACACTTGCCAAACTGTGCACGAAAACTTTTGCAAAGAAAGACGTTTACGGTATTCAAAGTTAACAAAAAAAAAAAAACTTTTAAGCCTACGAAAATTATCCGCAAAATACCTACAGATAATATCTGCAAATATCTCTGCGAATTTAATAGAAATTTTTATTTGTCAAGTACACAATATCAATTCACAGACATCTGCAAAAACATTTTGCGAAATTGTACAAATGAAACAACACGTTGCGGAATATATTTGCATGGCAGGCATCACGTATTCAACGAAGTAAAAAAATCATTTTTGTAAAGAAAAAAAATCGCCTGATTGTCGACGGGATGCCGCAAGATGTGGCAAAACGTATTCTTGCTGCATACTCTTTGCACTCGTAGCGAGTGCGCGATCAAAAATTTTGTTAAAACTTTTCTGTACAACGTATCGCTTTCCAAAGAGATACGAATGTATTTTACATTTTCTCGTAACTATACTTTATATAGTTAAAAAAAAAAGAAAAAAAGAAAGAAAGCGAAGAAAGAAACAAGAAATAATAGAACTCGAATCGGCATAAATTTTGTGCACACGTATTTGGGAAGGAATATTTTCAAGATATCCAAGTATAATTAACGAGGCTTCGTTCGGCTGTTGCAAATTCTGCGATTACGTTACACTTGCAAGAAGTCATTGTGCCGTGCAGCAAGAATTGCCTGGCTCGAGTTTTTCGCCGGGAATAAAGAGTGACGTGATGTAGAACTCAATTCCCACGTTAAAGAATAACAGTGGGATATTTTACGTGTAATTCATTTCTTATACCTGAGATGATCGCTCCGCATGAACCTCTTGTTGCACACTGGACATGAGAAATTCTTTTCGCCGGTGTGAGTTCGCATGTGTCTCGCGAGTTCGTCGCTTCGGGCGAATCTCTTTCCGCATCCCGACCATCCGCATGGAAACGGCCGTTCACCTGAAACACCGAAATGTAATGGTTAAAAATACGGTGAGTTACAGTCTTGCGGCGGGTAAAACGGTGCGATTCATTTCATTATACCGAATTGTTCGTCTCGCATTTCTTGCACGGAAATATGAAACGCGTATACGTTCGCAGATAAATACAGCAATCGAATTCGCACCGAGTTCTGGCTCGACGCCAGGCGTCGCGGCGTCGAAGCTTGTATCACAGTGAAACGGGATTCACGCAGAGATGGAGGAAAACGGGGAACGACGGCTTTTCGGAGTAAGGGTAAACAGATTAAATTGAATTAGCATCCGTACGAGACGTAAAGACGCAAATTAAATTCACCGGATGGTTTGATTGACAGTTTTTTTTATATACAATTCTCTTCAAAAGAAGAAAAACAATTTTCAACCGATTTCGATTGCCGGTTCTGCGTATTCCGTAACAGTGTTTTTTATTTACCCGTAACGTTAGGAGCTACACGCAATTTAATTACGTTCAATAGGGTAATGTGATTGAGTATTATGCCGATAATTTGGCATAAGTATTTAGCTTTACAAGGAAATGGATAAGATTTTCGTCGGTGGGTTTCCTCTGCTTAATTTTGATCAACGCTCTGTAGAAGCTTTGAGTGGACCAAGTCACCTCTGGTCTTGGATATTTTTACCCATTCTTTCATCTGGATCGTTCAAAGAATATGAAGTTCATTGAGATGCCTGCGATGGAAACAAGTCGTGCAAAGATTCTTTTTTCATCAAACTTTGTTGCTGATGCGATAAAAATATTACAAGATTATCGAAAGAGCACGATGTCAACCGGCCAAGTCATTTTTTCAATCGTATATTTAACGGTTAATTTTTTAATCATTTTTAAAACGCCCTGGATTATTGAAAAATTCCAACACCGGTTTATTTACTTTTTGGAGAAATGACAAAATCAGCAGAATGATATCGCAGTGATGAAATTAAGTTTTCCTAAACGGTCCATCTTCCATACTGAAAGCTGAATTTGTCAATAAAAGTATAAACTTTACTAACAAATTTAATTCAGCAATGTTTTTTTCGAGAAGTGCTGAGTTTTAATTGTTTTTGACGACAGAATCGATATCCGGAAGGCAAAATTCAATCCTTATCATTTGTATCTCATAATGGAAAATGGTTACGAAAACTGAGAGCTCTTCGTTTAATTTTAGTATCCTCAAAGTTAGCTGCTAAAAGTATGAAAAAATTGTGAAAGCCTGCACGAAGCGGTACATACAATGGATGAACAAGGAGTACACGACAATATCTGAGTAGAAGAGGGTGACGAACCAGCTAAAATACCTTTTGCAAATAAAATGCAGAGCTGCTGCAGTTTTATGCAGGTGACTGCGGATACATAGGATAATACATTTTCCCGCAGACTGCATCTCGGTCCTTTCTAAAGATTCAAAACAAGCTACTTGCAAGTTTTGCGGTGAAAATTACTGCCGCAGGTACATTTACCCCGCTTTTGCACCGCCTGCAACAAACCTTGTATAACTATGAGGCATTCCGTGCCAACATCGTCATTTTTCCAGAGTCTTGTCCCGACACCTTTATTGATTTAAAAATTATTTCGATTCAATCATTTTTGCCTACGTTTTTACAAGTGCAACAACTGTTTCCACTGTTCATATAATAAATTCCGGAGAAAATTTTATCCGGTAAGCATACAAATGTACCCGTTGTATCTCACGTCTTGTTTTCAACACGAATGAATAGTTCACTGATCGTAAGACAAAGAATCCGTCCGAGAAATGAAATTGTGGTACAAAATATAGTTTTATTTACTAAGAACATTATTTTTAACGATAAATGAAAAGAAAATATTGCCACCTTTAACAAGTGTCTATTAAACGTACTTAGAAAATATTAGATAACAGATTTCTGAAAATTTAAGAAACAAATAAGGACAATTCTCGGAGTTAAAACTTCAATGACACGAATGAGAAAGGGGATCAGGATTCGAGATGGTCAGGGTCAGACGTTCAACGAGTTGGCACGGAACGCCTCATACATATATGTTGCACTCTCCAAAGCGGAGCGAAGTGCACGTACCGCTTAGAGTGTGGGCGGAGAAAAGTTACAGCGCGCGTTATGTGAATAAGCTTTGCATGGCAGCGATTTAATCCGACCTCCTTAGACTGCGGTGGAGATGCGAGATGAGGATTCAAATTTAAGAAAGCGTGAAAATCGAAACATTACACACCAAAGCCTTCTGCGAGTGCAGAAGTGCAACGCGTTGGTAATTCAAGGTCGAAATGGAGAAAGTCTGGGACGGACTCAAAGTTCCGAATTTGAAAAGTTCCGAAGGCGCAGAATTCCGAACTTTTTCGCGACGAAACTTAAAGTAAAGAAACAAAACTTCGAGGAATCGTCAAAGTTTCGAATGATCAGAAAACCGACGGCTCAAAGTTCCGAAATGCAAGATTCCGAAAAGTAAAGTTATGATAGAGCAAAATTCCGAAAAGCAAAAATTCCAATTGAACAACAAACTTGAGACAAAGTTTATTGAAAATTTTATGTACTAAAAGTTCGGTTCGCAGCATTTTTAATGTTTCATTAACCATTAACTATATATTTAGCAATAACCATGTTAAAGAAAGTTTGACGCGCTATAAATAAAGACCTATGCATTATACAGAAAAAAGTTTCTAATAAATGTTATAGGAAATTTTATCATCCACAAAATCTATTGTTACTACATTTTTGTCGAGTGCGGGTAAAAAATCAGGAAAACCAAAAATCAGAATGGTCTGCATGAAAACAGTCTCACGATAGCTCATTTTACTCCTTATTCTTTTCTCACTTTCGGAATTTTGTCTTTTCGGTATTTTGTCCTGTCGGAATTCCGCCTTTTCGGAACTTTGAGCGTCGGATTTTCGACCATTCGAAAGTTTGATGTTTCGTCAAAGTTTTGTTTTTTTACTTTAAGTTTCGCCGCGAAAACATTCGGGATTCTGCGCTTTCGGAACTTTGACACCGCCCCGAAAGCCTGAGCACAGGAAAATTTGTATCTTTAATATACCATTTTTATCTATGAAAAACAACTAAAGCTACTTCACGCTGAGAATCAAGAATATTGTTGAGTCGGGTCAGTTTTAGCTCATAAATATTATAGCTAGACTAACAGATTTAAATTTCAGTTGGAATCGTCGTTGATGTTTTGCATTTGTTGGTTGGATAATGTGAAACATTGTGAAAAAAACTGAAAACTCCAAACTCAAATAAAAAATTCAGTTGTTGATAATTTTGAAAAATTATTCGTAGACCGAAGCTCGTGTTCTTTTATGGAAATGAATTCTATATCGGATCGCATAGAGTGAGATTTTGATAAAATTGTGTATTTTTAAATCAAGCATAAATTTATTCATTATAATGTACAATAATTTTAAATATGACGTTTTTTTTTTTTAATCAACTGAAAAACGGAGAAAAAGATTTGTCGCAGGCGACTCGTCGGGAATTCATCACAATCAAAATGAACATGTTTATCAGTGACACCTTTAGTGGAAAATCGTGGGTTGGAAAGAAAGAAATTCTCTTCGAACAGGTATTATTTGAATTAAAGGCACACAGTCAGACCTCATCCGTCTCATTTCATCTCTCCGTCTACGGTTGGTGTACAATTTCAGTAATATATTCACGTGGACGAGCAATATAGTCACGTGTATAGTCGGTATCACAAATCCGCGATTTAAGTCGCCATATTGGATTGGGGCCACGTGATGCAATTATCAGAGACGCCTGTATTATTGATTGAAACTAAACTAAAACTGTTGATAACAGATTTCCCACTGAGAAAAATTTCATTCGTTACAGTAACTAGAAAAATTGAGTAAAACAGGTATCGTTGCAAAAACTGTTTGAATATTGTTGGAATTCCGAAAAACGAGGTCAATGAAATCAATGAAAAATAATAATCGAAAATAAACATATATACTCGCGCCGACATTTGAACAAATTATTACAGGAAAGAAGTTACAATACAAAATTCGTTCGTAAAACTTTTTATTAATCAAACAACAGCGATAAGGCCCATTAGACAAAATGCCGTTAGCCTAGGTACTCGGGAAGAGTCCTCTTTCAACATATCTGAGACCAATCGAAATCCGTTATTAACAGTTTTGGGGGTCCTGGACAGAGACAAGATTCCCAGAACTATTATATTCCAAATGACTAATTTAGCAACTGATATGAGGTATGGTGTATTCGCTCGCAGACTCGTCTATAAGCTTAACGCTGAATGTGATACGAACGAAAATTACAGGCAGAAGTCTTGGAACCTCGGACGTGGCCTTCGATTCCAAGAACTATTCTCAGCGCATATTCGATACGGATATACAGTACCGTTTGAGAAGGTCGTTAATTCTAATGTGCTCAAGGGGTTTTATAGTCTCTATGGTTTTACATCGACCATTTTTTTTGCGAGACTCGTGCTTACTTTAGCTTGCGAAATCATCAGAATCTCTCTACGCTGCTACTAGGTACAAGCTTTTGAAAAATTTCACTTAGAGCGGGCAATCAGACGAACGATCAATATCACTAGTGTGCTCTAGATCAAGGGTCTCGGTTTTGAGTGATTGGAGTTGAGATAGCGGAAATTTTCAGAGAGGGTTGACGGTATGTTTTTCGGACTTTGTATTATTATATATTACGGTACTTGAGATGCAAATTGAGCGAAATGTTCGCCACAAACATTGAGAAAGTAAAACCATACTGTTTCTCGATCTTTGCTTATAATATGATCCGTCTACCACGTACTCTAACAATTATTTCCAGACACGTTATGAACGTATGACTGAACATCACTCAGTCAAGTTATCGCTAATATTGCGTTTCGATAATCAATAACAAGTTCTGGCGTGTTGAAAGAAACTTAAGCTCACCGGGAGCAACAAATGGTGAACTTGAGGTCAGATAACTCACTAACCTACATATTCGATTCGCTCGATTTCAAACCTCTGTATAGAGTAAAATCGAACGTATTTGTCCCAAACGACCGGGATTTTCCCTTGTCTACGCCAATGACTCAACCAATCGTTTTCAATCGCCACGTCGCGTAGGAAAAGTAAATAGCGGTTTACTCGGTATTTCTGAAAGTATTATAACAACTGATAACGCAACGATCGGCTTTCACTTTTCTTACACCTGGAGGAGACATTTTTTCGGAAAAATACTCGCACTCGATCGAAGTTCCGTCTGCGGACACATTTTCCAACTGTCTTTGCTTCTTTTATCTCTTTACTTCGGGAATCCCTCATTGGAATGGATAAAAATAAGGTGAGCTCCACCACGCTGAGAAAAATTTCATTCGCTACAGTAACTAGAAAAATTCAGTAAAACAGGTATCGTTAATAAAACTGTTCGAATATTGTTGGAATTGCGAAAAACGTGGTACGCCTAACAATTTTGCGCTATCGTCGATCCTTTTTTGGTTATTGCAACGGAAAATCAGTTTCTTCGGTTTACTCTACTTTTTTAGTTAAACAAGGCTTTAACGTCAATTTATCGTTGCGCGAGCATTAAATTTTCGCAACGGTAGCAAGAAAATCTATTAACAGTGATCGTGATGAGAAAGAATATTAACGGATACTAGACTTTCCGGTAACAGCTATAAAACTAATTTTCATTTTCTACCTAGAACTACTAGGTAAAAAATGAAAATAGTCAAGAACCGAGCGATAATCGGATATAAAAATTTCTTTCATTTAATCCAGCCGAAAATTTTACCGTACTTTCCTTGCTCCAAGAAATCTCTGTAAATCCAAAAATATCTCAGAAACATTGCAGCTCTTTTAGTTTGGCGTGAAGACGTCCTGGATTGCGTATTTCGTCACGGCTTACGGACAACTAACAACGGCACGTACTGTACAGAAAAGTATTTCGAAGGGTGCATAGAGTCTCTTTGTCACTGCAGGTACGAGTAAACAGGGTCTATGCGCGACGGTTCTTGCTCATAGAAATGCAGTACCTTATACCTTACAGGGCTTAGGTACGGCGAATCTTTTGTTGGGATAAAGGTGCAGCTGGCTAAGAAGAAGCGGCAGAGATGCACCGAGGCGAAACCTTCGGCAAATCTTGTACATAATTTACTTCTTGAACAGCCGCGTGTTCGGTCTTCGGTAAGAGGTATGTGCGCGATTATGTACGTACGTATCTCTCTACCTTCCCTATTTCACCAGAGATACCTGCACGAGTACTGTAAGGTGTGGTGTACCTACTCTACCTCCTCTACCTCCTCTACCTCCTCCGCTTATTCCTTCGCGCACCTTGCACCGTACAAAGAGATATAGCCATGCACTATACCTAGGTATTTACCATATATATATATATGTATGATGTCAAGAGGTCCAATTTTTGGTCCTTGAAACGTGTTGATTTGAAAAAAACTCTACGAGACAAAAGAATCATCGTCTTCTCGCTAGCGGGACGTTGAAACGAGTCACCCTGTACGTGCAAACCCGTTGCATCTGAATTGTACATATGAGGTATTCCATACCATTTCACCTAATCGGTGAAGGTCACCGACGCCGATCTTGGTGTCAATTTTTTTTCTCAATTCGTCTATCGAAAAAAAAGAACACGCGTTCGGCCGTTTTTCGATTAGGCCACCTGTGTCGATTTTATGAATTTTCCGATTTTTCAACTTTTTCGAAACAGACCTTTTTCAACTGGCTCTATCTTCAAGAGCTTTCATTCTTTTCAAAAAATGATACAAGTATAAAATGTGTCGATAAGTCCGAGTTTTCTGAGAAAAAAATTTTGAAAATTTTTCCAACCACACGATTCTAAAAATTTTTCGAGAAAAAAAAAATCAAAATTTTTTGAATCGCGACACCTTCGATTTTCCTGAAACTTTTTACTTGCATTCGACAAGTTGCAATCAAGTTTTCCTCCGAAGGAAATTATGGATTTCCGATTCGTTCGGGAGTTACACCATCATAAGTACCGAAAACTTGGAAATATCTTACGGAAATCAATCGATTTTTTTTTCGATAGAGGAATTGAGAAAAAAATTGACACCAAGATCGGCGTCGGTGACCTTCACCGATTAGGTGAAATGGTATGGAATACCTCATATGTACAATGCAGATGCAACGGGTTTGCACATACAGGGTGACTCGTTTCAACGTCCCGCTAGCGAGAAGACGATGATTCTTTTGTGTCGTAGAGTTTTTTTCAAATCAACACGTTTCAAGGACCAAAAATTGGACCTCTTGACATCATTTTACAATCTCACATGTGGCAGCATTTGATGTATTTCGAATTGTGTTAGTATTAATATTGCATAGAAATGAAGACAAGGCACGTTCGCTGTACTTAAAATTATTGATTCCTAAACAAATTCTGTGACTAATGATTGCTCATGTTTTTCTTATTTATTTATTTATTTAGTTTTTCTTTTTTTTTCGATTCTTGTAAAGGATAAGAGAATAAATATCACAAAATCGGGTTATTTAATCGTCATAAATTTTTGTCCGCCTACGGACTGTTTGTCCTTCCTATGCAAGATATAAATTTTCGTATCTGTTGTGACAAGCTGTGCAATGACCTAGAAAAAAATTGTCTGAAATAACTTTCCCACGCCATTCGCAAGATATGAAATTAATATTAAAGTTGTACCAGTGTCGCTGAGGTATTATCGCGCAGATACGGCATCTTATCTTCCTTCACTCATTTTGAAATATCATTGTGATTTACATTTAATTGCGCCTGTGTCGTTCATCACGCGCGCGTACAACGTCTGCAAATAGTTCAAATCGCAAGGTGATGTTAAGCTTCTCCTGTTTTTTTTTCCAACGTTTTTATTACTTTACAACTTACGAACAAATAACAACGCCGAAAAAAATGAATCACGTATTTTTAGGTAATCGTATATGACTTCTCTAAATATATTTGCATTTTCATCGTCGTAATTCTCTACACTTCGCTTCGTGAAAAAAATCAACGTGTACATTTCAAGTACATTTTCGCTTCACTGTAAAACCAATCGCTACTTTGTCACGTATCCTGTCGAAATCCACGTCACCGATAATAAATTTATCTGCGTACAGTGATATTCACGTACACGTAACCCTTGATATAATCATTTGCAACGAATATCAACAAAATGTGACCTAATTATTTTTAAACACTTTAGTTTATTTACACAAGTTTGTAAAGCGGTAGGTTTTTTCTTTTCCAAAAAACGTCCCTTAAGCGAACATTGAGGCATTAAAAATGCAGCGGCGGTCAGACTTTCAAATTATTGCAATGAATTCATAAGAAGTGAATCATAGGGTGAAAAAAGAGTTTTTTAATTAATTACAGCCTATGATGTAATTAGTTGTAGAATGCAATAAGTTTACTCCTTGTTTCTTTGCAATACCGAGATACGTTTACCAATAGTTTATTTCGAATTCAATACCCCGTCTAGATGGGACTCGGTATCTGCTGACAATGTGTGTGACAGAGAGAGAGAGAGAGGGGGAGAGAGGATATCTATTCCGAAGGTCGTTTACGGAAGTTTGTCTGTGTTGTTCGCCAGGTGTAGGTATAATTCAATACTAGAAGTTCCATGTCCGCCTACAAGCGGGAAGGACGCAAGACTGGAGAGTATAAAGAGCGAGACGAAGATGAAGATGAAGAAGAAGAAGAGAGGAGGAGGAGGAGGATGATGATGATAAAAAAGAGAAATAAAGCATGCGGGTTTAACGCACTCCCGCAAGGAGAGACGCTGCGGTTATACGTGCCGGCAAAACTTTAAACCCATCGAGTGACAAACGATGCGCGTCGGTATTGCCAAGCGGACGTCACACCCGCGCAATTCTATTTAATAAGCATAGTCACACAGCCGAGCAACGAATCATCTATCAACGAAAGTTTTACCTGCCCGAAAGACCTTTTTCGCGGTTTATTATTCTCGTCCGTGAACTTTTTCACGGCTGCAACTATTTTTAAATCGACTCGATTGATTTGATGAATATTTTTCTGCCTTCTCGGTACTTGATTTTGTTTATTTATTTATTTTTATTTTTATTTATTTTTTTTTTTTCCACCGACGGCGGATGAGATATTCGTCAATGGTTATTATTCGAAACTGTTCAGCGGTGACTGTTTTGACGAATGATCCGTAAAGTGGATTGATTCGTTCAAACTTGGTAAAGATTCTCGGATTGTCGAAAATTCGTGAAAATTTTTTTATTAAGCTCCGTTTAAATCCGTTAAGACTGATTGAAAATTGATGGGAAATTCTTTAAAACTCAAACGTTTTCATCACACTTTATTGAAATTAAACGATGTCACCTTCGTCGTTTTGAACTCCGATCGCGTTCTATTTATGGATTAGTCAGGAAATGAATTTATTCATAGCTTAACTTTAGGTATACGTATCGAAGAGCAAATTCTTGAGGTATGTACGTCAATATGAGTTTACCTGCATGTGAGTTGAATAAAACAAGTTAGAATATTAGCGTTTACACGTCAGTAAATGTCTTGCTAAAAAAAAGGGGGGGGGGGGGGAGGATTAGCAAACAAAGATTAAAATCACTGGCACTGATCGTAAGAATTTAGATTTTCGCATTCGCTAAAGAGTTGAATGTTCGTTTCTGAGGTAAAACAAAAAAAAAAATTACCAATACGCGATGCGTAAACAACAAATTGTGCTTGGAATAACGGGGGAAAAATATGGGACAGATTTGATCTAAATAAAAATAAAAAAAAAAAAAAAAAAAAAACGTACGAACGAAGTTAATAAAAGAGGACTTCCAACCTCGATTTCTACGCTTTTTTTCGAAGCAATAAAAATGCAGTTATAACCGTTAGCGAAGTGAATTAGAATTGGCAAACGCGTGCTTACGTGCGTATAAGGCATTCGATAAATGCGAACCCGATCGGCGGTCTTTAATCGGCGCCTCCGCCTCGCCTCGGGCCGGTATGAAAACTTGTTTAAATCATCATCTCTATATAAAGTACACGGCTCGCAAGCAACGCGGCCTGTGATGACTGTGCGATAGTGTTTGCTCGGTATGACGTTGTAGAAATTCACGGATAGTAACTATGCAAAAAATCGGAATTTATCGTTTCTCGTTATCTCTCCTCGCGCACATGCCGTCTGTTTTAACTACTCGCTGCAGTCGTCTAGCGATTTTTACCGACATGATGCTCGATTCAACTTGTTGCGGCATGTCTCAAGTTTTCTGACGTCGCGTTGTACGCAAGTTCGGAAGTCACTTTTTATTCTGTATAAAACTGGAATGACGTTAACGTGTTTTTCCGACAGTGTATTTTACGCAAATTCACTCTTATGCGGCCAAATTTCGATCGATCTTTTTCTACTTCATCATTCGGTTCGACGAATAGTGAAAACAACACGTTACTAACATTAATATCATATTTTTATCCACCGATTTCTAGATCCATCATCCAGTGAATCAGTAAAACTAAGAGAGATTCAATTTTCTTAAATTCCACTGGATATTCTAGTAGAATGAATATCGTTACGATTCAAAGTAATATTTGTTTTTATTTTCAGTTAATTTTCACGTCAGTTTTGTGTTTGTGTAATTCCATTACACACGTAGCTAAAGGGTTGTCCTTAACAGGGTTGTTTTCGAATTTTCATGCTCCCAGGGGCTTAAACGCTTCTGAAAATGTGATGAATGAATAAATGAAAATCATTCGGATAAAAACATGTATTTTCCATTATTCTCGGTATATTCATAAACGACTTACAAAATTTCAAGGAGCAAAAAAAGTTTGTCCCATGTTATTTCCACAAGATACTTCGATCACAACTTAGAGTTTATATATGGAGCTTAAATTGTCAGGCAATTTTTTTTTTTTAATCAATTTGAGATCGTTTTAGCCCCTGGGATCATGAAAATTGAAAAACAACCCTAATGTAGGTACTAGACGTAATGCGCGTAAGAAAACCTTATTTATACACCGATAGAAATTTCAAGTTCCGGTTACCTCAGCCCTCAACTATTTTCATTTTTTACCACAATCGAAAAATATAGTTCTAGGTACAAAATAAAAATCAGTTTTCTAGCCGTTACCACAAAGTCTAGTATCCGTTACTGTTCCAACAATATTCAAACAGTTTCTTTTAACGATACCCGTTTTACAGAATTTTTCTCAGTGTAAGGATAAATGAATTCAAGCTCGACTGTCTATCGACATTGATGATCGAGGCGCAAGGTAAGCAATTGCGCTACGGATCCGAATCCCCAACATCATTATCGTCATCGTCATCGTTGTGCAGGCCTTGTTCTAAGGCAATTCGAAAATCTTCCACGAGCGCTTCGCGAATTCGCGCAAGAGGCGGCTAATCTTAGATCGGGCTAAAAATGAACAAGTGTAGGATATATAGTCACTGTCACGCGCTCTGTAGGTCAATGCACAGTTTGGCGAACGCCCGTCGCTTCTCGGTCCGTGCGTATATTATTATACATTATTATATAGCTTGCGAAACGAACGCAAAACTCTTTTTGCTATTTGGCAGCAACTGTACAAGTACGGGTTTATTGTAACTCAAAGTGTAGTTGAAAGATAAAGATGTGCAACACAATTGTTAGCTAGTAACGATGATAAATATTGTCGAGAAATATTTTTTCATTTTATGACTAAAAAAAAAGAAAAAAAGAAAAATAATTCTGAACGCGTCTATACGTACTTACAAGTATAGATGTCCTTTCTATAGATGTAAATTTATTCTTTTATGGTGGTACTAACATCCCCTTATCTGCAGTTAAACTTCTGCATTCAATTATTCATCTTTATATTTAAATCCCTTTTTCTTTCTAAATGAACCCAGTCGCTAAGTCGCATGTTTCAATCAACTGCGATTACTTATCACTTGATCGGTGTTTTTTGAACGATAAATAAGCATACAATCATTCCGGTTTCAAATACCGATTACACAGATATCATACGTATGACATTCGCGTGAAAGTATACGTATATAAGACAACGATCGACGAACAGGCTCAATAATCGGACACCGTATTAAAGTTCTTTGTATACTTTATCTGAATTTCGTGTATCGAAATCGTCTAAAGACGGATCGATCTGTGTATATTGGTACCTGTGAGTAAGCGCGGTACTCGACTGGTGTATTTATACAACGGATACGAACAGTTTTGTTATCTATCCAGGGATGAATTTCAGTTAATCGTACAGGGGATAAAGTCTAAGACCCGTCAACGTCGTATGTATAGATATTAGATATAAAGATTTATCGGAAATACTCGGAGCAAACAATTACCTCATAGATAATTATACACGCGTGTCTAATAAAGTGAGTATCTGTGTCAGATATCGTAACACCCCGTCCCAAGTGGTCGTTGATTTGTTAATCGCAAACTATTCAACTATCAATTAAACGACCGTCGGTTATTTTTGAGGCAGTAATTGAGTTGGCTTTAGGGTATGAATTTTTTTATAAAATACAAGATAATTGTATTCTTCATGTTTTCAATTTCGAATTTTTATACTTTTTTCAAACTTAGGTTAGTATCTGTAAATATATTTGAAAACTAATAACTCTCGAGACCGGAATATTCTCGGAAATCCATAACTGCAATTAAAATAAAATTATGTAAGATTCTGATTTTCACCGGATCGTAGCTAAATTCGAAACAGTTGATGCGTGGCACGAAAACATAATTATTGAACCAACGTTTCCAATTCCTGTACAAATGTATAAATGATCTGGGTCGACGAAAATCCTCAATAAGTATGCGTAAGATTGTAATGATCGAAGCTTGAGCATCACTGGTTTACGCCTATTATTATAGGGACGCTATCATTTTGACGTAAATGTGTGTCAGAGATATAGAAAAATACGTCAAGTTCACCGTTTGTGACGCGTCGTCAACTTATTTCCAATCGATCACTGTGCGTACAATAATATATGTTTGTACACGAACTTACACAGAGAAACCGTGACATATGTGATATGCACTATTTAGTGCCGTTAATCTCATCGATCTTGATTAGTCTTTAATCGCTTCGTAATCAACGAGGTGGGAAAAAAAGAAAACAAATAAACACCGCGTATTTCCCAAGTGGTGAAACAACTCTGAATAACGGCAACATACAATCGACCTAGATGAATATTATTATCAAATATGAATTGTGAACACAGTGACGAGAACTTCGGGTACCGAAAACCGGAAAAAAACTTATCAATTTCAACTCACAGACTGGTGTAATAAAATTTCAGCCGAACCATTCAAACGGCTGACTTACCGCGTTGTGATCTACGTCACACGACACGGACCAATGGCAAAGCCCGATAAAGTAGCACGTGACACGTCACATGAGTCACAACTCGTCCTGAAAGCCGCGGGAAATAAAATGAATACAGTATTTGTTTAAGAGATGAGACCACGAAGTTCTTCATGATCTTGAAAATCAGAGAGACCTTGCTGAATATCGCAAGGGAAAAATAATTTCCCCCAAAAGCTGCACGAGCCAATTACCGATTGTGAGAAGGAATCGCGATGCAAGCTCGCCAACGCAAATCCTTTCAATATCAAGTGCAAGTTCACTCGTCGCCGTGTTCGATGAACAGGTGCATGTGAATTGGAACACGTGAAATACAGGTTAGGTACACTTTAACGGCGGGCTCGTCGCCCAGTGTCGCTTTCTTGCCAAAATATGCAAGCACAAGGGTAGCTTGTTCTGTTCGATTTCGACGTCGTCGTGTATATCTCCAAATATCGGATTCCACGTATCTTGAAAGCGAATTCTGAGCAAAAACACTAGAATTCGTGCAATTTCTTTATTTCTGGGTCAAATGAAACTGTGTTGGAATTTTATTGTTCAAAATTGTGTATAGAATGGGACTGTTGAGTGTTTTTCGCGTTACAGACGCGAGGAGTTCAATATTTGGAGATACGTACGTCAGTTTTTAAATCTATCAGGGCATCCCGCTGATACCGTATGCAGACAATTAATATAATCGCCCTATGACAATTACCTGTATCATAAGCTGCGAAGTCAAATCGATAAACCAGGAAAAGTTTCTTTTCTTTTCATCTAAGGAATAATCATATGCATGGTACAGAAAAAGAGAAGAAAATAAGAAAATGGAAGACAAGAGTTTTAGTGTGGGGATGAAAGGTCGAGAAACGGAGATGGAATGGACAGAAATTCTAATTTGAAAACGTGAACGATGAATCGATGAGAGATATATGAGATTTTATGGTGGTTTTTTTTTTTGCTTCCTGTATTTGCCACGTTTCACTTGAGGCACTTTGTGCTCAATTGTGATTCTACACTTGGATCCTTGTATTATAAAGCGATCTACGTTTCAGCCATTGTTTTAAATCGCAATTCGCTGTAATTGATTTAATATATTATGGCGGTTGTACATTTTTAGAATCTTGAACGAATTTTAAATCGCTTATTAATCTCGAATTTGGACATTTTCAGGCTTCGCTGCATTTATAAAGTTTCCATTTTAGAATTGTCAGTTTCGTCCTGATTATACTTCGCAATACACATTTTTCCTGTATCACGATTTTAACTTTCTTTGAATCTGATAAACTCATAATATTCAATATCCTCTAATTTTCCACATCAAGTTGGCTCTGCAATACCTCGTCGATTACTTTTTCTCGATTCTCTTCATTTTGGCACTTTTCAAAGTAACCGCGTTTAATGCGTTTCTCGACGTTTTGGTTTTCTTTTCTTTTTTTTTTGTTTCCTCAACAATCTCAAGATTAACACATATATTGTATCTGCATAAAGAAGCAGCCATCTGCAAGTGAAACTGACCGAAAAGGCGTCCGCATCCGTTTCTCATCTTATTCCGCGTTTACTGTGCGTATAACATTAAGACGTGAGGTAAGACACGTTCGCATAAATGAGTCAGGGTACTTCTTCTCCATCTCTGAACACTACATATAGGTATACGAAACAACGTTTCTCTATCCATCCATATGTTCGCAGGTAACTCCAAAACTACCGAACCGATTTTGATTATTTTTTTTCCCACGAATAGCCACAAAGTCTGGTCAAGTTCTAGGCCACATTACTTTACAACCGTAACAACAGCCCAGGATATATAGCGATATCCGTAAGCCAACTCTGAAGGGATCGAACACTTACGCTAAGGCTGACGAAACTCTTACAAACATAGAAAAGTTGTGTTCAAGAGTATTCGAGGTCTCGATGAGCTCTACAATATGTCCTCGAGGGATTATGGCTGTGTCCGATAATTCTGTCAGAAAAAGCGTTTGAAAATATTCGAGGGCGGTGCCGCAACGGCTTGTTAATCTCTACATATACACCCGTACACTTACATATATAATTTATAAATTTGCTCGTCGACGATCTTCGCTCAAGGCGTATCCGTTTGCGGTATAGAATTACAGCCAGAAGGCGAAAGCCTTGTCGCATTAGGCGTGGCTGCCTTTACATGCCGTTACACGCACAATGTACGCACATTTCTCAAACCTCCGGATGCGTGAATATTAAGGAACTGTGCGATATCGTTCGAGCACGTCCAGCGATATGTGCAGGAACTTTTAGCGACAACTTGAAACGATCTCGCACGTTACGTTATTCCAAACGTGATTCGGGCCACTGTCACGCTTTTTTCTTCCAACGTTGATCGGGTAGGTCGCTTGATTCTGTTTTATACCGCGTGAAACAAATATCAGCCGAGGACTTGTGCCCAGTTCTGTTACACTTATACACACACTCGCTACGTACAAGCGATCGATTCTGTTTTGCAGTTTTTTTTTTACCTCCTCTCTAAACATGCCACGGAAATGAAAAAAAAAAAAAAAGGAACACGTCCTAGTACACAAAAACGTGTAATCACGAATCGCTTATCTTAGTTTTATTTTCCCCCTCGTTTCAAGTCCCCTTTGGTCAACGTTTAACTGACCTGAATAATAGACGGTGGCGATAATTGCGTTATGCGTATAATATAATGAGAAAAGAAACAGCGCGGATAGATAGAAACACGCGAACAAGCAAGGCTGAAAATCTTGTACAATTGTACATGAAAACCATTCTCACGAATACTCAAAAGAGAAAAATAACGGTATTACGCATTATCGAAACTCTCTTGCTTGCAATTAGTTCGTTGAATTTTTCCAACTTTCTCGCCATTTTCCGGTACGTGTTTATCATCGTCGCCATCGTGTTGGGGATCATCTCTGAGAAAAATGAGATTTTCCGTGCGCGGCGAGACGGTGAATGCATATTGATTTGCACGCGGTTGTTAGATTGCGTCGCCGCACCGATTCGCAAGATGTATGCTAATTACACCACGTAGAAGCTGTGACAACGAGAGGGGGAGAAAAGCAGAGGAATGCGCGTTCGTCGTCCGGCTCTAATAATGACGACACGAATATAATTAGCCCAAGCAACGCGGGTTTCTATACAACGCTCTGCGTATATGCAGTCGGTATCAATTCAGTTGCGAAAATAATCCGATATATAGTTTTCGCTCAGCATATGCGAGGGCCGAATTGGCCCCGTCTCGAGGTTGTATTCTCGCCAATTTAGACCGCAGCCCTTATCGCTCCTTTGCCATTAGCGCAGCACGTAACGAATCGTGAGGTCGCTTTCGCCGCCTCTTATCATACCGAGATTGCGTACGTAGCGAAGGTACACTGAGAGAAATTTTTAGTTTACCTATTTTCATGTTTCTTAGCACAACCGAAAAATATAATTCTAGGTACAAAATGAAAAATATCGAGTTGACAAATACGTATAAATAAATACGTAACGTAGGCACTCTTGTTTTACTGAAATTCTTCCACAGAGAAAATAATTCTAAGTTTTGTCGTAGAAAATTTTTTATCAATAAAGGAGCTATTTTAATGCTGTTGCTAAAAATCAATTTCGAAAAAGGATTTTACCGCGTTGAATTAAGACTGATTGAAAAATGAAAGGCGCGTCGATTTCGAAAAAATGCGTCGTTCTGAATCATTTTCATAATTCTCAATCGGCAGGAATCTAATTGCCAAAGCGGAGAAACAATGCAGTGTGTCGAAAAGAGTATGATCATGCGGGTGAAGTTGGTAACGTCACTCTAACCGTGCGTGTTTAGAAAAAATCGTTACTTTGCACCTTTAGGAATGTCTGAGATTTATTAAACCATAAGAAACGAATTATAATCTTATTCCGAAACGCCGACTCCTTAAAAGTCGTTATAAAATTCTGCAATAATAATTTTTCCCTCACGTTTCGTTACGTTAACGTTACAAAACTTCAGCCTGATGCATAATCGGTTGCGTAAAGAAACATATATACCTAAGATTAGCGAAAATTATTAACTTGTTTTTTAATAAATATTTCTTCGGACAGGTACGAAGCTACTCGAAGCGGCAACGTTCGAAATTTGTAAACTGGTATGATCCGTGCCCTGGCCAAGGAACGACTTTTGGTCCTCGTTGACAAAAACCTCCTCGTCCTACTCCGACTCGTTTTAACGGTTCGCCAAATTCAATGCCCGGACATATATATGCGGCATAGGTCCTGTTCGCCCGTAAATACGTAGGTAGGTAGGTAGGTAGGTACCCATATTTGCACTCACTCGGTATAACGCAGTTCCACGTCTGTCACGTGCGACACAAAGGAACATTGCAAGGCCTTCGGACTGCGAATCGCTCGCTCGAGTTGCAGCTGGTCCTCCTTTTTCGCGATGCTCGGCTGCCGTTCGTTCCTTACTTTCGCAATTCACTAGCTCGTTCGATCTGTTTGTTGGTTTATTATGCGCGAAGAAGAAGAAGAAGTAGAAGATGAAGAAGGACTGAGATCGAGGAATATCCATTCGTTTTATCACGCTGTCGACGCGCAGTCCGATGTACTGCACCATTGATTTTTTCTTTCCGAAATAACTTGATTATAAGAATCGCTTGAAACCACGCGACGAGCGTTGGAAATCATGGAAATTATGGAAATCATTGTGAGTCTTGCGGAAAAGGCCAGACGGTTTCAATTCATTAAGGACATCGATGCCAATATTCTCGATAAAGGAAATTTCCGTCTTATTATGTGCTTTCACTGATTTACAGTTCGCAAAGCGATTTCCACCGACTTCAAAATGATTTCCCAGTATTCTCAAAACGATTTCCAGTGATGATTAATTCTTGTGTTTCCTTAAAATTATCCACAACGCTGGGAAATCATTGAAAATCAGGTATGACATTGGAAAAATCGATGAAAATCACTTGGTTCGCTGTATATCAAGATAAATCACTTGAAATCATTCGTTTGATTTCCATTATTTTCAAATTGTTCCAGTCGAGAGATTTTATCATTGCATCGATTTTTCAGCCGGGAATCAAATCAACAGATACTGTGAATCAAGTCACGTCGTTGTGCCGGTTAGCACCGGTAATCATAAAATGTCATAAACCGATGTGCGAAAATTTGGCGGGCACGTGTTAATTAATCACACCTATGCATGCAGGTCAAGAGCCGGGCGGTGTAGGTACATGTAATAGCCGGTTGAATCCGGGTAACGCCTGTGGAAGAGGTAACTAGGGAGCTCCCAACTCGTTAAACTACTTATACCAGGGATTGCGCAGCATCCGGTAATCCTATAGGCCGAAAGCTGCAGCTCGTACGTGGGATAATGGTTATATCCTGTGATCGTGTCGCACCTACCCAGCTGATATGTCGCAGTACACTTATCTGTGACGTTATGTGCATATGGCCCATACAAACACAACCGTACAAAGAATATACATATCGTACATATACGTGTTATGTATATTCTTCGCATTGCAGCATGTGATGTTTTGTTCCTCCCCCTTTCGTTCGGAGGAGATTCAAACGAGAGAGTGAAAATGAAATTTCTACAATGCGGAATAGAAGCACCGTTTTCACCCGTCTTAGCTCCATTTTTCGCACTACGTTTATGTCAATTTTGCTTCCAATTTACAATTGAATTTTCACAAGCAGGCATTCCGATACGATACATTGCAATAAATTATGTGGTCTGAGATGTACGTCGGAACTAATTGATTTCAGAAAAGAAATTTCAATTTGTCCGCTGGTTGTTTCAACGAAATGAGAACTGTGCGTTGCTGTCTTTTGATTGCTCAGAAAGTGGGCCATTTGCACAATGTTGTTGTTTCGGTGTATATATTATTGGATAAATCGATCTCGTTGACGGAAGTATTCCAATCACGTATAAGTGATATTTAATTACCCTAAAAATGAACTTGGAATGGTAACGAATAAACAAAAATAGCGCATCACGTGTTCCTAAATTATCGATGGTCATTATTTAAACCCGTAGAATTAGTTGTGAGAAATTACTCGGAAACGTTGGTACCTTTTTCCGATAGAAATCAAACTTTCCCTCGAAAGTTAACCTAAGCTAACCTAGCCCGTTGGTATCGTGGCCAAAAACGTCAGGACGGCAAGTTCGAGCAGGTATACCATCGACGAGGATGTCCGGACCATAAGGTATGCTTCGCGTATACGAGTGACGTAGAAATGAAACAATGGAAGTGGTCTGGCCGGGTGCTGGGAACCGGGAGGAACAACGGCAGGTCCGGTGAGCTAAGCGCGTCCTTGCGGCTTTGATCCACTCTTAGAAGACGTATATACTTCTGGAGGTATACTTTATACAGTTTGTGCGCGCAACGAAACCTCGGTATACGGTGGAAGGTCAACTTCGAAGTGCAGAGTTGTCGCTTGTCCCAACTGGGAATCAAAGTGAGAACGAATTAGGTTGGAAAAATGGCTTTAGGAACACTGGAACTATTACAAAATGGTCAACATCACTATGGATTCTGACTAAAGGAACCGCTGAGAACTTTAAGAACCGCAAGTCAATTAATTTGTCTGTTCTTCGTCTCGACTTAAAATCAAAGTGAGAAAGAACAAGGTTAGAAAAATGGCTTTAGGAACACTGGAACTATTATAAAATGGTCAACATAACTTTGGATTCTGACTAAAGGTAACGCCAAGAACTTTAAGAAACGCAGGTCAATTAATTGGCCTGCCGTTCGTCTCAACTTAAAGTCGAAGTGAGAACGATCTAGGTTATTAGTTACTATTGTACAATGGTAAACGTGTATGAGTACTCTAGTTACCGGAGACTAAAGAAAACGCTTAAAACTTTGAGAACTTGAGATTAATCTCGGCGGAGAATGTTCTTAACACACGTATCATAGTGGTGTCGCAGAGGAAAGATATCGAACGGCTAAATATCGAGATTTTGGATCGGTTGAAGATACCAAGAGCGGTAAGTTTGTCCAAGTCTTAGGATTCGGAGAACAGGACTTGTTCTTAATATATGTCTTAGGTATCTGCAACATCGCAAGATGCGGATCGTACACTCTTATCAGAAATTGACGAAATTACGGAAGTAAACATCAACGCGTCACGCCGCTGTTTCCATTCTCCGTCAGGATGGGATACAGGATCTGGTAAACAACTCTGATGAGGTTATCGACCGAGACGCCGTGCCTCGGTGCTGATCCTCTGCCTGGATACATACTCTACAGAATGCAATCGCCGAGCTAGAGAATATAATGGAACAGTCGAGCCACCCCATCGCTGATATAAATACTAAATAGTCCAAGTATAAAGTATCTCTAGCCTAGGTGTACTTATTGCAACATACGGATATACCCAGTAGCTCGGTTATGGGAACACGCCCGAATTCTTGCCCGACTACGTGTCGCTCCGGAAACGTCTGTACTTGATACTTCATCATGGCAAAACTCAGCGGGGAGCCAGTTTTGATGTTTATGATTTTTTGCCTGCTTCAGGCATATTGTAAAGTGTGTCTAAGTCAGTAGTTTGAGTTTCTAAGGTCCTGGGTCAAGGTTGGACGGTATCACGTTTTCCTCGAAGATAAAAGGATTTGTGGTTTTTTTATTCTTAGATTTCCGTTGTATGAGAAGTTGAAATACTGTAGTGAAAAAACTACCTAGTTGTTTTGGCTACTGTGTGTACAGTTATTGAAAAAAAATGTGGTTCCGAATGCAGGTGTTTTTATTCCTAGATACATTGTTGGGTACTGACAACCATAATAGTTACGCTAAATAGTTATTTGTACCGTATTCTGATTTCGAGTGATTTTTTTTACCCTAACTTGGTTCAGCGATTTTACGACATGTGTAATAATTTTCCAGTGGTGGCGACGGAATGAAACTTTTCGATTTACTGAAAATAATCGTGTCATAAGATTTGAAAGGAGATGTCCTTGGGCAATTCGATGTGCTCATATAATGTTCGATTGGAAAAAAACCGAATTGAATAGAAGGATTTTGCTAACTCTTCGAAACTGATTATGCAATCATTCTCCAGGTTAGTATATAAAGAATTGCTCTGTAGTACTCATGTGTATTAAAAAACCGAATCTCAGGATGTGATAGTCGTTGAGTCACGATATTTTTCCTTGACCTTGTCGTAAATAGTCCATGATTTCATCTAAATAAATCACAATTGTCTTATAAGCTATTTTCAATCTCATTATCAAGGGTTCTGTTGAATTACAATTGTTATGTATAATACTTATACGTATATTGTAGAAAATGACTATAGCGGTATTTAAATAAATTTTTCAGTTAGCCTTCGACACTGGTATTTGACGTTCGTGTCATCGTACAACGTCTCTACGTCATTAGCAGAGAATCGATCGGAATAAATTTGGATTAGAACTGGAAATAATCAGAAGCTTCACAAATTTGACCTCCGTTATCAAAGAGTGGGACAAACATATTCGAAATAATAAACTACACACGTACATACATTCCGTGAATCTTTGTCTGAAAATATTTGCCGTTTTTAGCAGAAATTAAAAACAGATACGTATTTAAATAATACGATTTAGTCTGTCGAAATCGAGTTGTATTTTTTTAGCTTTGCAAAGTTTTTAACCATATAAAAATCGATTCTTCGAGCATTCATCCCAGGCAGAGAAATCCATTCGCAATATCGAATAGCTACAAGTCGCAATTTCATTTACTACACGACTAATTACGATAACGACGCCTGTCACGAAAAGTAGCACGCGACTAGATTCTTGTATACCAAGACGTCCCGTTAATGTCTCCCGCCGCTACGCGGCGCTAGTAGTCACCTGTCACAACGTTCGCCTCCCGTTAGAGACAACGTAGAGAACAGATTCGCGTGGAGTGGGGGGCGTAGGGGGTAAAGCAGGTGACTACTAGCGCCACGTAGTGGCGGGAGACAGTAACGATGACACGGTAAAAGCAGAAGTGCCAAGAGCCCTGATTCACAATCAGATTTTTTACGAAAACTAGCATGTTGTGGTGTTCACAGCAAAGACTAGCACGTTTTGATTTTCACCGCGAAAATTAACACGTTTTTATACAGATTAGTAAGTGTGTAGTATCGTTGGGTAACAAAATTCAAAAATACTGATTTAGTCATCTCGAATAAGATACAATAGTTGTTATATGTACCTACTCTAGTAGAACGATTACGCGTAGTTTAGGTGAGGACTACTTCATATAAATGTAACAAGGCCAATTGATATTGACATTGATAAAAAATGTGGAACAAATTTAAAACAGCTGTAAAGAATCCGTAGAAAGAAAAATCTGTTTTTTAAGATCTGCATCGACGACACAATTTCGAGGATATTTACAAGTTTATTTTAACGCGAGAGAACGCATTTTTCTGCATCCGCGAGTTGACTTTCGTTTCACAAATAACAGAAAATTTTTATTGCACTAATCGAGACATGATAGTTTTCGCGGGGATAATCGAAACATGTTAGTTTTCGTAAAAAATGTGCAAAAATGCTACTTATCATAAGAGGCGTCGACAAAGTCACAGAGGTATGAACACGGTATGCATACACCGTTGCGACTCCTTCACACGCCTTCAAGTTGGCAAATAGTCGCAAAAAAGAGACGCTCGCGTATTGTTGTTCTCATTATACGAGTTGCCAATTGGCGCAAATGCACAACGAGGCTGAAGTATATGGTATTGGGTTCGGTAAACTTCACCTTGTCCTTCAATGCAGTGTAACGTTCGACGAACGGGTAAGGTATATATATATATATACCACTTGTGTACAAGAGATGTGGCAAAAAAAAACACAAAAAAAAACGTGCAAAAACTTCAAAGGTGCCTCGTTACCTCCTTCATGGACAATCTCTACTCGACCCACCTACTTACATCAGCCAGAGCTCGTCCAAGTGGGTATAATCGGTCTCTACACTTCGGCACTACTCGTCTTGTGTTCCTTGTTTTTCAAACGAGGTACTTTTTTTTTCGCGTCTCGTGTTGTGATTTTTTTTATTCCAGATGGGCGGGGCGGAATTCTTTAAATCCGAAATCAAATCATTCGCTTGAAAAAACACGAGTGTCGAAAGCGATATGTATATGCTGATGAAGTAATGATTTACGTATAAAAGACGGACGTGTCACCGGTCGACTTATCGCTGATGTTTCAGTGCAAATACCAATACACCATGTTTTTGACGGTGTAAATTTATCACCTTTACACACCTATGAATCATAAATCAAAGTTAACATTGTACGAACGACGAAAGCGTGCTAATAAAAATCTGTTTAATTGTATTTGAGGAGTTTTGTTACGCGCGAGATTTTTTTTTTTTTTTAGACGGGGGGTGGGAGAGAAGGTCGTATTGATGTAAACAGATAGATTTTTTGCGAGAATTAAAATCATCCGCACGCATATTCCAATCGGTTTTTTTCCTCGATTCTTTACACTTTAAAATGGCTGCGCGAAATTATCTAACTAGATTTATAATATTTTCATCTACATTGGCAAAGCTACACGTAATGTGTGTAGTAATATAAGCTTAGAGGATTATACTTGTGACGTAGAACGTGGGATACACGCATATTTAATGCACGCGTGTGCGAGTATGTTCAGAAACATCAGTGGCGATGAATAAATGTGTGCGTGCGTGCGTACGTGTGTGTGTGCATATATTTTCATCAGCAGAGGGGGGAACCGGTTATTCTGAAAACTGGTTTCTGGAAATTCGTTTCTTTATAAATATGGAATAAGAAGCTGTCATTCCGAGGCTGCCCACCCCGACATGTTCCATTTACATTCGTATGTACGTGTATGTATGTATTGGTCTATTATGTGTAGATACAGAGTGCGTTACATGGAATTGAATACCCAGTGCATAGGTAAACTAATCAACGACGTTGCTTCTACTATCCCTGACTGACTGTACTTACGGTGGTAAATACATTATCGATTGATGGATTGTGTTCTCTTAATTTTTAACAACAACAATTATTGTCGGTTTTCTGTATCGAAGAATATAACAGTAATTTCTACTATCAATTGTAAAAGGTTTCGGATATTTTGCGAAATTTCAAATGATTGATAAAAATTTCAAGTTATTGCAGTGGTTAGAGCCGAAAGTATTACCAGCCTCTTTAATTCCTTTCGAGAATAGTAATTTAAAATATTCTTAAGTCTCTTCAAATAATTACAAGTGAACTATTTTTATTTTTTAACACAATCAAAAAATATAGTTGCGGTTATAAAATTAGAATAAGATTTTTGCCTGAAAACAGAAAATGTAGTATCTGTTACTATTCTTTTTGATTACGGTAGCATTGACAACTATAATCACACTAAACATAGTTACTTGTCTCAGATTTCCTTTTAATCACAAAAATATTCAAACAGTTATTCTAGCGATACCCGTTTTACTAGAATTTTCTGGTAACTTGAAGAAATACTGACATTTTTCTCAATAACGTAATAGTGAATATAGTTACAGCGTTGCCAACTATAGAAATTGGAGATTCCCCCAATGCGAAATGGTCAACATAACTCTGGATTCTGATTAAAGGTAACGCTAAGAACTTTGAAAACCGCAGGTAAATTAATTTGTCTGTTGTTCGTCTCAACTTAAAGTCAAAGTGAGAAAGAACAAGGTTAGAAAAATGGTTTTAGGAACACCGGAACTATTATAAAATGGTCAACATAACTCTGGACTCAGTGCGACATAATCAAGAGAGCCGGGTGTACCCGACAAGTGTAACGTGTATAACACGTGCGCTCAGGGATACATGTTGATGATGCCGATTTACACTTAAACTTGACCTCCTGGCCTCGCCACCTCGGGTTCGACGAGATGTTTTCCATTGTTCGACCGACCGGCGGAAGAAGGCGAACGCGGACATAATTGGGGCCATGCCACGGTTATCTGCGGCATGAAGCTGCACGCCCGTGTACGTGTAATATCGCAAGCACAACTGCGACGGTTAACTATATTCAAATTCAAATATACGTATAAACTAGAAGATCGTTGCGGCTCCGGCCGTGAATATTTTCAAACGCTTCTCGCGGCAAAACAATTGGATAGATTCATAACATGGTCTCGCGATCTTTTTTCCAGATCTCATCGAGCCCTTGAAAACTCTTCAACGTAACTTTCCTCTATCTGTAAGAATTCCGCCCAGCGTTCGCATTTAAAGTGCGCGAACCCCTTTCGACTTGGCTTAATATTATCGTTAAATCTCCGATGCTGTTGATCGGTTGTAACGAAATATAGCCTAAGACCTGACCAAACGTTTTAGCTATCCACAGGAAAAAAATAAATAATCAAAATCGGTTCGATAATTCTGAAGTTATAAGCGAACATACGAACAGAGAGACGTTTAGTTTTATGCGTATGCCTATATGCAGAGAATAAAAGATACGTATACACGTATATATAACATATATTATGTATACACAGCATGCAGCGATAACGTCAACGCCGACGTCAACCGAGAATCCCGCCTAAGAATGGTAAAAAGTTTTTACCATTTTTATTTATTCTTTTTTAGCCGTTCTCCTTAATATACATCCTTGGAAAACAGATGAGCATAATTTAACTCGAGATTCAGAGTCGGAGCTTCTCTCCCGCGGTCTTGAAAATTCTACGCTGATCCGAATAAATAAAATTTTTTTTTTAAAAACGAAGGGAAAAAAACGACAGAAAAGGAAGAGTACCTTGATTTTCTCAACCGCCTTGCGGTGGCGTTTTTTTCCTCCAGCTCCATCTGTCGCCTTTCTGACGTTAATATAATTTTTTGTTCGCCCCCCCCCCCCCCCCCCCCCCTTATTGTTCAGGTTGAAAATTAGAGACGTAGACGCGATTTTTGATGCCCGGTATGCGAACTTTATTATTCGCATTTTTTTTTTTTTTTTGGGAAAAAAGTTTCATTTCGTTCGTAGTTACTGGAAAATTGATATTGTTACAACAATGGTTCGAGTATTGTTGTGGGCTCAAAATAAAAAAATAAAATAAAAATTTGATAGAAATAAACGATTCTGTATAATTGATTAATTACAGTTGATGATAAAAAAAAAATTCCGGTCATTGTAACGTTAAATTTGATAAATTATTTTTAGTACAAGATTAATTTGTTGTATATATGTATTGTTGTATAAATTATCGCAATAGTTAGAAGAAAATACAGTACGAGTTACCGTGAACAAAACGTACAATAACAAATACTAGATTTTCTGGTTACAGGTAGAAAAACTTGTCTTCATATCGTTTAAGCCTGAAAATAGTTAAAAACTGCATAAATAAACAACGACTATAAAATTTCTCTCTAAATTTTCATAATGATTTTTATTTCTGTTTTTCACGTTTTGCTTTTTACACCTTACTTTTCGCATGTTCCGATTTGTGCGCGATAGTAATTATCGCCTACATTTCCACCCACAATCAACTTCTAACCTGAACGCTCGTTACGTAAGCAAGCGTAGAATGTTAATGATAGCTCCCACGTTCCGCACGTACCTTCGGATTTCGCCGTTGATCTTATAAAAATTAAGCAATTTTCAAATACGACAATGTATCAAAGCGGTGCAATTGCAGCATTCCCAGGACCACTAACGATAAGCTGCCGGAATCATTCAGCAGCAGTTGGAAAAGAGATGTCTCTGAATTTTTTAATTTCTTCAATTTTTATTCCGAAGTTCTGTACTTGTCACTAAATATTTCTGACAATTCAACATGAAATTTTTGATCGAACTGACAACAATCCATCCGAATTCTGACGTTTTATAATCAAGTTAACGATGTGAATAAAATTACAAATCGATGCTGTTTCAACCAATCGCAATTGTGACCTTGATTTATATTCGATTAAAATAGTATTTCGACTGACATAAACGCAACTAATACTTATCGGGTTGAATTTGTTTCGTCATCTACCATATATATTCACCATGAACTCGCACCCCGAATGCAACGAAATGTATTCAATTAAACGTTAAAAAGGCATGGAAAAAGAAATTTCAAGTTGAACAATTAAATCGTTATCACAATGACTACACAAATAAGAACATATAATTAATTTTAAATATGTCCAACTTGCGCAATCTAACCATCGGTTGTTAAATTGTTAAATGTCCGGATATAAAAATCGTCCACGCGATTTATTCTTAACGATTAATAATTGTTCAAGCTAATATTACAACACCATGTACTATTATATACTTTATTGAATTGAAATCATGTGGGAACATATCCGTGATGTATAAAATTACTTAACTTCTGCATGAGCGGCCGGGAAATGTTGGCTCCCTTTTTTAATCTTTTTTTTTTTTTTTGTAATGGTGTGTCTGACCAACGACGCGGTCGTGCGATAAGCTATCTGAAACGGATATCCCCATATTTGCTTTTTCTTCGCACTCGTGCGCTGTGCTACGAGTTACCTACACCACGTGTGCACACACATAGACGCACACATGTTGTTTCCATAGATTATAAGCGTAGAAAATACAGGCGAGAAAAACATATTGAAATTCTATTCTTGTCGGATTTCCATTTTGATTCATGTCCTTCTTACTTTCAATTTGTCCCGTAATTCAAATATATATATATATTTTTATATATAATATAAATATATAAATATATATAATTAAATTTTATATATATATATATATACGCATATAATATATACACTGTGATTCTCTGATTCAGTGAAATTGTTTAACAAGTACAAATACTATAGTTTCGCGCTCAAAAAAATTGTTTTCATATACACATTATAAATGCGATATCGTCGAATGAAACCTAACGTTCACTGAGAAAAATTTAATTTGTTACAGTAACTAGAAGAATTCGATAAAACAGGTATCGTTAAAAAAATTGTTTGAATATTGTTGGAATTAGGAAAAACGAGGTACGCGTAATCATTTTGCGTTATTTTCGATCCTTTTTTGGTAATTGCAACGCAAAATCGGTTTGTGAAGTTTACTCTACTTTTTTAGTTAAATAAGGCTTTAACGTCAATTTATCGTTGCACGAGCATTAAATTTTCGCAACAGTTGCAAGAAAATATAGCAACTGTGATCACAGTGAGAAAGAATAATAACGGATACTAGACTTTCTGGCAACACCTAAAATACTAATAAACCGGGACTAAAAATTTCTCTCAGTGCTCCTTTATTCTTGATAAAACGAACGACCAATAAGAACTTTAAATCAAGTCAAAAGCTTTTTCTTTTTCAAGGCGAATAAAATAAAATAATTTCAATTACGTATGTAAGCAATATTTGTCAATTGTGTTTGTATAGCATGTGTAGGCAACTTGATAACACGGGTAGAATAGAAACTCTTTAAAACACCTACGTCGTGTCTTTCCGTCTGTCTCGCCCCGAGCTAGGCCGGAATTGAAAAGCCACAGTTATATGTACATATATGTGTACACAAATTTTCCATCTACTATAATCTGTACACATCACAGGCCTATAATACATGCTGAATACACTGTGCGGTCAATTGTATCTGCATATAACACGACACTTGGTACATAATAATAACCATAATGACATTCATGACGCGTAAGTAATTATCGCACGTAAGTTTATAAAAATAAAATGTTTTAACAAGTCTCGCTTCCTTCTTCTGCATACCGTGTATATGTATTAGACCTGTCCTTAAAAATGGCAAAATCGAATTTTAATGGTCTTACCCCCCAAATTGGTTCGAAATAATTTTCAAAAAATGTTCCAATTTTTAAAAAATTTTCCCTCCATATATACCCACGCCTAAGAAGCCTTACTTTTTCCCATAAGAAAAGCACTGGTTTTTCGGAATTTTTAATCGTTTTTTTACCGCTGCCGTAATTATCAGCTAAAAAATCGCAAATTCTCAGAAAATGCGCGAAATATGAGTGTGTTTGCATTAAATTAACCCGTAAGATCAAAGGTACAAAATTCCGATTTTTGCTTAATTTTGCACAGTAACTTAGAACGTTCAATAATATCCGACGATTGAATAGAATAAAAGTCGCTAGTTACGCGCTGTAAATCATCAAAAATTCGCATAGAATCGGTATTTGAAATGTGAAACTGAAGGTAATCGAGTTGAATTTTAAACGATTATCATTAATTATTATACACCTAATATATATATATATATATATGTATACACTTTATCAAATAAATTTCAATGTCGTGTTGATGATTGAAACGAGTCGAAAATAAAAAAAAAAAAAATTACACGCTATTATCACTTACGAATTCAGCGTTATTATCGACCTTGCGAAAAAAGAAAAAAAAAATTTCCACGCAAATTCTGACGTAATTCGTGTAGGTAAATTTTGGCAATTTTTTTCCCATCATACACAATAATGTAGGCATTGCATCACAAATCGTGAGTATTCTATTCCGACGTTTCTCGGCTTTTATTGCGGCCTCGAGATCGTCGCGGGCGGCGGCGGCGGCGGCGGCGGCGGCGGGACAGGGTGTAAATATTTATGCACCGGAGTTGTAAAAATATATGTTATGCATCAGACAGACGGTCGCGGGTTTTTTTAAAAGTCTTACACTGCAGCGATTATACGTCACGCAACATCAGCAACGATATTTTCTATCTATCGTTGAATGTTATACGCCGAATGATTGAGTGTTTGAATGAAATTTTTTTTTCCATTTTCTCGGCGTGCGTAATGCAGTGGAAGCCAAAATAACGAGGACGTATTTTTTGTTTTTCGTTAAAAATGATAATTTTTCATGTTATAGGTGATTGAATATCACTGATTTTAATATATATATATATATATATATATATATAGAGATATATCTTAACACGGGTGACGTCACAATGTTACAGTTTTCAATCTGTTAGGTTAATGGCAATTTTGATTCAATCGAAAAAATAAAAAATACGTCAAAAATATTTTTTTCCAATCTACAAGAATATGAAATGAAAAAAAAATTCATTCAAATACTCAATTGCTGCATGCAGCTGAGAGAAGTTATTCGGCGGTGAATAAATAATATCCTGAATCGATTCGATAGCTCTGCTATAGAAACACCTAACTCTGATATATGAGAGTAATTTTGGCGAGTAACGAGGTTTCATCGTGAATCTTCAAACGTTTTTGTTTATCATTTCCATCGTGAAAAAAATCCTCAACTTGGATGTAAATTCGTACCCCTAACTCATGGATAATGCTAAATTAACGTAAGAAATAAATCGAAGGTCGGAATTTACATCCAAGTTGAGGATTTTTTTCCCTGAGGAATTTTGTTGTTGCCATTATTGTGTTTTAGAATGTGTGGAAACAGTTTATATATTTTCAAACACCTTATATTAATTATATAACTTTGTGAAATATTATATTTGTATAAAATTACGAATTTTCAATCACGTTTCTCTACTTGATTATATTTCCTTATATATGCGGATTGTTTCGAAATTTTGAAGAATCTATATCGGAGTAGCAAACAAAAAAATAAAAAATAGCAAGGACAAAATATGACACAATCATGCAGTTGGGCAAATGAATACGAAATTCAATATTCAATCAATTGTGAGTTGGGAGTTTATAAGAGTCTGTTCACGTCACGAGCAACGGATTTTTAAGTCCGTTAAAGTTGAATAATAAAGAAAATTCACTAATTAAGAACTTGAGAAGAAAATTAAGTAAGCTATATTGATTTGACTTTCTTTTTTGTTAATCCAAAATCATGTAACTCGTTAAATTTTTAAAGATTCGAATGGATTACCGACGAATTATCGACGATTATGAGATTGCAATTTTTCGATACTACCGTCATTCTTTTTCCGATCACTGGTAGTGTGAATCTAAAAATTCGATTAAATTTTGTAGTAACTTTGGCCGCCATCTTGAATGTATACAGGAATTTGTTTTTGTCAAATAACTCGGCCATTTTCAACCGTTCGACAAAATTGGCGATGACTAAACACGTAGTAAATCTAATTCTCCACATCTTTGACGAGACGAATTTTTTGTCCAACGATATAATCGTCAGATATTTTCCGACCTGAACAGTAAATTAAAAATCGCGGCCAAAGGTACAACGGAACCTGTTCAAAATTCCGAATTTAAAACAGTGGTACGTAAAAATTGGTTAAGGTAACGAAACATTGCTGTTCTGCAATTTTATATCGACTTTGAATTAGTTAAGATTTTGAAAATACGAGTACATTTTGCCTTGATACGATTTACTGAATTTCAGACATTCGTGCAACTGTGAAATAAGAATTTTCCGAAACTTTAATCATTGGAATAAAATTATCGACTTCAGCCTCGTGCACGGGCAACCTGCAGCGTGCACTGCAGAGGCATAAAAAACCGGGTTTCGATTGGTTCAGCGGTGTGTTTCAACCTAGACACAGACGCAAACACAAGACCCTCCTTTCCAACAACCGTCACGAGGTTGGGCACGGGGCAAACAACAGAGATGCTCGAAATAGGCGTTGCCCAATCAATAGAAACCACGTATAAACAAGAATCCGCGTGCCGCTTTTACGTGTTGTATATTTTCTCGAAGCGGCGCGACGTGAGATCGCACAGGACCGAAAATCAGCTCGACAATCGAGTATTTGAATGAAATTTTTTTTTTTTTTATTTCATATTCTTGTAGATTGGAAAAAAAATATTTTTGTTGTATTTATTATTTTTTCGATTGAATCAAAATTGCCATTGATACAACAGATTGAAAACTGTAACATTTGTGACGTCACCCGTGTTAAGATACATCCATATATATTAAAATCAGTGATTTCATTCAAATACTCGATTCTTAAAATGCCTCACGCTAAGTCGCTCTCTGATCTTACGTTCGATCGAATACAGAATCAAGGTCAAAGTATCTGTATCCCAAATGAGGTGGATCGTTAGTCAGAAGCATGGAAGCACGTCTTCTAGGAAAAAGCCGAAACACTCGTATGAGGAATACGTTTCTTCGATTTTCTAAGAAACAAATTACACATCTGCCTGATTATATCCTATACAAATTGGTGTATAACTTCATCATCGAATTGAAAAGAAGTTTTTTTTTACGGATTTTGTAATATCATTTCTTTATACAATGGTTCTAAGAAATGATATTGTAGATTACACAGTTCTTTGAAATGATTTTATTCAAATCGATAAAACTCTGATATAAGATTCCAGGAAGAAATTATTTACCTCACTTTCTGGAAATAATGACATATATCTTTCTTTCACAATCAAACGAAGTCTTATCGAGGCAAATAAGACCAAGTTGTTTTTTTTTATTTTTTTGAAACAGAATCACGAACGATTAATATTTTTTCAGGGTATCGAATTTGATGCTGCTATCCACTATATTCTCCAATTATTATTCTTCCCATTCTCATTATCTAGTGACTAATAACAATATTTCGTCACTTATCGTTCTCTATAATTCTGTGTATAATATTTTGAACCTCTCGAAAAAATCGCATTGATCAGACACTGCGGCAATCGGGTTTTGCATTGATTTTAAAAGCTTCGCCCGAGCGCCGAACTTCAGGATATGTAAAGCTCACACCAGTTTTGCAACGAAGCGATAAACGTTTTTCTCTTTTTTCAAACCTCTATACATTCACCTTGTGTTTGCGTGTAGCGTGTGTGAGATAGTGAATAATTGAGGTTACACATGACCTGATCGGCCTTGACTTGTGTGTAATAACCGAAGCTCTAAACTCAGCGCAGCGCAATGATTTACCGAATTATAATCGCGATGCTTGTCACGAAACTTTGTTCACGATAAATTGTCCGTTCGAATCTTTTCGATCGTCCGCGACTGAATACACATGACACGCAAGAGTAAAATAACGACGATAAATGTAAGAAAAGCGGAAAATCAATTGCTAATTTTCTCCAATTCTTGGAACGGTAATTAAAAATTTTCCGAAAGTCAAGTATATTAATCTATAAAGATTTTGGGTTCGATTCGTGTCAATTCATACACAAGTATAATGGCGTCAAGTATTCTACGCCACGCGACAATTGAACGTCGACGACATCGCAGATGAAAAAAATCACTTGCATTTTTGTACCGATACAATTTTCGCAAAAAAATTTATCAAGGTAAATCTGTGTGTAGTGCAAAGAGCAAAATATATTAATGTTCATAAAAACCTTCGGTTTCCGGCCAACTTTTTTTCCGTTCCGAAACATAATGCGAGTTCGATTCTATACGAATTATGTGACAATGACTCACAATCTCTCACGTCGTCGGCTGCATCGTCAGTCATTGTCGCATAATTCGTATAGAATCGAACTCGCGTTTCGTTTCGGAACGAAAACAAGTTAGCCGGAAGCCGAAGGCATTAATGAAAATTACTGTAAGTAAACGCTGCATGCGACTGCTGCAAGTCGTATTTGCGCGCATTCGCACATGCATACGGTAAATACGTCGAGGTTGAATCGAATGAAGGGTAAAGTCGTCGCAGGTCGGCACCAAACGTGGGTGTGGTCCTATAATCGATTTCGACTCTCTTCCTCTCTCCCTCTCTCTCTCTCTCTCTCTCTCGTCGCATCCAGCACCCCACGTCAACGTAGCTAAGCCAGTTATAGTATTATCCTCAGTACATATATGTATACATATGTCGTATTTACGAGGCTCTCGTTTTCAACTGGGCCACTTTATACACGCTGAGCTCATCGGCGCTCTTTTTATAATTTTCAAACGAATTGTGGGAGGGAAAACCTCGTGCGAGGGAGGCTCTTTTTTTACTTCTTTTTTTTTTACAAATCATGCTTCACTACCAAAACCTGATATACTACACGCCTGGGTCGTAATACAGAAGGAAATAAAGAATTAACAAAATCAACACTTGGGAGATTTTTTATTTACTATTCTATGTACGTATAAACTGCGTAGAATTTTATCGTCAGACGATTTATACACAGTTGGCAATGAAAAATGTTCACCACAAGATACAATATCTCTCGTTCAATTTAATTGAACTTCGATTTCTAATTTTTTTTTTTTTATGATATTTTCAATTATCGTCAGCAACTCACGCGTAATAAATTCTATACTGTCATAGATATTTTGCATATGTTGTATAACAATGTAATCAACATTTATTACTCCGTAATCAATACATTAAGCCAATTCTTAGCATCGGCGTTAAAGGATCATTCCACCGGATATCAATCGCAATAGCGCTTAAAGTACAGTACTGGTAAAATTTTTCTCAATAAATTATATTCGATTCGATAAATAGACTGGTCAGAACAATAATTATTGTTGTCAACTAATAAGAACTATATTTTTCAATTGTGGTAAAAAATGAAAATAGTTGTAGGACCGAGCGGTAACCAAAACTAAAAATTTCTCTCACAATCAGTGCATCAAAGTTACGATCCTGAACCTCGTGTTTTACCGCTATACATAAACAATTCCTTGTACGAGAGCGTTTTTATTGCAGGACGGATGCTGCGGCTCGGCGGGCTTCGAGTTTTATCCACAAAGCAGCGGTTCTCGTCATCTGCTTATTGTGCACCTGCTTCTTGCGCACGGCTGTTGCGCTGCGTTCATTCAGGACACCGTGCAGGAAAAACGGAGGGCTTTCCAAACGTTGCAGTCCCTGATTTCCACGCCGTACGTTCCACAGGCGGCGGAGCAGAGCCTGCCAGGATTTCCGAGGCCTACCATCATCGATCCTGCTAGTTCCATCCATCCACCCGGCTGCTGCCTCGATGTACCGTCAACTTTGCAGGGCTGCAGCGACTCTTCTTTGCGTGTGTACGGGAAAAAATTTCACCCACAAAACATTTCTTATTTCAAAACACAGAGTTTTTCTTCGGATATTACATTTTTTAAAGGAAACTCTTCGATTCGTGTTAAAACCGAAGACTTTCAAGAAAACTGTTGAGATCTTCGCAGACACGGTTATTGGTGATAATTGTTTTGCCACTTTTAAGTTGCCGTAGTTATGTTATGGAATTTCAATCTGAGATTAATTTACGTTCGATAATCGGGAATAAATTTTTATCACAAATATTTTCTATTTACAGGACTTTTCGTTCTTGTTATTTATGCAGATTTTTATACAACATTTTCAGACACGATAATATCAGAGAATATTGCCGAGTTTTGCTTATCGCCTTTTAGAGCGAAAGCAACACTGTTTTCGATCAACCCAATTACTATTTGACAGACATCTTATATTTAAAAAATCTTTGCTTTAATGGCGGAACGTTTTTTTTTAAACTCATACGATTAGTTTAAAAATTCCAAAAGCCTTTCGCAATGCAACGGTTGTGAGACAAAGATATACTTTTGCAACAAAAAATTTCGGCGTAATTCTTATCACGGAAAGAATGTATACAAACAAATTAACGTTTATAACAAAAACAATACACAATAATTTTTGACAATGTTGGAGAGAAAACAGCGACGTATGACCGAAGACGTGAAAAAACAAATCGCGCCATTTTGTTTTTAAAACGAGAACCGAGCATTTTTTTTTTTTTTTTTTATGTACAATTAATTACAGTAAAGCTTCTTCGAGGTGAGATGTTTCATTTGACGATCGTGGGCGATAAAATATCCTAGGAATAAATGTTAACGCGCGCGCGATAGAAGAGAACCACTTTTAGGTTATAATCCACCGATGCAATAAATTCTACCATTCTATTTCACACGTAGGCTGGATGAAATAGGGCGGCAACAGATTCGTACATTGAAATTCCCGCGATGCGAAATGAGGCAGGGCGACCACCGCGTGCTTCGGGCGTAAACATGTGGCGGATGTGAAACATGTGGGCAGCTGGAATCACGAGTTTCCAAGTTTACACGGGCCATGTGACGCGCATGCGCATTCAAAACTTGACCGCTTCTACGCGCGCGGTATTTGGTTATACGTGTGATCGCCGCACTCGCGCTAGCGATAAAACAAACGACGCGAGGTCCCGAAAACAATCGCCGCGTGCGGAATATCTCGTTTCCGTCGTAGATAAAAGTTTTTAACGATATTAAAAATTAAAAAATAAAAAAAATTTTATGTCAATTTATTCGCGGTTGGTTATCGAATTATTAGCATCGTCGTCATTTGTTCTTCTCGTATTGCAGATTTAATATTTATTCAAATCGTCGGATCATCTCTCTCTCTTTCTCTCATAATATTGGTATCATTTAATTATTTTGTATTATTAGTACTAATTACTCAATATTTCTCAAGTATATCTTCAGATCTTTATTTCTAATTCATTTTTATTTTTATTATTAGGTTACTTATTTTATATTATTTTGTTTTTTTTCTTTTTTTTTTTCACTATGTTATATTTCTTTTCTACTTATTATTCTAAACCTAATTACCGACTTATTTTTAGTTATTCCATAGCTTTGTAATTTGCCTCAGGGTGCACAATCAATCAATCAAATCAATTTCTCTGAAGAGTGCACGGTAGGTTCCAAGAAAGAATTTGTACCTCCTCGTTTGCGCTCTTTGCTGGTAAATTCACTAATTGTATACCTCAGTTTGATTGCTCTTCTTTAGTTTATTGCGATCCGACAGCGGGTCCGGATCTCAAACGACAGCTTACCCTTGATTCTCTTCTTACGGTATTTGACGTCTCTTCGTATTTGTCGTCCAAAAATCCAAACATTTTGGTCCGTACTAGAGTACGCTTGGATGGCTACCTTCAGCGGACAGACGCCGTTTCTGGTGTCTGCTTCTCTGTGGAACTCGTTGTCTACTTCTATTCGGAAGTCATCTTCTGTAGATACCTTTAGGCGAAAACTGTAAAATTATCTAGACAGCGTGAAAATTTCTCTCAATTAGATCAGAAGCACTCATGCCTCGTTTCACGTTTTTTTTTTTTGATTTTTTTTTTCTTTCTTTTTCTTTCTTTTTTTGATTTTTTTTTCTTTCTTTTTCTTTTCTTGGATTTTTTTTTCTTTCTTTTTCTTTTTTTTTGGATTTTTTTTTTTCTTATACGCATATATATTTTTTTTTCTTTTTCTTCTTCTCGTTCTTCTTCTTCTTTTTTCTCCCTCTTGATATCCGCTATTTCCTATTTATGTTCTGTATTTTCCATTTTAGTAGAGCAGTATGAGTTTTATAGCGTAAAGTTCATAGACGATAAGAATATATTTAATTTAAATTCATTATACATTTCGTATCAAATTTTGCTAAATTAAGAAAACATGCATGAAAATAGTTTGTTACGATAGTCACATGACAATTCAGCGTGGGTGTAATCTTAGTTGAAAATCTTAGAGAAACTTTTGCTTAACGATAAGTAGAGGGATGCTAACTTCTATCGAGGGAGAAAAGGCAATACAAAAAAAGCCATCATGTAAGTCTTTTCTGAAAGTGAGGTGTAAAATTTTTTCTATTACAACTGTGAACTGTTCTATTTAATACGAGGTTGATATATAATTAGCATTCCTCTAAGTTACAGGTTACATAATGAAGAGTTTCTAAAAAAAATGTATTCTTTAGCTGTCGTGAGCATTAACCAAGATGATTCTTTCAACGAAGAGAGCTAGATAGACAGAGCTAATTTTAGATGAAAATATGACACTCCTAGAAATTGGAGTTGCCTCATCGACTAAATATCGTTTTACTTTTGGTTATTTCTTTAAATAAACCTGCTGTAAGTCACAGTCTGTCCGTTCTGAGTTATATGCAAAAAAGGGCAATCCCTTAATAACGAACAATACCCTGTTTTACGTCAGAAGAAATGTAAAATTCTAATTGATGCAAGCAGCTTAGAAATTTGAATATTTACGTTGATTGCGAGTAAACGAGGGTAAAAAAAATTCCATTAGAATATAATCGCGTTAAGGTTTCAATGACACGTCTCTTTAAAGAACTTCGTTCGCCAAAAGTCGATTCTACTTTTTATCAATTTCAATTACAAAATATTCGCACGACGAGTCTTTATAAAATTACTATATCTGCAAGTTTACGTTTCTCTAAAAATAAAAAAGTCAAAAACACCGGAGCTACAAACAAAAGACTAGATATCGATTCGTTCGATTTGAATCTACGGTAGCTTGTTTTATTCGAAAGAGTATTTGTTACAAATTCTATCCTTTTTTTTTAAGACGTTGGCATCGTTGAATATTTAATTCTACAACATTGCATCGATATTGGTCACGATCAACAATTGACAATGTTAAATTCACTACCGAAAATAAAATAGAATCTTTTGCAATGAATCTGTAGAAAATGGACTCTTTTAATACGAGTGAACTCGAGACTAAGCACCGATACCTAACGATAAGCCTTTGTTTATAACTCAAATATTTTCTGTTTCTATATTTTTAATACGACCATCCGGTAAAAAATTTAATAAAAAGTATAGATTTTTCTGTCAGCCAACCTCTCGCGTCCTACTTTGCTCGCATCTCCGTTCAATCCTCTCTTCGAGATTTCAATAAAAATATAAGAGCGTGACGAGACATTGATAAAAAAAAGGTCACGGTACGATAAGCTTTGAATTGTTTTTTTTTGTCCTTGCTACGTTTTCCCCCAAGTTTAAAAAAAAAATTTATAAAGTTTTTCGAAACATCTTTCACGAAGGTCTTCAAGCGACCCGAGGATATCTGCACCGTGTGACCTTGACCATCAAAAGTCCACGGGCATTCACGTGGAACGTAACAAGGTCAAAGTAGTGTACTTTCCGTTGTAGGCGTTCGTTCAAGAACGTGAGTGAGCAAAAAATGCGTGTAACATAAGCACTGTCAAACAAAGTCGAGATGAAACAGCGCCGAATCCCCAGGCGACTGTGGCACAATTCAATTAAGAACGATGTTACGCGATGAGCCAATCAACGTTTTCTGTGAAAGCGATTTCGAGATTTGTTTTTTCGTCGACGAGCGCCTGAGTATCCGTCGATAATTTTCAACAATGGCCCGCGCGCTTTACGAGGATATAAAAAGCTATCCTTCGGTACGAAAACCGCGTGAGAGGAGTTGCAGAGATTTTTCGAACGCGTGTAATTGAAGAACCACGAAGAGGAGAGGCGGACAAGTGAATAGACAACGAGCTAGGAGAGCGCGACTATTTTTACGCAGGACGAATGTTTAAATAGAACAACTACACGTTGGTGGATGTGCACAGCGTGAAGCTTAATGTTCGAGCAAATCTGTGAGGTTGTAAAATCGAAACACAAGTGTGACTACGGATTTTGACGAAAACTCGTTGTTTTGCAACTTTGGGATTAGGCGGAATTCGGTAGATAATTGTCAGAGTAACCAAAAACTCGTATTTTTGAAAATACAACTTTTGCAAAATTATTCTGAAGCTACAAAATAGTGATTTTTGCTTTAACGTTCCGTTAGGTTAACTTTGCGAATTTAAAATTTGTTTATTCGTAAGGTTTTGACCGAAATTGCGAAGCTGAAAATTTGGTAACGTAACGTAATGTTTTTCTGTTCCTTCGAAACTCTTGAGAGATTTTAAAACACTGTGAACCGTAATAAAATGAGGCTGAAGTTAGTTACGCTAGTCTAACGAAATATTTTTTATTCACTTCGAAATTGCTAAGTTTTGAAAACACGAAGTACTTTTGCTAGAGTTTACATTAAACGTTATCAATCTCGATATCGCATTTAACACCACGCTGAAGTTAGCAGTGTCAACGTAACAAAATATGGTAAAATCATTGATATGCAATTCAAGTACGACATTCAGGGGGGGGGGGGGTTGGGTTTTCAACATATATTTTTTTCATGGGTTTTATTGATTAACGTACAATCCTCAAGGTGTGAATCAATGAATTATCCTAAACATGCGGTATTACAGTAACGTCGCTTAATGTCAGTTCATCTTTATCTTTAGTCGCTATCTTGTCTTATCGTTAGATATTCTGGTATTCGGAAAGTCAGTTTAATATTTGCAAGTAGCTACACAGTTGTAAAATAAAAGTTTCAAACAATTCGGTATTAAAGATTAAAGATGGTGTTTAGGTGATTCACGGTTAAAGAGGAGTAAAATTTCTACACAGTGTTTACGCAGGTTTTTTTTCAATTTTAACAAATTGGGCTTTGAGTTTGAAAAAATTTCCACGGTAAACACGGTGTGCGGTTGGATCAGCAGTAAAGAGTTGTACGTGATCGTTGAATCAGCTGTCCACCTACATCACACCCCGTGTTATAAGCTCGAGTAAATATCACGTGGGCGTTTAAATGTTGAGTCTCGTGACGTACCTGCCTACGTACATTTATGCCTATATCTTACACATGTGCTTATATAGCGATGGTCCGAGTGATACGGCCACGCGAAAGAAAGGTGGAAGAAACTTAGTGCCTGAGAGGTGAAGGACTTTTATCGTGGCTTAACGGCTACTCGCTTGCGTGTCATGTGTAATATATATAAACCTTTATTGGCCTCAGTTATTCACCAAAATTATTTCCATTGAGGCAAGAAATAGATTGTACCGTTGTACGTAAAAATCATACAATTTCAATGAAAAACTTCCTCGATTTGAATTCATCATAGGTATTTTTAACGTGGTTAGAAATATTGTATTATATGATTATGTATGTACGATATTACATGATTATGTGCTAATGATATTATATGATTAAGTAAACAGGTACAATCGATAGTTGCATTATAGAAGAGTCAAGAGAAAATTACCTTACCAAGAATATTACAATGAAAAATTTGCTTCATCTGAATTCATCGTAGGTAATTTTAACGTGGTTAGAAGTAATGTATTATATGATTGTGGATGTACGATATTATATGATTACGTACTAATGATTAAGTAAACATGTGCAACCAAAAGTTGCATTATCGAAAAGTCAAGAGAAAATTATGATACCAAGAATATTACAATGAAGAATTTGCTTCATCTGAATTCATCGTAGGTATTTTTAACGTGGTTAGAAATAATGTATTATATGATTGTGGATGTACGATATTATATGATTACGTACTAATGATTAAGTAAACATGTGCAACCAAAAGTTGCATTATCGAAAAGTCAAGAGAAAATTATGATACCAAGAATATTACAATGAAAAATTTGCTTCATCTGAATTCATCATAGGTATTTTTAACGTGGTTGAAATTACTGTATTATATGATTATGTATGATTATTATATGATTATGTATATATGTACATTATGATATATGATTAAGAGATGCAACCGTAGTTGCATTAATTAAAGATCGAGAAAAAATTGTTCTAATAGCAGTCAGTCTTATACCTATATTCGTGCACTAATTTGTGGCGTGTCACTCTAACCTATAAAATACATATATTGATTCAGAGAAATACGAGACTGAAGCTGGCAGCCAATCGTTCTAACATTCATTCGCATAAGGCGATGATGTCGAAAAATCAAAATTTTGTAAATACCTCGAATCCCAGACACTTCTATAGAATTATTCGGATAAAACTTAACTGCGTTTTATCTATTTCCAAAAAGTTTAACACGTTTGGCTGCTAGCTTTAGCCTCGTCAAAGAAATTGCGATTGAATTAGCCTAACTAAATGTAACCGTACCAAGTATCAGCAGATATCGTCCTCTGCTTACTTAAATCGAATTATACTAACAACGATCAAATTATCGTTAACATTATCATTATCGCTATTATTCTAATATTATCATTATTGTAATATAGAAAAAAAAATTATTTTTTTAATTTTATTATTATTTAATTTTTTTTTTTGTTTTTAATTTTTAATCAAGTTTTTTTGTGCTTTAATTTTTTTAATTTTTTATTTTTGAACCGTGGAGTTGCGGAGTCCTTATTGTCATTGTCACTATTATTATTATCATTATCATTATCATTATTATTGTTATTATTATTATTACTACTACTACTACTACTTCAATCATTGTAATTTTTTTTTTTAAATTTTGTTTTTGGTAATTTTTTTTTGTATTTATCTTTTAAATATTTTTTTTGATCCGTGGAGTTGCGGAGTCCTTATTGTCATTGCCACTATTATTATTATCATTATCATTATCATTATTATTATTATTATTATTATTATTATTATTGTTATTATTATTATTATTATTATTATTATTAATACTACTACTACTACTTCAATCATTGTAATTTTTTTTTTTAAATTTTGTTTTTGGTAATTTTTTTTGGTATTTATCTTTTAAATATTTTTTTTGATCCGTGGAGTTGCGGAATCATTATTGCCATTATTCTCACTGTCGTCATTATTATAATAATTATAATTATTATTATCATTGTAAAAATATTTTATGTTTTCAGTAACTGAATTCAATAATAAAATCCGAATCAACAAGTGTTGGAGTAGTTCGACGATACTTGAACTGGTGTTGTTTACGTTCTCAGAGAACATTTGTGTACCACTTGTGAATTATAATCTTTGACCGCGCGTACGACGAATGTGATCAAATGCCGAGTTTAAATACGCGTCAAATAACAAACGCTAAATCAAGACTAAAATATCAAAGTCAACGTGTTCTAAATAACAATACGTGGAAAACATCGAAATGGTTGAAGTTAGCAACGTTATTGTAAAAAAAAACAATCATCGTGGGAAAAACACTACATATTTATTTTCGATAAACCAAGAATTTAAAATACGACGAATATATCTCGTATTGTTCCATGCTAATGAATTTCAAAATAATTTAAAATATTACGATATGACGGTTTTTCCCTAGCATGAATAGTTGCGATAACGTTGCCAACATCAACATGATTTAAATAAAACTAAACTCTAGATTAAAAATGAAAAAAATTGCATGTTTGCATGCAACACGTGCACAACGTTAACGAATAAAAAAAGCGTGACTAAACGAAAAAAACAAAAAACAAAAAACTATCGACTAGTTGTAAGCGTTTTAAAATATCATCGTGATTTACGAACCGGTATGAGTGCGGAGATGAGCCTTGAGATGCGAACTCTTTCCGTAAACCTTGTTGCATCCTAAGTACGGACAATGGTGTGACTTTCGTGCAGGATTATGAGAAGATCTGGGCGCAGGGTTTATCCTGGCTGTGTTCACGTCATCGTTGCTCGAGTTCGAGTTCTCTCCTGACCCCGTTGACTGCCCGCCGGATGTTGATGGCTTGGGCGATTCCTCTGCCGGCATAACCGGGTCCACCAACTCCACCTCGTCCTCCTCCTCCTCCTCCTCCTCCTCCTGCTCCTCGTCATCGTCCTCGACGTCCTCCTCCTCCACCTCCTCCTCCTCGCCTTTATATTGCGGTTCGTACTTTATGTCGAGCCTGGGGCATTTTCGCCGATGCAGCACCGGCTCGTTTTCATCCTCCTCCTCCTCATCCTCTTCCTCGTCCTGCATCTGCATTTCCTTCTCCTCGTTCACATTGTCGTCGTCGTCGTCGTCACCATCATCGTCATCATCATCATCATCATCGTCATCGTCCTCCTCATCCTCCTCATCCTCAAACGTTTCGTCCGCGCCCACGTCTAATCCCTCATCCTCGTCGATATCTACCTGCGGTTGGTTGGCGTTTTCGTAGTCGTAATTGTTTTCGTTCTCGTCATCGCCGTCAAGTTCGTCCTCGTCCTCCCCGTCGTTCGCATTTTCGTCAAAATCGAGGTCGGATTCCTCTTCGGCCTCTATGTCCGAGACATCGTTGAGCTCGAAATCGGATTCCTCGTAGAGATCCTCGTCTTCCGGTTCCGGCTCACTATCGGCATCCATATCGGTTGAATACATGAGCTCTGAGTCGGTTTCAGAGACGCTTTGATCGGTAACGACGGGCGGGACCTCGGGGACCGGCTCCTGTTTTATCTTAGTTAGGTCGGTTAGTATCCTGGCCACCATGAAGAGGGAACTTGAAAAGACCTCGGGGGGCGTCGTCGCCTGGTCTTCCGGTAGACCCGGAAAATTTGCCGCACCCGGTACCGGCTCTACTATCACAGCCGGTTTCACGTTCGTCACCATCATCAAGTTCTTCGGTGTGGTGGTTCCATCGAAACGGGGTGGTGGTTCCATGAAGGGTGTCGCGGATGTCCTTGCTCCGGACAAGCTGTAATCTCTAGCCTGAGACATGGAGAGTAAGCAATGGGCCGCGAAGTTTATATCGTCGGTATCCATGGACTCTTCATTTGTGTTTTGTACAACCGCCGGATCGGTCTCAGGTTCAGTTCCGGTTTCACTTTTCGGTTTGTCAGTATTCATCTTTACCTGAAAGTCTTTGCTCGACGGGTAATTGACAAACACTACTACAAAATCGCCAAATTGTCGGTAATAATTCAGAAGACCACTTTTATATCTCTCTCTCACTCTGCAGTATGACGTTTGAAATAATAAACCGAACTTGCGCACTGTACGTATAAAGTGTCTATGGCATGTATCTCAAACGAAACGAAGGATCGTCGAAACTGGGCAACGAAATCGACGATGGAGGATATTTAAAAGAAAACACCAAAAAATAAACGTAACACTAAAAACAACACCGTTACCGAGCTAATTCTCACTATAGACCTCGGAACTTAGAATCTCCCGCACGCGAGCACGCCAGATTACTTCGGTGAAGACCGAGCGACCTGACTCTACCGAGTGCTGGCGAAGACTGACTCTCGTGCGTCCGGATCGTCAGGTCACCCCACATTGCCCCACATGTGCTCCACTCTGCTGTCATCCCCACTCGCCGGCACTTCTCCCCACTCCTGCGGATCACGGCTTTGAAACTTTCGAAATCGCGACGCGCCATTGGTCAGATTCTCCCACGCGCTGCCTTGCAGTCCCACTTGAGCCCTCGAACCTTGCGATTAGCCCTGCTCACCCTGTTTACCGTTAATCCAGGGTTCACCTACCTGGGTGCATCCGTTGAGTATGTAGGTCTAACGAGTAAAATGGTTCGGATACAAAGTACCGATTTATTGCTGCAGAGTAGTTTTGTCATTCGTCGTCGTATTAACGAAATTTTCAGGATAATGAGGTGACTCACCGATCGTGTTATTGCCCTTACGATTTGAGTCGTCTTTGGAACGAATCTGGGAGTAAGCCGGATTTTTCAAAATTTATTCTGTAGTTACGGTAATGTTATCGAAAATGCGAAAAAGCGATATTTGGCTGAAAAATTTTATTTTCCTTTTTTTTAATATCTCAAGTTTATGAAAAAAGAATGTATGAATGACTTTGGTTATACTTAATTTGATCAGAGGAAAGTTAAAATGATATAGAAAATGTAATGCTTTTCAGAAAATCCTTGCAGGATTTTTGGGAACCGTGTCTGCAGACTCCAGCGATACAGTCTTTAGTCAACGAGCACCTTTTTTACGATTTTCCGTTAGAATTCTTCTAAAAATATGGTTGAGGTGTCGTTCGATTCGGAATCGCGTCTAGAAGCTTTTTGAAAAAATTCAAGATGGGGAACAAAAAATTGAAGTTGTTAACAATTTCGTGAAAAAAAGAGTTTAATTATTCGCGAATATCTCGAAAACTATTGCAGATATCGCAAATGTAAAAAAATATTTTTACAGAGCAGGAAATCTTTAACAAAAAAGTCCCGATTCCCGGAACTCTACCACCAATATTTATAATTTTAATTTGGAGGTGAAAATAAGGCTGAAAACGGGCGATGTGACGACCGTGCGCTCGGCACGATTCGCTCATATTTACAAGAAAAATTGTTTTAACCCATTAAATGTTAGTGTTGAGGAACGAAAAAATCCAGGTACTATTTAGATACATAAATGACCAACAATCCTTAAAAAAGAAATATTTTTCCCTATTTTTCGATTAATCGTGCTCTTGGTAATCAAGTCATTTTTACAGTTTGCGAATCAACATAAAAACCCCTGTCATTTCTAAACTAGAAACATGAAAATTTTTACAAGTTATTCGCACCGCAATGATAAATAACCCAAAAAAATGGCAAGCTCGAAGACATGAGAATATTTGAGATTATGTAAAAAAATAGGAAAAAAATATTTTCATCAAAAAGTCGTGCACGATAGTTTTCATTTTTTTGGTAGAATCTAAAACAAATATAGTATGGATGTTCATTTGTTTATAACAGATTGTTTATTCAATAAACAATTAAGAAATTAAGCAAACATTTTTTTTCTCACAGAATATGAAAGAGCACTTAAAATGATGATTTTTAAAGAAAGACTGGTTCCTTAATATTAATTTTTAGCAACAAAAAAAATTTGTTAATTAAAAACTGCATTTTGAAATTATAGGGAATTTTTTCTAAGGAACGATTTTTTCCTGAAAAATCAATGTTTTTACCGACGATCTGAATAACAGAAACAAATTTTTGATAATTTCATAAACAATGCATTTGTTTACAACAATTATTTAAACAATCGAAGTAACAAATTAAAAAAAATTATTTTTACATAGTTTTCAGTGACTAGAGTTCGAAACAATCGAAAAATTGGAAAACAAAGTTTTTTTTGGTAACTCTATTCGATTTTTTAACATTTTCATTCCTTAAATTCTCGATTAAAACATGCAAAATCGAAATTGGAAAAGTTTATAAACGGGGATATCTTTGAAACCCTTTGAAGAATGGATTCCAGAAGACGAAAAAATTTTCATGTTTCTAGTATGGAAATGACAGGGGTTTTTATGTGAATTCGCAAACTGTAAAAGTGACTTGATTAACAAGAGCACGATTAATTGAAAAAGAGGGTAAAAATTTTTTTTTTTACGGTTTGTTGTTCATTTATTTATGTAAATGGTACCTGAATTTTTTCGTTCCTTAATACTAATCTTTAATGGGTTAAAACAATTTTTGTTGTAAATATGAGCGAATCGTGCCGAGCTCACGGTCGTCTCACATCGCCCGTTTTCAGCCCTATTTTCACCTTCAAATTAAAATTATAAATATTGGTGATACCGTTCCGAAAATCAGGACTTTTTTGTTGGAAATTTCTCGCTCTTTAAGAATCTTTCTTTACATTTGCGATATCCGCGATAGTTTTCGAGATATTCGCGAAAAACGAAACCTTTTTTTTCACTAGACTCATGTATAATCTGCCATCGTGTGATTATTCCACAGACAATGATGTCGTTCCTCCATCACTCTAAAATCCTGGCGAAATCGTTAACATCTACCTTCCGTCTTTATTTGCAAAATCTTCCGAATCCTCCGTCTCCTTACAATACTACAATTACATAAAAACTAGGGACAATATGATTTCAGCAGTAAATTTTGTGATGATTATTACTAGTCGAATATCTAGATCGTTACGAAAATTCGTTGAGAAAAATTCCACAAAATTATTTACTGTGTCTGATTAATGCTTTCGGTACCACATATTTCTGTTATTGAAATATTCAAACTGTTTGTTTGGTTATATATATATTTTTTCAATTTAGGACTGTCTAACATCAATTTAATAAAATCCTTCGATGGTGGTAAGCATATAAAATTTAAATAATGTTTGATCACGTTCTATTATGATGTCAAGATTAACAATTCCGTATCTTTATTTAGATGATAACCGGAGAGCCATTCTGGTTTCTGATTGTTGTTAATGGATAATAATTCGGCTATGAAAACCTAATTTAAATTCTACGTTGCTGCAGTTCAGTTTTTACCTTTCGTTAAGAAGATTTCGTCTCATTATGAGCTTTATCAAGTAATTAAACGTAAGTCTTAGTTGACGAATTTTTTTTATGTCACTGTATTCAATTAATATATTTTAGCTGTCTGAAGAGAGGGCCTCCACTCATAGCCGAAACGTCAAGTTTGTTTTTCACTTTATTGACCTTTGACACCTAGAAACTGTACACACATATTTTAGTTCCAATATTACAAACACAAAATTTGAATCTTTAAATATGTCAGCTAGTGGGATACAAACTGGTTAAGGTAACTACAGTTATAGTTTATAAATCTCTAATGAGAAGATTTAATCTTATAAATATGAATAATCAAATCAATATTTGTGAAGTGGTATTCCGGAAGAAGGCGAAGAAAAAATTGTGATTGCATGATAAGATATTTAAAGCGATTACATAACTTACAATTAGATGGCACGCTTGTTTGATTTTGAGATTGTTTACTATTGTTAGAGCGCTCGTTAAAAAGGTCATTTTTGAACTTGAATCGACTCTGCACCGCCTAGATCGGTTTAAAAAAAATTAGAAAAATTAGTAAAATATTTCTGCGATCTACACCGATAGAAATTTTTAGTTTCGATCAACGCTCAGTCCTTAACTATTTTCATTTTTTACCACAATCGAAAAATACAGTTCTAGGTACAAAATAAAACTTAGTTTTGTAGCTGTTACCAAATTTTTCTCAGTTTGTAAAACAATTTTTTATTCCATTATGCACCACAGAAATAAAAGCCAAAAACTACAACTCAGTACGACTAACTCGGTCATTGCTACCAAAGGAGTGTTGTTCTGCACATTTTATTGTTAAAAAAAAATTTAAGATATTTGGGACCCCATAGGCACCAAAAATGATTTTGCAATATGTCAGCTCCAACCCTGCCGTCTATTAACAAAGATGGCGGCCACTATGGTTGACAATTAAAACAAGGGTCGGCAGTTGCTCGCATTTCCGGTGTGCCAATTTCGAGCGGCGTGTCAAAGCGGCGCCCTGGCGAATTTCGACAATGTCGTGATGGTCTCCAATTACCGACTAAGAGCTTAACGACCCCAATCTACGTACAATTTTAAACAACAACGCTCCGATGCATAAATAATTGTTACAGAAATAAAGGAAAGGCTACGATTCTACGACATCCTAACGGTAAATTCGCATACCATTCGATGCGATGTAGGACTCGATAATTTTTATGAGGGGTAGACGCTAATTGTAACCCATGGATTTGTACGAGACTACGCGTAACAAAAGAGTAATAAAAATTTTGGTTTATCCGTACACACTCGACCGTTTACGACAAAATGACGGTCAAAGCGTCGATGCCGGTTTATTACTTCGCTCGGTCGGATCGACAGCTGCAGTTGCTTTGTTCTGCAAAGACGAATTGTAATTTGAATATAGCGTTGGTGTATTTGTCAATAAAATAAGGAACATTCGTGATTCATGCTTTGACGAAGAAATGAAATGAAACAAATTGTTCAGGACTTGAACACGGGACGCAAAATCTCCAAGTATCGACTTCCAAATGAGTTACTGTTTTAGCGAAATTTTACCTGTTTTTGAATGCCTCTCAAATCTACGGTTTTGAATGTAGAGGGTTGACTGACTGCTGATATTTTTCATCGAGGTCTATTCTATCGATATCTGCCCGATATTTCATCAATTGCTTCTGTTTTTTTAATATATAGCTACAAAAAGCCAATCGATTTTTGAAAAATCGCTATTTTCGGATAGCTGTAACTTTTTTCTTTGAATTTAGATTTGCTTCGTATTTTCAAGAAAGTTGGTCTATGATGTCCCCAATAAGCCCTTAAAATTTCGACTTTGGAATCAACCAGGATAAGAGCTATGAATTTTCAAAGTACCCGAAAATTGCATTGAAATTTTTGAAATTTCTGACTTAAATAACACGCAAAAAATTTCTTTTAATTTTCGTACCGTTTGAATTGAAAAATTTTTCCAAGCATATTCTTGCAGAGGCTTAAATTTTCTAAAAAAAGACCCCCGAACTGATTTTCTAGACTTAAAAATTCGCACCTACTTACGGCCCGTGAAAATTGAATCTCTACGCTCTACGATTGAAAATATCCATACTAAATGAGAAAACTTAAACTAAAATGAAGTAAGGCGTGTGAAAGATGTTGTTTGTAAACTAGATTCGTCAGAGGAGTAGAGTTTTAACTGTTTTTTTTTATTTTTTATTGCACTTTTGAAGATTAATATTCTTTTTGATTGTTGTTTGAACTTTGTGTGTTACAATTAGGATATTGCTGTTGATGTAATTGCAGTACTTGCAAAATAAATTGTTTTTCTTCTTCATTTTTCGTTAAAGTTCAATTATAATTTTGTATTAATGCTATACTACATTAGGGTGCTTCGTTTGAGACGACTATTTTTTTTTTTTTCACTCCATGGATGAAATATCACTCTAAACATATAAAAAAAAATTCCCACCAAAGCCTAGCTCTTAATTTTAATTTTAAGTACTCGCTAAATGAATTTGAAAATCGACGCAAGCCATTCCGCCACCGATCGGCTCGAAAGCGCAGCGGACGAGCGGATTCATAAAGGGGCGTCAAAACTTTGACCGTTATTTTATCGAAAACGGTCGACGGTTTACCGATGTGCTGAAATACGTGTTCATTTATTCTTATTGCTCTTTCGTTGTACGAAGTCTCGTGCAAATCCATCGGTTACAGATGCCGGGTCTTGCTCGGTGGTGTACGTGAGGAATTCGGGGACTTTATTGTTCCTTGGGACCGGACCGATGGGACGGATACGCTTGGGCCTTCGGCTTTCTTCCGCCGTAATGTAGTCGCCAGTAGGATTAAGTGCGCTAGCTGCCCACCCCCCCTTATTCAAAAGACAGACTGACGAGGAAAACTCGTTAACTGTAATGCACGAATTAGGTCGAGACTTGGCAGATTAACAGAGTAATAAAATTAAACGAACCTTTATTTCAGCACATCGCTAAACTATTGATCGTTTTCGAGAAAATAACGGTCAAAGTTTCGAGGCCGATTTACGAGTCCGCTCGCCTGCTGCGCGTTCAAGCCGATCGGTGCCGGAATGGCTGGAGCTATGGCCTCGAAATTTTTCGCCCTGTGTTCAAGTCTGGATCGATTTTTCAACAGTCTGGTTCGATTTTTTACAAAGTCTTATCCGCTAATTAAACAATGTTATTTAATTGAAAATATAGAATAATCATTTGTATTACAGTGAAAAACGATACGAGGCAAAAAAATTAGGCGTTGAATGGAACCCGTGCGCCGATGTAACGTGCCGCGCTAGATAAATTAATTTTTTTCCAATAGTAATGATAATTTCTCCATCAATTAAAAATGCGTTTTCGATAGAAAATTTGACGTAGAATACGATGATTGTACTTAGAACTCGCTACGAGGTCGGGGCAATTGTTGAAAATCGATTTAAACATTTTAATTGTTTAAAACAATATGAATTTGTTAATAACTTTCAATGAAATTACTTTTTCATCAAAATTCGTTCTTTTAGCTTTGAAATGAAAAAAGAAGTAACTTTCTAACTCAAATAGAACCGGAGTTGTGAATTTTTGAAAATGAGTCTCCAAGCCGAAAATCACCAGATTCTCATACCCGATGAAACTCGCGCATTCGTAGTTGATTTTCAAGTTTCAAGATATTGTCCCGGTATGTTGGTTCCTTCGGGCCTTTATCCCAATGGGTTTATGGGCCTTTCTTAGTTTCCTTCCCTCCCTGTAGTTGGGATGCGTTTCTCCTCTCTTCCCTCTTTGCCCTCTCCTTCATCTCCCAATTTTCCTTTCACCTTTTCTATCCTTTTTCACTTCCCCTTTCTCCCTTTCGCCCGTTTTTAAAGCTAACTGGCCCTACAAGATTTATGGCGGGTTCCGAACCGCCAGTATTGCAGATCAGGTACACGATAGTATTTTTCCTCGCGATCAGAAAAATCTCAGTGGTACCAGAAAGGGCTTGAACCTAGGCTTCGCGGAATTGTAGGCTGGACTTTTGCCCATCGGCCACCGTGACTTAGGTACAACCGAATGATTTACAAGTCGAGTCGACCATTGGATTCCACGTATTAACCAGGTATCGAAGTGACTTGAAGCCGATACTTGTTTCAGTCCAAAGAAATTATTCAAGTACACCCCTTCGTTGAGAATACTGATTGTTCTTCGGTATAAGGAAGCCTTCTAACCCCAATATCGTATACCCCGAGTGAGCCTAGAATTCTTACGTAATCATTTTTTCGAACTTCGTATCCGTTGTTTTCTTTTTCAGCGTGCCGGTGCTGACTTAACGCAAATCCAGCGCGGAGTCGCACTTTTCTCGTATTTTTCGAGAGCGTCAATATTTTTTTCTAGTAGTATGTGCCTGTTTTTTTTATCGACAATTCATAGGGCCCAGCCTGTAAAGTCTATAGTCACCGAAGTGCGATGAAAAAAATAATTGTCAAGCAAAGATTCGGAACGTGTAGCCAACGTATCGAGTTACAAGCCGGGACGGGTCGGCTTTGCACGGATAACTTTTTTTCAGATCTATCGATAACTGATATTTTTGTGCTAGATTGTTTTCACGTATATTGTAACGATTTGTGTATTCCCGCCTAGAGTCAGCACAGTGACTAAGAGGACTGAATCATAGTGTTTGTCACGTGACGGGGGCCTAGGCCAATATACCTCTCTTCTCGATAACTCTCTCTGTTATTTTTTCTAAAGCATGACGTGATGAATCGTTCCTCAGTTCAAAGTATGACTGAATTATAAAGTGAATAACGAATACAACAATTCTGTAACATAAAGTACCGGTAAAAAAGTATCGACGCGATCATGAAATAAAATGTGAAGCAATACCTTAAAAAAATATGATTACCCTTCGAAAACGTAAAGTACGCGACAAACTTAACTTGAAATATAACAAAAGTAAGGAGAGATTTGATTATACAAACGAAAAACAGTTACACGCACTTTTGTCGAACTGATGCTTGATATTTCCGCGTGTGTTAATGATTGAATGAATGATCGGATGAATGCTTGTACAATGTTATGTAATCAAGACGATTTCAAACTCGAAAAGGTTGTATAAATAAAATTCTGTATATTTTCATTTCAATAGCGTAATGTTTGTTTTTTTTTTTTTCAAAGAGAATTTAAATTTAAAGTCAGTAGTTTAGGAGAAAAATGAAAAAAACCGTAATTTTTTAGCAAAAATCAACTTTACAATTTTTTACTAGCGAGATACTTCATATATTCTAAATTAGCTGTAGGAACTTTTAAAGAGGAAGGATCCCTCTAAAACTTCCGGCCATGGTCAATTAAATAGTATGAACACTCGCGATGCTATAGATAATTGACAAAAAAAAAATTATTATTACGTGTTAATAAATAGGAAAATTTCAAATTCATTTAGCGAGTACTTAAAATTAAAATAAAGAGCTAGGCTTTGGTGGGAATTTTTTGTTCTATGTTCAGAGTGATATTTCGTTTATGGAGTGAAAAAAAAAAAATAGTCGTCTCAAACGAAGCACCCTAATACTGCATATTTCCGTTTTTCTTCGACTTACACGGTTCGTAAATATACGAATTTGGAGTTTAAAAAATTGTTTCCATGGTCTTTTTTTACAGAATTTTATGCCCTGCAAGAATATGGTTGGAAAATTTTTTTAATTCAATCGGTTCAATAGTTACGGTATTTTTTATGTGTTGTTTAAATGGGAAATTTCAAATCACCGGCGAGACCTTTTAAAATTGAGCTAAAAATTTTTCCAAACGGCAGAATTTTTTTCTCAGTAAATAGGTCCATTTTACGACCATAGATTCGATAGGTTTAATTTTTTTTGGCTCACCCTAACATACTGTGATTTGGATTTTGGGTCGAGCTTTAGTAATGAAATTTTGCTCATATTGCAGATTTCATATTTTCCGTACAATTATAATTCTGGCGTATTGCTAAGCCGTACTACACAGTTAATTAATGAATCATCCTTCCTGTAAGTTCACCTCTACCTCCAAGACCCTTTTGTTTGAATTTCAATGCGCGTCGTCTAGTCTCGGTTAGCGTCGTAAACTCGTCCTATCCGCTCCTTAATTAGGGTTGTATTATTAGTCCAGTCATTATATACGAAAAACGGCCGATAAATGCAAATGAACCGAGAAAGCTGAATTTTGGATATGTTGTGGGGAGTGCTTAGAAAAGCTTAATTTTAAGTTGTCGACCTCGATTTCCTATGTGCATTTTCCGCCGTCTTGAAATAAGGGTTTAATATCATTTTTTTTCGATAACTCGGCTGTGCGTCGTCATACGTGAATTTTTGTTATACACTTTTTTGTTGCTTATTTTACGCTCTACAATTGAGGTTCCATGCATTTTTAACCTATCGTTGATGGTTGTTAAGATATCGAGCGCGAAAGTTAAAAATAAAGTCTTCTCTTTTATAACATAAAAACGTCTACTTGTATAATAAATTTTTTAAGTGTTATTCATAATTGATTGAAAACTGCAAACCAGGACTATCGAAACGTAGAATAATTTAGATATAAAAAAAACCCCTTCCTCTTTTACAACATAAAAACATGGAATTACATGATAAATTTTTAACGTATTATTCATAATTTTTCTGTTTTATTTATTTCTATTGTACTTGAATCATTTCCTCTACAACCGCAAATCCATTCCAACACATATATGCAACTGCGCGTGCTATGAAACCAAAACTTTCCACGGACTTACCAACTTTACGGCGCTCTAACGGTCGTAATTTTGGTCAAAGAAAAAAAAACATGAGGACAATTTTGTAGGTATTAGCATGCTCTACAAGTTTTGTAATGGACAATTTTTCGATGTATATCACGGAAAAGGAGTAAATAGTGAAAAATCAGTTGCGAAGACTTTATTCTTAACTTTCGCACTCGATATCTTAACAACCATCAACGATAGGTTAAAAATGCATTAAGCCTAAATTGTAGAGCGTAAAAAAAGCAACAAAAAAGTATATAACAACAATTCACGTATGACGACGCACAGTCGAGTTATCGAAAGAAAAAATGAAGTTAAACCCTTTTTTCAAGATGGCGGAAGATGCATGTAGGAATTCGAGGTCGACAACTTAAAGTTAAGTTTTTCTAAGCACTCTCCACAACATATCCGAAATTCGGCTTTCTCGGTTCATTCGCATTTTCAAATGTATATATAATGACTGGACTATATCGCAAGGAACTGCTTTTAAAATACCCGAATAGGTTTTGGAGTCGCCATCCTCAATACAATTTCAATATTTGAGCGCAAATTTTGTTGCCGACGGCTCAAGTATTTCGATAAATGCGACCACCTACATTGTTCCAAACGACCTTTGGTAATCAGCAGTACACTTATCTGTGTGCGTTTCATTCCATTCTTCGAGTCGGCAATTATTTTTTTGTTCATTTTCCAACATTCACATTGTTTACAATATGCACTTTTAATATTTAAATCAAGAATTTTCCCAGTGAAATAACCGATTATAGACGAAAGTCCGAATAAATAAGCATAGGCGCGTTTTTGCCACGTTCCGTCTCCAGATACACTCAATTCAATCGTTTCCTTGTTTTCAGCTTTTTATGTTTCCTCCACTTGTTCATTTCCTTCTTTTTGAAATAAAGATTCTGCGACGATTTTACTACTGTTCAATATTTGCTTTAATAAAATTATATATATTAATAATATTGTCTAAAAATTCTCTTGAACTTTTTTTTAGCATCACGTTCCATGATAAATTTTTCAGTATAATTTGTTACAAACCCACAAGTATCCACTGCTCAGTTCTACTGCCACAGATATACGGACAATATGTTCATTCCAACACAATATTCAGGTTATTAGCAGCTGTCGTCAGTTATCTGTAATCAAGGCTCGCAGAGCCCTTCAGTTATTTCAGGTTATCTTGAAAACTGTAGTTTAGATGTACTTGATATTTTCAGAGAATATTTTTGAAGCGCCATACTTTAAGAAAACGCAAAAAAATCTATTGATATTAACCGCAATGCATGTCAAAAGTAAACGAGAGCGTCGAAACGAAAAGGGGACGAAACGAAATTTCGCCGAATAAGTATTGTCCGGTAGAATATTTTTTCAACTTGCGCAAAACTGAATTTGAAAAAGTAGGCTCGATAGAGAATTTCATTCCGCATCTTTTTTCCAAATAAACTATATTGATAATTTTTATAGTTTAGAAAATATTCGAAGTAGAAGCCATTTTTCAATGGCTTTCAACTCGTCATAACTTTTTTGAATATTCATATTTCTTCTTGAAACTTTCACACGATAAACTTGAATGTATTCCGCGTCTTTCAAGTCTAACTAGAATCCTTAATATCAAATACAAACAAAATGGCGATTTTTTAAAGAAATTTCGTCAAAATCTTCTGCCGAAGTTTTCAATTCAAAAAGTTGTACGACGAAAGTTTAAGTTTTCATTTTCAATCATACCAACATTTTCACTATGCTTTGAAGAAATTTTGTGGAGATTTTTAGCTTCTTTTATTAGTTCTTATTGTTTAATTGAAAATTTAATTGAAATTGAAAACTTCGGCAGAAGATTTTGGCGAAATTTCTTTAAAAAATCACCATTTTGTTTATATTTGATATTGAGGATTGTAATTGGGCTTGAAAGACGCGGAATACATTCAAATTTATCGCGTGAAAGTTTCAAGAAGAAGTATGAATATTCAAAAAAGTTATGACGAGTTGAAAGCCATTGAAAAATGGCTTCTAATTCGAACATTTTCTAAACTATAAAAATTATCAATATAGTTTATTTGGGAAAAAGATGCGGAATGAAATTCTCTATCGAGCCTACTTTTTCAAATTCAGTTTTGCGCAAGTTTGCAAAATAATCTACCGGACAATACTTATTCGGCGAAATTTCGTTTCGTCCCCTTTTCGTTTCTACGCTCTCATTAATATCGTCCACCTTAATAAATGCGTAGTTAATTTTCCATGTGTTTCCTGTAGCTCCCTGATAGGACGATTAGTTGTTGAAAATTTGAAAACAATCTTCAAAAGTGTATTCACCGTTCGAAACCTAACAGCCACACACGGTACAAGATCGTCGATCGAATGTAGTCCGAAAATAATAACTTGGTTTATCATACTATCAGGAATCTTTAATCATGATCCCGAGATCATTGCACGATATCGCTGAATGTGCAATTATGATATCTAATTCTTGCTAATAGAGCACGAAATGCTATCCGAATACGTCATTAGCTCGCGGTTTCACATTGTGATAAAACACCAATCAGATTTACAAATTGATGAAAGAGAGATTATATTATTTCACTATCAGAACAGATAGACATGCAGATAACACCTCGGCAGACGGAACATATGATAGCTGGCATTACATACAGATTCTCACTTCGGGGCAATCGTTCTTTTTTTATTTCTATTTTTTACACTTTCGTATTGCTGATACGGTGACCGAATTATGCTCAGGCCTTCCGTACCGAGTGACGATTTATTGATATTCAGCAATTGTTGAAAGTTATAAGGAAACTGATAAATCACGATTTTAGATCGAAAGGAGCGATAATTCGACGATTATAACGAAATAATCTTCCATAATGTTCCATAACGAATTATTGACAAAAATTATTACTAGTTTGACGATGTAATGTTTATCGAATGAAATATTTAATTTGAATAATTCGGTTAAACTGCATTCAGAATTCACAAATATTATATGACATATTCTTAATTAATGGAACAGAAGAAAATGGTGTTCTATGTAAGGATTTGAAGCATCTCTGTCTCACAAGTTGATCAAAAAAATTGCACAATTTTTTCTCTTGGAATCATTGCAACGTTTCGACTAAAGTGGAACTGTAATACGACTATCAGCAATTAACATGGTATAAAAAAAAAAACCGTAAAGATTTCCAACAAGCCCTGAACATTCGCTCGAATAACTTTATTTCTTCTTCTTTTATTTATTTATTTTTTTTTTTTTGTTTGTTCATTGATCCAACGATTTAGATACTTTGAGAAAACAACTATCACGAGATTGGAATTTGTACGAAAATTCATTCCGTTTGTTGATAGTAATTCGATGAGCATATAAAGTTGAAAGCTGGAATTTTTTATTTATGCGTTTTACCACGGTCGTCTTTAATTCTTTTTGCTCCGTGGTCTTGAGCAAAGTTCGAGTCAAATTGCAATCTAAACGAACGGTAGAGACGGGTGTTGATTACAAACTACACGCGTCTGTCCATACATTGGTATACATAGTACATACACGTAGAACTGTTTACCTTGCGACTTTGCGTCTCTCCAGGAACAAGTGTCACGTTATATTGCCGCTGTTTCCGACTGCACAGCTACGTGATACGCTACAAAGAGCGCAACTAGAACAGAGAGATTTCTGCTACAACAGGTGCTCGTCGTTACGTCTTTCCTATAAAATTTTTACATGACACGAATGTGCGGCAGTCAAATAAAAGTAATAAAAATGCGGAGAGATGGGTATTTTTAATGGAAATATGGACCTGTTTAAGTGATACAGTTTTTTAAACAACACACTTCACAGCGCCATATTTTCACCATCAATATTTGAGATATTGGTCCAGTGCATAACGATTGTCCGATAAAAAAGCGCAATACTTGGAAGTAAGTTATGCGGAAGTAATAATCTCGTGTGCGAGAATCAGGTTTTGGTTTAAATTGTTTGGTTTTTAGCTTCTCGTATGATCGTCATACGAATTATGAGAAATATATTTTTTACATCACAATTTGGAATGCAAGTTTTAAGAAGCTAATAACTTTACTCAAATTTTAATTCAGTGATTAAAACGTGCTAACAATAAGATTGGATGCAATACGATATCTTGTTTTAAACTGTGAATTACAGAAAATAACGTTCAAACGTGTTCGGTATTATCACGATATATACTTATCCCATGGCGTTTACAACGTATGGACAATGTACTTGTCTATTACTATATACATCTAGTAATATAAACAATGAAAATGATAGTAATAATGCTCGTATATTATTTACATACATATACCGGTATAAATAATATTAATTTCGGTTTACACATTTGCTAAAAATAACAATGAAACTGAACAGGCGCATGTAAACACAATGAGATTCCTCTGGTTGGGACTGCGTTCTACATACGCACGCTATAAGAGATTAACTCTGAATGGTATCATAAGTCGAAGGAATGTCAATATAACGACAGTCCAACATCAACTCCATGTTGAAATATATAAAATATATATTATAATTGTTATACGACCTCATGGTTATACAATATTTCATAAAACTCACGTATGATTACTAATCACGCTTACTAATCGTACACGTAACTGTTTAAACTATACAAATACACCGTGGATAAATATTTGTTACAATAATAATAATGTAATTACAGTCTAATAATATATTTTGGATTATATATTATGTTAAATGAAGTGCATAAATTATAAATTGAGTTAGATTGCTAACGTGGTGAATCTGGTCACTGACGATGAAAGAAACATCTAATAAAAACAAATTATATGTTAACTAAACAGTCTATGGAGATTTCGTGGTAATCATCTAACGTGTGAGTTTGATCGACTGTATCGATGATAACTATCTCTGTTTGCATGCAAAGCACTGTACAATTCAGTCACTTCAACTACGTTCGATGCTCAAGTCAATTATAAGAATAGCAAAATCTATTGCACGAATAGTCAAATGTTTCTATTAGATTGTGACAGAGGGTTCTTTGAGATGAGTGATCCTACATTGTAAATTGCAAATTTCTATCGTGAATACTTACTTAAAAAGAGATGCGAAATGCACTTATCTTTGCGATCAAACCCAAAGCCGATGAAAATATTAAATCTAAATTGATAAGCATTTCAATTACCACGAACGTTGTAGCAAAAATTCGGGACAATTATCAGCGTCACTGAGCAAACTATATTACCATAACGGCAAAAAAATAAAAAAATTAATCAGTTGTCCCGACTTTAATTATTCGGTATCGAACAGCTAAAATTTCAAAACAGTAACTCTGACATTTTTGTTATTATAATGATTTCGACTATTTAAATACATTGTAAAAGCTAAACTTTTTATACTTACAATTGGTCTCGCGATTTCATGTAGTAGAGACTAGTAAATTGCATAGTTGGGATAAGAAATCAACTTTTGCACGAGGCAATGCATATAATATGCATCGACCAAACGTTTAGTAGTATAATTTATACAAATTTATGACCCCGATTCATGCTGTATCGATAGATTAATTACCCGCGTGATCTATTTTCGCGTTCTGAGTTGTAATGATTGTTACACATTTAGCAGATAAAACTAAACAATTTCTTCTGCAATTAGAATATGTAATTATTTTTTTCCAGCATGATTTCTTCCGTTAGATCAATTGCAATCGTTTATCACGCTGCAATTTAACGCCGCGTGGCTTGTGTGATGTATTGGGTTGGTAAATACTCGATTGAGATTGAGGTATTTGCTAGACTCTGTAAACACTCGGTAGACGTAAGCGGGAAAATCACAAAAACATGTAAAGATGTTAATTCATCAAAGCTTTGTAGTGCAGTAACAGTAGTTCACATTCTTTATTTCGATCTACGTGAAGCTACTTTCTCGGATAAAAATACGTGTGTATTTTTAGTAATTGCACAAAGCTTGACGATTTATTGGAATATCCAACAGCAGTTTTTTTTTTTTTAATAAATCAAGGTAAACAATCAGTTTGCCGATTTAAAGAAGCATTTTGTCAAGTGCTCTCTGTGGTGTAAAATATAAACAAATTTGACCATGGTAATAAAGTGTTGGGAAAAAATATATTACTCCAATAAGACTTATTCGACAGCTTACACGAAGTTTTCTACGTTTCAATATTGGTGTACAGTTTCCATTAAATGACTGATTGATCTTTTGGGTTCTATTGTAGATATTTTTGCTTCCTGCTCTATCGATTCCAAATTCGTTGCTATACCGCAGCACGGTTTCGATACAACAATTGCAAAATTAAGCGTTTGTTTTATTATAGGCTCAGAGGTGAAAAGTATACTAATCTAGTTACTACTGTTATCGCTATCATGTGATTTTCGTTACCGTTATTATGCATACATGTATAAGTAATATTTAATTATCCTTATATAGGTAGGTATAGGCACTGTTGATATTAATTATATGCGTGAAATTTTATCATTACACAACGATTATTATAGTATTACTTTAGCTATTATTATTATCATTATTATCATTATAATTGCTATTATTACCACTATTTTGTGCAATATCGGCTTTGCATCGAAAAGGCGAAGAGGCAAAGTCAATACTGTACCGAATGTAAAGTAATGAAATCCTCTAGCTAATTAATAATACAGGATCTCGTCGCATTACCCGCAGCCGGGGATAAATTTTCACCGCCGAAAAGCAGGTTAACAAGCTTCTTGAAGCCGATGAATTTTTTCGCACGAAATGCGAACCCGTGCGATAACAAACCTATGCGCGAGGATCAAGACGACGTCTCAAATAGTGCCGAACGTTAATCATTTTTTAAACCCAAGTGGGATGCTACTTGGTCACTATCAGGTGTACCCTGAAGGTTAATGGCTTTTCCCATATCTCATTTTCCCCTATCGAACCATTCGCTGGACGACCGTGTATTTCGACTAGGAAATGACCCGCCGATTTCATACGCTTCCGGAAATGCAGTGCCCACACTCCGTGCCTCTTCACGATCTCAAACTGGTTCTTGTCGTTACCACGAGTCACCGTGTACTCGATGTCCTTATGCTGCAACAGCGGTTATGCATATAAAGAAATGATAAAACTTAGTTCAAAATTTTTAAAAATGTGTTTTGTTGCAATTTGAAGAAATGTTGGTCTTTTTCGTTTGAATGCAAATGAATATGACTAACCTTCACGGCTGGCTGAAGCTTGATTATTCTCATTCTATGTTTCGTCTGTTGAAGACTGATCTTCAGGACGTGTTCCTCTCCGTGATGGTGTCGTTTCACTTTGCGCGATCGCTTCCTCGACAGAGATTTGCTTGTTCTTATCTTGGTGATCAAGTCTTGCATGTCCGACGTTCCATTGTACCGTGCCATCGACCTGCCTCGAGCACCCCTTCGGTGTCTTCCCCCGTTACCATTCACCTAAAGGCATATCAGTCGTGTGATGTAACATTCAGTATTTTATCCACCGTGTTATCACGATCACTTAAACTGAAGTTAATCGCTCAGCAGCATATACCTTGCATGAGAAACATCCCTCTGTTGATATTATCTTATCGTCGGATGGCGGTATGTGGTAAGGATCAGGATTGATTGGATACGTTGGTACATTGCCAATGTCCTCGCCATAACTAATACCACCAACACCTACGCCGCCAACTGGAGCGAGGGGATTTATCGTTGACAGGCAATGACCCTGTAAAAGAAATTGATCTTACAATGAAAAACGCATGTATAAGTCGGTGCAGAACTTTTCGGTTCAAGCCAGCACTGACTTGTGTCTTGCAAATTTTTGTGAAGGTAATGCTGACGAACCAAATAATACACTGCTACACGTAAGAATCATACCTGGCCAATTCGTTGGTACCCGGTTGGGCAGCTACAAGTGAATCCGTTTGCACCGTTCGGTACGCAACCGAACGAACATGGACTTCCAGCGCACCCAGCGCTTACCTGTGGTTGTGAAAATTGTCAGTAGTTATTTGGGACTACCTGTTTTTTTTTATTACTTGATTATTGGGATAAGTGAAGTCGTCGTCAAGCTATCGTATAACAGTAACGATACTGAAAACTTGAGCATTTCAGCATTTCTTACCTGAACGCAAACTTGCATACTATTGTCGAATTGATAGCCATCGGGACATCCACAACGGTAGCTGCCAATTGTATTTATGCAGGCATTGTCACCGCACGGTGACCCGCTGCATTCATTTTCATCAATACACTGGTTATAGTAGAGGTGCTGAACAAATCCTTCAGGACAACCGCATCGGTAGCTGCCCATGAGGTTCTGCCAAAGTCGTAAGGACAAGCCCATGTTTACTTGTGGTATATGATAAGATACAGGCTGATTGTAGGTGATGAAAAAGACAATTTAACGTTACCTGGCAGCCATGTTCGCAGCTTGAGTCGTCGGCGCATTCGTTAGTGTCGGAACACAAGGTGCCGGTGTTGTCAAGTTTGAAACCCCTAGGGCATATGCATCGGAAGCTGCCGAGAGTGTTGACGCAGTTACCTGGTTTCGGACAGGTGCCGGGTATTTCTGTACACTCGTCAATGTCTGGAACCGGGCAATTCGGTTTGACGTGTCACATGAATTAAAGAGCTTGACGTAAAACTTGAGTAAGTCGAATTTTCTCACCGTGGCAACTGTCTCCATGCTGGGTGTACCCTTCTCGACATCCGCACGTGTAGCTGCCCTGGGTATTGATGCATTCTTGTTGACAAAGGTGATTCCCAGTTGCGCATTCGTCCAAGTCTCGACAGCTCACGCCGTCCGGATTCAGGATGAAACCGACAGGACACGAGCATATAAAGCCTCCTTCTGTGTTCTGGCAGTTGTATCTGCATGGCTTCGAACTCAGCTCGCACTCGTTTATGTCTGAAAGGTGAGTTATGGTTCTGTAATGCCGAATTACTGATGGTTTCCACTCATGAATAACCTTGAGATTGATTGTCTTACCGACGCAATGTGTTCCCGATCCAACCGGTTTATATCCCTTGTTGCATATGCATCTGTACGATCCGAGGGTGTTTATACACATTCCATTTCTGCAGAGATCAGGGATCGTTCTGCACTCGTCAATGTCTAAAAGTTGATACGTTAAATAATACCACTTGCTATTATTTTCCGCAAACATTCAGACCTGTGTATAATTACTATGTTCGCATTATGTATACCTTGACCGTCCACCGAATATCCTTTTTCGAGGCAGAGTTCGTTATAGTCATCCAAGTCACGTGATGGACACATCTCGCAATGTGATCCCCAAGCGGCTCCCATGGTGCAACAACAATCGGCCTTAGTGACCTTTGGCTGGTCAAATGTTCGCGTTACGCAACGACCCCCAATTGTTTGTTGGAAGCAATAGCCGGATCTGCGATCTAGCCAGGAGAGTCAATTTCATTAGCATTCTCAAGTCAAATCAATTATTGAGTACATTAATTGATCACCACCTACCAATACAGGACTTTCCATCGTGACTCAGCTCAAATCCTTCCCAGCAGTCGCAGCGATACCCACCATCGATATTGCGACAGTATCCGTGACGGCAAAGTCCAGAATTTATCGCGCACTCATTTATATCCTTGCACTCATCTGTCATTCCGATTTTTTGGTATCCGGGTGGGCAGATGCATATAAATGTTCCAATCAGATTCTTACATTCAAATCTGCAATTGTTTGCCGGGGTAGTGCACTCGTCCACGTCTAAAATATACCGTTGCTTGTATTACTTTACAAATACGACTCGTCGTTGTTGATTGAAGTAAGCACGTATTACAGCCTTACCAATACAGTGGAGACCATCAGCGGCAAGAGCGTATCCATAGGGACATATGCATCGGAACGATCCTGGGACGTTGTGGCATCTGAATGCGCATTGGTTTCCCAATTCCAGGCATTCGTTTATGTCTTCACATACTTGATTGGGCCCAGGTGTGAATCCTTCATTGCAGGAGCATTCGAAACCTCCGTCAACATTGGTGCAGGTGCCGTTGCCACAAATATTCTGGACATTGAGGCATTCGTTGTCATCGATGCACTTCTTTCCGGAGGCATCGAGCACGTACCCAGGTGGACACTCACACCTAAATGACCCATCAGTGTTGATGCAATCGCCACCGACACAGGCATCTGGCATGAAGAGACACTCATTGAGGTCAATCCCAAGGTCGTCCCGGCCTGGACCCTCAGGACACAATCTCTGAAACTCCTCTGGAATTCAAATCATGTTGTATAAGAGATACGCCTCTGATTTATCGTACGTATCTCGAATGCCGGTATTACTAACCAGTTCCTTCTATGGGGCATTCTTCGCAGTAACGGCCCCACGCCATTGCCATTGTGCAGCAACAGTGCTTCTTTGTAATTCCTCCCTCGCGAGGTTCCAAGCATTGACCTCTACTGAAAACATCGTAGCACCGCTCCTCCCGAACGTCGATACACCTCATAGAGTCGATCTTCTCGCTGAGCTGATACCCCACTGGACATTCACAGATTACACCTCCCTCGGTGTTGATGCATCGGCCGTTTTCACAGAAATCCTCCGACTCGGCGCATTCGTCAATGTCTATGATTAGGGTGAGTATGAACAATTATAAAGACGAGCGCGTACGCACAATATTGCAGAGTAATAATCAGCGAGATGAATGAATACGAACCGAGGCAGCTCTTCTTCGTTTCATCGAGCTCGTATCCCGGTGGACAGTGGCAGACATAAGAACCCATAAGGTTTTGACATCTTCCTGGCTGTGGGCACAGATCTGACACCTGAAATTAGATGAATATTTAATTTAATCACGTCATGCCATCGCCACGATGAAATTGAAATTCTTACCTCGCGACATTCGTCGATATCTCGGCAGTGTTGTTTTTCCTGCGCTAAGACGTAGCCGTCAGCGCATTCGCAACTGAATGAACCGACCGTGTTACGACACCTTCCATTTCGACACAGGAATGGCATAATTCTGCACTCGTCGACGTCTGAAAAACCCAAGGAATTCATTTTCAGTTTTTTAATCTCAGCTTTAACGATATAGTTACATACTACAAATTCGAACGGCATATTGCCGATTGTCTTTGCCGATGATCATTAACCTACCACTGTTTCATATTCGAAGTATCTGAACTCAAAATGTGAAATTTAATCTGGTAGCGATACCCGAATACTACTTACCCTCACAGTCATTGTTAGGACCAAGCTTGAATCCCTCGTAACAGAAACATTTGTAACTTCCAAGAGTGTTAATGCACGATCCATTGTTACATACGTTCTGACTGCGCTTGCACTCGTCAATATCAACGCAAGAGTCCCTGTCTCGGGTGAGCTGGAACCCTTGATTGCAAGCGCACTGGAAACTACCCTGCAGGTTTTTGCATACCCCGTTACTGCAAACGCCGGGGTTCTCGTAGCACTCGTCGATATCAACGCAGTCTCTCTGATCGATCCCAAGTTTGTATCCGGCCGGACAGAGACACTTGTATAAACCCTGCTCGTTAATGCACTGAGCGTTACCGCGGCAAGGGCTCGGAACCTGTTGACACTCGTTCTCGTCTATGCACTGATGTGAGTCCTCGTCATAAATATAACCAAGCTTGCACTGGCACTCAAAACTTCCTGGAGTGTTCAGACACCGACCATGAGAACACATCGTAGGCATCAGGGAACACTCATCGATCTCAACCGTGTGGTTAGTTATCGGGTTCTTGATCTGTCCAGGCTCCCGGCCGCAAAGCGTTACGTATTCCTCTGCAGAAGTCGGATCATTGGTTGATAAGGCAGTATGTAAAATTAAGAAATTAGTATATTGTGTTGCAAATACGAAAGGCGGCTAATTTCTGATAAGCGGGGAGTTTGTAGCGTGAGCCGCAAAGGCGACTGCTGCGATGATAATCACACTAGTCAGATATCGCCCACCCGTATGCGTGACAAACGCTATTTTTTTTTTAACACCTATCAAGAAAAATTCGATTTGAGGAGGAACAAAGGTGCCTGACAGCTCATAAAATTGGAGTTAGATCACTTATGCTCATTGACGCGTGTTCCACAGATTTCGAAAATCGAACTTCCCAACTACGTGGTGGAAAACCTTTATTATGTTTAAGCATAGCTTGAGAACTTACGAGTTCCCTTACGAGGGCATCTTTCACAAGGACTGCCCCACGCTGCACCTATTGAACAACAGCACAACATTCGAGTTTGTGGCCGCATCATGGGATGGTCGCAGGTTCCGGACTCGAAGCTTGTATAGCACCTCTCTCTCCTCATATCAACGCACTCCTCTGTGGAATAATTTGCGCGTAAATACGCTGTTATGACGAAAGTATGACGTTGTTGTGATAAGAATATCGGCTTATCCATGTAATTTTTAATTATCAAACGAAAAATGGACTATTGCTGCTAATAATACTCACTTCCTCCAGGCATCGGCATGTAACCGTCGGGACATTCACAGTGATATTTTCCTTGATCGTTGATGCAACGTCCAACGCCACATATATCAGGATGTCGACTACACTCGTCAACGTCTGAAATACGAAAATATCATGTGTTAACAGTATATGTATAGCTTGGTACTCAGCCTGTAAGTCACTACAAGTCAAACAATCTTACCAATGCAGTTCGTTTTGGTATGATCGAGTTCGTAACCTTCATCGCAGGAGCACATAAAGCTTCCAAATGTGTTTGTGCAGTGGCCATTCTGACAAATGTTATCGTGTTCTTCACACTCGTTTATGTCCTCCATAATGACGGTGATGGAGTTTGGTCGATAACCAGGACCACTTGGGCAGAGCTCGTTGTACTCCGCACTTCCAAATTCGGGACAAGCCTCACATCGATTGCCCCAAGCAGTTCCCACACTGCAGCAGCAGGTCGCCTTAGTTACAGCAGCTGACATGTCAAAAATGCATTGAGGCCTGTTACTGCCAACTTCGTATCCAGTGAAACACGAGGAAATTCTTCTATCTGCAGAAAAAACGAGAAATTCGTAGAGCTCGGGGGTCAGGATTTCCTTAGATCCAAACCTTCACATTACGCTACCTACCTACGCAAGCGTTTCCGGCCTCGACCAGCTCATGATTAGCAGGACACTCGCAGAGATATTTGCCGTCAGTGTTGATGCAGGTACCGTACTGGCAGGACTGAGGACTTTCGCACTCATCGATGTCAGTGCAGTTCCCTCCAGAGCTGTCGAGCTTGTAGCCATCGTCACATTCACAGCGGAACATGCTGAATATGTTCTCACATTTACCATACACGCAAAGATTGTTGAACAAATCGCACTCGTCAATGTCGACACAGGCCTGCTCGTTGTTCTCGTCAGGGTGCATGAATCCCATCTCGCACTCGCACCGGAAAGAACCGGGATAATTGAGGCAGTGGCCGTTTTCGCAAAGTGTTGAGTCATTCGAACATTCGTCCAAATCCTTGCAGGAATGACCGTCTCCCTTGAATCCAGCATCGCACACGCACTGGAAAAATCAACCATTAATTTAGTCGACTTATCAGTTGTTCGATCTTCACTCTCCTGCTGCTCCATCATTACGCAATTCCAACCTTGAATGACCCCTCGGTGTTGATGCACTGAGCGTTTGCGTCGCAACCCCCGTTGTTAGTCAGACATTCGTTTATGTCCCTGCACTCAACCCCGTTCCCGGCAAAACCTTCCTGACACGTGCACGAGTAAGATCCCTGAGTATTTTGGCAGTCGGCAAACTCACTACAGGTGTACGCATCAAGCATGCACTCATCGTCATCTGTGCACCCTTCTCTAGCGTTATCCGGCTTTACGGAATATCCCTCCTCGCAACGGCAGTTGTATGAACCGATCGTGTTATCGCATTGACCATAACCGCAAACGTGGGGCTGCGATACGCACTCGTCAACGTCTGCAAAAATGTTTTATTCAACAATTGGATTATTTTTATGAGCGAATAGCAGCTTAGCTTATCACTATTTTTTCAGATCCTACCGATGCAGGAAGTTCCATCGCTACCGGGCAGCAATCCATCTGTGCACGTGCACGTGTAGCTGCCCAAAGTGTTCATGCATTTTCCACCGTTACAAATCCTCATATTTCCTTTGCACTCGTCTACGTCTGTGCATGAGCGTCCATCAAGATTCAACGCGAATCCGGTGCTGTTTAACGTTCGGAATGATTGATCAGTTGCCATGTACTAACGGTATACTCGACAAAGAAATAAACATGTCCGTATACCTGCAAGAGCATGAGAAGCTACCGGGTGTGTTGAGGCAGATGTTTTCGCATCCTCCATTAGTTGCGGAGCACTCGTCAATGTCCTCGCAATGGGACTTCAGCCCAGTTTGTTGATATCCTTCATCGCAAACACATTGATAAGTTCCCATCATGTTCTCGCACACGCCATTTGAACATATACCACTGGTCCTGGAACACTCGTCTATATCCTTGCAGGATTCTTTATCGGGAGCAAGTTCGTGCCCCGGCGGACATACACACTTGAAGCTTCCCTCCGTATTAACGCACGTACCTCCTCGGCACAATCCCGGTGTTGTTTCGCACTCGTTTATATCTGCAATCGATTAGTGCCACTCCTTCTTTATTATGGTATTTCAGTTGTTATATGTTTAGCTGATGATTATTTTTTGGTAAGACTTTGTCGTGTTATTCGTCGAGTCGTGTGTTTCGCACTTTCTCGGTGAACGTGAAAATAACCATTGATTCCATGCATCATTATTCGTAATTCATGTAATGGGATGTTAATCCAAAAGTGATCGAGCAAGCGTTTAAAAATGGTTCTTTACATGATCGTTATCTTACCCATGCATATTTTCATAATTTCGCTACTCTGGTAGCCAGGATAGCAATCGCACTGGAAATTTCCCTGGGTGTTGCGACAGGTGCCGTTACCACACACGCCGTGCATGATACTGCATTCATCAATATCTGTACATGTAAGATCGTGAGAAAAAAGAAAAAAAGAAACAGGAGTCCACGATTAATATCGATCACAATACTTCACACCCGAGGATGACATAACCCTCCCCCCTCAATCATAAAGTTCATCTTACCCACCTACGCATCTTATTCCGTTTTCGTCGAGTGCGTACCCCTGGTTACACCTACAGCTATAACTGCCAATGGTGTTTTTGCACCTGCCGTTCACACACATGTTGGGGAATTCAGTGCACTCATTAATATCCTTCCGTTCGCCAAAGCCGGGACCCTTAGGACACAGCTCAGCTCGCGCCTGCGACCCGGGCTTGGGGCAGGCCTCGCACTTATCGGTACCCCATGCTCGACCTACAGAGCAGCAGCAAAGACTCCGAGAGAATCTTCCCTCGATCGAGTTCAAGCACTGCCCGTGTCTGTACTCTGTGTAGCAGGACTCTTCTCTGGTGTCAATGCAAGTTGTTTCTGGAAAAAATATAATGTCGAATCTTTATTGACTATTCATTTTGCGGGAAGAGTGGTCTTTCTAACTCACGCGTGGCGTCGAGGGTGAGACCCGGCGGGCATTCGCACCGGTAAGAACCGTCGGTGTTGACGCATGTTCCACCGCCTTTGCATATGCCAGCATTAAGTTCACACTCGTTGACGTCGGTGCATGACTTTCCGTCAACCTTCGCGTAGCCTACGGAGCACTCGCACAGAGAGTGATCGCACTTCTCACACGGACTTCCCCAGGCTAGACCGACCGAACAGCAGCACTCTGACCTCAGGGTAAGACGTGGAAGGTTGTTCTCGCACCGTCCATGAACCATCTTTGTCCAGCAGGTGCCTTTTCTGTTATCTGGGCGATAAAGCGCGGCGTTCAAGGGTAAAACGTTCGAATTTCGCTACGTACTGTCAGAAAGTGAGGAGCACGAACCTATGCATATGTGTCCAGTGTTGTCGAGTATATATCCGGGACTGCACATACACTCGTATGATCCCTGACCGTTGATACAGATGCCATTGATGCAAGCATCGGGTCCGAGTTCCAGGCACTCATCAACGTCCTCGCACATCTGGTTGTAGGTGTTCAGCCTGGTGCCAGTTGGACAGGTGCACTGTATTAGGATTAGATATTGACTATAAGATTCGTGGGTGCCGCTCATTGATCGTTCGTGGATCAGGAATGACAATATTTAGCGCATTCTCTTGTACCTGAAAACTTCCTGGGGTGTTTCGGCATTGCCCGCCACTGCAGAGAGTTTCTTCCAACGCGCATTCATCAATGTCCGTGCATAGCTTGCCCGCTGCATCTACTTCATAGCCAGTGTCACATATGCAGCGATGTGTTCCCATCAGGTTTTCGCAGCCACCGTTCACACAAATATTCGGATTCAGGGCACACTCGTTTATGTCTGAAATTCGGCAAGTCTACAGGGTATATCTTTGGCCACTGACCTCTACCATCTATATTGTTGATCTACGATTAAGACTTACCGTCGCCATTGTACGTCATCCCTGATCCATGGGGACAGAGAGCATCAAACTCGCTCGTGCCCGGGACAGGACACGGCTGGCAATTGCTACCCCAAGCCATTGGCTGACCAAGTATAACCGTACAGCAGCAGCAGCTGGATCTGGTGACAGCAGTGGAGGTTGGATTTGAGCACTGGCCGTCCCTGTACTGGGAGTAACACAAATCTCTTCGTGTGTCTGTGGGAAGATAATTACGGTTGTCTCTCGACTGAAGGTGTGAGGCATAGTGGACACGGGAGTCGAGAGCTTCAACCCTCATTGAAAAACACCAAATTGGGCGCAATTCGCACCCCCATTCATAGATAATGCTAAATTCCCATAAGAAAAAATTTGAGGGTGCTAATTTACACCCAAGCGGAGGGTTCTCTTCCGTGAGGGAGTAAACTGAATACGTACCCAGGCAAGACCTTCCCTCGGGACCAAGGTTGAAACCAACGTGGCATTCGCACCAGAAACTTCCAGGAGTATTCACGCAACGGCCGTTGTGGCATGGCTGGCTCTGACACTCGTCGATATCTGCAACAACATGTCAGGGTTATCAGTGCCGTGAACGTCACCAAAAATACGGTGTCAGATAACGAACAACGACTCCCGATTTGCTTACCGATGCAGTGCCTGTGATCGGGTCCAAGGCGGAAGCCAGGGTCGCAGACGCACTTGAAAGAACCCTCCATATTAACGCATTTCCCGTTATCGCACATCCCCGACACACACTCGTCCATATCCACGCAGAAGGTGTTGTCTCTTGATGCGGTGAAGCCGGGTTGACAAACACAGTGATATGACCCTTGCGTGTTCTCGCATCTTCCGTTAAGACAGATCCTTGGGTTATCCAGGCACTCGTCAATATCTGTAATGTACAAACAATGCGTGAATAGGTTTCATTTGGATTTTTCTTCATGCTCTGATGAACGAATCGATCAACGTAACTTACCCGCACATGCATTTTGCCCTGGTGACAATGAGTAGCCGTCGTTACACTCGCACTTGTGAGATCCGTCCATGTTTATGCACCGACCGTTTGCACACATGCCCGTATCTTGGCACTCGTCGTGATCTGGAAGCCAGGAAATATGATGATGCAATTCCGTCATTCATTATTTATTTACCGGCCAATCAACCATGCTTCCGTTACTGACCTGTGCAGTATTCATTATCGCCTGATACGACGAACCCGGGAGGACAATGACACTCGAATTTTCCAGGTAAGTTAACACAGTTTCCTCCTTTGCACTTCCCCAAACGACATTCGTCGATGTCCACGCAGCTGCCCCTCTTGTTCTCATATCCTAGAAAGCACTGGCACTCGTATCCATCCGTCTTGTCAGTGCATTTACCATTTCCGCATATCCCTGGTCTAATCGCGCACTCGTCGAGTGTGTACTTCGCCGACTCCTGGCACAGCTTCCTGTGCTCGTCTGTCAGTTTGAAAGTTAAGATGTGATTTTATAATTGCAAGATCCGCGTCAGAACAATTAGGTCTGTATGGAATATAACCAACCGCTTCCCTCTGCTGGGCACTTGTAGCATAAGTCACCCCAGCCTCGGCCCATGTTTTTACCGCAACAACAGTCCTGCTTACTGAGTCTAATCTCGAGCCGATTCTTACACTGGCCATTTCTGTTCACCGCCGTGTAGCAGAGGCCCTGACGTCCGTCTGTGAAAAATGTTAGGACATTCGCACGGAACAGGATCACAGCCGAAAATCAATAGACCGCCAAAGTGCAGGTCTACTCACCGATGCAATACTGCTGATCCTGACTCTGAATAAATCCAGGATTACAGAGACAGTAGAATCCACCTTCAGTATTGACGCATCGTCCGTCAGTACATATCCCTTCACGAAGACACTCGTCTTCGTCCTCGCAGGCATTAGTTTCTTCGTCTCTTACTTGACCCTGGGGACACTCGCAAGTAAACGAACCTAGGGTGTTGACGCACTTACCGCCCTCGCAGAGTCCCGGAATCGCCTCACATTCATCGATGTCTATTAGGGTACAAAAGAACAGTGTATGTCGCAGAAATATCACGAGGCATTAACCACTTATCAATTAGTTTGAACAACAGATTCAAAAGTGTTCAGTTTGATGCGAATCATTCATATATCATCTGCTTTGGAATACTTAAATAATACCTTCATCTACAAACGTGTCTCTGATCGAAGGTAATTTTCAGTTTTATCGAAACTTAAGAAAAAAACTTTCCCCCACTAGACTGCGTTCTTCTACATGAAACTTCCGGAATGTTTTACTCTTCATCTTCAGTACTTACCAATGCATTTTCCCTGGTTTGTCTTGAGGTATCCAGGTTCGCATTCAAGTCTTATTGGACACCGTTCGCAGGGATGACCCCATCCTTTGCCGACAGTTGCGCAACACAATTGTCGAGTGCACACAACGCCGCGAAGACTGGCGAGACATTGACCATTTCTTACCTTCGTGAAACAGGGTCCAGTTCTGTAGTCGGTCTCGCACCGACGGCCCGTGTAACCGTAGATGCAAGCGCACCGATCGGGCCCAATGCATCGGCCCTGATTCAGGCACGGTTCTCTGCAAATTGCTGAAAAGTAATGGTGGTGAGTGTGCGGCTGCAGTGCGGAATTTCTCTCTCGACGCATCAAGCATGTCTTCAACTCACGTTCGCTGCAAAATTCACCCTGGTACCCTGGTCTGCACTGGCAGCTGCCGTCCACGCAGTTACCATGGATGCACTGGGCTTTGCAAGAGCCACCTTCTCCACGTTGATTACCGCTGCCGATAATACCGTTTCTGTTTCCATCCCCGTTCTCGTAGACGGTGTATGGACCTTCGAACAAAGTTTCACTTTGGGTACTGATGGAAGACTAGATTCTGATTCATTTAGTAGGCATACGTTTATACTTTTCGAAACTATCAAGGCACTGTTCCAAGCACGGGAGTAAAAAACCCGTTGCATCGAGGGCATACTTCGCGGTAATCTAGAACGATTAAAAACCTCGATTGTCTACGACGGAATCCCCGGGGAGCTCATACTCTTGCTCAAGATAGACGGCCTGCATTGCCGTAATCACTGTACGTATAGATAATCAGATCGTGTCCGTCCCGTGGGCATTCCAGCCCGTTCACAGGTGCTCTTTTAAGTATGCACTACTTACGCCAATGGACGCACACCTCCGACCCACCCACACAACCGTCTCTAACTTTGAACTGCACCCGGTAGATCAACGCACGTATACTCCATCCCTCTGATACGTGTGTGAAGTAGGTACATTAAAAACGCGTTTACGAAGTCTAATTACAACTGGGCGGATGCTAATTATTTGTTGCCGTTTGATTTATACTCCGAGAAGTAAAACACTGAACCTACGGCTGAGTTTAGGGTTTCTGATCAGAGACATTAAATTGAATTCCCATATTCTCACTCGATAAAAATGTTCAAATAGCTTCTTGAAATTTTGAAACATTCGTAGGGCCTTCCAAAATAAAACAAGAAATTGTATAGCCTTCTGACACGTATACACGGTATTTAGATTTGTCTAATACTATTCACACGGGACTACTTGTAATGGGAGTGATTTGGGAGTGTAGAGATCCATTTGATGATATCGCGTGTTATTATCTGACGAAGGAAACAGCCATTTCTACAAGACGGACAACCTTCTCTGCGGACTCTACCGGTCAAATACCAAAAATTTGTTTGTAAATGTTCATTACGATGTCATATCGGCTGTACGGAAAACAGGAAGTACACATATTTCATTCGAGAAGATCAATCAACGAGAAGCCCGTCTGTTTACCATTTCAGCTAAGCTCGTGATATCGTATTTATTTGAACAGAAATCTATCTCAAACCTTCTACCTCAAGTATTGGGATCCGCATATGTACATAATCACGCGTGTAAATTACACGTGTGTAAAGCACGCGCCGAGATACTCATAAAGAAATTCTCAATCGGCCGTTAGGTAGTAGATCTTACGTCATAATTTATGGACAGTGCGTGAAGGGTGTGAAACGCTATTAGAATTCTCAAAGGTGCTCGCTTCTGTTCCTACATGTGTGTAGTCGCACGATAAATCAGCCCTTTGGTCGAGTGGTGGGTGAGGTTCTCAGCACGAGTTCTAATAGCGCAGCTTACCGGCTGATGGAAGCGAACGACGGGGCGCTTACAAGTGCGTTGAGAGACCCTGATGACTTGTTTGCTTTCCGACAAGACGATGGTTATCGGGCCGTGTTCAATATCGAGCTGAAAATCAGCTGATTCATTCTGTATTGAATTCAAAATGGAATGCACGCGGTGCAGCCGCAGTGCGGTTCATCACTTCCCCCGCACGATTGCGATCGTTACTCGCCGACTCGACACGCTGGCTTGCGGAACCCACTTCACCAGCTCGTACCGGAATTGCAAAAGTTCCATTGCCCTAAAAATCCCATGGCACGAGGCATCCCAAGGGAAAGGTCACCGTCGCGTGATTACGGTAAGCCTGTTGATGTGGTTCGAACCGACGAAGGCATTGACTTCTGTAGGCAGACCAGACGGTCTGGTAGGCGTCTCGAACAAGATACGAACTTGTCCTGCCCTTCTCTGCTTGCTCTACCTTCTCGTTTACGTATCTGATCGAATGTACTTGGTGCAAACCGAGTCCGAGTGCAGGTCAAGTATCACTTATATGTCCACCTGGTCCCACCCCGATCTTTAGTATTCTTTGCAATGTGCCGAAGGTACAGTATCTAAAAGATTCGTGAAATACGCGCCACCGCCTCGTTCGATGGGCCTAGCAGAGGACCAACGAAATGAAACGGCTCCGATTCAGAAGAAAAAATTTCATTGATTAATCACTGATCTGTCGGTATTTATGTCTTCCGTCGATGCCTCTATCTATCAGCGTCCACGGTGGATCACAGGCTACATATCTCTATTTGAAGTTGAGTTGTACTGGGTTGTACCCAATCTACATTGTCAGTGTGAGCAGTACTCGGAACCGTGAATAGAAGCTGGTAGTTTCGTGTTTGAAGTAGCAAGTCACAGTACTTGCACCCACCTTTGCGTTGACCCACTGTGTTGCAGACGGAGGCCACTGTTCCACTCTCGCACATACAGATGTTCGGTCTTATGCATCTACCTTGTACTCCACATCGCCTCGAACACACCGCTGAAACATTGAAGAAACGAAACGCTTGGCACACTTGTACTCGTTTTCAAATTTCGACGGTAGGTTGGAAAATCTATTCTAACACAAATCGTGTCATTTCTTCACTTCTCCGTTTTAACAGTATTATTCTAGTTTATTGAGTTTTCTCTTCACTTTTCATCTATCTACGAATGATTACTCACGAATCACGCACAGGCCTGACTCGGGCTTCTTGGTCCAGCCTGGGCAACAGTAGTTCGTATGCCTCGTCCTGCAAATGTTTGGCCTGCAACAAACAAATAAAAGGATTTTTCATTCAACAACGTAATCAACGTTTGATTATCATGTGCAAGACAGTACGTCGAACAACAATTCGAGTCATTTCATTGTGATTCAGTGACTGGTTGCGCTGACGAGTCGAATCTGCGCCTTCGACGAAAATATGTGTGTCAACGCGATAAACCGTATCCTACTTTAAATGCAGTCGTTCGTAAACATGCGTGTTGTATATGCACACATGAATCACTTCCAGCTTCCCATAGATTGCGAACGAATTATCATCGCAACATTTTTCTTCTCGGGTCTTTCAAGGTGGAAAAAATGAAGAAATAATACACGAATGATCTGTAGGATTGTGTCACTCGCCGGATGGCGATAGTAAGGACGATGATTCACACATCACGCGTCCTATATGAGTACTTAACGGGTGGCGAGTGCGCCTAGGGCACCAATTGCATTCGCCGGGTTTCTACGGGGCCCGGAAGAAACTAAAGATTTTAACTGACCAGGGACCACTATTGCCTAGCCTCTCCGTGAAAGTTCGTACTCAAACGAAAAGGGCCATTGGATTGCCTTCGACACCGCGTGTCTTACGTTTTTTGAATGTTTTAATGCATCTTTTATTTGGCACAACTCCTCGCTTTCGAAATAACGGATTATGGATGAAACTAGATCCTGAAAATATATTGCCCGTATACCTAGATGCTTTTTCCACACATTCATGTTTACTTCACTTGGTGTGGGGACAGAAATTTTATAAGGAGAAACTTATTAAAATATTTTTAAGTGTGATCGGCCAAAGGATAGGGTTTAGGATACTGTATTTCTGAGGTGTTGATTTTCAGTCAAATAGAAGTGGACATCATGCTTCATTCAATGAAATTTAATACCAGTATCTTGCAACGGATAACAACTCATTTCAAAGCCAATTTGACAATTCGTATTGGCCAAAAATATTCTGCAGATTGACGGATCTGCAGATCTTCTGACCCAAGACTCTCATCGTTTTAAATAACCGTAGAAGCATCTCAAGCTCAATCAAACTCCACAGTTAGGTTCCTAAAATTTTATCCCAATATTTTGTATCAATTGTAATCCGTTGAATCCTATGTAGAAAATTGTGTCGGGTACGGCATATTTCCTATAAGTTCCAATGCAGCTATTGAAGCCTTGTAATATCATGTACAGTAATAATGATCCTCAGCATAGCTTGTATTTTCCACTTATGCAGCATATACGGTATGGAAATTATGTTAACGGTTCCTGGTGAGCTCGGGAGGTATAAGGAATGGATAAAAGCACAAGTAATTTCTTGAATATTGTCATCTTCACCCTGTATGTAACACATTACCTAACGTCGAAACATAAGTACGATCAATGTCTCACTTTGGTGAGAATTATTCTTTCTGAATGACTTGCCAAAGCTGAAACTACCCTTTCAGAATCTCGACCGAACACTTATGCGTAAACCGAAAGAATAACCGTCGTTTAGTCGTATCGGTATACAAGGCATCTATCGATGTCTCTATTCTCCTAGTTATGTATCCCTGATTTTACGATGTCACATATGAATGTTTACCTGCACGGGCATTCAATCAGGCGTATTATGTTGGGTCCATTGACGAGATCGTCGGCGTTTGACAGTAGGTTGCGGGGTATTGGCTATCGGGTGTTGGCTGTATCGGGTATCAGTGGACACCCAAGTGAGATTTCCCGTTCTCAGTGTCAGTCTGACGTTAATCTCAAACTTTGATCCTTCAGGTATGCGACTGGATGGTGATGGATGACGTCGCAACGCGTAAAAATGTTTGGTTTCCTGCAGGGATGTGTCAACGTTTTCCGGAGGGATCGAGAAAGCGAACGCTGACGGAACCGCACAGCAGTCAATAATTGTTCATCTGGACACGATGCCGGCGCGTTAACTCGTCTGTTTACAAAGCTATCGGTATTACAGCCATTAATCCAGGCAGCAACCAGCTAGTGTTATTTTTAACCTGAGCCACGTCGTCGCGTTAAGCCTATGAGAAACGCAAAAAAGTGAGATCGGTTGCCCTCTGAGACAAGGCGCTCATTCACGCCTCTCTCACCCGACTCTTCCGTGTAATTAAAAGCAGCTGCAACCACTGGCAGCCTCCCCTTTTTCTCCTTCTTACTCTCATTCATTAGCACACGGAACTTACTTTTCATTTCCAATGCTAATTCACCGCTTTCCGATACTGCTGGTACCGATCTTTCTCGGCTATTTCCCAGCGTTATCTCTCGATTCTTCAAATTTCGCGCGTCGATCATATTTTTAAGGGCGGAAAATTTCATTCGCTTTACTCATGGCCACGCTTTCATAGTCAGCTTCTGTCCATTCAATCTCTGAGGACCGACATGCCTCGCTATTCACGATCATTTATTGGGGGTTCAAGTTTTATTTTCTTATACCAATTCATATGTTCCGGTGTGGCTTCAAACCATAAGGCACAGTGTCCTCTTGAAATTGTCCAGATGCGAGGAACGCAGGTCTTTAAAATTCTCAAGATATCTCGAAAACTATTTGTGCTAGTTGAATATTGAAGTTTTTGCCCTTTCGAATGCCTTTCGACTTCAACCATAATGTATGAATTGAACCCTAGAAATATCGAGGAATTTGATCTAAATTATAGCGACGCATTTAGTGAACTCAAAATTGACTGATTGTGAAGAAAGTACACACTTTAAATTACGCTAAAAATAAGAGTAAGTATAAGTCTTGATGACGATGAAGACTCCTTTTCCTGCTATGTGCCACGGCCGTTAATAATGGGGAAGGTAATTCATTACGTAAAGCATTCCGTTATCTAACAATTTAACTGAAATTTTTTATCAGAAACTATTTTTGGAACCTGATCTATTTCGTATCCGACTTGTCGCTACCTTCTCTCATGGCAGATAAAAGTAGATAACAGAAATTAAACACGGAAACTGCGATAAGCGATTCATGGTTGTACCAGCTTCTGATTATCGTTTTGAAATTTTTGCACAAACGAGAGGCAAAGTTTATCAGATGTAAAATGTACTGTATTACCAACTAAAAATTCTTATCCGCTGCTAAGATGTAAGAGTTTGGGTAAGGTGGAACTTTTGATAACAGGATTGTGTTTCAATAACCATAATTCAGATGCCATATTATTCAAACGAATTCATAGCCAGGACGTACATTGAAAAATTTCATGCAATCTGTTACTCGGATATTACAAGTACCAGGAGGCAATTGTGTCATTGATTTCCAATATTACAAAATCTTTCAGTCACACCGGCGGAAAAATTTTTTTTCGCCTGTGCTTCAGGAAGAGTTCCGAAGGCGTGAGACAAAAGCTTTAACGCTACACCTTCGTCGAATAGATAGATGAAAATTAAAGCTCAACATGAACGAACTGTACAAATTAGAAGTCAAAACACGTATTTGAACCTCGATTCTCAACACTCTTCGATCGAGTGGCTTTCAATTTGAGACCATCGTTCGCGCGAGACAGTCAAAGCTAGGGAGAGAGAGAGAAAGAAAGGACACAGAGAGAAAAAGAGAGAGAGAGAGAGAGAGAGAGGGAGGGACTAGCGACCAATTCGTGTGAGTACGAAAGAATTCTCAAAGTGCACTTTACACTTCAGAATGGAGTTTCGACTCGGTCTCTGGCAACAAGTACAGAGTTCCATCTGCAACGAAGTACATAAGAGAGTAAATAAAAATACACATACATGTATGTAAAATTTATCTGAATACACTCGTGTGCCTAAGCGATGAGAATTTTTGGGTGAGCCACGGGTGGTCGATCGCATGATGAAAACTTTGGAGATGTTCCAGCGTATGGAATAACATACCGTATTGTTAAACGGATGAGGTGGTCAAATGCATTGTCGTTTATGGTTAAACCCTGCAGATGACGGGGTTGTTCAAGTTATACACGTCACCATGGAATTACAAGCTGGTGAAGATTTCAACTGCAGATTCTGCTGGCTAAATATAATTTCTATAGAATCCTGTGAGTTGAGATACTGCGTTCGTTATGGAAATGCTTTGTAAATTTCTGAACCAGTGCTTGATAAGTCAACGGTATTTTTCCGGAGAAAACTTTGTGATTTCCATGCACTTCTAGATCGTCGTTATACGTTCCCCTTTTTTGATGTTTTTGTAAAGTTTTACATTTACAATTATTATGGTCATCACTGAATGCAATCAATGCAAGTGGAAAGCAAACAGTTTCGCTTACTGTTCGGACACTTTACGTTACTGATTTAACACGAATAAAAGCACATTATTATGTAAAAAATTAGAGAGATTAACGGGAAATCGGAATATTACGAGGGAAAATGAGATTGTCCATTGAAAACATGAATTTCAAACGTTTTCACAGAAAGGAGCAAAGAATGCAAACGAAATTTGTTAGGAACGAGTTTCTCGTCGAATAAATTAAAGAACTGGTCTATTAGGCCAGCGAAATTTGTATACGATAGATAATTGTGGAAGAATAGCAGATTTATAAATCATCTCGAGAAAAATCATAAGAAAAATTGCAGAAAAGGGTAGATTTTTCTACAACAAAGAAATGCGTATGCGAAATGAGTGTAAATCGATATGGACAACTCGTATTTTTAAAATAAAAATTTGGTATAATCTGTCGAAATTTCAATGGTTCTGTTTTCGCGACACGACAGAACATCTTGTACCCATGAATCGAGCGGCGGCTTGGGCGATCACCTGTTTCTAGGTGGAAGCTGAAGCTGCAGCTTCTACGTTGAATTTAAAGGAAGGTCTTAACAAGATGTAACGCCAAATAGAGAACACCCTAACAACCAGTGGCGTATACATGGCCTGGTAATACGTATGCGTCACATCTCTACTCATATATGGTATGATTATCGGCGCCTACGTGGTGAAATTAACTCGGAGCACGCTAACGACGACGGGTTCGATCGTTCCTTCGTTCCTTGATCGTCGACGGATGTTGGCGTGACTGACTATATTATAAAATAAGAAAGCCGCAAAGAGGATTTATCATACCACCTAGTCGATTATCTATCGATTTTTCTTTCTTTGTTTTCTTTTGTTCATTTTATTTTGCTTTACTTCTTCTCTCAGGCTTTTCTATTTCATTTTATTTCTTCGTTTATACGCTATAGTATCTATGTATACATTACACGGATCGTAAGAAGCCATTACATGTGTATAATACTTGTGCAGGGACCTCGTACTCCTTAACGTTGACCTGCCCTTAAATTATTCTTCTAGCTTTCGACTATTTATCAACCATCTCGAAGCTGCAGGTTCTTCTCTGTGCACTTACAAACCGACTTACGTACGTATCAAGTACGTGTTAGCACATACCTACGTGTTCGAAGCAATCGGCCATTAGCGACACTGCAGTCGAGTGATTGCTAAAGGTTTACCATTCATTTTGCAGCTACAGGGAAATTCATTACGTTAGTTCTTTCCCTTTAATTCACACCACGGGATGCTGAGATTGATTAAAATCTTGCAGGTATCAGCCACGCAATATGGAACTAGCGATAAATGCATCACGCATCTTTTGTGTTCGTTGCCAGGTGCGCGAAAACCTGAATCTGTGCATGCCTATCTTTGCGGTAAACTCAATGAAAACATTCATTTGTATTAAATAATTGCTACGGATGAAAAAGCGTGTTCATGGCGAATAATTTCGATAGTTACATCAGAATGTTTTTAAAACGTTATGGGTATATGCCATTGTAAGTATACACTTCTTAAAATGTGGGATTTTTAACAACTTATGAATTAATCTTGATTGTTTTCATATTTTTCGTGATATTCGGTTGACTGAAAAAAGTGCTCGTGATTTTTTTCAAATTTTTATCTCAATTCATTTTCGATTTACATATTTTTGAACATATTTAATTCCTGACGATCGTCAAAAATTTAAACGCTGATATTTCTGGATCTATATATCAATCCATGAAATTAATCGGAAAGAAATGTACTTTTCAAAAAAAATATGTCAGGATAATTATGCCTAAAAAGTTTAGATGGAAAGAGATGACCACGATCGGCCATAGCTTAAAGCGTTTGTTTGTTCTCGAAGTATTTTTGAGATTTTTTGCAAGTTATGAATCAAGTCATACTTTGCGAAACATCAATTTTACATATTTAATCGAAGAATTCACTATGCAAGACGAGGCAAAATTCTCCCGAGATACTTTTTTTGAAAAGAATCTTTTTTGAAAAAAATTTGAAAAAAATCACGAGCAATTCTTTCAGTCTACTGAATATCATGAAAAAATATTCAAAAAATCGAGAGGGGTGGCATGGAACTCCCCATACGCAGATCTCGCCGAATCTTGTTCTAGTTAATCGGATTCAATACGTGCTCAGATCGAGGCCTGGATATCAGTTCAAACAACGTTTGATAGGCCTGGTTTTTTCAAACCCTCCCTCCGTCAAAATTTATCTTACTTCTATATTTCGTAAATCAATGACGGTAGCAAAATATTTACTGATCGCACAATTTATCCATTGCCTTTTTTGTTTGTATGCTATTATACGATGTCTATCGAAATTTGATAACAAGTATATCCGAGAAAAATCGTAACTTAAGAAACGTTTAGAAAACCACATTGTCCAAACATCCTTGTAGGACCACAGTCTGGGAGTACAATAGAAAAATAATTGATTCAAAAAAGGTGGAAAAGAACCATCGCAATCACAATGTCTAGTTAAAAAATTTTATAACACCAAACACTGGTCTCACGCTCGGTGAAAGCGTTGTCCGAATATTGATGGTCGAAGCTTTTGAGTTGAACTCGAGTTCCTCGCATTAGGTAAAAGTCAAGAGCGACTCGTCGATCCGCGTGAGAAATAATCATAACAATAATAATGACAATACCACGAAGAACAAGTAGAAGAAGAAGAAGAATAAGAAGAAGAAGACGGCGATGATGACGAAGTTGAAGAAAAAAAACAAAACCGTGTTTGTTACACCTCCTCTCATACGTTCGCCTAGGGCGAGTACATATTATAATAGTCGACGCGCGAACAAGTATTATAATATCACGCGAGTATAAGGTACATATTTGTAAACTGATAGACGTCCCACGTGTGCAGTGTGATTAGGAAATCTCTGGCAAACAATGGGAATTACTCGGCTACCCTTCCGCGGCGTCGGCGGTGATTTTTCAAGTATTTACGTGCATCGCGTTGTGTCCACATATGGGAACATTACACGAATACCAACACACACACACACACACACACACTTGCAGAACGCAAGTGTGCGGCGGTGTGCAGGAGACGCGTGTTTATGACTTTTCAGGATTCACCGTCCTGCCGTAACTCGAAAACGATTTGGAAAACTGTGCGGACAGCTGATCTCGGCACCAAGAGTGGCGTCTAGTCTGTCTCGATTGAGGCTAGGCTCTAATCCGCTAAGTCCAACTTTGGAGCTGCTTCGCGGCAATTATCCTTGACTGGGTGAACCGTCTGATGTCCGTTTCCCCCGCAGAAGCCCGCGGCTAAATTACCAGCTTACCCGCAACGGCGCCAATGCTGGCTAATTGCTTGCCATGACAATCTCCCATCACGCTAATAGCTCTCCCGTATTACGCCTACACGTATATATTTACATTTTATTATACTCGAATTGCGTCTGCGCGCGGTGTCGATTTCGTTTCGGTCCTGACATTTTTTTTCCTTTTTACGCGTAGCCATGAACGCGATAACGTAACTGGGTCGGTGATGAAACGGGAATCCCGGTCTCCGATACCAAAGGGATGATGATATGCACTATGTCCGTATAGTATGCTCCTATAGAAAAATAGAATTTTTACGTAGAATTGACGGCATTCTTGTTAATTTCTTATCTTTTGTACGGAAAATATGTTAACCAGACGATTGGCGATTGATGAGTTACCAATTTTTCACCCTTAAAATAGTCTCTTTTTTTTTCAAGGGTCTTCTGAATTATCTTCCGTTATCGCACATTTTTATTAATAACTTGTCGGGAATTTTTTTTTCTTTTTTCGATCTGAGCCTCCTGATCCTCGCGATTTAATTTATTTAGAAGCCATTTCCATATTTAAACAACAAAAAAATTTTAATATTGATAAATATCTTGATTTACAAGTTAATAAAAAATAAGTAAAGCCATGCTAAGCTACCGTCATTGCGACTAACATTTCGAACATCTGCCAACCGCAAAAGTATCAAAATTGTACTTGCGGAGCACTCCGATCCCCCGCTCTAATTTTCCTTGGTGTCAACTAAACCATCTATCAAACTTGAAAATATCTCAAATACATTTTATTTACGTTTATTTGATAAGAAAAAAAAGCTCCGGCAATCAAATACTCATAAATGGATGAATATTCATTGTGTAGGTACATACATTTAACACTTGTTACAGAGTTCTTTGGTTCATTTACCGGGATAATTATCTTCTCCAAACTGATCATTCACCGACATCGCTACTTGCCGACGGTCAATGCGGATCCGAAACAAGTTTTCGAGAACTTGAATATTCAGTCAATTGACCCACTGACTTCGTCAGTTAGTTTGGGGATAATAATTTCAACGTGAAACGATCATAGACGACGACTACTTCGTACGTGTCACCTCAAAATTATCCAGAATAAAGCATAACTTTCCCAAACCTCCCCCATTCCCACAATTAAAAATTTCACATGTCATTTCTCTTTATCACAGGCGATTGCAATTCATGGGACAACTTCTCATCGATCCTCAGTAAGGACCATGTTTGAATTCTCTCTTAGGCTCCTGCCCCTCCTCCCTTTTCATCAACGGCAATTACTCTCCAGCGATAATTCGTGACTAGGAGAGTGCCGAAAAAGCGTGTCAGAGAGCGAGAGAGAGAGAGAGAGAGAAAGAAATAGGTAGAGAGTCATGTGACGCGTTCCCGTATCGGACGTTGACTGCACCTCGAGTCGTTCTCGACTTCGGTGAGCTCGACGCTGCGGAGGAACCGGCATCTTCAGCTGTGCGGTGGCCGAGACTCATTGGGCACATAAGCGTAGTACCGCATTGCTCCCGCCCCACTCGACTGCGGCCCGATAACTTAATAGATTTAAATTCCCGGCCCTATCGCGACATTTCATTATATGAGGCTACATGGCGCTCGATTGGTCAGGTTCTCACAGCTTTTACCCCGGTCCTAAATACCTCGGGGATATTCGGACGCTCAACCGAGGCTGAAACGCACCCGCCAAAATAAAAGCACCCGCTCGATTTGTCAGAAATTCGTTCGTCAGGTTCGCGGATAATCGGGGCCCCGAGGGCCCAACCGCGAAGATCGCGGTACCGATAGACGGATGTGGGTTGTAATTTCAACACCCGCGTCTGTAATGATACGCTCTTAGCTCGCTGCTTTGGGCCCGAATCGTTGATCGGGAACATTCATTCGCCGCGCAAGAACGCTGCTCGAAGGTTGGTACTATGTTGGCAGAAAATTGTACAAGTTGTAATATTTCACTTTTGAAATTTACCAGCAGTCTACTATATATCGCTTAGTTGGACAAATAATGAAACAATAGTTCGTTAAAGGTGAGCTGCTTTAAAAAAACATTTCCACTCAAATTTTAAATAATAGTGCCAAATTTTACAATCTTTTCAACGCTGAAATGTATGTCGTTCTAAATATAATGTGATCTCTCGCAATTTGTTAATCATGGAGTTTTTATCGTTTGAAATTCACGATTTAAAAATTTTTTACAGTACACTTGTATAGGAAAATTGTTTCAATCAAGTTATACTAACTTCACTGCATTAATTGCAGTTTTTCTAAGTCTGTTTCTACTGATGTTTTCTTTGCACTATAATTTTGTGGCTCCTGTAATTCTTTGATGAAACTTTATATTGTCGATACATTCGCAAAGTTCAATTAGCTAATACGAATAGTCGTGTTATTCTGAACTCGCTATAATATGTTGAAGATCTGATTTGGCAAACACTCCCGAATTTAAATACGATCGAAGTAATGACTAGGTTTCGAAGATTGACAAGTGTCTCACTATCTGCAATAAAAAACGCCATACAAGTAACCAATCGAATCGCAAAACGCACTACGTATATGTGCAACTATAACCAAATTGTAACAGGTATTAAAATGATAATTAATAAGTATACCGTAACACATTACAGAAAAAAAAGCATTTATCCCACAACTTTGAAATTATGTTTTTGCTTCGAAATTCCGTTGATGGTTTTTGAAGTATTGGAATTATACGTCATTCATTCGGCGAAAAAATTCTCGTAGACCTCAAGATCGTGTTGTAGTTTCGTAGTACCTACGCATAGGACTTGGTCTCATGATTTCCTTTATGCTCAGAGGAGCAACTTGAATACATGTCAGAATAGAATGCAGCAACGGGATGAACCGATGCTGATCTCTGTATAAACCGCAATTCCGTTATATGGATATGGTGCAATTTCCAGGTCATACCGTGCCCTCCTTCACTCTCTTTCAGAATCAGGAGATACCCAGGCGTTGACCACACACCTAGAAGCAGACATCCTTGGTTTGTCGGTGATTCACCAAGGTGCGAATCGGACGTACGGATGAGATCCGTTATCGAGTTTTAATAACGATCAGCAACGAGGCGTGACGCGCGATAAGTGGATTTGTATTTTAACCCAACGGGTTGCACCTCCCGTGACAAGGGAAAAGTACTCGTGAGCAGTCAAGCTGCACCGAATATGATGATGTACAATGCGGCTTTTCAAATCTGTATTAATTGCCGCTTGACCGGATCAAGCGAGACCAAGTCTCAAATAGAGCACAAGCCTGACGGATTAGAGGCTGGAATGTGATAATCAGAGATTCATGGTAGCTGCTCCACTGCTAAGTGAATATTAACGATGGTTGACCACGGCTGTCGCGTTTTACACGTGTCACAGGAGCTTTTGATCTTCGCCTGCCACTTAGCCAAACGCTCCGTGAAATGGCTAATTACTGGAGAAGCATGCTCGGGCATTCCTTTCTCGTCGAGTGGATTACGGCTGCGTACATGGGATCATAGTTGAAGATAGCTACGAACGTATACATACGTATACACAACGCGTCTTAAGTCACGTGTACGTGTAGAAGCAGTGTGACGAATGTGGAACCCCTTTTTTCTATCAAAGCATCAATCACACCGCTAGTACCAACAGCTCGTGTTCAGCCATGGATCACTGTTGCTTTGGAACTTGAAAACCAGATTAACCTTCAAGGAAAATATCAAGCTTTGTTGTCGAAAGCTAAAAAACTAATCATATGTTCTTTACGGAGGTTTAATGAAGAAAGCAGTGATATGAATGATAATTTGCATTTTTAGTGATAGTGAACCAAACTTGTAGGTAATATGTTTGAAACTGTTGACGAGAATATAAAATTTGAACCAAAGTGATTATTGTGCGTTGAAATCCCTCTGGCAGGTAAAGGAAATATTTCTCTCACTGTCAGTGTTAACGGTATCCGGTTCATCGAACGAGGGTAGAAGGTTTAATAATTTTCACGCGAAGGACATTTTACGACCGTGTAAAACTAACAGTCGACAAAACCCAGGTATCTCTAATCCCCTGGGCATGATGGGGGGAGGTGTTTGGTACTTATAAGTATTTGGCTAACCGTTAAAGGATTAAAGCAAGAGAGAGAGAGAGAGAGAGAGTAAGTGTAATTAGAGTCGGGTCCTTTTGTAATCCGCATTAGAATATACCTTAACAACTTGGCGGTACAAAGGGAGAGCTGAAACGAGGAATTCATCGTTTGGATTATATTATGTTGACTAATTCAGATCGGATCAGGCACAGCCAGACAAAGAATCGTCAGGCATTCTTGAAAAGATTGACGACGAAGAGCGCATTAAAGTTAATTGCCCGTCATTCGGTTTACCCCCTATCCAAGAAATTAGAGAATAAATATACTTTAGTGCATTGGTTCTTAAGTGAAACACGAATAGTGAATTGCTAACGACTAGAATGGTTCAGTACGCATGCGCTAAAATTCGAGAGCAATAGCGGATGTTTTGTCAGGGGGACCAACGTTCATAAATACAGATGACAGGTCGTCGCCGATGTACGTAACCTCAAAAACGTTGGTCGCCCTGAAAAAACAACCGCTATTGCTCTCGAATTTTAGCGCGTGCGCGTTAAACCGTATATGTTGATGAAAAATTTCTCAACCAGATGAGAAGCGACGGCAGGTGTTACCCGAATCAACAAAAAACATTTCCTCACATTCGCCCGGGTGTTGATAGGCTGCTACTCTCCGTCTGCACCAACAGTGTCAACATCCTTTCGTGGCCACTTGGTAAATCAACTTCCCGCCGTAATTCATAACGATTAAGGTGTCACCTCGTTCCCGCGTGTCCTACTCGCAATCAGCCAGAGTCACGCAAGCTCTACGATTATACGCCGTCGATCGGGTAGCACTTTTAGGTAGAATATTTTTGTCAAAATGGTCATTGCCATATCGCCGCTCTTCTTTCTTCAAGCAATGCCGGTCGCTTCGAGTTCTTCTAGGTTCGCCGAGAACCAGATTTCCGCTTTTTTTGGATAGTTTGCATTGCGTGAGCTGGTTGGGAAATCCAGTGTTCGATGAAAATGTACAAAAATTGCCCGAGTTCTGACCGTATTCGGTTTTCAAATCACACGATCAAGAAAAACTCATCATTTCTACACGATTTTATTACTGATGTCAATTGTGCATATAAGTATTTTCGTTTAAATTACTTTACAGCTTCGTAAATTCATTCGTAATCGGTAATCGAAAACTCATTTAAGAATTTTTCGAACCCGCAGCGTAAAAATACATTTTTTTCACCGGTGATCACAATATGTGTATATTAACTCACTTAGTGTGAACGGTGTGTTGAAAATACAATGAGAATTTCAATTTGAATTGCAGTCGAACGAAAAATACGATGTACGCGAAATTGAGGATTACGATACACATCATTTTTAGTCGCAAAAGTTTTATTTTAAAACCACGATGCAAGAATAGAACCGAGAACTCCATCGTTCTATGTGTCATTTCTACTGAAATAATTATTTTAGTCATCATTTTCCTGTCACAAATCATAGAGAAATATTCTTATAATCCTGATTTGAATTCGTAACTTCGTTAAGCGAATCGCCTTAATAATTATGTCTTCAATGCTCGATGATACATAAATTTAAGAAATAAACGAACGAGAATTTCTATGAAATCGACACAAGTTATGAACCATTGGTTTCCCATGCGTGCGAGCGTTTCGCACAAAAGAATGCGCGGCTAGCGAATCGAGCGATGCGAATCAACTAGGTTCACAATGCGTTTTAATCATCAAGCGGCATTATTATTAATTGGGCTAAACTATGGAATGGCGATGTACAACTCTTTCGAATAAAAAAAAAAAAAAACACATGCAACTTGAGTGATACATTTTAAAAAAATACTAAGCCCGTACAGCAAATTTAATTTACCATGTTCAGTAAAATTTATATACAAATGTACAGCCATATTACTACGCGGTACATTGGATTCAAAAATTTACTTTGTAATATGACTAAACAAATGTATCGTGAATTTACTTCCTACACTTTTGTATTAATTTTAATAAAAAAATTTCTAACAGTGTAGCACCAGCTAAATCGTACGGATTTATAATAGGAAATAATAGGACAAGCAATCTATTTCCTACATTAGCTATATTAGTTATTCGAGATTACAATAATGATTTTTATTTCCGAAGATCTCTGGCTGTCGGTTTTTTTTTCAAACGTCACCGTGAGTACCGAAGCTTGAACAAAAATATTTTCAGAAACATTACTGAGATTTCCGAAGAACGTGGAAGCGTTGAACAAGTCAGCGTTCAAGATGGTGGAAAAGAATAATTAAAACTACCGCATAAATAAAATCAGAGTTTCCATCAAAATAATGAACTCGGGGTAATAATTGCCAGATACAATCAAATATCAACCGATTTGCAATTTGCTGATTAGCCGTAGTTATTCCTGCGAAATGAATGCACCGAGTTACTGCCAAATAACGCCGCGTTCCACAGAGTGGTAAACTAATCTCGGACGAAGAACGTTGTTAACGTAAGGTGCTGAATAACGAACCGAGGAAAGTCGAATGGAGAGCGGTTTTTCCTATCACCGAGAAATGTGGACAAACGCAGGGCGCAGAGCGTCCCAGAACCCAGAGAATCAATTGGAAAATTATTCACGGCAATTATTGAGCGTGTAACTGGGTTAAACTGTGGCTGAGGGCTGACGCAAAGCGATCACTTGGAGTGGCATGAAAAGTGTTGAATAAAAAAAAGCACGTCGTGGAGTGGATCAGAAAGAGAAAATAAGAGAGATAGGGAAGGAGAGAGTTGAAGAGAGGACGCCGCGGAGTGAGCGACCTTCTTGCAAGCAGATGTATCACTCGTCTCGCCGCAATTCCTAGGCGCCTCAACTATTTAATCATCCTAGCACAAAGAGGTTATTGAGCAGATGTGCGTAACTACATCTAGCATTGCACGGATAAATTACATACGATTGTGTAGTTGGACGGTTAGAATGATGCCTGAAATCGATTGCCAAATCTTCAGCTTTTGGAGTTGATTAAAATAAGAAAACAGAGGAATCAAATAAATTTCCTGACATCGCTTATCGATATTTACAACCTCTAAATACAATCGGTGTGTTAAAGCTGGCAATGAACCCGTTGAAACGTTGGCTGAAGCTGAAGTTCAACGTTACGCTTACCAGTGTTTAAAATCTCAAAATACGATAGGATCCACCTGAATAATTACAAATAGAAATTAAAACCAATTATGAATTACGGTTATGCTAAGGGCAGTTGAGGCGGCGCCGCGTATTCCGAAAGGCGGCTCTCGAGTACGTAACGGATCGTCACTTGAGCAAGTGTTATCAAGTATGAACATCAAAAGTATTAATACTGCACAGTGGAAGTTTCTTCCACATTATACCGTTCAAATCCACAATGAACGGCAACGCGGTGTCGACTAATTATGCCTGTTAAATGTATACACGGTGCGCGTTTACGCAAGAATCTTCGTCGCCGATGCATTATTCGAAACATGTTCCCTTCGCGGTTGATTGTGAGCATCTTAACTTTTGAACGGAAGTCAAAGGTGTGTGCGCGGGAGGAGGACGGCTCTTCGGCGATTTGTCCAACTTCGAAATTTCCTTAATTCATTCGTTACCGCACTGCGGCGCAATTGCAATGCCGTGGATAATTTGACCGTGGTTATGGTGCCCCGTGGTGCTTGCACGCGGACGAGAAAACCGGAATGCGTTTTACGCCGCGCACGTGGCGGTGGCTTGGCGTGATTTTATCTCTCGTTTACACAGAGAGCTTTGACTAACCGAGTCGAATTGTGACCCAAGCCCTGTTATGGTGAACCATCGGGACTCTCTAGTGGCAATTGATGTTCCTTCTCGCGATATAGCCGCGAACCGATTAATCGTCCTGTGTACGGCTGACGCTATCTGCATCCACCATTCGTCCGCGTAGGTGTGATGATTATTGGAAAAGTAATTGCTCGCAATAACTGTCGTGTGTTCTTAACGAGCTTCGTCGACACGTTACGTCGTCCAGATAACGCGTGTCCCACTAACGTTGAACTTTGCCAGTCAGCATTCGCATGGATGTATAAAGAATGCAATGTAGTTTTGTGACTCGCAACTCGCTTCTGCAAACTTACTTACCTCGTCTATTTCAACTTCTCTCGTACATGATATTCTTAATTAGATAGATAGATAGACGCGATTTTGCATCAATTGCGGTTCTAAGGCGCAAGGAAAACAACCGTTTCTAGTACGTAGCACACTTGTCAAGATGATGCTGTTATGCGAGTGCGTTGAAATTACAAAATTACGCTTCACGCTTCCATTTTTCAGTTTTTTCTACTATTTGATCGAAAACCTTACCAAGGAACAGTTTAAGCCTGCTTTCGTTATAGCATAATCAAGTAAAGAATGAGAGGCAGAAGTAATTCAAGATACTGCATCGTTTGGAAAAGGATGTATCACGATTTCATTTCTTTCGGCAATGTGTTTTTACTTCAAACTATCATTGCTTAATTTCTCTTTTCTTGCGTAATTTAACTGTTCACGAACGTGGTAGATACGTGTAACAAAAAAATTTCCATAAAAAAGAGCAGGAAACGCGTCAGCGTTACGAACGTCGAACCCTTCGAATGCAGCCGGAACATCACTTGAATGGGTAAGGACACTTAAGAAGCTATAAACTCGGCGTCAGAGTGTTTCCCAACTGACGATTTGTTCCGAAGACCAATAAATGGTTGAAGTGAAATCGAAAGTGAATTTGATGCAACGGTCAATTGCACGATGATCGTAGCCACGTGTTAGTTTCAATCGTGTATCCAGGCAATTCTATCTGAGAGCGTGGTTAGGACGACGATAATAACGGCCTGCAGAGAGTTTCCTAGATTTATGCTCATTGCTAATATCAGTATGTCGCTCGCACTCAATTGAAGCTAAAGAATTTATTCACATCCCAATTATGCAGAAACTAGGTCGTTTATGTAACCCTCTTATTCTGCCCTCTGTTACGTCTCGCTCAAGGATTCGTTATATTGATGTATTTACAGCAGTGAGGGTTGACCCCGCGATGCATGATGGTAAACTTAATTTCGTGACTGTAATTCCGAGTAACAATTTTACAATTCAAAGAAATTTGCTTGACTCCACTGGACTCGGCACGACAATTTATCAGATACACTCTGCACGTAACCTTCAAGTAGAAATTATTACATTTTAAATATCTTCACTAAACTCCCCAGTATTCGATTAGTCTTAATACTAATCCACATAAGCCTCGAAGTACTTCAAGCAATTTCACGTAACTACAAAAATCGAAATTATTTTCAGGCGGCTTTGTTGTAAGAGTTTGCGGGACATTCAATGCAGTCTTATCCCATCGACTCTGTTCATAGGACTTCAAAACACGTCTCGGGTAACAAAACATCCAGAATTTTAGCTTTATTTGGTAAAAATTCAACTAAGTTCACGAAATTTTAAGTAACAAGACCGCAAATGATTTCGACTAACTTTGCAGGCATGGAATGTCCCCTCATCATGCGATACAATCGCAAGTGGCTACGTAGGGTTTGAAGCGACTTCAACCGATATTTGTAATCGATATGACAAGACTTCGCGTTGGCATAAAATGAGTTGAAAATCTCATCTGCCGTGGTGTTCACTTCATGTCAATAGCGTTCAGCTCACTAGTGCACGTGGATTTGAGGTGAGAGTTTTTCCAACGGAACGGTTGAATTGAAATCAAAATCTGTCAGACTACGATTAACCGAGCTGATTGGGGGAGGGTTTGATGTGTGCGGGTAGTCGTTGAGAACCTGAGTTACGCGTTCGCGAACAGAGGATAAAGATTTGGAGACAGTAGACTGTGAAATGAAGGCATTTGACGAAGGGCTGAAAAGCGACATCTGGCAAGTGGGGAGTCGCTTGTATAGGTGAACAGCTTACATGAGGATGAAAAACCCCCGAGCGGCTTCTCTCGGTAAGCTGCTTCGTATATTTACGCGAATGGCACGTCGCCTCATTTAGCTTCGCGTGGTCGTAAAAGACCCGTGAAAATGCTACCACCACCACCGTCAGGGTTGAATTTAACGGGCATCCGCAACTCGCCTGCAGGTACACCTCTCATAAGAACGCATTCCTGTACGCGTTTAATGGAACGCAGACATTGTACTCGGACTGCGTGTGCCAGCGTACACTCGACACACTATCATGCCGGTAAAAGAACTTCGGCTTTTGAAGCTTGCACCGTTGCCCTTGGTTCCGACACCGGCTAAATCATCAGCCAGACCTCACACGCCGCCAAAGTACATTATATCTGTAGCTGCGTATAATCATTTCGGCAGACTTTGGAAGAAGCCGACATCGACATGCTGAATTCATTGCCATTTCACGTATACATCAGCTTTTCTGTTGTTTCAATTAACCTGGAGGGACGTTGATGATGTCGGAATACGAGCAATAATACACGGTCAGTTTTGAAATTTGATCCAATTTCATCATTACGAAATTTATTGTACGAATTTCTGACGTGAAATCCAGCATCCAATCACAAATCTTGACAGTGGCATTCATGAAACATATAACACCAAATGCCGAATTGGAATTTCGTGATACTTCACTATTTTTAGATTCGTTAGTCATATGACAAGCAGTTCTTCAACTTATCTCCGTCATCTTGACCCGTGTAAATATTTGACGAAAAAAATTGATCACAACGCCAGAACGTTGACCAAAATTTAGTGAGTCCACTAGCTGTCAGTTCTGTGTATTCGCGTATGAGAAGATATCATTCATGGACAGTCAGAATCTTCACATTATGGTTCACATCATAGAAGCAAAGCATCAGGCCTTCGGATCACGGATTCTGTGGAAACTTTTACGGATGTTATTTTGCTTCAAAATATGGAGCTTCTGTTGTAAAGTTTCTTTCACTGGGCCGTTCTTGACTCCGATTAAAATTGATTACGTCAGAAGTTTCATGAGTGGAAAATGCCCTAATAAACGAAACCTGTGTTTATTTTTGTTTTTACCTGAAATATTAATTTTGATTGCCCTGTCTTGAATTTTAGACGAGAGGTTCTCATAGATTCAAGTTCAAGAGGATAGATTATTATTTCAGAACCATGTAAATTTTTAAAAACTTCACGCACTGTAAAACGAGTGAAGGAAGGCCCAAAAGATGTAACTACACAAGTGAGGCTCTACATTTCGGGCCAAAGAAACATTCCTAGTAGATACAGCGGCATCTATGATCCGGAGGTCCGATATACTCCTTGTTAGTTAAAAGCTTTCGCAAATTGTAACGGCTCGTAAAACTGAGGTTTGTCACGATTAACTGACATGATTATTAGGTAGAGCGGCTCTTTATGATTCAATAAAAAACATTTCGAAATCATGTTTTTGCGACTCGAGGACGTCAACTAACAAACTAAGTGAGCTGGTTCACACGATATCGCAAGTTTTTCCAGCGAAGCCTGCAAGCTTTTTTATCGCGCCTCAGTCAAATGTCAAGGCTCTATGCCTATTTGTTTGCGACAGACTTCATGGGACGACAAAATAGTCCGAAATGCCGAAGCAGTGCTTTCATTCCTACGCACGATCAAAGCAATTCATTATAATGTCTCGTCTAGCGTGCGCGATGCAGACGTGCATCGAATTGAAGGATATCAACGTAATTTGCGCAATCGACAAGGTCTTTGACGAATCCGCCCGCGGTCCGCAAGCTGCGAACTGCGGAAATTGCAAACTGCCTAGGCGTATACCCGGTATAATTACCTGCATCAGGAGAGCTGCAGACAGTTACTCGGTTGGATTGCACAACGTCAATTTATTTGTTAACTCTGATAATATTGACGATTATGCATTGTGTCTTGGCGCCTGTGACGACCTTCCAACAGTTACTTGCGGCGGATGAGAAAAGTCGTTCGTCAAGCTCGGAGGATCGTCGGCATAGGATACTTGGCTGAAAGACCGACTGCAGCAAAATGTGGTGTTTATATATACGGCGATCATGATTTACGTCGATCAGAATACCGCGCGAATATTTACAACTGGGTAATGATGTCATAAATCTGAATTCATCAATTATTGTGTAATACGCGTGAATAGCCGTGCCGCCGTGGTTCGGTTCTGTGGGTCGTAAAGCAGTTTGCTCGATCGACCACAATTACAACCGTATCATGTGTGTGCGTACAAATACTTTTGCATAATGCTGCCTCTGATATGCGAGGCGAGGGCGTGTTTGACTCGTTTTAATGTAAACTCGTACAAGATACCCGCGGACATAAGACAGTTGTACGCTGAGTGGGTGACGGCCAACGACGCTTATTACTTACTCAAACGCCTATTTGAAGACCGGATACAGTACCTACGCATAAACGACGCAAGGAGGAATGATTTAGTGATTTGGGAAAACACTGGAAACATCTCGAGAAGTGGGTCGAATATCGAACGGTTTTTTCGATTCTTTCTATCGGTCTTAGATTTTTGTTTACGGTTACAAAATAGACTCAAGTTTATCCGTCAATTTTTAAGATCAAAGTTCAAGCACCGTTGAGCCCCATTAACGATGTAATGAACACTACATCATCAGACCGAACATTTATGGATTTAGGGGTCTTTTTTAACGCGGGTCGAAACGTCGGATGATTAGGAAAAACACGCCGTGACTGCTTCGACAAACCTTTAATGTCGACTAACACTAATTATTCATTATTCCACTGGTTTCAAGTGCTTACGTGACTTCGTATGACCTTCGCGTGATTTCGAACAACTTTATCCTCGCTTTAAGTAATCCCATTATGTCGTTTGCAGCCACACTGTCAATATTAATTACTTTTGCACAAACGTTACAGAATTTGTCGTGAATATAGTTAATTGTGAACATAGTTGTGAATGTGCGTATTGATTTAATCATGAGACATTTTTGCACCAAAAAAAATCTCGTCTTTTTACTTCACCTAGGTGTATGTGATCCTTTACGAGGTTCCTATCCAACCAACGAACCTAAACTGAGTATTAAATCTGTTTGTTATAGTCGTCCATGAATATATTTAAAAAATTCGGAACATCCATATTTAACTTTTTGGTTTACGCAAATTGATTTCGAGCTGGAAAATGTGGAAACCATAGGACCAGCTATCGACTAGGAACAGTTTACGAATCCACTCGTCATTCTCCGTACACTCTCCACCATAAAAATGGAACAAAGTATCTGCTGGCAATTTCCTCGGTCCGATGCTTAATATCCAGACTTTCTTGCACACTGCGGACATGGAATGTTGGATCAGAGACCCCTTACATGGGGAACTTTACCCACGAATATGCTACTTCGTTGGTGCAGCGGGTGGCTCATTGTCATCTAACCGCAGCTAACATAAACGACCGGTCTCGTCTCTCTCGTCTCGTCTTGTTTCGATCCATCCCACCGCGCCCGCTCCGCACCGTAGCTAACCTGATCAAGTGTTCACCCGATTTGGGGTGTGAGTCGTGGGCGGTTCTTATCAATTATGTGATTATGCGCCGTGAATTTTTCGCCGCGTACAAGACGCGATCTATTCTGGCACTCCACCCCGTGTCCCACTCTCGGTTTTGTTACACAATTAATTTTGTACTACTTATACACGTAATGTAATAATGCAAACGAGATCAGAGCGAAGTGAATTTTTCAAAGGTTACCTATGGGACTGTTCTGATTTTTGCTTATTCTCATTCTTGTTACGATACATGGAACAAAAAGTGCCTGTAACTTACACCGTAAATTACAATGGACAGTACACTTTATTTTGAGATCGCAAGATATTATTTGAGAAAACTTCAAAGTATATCCAGTTCTTCTCTCGTTATGGATAACTTCGCGTGACTAGGTTATTACAAGATTTAGAACCGTGATTCCCAATAATTTTAGACTCGAATTGAAATATTTAAAATGATTCTGAAGTGACTCATCGAATCCATATGTATTCAACAGATGACGTGTAACTTGGGAGGACAGTAGGTAAATAGGTTTGCACGAACTTTAGCCGATTTAAAATGATTTCAACGCACTAAAAGTACCTCAAAGTGACTTTGGGTGTCCGTACGTAATTTCAAGTGATTACCTACATGATATAAAATGACTCGATATGTATTCAATGCAATTCAGATGACTGTAAATAGCATAAAAATATTCAGGACCAAGTGTACATGTACAACTGACAAGAGAAATTTTTAGTTCCGGTTACTGCTCAGTTCTTAACTATTTTCATTTTTTACCACAAGCGAAAAATATATTTCTAGGTACAAAATGAAAATTAGTTTTCTAGCTGTTACCAGAAAGTCTAGTATCAGTTACTATTCTTTCTCATTACAATCACTGTTACTATATTTTCTTGTAACTGTTCCGAAAATTTAATGCTTGTGCAATAATAAATTGACGTTAAAGCAGTATTTAACTAAAAAAGAAGAGTAAACCTTACAAACTGATTTTGCGTTGGAATTACCAAAAAAGGATCAATAATAGCGCAAAAAACAGTTTTTTTAACCATACCTGTCTTACTGAATTTTTCTAGCTAATACAACAAATAAAATTTTTAACTCAGTGCAACTTCGAGAATGGAACCTTAATGCAAAAACAGTTACAACGGGTTGAACCTTCAAGATAATTCGCTTTGTCCTGATCTCCAATCTCCTCACAGTAACTTACCCGCGAAGCGGAACGGACTGCAAAGCGTTGTCAAAGTTATGTACAGGGCCAGGTGGCTGGCGTTGTCTGTGGTACGGATCCTGCGACGAGGGTCCGACCAGGACGAGGACGAGCAGCGGCAGGAGGAGCGGCGACATGGTCCCAGGAGAGGCGGTGCTTGGCGAAGGGTTAAGCTCGAGGTGATCCACCCAGCGCGGAAGAGCTCGCTCCCGGTTACCCTACACCAGGTGCAGCGAGCAGTGCAGGTCGACGGTCATGAGGGATTTCGGGAGGACCGTTTGATCGGGTATCAAGGTAGGTCCGAGCTTCGGATGCTCGCTGCAAGTCATACGAGATATGGTGATTCTTGAAAAGTTATTGAGCTGAAGGACTTGTTGGCGATCGAAAATTTCAACTCTAGTGTAGCCCGACTGACGGTTAAGGGAGTACGCGTAAGGGTACACATGTAAGGGTAGACGAATGACAAAGTGGGCGAATTTCGGGACGTTATGAACGAATTGAGAATCAATTATTCAATTCGATTGGGGTTTGCTTTGTTCAAAAACATGTAGATTAAGCTTCGTTTACATATTTCTTTTTATTATAATCAGTTATTAGGAAGCATTCTTATTTACAATAGCGTCAACAATTTCACCCGGTGGCATGTTTCGCGGTACCCGCGATATCTCAAAAACGGTTGGATCCATTTGGGACAGTTTTATTGGACCGTCTATCTTCTTCGGCATAACTAAAATTTTTCACTCTCTCTTTACCACAAACTGGCAGCTGTTTAAAAAATTTACCACTTTCTTTTACTTGACTGGGATCGCGGCAGAGACGAACTATCTAGCAAAATGGTTGGCGTTATTGTGAATAAAAATGGTTCCTATCAATAGATTCTAATAAATTATAAGTATGTCGACGAAGCTTGATCTACATACTTTTGATCAAAACTAATTCTACTCGAATTGAATTACTGGTTGTCGAGATATGAATTCCCAAAATGTGCCCGCTTTTTTAACCGTTTACGCATCTGTACCCCCCAAAGCTCATGTGAATATAAATGCTTTAATTGTATCGACGATCGATGTGGTTCCCATGAAACTATTCCACGTCTGAATTCGTCGCGTCACAATTCCGCCGGCGGTTCGAATTATGCAAATCACATGCACTCGATAGTCTTGTGAGAATCCAACGATAGTCGATGATCGCCCAGCTCGTCAGAAACGCGCGTCAATATCGGGATCAGCTGTCACATTCTATTGAGATTCCTCTTATCGCAGCTCGGCACGGCCCGTTTCAAGAATAAGCTTAACCGCTCGCTTCGAGTTGGAATAACACGGCGCAGGTCCACGGTCCATCGCTTAAGGCCATCGCTGTACGGCTTAGATAGTTTGTTATTTTATCAGACATACAAATCCGGTCACGACGTATCTTTTTTATACCAGAGAAAACACCGTTCTGGAGAATCGCAAAAATATCGCGGTTGTGCGGATCAAGGTTCGGGATTTTTATCAGCTTGTTTCAGACGTGGATCTAATATGTGAGCATTTTTCTTCAAGACAACTTGACGCTGTAAAGTTTCTGTAGCTTGTGACTATTGTTCTAAAATTATCGTCTCTTGAAGAAGTCAAAACTTTATTGAACATTCGGCTAACTCTGAGGTTGTAACAAGCACCTAATATTTCAAAAAAAAAATAAAAAAAATAGTCACCGCATACAATGAAAATGCAAGTAACGTATGATTTTATTTTCTGTACAGTTTTTATATCTTCGTCACACTTGGTGGATATTTTTTTGGAATTTTTTTTCTTTTTTGGGAAAAATTCTGATGTTACGTAGGGAATTCGATACAAACTTTTTTTCAACTCTGTGGATACGGATTCTCAGAGTAACCGCAATGAACCAAGAAACAGAGATAAGGATTTTTCAACTCGATTTCACACTAAATTCTTCCTCGATCAGTTCATATCTGAAAAATTTGTGAAAAATCCACCAATAGGATCTTCTTAGAATAAAACCAAACACTTTAAAGAGATTTGTCAAAAATGTCCACCAGGCTCAGGACTGAGATGGAAAAGCAGTTTTCTACGTACAAGACTGAATGTTGATTCGAACCCAACTGGATTATCATCAATTTCTCCGCTATTTGATAAAATTGAACGGGGACTGTACGCGTTGGCCGATCGCAGCCGGATGCAAGTATAACGAATTCACAACTCTCCCGGCGATTGGTTGTAATTATAATTGGAATTTTCTTTGGTAAAAGGAGACAGCGATGCATGCGTGATATTGCGTAACGGGCGACCAGTTTTCTTTACATAATACGCGTAGTAGGTGTGGTGAATATCGTTCGCTGGTAAACAGTGGCAACGGTGACTGTCCCCCATTTGCCCCAACTTGAATAAAAATCGTTCACCGGCCGCGGGGTAATTAACTACCAGAGAGAACACTCTCCATGGTTCGATCCTCTTCCGAGCGATCCGAATTCCGAAAGCTGACACGTTCCCGTAACGAAGGTTGCTGCTCGCCGGGCGTCTCGCTATCTCGTGGCATAAATATGAGACCGTTATCAGGGAGAGAGGAGATGAATCCATGCACGGGAAGGGCGGTAAACGCGAGGAACACGATAACACTTCCGCGGTATGTATGCAGAGTACACGGCTCTACATCACTCCTACTATTCGTAATCGTTTAATTTCTCTGAATGGTTCGGCTCGATTAACGACTCGATCGTTCAAGAGCGGCATTCGGCTCTGGGTCGAAGTTCCGAACCATCGAAACCCGAATCGATCGCAATTAAAAGTCAAATTTTACGCAATCGATTCGAATCATTCGAAATGTCGAACCACTTGAACGATTGAGATCCAACGTAACGGTCAACCTCTTACTCTTCGACGCCACCGAGTCGAAGTTTCATGCGAATCGCAGGGTCAGCGATAAGAGTTTCTAAAATTTCGCGATAGCAGCGCGGTGACCGGGATTCGCTCTGTTCGCGGAACGAATTCGTCGCGATTCGTGAATCGTTTAAACAAGAGCCCGAGTCGAGCATACCAGCTGTTTATCTTGTTGACTTTGATTAGAGCGAAACCCGCGACGGATTGCGAAGGGGGAAAACTGTTACAAGCAAACCTCGTTGCGTAAAAGTATCCAACGAGTTTATATTTACGATTACAGCTAATTTACTCAGTACTCGCAACGTCCAGACCGTTTTGGGGTGCGTTCGGTGTGATCGTCGAAGAGCTTTTACTCGAACCGTACGAAGATCGGTACACAAGAAATCGGCGCTGCAACACCTACACAGCGCGTGATGGATCGAATGGTTCAAAGAATTCTTCGTTATACCGAATGCAACCAGCCGGCCCAGAAACTCGGGGATAATTTCGATGCACTTGGTCTCGGGATGTGAACTGTCAGTGTCGATGTCCCGCCGATCTTCTCCAGTTCACGGATTCAATTCTTCCTCACGTGCCACACTCGCGTTCAAGTCCGTTACCACGTGCTCGACGAAACGCACCAGGGTTACGTTGGTCGGTTGGTAGGGGTCTGCTCACGCGTTTGGTCCACGGGTATTTATCTCCTGGACAACCGCATGGGGGGTTGTGGATGCAGGGGTGGACGTTAAGAACCGGATGACACCCACTTTTGTGCCTGCGTACTACGAGTCTCACACTTTTCGAACTAAACCATGGCCGGTTCGGGGTCGGCACCCCGCGACGAGAGGGAGGATAAAAGCTCGCGGGAACTCTGTAAGCTCCCGATCTAGAGCGAGACTAGCTGGAGGCGGAAACGGGATGAATCTCTCTTCCCAGCGAGAAGCTGCGTGGACGGGACTCTACACGGCACTGGCGCGTGCAGCGAAGCACTCGCGTCTCATCTCGGCGTATGGCTCGCTCTCACACTATCCAAGATGACGACGACCACCACTCCTCTTTACCACGGACTCTTGGTCGGATCTCTCTATAATACGAATGAACGCGTGTTATACGCGTATCTAATGCCCTAGAGATGAGCGAGTGTGCGTGTACGATGTACACGCCAACCTCCCACGCCCTGTATCTCTCTCTCTCTCTCGGCGCTCACGCTTGTGCGTATGCTCGAGGTCCGATACGCTCTTCTCCTCGACTTCGACTTCGGCTTCTTCTTCTTCTTCTTCGTCTATTCTCCCAGTCGCGGTGTCGAAGTTCAACCAATCGCTCGAACCCTAGCGCCGGCTATCATCCGCCGAGATATTTACCTACGAACTCTCATCGCTTCGGCATCATAGGCGGTTTCGTTTCTTGCCCTTGTGAGGGCGGAGGCCGAGGACCCCGCCCGCAGCAAATAACGCAGATAGTATCCTCGATTCGGCAACCGCCTTACGCGCCATTGCGATACACAGGCTGCCGCAGGTTGAGATTTTTATCATTTTCACTCTGGTTTCGTCGCATACCCGTCGCCGAGGGTTCAATCGAAACCGAAGATAGCGTATGAGATATTTTACAGACCATTGGTCACAACGCTGGTTTAATCGATTTCGTTCGAGCCAGTAACCGTAGATGAAAAACTGTGTGGAATCATGCGTTGTCGCTTCGAGTCTTGCTGGTCTCACTTACCATTCCAGGCTATACGAATAGGAAATATATTTGATACTTTTAGCTCATTCTACGACTAGATAGAGTGATTTAGGTTAAACCGAGGGTTCAACGATAACATCGGAATCTTTCGATCTGTAATAACGGTATGAAATTTTAGTGGTACAGGAACTTATTGAAAGGTTTTCCTGCTACACAGATATGTTTCTTTGAGTCGATACACTCTTTGACCCTTCAAAATTTTATGCTAATTTCTAAGTAGTATTATTTATTATTTTCCATAGATAACAAATGCGTAGAAGATCAATGAAATTTTTCTACAATGCGCGACTGAATTTTTATCACGTTCGTTTACTTCTAGAGATTTTTATTGCCCCCGTGACTAACTTTGATTCTGCTTGCGGTATAAAAAACTGTTGAGACTTCGATTGTCCTCAAGTTTGCAAATTTTTACTAAGCATACAGATTAACAGATATCTGATCAGAGAATAGGCTTGCATACGAAATGTAAAGTAAACTTTAAAGAACGCGGTAGTTGGATGGAAAAATTTAAACATCGACACAGACTCGTGTCAACAGTACGTGCGATGTGACCGAGACCCTCCGACTTGTCGAATATTCGTGCAAGATTGAAGGCCGATCAGGAATACCTAGGAATCAGACAAAAAATCCCTAAAAATGTCTAATTGAAAGGCAAACATTTGGCATGCGTGCTGCGTGCAGATAAGTCTCGCAATTTATCGATTATAGCACATCGTCAACGTGTATATTCCCGATAATTGTTGTACCCGCGTTTGCGAGTAAATTTCCAGAACCTCGCTTCGCCCAGTAAACGTACACTCGGGGACACTGAATCTGAGACGGCTAATTTTTTACACTAGATAGTTATGTTGGCAACACAATGAAACCTACAGCGCCATATTTGGCCGAGCGCGAAACAAACTCAATCTCAATAAGCGTAACATAACCCATGACCGTCGTATCTAACCTAAGAATTGACGTGTCAATCCAACAAGTCATTATCCTCGCGGAATTCTTAGGTTAGATTCGACGGTCATTGGTTATGTCATGTTTATTGAGATTGAGTTTGTTTCGCGCTCGGCCGACTATGGCGCTGTATGTTTCTTTGTGTTGCCAACATAACTGTCTAGTGTAAAAAATTAGCCGTCTCAGATTCATTGGCCCCAAGTGTACGTTTAATGGGCGAAGCGAGGTTCTAGAAATTTACTCGCAAAGTGTGCATGTAACGTGTAATACGGTTTGAGCATTCCTCGGCGTCGATAGGCGGCTTCACTAACCTTACCTTACACCACACCCTGTAGGTACTACGGAATAATGATATAACGATAAGTGCCCGCGACGTGGAAGACGAAGGTTCCGCACAATATTGCGTAAGACGAGTGTAATAACCGAAAGGTGACGGCATCACTCGTGACTCGATTTAACTACGCGAGTGTGCGTGAATAAATCTACGCACTCTGATACACCCGCATTCAATCTTATGCCCAAGTGGAAACGCGCACATACCCATGTGCATAAACGGGAAGGAAAGAAGGGGCACCGATCGCTGATTGGAATTTCCATACACGGTCGCACGTGTTGAAAGCTTATTTTCAATTTGACGAAAATTCATTTTATCATTATAAACATATCGCTTCTGTCGTATTCTGTTACATTTTTTATTCATCCATTTGCTGTCACTTTCTAGGGCAGTTTGCAAATCGTTGATGAAGAGTTCAATTTTGTAGACTCGCGGTCTTGCGGCCAAAGAGAAACTGGAGAAAAGAGTAGACTGCAGCTCTTCGTAACTTCCTGCCCTCGGGGCGCTGGGCGTGGAGCCAATTTCTAGGAGTCAGGAAATTATGGAATGTCATACTAGGAAACCAATTTTCCAACTGGTTCCAGAATTGACCGCATCCTGCATCTGGTCGGACGGCATTGGTAACTGAAAATTCATTTTTATTTTCTCTCTCTTTCTCTCTCTTGTATTTACATCCACTGTAATTCGCTTTTATTTATTATCATTTCAGTCACTTTGCGTACTCTTCGAGCGATACTTTTATCCATGAACTTACTTTTCTCTGTTTCCATTTTGTTGTAATTTGCTTACTTTTATTATCGTGCATTATTTTCTTGTCTGGTTATAAATTTGTCAACATTGCTACGGACACGATAAACGTCATCTATCTATCTATCCGTCTGTCTATCTTGTAACACACCGAAGCTATTCGCCCAGATTCTTTCTTTTCAAACTAGCTTCCTCTCCAGCATGCATCGTGCCATTCCCAGTCGATATCGTCAGCGATCGGATTTGGATCGTGTCGGGACCATTGTTCTTATTACTGGCGACTCGATATTTCGAGATGGAGAGCATCTCGCGCCGCAAGGTTGTCACGATATTTGTAATTCCTGCACGTGCCGCGGGTAGAATCTTATTCCTCGCGTGAAAATCATTCGTATGATAATTACTACACGCGTCTACGCTCTACGCTCATATCCAGCGGCGATGTATACATATCCACGATTTATTCATACCTACTCACACAAGTTAACCGGAAAGTGACCCAAACCGATCGAGATCGATGCAGTGCGTTTCTCGGTAAGAATCGATACCAGGGATCGTGACGAAGTTAGAAAGTTGTGACATTTGTCAGCTGGCATCAGGGGTAAGTGTCCAGATACCTACATACCCACATTGTCTTTCTCGCAGCTCTATCTTATTCAAATATCTTCACAACGAGACTATCGGGCCATGAGAGAAGGAAACTGAGATGAAAGCCCGCTGATAATAGCTCGTAAGTGAGTTTTTGTACTATTTTTACTGGTTATTGTTTTAGAAAAAAATATATATCAACCTATGGGAAATTTTTCTAAAACCTGGACACATCAGGGCAATATGGTCAATCGATTTCTTTGTGAATCTAAAAATTTACTGTGATGGATTAAACCAGGATCGTGAGAGTAATTCGTAATCGTAGACTCCGATTAATCGTTTTAATTTAATTTAATTAATCGATTAATCGAAAAAATAATGAATTGAAAGCGTATTTTGTTCGAAATACGGTTAATTTAAATGGCAAATTAATTGATCAATCGGAAAATCGGTTAATTAAAATTCTTTTAACTCTATACAAGTCGTCTCGACGTATAATATATTGGAAAAATTTGAAAATGACAATAACGAAAATGCCCAATAAAATATCATTTTAGAATTGAACACGATTGATTTAAAGTTATGAAGATATTCCTTGGGATAATTACTTGTTGCTTTTTATTTTGACTGAACTGATTTTGCATCAGTCTCAAAATCTTATGTTTCGCGTAAAAACGTTAACGAATGCAAAGAGAATATTGGTGTTAATATACAAACATTATATTCTCAAATTAGCAATAAATCGATGCCTACGCGGTAACATTCGTTTCGGATTTTAGCTGCAGAACCACCCATACAGTTAATATTCTCAATTTCCATTGAGTTCAGGTGAAAAAAGAGCATTATAAAAAAAAATGTAAAAATTGAAAGTTTACGGTCATAAACCTGCCGCACTCGCCCCTCTCGCTAGAAAGAGAGAAAGAGTAAGGGGAGAGGGATTCAGGTTTCTGCGTAAGAGTAATTAACAAACGGGAGAATGAGCGATTTACGACCCGAGAAAAGAGTACAAATTGCAAATAATAATAAAAAACAAAACAGCTTTAAAAAGCCAAGACGCTGGTTGGGCTGGCAAATTCGCTTCGATCAGTCTCATCAGCACTTTGCATAGCGCACAATTAAGCACACGTTGCATTCATTGCGCAAGTACGATTCATTTTTACGAGGATGTTAAACAATTTTTTTCCCTTCACTTTTATCGCCCTTTTTGCGTCTGTGAATCGGCTACGCTCCGATGTATCGACGTGTAGGTACCTGCTTTATTGGCCTATGTACCCGACTTTCATTGTCCGCAAATTCATTGTGAGGAGTATGCGCGACGTGCGTGGCTCTGGCTATAAGCTAAAGAGACTTGCTGCTTTTGCTGCCCGATTAGATTCGCCGTATTATAAACCCGTGGCGAATTTTGGACAAGCCTCGAACGCCGCGCGCGCTTCGGTTCGTGGCACGTTCCTGTCGATTTCTTAAACTTTGCAGCGGGATCGCAAAAACGTTATCTAGACAACTTTATCCAAGACAATTATCTTAGATAACTTCATCCTCTAACTCATTCGGATAATGTGAGTCTAGTTCATATTTCATATTCGTCTAGATAAACCCGCGTTTCCTAAATATTATTTAACCTTAGAAAACCTTTCGTTGATTCAAAAAACTAGAAGCTCTGGTTAATCTCACCAAAAATTTCATTGACTCAACATAATAATTATTTGCCGCAACGATATATTTTTTTTCAACACACACCAAGTGGCATTTTTGTTAATCAATAACTCATTTTTCTCTGCATATTAAGAATCACTTACTTTCATCGTTATGCTTTTTATTATCTTGACGATACGAGGATAATTTAGCTTTTGTAAAAATATTTGCATGAAAAATCAACTTGTAGTTGATTTAAATGAATTTTTCGACGCACGATCTTACCTCTGTCTAGATAATGATACTAACGATTAACTGAATGAATTAATCAATTTGGGACAATTGTATAGTCAGTGATAAAATTCCACTACCTATGCAGTTTACAACGTGACAAACAAAATGCTAGCAATTTCAGACTTCTTTCAGCAATAGTTTATCATATTAACATTGCAATAAGCGGCTGTGTGAGTCGAGAAAGAAATTGAAATAAAGTCACTGGGAAATTTTTTCCATAATCCATACTCAAAGAGCACTGTTCTATGGGTTTGATTTTCAGTTTTATTGTATAATTTGACCGATTTTCGAGTCGCGAATGGACATGATCCTGCAACATGACGTGCGAAGTTTGCTACCTGCGCCAATGTTGTGGAATATAGTGAGGAATTTGCCATTATACAAACGATTTCTCAGCAATTACGGATATTGCGTAAATGTACGAGTATAATACACCGTGTTTGCGAATATACCTGTAGTTGTATCGGGTATCTAGTCGGCCTTTTGGTTATCGATGCGACGACAATTTCTATGCAAACTAGATAATATACCGCTCAACTGGCTTCTGCACCTACCCATTAGAAATTGTCGTCTTTTGCAGTTTGTTGTACAGTTTGCGAGTATATCGATTACACTGTAATCACCTCGATTGGTGAATAGTATAAGCAGCGAACTTTCCTTATCCAAGCAATTTGTAGAACAGATTTTTTACTGCGAGATCGTAATTCATCGTAATTTCGGAATAATCCAAAAACTTGGAGCAATTACAAGGTGGTGAGAGCAAAAAATTTTTAGCAAATCGAGCGAAATGCGCGACAAGTTATTACGGCATTATTGTGATCAATCAATCGCTTTAAACTCTGCTTACAAGCATGTGTCAACGATAATTTTTCGACTAACTTAACGTTTTCATAATATTTCATTCGCCCAAGTTGAGGAAGCACTTTATCCAGATTAGGTAAATGTGTGTTTGAATCGGATGAATGGGATTATCTTGTTAACCCTCGGAATTTTTTCTCACCAGAATTTAGAACGCGAAGTAAAATCCTAATATATGTGGTCCCACCCCGTGGCTATTTGAGAGCCTGAAACCCAATCGGGCGTTACCGGACACCGGGCGGGCTGCAACGTAAACTTTGCTATTCCATAAAGAGTATAAAGGAAATAGAAAGAAACAAAGTGGCGATCAACGATCTCATCGGTCCGTGGATGAAGAAGACGAGGAGGACGAGAGGAGCGTCCGACTCGAGTTACACGCATCGCCGATCGCCTGGATTCCCGCGCCAAAAGAAAAAGGATTAGGTGAAAAAAAAAAAAAAAAAAAAAAAAATGACAACGACGAAGAAAAAAGCGACGAGGCAAAACTTGTGCTAAATGAATTAATCAATAAATAAATGGATAAACGAAGGTGCCAAGCATGAGCGAGTCCTGAATCACTACCAGAGAAATGGTGTGAGGTAAGTGAACACGTGAATTTTTTACTGTGCGATCACTACCCGATTTATTCTCAGCTTCTCTGTTGAATCGTCTATTCTTGCTAGACAAATGAGATTGGCACACGTGGAATAATTTGTTTAATCTGCCAAGTGGATTTAGTCAGAAACTACCATTGCTACAGCCTTAAGCGTTTTTCAATTGATGAAATAGTGCGCCGAATCGTCCCACGGGACAATATTTATTCTTTATAAAATCAAGTGATATTTTTTTCCAACTAAAATAACATTCGTATCGCCGTATTTGGCACATAGTTAAATAATCACCACTTGCGTCAGCGAATCTTCTCTATCTAGGTGTGTAATTATGTATGCAACAAAGTGAAACCTATATTTTACAAATTTATTATGCTAAGTGGATTCTCGAGTAGTTCGCGTTAGATAACTTAGCATTGTCTACACAGTACCGTTTTATCAACTCCGTTAGTCTCAGGGCGCAGAAATATGACGGTCCTTTTTCTTGTGGAATATATTCACTAAAATATGTAAACCAGAACTTTGTGCATAATTCTATTACGGACTTTAAAAGTTAATGCAAACGGTAAGACTGAAAATAAACAACAAAAGAAATAAGATTAGTATCTATAATCAGAACCCTTTTCTTGCCTCTGATGATACGCGAAGTCTTTCGTCACGCCATCGGGAAAAATTGAACAGACTGCTAACATCTTCCAACCAAAACTATAACATAAACAATCTTCGACTATTTATGGCATAAAAACTCCCTTCTCAATTGACTTTCAGGAAGTTACAACAGTCAAAATCGTGCCGAAGATGTTACAGGCTTTAATTTGGCTTCAACGTTTTACTGGCAATTATTTTACCCGTTGATACGCGCAGTGAGCAGGACGTTCGAATAATCTTGCTAATATATAATACACGACGCCACGGCATTCGCCTCGAGGCTCCAGAGTGAGAGAACTGAAACATCAACTATTACCATCGTGTTTATTTCCGGCTATGGTTATTGTCGGTAAGTTCAGAGCAAAGCCACCACCGCGTTCACTTCCTCAGAAGTAGTTGACGTTCCAGAGGTTCAATAACAAGCCTTATCGTCACGGGTCATGATTTTTGGAGAAACAAGTGCACCGTACACCAGATACGCCCTTTTTGCACCTGTGACTTAGATTATGTTCATTAGAACATCCAAGACCCGTTCCTGATGCAATTACGGAGTATCGAAAGAAAAACTTAGAATATACACGATACTCTTTTAGTCGTCTTAATATTTGAGCAAATCATTACAGTATGATGCTTTTTGGCCACTGTGCACGACATGAGCAAAGAGTGATTTCGATCGTCAAACTTGATCAATGCCACGAAACTACAGTTAAACTATGAGAATCCGTTTCAAAAATTACATCTCATCTATGTACAATACTTAAAGCAGGTTGCGTCCTTTATGGATCAGTGGAAAAGCTTCCAGCTAGCTTTCAAGCTCGTTGGAATAAATTAGGGAACAATATACACACCGTTTAAACAATCGAATGACCTCGAGCCACGTCGCGTACGTCAAACCAACGAGCTGAAGCGCGTCTGAAACGTTGATTTCTTGCCAGTTCCATTATATCGCGATGGTAGCAACACGACTCGACTTACCTCATAATCAAATTCAAATTCAAACGACTTATACGCCATTAAAAATGACGTAGAGTTCAAAAATGGCCTGCTGTGCCGGAACCAGATCGAAACAAAGACACTAAAGCTCCGGTACCAACAAGTACGAGCATTCAAAGCACAAGTCCAGGGGGGCGTGCAGCGGACATACGGAAGTCGTTTTGCGACGATATCATGCGGAGCATGTATCAGCACTGCAGTAATGTCTCCGCGAAATCTTGCCACTTCTATCACCGGATCGTGCGCAAACTTGGTAGCTAGACACAAGCCACCGCCAGCTAGAGTCTTGGACACATCTACACGGTGATTACCACCAACACAAATTGTGTTCACCACCCGCTCCGCTAACGCTGCAGGGCATCGAACAGCTACCGATACGAGTGCATGTTATACCTGTAATCTGCGTCGCGGTGAGCCTGCGGCAAGAAGCCACTTTATAAACTAGGCACTCACGTATGGTGTTTTTTGTTTGTTTGTTTTTCCCCTGGTTTTTTTCCATTTCATTATATTTCCTCCATACGTTTTTCTTTTTTTTTTCTTCTCTTCTCTCTCTCTTTTTTTGTTTTTTTTTTTTTTGTTTTTTTACCACAAGTTATAATCTCCGTCCCGCGACGGATTGGCCTCGTGTGAAAAATCAACATAACGAGCCTGATAAGAGATTGCGTCTATTTTATACGCTTCGCCATTAGCGTAGGCTTAACGAATTCTTCCTAACTGAATCTGTTCTTGTTTTTTCCAAATTTCAATCAGTTCTCTTCATTTTATTCATCTCGCTGATAGGGCGCGAGTTGTTCAGGCACACCACTGTCGTCATTGGACTATTATCGTATCGTACCTTAGTACGTATTCCTTAATGTTGGATCTAACGGCGTCAAAAGAAATAGATGAGAATTAGAAAAATTGGATTTCGCCCAGCCGCTCATGGCAATTGTAATATACGAGCATCGTTGTACTATCTTCGTGCAATTATCAAGTCCGGATTTAGTCCTCGCCTATTTAGAGGCGAGGTTGTTGCAGACGTTGGCGCGCGGCTACTTCCGTCGCTGAACAGGGTTGGGCCCATCTCAAAATTGGGTCAGGTCTCGATCTCTCTTGACCATTCTCATCATCGTCATCGTCATCGTCGTCATCATTGTCAGCCGCACCTACATTCACCCATGCTTATGGACGTCTGTTTATGCAGAAATGGAGTCGAATAAATATTTCAGCAGTTCTGCTCACTGATGGCCGATCTTAAACGTATGAGTCATGTGAAGCCGTGCATTTTTCGATGTATCATATTCGTAAATAAGCAAAGTTTCCACTGTTTGAATTGCAAACAGGTATCTTACAGCTTGTACCTTACGTACGGACCCATAGATTCTCACACATTCAAGGCCACCGACGGCGTCTACTTCTAATATCAATTAAGTGGTAGCAGACTAAATCTAGCGAACAACTGCTAAGCACTTAATTAACAACGCCTCTGATCCGAGCCAAGCACAAGGATGCAGGCGAGAACTCGATTCACGACTGAACTTGTTCAGGGATGAACTAATGCCTGATCGGCATCAAATTACATGTTTTTGTTGAAAAAAATTAGGTTTCCAAGATAAATTTTTTTATGCATATAATTGAGTTATAGGAAAGTACGCCAAAAAAGCCCTCGTGTGTAAAATTGAGCGTTTCAGCTAAATGCGTGCACCAATCATTTTACCGCACTGCTTAGAAATAGGGCACTTGACGCACGCCCCACAGGCATCGAACATCGACCTTTCCAAACATGTGTTGGAAAAAAGTGATTATAGTCAAGTTGCTCCGCTCAGCTGACTTCACAAGTGCAAAATCTATAAGGTATCATACTTGCAATATTTATATTATTTTATTAGAGACAAGTGTTTCCAAAATTTTCGCAATGGAATGAATTTTCTGCAATACACCATGAAAAATAGTCAATATGTTGTCGATATATACATCGTGTATTGATGTACTAGCAATATAGTCAACGTCATTAATGAGCGTATATCAACCAGTAGACAACTACGCATAATAATATTGACTATATATGGTAAATATATGATTAACATATTGAGCATACGCGTATAGTCGATACGTGCCTCGATATTATATCGAAGTGAGTAATATATTGCAATCAAGGTATATACATGTGTATATAAATTGATAAGTTATACATACCCGTTATTTATGTTAAAGTTGACAATGAGTATTTAATGTGATTGGGTAGTTTTGCAACATTATATTTACTACAAAATGTGAATACAGCACCGTAGCTATATTTGTTTATCTCCTGAAAGACAATGGAAAATGATTTCGGTCCGTTCCTGGAACATGATGTTGAATTATAACACCCATACAGTGTGACATCAACCTAACAACGCGTTTTATGGAAAACAATGATTAACTGGATTTTTATAATGACGTAAGAGCGATTCAGAAAAATACAGTCTGTAGTGCGTGAACAAATTAATCGAACTCGAATGACGCTATTCCATTTGGCAAGATGTACCATTTTCAATTAAAACAAAAATATTAGTGTGTTTAATAATTTATAAAAGATTGCCCAGCCAAAAAATTTTTAAAAAAACCTCTCGTCAGACTATAGAAACAATTATTTTCAAGATTAAAAAAAAAAAGTTAAGACGTACTAAAAATTGACTTGTCTAAAAACATAGATTCGAAAAAAACGCGTTTAAAGTTTCTGGTCGATACAATGTGAACTTACTGCTAGTCTCCCATTACAGCTTCGTACTGTACACTTTTTTATGGTGTTCTGCAATCTCTTGCCCATTCTAGCTTCTTCAGTGGATTGAATTGATTGTATCCTGGCGTATTTGAAACCGTTAGCGTCTTCTTTTTCACAATAATTATGCGCTTCAAGCTCAATGTTGATTCCAAGTAATTGTAGCATTTCTAAAGAACTGAGAGCTCCATCGTTGAATATAAATCGAGATCGCAGAAAATATTTTTCAATTTCCATCTCCCATGCAGCACTGATATTTTCCACAAAGTAACTCTTCCGACATTTGAAACATTGTCACTACGACAGGGGGCTCCATTTTTCCTACGCTCCCGGTACGATTTGCAAAACACGATGCTTGATATTCATCAAACCATTATTCATACTCTGCAGTGCCCTTATCTTTTTCGTGAATCACACGTTCATCGCAGTAAGCACTTCTTGTAACAAAGTCAACCACTTTTCCAGTAAAATGTCCAATGAGTGTGCCTACACCAAAAAGAGATGAAAATCTTCTTTTCATTCATGCGCCATCGCTGGACACAATTATTCCATCACTCGATAATTCTAAATCATTTTGTTTTGCAGCTTCTGACAGTTCGTTTTTGGCAACAACAATTTATTTCGTAAGCCGATGAGTTGATCAGTGGAGATGAATTTATGCTTGTTAATATCTTCATTACACTTCGTGCAAAACATATTAAGTTCAAACCCAAGTCCACGTTTACTTTTCTTAACAAATTTTACGTCACCACCACATTTTCGGCACACAAAACACTCAGCGATACGCGAAAAAATTGCGGCAAACTGAATAATGCGATAAGAAAAAGTTTCATCACACGAAATATCCACCGATTGTCCGCGTAATTTTTTCGCAAAAAAAAAAATACGAAACGCAGCTTTCGAGAGGGACGCGGCTAACTAGCCAGGTAGCCTTACTAACCCGATGTAATTTTTTTTTTTATTTTTCTTCTGAAAAATGCATAAACGTATAGAGAATAAAAATTAATAAAAATTCGATTTTTTGAAAATTTCCGGGGTATGTGAGTCATTAACAGATGTCACTTTGAGTAACGAAAACGGTACGAATAAAATCTGATTATTTGTGCGAGCTATATTAATCTGAAATCAAACGACAGAAAAAAAAAAAAGTATTTCAGTTGCCTGCTTCAAGTAACGTTTTTATGGTTGCAATTCCAGTAATTTAGAGTTTTTAGCTAGAATTACAGTACATAATTTGAGAACACTAAACTTCACTGTCACTCAAATCACTTGACAAAATTCCAAGAGTAAATGAAAATGGTGTTATATTCTAAACTGGTAATTAGTTTAATAACACATGACGGCGCATAAATGTGAAGAAATAATACGTATACCCTCGGTGCATAAATGTATAAGCTTAAGAAAAAATGAAGCCTCCTCACTTCCTTCTACTCTAGCTTCACGACCTGTACAATCGATTACATACACGAGTAATATTATTCGTATTATGACCTCGATTACCATTATTCGTGATAACCAGAACTGTGTTCCAGTGTTCCATCCTTATGAAATACCCTGAACTCGGCACGTTCGACCACCTGCCGTCTCGATTCGTAATTCCCCACGTTGGCGACCTCTCGGTGACTCCGTCGAAGGACAAAGCTTCCAAACAAGCGTTTGTGCCGTACTCGTGCCCCGATGCATGTGGAGCCAGAGGCGTTCGACCTTGCCTCGAAAGGGCAAGACGTTATAATTGTATGTACAGGTATGCATGTATAATGTATGGGCCCTATCCCAGCTTATCTCCTCCCTTTCTCGCTTTCTCGGTCTCGTATACTTTTCATGTTTATAATACAGACGGAAAAACCGTTTCATCGCGGCGAGCATTCGAAAAGTGTCTGCGATCATTTGCATAAAAATTAGCAAACTGATGGAAACGTGTAAGTATTTTTATACGATTGTAAATGTTGGTAACGCTATTCGTTCTGAGCAATAATCTGTCCAACGTCACTTAGCTGTGTTTCTGTACGGTTAACGCAGTGGATTCGGTATAAAAATAAATTAATTATTGACAAATTTGTCTTCAAGAGTTAGATATTACCGCGGAGATTTATAGGACAACGTTTTATGGCTGTAAAAAAGAAAGTTCGTTGAAATAAAACAATCCTCAACTTTTCAGACAAGTCTGACTGTTTGCTTCAGCAGGTAAACAAATATTGCGCAAATTGTATAACTAAACGACGCCAATAGAGAATTGAAGTGAAAAATCAATACGTCAATCAACTCGACATTATTTACAATTTAAGTTATAAGATTGAGTATTAATTGAACGTTCAATTGGAGAAATAATGTCTGGCTGATCCCACTATATTCTAGAAAAAAGATATCAAAAATTGTGTGATCGATCTTGTCCAAATTATTCGTAATACCCAACGTTCGTTCACTTCAAGAATATGAAGATTTAAGGGTTATCTACTTCTTTCCAAATTTAAGGACAATATGTTGGAGTCAACGGCGTGAATTGCTCGATGTAGCCAGATGTATACTTTATAGATTGATCACGGTTGTACTAGTAAATTAAATGTGGTATCACATTAAGCAGTTGACTTTAAAATGAAAATATTCACTCAAAATGCCTTTATTTGAGTAAAGAAACAATTTTTGGACATATTTCAGAGATTGAATTTCTTTTTCAAACTTGCGTTTTTCTCTCAATGTGAGAATAATTTCACAAAATAAATAGCGGCAATCGATTTGTCACAAAATTTTACCCCTCTTTCATATACTCGACAATTATTTAGTGTGCAGTATATTTCGAGAAAATCGTAAAAAACGAAAATCAAGATTGTACAATAAACTGTAAAAAAAAGTGAACGGGTTAAACAAGCAATTTTAGCGGTGATACAAGTAATACAACTCGGAAACAGATGATTCTACCGGAGGGCTAAAAGCTTCGAATATATAGATCATAAACTGGAAACCACGTCAAACATTGAAGTACAAAAAAAAAAAAAAAAATCGAAAATGAAAATAATTGTGTCAGGGACGTTTTACAAAAATATCTAAAAATTACCTACAGTTCAATTCATTTCTGAATGCATGAAAAAGGCTGTATTTATCGATATTTGTTGTTTGAAAAGGTCAACCGAAGTGTATCGCTTGCAGAGTTTGACGAATCCGCGGGCAGCTTTGCGGCATGGCAGTCGCGGCGGCTCCGTGTGACGATATCTTTGAGATTACGTAATTGTCATAACACGCCGCCGATAATAATTTATACTTTGCTGTTTGGCGGTACGCGCGGGGCCCTCGGCTGGAAAAAGAGGCAAGTGTGGGTATGGCTGTATTGTACTTGGCGGATAGCGGAGCCTGGGCGCGGAATAATAAATTTAAACGAACCCGTGTGTATTCAACCTACATTAAATCCGCCCCGCACATCGCCGATAGCATACACGTATCGCAAGCCAACGAGATCGTTTCACAGTCGTACACCAAGAACAATTTCATTTATGACTTGTGTTTCACTATAGAAAATTCTAGTGATCTGAGTATCGTCACAAAAACGGTTCAAATATCGTTCGAATTACAAGAAAATTTCATACCATCAACTATATAGTCCAATTATATTTGTCATTCACAACATTTTCTAGACGATTCAACGTTAAATCTGTTTACTTAATTACAGTTTTTTAGTTTATAATAAGACTTTAACATCAATTTATTTTTGCTCTTATATCAAATTCCCTGAATTCTTGCAAAATAATGCCGTACACACGAGAAAAATTTCATTTATTATAGTAACTGGAAAAATTCAGTACAACATGTATCGTTAAAAGAACTGTTTGAATATTGTTGGAATTACGAAAAACGAGGTACATGTAACCATTTTGCGCTATTGTTGATTCTTTTTTAGTAATTGCAACGGAAAATCAGTTTGTTCGGTTGACTCTACTTATTCAGTTAAACAAGGCCTTAACATTAATTTATTGTTGCACAAGCTTTAAATTTTCGCAACAGTTACAAGAAAATATAGTAACGGTGATCGTAATGAGAAAGAATAGTAACGGATACTAGACTTTCCGGTAACAGCTAGAAAACTAACTTTCATTTTCTACCCAGAACTATATTTTTCGATTGTGGTAAAAAAAATGAAAATAGTTAAGGACCGAGCGGTAACCGGAACTAAAAATTACTCTCAGTGTACGAGCATAATGAAGAAGTATGGTAACACAGATCATACAGAGCTTCCGATTACGGTTACAAAACTCATTTTCATTTTTTGCCCAGAAATATATTTTACGATTATAGTGAAAAATGTAAGCAGTCAAAAACTATACAGCAATCACAATTAAAAATTTCTCTGGGCTAAGTCGTGTACCAAAGGTACTGTCTTCGGTCGTTTACTTATCTCGTTCAGCTGCGTCGATGCAATGCTTAACATACCAGTCGCCAACTGCGGTTGTTTTCACTGTCGTTCGCAGTCGTACGATAAGAGGCTTCTTTTGTTCCACCCTCTCGGCCACGACTCGCATATTTATTGCCCCTTGTTTCAATAATTTTGATAATTACGCACCTATCGCTTGCATTCGGTTTCCGATAAAACCCTGCGGTTGGATGAACTATTGCTGTATAAACCGTCACGTAGGTATATCCCATATTAACGTCAACGCTCCTCGTGCCTGCCTGCGGAGAACGTATTTGAGTACGCTCTCCTCGTACCAGTAGTCAGTCGGAAGTCTTTGGCCCTTGGACATTGATCTTTCGCTACTTGTATTTCGCGCCGCCTACACTCGTGTCAATTCCGATGCTCCGACGATGTTAGTTGGAAAAAAACTGCTCAGGTATACTCCAAGAGATGTATAATACACGTCTATTTTTAGCGAATTTCAAATTCGTCACACGCAGAGATGAGTTCACACATTTCGATTTAACCGCCACTATTCGCCCCGTCACCTTGTCGCCATGACGAATATGTGCCCAAGAAAAAGTTGGATCTACAGGTTTTATTTTTGGGGTGGTAATGATTTAAAAAGTCCTCAATAATTTTCATACACAATTGTATCGTTGTATTAGATTGGAATACATCAATGCAGCCTTGTTTGGTATTTCAACAATCATTGTATTAAAATCAATTAATCGATCACTCGTGAATTGAAAACTTGTGGTAACATTGTCACACAAGAGACTGTAAGGAAGCGATTAAGTGGCCAGGCAGCGGCGGTCACTTCATCTTCTTCTTCTTCTTCTTCATACTCGTATCCTCGGCGTTCTTACCGTCACGATTTGGAGACGCGGGTTTCATCTCGGATATATAAAACTTTCTCATCTCGGTCACAGCATCGCCAAGTCTCTTATACTCCTCGACTTTCCTCGCGTAAGAGTTAAAGAGTTCGGAATAGCGGCGTCGCTGCTCTCGAATCATTTCAGCGTCTTCTTCGACGCGACAGGCTTTCGCCTGATCGAAATCGAGAGAGTAAATGGTGCGCTGATTCCTCAGCACCTCCTCGTCGCCCTCAGTTTTCACCCATCGATCCTCCTCTTCCTCGTCCTTCGACACGTACGCCGTAATGTTCCAGGGCGGAAGAATCCGCGAAGGATTTGGTGGCGGTTTCAGGGTGCGGATCTCTCCAGCTCCTAGACTCACTAAAGGCCCTTCTTCGTCCTCGGATGAACCAAAGTCCACCATTTCTGATCCAGGTGATAACGTTAAGTCCACGCAGTTCTCTTCCAGGAATGACTCCCTCAGAGAACGTCCTCGCTGCAAACGCCCTGGCTCCGATTCTTCCCACGACCTCTTCATCGCTGTAATTTCGGTTTCACGACGCTTGTCCTGCTCGACCTATAAAATATTGCTTCCAGAATAGTGAGTTTGATTCATGGTATGGATATTATACTACCAAGTCATCACAGTCATAACATGCTATCTCGAACTTCGATTGGAACAAGACATTATCTTAAGTATAAGTAGACATTTGTTTTTTCTGAAATCATGTTGGCAACACTGTTGCCCGCTGAATATTGAATTAAAAAGAAACTTCGATGGTTCGAACCTACAATAATTCAAATTCATAATACTTTTATACTTTACTCCGATCAAAACTGAAATGCATTTACGCACTTCCGTAGCTAAATAATTAGCAATAATTGAGAAACAAAATTGGACATTAATAGTTTTTTCTTACTCTCTGTAACGGTGCTTACTTGTTCCAATCTCTAAAACTACCCTCGTTCATTAACGGAAGGATCATAGCAACAAAATCAGAATTATATCAATTAATTAAAAATAAATGAGCGACGAAATCCCATATATTTTTTTGTTGTTTCAATTTCGTTGCAGTTGTTATGTTTTTAACAACCTAATACCGCCCTCATTTGATCACGAAACGGCTTGAATGACAGCACTGAAGTTAGGGTAGCAGATTATCAACTAATTGCTGTATTTGACTGATTGTGAATGTTGTTTGTGAACTTAGTAGTGCTGACTTGATATGTACACATACTCAGGAGATTCGATAACTTACCACAATCAAGTGGTACCTTATACATACAACCATGTTGCCCTTGTACTTACAATTGATTTTTTGTGCACTACCTGAACTTTTGTTCCAGCATCGGTTACGACCTGTAGCTTACACGACGGATGCTGCAGTATCGTAGAGGAAGAACCGTCCGTAGTTAAACCAGTTTCAAATCTGTCTCCAGATCCCCGTTCCGACGCCCGGTTCCTGGTACCACGTTTTAGTATCGAGGACGTGGAAGTTCTGCCATATCGTGGATCATAAATGGTCCCTCTAGCCTTGACTTCATTCGCGACAACCCACTCGGACGGTTTCAACGGCCAGGAGTCATTTGCAACGTAGGCGCGAACATGGTACTCAGTTGGACTGTCGTCAACTTCCTTGGTGGAATGAAGACTGAGCGATTTCGAACGACCCCGTGTCCTCGTGGTGTCTCCACCTTCTTCTGAGCGCGAGAGCTGCAGAATGCTACCTTCGAAACTCTCGCGGTTTTCGACATGAGAGAGCAGCACGGATGGTAAAATGAGAACGGAACCACCAGTGGCCTCGTACAATACTCTGTCATCCCTGTCAAAGACTTTGAAAACGATTTCCACAAGATCGTACGACGTCGAAAGTCTGAATGAGATCAATGAGTCGGTGGCGACTTTGACGATCCATTTTCCGATTATATCACCAACGTTTGGCACATAGATGTTGGACAGTTCCTGGACACAGAGACCTGGTGGTTTAATCCACTTGCTGACTGCCGGGCTGAACATTGGCTCACCCTTGATAGTTGCAACACGGAAGTGCCAATTGAGTTCCTTGAACCTGTTTCCATCACTCCATCCGTAACCGATCACAGTGTATCCGCTTTCGACGTACGGGTAATGAGCTGTTGCTACGGTGCTCCCTATCCTCACGACCTCGCGGTGCGTCTCATTATTCACAACCCTGAGCAAGTACCTTGGCAAACTTGCGACGAAATCCATGGCTGCAAAGACTCGATCACCCGGTCTTGGCACGTTCACAACAAACCTCAGAATCGGGACCCATTGGTTTGGATGAACGTTTCGCAGGACGCCTCGACACTCGTCGATGTTCAAGACGTGGCTGAGGTCCTTGTTGCAAGGGTATAAGAGGGTCCTGACTTCGGCTGGAATGCTCGAGATGACTTTACGTACCAGTAAACGTGCTACTGACTCCCGTTTCGAGTAGTCAAACAATTCGACCACCTTTCGCAGACTTTGTGCAATTTCCGAGTGCTTATTGTGCGACGAAAGGTGCATGCTTTTATACATTCTCATCAGCGCCATCTTAAAGAAAGACTGTATTCCGACAACCGCTTTGTCGTAAAACGTTAATTCAGCGTCCTCATCGTCGCACTCCTTTTCATTTGGCTGAACCTGTTCTTTGGAGTTTCCTTCACGAATAGCGATTTCCGAATTCATGAAGAACACTCTCAGTGCTCGACATATCACGGCACTATCGGTTACGGTTAAAAGCGAGTCTTGGACTAGTATCCCCAATTCTCTAAGAAACGTTTCGTGTACACTCGACCTCACTTTTTTGTCCAAGTTGGACTCCAGCACGTCAGCATCACTCGGCATATAGCTCTTGTACAAGGCTCGAAGGTGACCAGCGTATTCCGGCTTACCGAATGCTTGAAAAGCCTGGCTCACTTTGTTGCTGATATTGTTCGCAATGGCCTCAACTCTGTCCGACTCGAAGGACATCAGCTCCTGTATCCTTAGCCGGTCACCAAGGTGGAAAATAGTGTCTGACAAGATTCTGACGAAGGAACATTCCGCCCGGAAAAATATGCGATAAAGGTGTCTCCCGGGTCCGGCTTCAAAGATCGTTGCACCAGTGGAACAGGTTTGAATCGACGCAACTGCAGGCTCGTCGTCATTCGACCTTTCGAAAAAGTTGTACTTCTCAACGGTCAAATACGAGGGACTGGAGTCGTCTCGTCTACCGGGCAATTCCGATGACATCCAGTAGTAATCAATGAGAACGAATTTCGTGTCCATAGAATCGATCAGCATGTATAAGGGACCGTTTTTACCGTTTGTTATCTTCTCCTGCCATTTCAAAGAACTCAGGAAAGCCGGTGCAACCGCAATGCTTGATGCTGTCGTGACCTTTTTACCGTCTCTACCTCCTCCGGGTTGAGTTTTACCCTTGGCACCACCTCCTTCGACATGCCCACCATCTGTGACCATCGGCAATAAGTCAGAGACCCGAGCATGGTATTCAAAGTCGGTAGGTTTGTAGAGGATATGGATCTCCTCAAGGTAAGGCGCTATTTTTTCAAATTCAGTCCACATGCCGATGTCTGGCAATGGCGTTGTGGCTTTTGGTACTTTTTTGCTCTCCGATACATTTTCGATGTTTTCATCACTCTCATTTGCCTTACTCATCCGCGTGAGTATGTCGATTAATTTCAATGAACGTACTCCCGAACCCGGATATATTTCCGAAAGGGACACGCCGTGCCTCGAGGCCCAATCGAACCAACGGTGCAGCTTCCACCTCATTTGTGGTGATGACATCTACCAATTGGCGTGGAATAAAGTGACGGGTCAGTTCACGTGATTGCGTCAACGCACAGTGGACCAGTAACCATTAATCGAAATATAATTCGATCATCATGAACACATATATTTTAAGAATCTATGATCCATGAGTACAACCATGATGATGCAGATTCAAAATGCAGGATTACGGTAACCTCAATATAAGTATAATCACGATCATAATTACATTTGCGAACACAAATATATTTTTCAAATTGTTTGCTTTGAGTTTTGGCTGAACAATTATAATAATTCTTTACGGATATGATTATGGTACAAAAAGGAGAAGCAAAAATGATCAGCTTTAAACCAATGCAGCTTGAAAATCTGAACTAAATTCATCCGTAACCCGTAAAAAAAAAATTGATGAAACAACGTGGAAACGTTAATAGAAACTTCAAAAAATGAATATATTCCGATTATATCTAACTTTTTTACTATAAACTCCACTTTTTGAGTTTCAATATTTCCATAAAAAACACTTAACATGTATATTTATTGTCAGTCCCGTTTACGAGACCCTTGGCCCACTGTGCGACGATTTAACTAACTCAGCTCACATTTACACTAGTTCCCCGAAATTTGTCAACATATACAGGGTGACTCCGGCACGGTGTAATATTGGTCACATCTTCGGTCCCGAATTCCTCGGTGTAAGCAAGTTTTGCGAAGACCGTGACGCGAGGAATGGAAGAATTCTCCGACCTTTTGCTTGGCGGAACATCCGAATCGCTTTCTTCCTTCTCAGGCTGATCGATGCCAATCACGTATCTGATCAGAAGGTCCCATTTGTCATTCGGGGAAAAAGACTTGGAGACCAATGAGAGGCAGATCCATCCTGTTGAATTTACCAGAATTTTTCACTCTTTCATGGTGGGTAAGTTAATTGCATGAGCGTACCGACGTGTAATATAATGATGCAGATGATACTGACCCGTGAAACACGAAATTGGATAGAAGTCATTAATCTCTCTCTGGTTGGTCCAGGAGAGCGAGGCTAGCTTCATCAGAGCTTTCGCCACGAGCATTGGCCACAGCTCATAGTCATTCCCAGTACGTGGTAAGAGCGGTCGACCATATTTATCCACCGGAATCATGTCGTCGACAATGAATCGACGCCAGAAACCCATGAAGAACAAACGTACCACGTATTTGCCTGACTTATAAATTGCATTATCCTTAACATATGTATGTTATATCGTGAAGGTAATTTTAGTATGCAGTATGCTGTAGGTCATGAGATATTATGATAATGTCATGGAATCAAAATTCTATGGGCACGTTTACCGAGATCGTAATAAATTGTACCGTTTGGATTGACCACTGGTTGATGTTGCGGCGTGCCTTTGCCAGCCTTGTTCATGGAATAGACGTGCATCCAGCCTTGCCAAGGAAGAGATGCACCGAGCCAAGTGAAATTTGCAGACTCTCCTTCGACTATGAGACCGTCGCGACCAATGTACTGAAGACTTATCATCGTCGATACAAACCATCTGACAAACTATTCACAATGAAAGAGAAATAGCTATGGGCACACAATGAGCGGCACGTGTGATACGCTAGGGTATAGCATTAATTACATGAGTTATTTGCAAGAACAACACATAACCACGTTATACCTGCCTCGCTATGTAGAATGTGCTTGTTGTTTTTAACGAAGTCCGGATACACGTTGGTCGGTACGTAGACCACCGGATTATTCTTAAAAAAAAAGTACATACAATTAGAGTTCATTCCTCAAAAACAGATAATATAATTCTGAATAACTGCATTTGGGAACTTTGATTCAGAAAAACTATAATGTTGGACTTTACAGTTTCAGATTTCATCCAAATAAAATATATTCATTCTGTGGAAATCACATAAATCGTCTGACAATTCGATCAGATCTGGAATAGGTAGAATTCTTACCGATAAATTGTCGATCGCAGATCCTCTCCTCCATTCTGAAATCTCCTGTAAAGACAGCGGCATCAAGTTTGGTTCAGGGTCCGAGAAATGCCCATCGGTACCATCTGAGATTGTAGGAATTCAGTGAAAGACCATAACGGAAAAAAAGTTTCTTTACTGTCATATAGGCAGTAACTTTCCTTGGCTTCGTTGGTTGTTTCGCATAGAGAATTTTGATTACGTCGAACGGCTATGTTTTTGACAATGCGATGATAATTCACGCTTACTTTTCGGAACATCCCACTTTTCCGCGTTCAATTCCGCATCGCTCCATTCAGACCAAGGAATTGTAGGTTCTCTCTCAGCTTGATCATTCCTAGTTACGGTGTCACTCCGCACTTTTTTCGAACTCTTTGACATTTTCAATTATAAAATTTTTCGACATTAACCTTGAAGGTTTGATCTGTCGATAAATGTAGAATAAGCTCACAGGACAAATCAAACGTAGACGGCAACGACTGTGCAATTAATTTACGGTTAATCAGCTCAGTTCACGCCCATACATAATTACGGTACACGTATATTACACATCGCATACTGTATGACATTCTAAGCCGGTAATGCATTGCTACTGTGTCACGTTTCAAATTTTACGAAGCACCCCAAATTTGTAGGTCATGTCGTGGGCGTAGACTTTTCCTGGATAGAGGATGCACGATGGAAACCCCGGAGTGTTAACAGCGTTCGGATAATTCTGAGGTGAAAGCATAAGGCCTCCGTGCCTGCGATACAGGATCCCATCTTTACCCGGTGTTTCTTTCTCCCGCTTCACTACCTTCTGCTTGTACCATTTCACGTAAGTCACATTATACTCGTTAGATCACGGATCGTGCGTGATATTAAAATTTGTTAAAATCTCACCTCAGGCAAACTTTCGTTGCTATTCGTTCGGTCTCCGCATTCACCCCAACAACAGTCTTTAATATCCGGCAAATGGGATTGTCCGGGTTCCGGAAAATCGTTGCAAGTATAAATGTGTAATCCGGGTTGATTCGAATAGACTTCCATGAATCTCCCCGAGCCAGGATGCAATAATCTAGTGATAATATCAGATATGATATTCGTGTGGACGTTGATCAATATCATTTCTAAAACCCTTTTTATTTGCCAAGTTTTTGTCTAATGACCATCGATACTCTTTGGGCACACTGTAAATTTGTTTGTGCTATTATTCATTACAATTTTACTGTTTTATGTCTAAATAGTTCATCTCTGAAGAAACTGCGAAACCAGTTCAATTTTGCAAGAAAGCTTAAAGGTGCGAACAAAATAATATTCGAAATGAGAGTATGTTCGAAAACTTCCGATCAATAAATACAAGGAAAACTGAGTAAGTATCCATGAAGGCGCGTTTTCTGATCATATCTGTTAAGTTTTTTTTCTTACAGAGTCTCGATTCCCAGACTTTTACGAAAACTCCCTAAGTAAATCGAATTGTCGTGTACCATCCATTTTAATGGCGGAAAGAGAAGTGGCTTTGTATACCTAGCGTGAAATCGGTAGCACCAACAGCTCGGAGCGTTGACGCAGAGGTTGTGATCGTAACCACCCCCGGGTACCTGGCGGAGTCTTTGCTTGGTGAGCTGGGTTGGAAACCGTAGATCATAGATCGTTGAATCCACCGATCGAATGGCACCGGTTGGTATTTTGTCCCTGACATCCATGAACGTCCATCTCCCGGCGTTCACGGTCACGACATGGTTCCTCAGCTCACTCGCTCCGGTGCCCTGCATGGGGTTCGAATGCGGTGAGGTTGTCACGCGTATTACTGGTACACGCCTCACGGTTCTGTACGGGCACTTTGTAAACTCACGTGACCAGCAAGATTGAAGAGGCAGCGGGTGGTGATGTTCACTGGTGTCGGCTCCGTCGAACTCGCCCGGATATTTACGTGGAGCTGATTCTCGTCCGTCCAGGCGAACTTTACCTGCGTAAGCATTTTGCCTCGCCAGCCTTCGACGTTCGCGTAGCTCAGATTGCTCATTACCTAAAGAGTTCCGAAATATCGGTTTAATTCTTTCAGTCACATTTCATCTGGCCAAACGTTACACCACGTTGTATGCGCTGTTGTGAATTCAATATACTGGGGTACGCCACTTGGCATCAGAAGCTGCACCATTAAAAGACAGTCGCATTTCACTATAAAGTCTCGCTTTATTGTCTTTTATTATGATGTATCGATTGACGTATCATAAAATGAAAGTAAAAACTTACACGGCTTAAAATGCGGATGATTTGCGTGTGACAAAATAAAAGTAAGCGCTTATACGGAATTTTCTACGACTTGATCTTCGTACTTTCAATCGAATAAAATGTGGTTTACTAAGGTACCAGTTTCTCGGACCTACATTGAATTATTGGATGCCAATGCGGGGAGAGGATTTTGAAAGTAACATGTCGCCTGTGGACTGGCAACCCGGCTTTCATAAGAATTGCAGGTTGGGTTGCCTGTCTGTAGGCGACTTTTAAGATTCGTAGTTAACTTCACGAAAATTCCTAATCACTGATCGAATACTTTTTTTCTGTAACTAATATCTCCGACATACTCTCAGGTATCATGATGTCTGATTTTTTTTTTGGATTTTTCAGAGAATGTTAAAGCAACTTTGTCAAGTTTTGGAAGAGTGATTAAGAACCGAAGGAACATGCAATAATTCGAATAAAATAATTTTAGGTATATTCAAACCTTATTCAATAATATCAATATCACTAACCACCTGTTTGCCAACTATGCAAGACTCCCAATTGACATCGTCGAAAGCACGAACGTCTCCCTTGGTGTAATTGTCGATCGACCGATATCCACAAGCGTTGGTATTGACGACATTAATATCCGATGATACATGATTGGTCAGGCACCCGATGATATTGCCAAAGTACCTGTTCTTCAAGTATCCTGTTGTTATCGTTAATCAGCAATCACTCGCCATAATCGTATCCACAAAAGTATAGTATTTCAATTCAGTCACCCTAGCAAATTGTGATCTACTGTAATTAATTAGTTATTTGTGACATTTTAGTCCGTATCGATGATTTTTCGAGATAAACTAGTATAACCGCTCTTTTATAATACATATAGTGTTGGGACCTGAGAAAATACGCGAGAACAACGTAGGAAGAAGCGCTGAAATTCAGATCGATGCCTCGTCGTTTGACTGCTGCAACTTAAAATTTTTTTTTTTAAAGAAAATGAAAACACTTGAAGCAATTTGAGTTTGATGTCTTTATTATTTATAGTTTCAAGAGTGTATTAGAATTTTTTCATTGGAATTAATAACAAAATGGCAGCATGGCGCACAAAGTAGCGAAAGACTCGAGGGCTTTTGCGATGGCGCATATCGTGACATCACTGCCCAAGCTTGTATAACAGATAGAAAAACTTTTTGAGTTGAAAACACCTTTTCGGATTCGAGCTCGTAGCTCAAATGTGACGATTATGTGTTAATTACGTCCCAGCTGTAATAAACGTAACATCCCTCACGGAAAAATACCCTCAATTTTGGTGTAAATTCGTACCCTCAACTCATAGATGATGCTAAATCCCCGTAAGAAAAAAGTTGAGGGTACGAGTTTACACCCAAGTCGAGGGTTTTTTCCGTGAGGAATACGAATAAAAAAAATTCATTTTTTGACCGAAGATTGTTTAAAAAATGTGTATAAAAAAATTTCGGGATTGCTATTCAAAAATGTAGCCACGAGCTCGAATCGATAAACAAGTTTTAAAGATTGTGTCAACCTTTCAAAACGATTGGAAAAAAATTGACCGAGGAGTTTGCGCCACCGGATTAAAAACGTGGTCGTTCGCTACTGTGATGTGCCAGGCCACCAGTTTTTTAAAAATTTCAATAAAAAAAATTTCCAATCTTCTTGAAACTATAAATCATGAAGCCCTCAAACGCAAATTGCTCTAAGTGTTTTCATTTTTCTTAAAAGAACCTTTTAAAAATAGGTATGATTTTCGACCGTCCAGGCCGCCCCCCCCCCAATAAACTGATGTGCTGAAACATGGATTAGAATCCCGGTGAAACTGGGAAGAATGATCATGAGTATCAAAGAATCGATGGCTAAGCGAATACGAGATTTCTCCTGACTCCGGCCGTAACTTTTCGGCGACTCATAGCAACTGATTTGGACTGAGCGCAATTATTTTTTGTCAAAAATAAAAAAAACATCGATGTAGCGTCTGAATGCATTGATTCTAACATATTACAAAATCTGCGAAATTCTACGGAAAACGAAGTAGTTAGCCTTCTTTTTTCTGCCGCAAACGGACCAAAAATACGACGGAATTTTTCCGTTGATTGGTTACATTATTTGACTCGCTGATGATAGCGGCCTTGGATAGCGCGCAATCGATTTCTCCTACAAAAATTCGTCGATTTACAGTCCAAATAAATTGAGTCTAGCATTTTTGATATGAAAAATTTTTTTAAAACGACCTCCTAAAATAATGACTTCAGAATTTCAAATTCAAAAATTTATTTAATTTTAGGGTGAATATTATAGGAAAATTCAGCATAACTTGGAGCATTTCACAGAAAATGAGAACTCCGCAGGGTTTTCAGAAAAATCTAGATACGTTCACAAATACAGTGACGACGGGGAATGTACCTTCTATGGTATCGTACCCAAGGACGACGTCTCCAAATATTCCTTTATCATTTGGCACTTTTACGGACTGTAGGGCCGCACCCCAGGTAATCAATCGAACCGAAGAATTCCCCTTGTTTGTCATGGTATACCTAAAAATCGCATCACACCGGTATATATTATATATAGGTTGGATTGATAACCGAACGAATGTGATCGAATGTTCTCAGATTTCGATCGACCTACCGTCGGACAATTTCGTAACAGTCACGATTTACCGCGCCGTTATCAGAACTCCGCACAAAACCGAAGCCATCCTCCTTTATGAATGTATTTTCAGTGGACATTTCACTGATGTATTTTATTAGTATTGTAAATGTATTATTACATTGGATTTTAAGTGTGTTTCAGAAACTTGTTAATTTAAACGAATATTATAACATCGAAACGACTTTCTTTTACATTATTTCATGCAGTGACATTCCCTCATGCAATAACGAGAATTTTGAAATCACAGAGTTATGCATGTCGCCAAAACGTCATTTCTTTACTGTGGCGATAGCGAGATTCCGAATGAGTCGAATGCGATTTCGATTAACACTTGTTTTTGTTAGGACCACGTCACGAGAACATACCAAATACCTTTTGAAAAATGTAGTTTCTATTTTATTTTACGTTTGCATCGATATACTACAATAGAATGTGTCATAGGTGTGATAAATATTGTTTTTGGAAGCAAAACTACGTTCCTGCAAAGTAGCAGAATTGGTTCTGATCGTTTCAATCAGATCTCTGAAGTAATACAAACATTTGTCAAACGACCAAATAACGACATTCATAATACTAAAGGTCATAATTCAATTCAACTCTTATGCAAGATTGTTGACACAATATTGATATATTTAGGTACCATGGATGGGAAAAAGTCATGTAACAGCAGTGTGGCAACTTACACGCTCAGGTATAATTTTATGCAATCATGTATAGAATTATGTCTATTCTTAAATTATGTTGAGTAAAAACTTCTTCAGTTATGGAAAATTCCTCATTACACTCTGTGCGTAGCGCTTTCGGAATATTCCTCGTCAGTACTCCTTAATAAACCCATCGCGACACTCGCAATTTCAGACCTTTTTTTATTCATCGAAACATCTCTCAACTTCTTAATTATACAAGTATTTCTTGCTCTCTTCGCCTTTTGGTATGCCAACACATCACAGTCAAGTATCAACAACGCCTGATCAATCGGGTGTGATTGCCTCAGTTTGAAGTGCAGCAGCAATAGTTGTACTAACGTTATCAACATTCTCAATAGTCCCATTTTTCGCATTTACTTTCGTATCTCTATCAGTCTCATTGCGATGATCATCCTTCTTTCTCGTCTCCGTGCTGCTCTTCTTTCTTCTATCTCTCTCTCCTTCTTTCTTCTTCTTTCCCCCGCCATCCTTCGGCTGACTATCAATGTCCTTAGACCAAGAACAGCTCCTGCGGTTCGGTGTTCTTGGAAGCGACCACGAACTGCTGCGAGATTTATGTTTGGGCGAAACACTACGAGACTTTGCCCGAGTAATCATAACTCGCGATCCAGATCTCCTTCTGCGTTTTCGTCTGCTGGAATTTGTTCTAGAGTTACTTCTCGACCTGTTCAATTTCCGCGACCGTGATCTCGACCTTGACCTCGACCTTGACCTTGACCTTGACCTCGACCTAGTCCGTGAATTTGACCTTGAGCGTCGCGAGCATGACCTTGCCCTCGCCCCGCCTCTTCGCCTCGAATGAGATCTACTTTTGCTCCTGGTTCTGCTCCTGGCTCGTCCCCTGCTCCTGCTCCTAGTTCTACTTTTACTTCTGCTTCTACTTCTCGTCCGACTTCTGCTCCTGCTCCTGCTCCTGTTTCTACTTCGACTACGACTCCGCCTCCTGCTCCTTGACCGCGATCTGGAGTAGGATCTAGTCCTGGATCTCCTACGACTCTGTGATCTCGACCTGGAGTCGCGTTCCCAATCGCTCTCTAAATCCAAATCGTGGTAGTCCTGCCCTGTCAGCTTCGCAAAGTATTTGTAGTACTGATCGTTGTAGACGTGAGGGTTGAACGGACGCGGCTGACGGAAATGGCCGCGCCACGGGGTGAAACCCCTGCCTCTTCCACGCAGAAAACGTCCTCTTGGTGGTCCTCTCGGTATTCCCCGCATCATTGGCGAGAAAAATAACGGTGATGTGGCCCCGTTCCAGTACCAGGCTGGATCGAAGCTTGGGTACATCACTGGATACGTACCTGCAGTATCAACTGAAAGCGGGCCTGCATACATTAAAAGAGCACAGTTTGATCACATTTGGAAATATATGTTATATTTCCGAATCATGACAGAATTAGGTTTTGAAAATTTCCTGAACTTCTTTCTTCGACATATCGAATTTAACTACAATTTTTCAATATTTTTAAAAATATTGGAATTGAACAGTTTATCAATAAAACTTAGAAGATCGCAAGGATTAGTAAATAACAAGTTTAGGTATTAAGCATGTATATTTTTGTTGATCTAATGATTATTATTGATGAGTACCGATAATAGTTGAGAAATTTAGAGATCGTATTGTGCTCCATATTGTCCAATATTTCCAATAACAACTGCAAGTATGTACTTAAACTTCCCTAACATTTTTATATTTTTCAGGTTTTTCTAAAAAGTGGCTACCCTGTCTTAACAAAAAAATTGTGATAAAATATTTCACGTAAGTTTGACCAATACCTGAGGAGGATGATGGAAGGGCGATGCCGCTAGTAAGCACGCTCTTTACCTTCGTTGCTCCGTCATCCGAGTAATCCGAATCTTCGTCCGTCGCAGATTTTTTGTCCTTCTTTTGTTTTTTCTGCAAATGTTAAGGTTAATACTAGGTTCAGAAATGTCGAGAAATTTTTGTTTACCTATTTCGCATGAATAATGAGAAAATAGTTTCTAATGCAAACCTTTTTCTTTTTATCCTTCTTAATCTTTTTCTTTTTAGATTTCTTATTCTTTTGATCTTTTTTTTTATCCTCATCACATTCCGAGTTTTCTGACGTTTTTTGCTGGCCCAACTTTTCTGATTTTTTGACATCCTTTTTAGACTCTGTATCAGTTTTTTTGATCTCAATTTCCTTCTGCTCAACTCTCACCTAATAGAATCAAATACTATAATTACATTTAAATTGACATTGCTGAGTGCAATTTGGAGCATGCCTCAAAATTGTCATACAATAAAAACAACAGTGCCATTACCTTAAGTCTATCAAACAATTCGTCAAGCAATCGTATGCTCTCCAACTGCCTCTGAGCCTTTATCAGTTTCCGTTCCTCTCTGGCAATTTTCATCGATACCTTGTCCTCTTCTTGTTTTCGAATAATGGTCAAAGCTTTTCGCTTACGCTTTTCTTCTCTTTTCTGACGTCTAAGTTGCTTCGCGTTACTGTTCGCTTCTTCTTGCTTTCTATATCGCGCATGAAAAATAACGTGGATTCTTAATATATGTTCATTTTAGAATTGATAATCTAGCCATGGTTGCTACTCACCTCTGTTCTGCTTTGCGTGATTCAATCGCTTCTTGCTTCTTACGCAGTTTTTCCGCAGCCATGCTGTCCTGTGCAGTCAGTCGCTTTCTTTCAAACTCCCGATGGGCTACGCTTGAGTCGTTCATGTGTTTTGTTTTGTCAAAATCAGCCTGGACAAAATTTTATTGAATAAACAAGCCAAGAACGTGATGTTGCTGTATCCTATCTCACCTTTGCAACGATGTTTCAACAACCCTAATTATGATAGCTCTGTCCCAAGTAATGCAGTTCTTGATGAATATTCGAATGCAAGATCTATCATCAGTTTCGATTTAGAGTTATTCCCAAAACTATATTCTTACATACTAACGATCTGAAATTCCCTGCTAACTAAAATACTGCCTTTGAAACGAATGAAGGAATAAACAAACCAATAAGCTTGGCATGTACCTTAATTGTTGCCGTAAGGTACTTGAGTGGCTCCTTCTTCAACAGTTTCATCCCTCGGAGGGCGTCCATAGCATTGACAAAGTCCATATACTCAACGTACTGAATATAAGCATCAAAGAAAAGCCCATCGCCGAAACTAAATTTTTGTATATTTGTGCCAAGCCTCATTCTTGATCTATATGGATCTGCAGCTGGGACATCGACCCTCCGAAGGGGTCCCCATTTTCGGAATATTTTGGAGACCAGTGACTCGCTGGGGATTTCAGCCCCCTCCTCACAGAACCACTTCACTGGCAAGCCAGTAATATGAATGGTGTCAGGTCTTTCGCCCGGTTTTAATTCGTTCATGTGTTTGGCATCCCTGAAGTAAGAGTCCCACGAATGCCGGGTCGGAAACTCGTCCTTGGCCTCTGCAGCCCGGACTTTGAGGATATTTGGGAATCCGGCTAGGTTTAAACGCTGGGAATCTAGCCTGGCGAGAACCTGCTGAAGTCTGCATTTGTCTTCCAGATCGCCCTCCAGTCTCACAAATTCCAATGTACTTTTCGTTACTTTCAGTGATGAGAATTGGTCGGGACGAACCAGGACGCGTATCTTCTCCATTACCTCCCATGTTGATATTGTTTTGCCTGTTTATATTTCATACCAATGCGCTGTAAGACCTGCCGATTCTAGAGAGATTATTTGTATGAGGCTAGAAATTTATCTCTTCTACGGACAAAATTAGATGAGCTGAAAAGCTTTAACCATTTTAGCGCATCAAGTTATTACTACAGAATAAACAGCAACACTGTCCAACATTAATTGATCGTTTTTCAGCATCACACAACCAGGTCAACTGTCAGATTTAGGTATTTCAATGCTGAGTACTTCTCTTCCGTTAACAGATACTTTGAATCATGTTACATTTTTTGAAAAGATTGAATTCGGATGAGACAAAAAATATTACACCTGAAATGTCAACCGATTAAATTTGATGAAAAACCCTAATAATAGTCATGGAATTGAATCATAACCATTACGGGAATTTTGTATCCAGCATAGAAACATCTGTACAAGAAAGTTGGAGCAATATTGCAATGTAGAATTCACTTATAGGATGTTGTATATGTATCCAAGTATCGTTTTTCTTCTCACTTTGCAATGTAACACCATCATTTCACTTTCTAGGTAAAGAAATACCAATACTGCCAATACATGTATGAAATATCATGCGATTCAACAGAATTGAGACAAAAAAAAATGGATCGAATAATATTCAACGTTGTTGTATTTGATAACTGTAAAAGATCTCCGACTATTATCGACATCAGCGTTACGCGGCAGCTCGGTTGATATTTTACCTGGTATCTTCAGTTGAGGTAGATTAACAGATACATTAATTTTGGCAATTGGTTTCAAATACAGGCCTCGCGGCGCATATAACGGAACGACGTCGCTCAGGTCCCTGCAGCTCCGAAACCCGTTGACAACCTCTCCGCTGCGGGTTTCCCTAGCCGTCTTTTCGTCCATCTCTAACCTAGTTTCTAACCTAACAGTGAAAAATCAAGTGGACGATTCGCGGACAATTGATATTCAGGATTGGCGAGAGAGCCAAGTTTTAGACAACGTTAAACCAGAAGTTAAAATTACTAAAACGAAATAATTCATACGATTAAATAATCCTAATGAAACGGGAACTGCCAGCGGAGAGGTTGTTGTTGGGTGTTGGAGTTGCGCGGCATCTCGTATCGTAATCGTTCTACGTTTTTTTCAAGTGCTACTCCAGGTATCAACGTAATATCTTCAGGCTGATGATTAACTGTCCGGATCTTCCTCTGTCGATCAACCGTTTTATTTCTTCTCACAACTATTTGTATAAATATAGTACTTTTTCAACCTGCTTCAACTAGTATGACTAGTATGGACTTGTATTCACCCCACCACTACCCCACGTTACGCAGCCTATTATTTGCCCAGACTGGCCGTAGATGCTGCAGTCATTAGTCACGGAGTAAGAGGGAAGGAGACCAATCTCAATGCTGCAAAACCTGCGTTGATTTTTAGGTCTCTATAGTAGTACGGTATTCTGCCACTCGCAGTGCTGATGCACAATATTATGTCATCGACTAACAGAGCGGCGCAGGGAAGGGGGGTTTGTTTAACATCCATTCAAATGTTCGACCGCAAAAGTTTGTGCGCATTTGCACATGGCAAATGATTTTGCCAATATTGTTTTTTCTATAAATTAACTGCACACACCACTTATTACAAACGTCAGGCATTAATTAACATGGTTGATTTGAGATCAGTCTTCTTCCCTCTTACTCCCCGATCAACTCCATACAGATCACTGATCTCTATATAACACAGAGATCAGTGATACAAATGCACATTCGTCAAGGACACCTACCGAATCTAGTGGAAAACTGCATCGATATTAAACTTCCGATCTATCGATGCGATCGAAGAACTTATTACTTTTAAAGCACTTATTTTACTGATGTGATAGATATTTGAATGGAAACTAAAATTCCAAGACCATTTAGAAATTAACCAAAAATTACTATTGATTTGTTGCCCAGATGTCTATCCGATTATAGTATAAAACCTAAAATATAACAATCACAGGTGCTAGAGTTTTGTTGTAATGAATTTATTATTCGGCATTTTAAGACCGGTTCATAGTTATCCGACAATTTGCAAAAGATTCAAAATTTGGAAACGTTTTGTAATCAAAGATGAATGAGATATTTCAAAATAAGTAATTGAGGGAAAACCTCGTTAAAATTTCATATCTATAAAGTTAATTCTGGGGACACTTTTAACTCTATATCTACGGGGTTTAAATATTAGATTTGCGAGAAGATTCGTACGAATTTAGTGTTTAGGAATTCAACCCTCATAATTTTAAGGCTTTGCACTAAGAGTTCTTGTAATGAAAATTCGAAATCATACAAAACGAATGCTTAAAATGAACAGAAATACAACATCAGATTTAAAATGCTCGGGATTTTTTATTATACATTTTGTATGATATGACAATACTGATAAAATATGATTAAACTATTAGAAATCACGAAATTAATACACACATACAAATTATTACTATATCTCGTACCTTAAGGTACGTATTTTATAACTAGTTCAATTCAAATGTACATAATGCTCTTATTTATTAGACTTATATAATTACAATATATTGGACAAATTATCGAATTTCGTGAAATGGTGAAAGGAACACCGATATATTGATACTGCCTACTGAGCGGCATTATCAACACCCTTCATTTACAACGTACAGCCGCAAACACAGTTTTAGAAAGAATCATCGTCAGTCCTTTTCTTGAAAAATCAATGACAGTTATCAATAATCGCGTGTACGTGACACTAATACTGTAAACATTAAGTACGCCAGTATTTCGTTACAGTGGATATAATAAAATACACGATATATATATAAATAACGAATCCGATTTCATCGTCCTTTGATGCGCCAATTGGTCGATTTTTAGCGTTAAATGGATACACTAATCCTCAATTAAAGTACGATATATTAGGGTCAAAACTGGCCCCCGATGCCGACTGAGGATTAAGGTTGAAATAAATATGAGTCAAGGAAACCTGGCTTAACTAGTTGCCGGAGGTGCGTTCACAGCTTCCGTTGTCGTACTGACGCTGTCGTTAACTGGCTGTTCCTGTAGTTCTAGCCATGGCAATCGTTTCTGGAGCTCCAGTCTAGGGCATACATCGTGATTTGTTAACTTCTTTTACCAGTTATTCGTAAGTAACAAATGAAATTAAGGAATGCATTAAATGTGAAACTTATGAACAGAAGTTTTAGAATGAAAAAAATCTTGAGCAGATACCTTGACATGCAACTGTTAGCAAACGAATAAGACAACATTCCTGTACAGATTTTTTTCAATTTCGAAGGTTAAAGTAACTCCAATTTTCATGCAGATGAATAACTTACTAATCAACAGAGATAAACTATCAATTTATAGTTTCTACTTGATGAGAAAATGCCTCTCTGAATACTATCAAATATCTGTTGGTAGAACATTTATCTACGTACAAAGTGAAGCCTAATTAGTTACTTTTATAGGCCAAGCCATATACGTTTGGTGTCCCAAAAAAAAATTGCGATATGATCTCTTAGAAGTTGCTTTAATATTCAGTGAATTGGATTCAAAACTTGACGTGCTTTGTTGCTATTATTTTTTTTTTTTTCTTTCATGTCTTAATAAAATAGTGGTATTATTTGTGATTTGATGAGTTTTTATAGTTACACCTTTTAAATGGGTGCCAGATAATTTTATACTCATTGTCAATTTGGCGCATTTTCAAGCAAATCTCGCCTGGTTTAACAATTTTGACTCACCTGTATCTAGGATGGCTTATGGCGTAAACATAGGGGTCAAGACAAGCAACAAATTTGCAGGCACATGCAGGAAGCATTGTTACTCCAGGTGTTAACAATGTTCTGTTGCCGAATGCTCCAATTAACGCAGTTACACCATAAGGTGTCCAGGCAGCGACGAAAAGGAAGCAGATTGTTATTGCAGCCTATGCGACAAAGAATTTTGTTCACATTAATGAGTATCTAGAAACTAATCACAGTTGGACATACCTCGATTCGAAATCAAATAATGAAATTGTAGATGGACAAAATACATTGATAATATTATATTGTTCAGGGCACCTTTGCGATGCGAACTTCAGCGCTTTGAGCATTGGTATTTGTGTTGCTCCTTAGACTGTCAACATTCATCTTCTTGGCCTGTTCGCGTAACGCTTTTTCGTGATTTACCACATGGCTAACGATTTGACTGTAGTAGTAGATTATGAGAGACATTGGAATTGCATATGAGAACGTGAAAATCGTTGCGACAAAGTAACGTATTTCGTTGGTGTCGGTGAGGTAATCAAAACTACAGCTGGTCAGGAAACCTTCGGGAACAAATCTTCCCCATACGCCCATTAGAGGCATTAATGCCCAGGGTAAAACGTAGAGCCATATCACTGCTATGAAGAGCATCACTTGTCCACGTGACAGTTTTCCATCCAATGGATGGGCTATGGTGCTATTTTTGTAAGAAAAAATATCGTACAGATTAGAAACATACAACAGGCATCTACACAAGATTCAGGCAGTAAAACTATTCAATTCAATTTATTGTGTTACCTATATCTGTCGTAAGCAATTGCGGCATTAGTCATGGATGCTCCAATGCCTGATAAGGAACCAATGAAGCCAAATATTTGGCAGCCTAGATTGCCCAAAGCAAATCCGGTGTTGAACGAATTGTAAATGAAAATAGGAGTCTTCAGCATCATGAAAAAGTCGCACAACGCCAGGTTCACTACAAACATGTTCGATGGGGTCCTCAGTGACTTGGCCCTATAAAAAAATGACCAAAAACATTTTATCTCTTGACATTAGTTGAGGGGGCAAAATGGTACAATTACTTACGAACAGAAGATCCATATCACCAGGCCATTGCCGAGGAGAGCGACGAAGGTGAACAAGATATAGAGGAGAGCCAGCAGGTAGTGAAGGGAGGGGTTTGGCTCTGGGTAGACCAGCCAGTGCTCAGGTATGTGTATCAGCTCTTCAGGAGGTACGTTCCATCCAAGCAGGCGTGGTGGTCCTGCTGGAAGGATCCGTGCTTCCCAGTGAATGCTGATGTTCGACATGTTAGCCTACTGGCAGCCAGCCCCTCACCTTATCTGCGATAGCTCATGCTGGCACCTTTTATATCATGTATTGAGTGCTCACCCCCATCCGAGTCTTTATCCATACCTGAAACCCTAATCCAGTTAACCCTGGTGGTAAGGCTTCGCCCAGCTGAGCTTAGGATTATCTGCTCTTTATCCCTGGTCAGCAAAAAATTCTCAAAGTCAAATTCACTGTCACTAAACTATGCTAAGGGAACAATTCTTTCTATCTGTTGTCTATTTGTCATCTAATTTTTTTTTCGCGGATGGAGAGTAAATCAAAATCCAATATTTCAACTATTATACTGTTTCATTTAGTATATCCACCAGCTACTCTCAATATAAAACTATTCATACACAGTCTCCATATATGTCAATGATTTTGAGAAGTTTTAATCGTTATGGTCATTAAAAAATGACAGTACAGCAGAAATTGCAATCACTTCTCTTTTCTAACCACTGACAAATGATGCTGAAAACATATGTCAGTTTTCGCAAGGATTGTCTATATTATAAACAGGCAAATAATCAAGACATCAGATTGTGACATCTAACATACTGTAAGATGTATTATCAATTTCTTTCGAACATTCAACAAAGAATTGTCCAATTGGAAGGTCAATTGATTAACATCATATGTATTGCTTCAACGTAATAATTAGGAATAGGTAACTCTAATAATGAGAAAAAAAATTCAAAATTATACTTGCACCCAGAAACTACAATATTTATTCAAGTATCTCTTATAGTCTAAACAAGAAATCTGATATTAAATGTAATACACAGTAGTTTTAGCTATTAATTGTTGATTTCTATTAGTCTATTGCAATACAAAAGTTTCTGCAGTGTAAAATTCTATCTAACAAAAAAATGCAACGTGCTTCACAACCAGCGCAAGCTTGTGCAATAATTAAATAACTATGCAAAATGAAAGTTCTTTACATCGCATAATCCCACACAGAACTTTAAGTGTCCTAAGGATCAGACGTTAAAAATACTGTAATTTTATCCTCTGCCATGCCGTTCTAGAGAATCATTGGTCAATGTATATGCTGGCAAGTATTGCGTGGGATTATTGGGGTCCCTTAACAACGGATTTGGCTTTGTTGTTGCTCTAGCACCGATACTGGTATATCCTTGATCGTACAAGGAGCAATAGGACACGTTGTGCTTAATCAAAAAGTCCCACACTTGTTTGTATGTCCAATCTAAGATAGGATTGACACGTACCATGGATGGCCATCCATTGTCTGTCGGTGAAAAAAAATCTAACTTATCTGCCCCGGGATCACCTCTCCGCATTCCCATTATTCCGGTTTTAAGATTTTTATGACTATCGAGAAACAGCTGTAGGGCTTCCCTTATCGAACCTTTCATCTTGAGTATTTCTAACCCATAAAAATTCACTGCATTGTCGACAAACTCGTCTACCTAAAAATATGTACTCAAAAGTTGGTACTAATACTGGTAAGAAACGGCAGATGATTTCGTAGTTTTATGTCATACCTCAGGAAACGGATCGTCTGATACATAAAGGCATACAGGCGGTGGGGCTCCTCTGAGCTTGACAACAGTAGCTAGGAGATAAAGCACCGCGGTACAATCTTTACCACCATTGAAGTTGACGAATATCGCATCAGGGCTCCTAAAAAAACAAAAAAGTTGATATTTGACATTGACATTATAACACGCTAAACCTGTTAAAGCTACCGTGTTAAATACCACAAAACGAGTAAATAACGTACTCTGTAATCTTATCAAGTTCTACAGAGTTTCATGATTCATAATTTCACAAAGTTATGGGCTTTGATGAATTCCTGTAGATTTTACGAAAATCTTGGTGGAAATGTGAGAAACTTATCCAAAATAGATTAAATCTACACGGATTTGATGCATGCGTGTAATTTTTTCCAAGTAATTAATTCTCCAATAACACATGCACTTTGATTTCAGTATTACACTTGCAGATATATTTACTCGTCATAACAACGCTGTAGAATATCCATTGCAGTTTTAATATGTGGTTGTTGTTTACTACTCGCTTCAACGGCACGGGCATGACTGAGAGTGAATTGTTTGCTGGAAGAAATCTCTCTGGATATCAGAGCAGACTGGAGATCCATTTTTGCTTCTTGAACTGCAGATTGACCTCCTTCAATTGTTATCCTAGTTATTGTGGTAGATTCTGCCTGTGGATAACTTCCAATGCTAAGCTGGCCCTCCCATCGCTTAGCAAAGTCATCCAAAATATCCACAAATGCCAACTCTTCAAGGTTCACGTCAATAAAATCTGTATGCACAGGTGTTCCCCTCGGTAGTTGAGGAACGATAACATCAACCGCTTGAGAAAAGTACAACGGAGAACCAGGCAAAACATAGACGTTGGCAACTTTTATCACGGGATACGTTTTTCCTGATAAATTTGTCGAGACTGTTGTAAAAACATTGGTATCAAAAGCAACAACTATTATTCAGTTTCATTTCAAGTCATAAGACAAGAATACAAGTCAAGACCAACGAATATGAAATATAGTATACCTGATGAGGGAACGTAAATTATTTCGCATGGACTGGGAACCTTGGCAAGTCGCCTCGCTTCGCTTTTCCCAAGAAATAGTTCGGCATAAATGGTTACTAGTTCTTTGTTTTCTTCCAATTTGAGACCCAGACTTTTGGCAACAGCCGAATAGGTAACATCATCATGAGTAGGTCCAACCCCACCAGCTGTAAAGACTACCGAGAACTTTTTTGACGCAAGGTGTACTTCGTCAGCAATCTCATTTACCTGTGAGAAACGTACTCGTTAGATTGAATTTAAACAAGCATAATGATTGGAGTAAAAATGTCTCTCTATACAAATTTTTCAAGAAGAGAGTATATTCTTACTATATCAGTTAGTGATGTAATTTATTTTTTTACAAATGTGGGCATAACAATGTATTGGGTAGTTTCACTGCAAATATACATTTAGGTCACCAGTTTTTTGTGACTGATGATTTTGATTCACGATCTTTCGGTATTCTGAGTTTTAAACGAATCTAATGGCAATCTTGGAAAGACCATTAAAATAAAAATGACTATGCTGAATAGTAATATTGCTTTGTCTTTATGTACCAAATGTCACGACTGTCACGTATGCTAAAGCATAAAACAACTGATTTAATTACGTACTTGCAGTAAAAAATATCTCCCCGATAAACATGAGTGATACGTGTAATGGAAGTTTGGTTGTGCAATCCAAAACCAAAGTTGAACACTTTGTGAAAGATATGAAGAATGTTCAATTAAATTATAAATTCTTTCGCCTGTGTTGTACTTTCCGAAGATCTGAATCAGTTTTATACCCTAGTACCGAAACTGCTAATCAAATTTTAACAAATAATTAAAAAGTAATGCATACTACGTCTGGAATGGTGACCACTTTGCGCAATTTGATGCCAATAGCTGCTAGTTTTTTTGCCAAGTAAGATGTGTTTCTGTCTGTTACTTGGCCACGCAAGATTTCATCTCCCACAATAACGATACCAGCTGTGTACTCCTCCATTATTTTATTCAATTTATAAATCAAGATGATGCAAGCTGCTAAGATTAAATCACGTAAGATGTCAGATCTTATAATTATGATCTACATACACGAAACAGTAAGCGACTTAATATGTTAAGTTCTACAAACAAGAATGAAATATCTAATTTGGGAACTTGAGATGGCAATGATTCTTTTTAGGTTACAAGATAAGGTTTGGCTGAACACCGATTTTTAAAATATTCCCATGACAAAAATACTGTGGAGTAATAAAATTAGAGGTAATAATATGTGATTTTTTTTTTTTTTTTTTGATTCAAAATAATGGAGCCGCTCAGCAATATGGCACCAAAAAGAGTATCAATTAATAGTTTTGGAGCAATTACAAGAATAGTATACTAAAGTGTAGAAAATATTGTACAAGCTGTTGATGAGTTATCATTTTTTGCATGAGACGAGATAACAAAAAAAATTAAAATAAGATTATAGGAATTCTATATAACTGTCATTGGATCTTTCAGTTTTGGTAACGAACTAACGGTTTCATATATTTTGAAATTAAATACTGGTGTTTTTTATCCGCTGAAGAAACTGTTTATAATCTAAAATACAGACTTATAGATATTTGAAAATTGGAATGCAACAAGTGTAGAAGTGGAAAAAATTGTTGTTCATTTGATGGTAAAACTAATTTATTTATACAATCATTTATAAATATATGTATCGAAATGCAAAACACTTCAATTAGCCTTCAATTAATTGCCAATTGCCATTTTCCGAGGAAACAATGTATGTTTCACATACTTGATAATCGGTAAGTGATAATTATTATAATCATGTCGGAGATCCACTGCCATTTCATATAAATTTATACTTTTGTATGTAATAACAATTAACAGTAACGTATGTATAAATGTTCTTTACATATTTTTAAATTGAATTAGAATACAAGTGTTCTTTCACATGTTTCTTTATATTTGCATCCCCTCGACTAAGTTGGCCGCTGCTTCTGTTTGAGCTCTTGTCGCCATTCGAGTATTGGCATTTGCATTCTGTTTAGCTTTAGTTTTTTTTGCCGTTTCTTTGACAACCTTTCCCGGTTTTCCCTGCAGGACTTCTTTGCGTAGCTCCACCAACTGTTTGTCCACCTCCGTTGTTTTTCCTCCCTTACCAGATTTCTTCTTGGAATTTACGTTCAACTGTGCAGAGAGATTCGGTTCATTTCAAGTTTGATTATCCAAAACGACTTTAGCATTGTTATCGAAAAGTTTGTCTTAAATTTTGAATCCCCAGCTTTTGGTGTCAATTATTAAAAATAGAAGTTCAATATTATTCGCACTCTGACATTATTGATCCAAAATTTTTGCAAAAACAAATCCCTTAAATTTTTGCTCTGTCTTTCCCAAGATGCATTCGACTTACTTTCTTTAGTTCTGTGGAGACCTTCTGCGCTTTAGCTTTATGCTTGAGGCTACGAGCTCCGGCTACCTTGAACACATTTTTGGTCTTGTGGTGTGCCTTGTTCTTTCCCATCTTTTCCTATAACATTTTCATCAAGAAATAAATCTGTATTATCAATTTTTAACTTTTTAGCCACTGGTTTGTATCCAATCAAAATATCGCTAATCAACATAAAGGACACTCTCATCATTTCCTTGTTGGGGGAAACATTTCGAACATGGTGTATAGTTAGTAAGGACTCTGGGGTCAAGGTATGGCCAAGTTTTTCCTCGACAAGCAGTTTGGCAAGAGCATGAGGGTCTCCATCTTTCCCCAGCTTCACAAAGCAGTAAAGGTGAACAATGGGGGGTTTTCTGCAGACTTTTTCTGCTTCTTCTCTGTTGAACCAATCTGCGAATACATCCAAGAATTCGACAGCCATACCTGGAAGATTCATCGCAATGTGCTCAGAGCCTTCGGTTCCAATGTCCCGTCTCTTTAATATATCGTTCTTAACTTCGACCTTTAGAAACTCCCTCCCATCTTTGTTGAATGCTGTTACGTTACCACGAGTCTTGTTCAACTTGGCATTCTCTATCAGCCACCTATAAGATTCAGGATTTAAATCATTGGCCATAACTCGGTTTCCCTTACACCCAGCTGGAATAGCAAATGGACCAACACCCGCGAAAACGTCGTAAAGCACGTCGTGAGGTTTGATGAATGACACTAGAGCCTGGTGCTCGGTCGCCAAACGAGGATTCCAATAAACCGTGGCAAAATCAAACTTGTACTGAAACCCGTGTTCGGATACGGTGACCATTGTGTCCTTGTCCCCAGCTAATACTTCCATGGCAAAATGTCGATACGTCGTATCAATCGTATTTAATTTGTTGACCACTGTTTTAGTGTTGGATATTTTATCCAGTAATACTTGGCCGATTAGATGCTTTTGCGGTAGTTGACTATCTCGCAAGTTAAGGTGCACAAGGTGGCCAATTTTGCTGTAAGAATTAGGGACCTCTGCTCCCTCTGGAAAAACTGCTTTCAAGACTTGGTCGTAAGGCCAGTTATCATAATTGAGAGAGACACGCTTCTTGAAAAAATCGGTTACATCGTTATCACTGAGCAGCTTTTGGTCTGATTCATCAATGTCTTCAAAATTCTGGACTTTGACTGGATCCAGATAAGCTATTTTGCCTCCATCGTCATCGGCGTCGTCATACTTTTGGATTGGCTTGAATTTTTGCATCTTCAACATGTACTTTTTCAACGCAGGCATTACTCTGGCAAGGTTCGCTTTACCCAGCCGTATCACAGGCAATTCTACTATTGTTGTGAACTTGCTACGATCCAGCTTTGTCATTCCTCTCACCGACGTTGGTGGAACGAGCAACGAAGCCATAACGGTATTGCAAATATGACGTGACAAGCCTCTTCGGTTACAAGTAGCAAGAGCAGCGACCAAATATCCAACCACAGCCATTAACCGGAACCAACACTGCCCAAAAATACCAAATATCTACTACAGTCAACATTCCGAATCTTGACATCGATGTAAATTAATTACAAACTTCATTCGGAAACTTTCTCTGTTCTCTATCAATGGTAAATTTGATCAGAGGTTCATGCAAGTCAAGCTCAAATATTCAGTTTAAAGACTCGAATTTTTTAACAACCAGATATTTGAAGCTACGTTATAAGGTAATCTCAACGACAACCTAGAGGAAACTAATGCAATGCAATAACTTCTGATGTAAACAAAATGTAAAATGGATCAATACCTTTACGAAATTAGTAAACAATACTTTGGCATTCTAGAGCAGTGTGTCTCCTGATTTTAACAAACACAATTTAGGCTCAATTCATTTTATGATTATGTGTAAAACAACAATAATATTTTAGAGATAGTAACAGTTGCTTGTTATTTTTTTCTCATACAGTTTCATTCTCATCTTTTCACATAAGGCTCTCAGATATTAGGCATTGTCGAGGCGAGCTAAATCTTGCGTTTCATGACTGGAAATGAAAGGATAACCCCCCGCGTTCAAACCATAGTTAAATTTAACGGATGTATTTAGTCATAGTTACCTCGGTTTTTGTCAATGGACTCGTTTAGTGGCGGTACTGCGATAACTGGACTGATCCACGATCCTGTCCACGTGCACGCGTCCCTAACGATCAATTTCCAGCATTCCTGTTTACATTCCTTTGTTCCTTTGTTTACCTCGAGGTACACAAAAACGCGCGCTGTATGAAATTTTCGATACAGCTGCGTTGACTGAGCATCTTGACTGCAGTTTGTATTCTTTCGATAAGTCATTCTCCGAATATCGATTTCATTGAAATATTCTTTTTATAGGTATAGTGTTGCAATGTTTTACACAGCCATAATGAGAAACTGTCTTACAACTCAACAAAACAACGGCGTACCGTAAATATAACACCTATTCACCAGCTGAAAGCTGTTTAAAAACATGAATTGCTGACTGAATACCAATCGAATCCCTGAGTTGGTCTGAACCAACCAATCACAGTCATAAGCAAGTTCCGCCCGAATAACGAAACGCAAATGCATTGACGTCAATTTTCCAATAATTTCCCAAATTTCTACGAACATTATTCATTCGATAATAAAGTTGGCAACCGTCCATGACGCGATCATCTCGAATGGATCACCACGGAAATTGTGGCTTGGAATATCGCTGAACCTGTATTATTATAGTTCATCGTCAGTGAGGAATACAGGTTGCGAAGGATAAACAGACTTTGAGGTTATGTTGTGGTGAAAATTCGTCACGATCCTGTAGAACGTTGAATCAATGACTCCAGTCACAGGACATATCGCAGCTAATAACCACAGTTCACGGTGAACGTCGACGCCGCTAAGTCCCTTAGTCTCAAATGCTGCCAGGAATCGGGTTATTCGGTACGGGTCATGTGGTTCGTGTCATCGTCCCATTCCTGCGGGAGAAGGGTTTTAAAATCGAGGCAGTATGGGGAAGAACTTTGTCGGAAGCGGCGGAAGTGGCAGACGCTCTGGACATTCCGTTCCACACAAGTCGAATCGACGATGTGCTGCTGCGGAAGGACGTCGACCTGATATTCATAATGTGTTCGCCGAACCTGCACGCCCAAATTGCTGTCAAGGCTCTGGGCATCGGGAAGCATGTCGTCTGTGACAAGCCCGCAGGACTAAGTCAGTACGAGGCGCTCAAGATGGTACGTGCGGCCCAGTACTACCCCTCGTTGATAAGCATCGTCAACCACAGTCTCCGCTTCCTCCCTGCCTTTGTTAGGATGAAGAAATTCTTGGACGAAGGATACCTCAGAGGACCGGTCACCGTAATCGATGTTCGAGTCCAAATGGGCAGCCTGCTGCATGACGGGTACGACTGGCTTTGCAACGACACGATGGGTGGCGGGATTTTGGCCCTCGTTGGGAGCCACGTTATCGACCTGATTTTCCACCTTGTCGGGCAGCGCGCTATTAGGGTTCACGCTGTGGTCAGAACGTTCACAAGGACAACGAAATTCATCAATGGAATCAGGCATATTTCTTCACCCGACTTCTGCAGCTTCCAGCTCGAGCTCAGCGGCGGGGCACTGGTCACAGCCACCCTCAGCAATCACTTGCCTGGACAGTTAAATCAGGAAGTATTGGTCTGCGGGGGTGGCGACCACCTAGTTGTACGCGGTGGGGATTTGTATGGGTTTAGAGAGGAGGGAATGAACAATGGGGGCAAAGAAGAGATCCTCTATCTTGATGTCGATGATATTAAAGAGCAGAGTCCTCCTGTCACCGACTCCATTCCCCTGCCCTATGTCAAAGGGTTGAGAAAGTTGATAGGAGCTCTGCGGGAGGCATTTCAGCCTGTCGAAGACAAAAAGGGCTGGATAAAGGAACCTGTTTCCTCTGCAGCTACTTTTGACGACGGTCTATATGTTCAAGCTGTTATCGATGCTCTCAGGCAAAGCAATAGAAGGAGGGAATGGATTAAGGTCTGCGTTCTAACCGAGGAACCGGATCCTAATCCACTTCTCAGCGCAGCTGTTAGGGCTACGGCGATCTCAATATAATTATTTTTTTTCTCTAACTGCTTAATCAAATTTTCTTATTATTTATAACATATATTCTTCATGACTAATTCACAACGTTGTATTTTTTTTATTTTTTATCGATTTTTTAGAGATGGTATTAGCTAGTATTATTGCATAGTTAATGTGTCGTTTTAGTTACATTATTTTTAACATTAAACAGTATTAACATTTTTCAACTGTAGGAGATGTACGAATCTTATTACTGAAGATAGTTTCAAGGCAGCTCGGGTGAATAAATTATTATTGTGTTGAAGTTAATAATATTACTGTATAATGATGCATGTTAAGGAACTCCGTTATTTTGCAAATTTATAATTCTCACAAATTCAGTAAACTCATAATGAAGCAAGATTTGCTCATATTTTGAAAATTTAGCTTGTTGTGATGTCATTCTTTCATTCTGAAATTAGAAAATAGTGAATCTTTTTCCAATGGTGCGTCACGATAACATTACTAACTACAACCTTGTAATTTATTTTACGTGTACTATAAAGTTAGTGGTTACATTTTATAAATTTCTTTTTTTCTCTTTATTTTACAATTTACTTAGGATAAAAATTCTAGTTATAATTCTCACAAAGTACCGTTACATATTAAGAACAATCGCAAATAGTTTTATCTTGGCTAACAAACTCCCAAGGACACTATTACTGTGCAATTTATAAGACTAACTTTCAGTTTTATTCAATATTTTTGAATATATATGATAGAAATTTATAATTAACATTTTGTTGATTATTGATTAGAATCCCATTAAAACTTTATATTATTTTTTTTCACATCATGCGTATGTTAAATTTTCATCGAATTTTTAACGCACGATGATGAAAATACTACGGAATTATTCTTTGTTACAAACCTCGATCAAATATTATTGTATTATTCTATTTCTGTACAAAATACAATTTTCAGTGATCAGTATTTCGATTATTTTTCACCTCAAAGTTTTGAAATATTATTGAACAATGATTTATAAAGATATATAGAGCGATTAGAATTTTAGTACTTTCGTTATAATTTAATCAGCAACAAAATTACCAATTTTTCGAAAAATTCAATTAGGTGTAACTCGTCATCAGTTGTTTCGCCACAATCACCTGTTGTTTATGACGCTGCCTGGGGTCGTTGAACTCTGTAGGTTTGCTCCCGCCACATTGAATTAAAGGGATAAGCAACATGTGCTTTGAAAGATGACGTGCGTCCACCTAGGCGCAACCCTTCATCGATTCTCCGTGGGTAAGTCAGGTTGCTATGCATAATAATACATCCGACATCCAACAAATTTTGCTGAAAATTTTCAAGATTACATTGAGGATAGGATGACAACAAATCTCGCAATAACCATAATGATGTAATATAGATTATTACATGACGTGAAAGAATGAAAAAGGACTGTATTCTCAAAAATCGTACATCGAAGGTAAAATTTGGATTCTCGCCCGTTTTGGAAACACGAGATGAAGCCGATGTTTTATTATTTTGTGGTGAAAGGCCAAAGTAGAGGGTGAAGAAAGTGTCGGATTGCTGGGGGTCCTTCCGAAATTTGTCAACCGCTAACTTTGGGTTGAGCTTAGACTAGAACCCCAGCTCGTGTCAGACTGACTTACTGCTCTGCCTTCGACGTCTAGCCCTGTCTTAAGATCTCCGAAGAAGTACATGCTCCACCTCGTGTTACAGGATTCGCACCCGGTTCCCTCGGTCCTTGTTTCGAAGAAATGAATGACACTACGTCAATGAGGTATTTAGCCGGATTAATACGCTCGACACGGGACACTCCCATTTCACCCGTGGAAAGGAGAAAGTCTGAAAAAAAAGGAAGCCCATCCATTAGGACAGGAAAAAATGTTTTTCCCAAGTTTTCAGGGAAAAGAAATTTTCTCGGATCGTTTGTCTGTTCCCAGATCAGTTTTTTTTTTTGTTTTCTGTAAAACCTGGAGAATGGATATCAAAACTTATGCATTACAACACTGACAATTTACGTTAAATTTTAAATAAATAATGTATTTTGATTTGATGCACGTTACATATTATTTACATTCTTTTTATATGCAAAAACACGTTCATTCAACATTTCCTACGTCGTATCTCCCAAATGGATTTTATCACATGATATGACGTTGATTCACACGTTACGACATCAGAAAATAGATCCAAGTCAAAATCAAATGAATCAAGCGCATTCGATAGGCCAAATGATCTTCAAAACATTCAGCTGATGCCTAAATCTCGGATCTTTATGTATGAATCCAGATAACATGAATCAGGTTGTACCAAAATTGGTCTTTGCATTGATTTCTATTTTTGTCAAGATATTTCAGAATCAAAATGGATTGAAGACTCACGGTTGATTTCAAGTAAATAATTCTCGTTTAATTGTAAGATATTTCTGATTGAACGATGCGAGTCGGTCCATTCTTGTTCTGTCAACATGACAGAAGGTGAGATATCTATTGATTTTCGTTTTTAAAATTACTCTATTTCGATTTAAGTCTACTCAATTCTTGCCGTCTTCTAACCGTATATGGCGGGGTTTTGAACCAGGGAAGGGAGATCGCCAAAGATCACAGGCGGTGTTGATAAAATCGGCGTTAAAGAGCGGACGGCGAGTGAAGAAAGCGAGTAACTTAAAACCGGCATTCAGTACTAACAGGAAAAAAAGCTAGAGATTTAACGATTCCGTTTCTAGCTTCGAAGGATAAAAACTTTCAAAGCGCAGAAGCTGGCGTTCCGCCGGCCAAGTGAGATGTATAGTTTACCCGATCATATACACGGTACAAAAAATATCTGTAAGTAAGGTGAATGTCCCAATTCCAAACCACTGGTGAACAGCTGTGATTTCAATTATAATGCGATACGTGAATATATCAGACATCAAAATGAAGAAATTTTCATACAGATTTACACGAATTATCTGTATTTTTTTTTCTTCGACATGACACCAAAAAGTATATCGTATAAATATGAAAAATTTAATATGTGTGAAATTATTTCAATTTTTGAAGGGGAAAAATGCGAGGCAAGAGCCTTTTCAGGATCATCGTAATTTTTTATATTATTTGTACCAATTGATAACTAGGAACTTATACTGAATACAATTGACTGAAACAGGCGGGAAAACGCTTGTTTGATGAAGATTTACTGGAAATTGAGATTTCATATCAATCGAAACAGTTTGAGGTTTCATTGACGTGTCCCATTATGGAGGCTGGTTGGCTAAGAATCAATTATTCCATCACGATATAATCGTACGCTAAATATATATCAAATTTTAATATTCGTAAGCTACGAATGTCTGTTAAAAATACAACAATGGAAATTACTTTCCTTACAAGCAAAAGCTTAGATATCGATGCTTCATTTCAAAACGCTTCAAAATTGTTAGAAATCTAGCAGATTTGTTCTATTTCACTTTATTGTGGCTCAGTTTATTTACAAGGCTATTTCCTACAAAATCACTGACCTTAGGATTCTTTTTTAATTTTATGTAGTCAATTCAATACGACCATTTGTTGATAGTAATCAGTATTGGTGCAACGTTGTACAAGTAAATGCTTAACGATGCTACCGCGATAAGAAAAAGTGTTCAATCAATTTATTGAAAATAATCTTCTGAATGAAATGAGTCGTATTCGTAAATGTGAAATTGAACGAATCTGATGAATCTTTAACAACTCTGAAGCGGTTGGAAACGAAGCATCGATATACATGTAAGTCATGGTTTACAGTTCTGGTATTTTTTGATGTTTCTGAATTTTGAAGAAACGTCCGTAGCTTACGAATATAATAATTTGATAAATAATCAACGTACAAGTATTTCGTGTATTAAGAATATTTCCAGCAGCTGTGGTTACCCTGCAGTCTCTAACTTTTTTATTTTTTACCACAATCAAAAAATATAGTTCTACGTGCTACACAAAAATAAATTGACGTTAAAGCTTTATTTAACTAAAACAAATGTCAAAAACTAAACAAACAGGCGTAACGTTGCAATAACCAGAAAATAGAGAGTGTGGAGATTCTCGGTGTCAAAGGTCAAATCCAAATGAATGAAACGTTTAAATTTGATGTTTCGTCCCTGAGAGAAACCCTCCTCAGAAGACTAGAAATATTTTTATTATTAAATAAAGTTAACATGACTATCGTTACAGTGACATAGTCATTTACATAACAATGTTAAAGTAACACTTACATTTATTTACAAGTTTCACCTCGGATATGAGATTTTACAAGTAATTAAATGTAAGTGTTGCTTTAACAATCTAATGTAAGGGAATATCTGGCTGTAACGATAGTCATGTTGCCTCTTTTTAATGATAGAAACATTCGTAGTTTTCTGAGGAGGACTTTCCTTAGGACCGAGACATCAAATTTCTACCTTCCATTCATTTGACCTTAGGCACTGATTGTGAGAATGAGAATCTCCCCACACATATTACTCAAGATAAGGTCGAGAAATCATTCGATATTAAAAAATATAGTATCGTCATCTATAATCACGCCAAACAGTTACTTGTAGCACACTGAGAAAAATTTCATTTTTTACAGTAACTAGAAAAATTCAGTAAAACATGTATCGTTAAAAAAACTGTTTGAATATTGTTGGAATTACAAAAAACAAGGTACACGTAACCATTTTGCGCTATCGTCGATCCTTTTTTGGTAATTGCAACGCAAAATCAGTTCGTTCGGTTTACTCTACTTTTTTAATTGAACAAGGCTTCAACGTCAATTTGTCGTTGCACAAGCGTTAAATTATCGCAACAGTTACAAGAAAATATAGCAACAGTGATCATAATCAGAAAGAATAGCAACGGATACTAGATATTCCGGTAACAGCTACAAAACTAATTTTCATTCGGTACCTGCAACTATACTTTTCGATTTCGGTATAAAATGAAAATAGATAAGGACCGAGCGGTAACCGTAAATAAAAATTTCTCTCAGTGCTACGATACCCATTTTGGTGGTTTTTTTTTTTTTTCTAAGAATAAATAAGAAAAGTATCGACAATTGGCCAACCAATCTGCTCATCTCAAATTATTCAACTAACTCGAAGAACGCCCCTCGGCCTTAACGCAAAGACATTTTCAACTCCTGACTTCAGCGTTGTCCGGGAAGTTCTCCTCACGATGGCGACGGCGTGAAGCCCGAGGCGGAAATTGCGCGAGGACCAGGTGGACGCAGCCGTCGGCCCATCGCGACCGAATAAGAGGCGGCGGCACGTCGTCCAAAGAGCCCCGCCTGTTTTCCGGGACCTCCCAAAACCCGTCCGAGGCCGTTTCGGTTCGTTTTTCCCTTCCCCGTTTCTTCCGTCCTTCTCTTCTTTTCCTCCTCGCTGTTGCGTGGATTCTTCGCCCCCGCCCCCGCCCGCCTACCGTTCCTCTTTCGCCCCCTCCTCACCCCCGTCGATCCCTCTTCGCCGAGGGAAATCTCTTAGCGCCAACAATTAGTTCCGCCTGACGGGCGATCGGTGCAGTTTGCGCGGGTGCAAGGATACCATATCCCATATAATCGGTCGTAAGTAGAGAAACCGTTGATATCGTATCCTAGATTCGTTTCGCTGTTCTGTAGGGGAGAAGAGACTGAGCACAGGAAAAAAGGACGATGCCACTGAGGGAAATTTTTAGTTCCGTTTATCGCTCGGTGCTTAAATATTTTCATTTTTTACCACAATCGACAAAATATAGTTGCAGGTAGAAAATGAAAATCAGTTTTTTAGCTGTTAGCAGAAAGTCTAGTATCCGTTAATATTCTTTCTCATTACGATCACTGTTGATGTATTTTCTTGTAACTGATGTGATAATTTAATGCTTGTGCAACAATAAATTGATGTTAACTGATTTTGCGTTGCAATTACCAAAAAAGGATCGACAATAGCGCAAAATGGTTACGCGTGCCTCGTTTTTTGTAATTCCACAAATATTCAAACAGTTTTTTTTAACGATATCTGTTTTACTGAATTTTTCTTGTTACTATAACGAATGAAATTTTTCTCAGTGTGCAGTAGGGATAGAAAATCGCAGTTTCGGAATTCGTCAGTTTAATCGATATTTTTTACACAATTGACAGGACGGATTCATATTTTAGATTAAAATGGTTCAAGGAAAAACTGCGTGTTGCGAATCATCGAATAAAATCGGTGGAATGGACGAAGATTCCCTTTTAATTTACTAATATTCAGCGATTCACGTGCGGCGGATTATAATGCAGAAGTAGACTAGTTACCATTTTTTAAATAAAGTTGCTCTGTTGTTTAATAATATTGTTACACGGATTAATAGACTTTTTATTTGCTTATTAGCAATCACAATTGCTAAAATTCACATCCGAAGTATCTCTGTAAGTAACGTAAGTCGGGTAAACAGTGGTAAATTAATAATATAATGAAAAGTGGAAATATGAGAGACTGAAATTGATCGACAATTAGTTTTACGATTACAGTGACAGCGATCCGTAGCAATTACTTTTACAGTTGCGTATTTTCTCGCAATTTTGAAAAAAGCTTTTCACGTTTATATTATAGTCATGGTGTTTCTGAGGTAATCATTTGAATACCATACGTATAATCATGCACAAACCAAGTTAACTCAGCTATGATACGATGCGATATTTAAAAATTTGTCGTTCAACTTTCGGTCTTATCGAAAACAAATATTCCGTCAAATTATGTCCCAATCGTTCGTCGATTCGAAAAGGCAATACAGCAACCGAGTAACTGAATATATTTTACATTTCGATCCCAGGGATGAGTATTTACTCGTAAAAGTGTAGGAGTACAATTCAGAAGGTGATAAAGAAGATTTTAAGAATCGTTCAAAAATTTCGCACGCAACGTGACGTATTCAAGGAGAAAGAAAAAAATAACACAGTTTCGTACCAATTTCATACCGATAAATTTTTTGTGTAACAAAAACCGTGTATACATTTTATGGGAAATAAGAAGACAAAAGAGGGGAAAAATTCTGGACACTGATCAGGATGCCTCGAAAACGACGCGCCTCGACGGCTTCGCTGCAGGACATCGAGGACGAAGATTTTTGTTCGGAAGAAAAGTACGGCGGAGGAAGCAGCAGGGATCACATTCAGGATGCTATGGAAGGCGTGAGAGCGCCGAGGAACGCGGCCAACGCAAGGGAACGGGCAAGGATGCGAGTTCTCAGCAAGGCTTTTTGCAGACTGAAAACAACCCTTCCTTGGGTTCCGGCCGACACGAAACTCAGCAAACTGGACACCCTTAGGCTCGCCGCTACTTACATCGCCCACCTTCGCGCTGTTCTTCGGGACGAGGGCGAATCACATCCGGAAACCACCAGATCGCTGTCACTCGCATTGGTGAGCTAGAGAATTTGATACGATTATCTTGGGTGGAAATTTTCCCTGAAAAGTTTGTCGATAAGTTCAAAAATCACGCCCGCCGATCCTCGTTTTAAATAAATCAGTTCCTGTTTTTTGTTCAACATGAATTTATGACAGACGATAATTTATCTGGGATGTTAAGTCGGGCTTGTACAATTTTATTTTTACCAGAATGAACGCAATTTTAATCTCGATTTTTTTCAACTCGATAACTTTTTTTTTTATACAGCCAATAAAATCCAAATTTCAATCTGCAAGTTCATGATTTTCAATATTATTTGTTTTGGATGATGAGCATTCCAAGAAATATTTTTCACACTTTTATAAAGCAAACCTATTTATTGTTATAGATCGTACTATTCGAATTGAATTATATCCCGATGTTTAAAGAAAAAAATTTCTACCGCAGTGAGAAAATGCTTGTTGGATTCTGAACTTATTAAGTATGATCACATTTAAATATAAATACCGATACGGAACGAAGATGGACTAAATTTTATTCCGATGAAGTGAGAACTGTCTATTTTATCGCAATTAAGTTATCTGTTGGATTGAAAAATTGATTATAAATTTTCTAATAGAAAACTCGAGTACTAGTAATAGATTACGAATAATTTCTTCACCCGTATTTTGTTTTAATCTAAACAGTGCCATTTCAGAACGGATCTCAGACTAATTATTCCAAAATTGATTTCTCTTTCTCATTGAAATATTACTTAACGAACATACATATTTGTGTAATATCGGTGCCGAAAATGATTTACCTGATAAAATAATATAGAAAAAAAATTTGAACATGCTTACTTCGCATATTCCTGAAGTTTCTTTCATGAAATTGTTCATCTTGCATCATTCGTAAACGAATAGAGTTGAGAAAACGGGTTCTCTTCGGATGAATGCGTTGTTTATATATCAACCCATTAGATATTTCTCCAGAATTTTCATGCAGGTTGATTTTTTATTCAAGCTCATTTCTCAAGTGTCGTGCAGTGAATGTTCATTTCTGAATGAATCACTTCTATCCGTTAAAGACATAATTCACAAATGAAGAATTACAGAAATTGATTTTCAGCGATTACTTCGATTTTATTAATTCACGATATTACAAATCATTTTTCAACACATATTTTTACCAGTTTTCATTTGATTTTCTCATTCGAACCTTTGCCACCTGAGCATTTATCGCGGCGTCTACGGTGCATGGAATATCTCCGAATATTCAATCAACGATATCTCGTTCCATATACTGTGCACAAAAAATAAATACCATATGAGATTTTAAATGTTCGCCGTTCGTAAAATAATCAATCAAGTTGTAATATTTTATCCTGGTTCTACCACAAGTCATCGATCTTTTTGTTTTCCAAAGTATATTATTATGCGACTTACTTGCGCGATAAATAATTTCTTTCTTTCTTTAACTTTACGAATTTGCAGTTCTTAAAAAAGAAAATTGAGTTGACAATTAAATTTAGCTAGCGACAGAGAGGAATTGGAACCATAATGAGTTAGCAACGAGAAAATTTTTTCAAACTGAACAATATTTCCGCCAAAAGGCAGTTGATAAATAGAGAAAAATAGACTAAAATTTTACTGCCTCGAGTTTAATTTGTATTCAATCATTTGAATAAGAATACAGATATTATTCAGACGAAACCTCATGACAATCGATTGCATAAACATTTAAAAGGAAAATTTTCTAGACTAAAAAGTAAAATTTCCACATCACGGCCCAAGATGCATAAATTTGAATTTTTATATAGAAGATACTTAATTCTACTAAATTGAATAGTCGAAAATTGGCAGAATTATATTCGTAGAAACATGGATAATTGAGATCGTGCAAAGAATTATTATCTTTGATGAGAGCTTCTGATTAAAATTAGATGTAAACATCTTCAACTTAGAATTTCGACATAAATTATGAAACTTGAAATTATTCTATTGAATGCAAAATTTCCCTACTGATTCGTGCTAATCTTTTATCAGCTTTAAAATTTGCAATAATTTCACTAATTCTTCATAATAAAAAATTGATAAATAGAAATTGGAATTGGAATGGTGTAACGAATTCAATATTTATAGATAATGTTACTTTTATCTCGCAAAAAGTGACGTATTTCCAGCTGTCTGTACAACGTTACGAAATTTACCCCAATACCCTGAAAGAACGTAGCTGCATAAATATCGTGAGATTTAACTGTCAAAATTAATATATCATATACAACTAATTCAATTTGATACAATTCCTTGTAACAAAAATTAATCGCTTCGTACACAAGACGTGGATCACATCTGCACGTACAAATTGCCAATGCGATTCGGTTCAAAGCGTCCTAAAAAAAATACGAGTGTATTAAGAGAGAAAAAAAGTAATTCGACGAAAAATACTCCTCCGTTTACTTTCCTCAAACTTTTATATGGCCGCCGCGTATTTTTCTAATCTCCTCCTACTCCCCCACTTTATTTTTGCATATCCGCAAAACACGCATTCTTTGGCATGATGGCGAAAACCGCGAGAACAAAAAAAAAAAGAATTGCAAGTGAGTTGTTCGGGAACTCAGTGAGTGCGAGCTCGTCTGTAGCTCAGAGATTGGTTCCGAGCACCAGGAGCTACTGCGAGGAGAGCAACCAGGTGGCTCCAATCGGCGTCGCGACGTAGGCGCAATGTGCGGCAGCCATCACCGAGGCATTCCCTGTTTACGTCTGTCCAGGTGGACCAGATCACAGCGTCACTCCCTCGGCCCATTAATTTCAAGATAGTTCCGTTGTTCGACTTTCGGTTCTTTACTGCCCCGCAAGACGCGATGCAGCACATTTTACGCGCATCTTATTTAACGCGCTTCGTTTTTCCCCACATTTTTTAATCCATTTTCCTCCAAAATCCGTTTTTAACTTATTACCGAGGTTACCGCTTTTCCTCATCCATTCTTTATCCTTCGTTATTTGAGAGGTGGAAAAATTCTTCGGAATTACCGTCAGCAGCTTCTTTTCGAAACAGTCTACTGAGATTGAATTGACGTACAAAAACCACTGATAATTAATATTTTTAATGAACTAGTTTTTCGCAAAAATGTTTTACAAGCGCTGTTCAGAAATTCAATTCATCATTGCCTGATAATTCCTGACTTCGTGAAACTTCATCTGGAACTATGCAATTATCTAAAATCGTTCGATTAACAAGTATTAATGAACGTTTTTTTAAAAAAAAACTTCTACTGCAATGTCTTGATAAATTACCCGACTTTTCCGCAACTAATTTGGACCGTTCTTTAGAATGCCTTTTCAATTTTGTGAGATTCGAATATTACTTAAACTTGTGGACTACCATTTCCTGAAAATCTATTTTTAGGTTTCCTATGCTTGGCGATATCCTGAAAGAATTCCGGAACTTCTATAAAATGTTCTAAAACTATTCTTATTCAAGTAATTTCAATTACTATCGTAACCGAAGATCTTTTTTTTGAAAATTAATAAACTTGATGCAAAATCTGTGAATTTGCCTGAAAATGTTTTACCTGTAAACAAACTCGATACGTTGAAATCTCAACAACGGTATTAGGGTAAATGAACTTGCAGAATTAAAAAAGTGAATTTATTTTTCTCATGAAACAGTAACAGAGACGTTGTTAAAGAAATTTCTCAAAGATTAATTCTATCCTCAGCATAATCTCTGAGAGTGTTTTTGTTTGATTAACAAACGATTTCTGGATAAAAATTTTCACCAGAATTCGCAAGAACTGTCAATATTTAAATGATTAAAAACTTTAATTCATTTCGCAGTCGTGGCCTTTCGCAATCCAAGGAACGGGGGCTCCGATGTTGATGAACAATAACTGCACGTCAGGATCATCATCGACTTCTTCATCGCCAGGAGGGCAATACCGAAACCAGCAATCGCCGCTGGACGTTCAGCCAAACGTGCATAATCATCACCATCATCATAATCACCAGCCCATTCACGTTCGTCATAATCACGAACCACAGCTTCCTTACTATTGAACTAGTTGATAAGATCGCTTTATTTTGTTAAAATCAAAGCAAAAACAGCATTTCGTTTTATTCGATTTGTCACACAGTTCTGATGATGGAATTTCTCTAAATTATTATTGTGTGAAAAAAAGTAAAACAGAATATAATGAGAAGACCCAGCCGAGAAAAAAAAAAATTACGTCGTTCCATTAATGAAAAACTATGACAGCAGATGATTTTTACTCCATCGATGTTTTCCTGGGTCAATCGTATCATTGGTGGGCATACATATAACGTTGCACTTATTAGATACTTTTTTAGTGTCACGAGAATTTCGAGCACTTCTCGTATTTATCAATTTGTTAAGCACTTATTTTTCAACACACTTTCATCATGACAGAAGAATTACCTAAGTTTCGTATTATTGCGGTGCGTATATTCTAAATTTTCACGAAAACAAGGAAATAGGAGTTTGGATAGATTTAAACATAGTACCGTGACAAAAGTCTTTGGAAATTTTTTGAAATTGGTGGTAAAATTCAATTTCCAATTTCAAATGATTGAATGGAAATTTTGAAAAAATAATTCTAAGCAATAGTGATATCGTAGGTACATCATATACAGTAAAATTAGAGGCTTTCAGAGATGAAAATATATAGATTCGTAATTCAACGAAGTAAATTTCGTATATGCGTATAAAGATTATTATTACTATGACTATTATTATTATTATTATTATTATTATTATTAGTACGACTAATTGACGTGATGAAGATTTTTACACTTAGATTATATTTATTCCAGCGTGCCTTATTTATTAATGAATAACTATCGTTATTATTAAAGCTGTAATTTTAATATTATATTTACGAATGTAAAACCAAAGAATGCCGCAGCTAGTCGAATAAAATAAACAATTTATAAATAATAAACTGTAAATCCGTGGTAAGTATAATGCAAGCGTAACCTGATTGATTCGTTGCGTTTGAACTAATCGTTCTGTATCTACGCTATTTGGAAAGCGATGAAAAAGAAGGAGTAAAAGTCATTACTACGGCATGTATCCGGAAGTGTGTAAGGGGAAATTTGAGGGAGAAGGGAAGGGAAAAGAAGGGAGGAAAATGAAAGTGAGGTCGGCGGCGAGGGACAAGAGAAGGATGTAATCTTGCGGAGGATGAACGCGAGTCGGATAGACGGACAAGTTAAATAAACAGCGTGAAGAACCTTTTGTTTAAACCCGATACTAAAATAATATATCCCATCTCGTCCTCAAACAACTGAAACAACCGCGCAACTGTCTACTGATCTGCCGGTAGCACTGCAATAATCACGAGGGACCGGATTTCACCGTCGCTTACGAACGACATGGTCGTTTATTTCGGTCGAGGAAAACGAATCGATCGATTTGATTATACAATCAAAATTTAAAGGCCCGGAGGAATTTATTTTTCAATAAAATCAGAACGTTTGAATGTTACTTTTTTTTTTTTTATATATCTGACCGGATAATATTTGATCTTGCGTTCGAGTCAGGAAAGCTGTCACGTACTTGATGTATATTTAACCGAGTTAAAATTATTTATTGTACTTATTGCTGGTTAGTACATATTTAATGTGTGCTGACAATTCTTAACTGTAAAATCAGGAAAAGTTCTGGGTAATTTATCTCGTCTTTGAATACTTTTTCTCCAAAGTTCTCCATTTGCTGAAAGTGCATATTTTCCGTGAACATTATTCATCGCAGTTATATCAAAATATAATAAAAATCACAACGAGCGAAGTTTCTTTCTTTTTTTCTGTAAATTTGCAGTTTTACTTTCAATTTCAATCCCAAACAAACAAGCTTAGATATGCTGTTCTTTATGAATTTGTACAGGTCGGAAGAGTCCGTTATCAATATCAATATCAACATTTAATAATTATGTCCATGACAAGGTTGGACAACTTGGAAACATCTGTCTGAAACAAGTTTAACAAATATGAAAACAAAAAAAATTTTTTGAAAAAAAATAAAAAAATTTTCGGTCTGTTATTTCTGACGCAAATATTTTACAAATTTCACAAATGAGTAAGAATACAGAGAAATTTAACTACACAAACTTAATAGACGACAAAGAAAATATCGCGCGCAGCAGGAATGTACGTTTATTAGATACGACATTAATCGCTGACTGAGGATATGCCTATATTTTCTTCAACGTTCTCTACAAGTATACATATTGATGTATTCCACCTCTCACAAATATGCTTTTATTCCATATTCCAACAAGTCAATTTATAACTCATTCTTCATCAAGTTCGATCCCTTTTTTTCTCCAAGTTCCAATGACTCTGAAAGTAGCGATTCCAACATTCATCAAGTCTCACAATCAACTTTCTACGAATAACAATTTCACACTAAACAGTAATTGATATCAATTTAAACTAGTTTTGCCGTTTGATACTAATTCTTTTTCCGACCGTCCATTCGCTGCGTAGAGAATTAGACAGTATTATAGGTAGCGACGTGTAATTACGCCTAGACGACGAAACTGTCCAGTTTAAGGTTCAGTTCAACCCTAGAGTTCAACAGCCACTCGTCGGAACTAGTTCACTACTCGTAAAACACAAATTGAATTGTGAATTTATTTGTTTATTTATTGATTTATGAATTTCTATATTTTACGGGATAAAAGTCTACACAAAAACACTAATTGTAAATATTTTTTTGGAAATATGGTAACACTCGATTGTTACTAATGTGCGAGCCCATGCTGTAACAAACCCCGAAGAACCTCGGAACCATTATCGCAGAAGTATATAATAAAAAATAATCTTAAAGATGATCACGGTGCGTTTTTTTTTACTTCTACTTATATTAACTGGATGTATTGTGACTCTGTCCGCAGACCCGCAAACACATGATTGTTCAGAAATTTATTAGCAAGTAGCCCAAATTATAATTGCCCTTATCTGTCCGCTTTATTATAGATCTGTGGCAGTGTCCGTGATGATTGTTAGGAATTTCGAGTTTGACATTATGTATTCCCGATAAAGTCATCACTATTTTACCTAGAATTTCAGCACTTTTCCGGTAATCCTTAATAATAACATAAGCCAGAGGATACAATTGTGTAATAATACTATACATAAGATATCAGAAGCTAACGACTGATATCACATAAACATGGATTTTCTAGATTTTTTATAATCAAATTCTCATCAATTATCTACGATACCTCTGTCAATCGAAATATATCTATAGATTTCCGCCTAGCTGTTTTTCCCCTGTCGTGACCCGCCGCTCCATGGGTAGAGCGACAGAGAAGACGGGAGAATTATTATCTTCCGTCCTTCAGAAAACTGATGTAAATCTCTTCTGAGCGCCGTGCGACATCAGTCGTTTCCGAGCAATCGGAGCGAAATCACGTGCATTCAGCAGCAATTCACAATCAGATCGCGTTGATTAGGTTATGTCACGTCGCGTCGGTCGATCAGTGTATTGCCACGATACTCGTCTGTGTATAATTCACGAGAAGCAGCGTGTAGCCTGTAGAAGAACCGAGTGACTGAAATAAAAACATGCTGCGAACGTTGAAGGTGAATTTCGTGTCTCGAGTTTTCATTGTTTTGTATAACTTCAGAATTCAGTGATGTCTATTTTTGTCTCTGTGCGTCGAGTGTCAATATTATTATTTTTGTGGCTAATTTTCGGCAAATGCACAGTTGCATTGTTAGCAAGTTTATTCAGTCGTTTGAAACAGACAGCTACAGCACGAAAAGTGAGTGTAGAATCGAGTGTTATTGCAATGCGGATTTTTGGATTATAAGAGATTGGTGAAGATGTGAATTATGTGAGAAGTGCGTCGCTTCACCAATACACCTGAGATGCTACAAGAACTACTACGTGCAAAAGTGTGGTGCAGCCCAGAGTCAAGGTAACGATACTTATTTTAATTTTTGATTGATAATTCACGGAGGTACATGTAAGACCGAAGTTTTGTACTTGCATAACATGCAATGGATACGAAACTAAACGGTAATAATTAATTTGCAAACTGAAAAGTCAATTTGTTAAATTAATTCAACTGTTCTGTTTTGTTTTTTACAGATTCCAGCAGAGACTTCCGAGTAACTTTTCCATTTCTCGGCAATGTTGGTGAGTTTGCATGTGTTAGGTTACGGGTATTTCCCTGGGATTCCTCTGTCACGTGGCGTGCCGGTAACAATTGTTAAACAAATCTTCGATTTCTTAGCTGCATGGATAGGCTCATTCACGATCGCAACGTGCTTGACTTTCAGTCGAATCATTATTTTTCGCAATGCAACTTAGCGTAGCTTACTTCAAGATAGAAATTTTACACGTTGCTAAAAGTGGAATGAGCATCGCGACAGGTAACCATGGCTTACTCGGCACTCGCGAGATCGAATTGTGTTTCGTAACTGATGTAATAATCTACGATTGAATTTACTGATGATGCCGTTTAAGTGGTGGGTTCACCTGAGGTTTGAACATATTCAATTATTCACGTTATGGTTAAATTGATGAAATTCCAAAGTCTGGCATAACGTAACGTAATCAAATTGCATTTTACATTATATATCATTTTCAATCTTTTAACAGCCAACAAGTATTGATCAACTGCAGGCTTAGCTCGCTTAGAAAAATGCTAATTGGCATTCAGGATGTTTTTAGTCACTTTTACAAAAGGTTAATGTACCGATAGTCTGCCAACATTTACTAAAATAATAAATGCAATATTAGAGTTGGCGGGAGAAGGCAGACTACGATACAAAAACATTTTGCTCCCAACAGGTAACCAACGAAAATGTAAGTCAGTGACCACGGCGCAAATGATGAAGAATGATGTGTGTTGGAAAATATGGAGAATCGTTTAGATCGAATATAGGTAACCGGGTAGGTAGGTGGACGTTTTGGGATCCGTCGCGGGATTTATGCATGTGTGTGTGTGTGAATCTCTCTTTTCCGTTGGGTGGTTCCGTTGGGAAACAGGCAAGGGTAGGAAGGTCGCGATGTGCCGTGATGTTACTAACTTTAGTAATCCACAGCGTCAAACGATCACAGAAATTTTTTTCCCAAAGGACTGCGTATTCGAGTCTCGCGACCGTTTGTAAGCATTTGAATATTAACGAGATCGAATTTTCCATTTCTTGTGACTGCAACCATTTTTCAATCGTTATGCGATTCAATTATTTAGTCATTACCGATCGTTATTCCATTTGATTAATCTCTGTGATCGTCTGAATGGGCAAAACGCATCTCTGGCCGATCTATCGCGTTCCGTGGTACGCTAGATGGGGAGAGATGCTGCGCTCGAAGACTTCGCGTCGAAGAGGACCGCCGACCGTCACGCCACACAATAATGCATGCCCTCCAACCTCCCCTCCGATTTCGATTCGATTTGTAATCTGAGAACAACAATCCGCATAGCAATGTATCTAATTCAGGAAGATGCAGATGTGAATTGTATTTCTACAGAATTCTTGGGACAAGTCCCAGATAATACAAATTTTTTGACGGTTTAATCTGTCGCGCCTTATTGCGCGTAGATTAATCATGAGAATTGGACGCAGCTTTATGCGCGTAAATTAATAACGGGAATCGGACACGTTTTTTACGCGACAATTTTGCAAACAATATATCAAAGAGTTACGCACTCTCGATGAGTTCATTTTTCAGCTCTTCGGTCAATTTTTTGACGAATCATAAAGTTTTCAAGTTCCACGGTGCCTTTTGCGCGTGGACTTGATACCTTTCAGTTATGAGAGAAAGCTCGGAATTTGAATACCGGCGCTCAACGCGCAGGAACAAATATATAATAGTAAATTCGTAGAATTCATGCGATATCTTTATTCCTGCGTCAAATGAGAATATATTGGACTGTTTTAGTACGATATTTGGAGATGTGGATGTCAACGCCTAAATCGACTATACGGCACCTCCTTAAAACTATCTGTAATTTAGTCGACAGTGAGACAATAGGCATTTGCTATATACAACAATGACTATGCTTTGATCTATATACAACGTAATTCCGACATGTATAAAAAAAATTAATGAAATTTTTCGGAATTGCTGGTAAATAGTAAATTTTTTATTCAGTGAACAATTAGCAGATTAAGAATAATCTAATAGATACATCGTGATGACTTGATTTGTAAACGGGATGGTTGTTGATTTTCATAAATAGAGATAGTTATTTTTTTCAATCATTCATTTCTGCAACACAACATTCCGCGCTCTCTGAGTATGAACAGTTATCCCTCTTTTTCGGAATATAGGCAGTCGTTTCCTCACACTCGGCTTTATTCACTTTTGACCGAAGGTTCTCAAGTTCTACGGGATCTTCTTCATCATCTTGGTAATTCCAATGCTGCACTTCTGATGTCCCGAAAAATATGTACACTGCGCTAGTTGAAAACATTATTGCAACCGTGATGAGAAATACCAGGCGCCATTGCACGATCGTTTGCTGTAACACGCGTAGAGTTTTTTGATGAAGCAGGAAAGATTATCGAATTATTACATCTGTCGGTTATTTCTTCGAACTCACGTTATTGTTGGTTAGGATTCCGATCATCATAGGGGCTAGGAATTCAACGAATGATGAAATTGTATTCTTAATGCCAAAGAGAATACTTGCGTAATTCGGACTCAGATCAACAGTGACGGCAAGCGTTCCAGCGGAAGTGGCACCAGTAGCAATTAAACTTGCCATCATGAACGCGATGGCTAAGGTTGGGTGACAACCACTGAAAGCCAGACCCAACAGCATTATGCTTGGAATACCACAACCCAGAAAGACTGCTGCTTTCCTCAGCCACATTATTGGCATCCTTTCCGTTTTCAACAGCCAGTCGGAAAAACTTGAAATTGTATAGGAAAAAAGCATTCGCAATACTTGAGGAATCGCTGAAAGCATGCCAACCTGTGGAAAGATTACAGTAGAATTCATATTGCATCTTCGGAATGTAAGCAGTAGATGAGGTCTGACGATAAGCGCAAGAAAAGCTGGTGCATTGAAAGAAAGCCGCAGAACTTGCTCGGCTATCAAAAATAACTATGAAACATTAACTTTTCAGGGTCCTTGAATATTTCATATATTGCCATACACTTGTAGTAGTATGAAATAAGGAGCTTCAGTAAAAATGGAGTATCGAGGAAAAGTGACAAATTCTAAATTGGAACGAATAGGCGCGCAATAAATGTGAAATCGTTTCAATACACATTTTATTTTTTCTTCAAACATGCTATCCACCCGAAATGAAAACTTGTACTGTAACCCTTGAATTCCGCACCTACCAAAAAATAAACTAATGATATATGTATGGTTGCATGTTTATCGGAAAGTTTTGATTCTGTGCGTTTTGTAATAGTTTTGCCAATTACAAGCCATCCCCAATCATTCAGCTGCAAATAAATATTATCAATCTCAAGATTTCCAAGTCAGCTTACCGCCTGAATGTTCCATCCGTGAATATAATTGAAGTAAGAGGGGGTTCCAAGATAAAGAATGGTAATGCCCCACATATAGCCTACGTGTGCAATAGTTACTATCCAGAGTGGACGTGACGTCAATATAGCTTTCCATGGGATTTTTTGAGAAGTGGTGATGTTTACAGAATTTCCTAGACGTTCCAGGATGTATGTTTTTTCACCTACTGAAATACGAGGATGTTCTTGTGGTGTATCGAAAGCCAGGTAATACCATGCGACGCACCTTAGAAAAAATTGCCGTTTTTAAACCATAGGACTTATATATATGTATATACAATTACCTTTTCAAACACTTCAAAGAATGTTTCGGTCGATCGTTAAATAAGAGGACGAAGAAATATTTCATGGAAAGAAGAAAATTTTCATGTACCATATAATTCCAAGAGCTGACGTTACGTAAAAAACTGAATCCCATCCAAACGAGTTTATGAGTATTGCACACATTGGGTAGACAATTGCTGTTCCCACTGCCCCGCCTGCAATCAACAAAAGATTTGAATTGAATAGCCACGATTCAATACCGTTGTGGAAGGAGAATTCAGAAAAAGTTTTAGATTTAATTTTTGTACTCATATCATAATCTATGTCGGCAGATATGAAAATTCTTTAGTACTTGGGCTTTCTACTTACCGAAATAAGCACTGAGAAATTTACTCCTATCGTCAATAGGAATCCATTTAGCAGTCATAGAATTTACGGCGGACCAACAGACGTCCTAAAACATAAAAAAAAATGAAACGTTCACGAATCTAAAATTTGGATGCTTGTTCCCCTACGACAACATGTTAGATACGTACTGCTATTCCGCCCTGAAGAGCTCGTAAAAGCACGAAGGCGTAAAAATGGTAGCGTGCCAAAACCGGTGTCATAAAACCTAGCGTAGCAGGGATAAAAATGGTCAATCCAAAGATGAGCTTGGTTCCATAACGATGTGCCAAGAAGCCGGCAGGTAACTGCATGATCGGGTGCAACCAAGAATATGCTCCCAGAGCCACACCTTGGTCGTACTCATTCCATGAGAAACGATGATTTGATTGTGTTTCATTCTGGGATGGGCTCTGAAAATGTTTATTCTTTACAGTAACTAATAATGCGCAGTGATTTAACGCGACATATTAGTTTAATGCCGTACGCTGCACAACTCGGGTGAAATATGGAAGGGCGTTACTTTTCAAAATTAATTGCACGATGATGGCGATTTTCACGTTTGCTGAGCCCAGTTCATTTCATGTTTGGCTGCATGCAGACTTTGCGTCCCATGAGACGGTCGTTCAGCGGAAGAACGTATCGGTGAACAAATGGAGAGGAACACCAAAAGAGACTGTAAACTGCCATTTTTAGAATTTTTCACAAAATTCATACAAGCTGCGTTTTGTGAATTTGGTTCAATTACCAATTTCAAGTCATTGTGCCAAAATGTTAATCTTTAATTTCATCTCAACACACGCCTGATGCTTTATACTTTCATTTCTGCATTATAATTATGTAGATAAGCATATAATACCTATATTCACAAAACGCAGCTTGTATAAATTTTGTGAGGCGCTGACGAAATTCGTAATCAGTCGGACAGTGCTACCAACTGAATTTGCGGCCGAAAAAATTTCAAACGCGAAATAGCCGGTTTTTGAACTTTGCTCGAAATAGCCGGTTTTTCAACGATAACTCGAGATGGCCGATTTTCCAAGCGAACCTCGAAATAGCCGATTTTTCAAGCCTGGCTCGACATACCGGTTATTCTACGCAACCGTTGAATTCATCTCTTGTAAACAGTCTTTTACAGAATCGGGATTCATTCCTAATAATATTGTCAACATTAGACTACCAGAAAAATTATGTTGCTATCGATTTCATTTTTAGTGTTATACTTAAATGTGGTAAATGCAATTCTTTCAAAGTAGTCTTTCTCACCTTTCTTGGTATGATTACTATACAATCCCATATAACGCAGATTTGTTCAACTGCAAGATCATCTTTCTCCATTACGTAACAAGGGAATAATCGGCTTTTATTCCAGAGCTGCACATCTGAATTTATTCGCAACTTGAGCGTAATGTCGTCACTTTATTGACTTGAAAAGTGGTACCCATGCACAGAAGCAGAGTATTTCAAATTTGCATACGTAGACTTCGGTATAAGGAGATATATACGTCAGCGTCAAAATCGACCAGGGCACCTGCCTAACGCGGAGTGACTCTATAAGAGGTGAATTAAGAGCCACCTACGTGTTCAAGTGTTTGTGTCGTGTCCCACGATGTGAGAGAGGTGTTTGTTGTGTTGTTATCCAGAGAGTTTGTGAGTGACGTGGCGTTGGTCCAGAGGCTGGATGAATTGGACTTCTGTACGTATTCATTCCACGCGCATTGTGCAAGAGTTGTTGCCTTGAGTTGGGGTGCTACTACCATGGCGATAATGGTAAGACTGAGGTGCAATTTTATCATATAGCTGACAGCAAACCCACTGAAAACGAGGTACCACAGTACATCTCGGCAGGAAAAACATTCCTTTTCTGAAAAATGGCTTGGTATACATCATCCAATATTCTACCATATCTGTGCGCACTCTCAAAACCAGTAAAACTGGTAGCAAACAGTAAACAATGATTCAACGATAATGTCCGAGAAAGTAATAAATTTAAAACGGATTATTTTTATGGTAAGGCGATCAACGAATGAACCAACTTCATGGAATGAACATTTTTCGGAATTGAAATTCACCTCGGTGGACCGTGAGTTATTTCTGATATCCTGCTATTTATGGTATTTCTTCAACTTCAAAATGCTTAAGTCAAAACAAAATTGAAAACTTACCCTTCACTAGTTTTTCCGGCGCAATAACCATGATGATTTTATAGAGTCAAACAGAAATGGCAGATCTTTCATCCGTAAATAATTGAAGATTCGTTGGTTATTTTAGCGGTTCACTCTATAGACACGGAATCCAATTTGCTACGAACATAAATTCCATTTAACAGGATGTAGATGCATGTGCCTTTGCATTATGAACAATTCAACGTTAAATTCGCCACGGGGAGAATTTAAGCATTTTTGTATTATTCTTCTGAACTGTTGAGGAGAGTGAGAATACTTACGTATATTCTTCTAGCAATGACGACAAAATTCTTAAACGAAATTTTTTCGATACTCTTAATTTCAATTACCAATCTGTTTCACAGAAGAAAAAAACCACTTGAGCTTCTGCGATTTCGAATGCGATTTGCGAATTCATGAAAAATAAGAAAACACGCGTAAACCTAAATTTAACTTTCCAACACTGTCTGTATTTATTGTGAGAAACGAATGGTTTAAAATCGTAATTTACATAAAAATACGCATAGGTACTTACAGAATCCCACAGAAAGATAGTAGGTGTGGAATGCATAAAAAAATAGATTCTATCCGTTCGGCATAGTCGTTTGTTTTCAATTAATATTATATAATTTTTTTTTATCGCTGTGTTGCGTAATAAATGATGATTTTTATTTTCAAGTGAAAACGGCTGGGTTGTTTTGCCAGTCGACTTGGCGCACGCGTGTTCCCAACTGCACATCCAAAAAGAGACTAACTGTATTCACAATATCGGAGTATGCTAAATATAACTCATTTCTTTGGATATTGCATACGTAGTCTCATGTGTCTTTTCACGAAAATCGAGAGCTTATGCGAAGTATTCAAAAAAATCACTACCAGTCCCAGACCTCTCATCCCTTTAGGTTTTTGAGTAATTGATTGTAAAAATTTATCCTCAATCTTGGCAGTAGTGCAGAATCTTTCCAGATTTCTTCGATACTTTGTTTGGAAATCATAAGCTTTCCAAAATCTCCAGTCTCTACAGTCTTTTTTTTCAAGGAATTCTAATTTGTTATCAAGACATCTCATAAAATATCTCTTGAGTTGTGGGTAGTTTTTCAATAGTACAAACTTTTCATTTTTCCTGACATCGGAATATTGATTTTTCATTAGAACGAGAAAATTAATCTTTGATTGCAGCAAACCCCAGTCTTCGGTTTTTTCAGATTCCTACACATAATTCCATCTAAAACAAGTCGTGAAAATAGTATTTTTAGTGATACTTGCATGGTGTTGGAAACGGCGAGATAAAAAAGGTTACGTGCACGCGACTTTAGGAACAAATGATAGGCATCAAAAATTGCTGTGTCCCGTCTTCCTCGACTGTTTTCTTCTATCAAAAAAAAAATTCATACAACTCGACGAACTGCGACACAGTTTCTACGATGTTCATAGAAAATTTTACACAAATTTCTATAAAATAAATAAAATAATGCAATAGGAAACAGTTCCATTGAAAAGAGAGATACCATTATCTGAAAAAAGAGAATATTTACGGTAAAATTTTTTTTCATACTTGATGGTCGGTGCTTTCAGTAATTGAATTGATTTGTGAAGTGACGAACAGTGTCGCAATCAGTACCGTTTTACGGTTTGTTTTCGATAGAAGCACACGTTATAAAATAGGACACAGCAATTTTTTATGGCCATCATTTAAATGTGTAGTCGTGCAAATTTCACATTTCCACCATTTCCAAAATCATCGTGGGAGTATGTTGGAACAGACAAACAGATCGGCAGATCGGCGGACCATCAGACAAACAGACGGACCGATATTTTTCAAGAACGGTTTTCCTGGCTACTGGAGATCTAAAAATCTGAAGATTCATTGGAATTAGAAAAATTCATACTTGGCCGCAACGAATATTTTTCCTATATCACCGTAGGTGATGAGAAGTAAAATTATAGCACGTAATGTAACAAAGGATTAATAGGTTTTATTCCCGTGTTGCATATGGGGTAGTTGGGGTAGTCCATATTAAACCGACCAACCCGTGACCCCGACCATTTTTGATTTTCTCTGTGAACAGGACAAAAAAAAAAAAAAAACAACAGCAATTCGTCGTTCTAGCATAAAATATTTCGACAGATCATGTATAAGACTCGGCCACATGATCTTAGTTCGATGCATTTCTTGTAGCATTCTTCGTAAGGTATGCGAATCGTGCAAGCCATCATCCTCCAAAAAGCTCGACCTGCAGCATGAGATGTTCGTTCAAAATCATGAAATCTCTAAGAACTTTTTGTTCTTCACCAGCACGCAACAATCACTCTTTTAAAATATTTTGACTTTCCGTACATACGGTTGTCAACTCTTAATAGTACACATACGCAAGTTATCATTTCTTTGTTTGTTCTCGTTATTTACGTTTCATTCGTATGTAAATAACGTATTCTGCTGCTTTCCTCCCCTTAAACCTGCATTATTAGTATATTGTGAATTGTGATAGCTGCATGGAAAACTGTCAATTGCTATTAGCAATACTACCGACTGAAGTAAGTTGGATGTGACAATACCCATTATTTTCGAACTCTCCACAAAATTTGATATTGTCGTTAACGTCACCTGTTATACCGTCTTGTTCCAACAGCTGTGCAAACAAGTCACCTTGTAAACCAGTCTTCGTTACGTACAAGCCAGTCAAATAAGCGTTTTCATTTCCAATAATTCTGAATTCGATTAAAAATACATGGGTAATGTTCAGCACGACTTACGTAACAAGGTCTCAGTTGTCTTCATTGGAAACTATTAAGTTGTTGACATTAAAAATAAGAACGGTACACTGCGGATATTTTCAGCGAAAACAGTTGCACAGAGACAGTAAAAATGCACAGCATCAATTTTCTAAAGCATAGCCAAACATAATCAGTGACGAAACCTATACATATATTCTATTGAATAATATGTGAACCCAGGGCGTCCCAGAGCGTTCACTGAAGATGTATAAAGACCACGGTCTTAGTGATAAAGACTGATGGCCTTATGGGACTTTTCGAAATCGAAAATGGACGAGTTAAATCGAAGATGCAGCTGACGTATAAAAATAATTTCTCAACATATGTTAGATTTCCGTGGTTTTTACAAAATACAATTTATTTGCATCGGAAAACCCGAACCATTCTACATAAAAATACTACTTGTAAATACATTTTGGAAGTAAGGTTACGTTCGATTGTTAATAATGTTCGAGTCCGCGCTGTAACAAACCCTGATGAACCTCAGGTAACCATTGACACAAAAGTAATTAAAAAAAATTCGAAGATGATCAGGGTTCTTTTTTACAACTTCTATTTACATTACCTGGTTAGATTGTGACTTTGTCCACTGATCCCCAAACATAAGATTGTTCAGAAATTTATTATCAAGTGGCTCAGATTAAAATTGTCCATATCTGACCACTTTATTATACATTTGTAGCAGTGCCCGCGTTGATTATTAGATATTTCGGATTTGAGAATATGTATTTCCGACAAAGGCGATACTATTTTACCCGGAATTTCAGAACTTTTCCGGTAACCCCTAATAATAATATTACCCAGAAGATACAATTGTGTAATAATTTGAATTACTGAATTTTGCCTGTAGGATAGTGGGTAATTTTTAAATTTTATTTCTTGAAGAAAGTGAACTATATTATCATCGAGGAACTTTTTGTAACAAGAATCCCCATACTGACTGGTAATTAGCGGACACCTCGTAAACCTTGATGATATTATTTAGTCGGAATTATAGAAAACGCTCATATTTTTAAGATGTTATTCATGGCAAAACAATTATTTTTTCCTATTTTCACCAAGAAATATTGTCAAAATGTACGAAATGTCCATAGATTACCAGTCAATACGGGACTTTTTGTTACAAGTTCCTCCGTACGGTAATAATGATGTCACTTGCAATTCCGTCGTTCAGGACGAAAGTTGAAAGTTTTCTGAGTGTTGTAGTGTTGAGGAGGTGAAATTTATAAATTGTTATGAATAAACGACAATGAAAATCATTCATGAAATTAAATAAATGTGCAATAGCGCAAGGTGTAACTATTCTAGCTTCAATTTCCTTTGATGTGGAATAGCAGATTATAAGTATGAGTATCTTTTGATGACAGTAGTAGGTACAACCGACAGGACAAAAATTGACTTTACGGATAACTTTGCGTTGGAAACAGGATTTAATGATTTGAAAGCCATCGGATTATTCCCCTTGAAAATCAGTTATTAAAAAACAACTGTTGATTTTTCAATAGTGTGTTTTGTGTCATTCTGAACATTTCAAAATTTGCCCTGTAAGAAAAAGATTCTTGACCGTTTTTTTTAACACTTTGGAGAACCATGAACTGACAATAACAATGAGTATGTTTACACGGCGCTGTTATTTCAGTTTTAGTATGCATTTTTACATCTGATATTACTACATCGGCCATAGTGAAACCAGAATAACAGCCGTCGTGTAAATGAATTCATCGTTTAGCTTTTCAACAATTGAGAAGAAAAATATGGTTTGATAAGTACGTCAATATTATGCAAAAGGTAAAATAGTTTTTTTAGCTATTTTTTGTCACATTTCCAAAAAGTTATATTACTGAAAAACAATGTTAACAGATTATCAAAATTTAAACTAAATTCACAAGACTTTTATTCTTCATTCCAATTAATTTGCAACGAACCTCATGTTAGATTCATTTCCATTATTCATTTTTATAGTTATTCAAGAACTTGCATAATTTTTCTCAATTAAAACCCAATTACCGCTTCCAAATTTTAGGAAAAATTCATAAAATAGGTTCAGCCTTTGAGATATCTTCCATGTACTTCTAGCAAAGAGAAAAGTGTTTCAGAATTTGTCGGCTATTTTCAAAATTTAAGAGATTAAATTTTTTCAGTTCACAATTTTAAAAATGCTCAACAGAAGAAAAAAAAATAAAAAATCTTCGTAGGAACATTCTTGAAACGAGGAGAATTAAAAATGAAGTAGTTCAAAATTTGTCCAAAATACAGGGTGACTCAGCATCAAGTGACCAAACTGATGGGGGCTATAGAGACGGTCGAGCTAAGTAAATTAACCTGAAGAACATGTGGTCTCCAAAGTCGCATTCACGAGATACGACTGATTAATAAGATCCCGCGAAGCGCCGGCATTTAGGCAATCGAGTACACCAAGCGCCAGCATGTGGGCAACCGGGTACACAGTAGGCAGTGACTAGCGATCTAAATTTAAAGTCAAGACTGTTTTCCTTTAAAATTCGTGAATTTGAAAGCATTATGTTCTGCATCAGTATCCGAGCGCACATCAACAAGATCAATAACCGCTGCCTGCTGAGTACTCGTTTGCTCCCATGCTGGCGTTTAGTTTACTCGATTGCGTTCATGCCCGCACTTGGCTGGATTTTTTTAACCGGTCGTATCTCGTGAACGGGACTTTGGAGACCAAATGTTCTTTGGGTTAATTTACTCAGCTGGTCACCGGGTCTATAACCTCTATCAGTTTGATCACTTGATGCTGTTCACCCGGTATTCGCAGCTCAACCTTGACTTCGTAAAAAACTGTGAAAAACTAAATTGAGCGTCTTAGAGATGCCACTGTCGCCTGTAAAAGATTTGATGTAAGCTACATCAATACTTATCACTTATTGTTATACAAGCATATTTGTCATGCTTTAAAGCTGAATATGAGTTTCAGTCTATGTTTACAGCCTCATGTGAATATTTCTTATCTTGATGAAGAAATTCGTTGGGAAAACTTATCGATTGACAACTTGTAAGATTCTCCCGACTCTTCTGCTATATGTTTGACAAGTTATGAAAAGGTCTTCTCTGACTCATTATACTGTTAATATGATACGATATTGTATTATTACATTATATATTTTAAAACAATATCTTAGATATTTATTTTCATTAAAAAATATATCCGCATGTAATGTTTACTTTCCGAAAAAAATAATATTTATATTTTTTGCGCGCACGTATGTATGTGTACACTTGGGGACAATAAATTTAACACGGCTAATTCTTACACTAGACAGTTATGTTGGCAACACAGAGAAATCTACAGCGCCACAGTCGGCACAAAGTAGTCAAGGTCCCTAGATTATACAGGTCAAGGCACGCGTGGGCAAAAAAATTAGTGAAAATGCCCCAAAAGTCGTATGACAATAGATACTTTCTATTTAGAGCACACCATGACACGGTGTAAACATTTCTGGTCTATTCCTTTGCCCGGATTGGCCGCTTACAATAGAAATGTGTACACTGTGTCACACTGTGCTCTAAATGGAAAGCACCCGGTGTGGTTCTGATTCCTGACCTGTCACAATGATTAACCTCAAAATATGTACGTGCTTCTATTTATTTCGTGAATGTCAGGCCACTAAGGACGCAACTCGTTAATGCTTAACCTCAAAAAATTGCCCAAGATTGGTCAAAACTGGTTAATGCGGTAATGTAAGTTTGATATTTTTTGGGCGAACGCGCATAGAACATTTTTGCCCACGTATAGTGAGAAAAACTGGAACACGCGTGTCTTGACCTGTATAATCTAGAGATCTTGAAAGTAGTAAGTATACAATCTGTCCTTAAGCTGGATTTTCACGGGCCTCGAATTGACGCGGCAGCGCCACGCCGTCGGCGGCAAAAAAAGTCTACGGCCCTAATCATCTTACATACACATAACCTCACCTAACCTAGAATCTATGTCGGTGAACTGTAAACAGTTCTAGCATCTGAAGTATTGTTTGATGGTGAAGAAATGAGTGATCGAGCAATAAAGTGAATTAACGTCGAAATGGATTCACAAAAACGCAAGAAAAATTACTATTCAGGACATCACAATTATCAGAAGAAACGGAAACAGTATAATTTGGAGCCAGGAATCAAAGGCTTTTTTTGCACGTGTAATTTCCGAGAAAAAGACTGCGTTCGCGAAGTGTACAGTGTACTGTCAGAATATGCAGATAATCTTTATGGTATTGAACAGGTACGATGAAGTAATTTTGATAGATGACAGCTAGTATTACTGTGCAGTTACATTGGGCATTTAAGCTGTGAATGAAAAAAATCAGTCTTCGCTGTAAACTCATTTCTGCACACACGCAAGAATTCTGACCGAAAAAATAGACCAAATAGTATGTGTAATCGTTCACTTAATTCAAGTTTATCTTTTTATGAAGTAGAGACTCTAAATATGTCAAACGTTTGCGTGTCCCAAACTTTACAGAAAAAATAAAGTGTTCGAACAAGCTTTTGAGAACACCAATTTTTCATGCAAGTAGAATTTTTAAAAAATTCACTCCTTCAACATTACAGACACCGGCAGCATAGTTTGTCCCTCTTGTGTGTATTGTGGTTTCGGATAGCTATAACATACTGTAATAAAGAGCAATTTGCGAATTGTCTCTAAGAAAATGAATGATTCTTCATGCGTATCGAGCAAACGTCAAGTGAAAAAAGTCTTACAGCAAAGAATAATATGCGAAAAAGCAGATATGATTTGAAATCAAGGTACTCCCGTTAAAGTCTGAAGACTGACTTTTATTACAGCCATATTAGTTGGCCAAGTAACCACACATTAAACAAGTGATTAAACATTTGATGAATATTAGATCGGCATCAGCCAAGCGTGTATAAGAAGTGTGAACTTCGTTACATTACGATCATTTATTGAAATTATAATGAACGTTTAACAGAGGTCGAACTTAATCTAACACTTGTCACTCAATTTCAAGATGCCTTAAATTCGGACATTCCAATTTATTGCAAAAATCAAGGAGTCTTGAACATTTAACATATCTGGAGTATCCAAAATTTTCTGTGAAGGTTCACTTTGTAATGCGAGTAGATACTTTGTTGATTCAATAGTTACACAAATGACCTTCAAGTTATTAAAATGATCTCAGTACATCATCAGCATCTCATTCACACATGTCAACGTATCAGTTGGCAGATCTAGTGAGATGAAGTCATTGGTCATGTAAGATTGTATTGTTGTTAGAAAATCGGCTGTTTAGAAATGTTCAGAATAAACTGTCTTTGTTGAACTTTTGAGAATAAAAAGGGTAGCGAAGTTAAAGTTAGTAATGTTAATGTAACGAAATGTAAGAAAAATCACCATTTTCCAGTTCTAAACTGACTTTAAAGAAATTGATATATCACAATATCACAAGTGTCTTAATGCAATATTATGTTTTAGTGGATTTTAGGACAATCCTAGAATTGTGAAATAACGAGTATTTCTATGAATGCATCATTATGTTAACGTTATGAACTTGAACCTTATCTCTAATTCTTTGTCATGCACACATCTTCTTAAAAGTGGCTCTGCGTTTAGCACATATGTTGAACTAAAAACAAGCCTAACAAGTGGCCTACGTACAGCAATGTTAACAGTACAGAAGTTCCTAGACCGATGAGATTATTCTGTAATTTAATCCTTTATTATGTCATGGTATGGTTAAACTCATCAGCTCATCAAACAAATTTACAGACTGAGCTTTGTACGCGAGCATCAGATGAAACAGCCTCGACTGAACAAAGTGAGACAGAAAATGGTAATGAGAAAATATCACAGGAAGAGGAAGATTCAGTGGATATTTCAGAAGCATTGAAGAAAGAAGTTGCTGAACTGAAGGCAGAATCTCAAAAGCCTGTGAATTTACGTCGTTTCCAAGTAAGTGGTTTGCCATAACTAATGTAAAAACAGATAGATTGAAAAAAATTACTATAATAAAATAATGTAATGTAAAAAGTAAATTGCATTTTATGCATTTACAGGTTGTAGATACAGGTGTAAAAAGTGTCGTTTTTATTAGAACAACCATACCTAATCCGCTGGAATTAGTTTCTACTATCATCAAAGAATTGTATGAAACAAAAAAACAGAGAACCCGATATCTGATGCGGTTGCTGCCCGTTGAAATTGTTTGTAAGGCATACATGGATGACATAAAATTGAAGGCCAACACATTGTTTGAAAAATATTTTGCCCAAGAGCCAAAAACATTTGCCATCATATTCAAGTACGTATTTTTTACTTACAGTAGTTTTCTCATTGCACGAAAATTAGTCAGTTAATGAATAAATAAATAATCACAGTGAAAAATGTAATGGTACATTTCATTTCTCTGTAAAATTTACAACAGTTGCAACATAATGGAACACCTAAATTGTCAACGTTATGGGAAATCGAGTAGATTTTACTACAGAACTCACTCATATATTATAAAATGAATGATTTACGAATGGATGGACGGACGGATGGCTGATAAGATAGGTGGATGATTGGATTGAATAAATAGTGGCTTTCTTGACTGCAATGACTCTATCAATTTGCAGGTATTTTTTCACTTCACATTACCGTAGATATATCAGGGAGATAAATTTCGTACATTCATGAATTTTACCAAGTCATTTGCAAAGAAATACCATTGCCCTCTCCAATTCGGAATCAGTGATGATTTGCTGCTATCAGTGAATAGATAAAATAGATGGTTTCACAGTAGTATTCTAAGTACTAATTTTCCCAGTGGTATACTTACATTTAGAAATCAGTAACTATTCACTGTTAGCATGAATTTAGACTGATTCATATTCGCTGATAGCGAACATGGATTTTATTGAAAAATCTTTCATTCTTTTATTTCTAATATCAGACTCATGATAAATGAATCTTTTCATTTTATACGTGCGGAAAGTTATATTCATAAAGAGCATGCAAGTTGAAAGAAGATAATATTTTAATTATTTAGACAATATTCCAGTTTCTTGAAATTTGAAAAGTGGGATACATTGCAAAATATATCGAAACTTGTTATTTAATCTCAAGAACGTATTCTCCTTTTCTTTTTTCAAGGAATTATTTTCACAGCTGACAGTGTAACCGGGTAGGTAGCACAGGCTTACAATTTATCATGTAGTGTGAATGGTCATTGGGATAAGTGACGCATGGAAAGTAGAGTGGACGTAACACGAATTTGTATTATTTTGATTGTCTTTTGATATCTTTGTACTTTTCAAAACATAGAGTAAAGGATAAAAATAAGAGCTCAAACGCTTATAGCTGATTTTAATTTAATTAAATTAAACTCCTTGTGTTCATATATTTGGAATGAGATTTGATCTGGCCAGATTTTGGCACCTCACCCAGTTTCAGTATAGTAAGTTCACCAGTACTTCCTTTTTGTTCTTCTAACTTAAGAACCCCATATAAATACCTTGTCTTTTTTAAAAAATACATTGCACTTCTACCATTCATTTCGTAATGCCTACGGATACACCACATCGTAGTTTTTCGGTATGACAAATATGTCTATAAACACAATTGAATCCACTGTTTACATATTTAAGTTATAACATACCTATTATAATACAAGTTTTTTGCAAACGGTCTTTGAAGACCAACTGATTGGCTTCAGTCAGTTTTGCTACCTACCCCTGACACTGAGAACCCTTCTTGAGAACGTCATATCTGTTACTATGTAAAATATGTACTATCTTAACTTTGACACTCCATAGCTCAATTAATTATTTGTGTTTTGAATTGCTTCGCAAACAAAAATCTAAAAACATTCAGACTGATGAATTTTTGAGGACATATTCACGAAAAAGGAAAAAGGAAAAGGGTGGGGTGATGACAGAACTAAATTTACTATTATCTGGACTACCTCGATACAGATACGTGAATTCACGCTACTTCATCAAATCATTATTTATAATAATTATTCATATCATTTACAACCATAAGCATTTACGAACGAAAGTTTAATTTTATGATTACAAGTACGCATGTAAGGAGTGTATCATATAATCAAAATGAAAAACATTCGCACTTATTTCTAGGTCTACAAACAGTACTGTAATGTGAGAAATTACGGCACAGATTGCAAATAGTATTCTGGTTCTAATAAAATCTGTTTGTAATGATCATATTTTCATTTTAGTCGGCACAGCAATAACAGCATTAAACGGGGTGAATTAATAGAAGATTTGGGTGACATCATCGCAAAAAAAAATCCCGGCAATAAAGCAGACCTAAAAAATCCTGAACTTGCCGTTGTTGTAGAAGTAATACGTGGAGTATGTCTGCTGTCAATAGCTCCCAGCTATTATAAATACAAGAAGTACAATTTACTGGAAATATGTGGAGTCAGGGAATCAGATAAAAAGGTTTGCATTTTACTATTCAACTGAGATAAGTTGAAAACTTATTTATTACATTCTTGAAATTCGCCAATCATTAAAATTGCATTAATAATATTTTACAAATTTTATTCCAACTCTAATAGACTGTATATTTATACAGAGTACTTGGGAGATTATTGAACTCATTGGTTAACAATCATTTGTACAAAAATTCGTGGTATTGAGTTGTGTTATTACTCCCGTATAAAGCAGTAGTTGAGACTGCAAGCTCTCTTCCCAATTTATTCTCCCAAATTATCAATATTCGGAACGGCAAACACTAACCAAGAATCTGACGAATCTAGTTACCATTTTGCCTTACTCATACTGCGAAGAAACATTGAAACTTGGCAGGTTAAGTAACCGACTGCGCATGTGGAAAATGAATACTATTGGTATCATCCTATCCTGCAAATATTTTCGTCCACAAGGCAGCCGAGCCTTACTCGAAATGGCTAGGCAGTGGCAAAAGAATATTTTCCTCTTTCAAATACTTGTTCCTGCCACCACTAATTAGATTTTTGATGTATTTTTGATTAAAGATTGAGTCAAAGATTTGTTGATTAGATACTTGAATTAGCAATATTTGTTTGAAATTTAGTCAGGGAAAAATTTTCATATGTGAAGGAAAGTCGGGGAATTTTTCCAACTATATTCAACTAATGGTGATTTGTCAAGATATGCCATTTTGATTTTTCTTTTATGAAAGCTAATTCTTGAATCTTATAGACATGTAACACAATCAACATTTTTATAGGAGTCTGCTAACGCTGCATCACCAGAACCAATGCATTCTAAGCCAGAAGAAGAATCCACAGAAACAGAGGAGTCAAAAAGTGATAAACCAGTAGAGTTGCCAGTTGATGTCTAATGCTAAAAGAAAATCAACAAGAGGATTACTATTGCAGGATTCAATGATTTCCTATGAAATGATAGTAATAACAACAACCACATTCTTTATTCGAGTTTTTATGTACATCGGTAATATTTCATATACATTTATCGGTCAACAACAGTAGTAATCTACTTGCTTGAACACTTTTCGATAGAAAATTTCATTACATTGTCAACTATGTAAAATGTTATTGTTTCTTATACTTTGACCTGCTGTGATTGCTTTAGAACAATTGAAAGTTATTCTAATTTTGTAATATTTATCAGGATAAATATCTATGAAGTACAGATCGCCACAGGTCAAGATAATGTAGCCACGCCAGGCAAAGTGAATTTTCCCAACATGAGAAACTTATCATCGCAAATGTTCGTTTGCGTACAATTTACAAGTATACTTTTTCACTAACTGTTGTTCCCACATACCCCAATCAGTCTAGGCTTCAAGTGAGGTGCTACAACTGCAGTACCCATTACATGCGTCTATATCATGAATGATTTCAAAATTATGCACCCTTTGAAAATTTTGACTACTGCGCAACTTGCGGAATTATATGAGAGTAGCCAAAATACAAAACGCAAAGGCTCACCCGTATGAGAAAAGAGTAATTAAATATAAAACCAACATTTGAACCGAAAAAAAAGTATTGGAGAATTTTTCACGTTATATGCCTGCAGCAGCCGTTAAACACGCAATTCCAGGGTGGCCTGAAGGGGAAGGTAATAATGAATTTTACTTGTATAGTGATATTCATCACTTTAAATTGATTCTGACGGTATATGCTCTAAAAGGTGCCGTCCCATGCGGGGCCGATCGTCGGAATCTATTAGATAGATTTCGGCACTTCGATATCCCTAGGAATTTTACAATCCACGATGTTGGATGAGCCGGGATGAGCACCGTTTGAACTACCAGTGGCGCGTTTAGTGCCGAGAAGAAAACAAAAAAGAGTACGGCGGGCAGCCGGCAATGCAAACGGTGCTCATTCAATACCGTGGATCGAAAAATTCCTAGGGATATCACATGTCAGAATCTATCTAAGCATCACAGCCATACACATGCCTTGATGCCTCTATGTTCTTCGGTAGTATATGTGTGCTGAAAATGAGAGTGCTTAAGTAATGTTCGGTAATCAGTTTTATGTTTACTAAGAGTAGTTCAGTGTGTTTTGGTAAACGACTCGTTGACCGTGATCACGATCTTCACTCTTCCGTGATTCTGATTCGTTTCATATGAGTTGTCATCGTGCTGTCATATTGTGTGGACGCTAAGTTACGCTGCATATCGACCACGCGCTGTCCAGTTCAATGCGTGCTAAAACTTACTCATGAGAGATCCTATCATACCGGTAAAAAAATTGTTATTGTTTACAACAAAGTAAGGAGCTAAGAAGCTTAGTCACAATGGCGTACAATTTCCCAGGAATGCCAGCAACACCGATGCCTCCGATGGGTATGACTTAACCTCTAACATTCACAAAACTAATAATTGAAGAAATACCTCATGCACTTGACAGTTTTATAATATTGATTTGAAACACTGTATTTAATTTCATGTCCAAACAGATTTTTATGTAAAGTTGAAGAAAGCAATGTTAACATAACGGAACATTGAAAATAAATCTGTGGAATAACTTTGTAGAAGTTGATATAGCTTTGCTTTTTTTTTTTTTAACTAATTGTAAATTTTAAACGATTACCAAGTAACAATTTTTCCCAAAAATGTATTGTTAGCATGGCGAATTTCAGCGTTATGTTTTGAGCCTATTAAAGAGACAAGAACATTAAACCTGCAATCTGACAGTTTATTAACAATGTGCCTATCTTTCGAGTCTGTGTTACCCTTGACAATTCAGCAGTCAACATATCACTGTCCATTAACCAAGAGTATATTTTGTTTTATTATGACCTGCTCAATTTCAGATGAACCTAAAGTTAATTTAACTATACATCATTACAATAACATCCTGAAGTTAAACTTCATTTGAAATAACGGTTTTATTGAAGTAATGCCTTGAATAATTTCTTCGTTGTCTGCAAATCGATTCTTTACTGTAATAACTTGGTTTAGTTTTGATGTAATAATCATCAATTTCATCAAATAACTTGTGAGTCTTTGACAAATAGTTTGATGTGTTCATCAATGGTTGTAAAAGCCAAAATCAGGTGAAAATTTATTTATTTATTTATATCGTAATGAGTTAATTTCCTTTTACATAGTATAAGGATAAAACAATAAAATAAAGAAGCATTTTACATGGTGGTACATAGGAAGAAAAAATAATCCTTAACACTTAAAGAAATAGTATAATAGAGTCGCTAATTATATGAAAACAGTTTGCGTGATTGACGAGAGACGATATGCAAGGTTGAGTTATGTATGTCAAGCCACTCAGCATTTTCGTTACAAAGCGATGAAAGCCTAATAATAGGCTAGCGAGTCATGATTATAATTAGGGTAGAATCAAAAATTGCTACGCTGCAAAGGCCAAATCCGAACAAAGAAACAAAATTTACAAATCAGTTCAGTACAATTGATATTATTACTTAAGATTTTAAAAGCAAATACCACATTAAATCTGCACGTAGCAGAAGACAGTATAGGAATATCCAGGGTGGATGCAATAATGTAGTCATGATCACAAAAATGCATGGATTCCCAATTCCATTGCCCACAAACCACAAAAAAAATGATTGTGTTTTTCAAGATTATAGGCAGCAGTAAAATTCCAGGGCCTCCAGATAACAGAACAATAAGACAAATAGTGAAAAATGAACGAATAATAAAGTCAACGTAGAGTAGCAACATTCTTAAATTATGAAGAGAATCGCTTAAAAAAATAGATCTTACTGCGAGTTATTAAGTACGTAATAGCTTAAATCAGTAGTCAACAGGTGCTTACCAACAGTAAGACAAGCACTTTTTGATATTGCAAATTGTCGTAGGGATTTGTAATAGCCTTAAATATTTTGCCGTCGTCAGCGAGGTATAAGAACTTAACAGATTTTTGAACCTGTCTGATATCGTTAATACAAATTAGGAAAAACAAAGGACCAAGGTGTGTACCTTGACTACACCAGAAGTAAGCTTAATAGATAAGGAAAGACCATTAAAAACTTTCACATACTGAACCCTATCACTAAGAAATGATTTGATCCAGTGGAGTTAAGATCCCGCCATAGGCAGTAAGTTTCTTTACAAGCAGATCTATGTTGATAACGTCAAAAGCAGTGGTGACGTCAGTGTAAATATAGTCGACTGTGTATCCATTACGTGAAGTATCAACAATGTTTGTTGCTGTGGATTGCCCAGACAAAAACCCATGCTGCTCAGGCATAATAAACTTTCGGAAAAACGGTGTAAGTTACAAACTTAGGCCGATAGTTGTTTATATAACAGCAATGACCCCTCTTAAACAGCAGTGTGACATAGCACTGCTTCCAACAGCCTGAAAACACCCAAGTACTAAGGATAAGTTATATATTCACGCTAAAATAGAGATAAAGAAAGATGAGCACCGTTTCGCCAATAGCGGGTGAACCCCATCGGAGCCAACGCATGAAGTTCCATTTAAATCAGAAATAGCCTTTGCAATCTCGCATTAATTCACATTATATTCAAGAATATTCTAGATTATATATTATCTCTGACTTACTGCATACTCAATAGGATACCAGTTTATAATTTTTTTAGTTGTACCTGCAGTTTTTTTTTTTTTTTTTTTTGTATTTCAGTGTACATTTGGTAGTGCAGAAAGCTGCAACTCTCGTTTGTAATGACTGGTGATTCCAGAAGTTCACTGTCCTGCAGTAAAATGACACATATTTCGGAATTGCTATTCCATAGTACGATTCTCACTATAAACCCTGCCACATATGAAAGACATATGATGCGTTATGGAATCAACATATTCTATAAGCAAACCCTGTAAGAGTACAAGATCAATATTTTCTTCTTTGTACAGTTTGAACATTTTTTTTTTCTTGTTATACCATGCAAATATTTGTATTGAGAGGAATGAGGTTGGTTTCTACTGGAAAGAGTGACTGCAAAATTAGCCCCTTTTTGCGTAGTGTGTAGCAAGCACGGGGAAGGTCGTACAGAGGTCTCCGTGGGCTTAAATTAATCGTCATCGAAAATGTAGGTGAGCATATTTCGAATTGTTTCGATTTTGCGCGACTTACCCCTATTTTGGGGGTGAAGTATGTCAGAACTTTGCATTTTTGAGCTACCGCGAAGCAAACTCAAATCACTATTATTACCCTAAGGATTATACACCTGACTTCAAAAAATGGATCATTTGACTTTCTGTATTCATATGGAGATGATTTGAACTATTTTTATTTCAGAACTACCCTTCCCAGGGGGTGAAAACCACCCCCAGTACAAGAAAAATCAAAAATGGCCGACATAATCTGGGGAAAAATTGGCGGAATTCCACATGGCAGGAGTAATATCAAGAATATTCTTTCAAATATCTGCAAAGGGAAAAACACCCCTATCGTGGGGTGAAACATACTTCACCCCCAAAATAGGGGTAAGTCGCGCAAAATCGAAAAAATTCGAAACATGCTCACCTACATTTTCGATGACGATTAATTTAAGCCCACGGAGACCTCTGTACGACCTTCCCCGTTCTTGCTACACACTACGCAAAAAGGGGCGAAAAAAGAGGGGTTTTTGCGGTTACTCTTTCAATTTAATGTAATATGAGAGTGTGCACCGATGCTACACAGACAAATCCTACACAATATTTATACAAAATCATCCTACTTATAGCAAATCTATAACAAAATATTTTGAACGGATAAACTTCATACACGTATACGTGTAATTTCGAAAAAAAAATTGTAGCATGAGATTTATGTGCCTGCCTATCAAGTTTCACGTTCGTATCTGATCTACAACTGTTTGGCTGTTATCATGGTTCCTATGGGCAAACAGCGTTTTACAATACAATTAATTACTTTATTATTCGTCGTTCTATTGTGTTCCAAATCAAAAGGCTTTGCGATTCGAGTGATGGCAACCTTCATTTTACATTTTACGTTCACGCCTGACATAATTCGCCAGATATCTGAGTATATTTCCTTGCAATATGCAATTGGTGCACAAATATATCAGTATAATTAGTGAAAAGTTTCGAATGTGGGTGGATCACACTGTCCGCTGAAAATTCTTAGATCGATGTCACGGAATATGGCTTCAACGTAAGAAAAAGTTGAAATATGATAGTAAACAGTATAAATTTACATCTTCTACGAGATACATCTGATTAGTTTCTATTGCGCGTATTGAAAACTTTGAAAAACGGTATTGTACGATTTCGTTGCTCGGCTGCTTTTTGTCAAAACCATCCCCCGTACTATGAAAACATAACATGTTCTTCCGAAAAACTCGAAAATTTTCGTCGAATATCTACCAACTATAAATAAAAAATTACAAAAGTCTCAACCATTTGGACGCAGCTCATAGATAAGAAAATAACTATTGAGCGCAAAGCATCAAAATTCTTGTTATTTTAATGGAAAAATTCAAATCCTGTGAAGCAGACCATAAGATTCAGATATGAGTCTGAGATTCTGGAGCAGGCTGAAGTTAGCAACGTTACTGTAACGAAATATGAAGGAAAAAATCGATATTGAGCAATTTAAGAATGACTTTCAAGGAGTTGACTTTTCAAAATATCAGTATTTGTTGTTTATTAGGATTTACTGAATATCAGACAATCCTAAAGGTGCGTTATATTATTATAAACATGCATTATTACAGTAACGTTACTAACTTCAACCCTATGATTTTGGCCACATTTTCTAAAATTTGTGTTGAGATATTTTAGCCCATTAAAGTTATAAAATTTGAGAGTCAACATATTCAAGACCATTCCAATGTCCATACATCGTTTTTCACTTTTTAAAACAACTTATTTACAGCGAATTACTATTTTTAAATTCTGTATAAGCAGCAGTACACAATATATGCATCTTGTCTGGATAATAGGAATGGGGCCAATGGGACCTCTGGGCCCGATACCTGGACCACAGGGATTCATGGAGTTAACAGCACGATCAGCAATGGGGCCTGGATTTCCACCCCTTCCACCTGCCATTGCAATACCAGGGATGAATGATTCCCCCTTGGAGTTTAGTACGAATAAAAACCAACCTCCTATTGCCAGGGAAAGCACCGAAGACAATAATGACAGAAGAAGTGATAAAGGTGACGTCAGGAGAGATAGGGACAGAGACAGAGAGCGCGGAGAACGAGAACGAGACAATCGCGAGGGTGGAAGAAGGTATGTATATACATAAAGGTATAATTCGTATTCATATTAGAAGTAGTCCGGTGATAGCGCATTTTATTTCAATACGTAGCACGAGGTTATGAAAGAAGAGATGAGTGATGGGGGAAACAAATTTCTTTCGTGATGTACTTGTTACGATTAGTCCCTTATCTTACTTATATTTCAGTTAGAATAAATAAAATTTTCCGAGCAAACATATTACAGCACATTTCTCCGATACTTCAAATGCTTTTCGGAAATTTTTAAGGTGCTTCGAGTGTACCAAACAAACATGCCTATAATACTAGAATTCCTGCCAGTCCGAAATTCAATTTCGTATCTCTCAAAATAACGGGTTCTTTACAGACTATTTTGGGGCTGCATAAACAACTTTTTAGCTTTACCTCTTGTATGGAAGAAAAATAGTTGGAAATTGAGAGTACTAAGAAATATTTGAATTAAAATCTTCACCAACCAATTCTACACAGTGCAGCCCTACATCATGCAGTACTATATGTGGCCTTTTTATCAAGTAATTTGGAAATACGCGGATTCACTCCCTTTAATCATTCTGATGATAAATAATCGGGAAACGGCACCAAAGTCATAGATGAATTCAAATCTGTTACGGACGAGGTCCCAGTATGTTTTGAATTTTCAACTCCTCATTTTAATTAGTATTCGATTATATTGCTCTTTTCACATATTGTTTTCTTGGCCTATCGATGGTACTGCGTGGTGCGCCATCGTTGATTCAATGGTTCGGCGGAGTAAGTAATTTATTGCTGAAAAGGCCACGCGTAGGAATGCAAATTGTAGGATGAACTGTGTAGGACTGAACCCTGTAGGACTGAGCAGTGTAGGAACAAACGAACGGTGTAGCTTTATTGACGTATAAGATGACTCTGTGTAGGTCGAATTGTGTGTAGAAAAATTGAGAAAGCTCTGTGTAGGATTTTTAACGTGTAGGAATGAAGTCTACTCCAATACGGACATTGTTTTGACGCCCGATACGAATAAGAGCGCGTTTTAGATTCCGGATGGAAAAGAGCACGTTTCGAATTCCGGGTGAAAAAGAACACATTTCAAATTCTGGGTGAAGAAGAGCACGTTTCAGATTCCGGGTGAAAAAGAACACATTTCAGATTCCGGGTGAAAAAGAGCACGTGTCGGATTCCGGATGAAAAAGAGCACATTTCAGGTCGATTCGAATAGTAGCACGTTTCGGGTTGACTCGAATACTAGCACAATTCAGATCGACTTGAATGTTAGCACAACTTAGGTTGACTCGAATATTAGGAAGTTTCAGATGGGTTAATTATAACGTTGTCCAAATATTTTTTGTTAGGTTGAGAAATGAGCGTAGTGACAATAGACGTGAACGCGAAAGAGATAGACGCGATGATCGGATTGAGAGAGACAGAAGAGATGACAGGCGAAATGAAGAACGGAACAGTTCAAACTCTAACAATAATAACTGCAATACAAGTGGCAGTGAAATGCCATCATCTAATACCAGTACCAGTAGTACGTCGCATACGCCAAATATGGGATCTCAGATGGAGCCACCAACAGGAGTATGGGGTATGGGCGTAGGCTATTCAATGATGGGAATGGGGCCTATGGGTCCAATGGGTCCCATGATGGGTGAGATGGCTATAGGACATCATATGGGCCACGGTTATGGGCCAATGGGAATGGGAATGATGCCACACGACGGAGGGATGCTAGGTGCTCAGATGATAGGCCCTGATCAAATAATGCCAGAAGCTACAGCTCAGATTATGACTGGAGCGCTACCACCTCCGCCTGCAAATTCTCAGGGAACGAAAGAGATAATTCATTGCAAAAGTTGTACTCTTTTTCCACCTAACCCAAATGCACCACCACCAACAACCAGAGAGAGACCTCCAGGATGCAGAACTATTTTCGTTGGAGGTATAATCATATTTTTTAAATGTAATCAAGAAGTAACATAGATAAATTTTTATGTAATTCCATGACCATGGACCAGGATGAAATATATAATTTTTTTTTTTTTATTCCTTGAATAGAATTAAATCTTGATTCTTTTAGACGAACTTTTCAGAAATTAATGAACGCTTATCTGTGTAGCTGCAGTTCAAGAATACCAGATTCAGCTAGAGAACAGTCAATTTGCTTATACGTGGTTTATCGTTGAGTATCCATTAAACTTTACATGTTCTTGTTTGTTACATAAAATGCAACACTGGCACTATGGTATAAAGATTCATATGATTATAACAAGTCACATGAAAGTTCATCCATTGTGTTCAGTTTTTCTAAAGCCTTCTTACCATCCAATGTACGAAAACTATTTTAGAAGGTTTTGTTGGATATGAGCATTTTCTAGACCATTCGAGGATTGCACATTTTGAACATCTTGTTATATCAGGTGCCACTTAAAAATATGGTGGCTCACACATTAGATATTCACTTTAAATAAAATAACTGTATTTTGAAAATTGATAATGTTAGCCATTGCAATAAAAGCCATTCAAAACGATTAACAATATCACTTCTAAAAATATACTGCGATTTTAAATCACAGTGCAAAACTGTAATTTGATCCTATTTTGGGGCTAGTTTTGTGCCCAAACCCCAATTGTGGTGCTCCAACTCTATCCGTCGCATTTGTGGTCAATCTAGGTTTACGAAAAGCTGAACCGACCACATAAATTTTACAGTGAAGGAATTCAGGTATCGCAATCAAACAAAAATCAAAATTTGGCGCTAACTTGACCCTAACTTGGTACTGTTTTTGTACTCCAACCTCTTCCGAGATATACGTGGTCAACCTAGACTTATGGAAAAAAAATAAAAATCAGTCACATGATATTTTAAGTGCACTAAAACTACCAACGCAACATTAAACTATTTGAATTTGATTGTTCGCAAACTAGATGTACTGCACTCATCAGCGAAAGCATCCCCGTCGGGTTTTCGCACCGATGGAGTGCTAATAAATAATTGATATGGAAGTATCCTGAAAGCACAGATGTGGCTGAATTCGTACCAATTTGTTCCGTATTTATACCTCGCAAAATTGGGAGACTTTCATCGCAAGAAAACTAGCACTCGTAACATCAATTTCCAAAATTTGTGATAGGACGATTCGAATATTTTCATTGTCGTCTTTTTTCTAGCGCTCTAATCTTTTGTTGACTAATATATATTACACTAAACATCATTTGCTCATATTCGTATTCGTATCTAAGGGTTGGATTTTTTCATTAACAGTTGGTTGGATTACGTTACTCGGATCTATTGTATCAAAGTTGTATCGACAAAGAATGTTTTCTTCATTCCAACGTTTTTAGTGGTACAAAGTGAGATTATTTTGTCGTTGAGGCTTGAAGGTGCTTTTTTCACCAGCGTTATGGTGGGTTCAAATTCGCACTTATGTATTCTTAAAGCACAAAAAAACCACCAAATTTCTGTCGCATCCCTGTTCCGATGTTTCAAAGCAATTTGAGACAAATTTTGTGGTCGGTTCAGCTTTCCATAAGCCGAGATTGACCACGGGTATTTCGGAAGGGGTTGAAGCACCAACATTGGGGTTGGAGAACGAAAATAGCACCAAATTATAATTTTCGTCTCATTTTGAACAAATGATGTGGTCAGCCTAGGTTTAGAGACATAATTCTTGAGTATTACAGTGGATAAAACAATGACATGTCGAGTGTATTATGGGCCGGCCATTTTCAGAATCTGATTATAAGTATTGTTTGCAAAGACTGTTCACGTATTCAGCATATTGAGAATTGTGTATTGATGGTTCTGTACATTTCTACTATAAATAGTCAACTGTTATGATGTTGGTTCCGTGGAATTCAATCGATTTATTAAATTTTATTTCTTATAGTAATTTATTTTAGTAATGTTTATTGACAGGTCTACCAGAGAATATAACGGAGGCTGTTATCCAAGAGATATTTGAGCGATGTGGCGAGATCACGACGTTACGGCTTTCAAAGAAGAACTTTTGTCACATTCGTTTCGTTTTAGAAGCTAGCGTTGATGCAGCTATTTACCTTTCTGGATACAGAGTTAGGCTTGGTTCAAGTGGAGATGCTGCAAACACTGGACGGCTCCATGTAGATTTTGCCCAGGTAAAACTTCATATATATTTTATAATGTGATTTGACCAACTACAATATCATTTCTAATTATTTTTTGTAACACCTGCACAGGAAGTTCGACTTCGCTCGCTGTGGCAGACGCGTGAAGTAACCGATTCCCCACAGTACAGAAATTATTCGAAAATATCCCACAACTGTTAGGAAATGGTATTTTCTTAACAGTTTTCTGAGCTAAACCGGTGCAACTAGCGCCATCTAATGTAATGACTCGTGATTACGATCACGTCCGCTGTGTTGCAGTAACGCGTCTACTCTCGGGTTAGACTACCACGTTTACCATTTTCTGAAGTCAAACTTTCCATTACAGATGTTACAAAAATGTGTCGCGAGTCTGGGTTGGCAATTCCTGACTCATATAAGTTGTGCCACAAACTTTACGCTTGTCAGGAATCGCCAATTTCCCCCACTTGCATCACAATATACTTTTCTGAAATTATTTCCTCAAAATTTCATTATTTCTCCTTACTGGGGTTGGGTATTGCATACTCCGACTATGCGTCAATGTTGGAAGTTAGTCTATCACGTCAACTACTGCTATCTAAACTACTCAATGACCAAATTGTCATGGCACAATAGAACCTTGATACTTTGCCACCTGCAGGGAAGTGGCAGAAGGAGATTCTCAGAAATGAGAACATAATGAATACTTCTATCAGACTTGCTTAGCGGTTCGAAGGCAGTTTACCTAAATTTGAACTGTAAAGACAACAAGCGAATATTAGTATTCAAATCTGATTCAGCAGAACAATAAACCAGCCCTCTATACACCTTGGGTATGGGTTTGACTGTACACAGAGAAAAATAAACCGTTCAATCAAATAAAGTTGGCTCCACTTTACCACAGTGTTTTTCAAGTCTTACTCAGGAGATCGCGGTCGTAAGTCAGATACAAGTAAACAGCAAAAATTGTAGGTCCTACACTATAATAAAAATACAATATTTTCAGTGAGAATGCTGTGCTTGTTTATTTTTAATAAGTTGTCGAATCTTGATTATATTTTTGAGACATAAATAATCAAAACATTTTCTAATAAGAGCCGATATTTCCTTTTAGTTTTCATGTTCACCATTGAAAATTAAATACGTTTCCAACAATAATATCGATTTGGTTGATTTGCCTTGTACATAACAATGCTAACGAAATACAGTCGACATTGAGTGCAAACTTTGCAAGAATCGCTTGTCCACACATTTTTCACGATTAAATTAGATAGGTCTCTTTTATCTAATTGCAGAAATACTTTCAAGCACAACAGTTTACTCATAATAATGTATGATATTTCGTACTTGCGGACAGGCACGGGATGACCAGTATGAATGGGAATGCAGACAAAGGCAGTTGCAGCGAGAGCAGCGGCACAGAGAAAGAGTAGAAAAAGAAAGACAACGACCACCCTCAAGTCCACCACCTGTGGTTCACTATACGGATCATGAGGCATCTAACATATGTGAAAAAATCAAACAAGATGACTCTTTCATGAAAGCAGTACAAGTAAGTTATTATTATTACGTATGTAATCAATAAATTAATTGACCTGTCAGTAACGGAAAAAAAGTAACATATTTATTAGTTATTTATATGTAATAGAGATAAAAAATTGTCTCGTTGTGTGATGTTCTCAACGTGAAAATGAGTGAGCAAGTGTAAGTAATGTAACAAATGGTTATTATTTGCGTTAAAGAAACCTGATGATGGTAGGCGGCACCTGGCGAAACGTCGTACGAAAAATAAAATTGAATGCTAAATGTGCATACTCTTTAAAGCTCAACACAGCGAATAAAAAAAGTTGAGGTCCTTTTCTTCTATCACAAGAATAAAGATGCACGAACTGCAAATTGCAGGCCCGCGTTCCTGTACGGTCTACGCTAGCACAAACGAATTTTATTGGGCTTCGTCAAACAAACGTTCGAAAAATTAGCAAAAATTACACTCATTCGTCAGAGCTTGACGCGAATTTTATAAAAGATGGCAAAAAAGTTTTATTTTGCGTTTTCGACAAATAAACCTCAGAATTTGAGATGTATGGCAACTCTATTTTCTTTCATTGATTGAAAAAGTGCAACCTACCGTATCTCGAAATTCGCGGATTGTCTTCTCTTGAGTACAAAAATACTGGTCCTTTACTTTTTTTATTAGCTGCCTTGAGCTTTAAGGAGTATGGGCACCTTTTCAGAATGTTCAAGCATCTATAACAAGGTCAAGAATTATAATATGCGATTAATGTTGCAATAAATCATAGCAAATTTCACTTTTCGCGATTTTTTTTCTTGTACTGTTCCTGCGAAGAACTACAAAAACTGATACGTCTGACGTTTATACCAACGTCACTAGAAACTTTCGAAATGAGTTGCAAGAAATCGTTAATGTGAATAACTTTGAAAATATTGAAAATTTCAGTCGATTTCAATTGAGAAAACAAGTTCTCCGAGTAATAAGTTGAAAATAGCGAAAGAGTGTTCAACTCCCTATCAACACGACCTACCCACCTCACATGGAATAACTCTTTTACCACTATACATCAGATTATACTAACAATAATTTATAGTCACTAATAAATTGATATCCTGGTAGGTGGTGGTGACTTGGCTGGAACGTGGTGACTGTGTCAAGCGGAACTCAAATACATTCTATTCAATGATACAATCAACGAATTCGCATGTACGTCGACTGCTAACCGAAAAGGCATCTTATGAGGAAGAGCTCCACAAAGCTAAGGAATTGATGAAGGGCAGGATGCAGGGTCTTCTGATTCAATGTAAGTTTGCTATTGATTCATTCGTAATAGCATATGTGCGATGCGATTCTGACATTTCTATTTACCTGGTAAGTGTCTGTGGTCATGAAAATAGTATCTTAGATGTTCCTGAGACCATTCGTGAGTTTCTGTTCCGCAATATAATGTGATGTATTCACAACAATCGCAGAATCAAATCAAGGCTAATAGATAATTACCATATACATATGGTGATTTCGAAATACATTCTTGATTACACCTTGCAAGCTTTTTTAAATCTTCAGGTCAGTGAAAAGTGCCATGTACGTGATTTTGAAACGGTAAAAATCAGCTGACTGCTACCGTTTATTTTGGAAGTCATTTTAGAGCACCGATTCAAAGAATATCGTGACACAGAATCTTGTTTAGTCTTACTCTTACGTTACTTCCCTACTGGTTTATTGCAATTTTTGTGTAAGAATGGATTCGAATTCAGGTCAGTCTCTTATGAATAGAACAGTAATTCAGTTTGACAATGACTCGAAAAAATATACACGACGGATCCAGAACTTTTTTCAATTTATGCCATTATCGAAAATCTACTTCCACCAAATAAGTAAAGCAAGTCAGTGAAGATCTATTATTCGAAAAAATCGCTTGAAAAAATGCTTTTCAAATTCTATAAAGTGCTTTAACGCTTTTTCTAATTTATAATCAAAATACTTTGAATACACATTGTACCACAGTATAGAATACACGGAAAGTGTATTTCACATAAATAATACTGTGCAATAGCGTACAATGGGCAATTTTTTATTAAACTATTCAGCGAAAAGTTCTCTCAACAGAAAACAACTGACGTGGCTTTAAAATGAGTTTTATGGAATTACATGTTATGTAATATTAAGACTCTGCTCCCAAATCATTATTTTGATTAGCTTAGATGTAACTCACTTTATCAGTTGAAGAGCCGAGATCACAAGGTGGGTGAAGAAAATTTTTGATTTTAGACTTCCTCTGCTCGACAAAGATCAAATGTGGACTTACCGATAAATTCAGTTTTTTAGATAATTATAGACACTATTTGAAAATTGCATGCTTGGCAATGCTAGGATTTAAATGGTGTTGGGAATAACACATATACTGTAAATACAGTTTCAGACGATAATCTATGCAGTCATAAATGATTATTTAGATTGATATAATGCTGCAAGAATTTGTATAACCGAGCAGTAAACTTCGCATCTTTTTCATCCAAAATGTGAAGTTGAATTTCACAGTAAAATAAACTGAAGTGAACATTGAGGAACAGGAATGCTAGTAAAAAATGTCGTAGATTTCAGTCTGAAACTATCATCAGATCTATATCTCTCGTCAAGGAATACTGGATGCTAAAAAGGACTTCAAAAGTGTGTGAACCCACACATCACTATTAATGAAACTGCCATCATTTTATCATATCACACAAGCAATGCCACTGGTGATATCTGACCATTCCATGGGAACTTAGCGGACTTCGTACAGGCAATATCGTAACCTGTTTTTGTGCTTTAAAGTAAGAAGTATTAGAAGTAAAAAACCTAATTTCAGTTAGTACAAATCATGCATACATTATAAAAGTGTTCGAAGAATCATTACAAATACCTTCCTTCAACTTTCGAATTATGAGCAACATTAATTATTGTTTGCACAGATTGCATAGATATCAACTATTCACACATGTATGTCCATGAATTGTACTGATTGATGGAAAAATTATGGTGACAATGTGCAAATCGTTAAAGTGAAAGACCACAGGATCTTGGCATTTTTTCTGTTTCTACGGTAAACTTGGATCTGGATGTAACTTTATTAGCAAAGTACCACTAAGTTGATACAGTGCAGTATAAAATGTCAGTTTTCGAGTAAAGTAAGGTGTACAATAGAGGATTTGTTGTGTTCTTGTATGCGACACGCAACACCCGCATCATCAACAGTCAGTCAGATTGAACGTGTGTTCACGGCGGCGAGTCACAAGAAGGTTTGGGACCACTTCACCAAGGCTCAAAGGAAGAATATTGAGATGTGGAAGAAACAGTCTTCGGTATGTAAATACACTTACACTCACATACCTAGTGTCCCAAATACTCGATCTCGGTAATAATAAATTATAGTAGGTTTGACCTAGGCTTTTTCTTTTTCTGGTAAATTTCAAACTGGCAACATCGCTGGAAAGTTTTATTAAATTGCATTGTGGTGAAACAGTAAAGTCTTTTCATTAAATGTGTATCCGGGATTTTGCAACCATTTTTTATTTACAATTTGAAGTTTTTTGAAACATTTCACTAGCGCATTAGATAGTGCATCATTTTTCTTTGCAGGATACCGCCTAACAGTAAAATTAATGAAGTTGTACAACCGGTTTAAAAATATTTTCATCTTTCAACGTATATTTGTTATTCGTTATTATACTACCTTGGTCAAACTTACTTATATTAAATGGACACTAGCTTTGCAAGCTGACAAACTACCCACCAATCGAACTGCAGAATTTTACGTCTTGGAACACCTATAGGAGAAGGCAAGGCAAATGAACTCTGTAAAAATATTTTACAAAACAAGTTATACACACTGAGGAAAAAGAATTGGTGGTTCGATTAAATATTTCGTTGCTGCGAATCATTTTCCATTAGTGCAATCAAAGACTTGATGAGATCAATTAGAATTTAATCTCAATAACAAAATATTTTTTTCATCTTCCGAGAAAAAATGATTGTTTGGCTCAAACAATCTTTCCTCTCAGTGCAAAATATCATAACTTTCATTGGAGGCGGGGGTTTCGATTTGTCCCACCTTTCCCTACATCGTTCAAGGCCTTAAAACCATTTGCGTAATGAAAAATCATTGAAAAGTGAGAAAGTACAGGTAAGTGAAATGGGAAAAATACACAGCCTTGTGTTACCCCCAGCCAGACAGTCAGACACGTTTTCCACATGACATTTTTGTCTTTGGCAATTCAATGACAAACAAGAAGGTAAAATATTTAGCTTAGAGTTGGTCAATCACAGGATATCAGGTGTAGAAGGTAATAGTGTAATAAAGCGCTCAGGTCTCGAAACCGTCAGGGAACACATGGATCGCAGACAGATCACGAGCCAAGCATCTTCACGGATTTCCAGAAGGATGAATTCAGCGCTACTCGAAAATTTCATTGCGTGGTATATTTATTTCTGTACTTCAGAAGCAAAGTTAAATAATTGCCATTGGGTTGTATTCATCATTGAGGTAAGCATGAGGGGAGTAATCGCTAAAACTTTCTACGATCACCTGCAAGCCAAAAGGACTATACATGATTCTAAAACTTTTCTGGAGGCATTGAACTATAGACCGATTCGAGGGCCAGTTGCACTGTGTTATGAAATAATCAAAATTTGGAAACAGACACTGCTTATGCTATGCCATAAAAAATATCATGTTACCTCTGAAGTGCAGAAAAGAATTATATCTTTCCTGATCGTCACCGGATGCAAAGTACTCGTATATACTTGGCATTTTCAATTATCGAACCTTGGAATTGCACATTAAGAATATCTTTGGTGGCCTTCTTCTCTCAGATGGATATTGTTTTGATTTACGAAAAATTTTTTGTAACAATTCCTGTATCTTGGAGTTAAAAATCTTGAGGTGGTGTTTTTGACAAAACGATTATTACGTAATCTAGAAATATTTTAAGGTCGAATTACGTATCATTATGCTTTTTAAACGGTTTTTTTTTTAGATCTAGGCTACCGATGATTTTACTGACTTACGACTAGTTTCAATGTCTGTGTGCATAAAAAAATTCACTGCAGGGTCAGAAAACGAATTGTATTATTTTTTTAAATACGTAAAGACAAAGATTTCCGTTTCTTCATTGTACTGGTACTGAAAAGTACTTATTAAATTATTCGAAGGTGTTTCCTACCACGTAAGACTACATGGAAAAAAGTCAAGAACAAGATCGAAGAGGGTAAGCCTTGGAATTCGCAGGAAACAGCATGGAATGCCCCATATGCGGCATTCACCATCTATCACACATACCTAGCTTACGTTCCTAACTTCATTTAAAAATTTAATCACTTTCAACATTTATTTCTTATTTACCATACATTAGTCAAATGTACATACATAGCAGAACACACAAACTATCAATATCGTTACAGCTGACACGAGGCTGAAGCTAACAGCCAAATGTTCTCATGTTTGTTCGAATAAGGTAACGAAGTTCGAGAATGAAAATTTTTTGAAATACCCTGAACCCTCAATACTCTTCAATAGAATTATGAGGATAAAACTGATCTGCATTTTGCTAATCGCAAAAAGTTCAAACACGTTTGTCTGCTAGCTTCACCTTCATATGGCTGACTATGGGCGTTACATGAAACAAAAAATCACGTATTCTTGATATTAAAATTGTTTCAAATTATCTTGACGAAGGCAAAATAAGTAGGTACATTAGCAATTGCGGAGCTGTGGAGTAATTTCAAACAATTGTTGGGCAAGTGTACATCTATATTAAATCAACTAAAACGCACATGGCTGAGATTATACATACACTTGTAGTCATGACAGATTTTTTATCGATACGTTAAGGTAACTCTATCGTTAACTCTAGACAAACGAGACGAGTCATAAAAAATATTGTGAGCGATAGCTAATAGTGCGCTATAAAATTGATTTATGTATGGAACGAAAAAACAGGTTCTTATGACTTCGACTATCGAAAATAATTCGCAAACATATGGTTTTTGATATGGCTGTGTTACCCCCAAATTGATAACTATCCGTTAAACATTTAAGGGGGCATGTGAGTATAGTCAAACTGATATGATGTAAAAATTCATGAATTGTTTTCTCTTGTACAGATTTATTTTTTTTTTTTTTCATAAACTGCTTTCACCATTGTTTAGTGCAATACTTATTATACAATTTATATTTTTTATAAGTCAAATTTTTAAGAACTCAAAGTATGGCGTCTACCGTTATCGTTTACAGCGGACAAGATATCGCGGAGCTCGGTTACCTAAAACATATCATTCAATTTTTATCTGACAAAATAGAAGCCAAAACTGTCGTTGACGAGCTCACTTTTTGAAAAGAATCATTATTCGTGATACTAGTGCGATTAGATTAAAAATAAAAAAAAACTAGCACATTTTTTGACCTTCCATGTAGCGTTACATTAACGGAATTTCAAAATTCAAGAAAGTAAGATCGTCAAGGACTGGTCGAAGCATTGAAGAAGATCCTTTGAAAATTTCATTTTAATCGGACTGACTGTGTAAAAGATATAGTACACACAGACTTTAAAAACAGTCTTTCGAGAAAAACACGTTCAAAGTTTAAGCCGATATGAAGCTTGTATAAAAGGATTATCTTTCATATAGTCAGATTTTTCATGTACCTTCAGTCATCTATACCGGGGCCATGTAAAATTCCTTCAGCAGCTATATCAGCATCTTCCTCTGCAATTCGGACCTCTTGATTTTTCGTTTCATACGAATTCAAGGGCCTCTTCCTTTTTCTTCCCATTACTTTCCGATAGTTGGAAAATGCAATAATATGAAAATCGATCTATACTGACATGCTCCCTTAACGGATGTCACTGTGGTATTTGCCTAGACTACCCACATGTCATAAGAGCATCTGGTTCCAACTTGTTGTGAACTCTGTTTGCAATGTTTTTCGTGAAATAATAATTAATGTTACGTCTTTATGCGATTTATTCGTATGAATAATTTTTCATTGCGTTCGTCTAATCGTGGAATATATGAATTTGTCGATCGCAAATCGAAAGACATACACGTGTCGCATTGGAGCCTATGATACAATAAACATTTTCAAAGTTTAAATACTCTGATATTTTGCATACGTGATGAATATGTGTTATAAGTAATGTACGACACAGAAAATAGTTTTATTTAATCATACCCCTCGTGATAGAGTTACCTTGACGCACTTGATCATCGCATATCGGCTGACCCATGCGTTTAAATAGGAAATGAGGCTGGCCCAAAAACAGATAACGCCCGAACATACGCCACCATAGATTCAACCAAATTTAAATTTCGCAGTGCAGTGGAATCTGGCTTATCCGCCCTTCGACTAACTGAGATTCTGCATTATCCGAGACGCCAATTTCATCCTCGGTCTCCGCATTAACCGAAGTGTATGATCGGATGATACGGAGAACTTTGGATAAAATGTAATAATCCGTTATACCCATGTATGAAATAATGTCGTGTCGCTATCATGCATAAACTTGTAAAAGTCTGTGGCAATTATTTACATTGTAAGCTATAAAACGCGACGGTTCCGTTTCCGGAGTCAAGGGGAAAATATCGTGATGGCTTGAGCTATGTACGGTATGTTTTCCATATTATCCGAGATTTCGCTAATCCATGGTACGCTCTCTCCATATTACCTCGAATAAACGTTGTTCTATTGTATATCGGAAACGCTAATATCGGGGTATGCCAAAAGTACCGGAATCCCTGGAAAATTTTTGAGCGGATGTGTATACCAAAATTAAATTTGGAGGAGATGCATAAGATCAAAGAAATATATCTTGTGAAAGGGTGGCAGTTGGCCCACCACCTCAACCTAGTGAGCCACTGCACTTTGATGAATCGGTACTTGAATCTTAAATACCCTGCTCATTGACGAGTGACGGTGGGGAAGGAGGGACGATTCCACTTTTCAATCTAGCCGCTATTTTGCGTATGCTTGGTAAGTTGAGCTTAAATGGCAGTGAGAGAGTATTTCTTGTACGTCCGCCATCTTGAATTAGGTGCGTCAAGCTGAAATTTGGCAAGCATATTCTGTTAGAATGTTAGAACAAATCTCTCAACTGAGTCAGCACACGACTTTCCTTGGCATTTAAGATTCTTATGCTACTATGTGACGAAAATCATAGTGCATCGTCGAGATCTGCGAACAGCGAAGGCGGTTAAAGCTCGCAACAATGATTTTTTAAAAAATCCAAAAAAAAAGCTTATTGCAAACAGGATAGCAAAAGTGGTAAAGCAATCCAAAGCTATAAGATATAAGGTAGGCGAGCAATGAAAATTGAAAAAAATTTACTGTACTTTTCAAGCAGAAAACAATTTTCTTTTTTTTTTTAATGTGCTTCCAAAATACGAGAAATTGATTTTTTGAGTCGTCTTTTTTTTTTTTACCGAATGTAAAATGATATTCTTCAAAGTTTTATGGATGGATGTTACAATAGTCGACTTTGTTCGAGAAAAAAAATCCAACAAGGGTTGAATTTTTTAAAATTATTTTCATTTCATCACCATCGAATTCCTCGTAAAAAACTGCTCAAGAAATAAATTGACCGTCCCCCTAATACTAAGGCGTCATTATCTGAAAAGTTGGGTGAACCCTTAAGGGGGGGCCATCGGCTGAAATCAGCTCTATGAAATAATGATGTAACAAGGTTGCTGATTTTTCAAAAAATACTATTTCCTTCGAGGAATAACTTCGCGCAGTACGTGAATCTGGTTTCTCATATTTTCGATCATGAAGAAAGAAATATTCAGCATTGTTTTATTAACGCCCGTGATGGTGTAAAGTTAAACAAAAGAATGTGTGTTCAATAGGTGCATAAAGACCTTCGTTCGTCGTGAACACTACTGATGAATTATATCAAAAACGCCGTTTTTCGAGTATTTTGTTTGTTAAAAACCCATTAACTCACATAATTTTAAATATTAAGGGTTACTGATTCTTTCATGTATTTGGGAGAATATTTCGAACAATCTCAGATTTGAATTTCTTGATATCTCGTTTATTTCAAAAATCGCAATTTCTAAAGCGATGAGGAAATATTCTAACGATGTTAAGCTTTGGCAAAGTTGATCTTCGAAAGAAATAGCATTCTAAAAAACATCAGCAACCTTTACGATAATTACAGGCTTCGCTTTACACTGAGTTCCAAAAATTATTTGTCAACGAATCATAAAATCGTCCAATGATATGCTTGTGAAATAATGAATATCAATTTTAACGACAAGTCGTACATTGTTATAGTCACTCGGCCCGGGAATACGGTGCTGTTGGCTGGCTCTGTGTAAGTCAAACGGAAAAAATTAATGGCTCTGTACATAGAACAAACAAAAATACTGTACAAATATGGTACCTCGCCACAGTTATACGATGTGCATGCCGATGATTGTGAATGTAAATTTTAAGTTTTTAAACCGCCTATGGACACATATAAATTGTATAAAATTTAATGACAGGAAATCAAAGCAGTGCAACTAGAAGAGGCATTGATGGAAGGTGAAGGTGAGATGGACGTCTCAGATTCCGAGGATGAACCTCAACGAAAAAAGTCACGCAGTCAATCCGATGCTAATGACGACGTTGAAGGGTTGCAGAATTTGAAGGAAGAGAATGACAGCCTGCGATGTCAATTGGAAGCATACAAAAATGAGGTACGTGATGCGTTAACAGCTTAACAGTCGTATACGACTATACCACGGCTTGTATGAGGAAAAAAATGGTGTTCAAGCCGCTACAATCCTTAGCAAAAAATAGGGCTAGTGTAGTTTGGTGTTGAAGTTAGTACAGTGAGTAATTGTGGAAAAAGTGGTCCTGGAAGTCTTTGAGGATCTGGAAATGACCTTGAATGTTGCTTGTCCTTAAAAAGTCCTGGAAATATCCTATTTTTAAGGTTTGCTGCGAATGATATACTTATTTCTGCTTACTGAGTTCTTAAAAAGTGAATTTCCACCTCGAATCGCGTTTTTCGTTTTTCCCTATTAACAGGTTGTAGTAGAAATAACGTATGTCTTGTAAATCGTGCCGATTATGTACAGTGCCCTCTGCATTTGTGTATTTTTATTTTTTCTGCATGTCCTTGAATATCCTAGAAATATCTTGGAAATGTCCTTGAATTTGTATCGGATTTTTTATTGGACACCATGAAAATGCATAGTTACTATATTGCATTTACACCAGCTATATCACCATATATATCTATCTAATTTAACGTGTCACTCTTGAAATTGCAATAAAAAACTGGATGAAATTATTATTTTTTTTATTTTTCAATTCGATGTTATGCGGGTAATGGGAGCAATATGATTTTATTACCAAATATTTCTTTTTCTTTGTTATTACATTAACAATTACTTAGACAAATAAGATTAGAGCGTTTTGAGAATGATAGACTTTTGTCAGACTTGTTAAAATTAATCGCTCCCATTTTCCGAAGTGTAGGGTCATGGGAGTGAATGATATTTCTTACTTTTTTAAAAAAATTTTTTAACCTACGATTATTTAGCTTGATGTTTTTCAGTGATTTTCTGGTAGCCAGATAAGTAAAGCTTAAATTCGTAATTAATGAAAAAATATATGATATAAATTATGAATTTTATTAAAATGCGACCGAGGTGGAAAGCTTTGAGCTCGGCAAATGTGAGAGGCTCGAGTTTCTTGCTAAAGAATTCTTTCCAGTATTCTGGACCGATTTTACGGATCATGGTGTGAACTATGATGATTTGATCGTAATAATCCACGGGACGCTTTTATTCCAACGACGATTTTTTCGCAATGCAAGAAATAGCGAAGAGAAAAGTGTTGTGACATGAACATTGTTCAGGAATCTTTTGTTTTCGCAACGTGACACGAGAGTTTGTCAAGCTCGAGCAAAATACTCAGAGATAGTTGCGATATTTTTGATGATTTGCACAGCTCATCGGTCAGACTCTATTTAAGGTACCTAGTGAAGTCTTTTCACTTCCGAGAGATGCGAATTTTCAAAAATTATTCAGGTGAAGAGATCGTGGAAAGACTGCCAATCTGAGTAACTTTTCGAAAAAGTGAGCAGTTCGATACCTGGCAACTGGTTTGATGATCCTGCAACCGCGAGTGATGGGGGTGCTGACTTGATTAAAGCAATTGCTGCAATTAGCGCGGATTTTAGCGATTAGACTAAATCAAGCACCGTTCGCTTCCCATTCATGTATTATTATTTGCACTGTCCGTAAGAATCTCAAAATATGAATCAGAGCATTTTGATCGCGTCGAGGGGATCACCTTTTGCTTTGAATTTAATTCGATTGCTCTTCTCAAGCATATCTTGGAATTTCTGACAGTTTGAGTTCAATGCGTCGAATCGTGACTGCACTTGCTCCAGAGTATTTTTCGCTGCACCGAGGTTACGTATTTTTTCAAGTGCACGAGAGACGCACTAGAAGAGATCGGTTTGACGATCGACTCATTTTTCAATCGTCATTTCAAAAAACGAGAAATATTAACCCGTGCTAATTGAGTTTCTACGACCGAGGTACGGACACGCACACTGACAGTACGCGTCGTTATATACACTAGTGTGGTCCTTGTTTATGGTGTTGACAAATTTTTTCCAGACCCCCCCAATCAACTTCAAATAATTCAAAAACAATTGCCTGATTTTTTTTAGATTTTTACCTCAACTCTAACTCCTCCCGCCAATACGATGGATTTCCCAATTTAAAATACACATGCTTCGAACACATTCTGATTGTCAGTATATATTTTATTGTAAGAGTAATAATATTTAAAAAAAATGTGTAACGGCGCTGTTTTAGTGGGAATTAGTGCTACCTGAGAAAAAATTCACATCATCATACCATGCAATCTAGACTAATTGCACATCCTCGAAATCAGACTTTTTTTTTAATTTAGAGGAAGTGCGATTCATCTAGATTGCCTGATATGACGATGAAAATTTTTTCTCAAATAGTAGCATCAGTAGCAGCCCACTAAACTTTTGCAGTTATAGGTTTTTTTTTGAAAATTATTGCTCTCAAAACCAAATATATGTTGAAAATGTGACCGAAACACGTATATTTTAAATAAGGAAATCCACTTCCTTGGTGGGAGAGGTTACATTTAAGATAACAATCTGAAAAAATTTGGCAATTGTTTCTGAATTATTTGAAGTTGATTTGGCGGTTGGTCCGGAAAAAATTGCTCAACACCGTAAATACGAACCACCCTGATTCACACACACTTTGACAACTCAGGTGTGTATTTACGCACTGAGACTGATCATGGTCACTGTATGCTCTATACCGCACATTTGAATTTTTTCCGATAGTTTTCACTGACAATGAAAGGTTTCCACTGTGTTGGATAAGGGTACACGATACTTGGAGTACGATAGATCCGTTTCACTCACTGGCTAATCTGTTTCTCCGCAAATCATAACCATTCGAAGTCTGATTCGACTCGATTCGCCACTTATCCGGCGTGAAGGACTAAAAAAATGTTTTGAGAGATAGATGATGGAGTGAAGTTCAATCTTGTTCGAATTGTTAATCTATTTGATTTTGCTGTGTGTCATAGGCAAATTGATCCAAGTACATGTTCGGTCCTGCATAAAATTTTAATTCGTTTATTATATGCACATTATAAATTCCAATTTTTATCTATAACCAGGACCAAATGCGTTACATGATACATTTGTAATTCGTAATTAAGATGGAATAATTACAAAGACGAATACAGTACGTAATTTATGACAAACAGCATGCGGAATTTGTAGTTAATCTGATTACAATGCCAAAACACAATTGTGGTTTGTGATGGATTTCGCTTCAATTAAATACAGAATACATTTTTTATTTTACTTACTTACAAATCAAGGAACTGTAATGCTATTAACAGGATGAAAGAAGTGTCGCAATCCTTGATGTATTGGAATGGACTAACAGGTCGCAAAATATTACGACATATTCTTGTTTTATTGAATAGTAGTGTCGACGGAGCATCGATTTGCGGATGTTTTAAAAATATATATAAAAATAAGCAAGCAATCCTAGTAGAGAAATAGTCGAAAGGGAATTTCCTAAAAAATAAACCATATTTGACTGATTCATAGTAAATATCCGTCATATATTTAGGTGGATGTCCTCAAGTCTGAGACGAAAACAGAAATTGACTCAAAGGAGAAACAAATGAAGATGTTGCAGCAAACCTTAAAGGGAATGCAAGAACAGCTTGTACAATCGAAGAAACAACAAGTTCAAGATGATCAGAAGATCAAGGACTTGACGGGAAAATTAAATGCAACGAAAAAGGAGGATCCTGCAGAAAGTGAAATAATAACTTTAGACAAGGATGATGACATTAATGAAGAGCCAAGGACTCCAAAGCCGCCGCTACTTCTACCTGGATGTGTACCTGTTAATCAAAGAGAAGCTAAACTAATCGGTAATGACCCAATTCAGTACAGTCATAGATTTTTTTTTCGTTATTCTGTCATGAGTCATTTTACTTTATACACATATGCTTCATTTTTCTTAGTGTCATATACATATAGTTTTTCGCAGTATTTTAGGTAATCCATGGGTCACTGAAATGCGACGATACTTGAATCTTGTACTCTGTCTACGAAGAGAACGATATAGTATTTGGCTCGATTTCCTTCTGTTTAGTCGGACTTCACACAAGAAAATGTCTGTTTTATCCCCTTTAACCCTAGGACCCTACATTATCTATACGAAACAAATAACTTACACAAGGGTTACGCACTCCTCAAAACTTCAAATCAACGCTTCTACCGGACTGTTCGTGGCAGAAAGTTTTTTTTTCATTCGAAAGCTGAAAGACTGAAGAATAGAAGAGTATATACGAGAAAAACCTAATATGAATTTTTCACTGTCGAAAATTCGATTGAAGAAAGTAAGAAAACTGATTTTAGCAAGTCGCAAGAATTATGTGGGATTAGGGGTATCCATGTGTAGGGTCCCAGGGTCAAGAGAATGCTATAGTGAGTTCTTACAGTTAAATGTCTTCTATTATTTTCAACTAATATCAGAGGTTATGCACCGAAACCCAAAAAAGACACAGAGGCCAAATTTTACGTGCAATTCTAAACAAAAACACACCAAGTAATTTGGTTTTTTCGAAAAAATGACGATATGGCGTGAAAAATACGAAACAGTGATCGTGATTTTTTAAGCGATGAAGGTGTCACTGACAGCGCGAAAAATTGGGATTAGGTAACTTACGCCCATGAGAAACTGTGTTCAATTGTGCGCATGCGTCAACGTTACTTTACGGTACTGTTCGAAAATGTGGCACTTTACGCACGCCCCACAGGCTTCAAACATAGAACCTTTCAAGCAGGTGTCAGGACACATTAGCGTCTATTACATGGGTGGATGAGAGAAATCTGACTTGTGTGATTACAGCGCTCACCTCAGCTCATGCTGCGTCTACACTAGACTCTTGCAATTGCTGTATTCGCTTGCACGCTGCAATCTTAACTCGTCGGAAATCGCTCACTTTCCACACTTGTAACACAATATAGTATTTCTATATAACGAAAGCGCGATGTTCAAATCATTTTATATATTCCGATTACAAAGCAGCGATTGTGCAAAGGGACCCAAACGCACGATAATTTAGCATACTGCACTGAATGTGAATAAGGCTGCTTCGCTTCTTCCATCTGATCCCCACTTCGCTCAAACCTATGCAACGCTGTGTTGTTCTCTTTGTGAATAGGGTATATATCCATGAGATAGATCGCAGTCCTTACTTTAAGTCTTTGCATCAGGTCTTTTGAATCACAAATTAACAAGTCATTTATTACAAGTCGTACCGGAGTGGTTTCTTTATCAACCGTCCACCTTATGTCTAATTGTAATCGGTTAGTGCATCCATACATTCTTATGTGTTTTATCTGGCCTTAAATTACGGTTCTACTTTGATTTCTTAATCACACTATTGGCAAATAATAATATCTTTGGTTTTTCGGTAACATCAATCCAGAGTTATACACAATGGCAATACACTTGTTAGCAAAATACTACTGCGGCATCGGCTGCGGTGCCACCATATTTTAATATTCCTGGACAATTTTTAAACTGCAAAACAAGTTTCATCGTTACACACAAAAAATATTCACCACACTACATTCCGAGAGAAATTTGAAAATTTTCCAGAAATATTCAAAAAGGGCACCGCTACATCTGCAAAATCCAGTAGCATCTTTCTTATGCTGGAATCATCCATTTCTCTCTTTTACTTAAGGAGAGATTTAAACTCACTGTCACAACTAGCCTCTGTTAATTTTAGCCCACGTGTCTAAGAAATTCAATTTACATAAAAAATAAGGTTTATTCGCTATCACATCGATTAAAACATGGTGACTGAACGCTAACATTTGGCATGCAGCAATCTTTTGCCTTTACGAGCAATTAATTCATTTGATGGTCAGCGGGAGCACTTATTACACACTCGTGCACCTGTGCTGTTTGATCCATTTATGTGACTTAAATCGATTAAATTTTGAACAAAATCAATTGCAAAAACTTTTTGTCTCACATTTTTATACCCGCAAGTAACGGTAATAGCGGAAAGTTCTAAGACTGCTCCTTCAAGGTCAGTCGATTTTCCATGTTTGTTATAGAACTAAGGACACGAAGTTGGCATCATGTAGAATTAAAATTGGGCCCAGTACTGGTTTTTCTTGACTAAATTTGTACGAAGTTTTATCAGCCTATATATATACCCGGAAGCCGAGAGTTGAAGCTCCATTAAAATTCAAGATTATCAGCAGGAACTTTTGTAATCGAGTCTCTTCTTTCACACATTTTTCTCAGTAAATCGATACGAATTGGAAACGCGACTTTCAAATTCGAATTTTACGGAATCCAGTATCTATTTATTTGAATGTGTGATTCGGGATGAATTAAATGACGGTTTCTATGCACATTATTTCGATTTCGAATGAATTACGTTCATCGAATATAATGTGAAAGTGTGAATTGATGTGGAAATTGCATTATTTCACACAACCAATAAACATCTGCAGTTTTTAAAACTGGTAATTTGTATGAAAATTCGGTGATGTTTGAGTATTTGAAGAATGAAGTGGATTACTGTGAAACTCGATTGAAAGTTGTCCCATAACTTTGACGCGAATTACTTTCAAGAAAAACGTTAAAATGGCTGGTATCGGCCTAATTAAATCCTGGAAATTGGTGTCACTTTTTATAAAATCGACACTGATATCTACTTTTTTTTTTGAAACCCTGTCATTTCTGTGCATGTGGCGTATTCGGTTTTCATTTTTTTACTTATTATCATGAAACTTACTATGCATAGTTGATCTTAGCATGGGTTTTCATACTTATGATATGTGTGCTTTTGTTCCATAAACACGGAGGAACCATATCAGGCAAGAAATACTTTCCCCTCGAATTTTCCCAAAAACATCAATTTTTATGGCACCCAATAATGGATGACTAAAATCGTACCTTTTTTTATATCAGAGGAATAAGATTGTGTTACTATAGTTACGATTTTAATTTTACAGGTTTGATAGCTACTTTTCTACATATTCATCCCTTTGGTGCAAGTGTCGATTATGTATGGTCATATTTACAAAAGATGGAACCAGGACTTAGACCAAACGAAGTTGAAAACCTAATGCAACGATTTCCACAAGTCTTCAAACAGGAACTCTCTGGTATTGGAGCAAACATGGAAAGGCGCTGGCAATTTTGTGGTTTCAATGTTCACCGCGGACACTAAGTACATTGTAAATGTTTTTAAACCTTGTCACGTACATTAGGTAGCTAATAATATTGACTTAGATTAAAGATACGCTAAAGACGAGTAATTCTATGATCCCAGATAAGCATACCTTCTGATGGGCGAGAATCGATCTAGAATCCAATGGCATGAAGTGATTCGATGATAACAGAAAATTTTAATTATTATTGCAGCGAATAACGGTTTTTCTCATTAAGGTGGAGCTTGTCATTCAATTCAGATAATGTAAATTATTATTACTCTATACAAGGAGCTCATTCAAAATAAAAAGATATATGTTAAAGCATTTTGAAGATTTTCGTGTGACAAGATGTTTTAATACCAACGCTACAGATATTCATCTCATGTATATCTTTTTGGTATAAAAATTAGAGCAATATGACATTGTTTACAAAATGAACATGCAAACAGCGAGTCACGCAGTTGACTGTGCTTTAGGGATACCCTGCCTTCATAATCTAAAAAAAAGAAACTTTTTTTTCAACATCGAACTGCTAGAAAACTGAAAGTTATATTATATATATTTGTTGACACCTGTGTGTCACTCCTTTTTCATTTTTATCTTTAAATTTGGGAGATAAAGCTCCATCGAATCATCCTAAAATTCAGGGGCAGAAAGAGTTTGATCAATAAATGTGCACTATCGCATGTGAGGATTAGATCCGTAACTGTTTGTGAAACGCTTAATTTACATATTTTTTAATGAATTACCTTCCATATCTCACAGCCCACACGTTAACAGCCTTAAGGAGTTTTGAGCATACCATCCGGTTTCCAATGTTTTGTAAGGACTCTACTAAAAACGCGTGAGCGCGCCTGACGATTCGGTCCTGAACTAAAGTTGCCAATATCGATGGTGGAATACTCAACTTGTTGAAATTATTTCTAATATTTTAAGAAAATAGTGGCCTCAGTGAAAATGTTCTCCGAAATGCTACGGTTACTGTTAGAATTCTGAACATGATTTCGGCGATTTACACAAAATTATATGACACCCGCAGAAAACTCTACGTCTTTGCAGAATAATAAATTCCGCTATCCCGCCATTTGAGCGTCACTGGTGCTTTGTATTTCGCAAAATTTGGCAGTCTTGATGACGATCAGTAAAATCGGCAACAACAGTACTATACTTTCTCTTGATTGATGTAAGTTGCTAAAATTGAATAATGATGTGGTTTCATTGTTTGAGGACAGCCCCTTTCGGAGTCAAGTTGTTATATTATAAAGTTCTTTTGACTGACCTCTACACCCAAACAAACACATTACATTTTCTTTCATTTTTTGAACTTTGTTATTTTTCCCGTCTTTGAATTTATTCTTCTCTCTTCCATTCCGAAAGAAATTATTATGCACTATATCTACTGAATTATTGAGAAACGGGCAAAAGTTCAACTTGAATAGTATTTTCAACACGACTGGAGTACCGCACCAGTGAAATAAGCGTCATAGTGCGGCGCATCGAAAACTCGATGGCAAAATCTTATATAAAAAAAAAACCAACAAAATGTACAGGTAAATCTCACCTTATCGGGAATTCAGATAATTCGAAGGATCCATCGATTGTTTAATTGGTTATTGTAATTAATTAACACGACAAAGTGCATACCATGACACCGGTGACTGTCTTAGGAAACTACGCTCAATTCCGCATGCGGAAAATTATATGATCCATTGAGTTACTATATCCTAATTCTCTTGTAGATGCAACTAAATCGCAGCAAGTTTCACATCTGCTTGTCAAATTGACTAACTAATCGGCGATTGCGACCAGATGTTAGCGATCAAAATTCGTAGGTGTTTCAAGGTTTTGTTGCGTTGGGGGTTTGACATAGCTAAACCATGATGGGTCTTCATGTAATTTCACGTAATCTTGAAACAATTGCGCGTATTGACGGTTACAACCGTCAGATTTCCGTCGGACCTGGCGCGAAATTATTCGACCCCGAGTTGTGTAGTTTGCTGATGCTCAGGCGTTGACTGAAGATGCTCAGGAGTTAACTAAGGTTCGATATTGTAACTCTGGCCGAATGAGTTGTGTTAGTGAAGGATAAACTAAACGGTGCCTTGCACTTGGTAAAATACAATGATTATTCAAACGATACCGTAGATATAAGCTTAATGGTGCAGCATATTTGGCAGAATAAAAATATAATACAATGATACTAACTCTCGGTTCGGAACACCTTGGATGCCGGGGATATTACGTACGTCTTCTTCAGGACCACAGCCAACGTGCAGTAATATGCTTGCGAAACTCAATACATGTGCACAGTACGCTTGCCTCAGTACGGCGACAGATACACTCGGGCTTGGGACACTCCAATATGTGTGCTGACTACACTTGCCTCGATACCTCGCACCACGCAAGTTCAAGTTCAAAGGCATATATTGATATTACATTATTTTTACATGCTCATTACAGTATCTTTTTTATATACATTTGATACCTGTTCGTAGACTTTACTCAAATTTTATTTATAATATGACAATTTGTAAAATTTTTATCACATCTCAGAGTGTAATCTCATGATTTTTCGGGAAAAAAGTAAAAAACCCAAATAAATTTGCGGTGATACTTCACACCAAAAGAGTAAACTGCTAATTCAGGAAATGAAGCATTTTTGTGTGGCACTAATCCAGGACGGATACGGTTTGCATATTCTTATAAAGCTAATGCCCGGGATAAAGGTCTATGTGTTTCCGGCCACAGATTTTTTGGCGCAATAATATGCGGTGCGGTCGAAGTTTGTGGAAGGATATTTTTAAGTTATCGCGACGAAACTATTAATTTAAGAGAAAAAAAGTTTTATAAGAATTTGTTTGTATTAATTCCAAGGAGCTCGTTTCAAAAAGTATTCATCCGATCGAGCTTCGGTTTTGCACACCTTTTTTGGTATACCAAGAGACAAATATTCCAAGACTAAAAGATATAAATTCAATATTTCATGAATTATTCGTTATTGCAGAAATGACCGTTTTAGCAAGTTCTTATTACTTTGCAAGAAAATAAATTAATCAATTTCAATGTGCAACCAGCCAGATTGTTCGACTTTTAAAAAAACCGACTTTTCTTGCACGGAATTTCCAGACTGCAATATTATCGGAGAACACCCAAACTTGAAAAATATTAATCCCGAAGAATCCTACATACTATCATTTCTTACAACGACCTGGGTGAAAAATGGCTGCAAAAGGGGAGAACATTTTTTGCCCATATTCAAATGGAACTACTCCTCCAATTTTCATGTTACAGAATCGGGATATCATTATTCAATAGCTGTTATTCTTACATGAAAATACAAACAAAAAATGGTTCAAAGTGTATCAGGGGGGATATCATTTTTTTAAAACAATTATTGCAGATGCTCTTTGTGACATAAGGAGCTAAAATTTGGGTACAATATAGACAAAACCTCATAATAACCGTAATCAAATTTTGAAAGAGATTAATTATGAACGTACCGTTTATTTGTGCGGTTAATTCATGGACAAGTGTGATGTCGCGTATGGAGACGGAGTGGGGGGAACCCTATTCCACGAAATTGGAAAATCTATTGAACAATTGAACTTGCTGAGATCAGTTTTTTCAATTATGGCCAACTTTTTCTGCTGATCCTGATTTTGCTATCAATAGCTCAAAAAAAGTCGTTTCTTTTTTTTAAGGTAATAGAGGAACTTCACAACAATGGAGCACAATTCACATTAAATCTAAAAATTAATTGAATAACAATAAATAAAAAATTAAATATATTAATACAAAAATTTCGCTGAGAAACGCAAGCTAAGATCTGAGAGTTAGTTGATAAAATAATATATTAATAGAAGCGAACAGGAAAATATTCCATGTTTTTCGGCCGTAACTTTTGATTCGTTGTTTGCAGAGATCCGAGACAGCACGTAATAGATTCCTTTCGCAAAGCTACGTCGATATAGGGTCTGGATGATTCGATTCCAGAATTTTTTGAAATTTGTCCAAAATTGACCGAAAAAATCCAAAGGGGCCTTCTTTTTTTCGAGAGAAAAACTTTCCTCTTAGCATCGATTCAAACGACCTTTCTAGACTAATTCGACCCCAAGGATTGCAAAAAAGGCATTTGCAGCATTGTAGGACCAACAGGTAAGCAGAAACAAAAAAATACAAATAGATTTATTTATTTATTACTTTTATGCAGGGTACATGATATAGTAACAATACAATATCGTATCCTGCAATGGTACATACATTGCACCTGTATGTGCAAGACGAACTACAACAATAATTATATCATGCAACATTTGTTATATTCTACTTATAGTAATGGATGTTACACTTCTTTATTCTTAAGTAGTAATCAGATATCCTACGTAATGTTTAATCATACTTGTTCATCTCTTTTCGTTTTTCATTGTAATATTATTCGGCAACTTGGATAACTATGACGGTACTTACATACTACGTACATAGTAGAAAAGTATACTGGTTCGTTACGGGGTTAAATGAAAATATCAGTCTGTTCCCGTTCGTCATTCTATAAGCATAATAATATTCGGTCTACATTATTTGAGCACACGCGGTGAGCGATGGTAACATCAGTTCTTGTCGTCTATACGTACCGACCGCTTGCCGGATCGAGTTGTACGTGCAAGGTAGGACGCAGAGGAGACCGGTTGACAATGAATTGAACTCGTCCATTTTCGATTCCCAAAAGTCCCATAACGCTATCAGTCTTTACATATATTCAGTCAACGCCGTTGGTCGGAGAATTCAAACTTCGGCTGACGTCGCATGTTAAGGCAATCCTCCTAAACATGAGATCGCGTTGCGCGTAACTTACGTAGTGTTTTCACCCGGCCCATGGGACCATAGGGATATATAAAATAGAGCCTAAGCAACGGCGTAAGCGTCCTGTGAACGGATTTGAATCGGTTCTCTAGAGGACAGAAGATAATAATTCTCTCGCCCTCTCTGTCGCTCTACCCATGGAGTGGGGGCCGCAAGAGGGGAAGAACAGCTAGGAAGGCGCGTGCAGCTACCCCCTCCACGGGAAAAGGTCGGGGGGGGGGGGGGGGGATTGTTGTCTTCCATCTTTCAGAGAACTGATTTAGATCTGTTTGGATCTCTTCTGAACGCCGTGCGGCATCAGTCGTTTTCGAGCAGTCGGAGTGAAATCACGTGCACTCAGTATCAATTCAACATTCAGACCTGATTATTCAGGTTGAATCACGTTCTTCGATCAGTGTATTTCCACCATACACACATCTATGAATAATGCGCGAGGAGCAGCGTGTAGCCTGAAGAAAAACCGAGTTACTGAATAAAAACCGAGTTACTGGATAAAAACATTCTGCGAACGTTAAAGGTGAATTTCGTGTCCCGAGTTTTCATTGTTTTGTGTAACTTTGGAATTCAGTGATTTCTATTTTTGTCTCTGTGCGTCGAGTGTCAATATCATTATTTTTGTGGCTGATTTTCGGCAAATGCACAGTTGCATTGTTAGCAAGTTTATTCAGTCGTTTGAAACAGATAGCTACAGCACGAAAAGTGAGTGTAGAATCGAATGTTATTGCAATGCGGATATTTGGATTATAAGAGATTGGTGAAGATGTGAATTATGTGAAAAGTGCGTCGCTTCACCAACACACCTGAGATGCTACAAGAACTACTACGTGCAAAAGTGTGGTGCAGCCCAGAGTCAAGGTAACTATAGTTATTTTAATTATTATTGATTGATAATTCACGGAGGTACATGTAAGACCGAAGTTTTGTACTTGCATAACATGCAATGGATACGAAACTAAACGGTAATAATTAATTTGCAAACTGAAAAGCCAATTTGTTCAATTAATTCAACTGTTCTGTTTTTTACAGATTCCAGCAGAGACTTCCGAGTAACTTTTCCATTTCTCGGCAACGTTGGTGAGTTTGCATGTGTTAGGTTATGGGTATTTCCCTGGGATTCCTCTGTCACGTGGCGTGCCGGTAACAATTGTTAAACAAATCTTCGATTTCTTAGCTGCATGGATAGGCTCATTCACGATCGCAACGTGCTTGACTTTCAGTCGAATCATTATTTTTCGCAATGCAACTTAGCGTAGCTTACTTCAAGATAGAAATTTTACACGTTGCTAAAAGTGGAATGAGCATCGCGACAGGTAACCATGGCTTACTCGGCACTCGCGAGATCGAATTGTGTTTCGTAACTGATGTAATAATCTACGATTGAATTTACTGATGATGCCGTTTAAGTGGTGGGTTCACCTGAGGTTTGAACATATTCAATTATTCACGTGATGGTTAAATTGATGAAATTCCAAAGTCTGGCATAACGTAACGTAATCAAATTGCATTTTACATTCTATATCATTTTCAATCTTTTAACAGCCAACAAGAATTGATCAACTGCAGGCTTAGCTCGCTTAGAAAAATGCTAATTGGTATTCAGGATGTTTTTAGTCACTTTTACAAAAGGTTAATGTACCGATAGTCTGCCAACATTTACTAAAATAATAAATGCAATATTAGGGCTGGCGGGATACAACCGCGATACTGTATTCCGAGAAGGCAGACTACGATACAAAAACATTTTGCTCCCAACAGGTAACCAACGAAAATGTAAGTCAGTGACCACGGCGCAAATGATGAAGAATGATGTGTGTTGGAAAATATGGAGAATCGTTTAGATCGAATATAGGTAACCGGGTAGGTAGGTGGACGTTTTGGGATCCGTCGCGGTATTTATGCATGTGTGTGTGTGTGAATCTCTCTTTTCCGTTGGGTGGTTCCGTTGGGAAACAGGCAAGGGTAGGAAGGTCGCGATGTGCCGTGATGTTACTAACTTCAGTAATCCACAGCGTCAAACGATCACAGAAATTTTTTTCCCAAAAGACTGCGTATTCGAGTCTCGCGACCGTTTGTAAGCATTTGAATATTAACGAGATCGAATTTTCCATTTCTTGTGACTGCAACCATTTTTCAATCGTTATGCAATTCAATTATTTAGTCATTACTGATCGTTCTTCCATTCAATTGATCTCTGTGATCGTCTGAATGGGCAAAACGCATCTCTGGCCGATCTATCGCGTTCCGTGGTACGCTAGATGGGAAGAGATGTTGAGCTCGAAGACTTCGCGTCGAAGAGGACCGCCGACCGTCACGCCACACAATAATGCATGCCCTCCAACCCCCCTCCTCATTTTAATTCGATTTGTAATCTGAGAACAACAATCCGCATAGCAATGTATCTGATTCAAAAAGATGCAGATGTGGACTGGGTTTCTATAGAATTTTTGGGACAAGTCCCACATACTAAGAATTTTTTGACAGTTCAATCTGTCGCGCCATGTTGCGCGTAGATTAATCACGAGAATTGGACGCAGCTTCATGCGCCTAAATTAATAACGGAAATTGAACGCAGCTTCATGCGCGTAAATTAATAACGATAATTGGACGCAGCTTCATGCGCGTAAATGAATATGGAAATTGGACTCGTCTTTTTGCGCGTCAATTTTGCAAACAGTATATAAAAAAGTTGCGCACTCTCGATGTGCAGATTTTTCAGCTCTTCGGTCAATTTTTTGACTAATAATAAAGTTTTCAAGTTCCACGGCGCCTTTTGCGCGTGGACTTGATACCCTTCAATTATGAGAGAACGCGCGGCATTTGAAAACCAGCGCCAATGCGCATCAACATGAATCTCGGTAGTGTATACTGATAGTGGAAAATCTTGGCGTAAGTATTTGTGAAATATACATGAAATGTACAGAAATACTCGTTTAACTGATTATATTATTTTCTATTTCAGAGCGACAAAAACAATTTTTAACAAACGTACCGAGAACTACAGAAAGTTCAGTCGAAAAAGAAATTCACTTTAATAACTCGAAACAGAAAGAGATGTCGATTCAAGAAGTTTAGCGTATTTTATTCGTCAATACAATTGATAATAAAAATAACGAATGAAGCGAATATCATATTGGACTCGACCCATTTTTCGTCAGCGTATGAAGTTATGTGATTATGCTAACCATATCTTCATCTGTTTCAGCTAATAAAACTTTTTGTTTGAGATAATCAATCCTTTTTCAGATCCAGCTGATCGAACCTTTATCCGTTTCAGTTAATTGAGCCTTTATTTGTTTCAGCTCATTAAACCTTTGTCTGTTTCAGCCAATAAAATTGGCCCGCTTCAGCTAATCAAACCTTTTATCTATTTCAGCTCATCAAACCCTTTGTTTCTTTCAGGTAATCAAACTTGTTATCCATTTCAGCTAAACAAACCTGTTATCTGTTTCAGCTAATTGAACCCTTTGTCTATTTCAGCTAATCAAACTTTTCGTCCGTGTCAGCTAATCAAACCTTTTGTCTGTTTCAGCTAATCAAACTTTCTGTCTCTTTCAGCTAATAAAATGAATCGTTTGTTTCAAACAATCAGACTCTTTGTTTCTTTCAGCTAATCAAACCTCTGCCTGTTTCAGCTAATCAAACCTTGTATCTGTTCCAACTGGTTCCAACTAATCAATTTGTCTCTTGTTTCGTTAACTATATTTTTTACGTATCTAAGCTAAGTATATTTTTGTCTGTATCGACATATGTTACTAATCGTATTTTCATCTATTCCAGGTAACTGAGTTTTATTGACCATACTGAAAAATTAACATTTCATTTTTTAGGCTTAGGTCTGCTTCATGGTCAGTCATTTTGTTTTCACTGAAACACAGATTTAGCGATGTAATTCAGAATCATGATCATCACAAAGTGTAGTGAAATTTATTCAGCTGCAGTTTTTTTTAATCGGTTTATTGTCTTTTATTGTGATCGTTTTAATATCAGAATTTTTTCTTCGAATCGTTCAGAGATAATGTTTGGTTTATATTTCACTGCAGAATTATACAGCTGTCGTATTTTGGTGGTTGTGCTTACTATTCTACTCCGATTTGTTTCCATTTCTTGAAAGATTTCTTCATCGTCTTCCGATAGATAAATTCCAACGTCTTACAGCGATTCATACTTTCGATCTTGGTTTAGTTGTTGATTGTTTTGTATATTCACCAGGTTCTCCATTTTAGTGATTATCTCATACCTCATCAGAAAAGAAAACCCGTGCGCGAACATCCAAAGTCAATCGCCTTCCGCATTTAAGATAAAAACCATCACTTTTCACTCGTAATGAAAACAACTATCTTTTATCTATTTATAATTAAAACAGTCATCTTTCATTGATATTAAATAGTCAGCGGGTTATATTAACTGAAAAAATTTCGAACAAACTGCGAATACACGCGAGTACAAATTGACTGGGAAAAACAATTTACCATAATTGACACATGAAAAAAAGTCATTTGCAATTTTCCTAAGAACGTAAGATCAATCTTGTAACTGTTCTCCATGGAGCGGTCCTTCTGGGGATACCACGTAAAAAAACACGCGTCGGGTGATCTACCACTTGCGGTTGTGTGGAAATGAGCATAAGTGACCTTATTATCACTGGTCAAATACTAACATATTGTAATTTTTCAAATGAAAATTTCATTCTTGCGTAAATTTAAATCATTGTCAATAAAACTCATACTTCGATAACGTGTAACGCATATGGAATCGTAACACCTTGAGATTTCTCTAGTTTAGTTAGGGTGAATTTCACGGAAATATATTCTTCTTTACGATAAATTTCGTTTCTTAATCGAAGTCAACGAGGTGCACATTCCTCTGGCAATTTAGAGTATGGCAATTCCAACATCTTTCTTCGCCACTTGACCTTTCGCAGTCGACACAGTAAAATCGTTCAATTGTAAAATTCGAAAGTTTTACTCGCCACTCATTGAAAACTCTACTTTTCGGAAAAATTAATTCAATTTCATTGCCTATCCAGCACAGTATTCCCAATATTTTTTTCTTGAATTTTTTGGATTACAAGAATTCGTAAATTTAAATTTAACCGCGCCTTGTTACGTAAACTTCATACTTGACGGTCCTGAGCACAAGTCATTCAGCGCTGTGGCCGACACGCGTCACGCACAGACATTGACCAAACAAGTATTAACTACTGTTTGGGTCGAATCACGTTCATCCGCAATCAACACGGTACTCGGATCAAGTTGTTACAATAAAACGCGATATTTGCATACTTAATGAGCAAGTCTCCCGTGACAAACGTTAAACAACAAAAAAAAACGAAGCTCATTCAAAACCGCTTACTAAAAATGATAAAAAGAACGATGTTCAAATTTTGTAGTAGCTCATAGCTAGCGCAGTCTGACGGATACCATCAACACATGGTATGCATATATCCAACTCAAGGTAACAGGAGGCCGGTGTATACACAACTTTGTTACAAAATAACCCGCTAGAGCGCAAGTTAAACGTTCTTTGAGACCCTACCCACAAATATTTCTACTTGTACGGAGCCATCATCTTTGCGTTTTGTTCGTGTTCTCGATCAGGACTGCCGAGAGCCGAGAGCAGGTAGGTTTAGAAAAAGTAATAAAATTGTAATCTTTCATGATATTGACATTGCGGTATTTTTTCATTTGGGTATTGCCGATCTCGTGCTGATATACAATTGTCGTAGGTAGTTTTAAATATGACATCGTAACTTCGATAATTCAGGTTCCAATCGATTAGGTAACACTTACGGCCGCACTTACGTCTGCTACACGTCTGCTGATTGGGAGATGGCTGTTCGCAATGAATATGCATACGCACCAGATGATAAATCCTGAAATTCGTTGTTCGGTTATTTTTCCAGTTAACAATGGCTGGGAAGGTTTTGGCCACTAGGCTGTTGCAATGCAGCCGAGTGCAGAACACCGCTGGTATGTGCACTTATGCGAACAAGATTGGAAACAGGGAAGTAGTATGCTATGGTATGAATGGCGACCCGACCTATATTGACCGAGTAGACTTCCCCATGCCAGCAATTCGCTACAAGGAACCAACTGCTGACATTCAGGTGATGGTTCAGGACAATAACTTTCTTTAATTTTTTTCAATCCATATCATTGGTCGACATACTAGCAATTTGTAAATAACAGCACTTAGTTTTTTTGAAATGAAGGATATTGTGTTCAGTCGATCTATTTCCAAACTCTTCAATGCCTAAAGCTAGCTATACATCCTTCAATATATATCACAAACCAAGTTGCACAAAATCATTTGTGATTGACATTAGGCCCGAGAATGACACAATGACGCCCAAAGGTCCACGAACGTTCTGTCAGGACTCAAGTTTATTGATTGGTCAATTTTTCACATGATCCTGTGCTACTTGGAAAATTATAAATAAAAGAAAAAAAGGATATCGTGTGTCCATGTAATAAATTTCATAAATTTCACAAACATCTTCAATCAATTCAAATAACAGGTGTAAAAATATATGATTTACTACAATTTTTTTAATCGTATCACGTTTTTGAAATAACTGACTGAATTAAACAAGAGAAATAGATTCCCAGGTATTCTTGATTTCAACATTAAAAAACATGCGGAAGGAAATGTCGTATGTCCTTGATGAAAATGAAGTGAAATATTTATGCACAGTATATGAATTCCAGCACTCAGTAATGGTGCCAAAATTGTCAGAGCAGTCAAGATTTGAATAAAAATTGCTTAGCCAGTGACTCTTCCTGATATCCCGGTGCAGTTATTTTTGTTTATAAATATTCCAGATAATTCCGACTATTTTAAAGTTATTAGAATACATTTCCCTAATTATATTTCACTTGAATTGCTACACAGACCTAACAGTATTTTAAATGTTTTGATGATACAGAATTCAAACTCTGTTAAACAATCTATTTGTTACAAATAAGTGCTGCCACTATGCCTCCACAAAAATGGCTGAAAAGCTGTTTCTCGTATCATTTATAGCGGTTTTAGTTTGTACTGTTCCGCTCTGTTCTGCTGCACCGGAACAGTCATTTTACATGTGTAATTACTGTTTCGGTACAACAGAACAGAGCAGGACAATGCTAGCTGAAAATACTACAGAAATTTCTGTCAACTAATTCATAATGAGAACTAAGCAATAAATCTGAGGCAATCAGTCTTCTTTGTAAAGTTGAAAAATGAACTATTATTGTAGGACAATGTCATAGTTAATGTAGAAAAGTAGTTTCAGGATATTCAATGACACAGATTGTTGTAAGTACAGGCTCTTAGAGAAAAAGAAAAAGGAGACTGGAAAAAACTTTCCATAGATGAAAAAAAAGCATTGTACCGGGCTAGCTTTTGCCAAACTTTTGCTGAGATTAATGCGCCAACCGGCGAATGGAAGAGTATTATTGGGTGGGCTTTATTCGGTTCCAGCCTCTCACTTTGGATTTTTATGGCCATGAAGAAATACGGTAAATTCCATTTCTAAATATATCATTTACTTCGTTCGACTCTGGAAAATAAATATAAGACGGCTTATGTTATATTTGCAATTTTTCAGTCTATCCACCACTACCAGTGACGTTTGACGAGGAACATCAACTTGCTCAGCTGGATCGTATTATAAAACTCGACATGAACCCTATTGACGGAATCAATGCCCGTAAATAAGAAGTTGATGAACAATATGTACTATAGTTATATTATTACAGTAGTATAAAGTATGGCAGTAACAAACAAGTTCTGTACATAAAATCGTACACCCGTCGAACGGAAAACAAATAAAAATCATTTCTAATAAACCACATTATTTGTGTCGGATACTTTATACATTCTGGTAAAAACAATATTTGAATTGTTACCCTATGTTTACCTAAGTCAAGTGTACCTAGTACCAATAAAGTTTACGCATGTGAAAATTTACTCTTTCAATACATCACGATTTCCAACTCTCATTAGTTTTAATTTCTAGTTTAAAAATATTTACAACCAACTACGTCGTTGATGTTAAACCTGTTTGATTATTGCTTTACGTCAGCTCTGAACATTTTCTAGACCTCTGGGCTTTTGCAAATCATAATCGGTATGTAACAACAAACTACACTGGTATGTACGAATTTGCTATTTAGTTCATAAGTAGCCAACTTTGATGATTCTTCAAAACGTACCTCCAATTACTAAATAAATCTCAGGTGCATGTTCAATTCCTAGCCTGATTGCCCCAATACTTAAAGAAACATCAGCTGGTGACACACAACCATGAATTACAACGAATTCGAAAGGGGACACCAAACTGGTGTTCCTTGTTAGATGCATACGTTTGAATTTACCGATTTGGACAATCTGAGTAATCTCTGGTTGACATGCAAAAAAAATGTCTACCTGAATCGTGTTCATAAGGTATACATCCTAGTAAAGTGGATTCTCACTCCCCATAATTTGAGCGGATCAGAAATCATTGATGCGCCTCTGCGATTGGTTAGAGGCTACCGTAGTCAATCTTATTCCTGATCAGTTTAAATAAGGAGAGTGAGAATAGACTTTACTTGGGTGTATATTCGTCTTAGGATCTGACTTTGGTTGTACTAGGCATTTAAATATTGTAAGTGTATTTCGATTTTTGGCGAACTCCGTCCACGTTTTAACAAATTTTTCTTCGTTACCAAAACTTGATTACGTAAGATGGTTTGGGGTGTTGAATAGTATATTCAATATTGGGCTCGCGCTTTTCCATTTTATTAAGAAACGTAATGAACTATGTGTTTGTACTTGAGATTATGATACAACAATATTGTATATAAATAGTGATATCTCATAGAGACCGCTTATTTTTTACATATGCAGTCTGATAAGTTTGTACAAATTACAATCAATAAGTTATACAGCAGCATTAATTACTATTTAGGCTCATTCGTTCAAAAACAATCTTTCTTACATATATTCGTACATATAGATTTACACATTTTGTTACATTGCTATTAACTGCCATATTTGTACACGCTACTTTGTTGCTATACAGAAATGATCATGACATAGGTATATTACAAAAAGAGGCTATTGAAAATTTGTTATGAATATGGATTTTAATCCATACGAAAAGTGGTATCTGAATGTTTGCGAGGAAAACCGTGTACGTTTTATCACACAAAATAAAAATATCTACATAAATGACACTCATTTTCAAATTTCACGTGTTGTGAGTATGTTACAATATTTACAATGGGCATATCCCGTTATCACCATTTTTCTTCATTTTTTCGTATTATTATAAGAATATAGTTTCACATAGAAAACTAAGTCTTTTTCGTATTAAAGGTGAATGTCTTATGACACTGTAAAACCCTAAAAGACAAAGGATGATAATAAAAGCAATTCTACTGCACAAAGCTGCGATAAATCAATATATTTCACCGAAAATGGTCTATTGATTTGGTGAATATGATCAGTAATGAAATCGCAGTAAGAGCATAATAATACTATTCAAAAATGTTAAAATAAACTGTGCGATTATTACTTAGAAACCCTAATTATCAGTCAGAATATAAATTGAACTAAATCATAATCAATAGTACCGAGAAAAAAATTCTTGACAAACGATATTTTTGATCAGATTACAGAGCTTTTAAATAAAAGTTTCATTCTTAAATTTTAAGGATAAGAAAATTCCGTTTTTACTTATCGACTAAAAGAGCAAAAATGAAGTCATGCAATCAGTTTAACCCTGTTGCAGCATATTGCCTGCAAATTGAACCAACTGCCAAATGCTTGGCTATAAATGTAAACCCTGCTTGATGCGAAACATATAATATGAGGAAACATTTGTTTACTTATAAAACGTAGCAGTTGCAGTACATTGTCACTATTACCTAAGTTTTGGACTGCAATCTGTATTGCTAAGATAAATCGCACGGCAACTTCGACACACTGTCATGACGAATTACTGTATTGTTTTTCTTTTTTTTGATTTTTCTTTTTTTATGTTTTTGTGATTTTGTAATTTTTTTTAAGAGAAATAAGTTGGACACACTGAAACACAGGAGATACTTCATCACCGCACACAATCATTTCCGGGTCCACGGCGAGTTAGCTGAGACTTTTTTCGCTTCATTGTAACAGTTCTCATATTCGGACTCTGATTTCCACTGTTACTATTATTATTGTTGCTGTTGCTATTGTTATTGTTACTGCTGCTCATATTATTTTGCTGTGGATGTTTCACCTTATTTTTTCCAGAATTATTGTGGCTTACTCCGTGTTGATAATTTCCACGCGAGTTCTGCTGATTATTAACTGCAAATAATTAATATTACACATGATTGGAAATGAAAAGGTAACCAAAAAAATATATCTTCATAAGTTAGCTCATGCTATTTTGCATATCACATTAATTGCTCTTCAAGAAAAATCAATTAGCAATTGTACCGGTTAAATATGTAGTGAAAATATATCATACCATGTGCATTTGGTTTGTAGTGTTTCTTTGGCTGATGTTGCTGACGTTGCTGGTCGTCGTAAGTATGATTATCCTCATTTCTTTCTTCTCCTTTACCCTCAGCAGTATTAGGTGAATTGCCACGACTGCATTCAGAATCCTATGAAGAAACGGCGTTAACCAAAGTATGGTTCGTAACTTCGACTGGCAACTTCTTCATTATTGTAAAACATGACGTAGGTAAACGTCTTTTGCCAATTAGGGGGGTATATGCAGTCAAAGATGTTGAGAAATTGATTTTGTATATCCCTATGCGATTTCAAAATACCTCTATTATAAAGCAGATACAATATTTGGCCTAGCATAGTTTTCATCGTCTTGAAATTGATAAAATCTATGTTATAAGATATGCAGTGTTTGCATATATATAGGACAGCTAAGTTCGGAATGCTTTTTCTGCCAACAATAAGCTTTATGTGTTACACATTTACCGTGTCACTGGCAGGTGCAGAAAGAGTTGATGCATCTGACCCTGTAGAACTGGAAAGAGAGTCCGTCTCGCCAAGAGGCAGTGGGAATGTTTCTTTAATCCATTTTCGATACTCAATCACTTCGTCTGTTACCCGAATTATTCTGCCCAATATACTGTAAGTTGATAACATAAATCCTGATATTATACACAACTTCTATCAATATTCGTTACTGTTGTATATAACAATAAGATCATTGCATAATAAGTACAACTGAATCAGAAAAATGAGACCATACATGTTTTTATGTTTCTTGTAAATCGCATCATCAAGTATAACAAATTCATTTAAGAAAAGTGAAATCTTATGTATACAGAAAAATCATATATTCAACTTTTGTCTTCGATATACCTTCATACTATACATATAGTTGTCATTTGTAGTTGACAATACACACTTCACAGAAATTTTAGATGTTTCACTGACGCGTTTCAAAATCAAACAGTTACTTTTTTTTCTGGAGTTATCAAACCTATGAGATAAGACTGCTGTTTTTTTTTTTTTTCATTTTCATTACTTTTTGCATAGTCTGCAGGAATATCTTTGAATAGTCGAATACATAGCCAATAGAAACATATTCTGAATTAGACCATAACTCTGTAGCAATTAAATCAATTCTTTTTTTCTGTAAAACATGAAGCAATTGCGATTTGAAACTAAATAAAAAGTACTTCCATCTCATTTTTCTTCATAAACCACAGAAGCTCAAATTACAGGACTAGTAGCAACTAATCTATTTCAAAAATGTTAACATTGTCATTTTAATCAACTGTATAAATTACTATAAAACTACGAATGAAATCTAAAATGGTCATTCTTCAAAGATTTTACCATGTGAAGTCAATAAAAAGAACAATAATGTACCGTATATGTTGAGATGTATATAATATTGGAACACAGTAGTACAAAAAGAACAAAAAAAACAAGTGCAAGGTGTATTGCATAGGTAAGACAAATGTATATGTTTCAAAATATTTTTCTCGAATCATCCATTTTGTTAAGAATTCTAATAGTTTCACAGGTGAACTCTGTTCGCGTTTTAATAAATCTAAAATTAAGCCATGCTATCAGCCTTAACATGATTTTTTGTGTTCTGTTTTTTCTACGTATCATTTAATTTAAGATTTAGCATCGCGTCATCAATGCAGTTGAGATTTGTGCTTACCTTACTTTGTTTACATCATTTACCAGTATATTGAGAGGACTGACTGCTTGAGACAGGACAGAATAAGCCCAATCAAAGGCTTCCTTTACATAGAGAGCTCCGTAGCTACTACGACCAATGTCATTGCCTGGTGCAAGCGGATCTTCAATGCACAGAAGAGAAGGTCTGTGTCCATCGATCATATCACGTTGGACCTGTAAGTTACCATCAAATGATCAATTAAGGGCATGCTTAATTTATAGTTTAGATCAGACTGCAAGCAATAAACTAAATAACGATCATACAGTCTACACAGAAAAACAATAAAATCAATCTTGAACCAATTATTGTTCATGAAATTGAAACTACTGCAAAATCGTATTCAAATTTTAGTAACAGTATCATAAATACCTGACCCTCTATCATATGTAACAAGAAAACTGCAATATAACTGGACATAATTTTAATTACACATATGAAAGCAGCAGTATTTTGATTCGATTATAAATTATAGTACAATATGCTGCGTTTAGTAGATTGAGGAAACCAACTCTACTATGAAAGACTCTCAAAACTGTCAGCACTCAAAAATTTTGAATTCGTGATAAGAATCAAAGAACTAAATGTTGTCGCCTTGATTTGGGAGCCAAATATCCCCCAAACAAAATTTCTGACAATGTTTGTAAGATTAATAAGGTAGTAAAATTTTTAGTGATTTTCATTTCTGTAATCAGTGAGTTGCAACAATTATTCTCCTATTCAAAAAGTGTTGTATCAACAGGTAATACAGAAAGTTTAAAAACGAATTGAAATGTCAGAATAAAACTGGACGTACCTCCTCTTTAGATATGTAAGTACCACCATCTTTGACTCTAATACCAGTTTTAACATAATTGAATTTCCTGCCATAGAGTTCTAGAAATTCAATCAATAATACACCCAAATTAGCTTTCGGACAATAGGCATTCTGTCTAGGGTGTAGCTGCAAGATAATTTCATTGCCGTTAATACATGTCACGGTATTAGTATGGTAACGAATTGATCTAGTCTAAGAAAGATATAATTTTCGAGTATCAATAAGAACGAACGCAAATGTTGGTAATAATTACCTGCAAAAAGCTAATAGTCATCAGAACAAGACTGTAGGACGAAATGCCACCTGTGAATACTTCGTTTAGGTCTCTTTGCAACAAAAATTGTTTTAAAACCATGACAAGTTTGTCAAGTACAGGGAACTCATGTTTGTACGAATTGATAAGTTCTGCAGATTTAACGCCATTATCCATGTTGAAGCTGATGTCCATCTTGATTTCAGTTTCTTTGTCAGTCAGCTTCACAATTGGTACGCTAGCTTTGTCTAGTACTTTGATAGATGTTGGTTCAGCTATATTGCGGTCCAGCAGTGCTCGTTCTAGTGTTCTTAATGGAAGCATTTTCCACATACCAATTACAACCAGGTCAATGTCACTGTTGGGAACGTATTTATTATTCATCGTTATATGCAATTTCAATAAACATAACAATAATTATTTCAACTTTATGATATGTATGCATCAAAATCGTAAATACTATTCACTTTCACAAGTATTTCCAGGCATAACTAATATCTAGGACAATTTATTTCCAAGTTTGGACCTAAGGGAAATAGTTACCTTGTAGGTAGATATAGCCCAGTACGAAAGCTTCCAAAAACTTCAACTTTCGAATTGGGCCACAAGTCGTGTATCACATCTTCTATTCTTTTGACGACACGTAATCTCAATTTCTGCTCTTCCACGGAGGGACGCATGTAAGTGAAAAAGTCCTCGATCTCCTGGTGTAACCTGATAGAAAGTACACACAATATTAAACCTGTATGTGATGAAATTAATATCATTCATACAAAATGCAAAGAAATAGTAAATACATTTTTGAATCGTTTACCAGAATCATTTATACATATTAAGTTTCTATCAATCAGGCTCAAACTCAAATTATCACTAATATTAATTGCAAGTTCTAAAGATAAATGAATGCAGGCCAGTGCAATATTTTACTTCAACTTTGTCATTTTGTGTTTCGGACAGCTAACCAAATTTTATTCACCCATCAAGAACTTACTACAGTAACTTAATACTAGCAGCATTGCGAGATTTCGATTTACCATGATTTATTGATGTTTCAAATATATTTTTGTACTGTAAAATAGGTTGCAATTTTTCCTAATTATCCAAAGAAAAGATGAATTGTTTCCAAATGATTTTCGAAATATTTAGTCATACCACGTAATAAAAATAAAAATTTTTATTGCATCGCAGTCAAGTATAAAATTACATATTCTAAATTTTGTCGCATTTGTTGCGGTGGTACCTAAGAATATATCAATAATAGATTAGAAGGAGGAAATTTTTCATAGCACTCTCAAGACCTCTCATCATTTACGCATCTATGATGAAGAATTTTTGCACAACTCTCTAATTTACACAGCTTGTAAGCCATTCTTTACTAAATTGGTATAAAATTTTTTACATCTGTTCTTCAATGTTCGTTCAATCTACATACATTTCGATATGTCTACATTGAGGTTCAATATACTCAGCTAAGCAAATTAGCTAGCTGATTCAGTCCTTTTCGTTTTTAAAATCAAATTGTTGAATAAAAATTTAGGGTTGTCATTCATTATTTATGTCAGAATAATGAATTTCTAATCTCCACTTTTTCATTAAACAACTTAAATTTTATAGTCAAAAATGTAAAGGAAAAAATGCTAGAATCTTAATGTTGCTGAATTTGCATTTTGGAGGTGAATCATAAAATTAACTACAGACCAGAACATGAATAAAAAACAATCTAATGAACTTGAATCACGGATGCACAAATTTAGTTTTTCATAGTATTGCTACACCATTGATTCGTGATTTTATTATTGTACTCCATTAGAATTTTCAAGTTTTAAATAAAATTCTTTGCTTTTCCAATTTTTCAGATCTATATCAGTTTGACACAGTGAAAAAATCTGTGTACCATTTAAATGAGACTAATTTTTTTTTTCCAACCCCTGAAACGTTCGTATTTGGAGTAAATGAATCTGATACACTAACTAATATTTACGAAGTTCAATCTCATTAAAGAAAATTTTTATAACGTAATACTGGGATTCAAGTATTCCTAGAATAAGAGATGGGATATTGCACTTTGGTAAAGAGCACAGAAACAAGGACGACAAAATTATTATCAGCAGTTGCAGTTGATGTTACATAACTTATAGAGCTGTTATTGAACGAACGCGTAAAACATACATATCCAATTAGTATAATGCGTCCGTATTCGTTGACCGCTGGTCTCAAAGTTCGATAAACGAACGAGTGATGGTCTCTATTATAAGAATTTTTGTCTTTCTCCATTCAGTTTCACTTTCAGTCACAACTTTACACCTCCTATTTCTCAAAATCCCTTCAAATAATCACAATCTAAGCAATTCTAATTCATGTCACTATATTACTTCAAGCAAAAAATGTACTGTATGTGTAATCGTTCTAAATTAGCAGAAATGTAAAAAAAAAGTTGAAGCACTAGTAAAGTAAGGTTGAAATTTATTGTGTTAATACGACAGCACACGACGAAAAAATGTAGTTACTTCAACTGTGAGAAGATCGAAGAACACGTAAATCATATAGATGAATTATTTCTGGAATAATCAATTTTATGTTTATATCCTACCAGTCTACAGTAGAAGTCTTCATAATTGCTGAAGAGACTTTATTTTTTTATCTATACGTTTGTGATACTAGCATTGTGAACTTCAATTTAATTTTTAGCTGAAATTATATACCCTGAGTTCACAATGAAGTCAAGCAAAAAGTATCGATCGTCTTTGCATGTACAAACAGAGAAAGCTGCATGATTTAAATTTCGATCAACCTTTCAAATTCCAATTGTGTTCCTTCTTTATTTCTTGACCTGCGACTTTTTTTTAAACCTACCAGGTTTACTGTTTACTTGAAAAAATGAAAAGTTTGCTAGCCGCCTTGCAATTTATAAGATTATATATATAAATGGCAGAGTAGAAAACCGCCACCACTGCGCATAAAGCAGTTTTAGTACAAGATTTGCTAAACAGAGATTTATCGCATGCAAATAAATATGTAATAGAGATTGTGCGATATTCTAACATAGAGGTTGATGCACTAAAGCATGTTCAACGTAAAGCTGCTGAATATGTACATTGCACAGCTGATCAGTTAATAACGGTTGATTCATATATGAATCAATAGTTGCAAGACTTGAAAAGGAGACGATGTTATAATTTCGATAGTCATAAAAATCGTGGGAAAAAAAGAGAAAATATTCAACATCAGAGATGTAGTCGAATAGTTTGATTTAGGAGCGTGTTTGTTGAAGATTAGAATAAGTAGAAATATTGCCATCTAGGTGATAACTGAATGGAAAGTAGGTGGGTAGGTAGGTATGTAATGTGTCAGCGTGTCGGTGTCCTTGAATAAAATCTCGGCATGTGATGGACCTAACCTCACTCCTCGCGATGTGGCGGAGACATACGGTTAATGAGGAGGTGGGTAATGGCGGGGTGGATATGATAAAAATGGAAAAGTAAGAGGCGGCGGCATGATAAAATTGTCTCACCCAAGGACTCCCTTCAAGTAATGCTTGTCCGGCTGACGCCAGGGACAACCGCCGTATTCTCCGATCAGAGCATCGGAATTGTAGTTCATACCGTAAGTACTAGCGCGGTTGTCGCCTTTCCTCCTCGACGGATTGTAATAAATGTTACAGGTACTGAGTTGAACGCGCGGTGCTAAACGATCCTCCCCGACACGACTCGACACCGAATCTAATGATATGTAATCCTGCTGCACTTTATTACCCATCGCGTTGGACGTATTGTCGGTCTTAAGTGTCAGGATATCAAGTCTCTTTTCAGCAATTTCAGCCTCCCAAAGTTGTGACCACAAGACCTTAGCGGGGCCGAACTGCTCGGGTTGAAACCAACCAATGTTAGGATCCATTAAATGAATCGGTCACTTATTACCTACAACTAATTAATTCGACAAACTAGTGTTCAATTTGTTTTATCGATTTATTTTAAAACTGTATAATTAATCTTTAATTATTTCCGACACCACGAAAAGACCATGCATACAGGTTGCACTGATTTATCTCCAATAGATGTCGTCCCCGCGCCGCGAATCTTAATACGCTCTATTATGCTCCATTCACACCGTCATTCTACGAAACCAGCGCTGTATCACTATCACGATCAGTTTTCCCTTAGGTCGTGATCTTGTGAGTTGATTGGCTTGTGTTGCCATGACGAATAGAAATTGAAACCTTAAGCCCCGGGAAAATAATTTGAATCAAAATTGAAATAACCGTTAGACTATGAAGTTGGATTGAACACATTTATAGATAGTTTTCATTCAGAAAGAAACTGCTCGCGTTATAACATAAAACAAAACTTTACAAAAAACGTAAATTATCTTAAAGTTGAAGAGAAATTGGAAGCGAACTTTTTTATTTGGAGTTAAAGACGAGAGTTGTCTTTTCTACAACGGAAAGCAGGGAATGGGAGATCCAATGTCTCGCCGCATACTAAAGATTGGTAACAGCGTTGTTCAGGCCCTCCCTATCTATTCTCTCTCTTGTTTTGCTCCACCCCCTTGGCTCTTTCTCCGTCTGCGTTTCACATAAGTATAGTATTAGCTCTTTTCGAGGATATTTTGGTTCTTTCTGATAGATTTCTTTTTCAATTATCTTCAGAAAGAAAAAATATCCTCTAAAACAACAATTATATTTGAAAAATCCTCAGGTGATTCAGATTTTTCCCATAAAAATTGCCAGAGGAAAAAATAAAGTGTAAATTGATCATAAAATCCCATGTTATTCTTAAGGTGAAATGAAAGCCTCGTGGGACAGCATAGAGTTGAGATAAAGATCTGAAAAAAGTAATTGATTGTTTTTGAACTATTTGGAGTCGATTTGGACCTAAATAAGGACCACCCTAATGCTCATATATTTGATACACTCAAATGTATACCTATATTATAGTGGTTCTTATCTACGTGTATTTTCCATTTAAAATTATCGGAGCTTTATGTGGCACATGTTAATCTTGAAATCGGGAGCTAAATATTCTATTTTCAAGGTATCATGTGTAACATTCATTTCAAAAGTACCTATAATATCCTATATATTTGGGCCCTGTACTAAAACATCGCGGTCTTATTATATCTCGAGTAAATTTATTTTCGACGGTTCGAAATGTACCGTCAGGTTTGAAATCAACCATTAGGTTTGTGTATCTGGATACCCTTGTCGGCTATAGCTGGGTCTGATCAACTGTGAGACCCGTTTAGTTACCTGGAGTGGATAAGTGTGCGGTGCGTTGGGCGAGATCTGACCGAACCGGACGCGTTTGGCTTCGTAAGTGTGTCGTTCTCTCTTTGAACGCAGTATAGGTTTATCAGTAATTGAATGGGACTCTCTGTTAATAGAAAGAGAAGGGCTTGAGCACGTGATTACTTATTATAGATCTAGCTATGGTATACAGTTCAGGTGAGAAATTACTGGCGATTATTGCATCGACTTTAAAGGTAATAATGGTGGATAGCAAATCCCATGCGGTGTTAGAATGAAAGCCGCACTTTGTTTTCACCAAGCGAAAAATGTACAACATGTATTATGCGTAATAATGCGATCCCATCGCTCGGTGAAAAAGGAGTACGGCTTCATCTTCACATCGCATGAGATACATTATACTTTCATCACATTTAGAGTCGATGCAACAATAAATAGTAATTTCTCTTCGGGAAGTGTCAGATTTACATTTATTTGTTAACAGAACAAATTTCTATATCTTAGTCAATCCGTTGATCAATATCAACAAAAATTCGTACGCTTCGCATGCATATATATGTACATATTACATGCATCTGAACAGTTAATAGTAAGTATAATTAATTGTAACATTTATTACAGGCAAAGAAAATGTACTGCATCCCTAACATCGCTTTTTTTCATTATCTATCGCGTAAAATATTCGAATTACGCGCGGTTATATACTGTTCTCGGCGGTCCAGTGACGTCTTTACGGCCATGACTGTAACGACAAGCGAGGGGTGAGCTCACGGACGTAACACATGCCGCTGCTAGCGCAGAGCGGCAGGTGAGAGGGATTGTTTTGCTTGGTTCGTTTTTTCCCGCTCTGAAACATTCTGAGACACGCTGGGGTAGGTCTTTGACCAATCACGATGGTTGTATGAGAAGAAAATACAAATATTAACACAAAACAAACCAATTGACAGCCACAGGTTTGCTTTCGGTGACACAAAAAAATGACCGAGTCGAAAGTTAAAATTGTATAATTAATTGATACATCATTGTAAACTAACTAAAATTCACACACGTGTCTCTCTTATCTCCGCGACCACTAGTATCATATGGACATGCATGCCAGGAACAACAAAAAAACCAGACCTATTGGAATGGGAGTCCCCATTCTTTGCGACGCGGTGAAGCACCAAGTGAACACTATGGATTGGTAGAATTACAATTTACAAACATACGGGATTATATCTCTGCGGGTGACAGTAACGGCAATACTCATGTATTTATACGCAGAGGTGAAATGATGATAAACATCTACTTGTTTGTTTTTTTTTTTTCTTGCACTTCACGGCTATGATTTGACCGCGATCAACTTCATTGTAAACAGACCTATTTACGTTATATTTCTGGATTTATTTACGTTGACCCTTTCACTCTTCATATTGTAAGCTCTGTATAATACTTTTTTATGGCCAAACTACGTTAATTTTTTCATCTTTGCCTTAATTTTTGACTCATACGTTTCATTTTGTTCCAGCCTCAACGAAAATTCAATAGCCCAAAATTTGGTTTTATACGTTACCCATTTGGTTTGAATGTGTGTACAGCATGTTTTCTTTTATACTAATAATCATAGGTATAAGAAAATATTAGGTTTATTTAAAAACAGTGAACATTTCGATTATCGATGCTTAATAGTAAAGAAAACATACCTATAGATAAATACCACAAAGCATCGAATGTTTCAGAAATGTTTATTTTGAAATATTGTAACAAAATTGGAACGTTTCTGAAATATTATGTGGAAACTATTCTTGAAATATTGTAAACAATGTATGCCTGAAATGTCTGAAGCAAAATATTTTCTGTGTATTCTACATTTATTGTAATTGTTTCAAAACATATTTCGAATATTTATACTCGAATGTTTTCACGGCAATCGAAATATTTTTGACTCTAGATAAAAATTCTCTTGAACCGAAATCCGCCGTGTCGAAAGCAGAATTGTTCCATTTTGTAACAATAAATAGTTTCATTCACCATTTACCTCCGGCATTTCATATTTTCTCCATTATATATACGTGCATGAATACTATTATATCTTTAATTGACGTATTAGATCTCTTTCGTTGCGAAAATAATTATCATGTTAACCAATTATACACATACTGCAGCCTCGATCTATTTATGCTAAAAATACCCATTCAAAACGCTGTTCCAAGGTCATTAAACATAAGTAATATTTAGCGTTCCGAAACATAATGTTGTTAAAATTGTGAATTCGAACTCTTCAAACGTAATTATGACGGTTATATAATCGGACCCACGTGCGGGAGAAGTTATAGCACAGATAAGTAGAACTAAATATGTTAAACGGGACAAAAATAAACTATCGTTTCAATGTTAGGTCATATATTTTTTCACAAGTAAACTTAACAACGTGAAAATAATCACGCGATACGTCGAAATGGTAGATTACGAATTAGAAAAAATCGTAGTCGACCTGTATCGTGAAAACAAGTGGAAAGAAATAGTGGATTTAAAAGATACAGCAGATTGTTTTCAAAAGCTTAGACTTCTGTGGGTATGGCCAGATTTTGACGACTTAAATTGGTTGAAAAATGTTATTACCAAAAAAAATGTTCGTGAAATCGTAAGCATAGGATGCGGCAGTGGATTATTGGAATGGTTACTTCAGAAACACTTGGGTAAGATCTAATTCTGACAAAATAAAAGAATCGAAAGGCATAATATAGTCTTGACAAAAACACATTATGGTACCGTACGCTACCTAATTATTGATAAAATCGATGTTTTTTAGGGATCGTTATGATTGGCGTTGAAGTCGATCGAAAATGGTGGTCCAGCGGTTATTCTCCGCCGTTATTTTTAAATACTATTCACTTCATAGACGAGGAAAATGACAGTTTTAAAATACTTCCATCTCAAGCTTTGCTGTTTTGCTATTTTAACAACGGCCCCGCGTTTCTCAATTACATGAATGAATACAGGGGGAAGATGGTTATCATTATAGGCCCTGGTGAAGGTCGGGGATCTTGTACAGATCCGGCCCCATTTGATAAAAAATTTTTGGATCTTGGATGGATATTAGAATCAGCTAGGGAGATTAGGAACACAAAAGATTATATCGCTGTGTATGTTAGGTAATAGTGGTTCTTTATGCACTTTTCATCATATGTAAATTGTATGTTAAAAAAAAACTAATTATTTATCAAAACTTTAATATCTCTTCTCTTCGACTGTGGTATACTTCATGATACAGTGATTTAATAAAGTTTATTCATTTCCCTCAATACGTGTAAGTAACTATCTACATCTTTTCTACCTGCAAGGACATTGGTAAGCAAAGTAATTATTGTTCACCAGGACATCATCAATACCATTCGTTTTACCTTCAACTCATTTCGAGGATGCTATTTCTCTTACTTAACGCGTTATTCAGGAGATAATATTTTTCTAATCTTGAGTCCTCCACTTTTCTTGAACAGTAGTTATCCAAACATAAATTCCAAATTAGTAATCTGGGTAACGTTTCAAGGGTAATATATTGCAGTGGGGTGTTAATTTTGTAAGCTGAATCGACTAGATCGTTGAGAATTGTGGTATAATTTCAATTCTGGAATTCGATCTGATTCGAAAATAGACATATAAACAAACCGTTGCTCACCAGATCAAATGAATAATTCCTTCCATATAATCTATATAATTGGAAAGTACAAATAAATGATATCTAACGATTCTTTCTTTAGGAATGAATCCAGATGCAGATGAATATCGTTTATTCGTATGGAATCACACTTATTCTACAAAAATTGGCATTCCAGCGCAAGCGAGGAATTTGTCAGACAATACCTGATCGTGCTTTCCCATATGAGTAAGTAGATTCTGTTTTTTTATCGATTTGTATGAGCAGTACGGGCAAGAAAACATAAGATCGTGATTCAAGCCTGTGAACAATTCATAAAGTAATAGTAGATTTCATTAGAAGTGCGTAAAGTAAGTTTTTACATACGCGTATTAAAAATTATTTTTTATAACAGTGCGCGTAAAATAACCTTTTCTTTTGATCGTGATTTCCGTACGTAAGGCGCTATTTTTGACATACCATGTGTAGAGTGAGGTCATATTGATACAGCATTTAGAAATACTAACCTTGCGCACGGTCTGCCAAAAAGTAGCACTTTATATACAGAAATCAAGATCAGAAAAGCTTACTTTACACACGCTGTTACAAAAGGTAAATTACAGAGTTCACTATGCATAGCGTAAAATTATTAGTAAGAGCCTTACCTGGATGCTTGTTTTTTAAATGCACTTTATATGTCGATGTCTGAATGCAGGCATAATTGCAATGTGGGCAACTATAAGGTTTAAGGCCTAAGTGTTTTAATTTATGTCTTCGCAACGAATTATGGTCCCCTGTAGCATACGAGCATTGCTCGCAGGAAAATGGTTTTTCTCCTACAAAATCAAGTAAAGATTGTTTGATGTATGTGCTGAGACTTCTTTAACGAATAATTGGCAGTCAATTTGACTTTTTTTCTTACCAGTGTGGCGCCTCAAGTGAAGTTTAAGGGCACTTCTCGTTGATGCTGAGTACGAGCATGCGTTGCATGTGAATGGCTTCGACTCCTTATGCACAGCGCCTTGATGCAACCTCAACAATCTCGCATTGGTGAAATTTCGCTGGCATTCATCACATTTTAAAGGTTCCTTTTCTTTGGCTCTGTGATGAGCTTGGTGATTTCTTCGCTGCTTTTTCGTTTTGAATCCTAGTCACAGATATACATAGTAAAGTACAAATTATAACTGTACAATTTAACAGAGAACACCAAATATTGTTGCAATTACCTTTACCACAATGATCACATAAAAATGGACGGTCTTCACCATGTATGCCTCTGTGTTGGTTCGTCAAGTGACTTAAGCTGTGAGTGTGGTACAGAACGTTATAGATCAGTTATACGTGTATCAATTAATTTGGCTTTTAGACGGTCTCATATAAATGAAACTCTCTCAGAAACTCACATAAATTTGGTTAAAAATAAATATACCTAGGTGTCTTATAACTGCACAAGTCACAGCAGTGCAATTCCATATCTATTATATGCGATCTCCATAAGTGACCAGCCAAATTATTCCAATTATTACTCTTAAATTCTGCACATTCAGGACACTGATAACTGATAGTGCATGGAACTGCCCCAGTGACGTGACATTTCTGGTGATACACAATGTTTTCCTGCACCAGCATACGTACTCCACAATCTTCTATTTCACATCTGTTAATAGATATTTTGAATGTTAAAAAACTTAAGGGTGTAGCTGTTAACACATTATGGGACTAGCAATATCTTTTTGATTTCGGGTTCTTGATAACAATACATTTTATTAATTGATTCTAATAAAAAGAATATGTAAATGAAGGTTGATCAATATAATTTCGAATAAAACGAACTCAAATCAATTGAGTAATTTGTTACCAAGATATAAATTCCCAAAGTTCACCCACTTTTCATTTACTCGTGTATACCTGCTTAATTAAAAGTGATTTGGTGACCATAAAATTGCGTTATATGTCACAGAATTTACTTTTATTTCTGTTTAAATAAATCACCTCTGCTGCTATCACAATCTTTTGAGATAAAAAAATTTTGAAATAATACCTTGATATCCACAAGGACTATAAAGCACGTACATTGAAATTGTCTAGAATAGGAATTTGTTGAACCTTGTATGACTTTTTTACAATAAATTGTCCAAGTTTTATTTGAAGCACACGTTAACTAATTTTATAAAACTGGTTGGGTTTAACACAGTTGAAATTTTAAATTTTGATTGGGTTAATAATGCATGATGATGTATGCTTGTACGTTAGGTTTAGGAAGTATTTTGGGGTTTAGGGGCTTACTTGTATCCCTGTTTTACACTGACAGCTTGCGGCTTATTGGAAAGACTCTTAGAGCCTTTAGGCCTCCCTTTACTTTTTGGTTTCACCTCTGGTTTTAAGCTTTTGGCCTCTATCCTGGGGCTTTCTACAATCAATTTTGATGCTGGAAGACCACCGAGTTCTATTTCTGAATCTGAAATTCCTCTATCCACTGTATCATCCTCTTGCAAGTACCCTTCACCCTCCTTATCATTTTTAAAGTTAACAAACTCAAAATGGCGTTGACTATTTTTGAGCTCAAGAAAATTTAGATTCTCGGGACTGTCACCATTCTTGATTTCAACTACTTCAACTGTTTGATTTTGCTGCCCATTAGATTTGTTTGGAAATGTTTTATTGTCATTCAAAAAAGTAAGATCTTGTATGTCAACTGTCTCTATAGGTTCTCTTATTGATACTGGCATATTATTCATGTTTTGCATACATTGCAACTCGGTATTTTCAACCATTAAGTTGTTCTTTGATAACTTTGAGGTAGTTTGTATGTCTTCAAATGAGGTGAGCACTCTTGGATTTGAAACCAAAAGAGACTGTACCTGACTGTCGTTTTCAAGAAATTTATTAGATATTTCTGTGATGAGAATTTGTTTGTTATTCGTTTTTGCCGTACCGATTTCAGAAAATGGTTTTTGATTCTTGTTTACAATTGCCAAAGTTTGCTGGGAAAACAATTGTTCAACCATGAATTGAGCCTCTCTTTCATGTACCTAAAATCAAATTTTTCTCAAATAATAACAGATTCAACTGAAATATGAATAATATACAACTATACTGTTTACCTCATGATCATGCACAATGTGAGAGAAGAGTGAGGCTTCATGGTGAAAAGTATTTGAACAGCCTGGACATTTGAACATTTTCTTTTCTTTGCTCCTAGATTCATTCATATGCTCCTTTTTGATGTGTTCAAAAATAAGCACCTCATTCAAACTCATGTAACAACAATCCTTGCATTTGTAACATTGTAGAGTGTCCGTCAATTTTTCTATCGTCTGTTAGTGAAGTGTGGAAATCATTTTTATTCGTAAAGAATGTTTAAAATTGATCGAATTAATCTTTAGTTTGAAATACATTTATCATGAATCATCATTTTATTCAAAACAGTGCTGCGGATTACCATGGAATTATTTTCCACCGATTCCTCGAATTGAAGTCGTTTTGTAGGTCGGTTTGTTTGAAATCGGGTCGAATCATTCGTAACTGTATCTGCACAGTGCGTATTCCCATTTTTAACTAGTTTTGCTGCACTCTAAAGATGAACAAATTAAAAAAGGTTTCTACAACGATTCTAAAACGTCATTAGTGGACCCATTTTTTGGAGCTCAGGTCGGAAGAAACAACAAATTCCTAATGCCTCTGTCATTATGTCGTGGTCTTCTTTTTTATCAATTACAGCCAATATCATGCATAAAATCTTTGAAAACAACTCAAAGCCCTGAATAATAAGTTTGGATTGATGTCTTAAAGACATCATTGCATGTCATTTCATTTTTCAAACTTGCGTGTATTGACTGTAGTAATAAGTTTCAAGTAAGTTTTGTACTTGTATTTATTTCATATGTTACGATTTCCGGAAATTGTTACTAATACGAAGTACAAAACATTTGACAAGAATGAAATAGTGTTACTAAAATATGTTACCTGAATGTAAGGCAGCAAATGGCCATCATTTGAACTTTTCTCTCCCGTTTCCTTTTTAGTGTGATTAGAGGTGTCGTTCGAGATGATTCCCTTGTTTGTACCTTGCATGTCTATGGCTTTCAACACGGAGTCAACTTGACTGCTGCTGATGATAGGGAATTCTTTTTTCAATAAGAAATCAGTTTCATGTTCGTAATTGTTTATCCTAGTTGCGTTCGGATTCATTGTTTTTAAGTCATAAAAACTTTCGTTCGATTTTGGCGGCGATGTATTTTTGGATGAATTCTTCATCTCCATATTTATACTCTGTGCATTTATCGGTGTTACTTTACTTAAGTCGACTGTCAATGTCTGCTTCCCTTTAATTGAACTTGTTCTTTTTGCAGGCGATAGTAATTGCTGCATGATTACAACAGGCTTTTGAGATCTAGATTTCAATGAGTCCACGGAGTCTGAAGATTGAATTGAAGCGGCATTCGATGACTGTGATTTGTCGATTTCCTTACTGGACGTTGTATTTCCATAAATTAACAGTTTAGATTCTCTACTTTTACTACTAGCAGAGTTTGAGGCATTGGAACTATGAGAAGATGACTTTGACTTTGTTGGAATAGTTTTATATACATTATTACAATTAGTCTTTTCATCAGTTTGTGAGACTGAAATTTGATCCTGAAGTACAAGGTCAAATTTTGGTGATACTGAAAATGTACAATTAATTGTGTTTGATTTATCTGTAGTAAAGTTGCATTGTTGTAATATACCATTGTTAGAAAGATCATTTTTCAATATCGTGTACTCGCGTGGATGTGTTTTTTTTTTACATAAAATTTTGTCATCATTATCTGTGATCAGAATCGTATTATAAGCATCTAGAGATTGATTTGGGACTATAACGAGTTGCGTAACTATGTCTTCAGTTCCACTGACTTTCATGCGCTTTGGATTTTGGGGTGTTGATAAGGAATCCAAAATCTCATATTGATCAATTACTGCGACTGACTTGTTACTGTCATTTTCTAATGCAATTTGACTAACTCTCGGTACTATGGTAATGTATCCGGGTTCATTTTTGATGGCCAAGCTTTGACTTAGTTCCACATTTTGAACACCCCTTGGGAAATTCGTTTTTGGCGCGATCGCAATAGGGCGCATGGGAGTCAATGACCTACGCCGTTTGTGACCCAATTTTGCTTTCGAAAGTGGCATTTTGAGGCCGCAGTGTTTTTTCGATGGTACCGATAAAACTTCCACGTCATTTTCATCCATTTTTCCAGCCGGAGTTGTAGTCGTGTCTGAAAAATAGAATGTACATTAGTCCAAGGTACTTGAACGTGAAAAACTATTGCCTTTTTTGGCCCGTAAAGAGGCTACATGTTCACAAATGCAATGCAAATGCATGTATTACTTATAGAGGTGTTAGGATGTTCAGGGAGCAATTTTAAAACTTGCATTTCACTTACTTCGAATGTCGGGTAGTTTTAATAGTTCGAAACTCACGGAATCATAAGCAAACCAAAATAAATAATATACGGATCAACCGCCATTTTGTAATTCTAGAAGCCTCGCATGAGGCACGACTCACGGAAAACCATTTCTCTTGGCGGCATAATCAAATTCTTACTGTATGATTGTTCCAAGCAAGGCGTCGACTGAAGGACTGAAGCTGAAGATATTGGTTTGTTCCGGGTTTATCAACGCTGTCATCCTAGTTCTCTGATTTTCTTATTTTATGCGTATCAGAATCACTGATCTACAGTATATAGTAGAGGTCAGTGATCAGAACACACATTTGGCCATAGCCTTAAATATGAATCAGCTTCACTGTCTAAATCAAGAGTTGGGAAATTTCTCCAGCAATGTGATTTGCGATAATGATAGTGAATTCGAATAATAGATTTCTGTTACTTGATTAAATGAGTATTAGCAAATTCGAATAACACAAACTAATGTATCAACAATTTGCTAATAGGTTGTGTAATTATAACGTGCAGAGATCAAGGATATGCTGGCTATACATTTTCAATTAGAAGTGACTCTCGTCGACAATATCGAATACTTTATAAGATAAAAATCGGAAAATAAATCCACCACAATAAAGATGATAAGAAAATTAAATTCGCATAATCACAATTCCCAAAAGTTATCAATAAATTGTTTAAACAAAACATTGTTCAACAAATTTTCAGGGAATGTTTCTTTTTATCATGTGAGATGAAATAATTGATTTTTCTGACCACATGAATTTCTAAGGAATCCTCATAGTATTGAAATTTGAAAATTTTGAAAAATGAATGAAAAATTATGAATTTTGGATACGTTTTCGTAAAAACGTTGTACATAAAATTATGAATTTTGGATACGTTTTCGTAAACCGTTGTACATAAAATTAAGAAGGTTCCGGAGCATTGAACAAATGATTACGTAAATACAGCTTTTACAAATTTTTGAAAACGGAAATTTCAATATAATTAGAAAATTCATTAAAAATTCATGTCTATTCAGAAAAATTAACGAATTCATTTCACATGACAAAAAAAAACATCCCCTGCAAATTTGTTATACAATGTTTTGTTTGAACAATTTATTGATATCTTTTAGATATTATTATTATTATTTCAATTCAATTTTCTTATCGTTTTTACTGTGGTCCATTTTTTGTCGATTTTTATCTTATCACAAAGTATTAAATATTGTCGACGAAACTCACTTTTGGTTGAGAATGTATAGCCAGTACATTCTTAAACTTGGTGTTTTTGGGCTTATTTTGTTCACCATCAAGATTACATCAAAGAGTATGATCACATGAAGAAAATTTTAACAATCACATTTACGCATTATAACTCTACTATTATTTAAGATTTTTTGAATCTGTCTCGGGTAATTTGTTAGGATCTCGTCAGCAAGCGAAATGCCATTGAAAAAATTAGAATCAGACCGAAAACAATAATATTCAATTATTTTGGTGGTTCTAATTCCGAAACTTTTTATCAATCGTTTGAAATACATTTGTGAAGTACAAGGGAACTTTTCCTTGATAATAAGGTACGTACGCATACTTCCTCCTATGTTTTCTTAAACGTATGGGCATACACACTAAATCTCCAATTCTAGTAATCAATACAACTGAAACTACGAAAATAAAAATATGTATATTATCATACGAAAATACAATTACTTTTATACATCAAATATTAATGGTTTTACTATATTGACAATATTTATACTACGAATGCACAAGTTTGGCTAGTCACAAGAGTAAAAGAAAAAATCAATCATATTCACAATTTCGTATTTTACTAAAACATGGCACACACAAATTACCTTAAATATAAACGAATCAACATAAAATAATATTGGGCAACGATAATGTGTGATCATTTTTTAAAAAACTAAACGTCAGTTATACGCATCGCAAAATGGACATCATCCGACGAGATATTTAACAGGACTCTTTGATGTATATCCGCTCTCGAATGTTCACATATTAACAACCTAGAAGCACCGAGTCTCGTGCAAATTGTAATAGCTTCAGTCACTGTAGGCACCTTTAGACCTGTTATAAGAAATGAGCATTTAATATACAATCAACTTTGTAGAACAATGCACTAATAATTGATGTCCACAATACAATGGATGTAAATAAAGTATTACTCTTATATTCAATGAAATAAGCTACCTTCTAGAGAACAGAGTGATATCAGCTGATTATAAATGTTCTTAAAAATGACTTCTTCGACACCCGTACGTCCAACTTCTGCACAAACAGACTGTAGGAACATTTGCTCCATTTCTGAGCAATGCCTTATAGCTTGAACTTTTGGACTGGCAATCATTTCCGTTAGGGCTTCATTAACGTCTTGAATTGACACAATATCCGATCCATTTATTTCTGCTAATTCAGTTGCGCGCCGACAAATATCCAACGCCCTTCTTGCATCACCAGATACAGCAGCTACTTTCCTGCGCAGAAACAAGATTACACTTAGCTAATGATAAATTCATCAATTCAAGCTACTCTCAATGTATGTAGAGAATGTTTAGAACTGATTGCCGGTTTTAAGGGGGCTGCAACAGTAATTATAACTTACCGAGCGACTAATTGTATGGCTTCACTTTTGAACGCATTTGAATCATTTAATCTAGTAACAACTATTTCCTGTAGCTGTTTGTGAGTATAGGGTTGAAATGTCAATCGGGTAAGACCCAATCGAGATGTGACACGTCCCATTAAAACTCTTTCAGGCAAATCCATGGTATTGGCAATTGTAATTACTACAAGCTGAGCAGTCGATTTAGCAGGCCAATCTAACAAGTTGTAGACTACGTCTTGCCGTTTGTTGCACAAAATATCAAGCTAGATTCGGATAAACAGTATAAAGTGTTTGAATCTAATCTGTTGATTGATTAATTATGTAATATTACCTCTTTCAAGAAACTAAAACCATTCATTTTTAAGCGTTCTCTATACCTCATCGATGAGCAGTAAAGTCATGAGCCTCCTTGGCGCAGCCCTTGTGAATCTCTTGTCAAGAAGCTCATGAGCTTGTTCCCATGTAGCTTTCTTTCCTGTCAATTGCTTCAAAATCTCGACGTAAGCTTGCCTTGGCTCAGTTAACTTCATACCGTTAATTGCAATGAATTCGAAACGATCAAGTTTATTTTTGGACACTGATTTTTTCAAACATCGTATTACTTCATTTACGGTCGCTGTTTTGCCTGCGCCAGGTACACCACTTATGTAGAGGCAACTGTAATGAGAAAAGAGTTTCAGAAACGTCGCTATTAAAATTGAATTTTTTTCAAAAAACTATGAAAATATTCATGAAGTCACAGTTATTCAGAGCAAGATTCCTACCAGGATTGTTCTGCTCTTTTAAAAGAACGTTATGGTTTTCCAAAAATATTACAGTTATACAATGAAACAAAAAAATTTGTTCGAGCATTTTACCGCAATGGAAAATGATGTGAATATCATGTATAACGCATTAAACAATTAAAAGTACAAAAACGTTGAACGTATTTAAAAGTGTTCTACTTAGCACATTTTTTATCACATTTTCTTATTTTTACTTGCATGTTTTAAAAAGTTTCTATGAAAACCTGTCATATGTACGAGGATATCCTATTACCGAGATTACTTAATTTAGTAATTCTACATTATTCAATTAAATGAATAATAGAAAAAATTGCAATAAAAGGGTATACCCTCCACTATTGTCCGTCAGTTTTCCTTCTAGAAATGTATAAATGTTATTGAACTCTTCTTCCCTGCATGGCAGAGACTTGGGAATAGCACTGACGTGTAAACGGGCTCTGGCTTCCTGCAGAGGCGTCGAGGGCTGGGAAATGCATATGTTGCGTTGTTGCATAGATGGCGTTAGTAAACCAGTTTTTACAGATTTCGAAGGTGTTTGAAGTTTTGGTGCAGTGCTTCGCCTTGGCCTGTTTGGTTCAATTTCTTTATAGTCTAATTTCCCGTTTCTTCGATTGGGAGTCGATACATCATCTTGAGTACTCAGAGTTCTTCTAGATCTTCTGGGTGTTCGCGTCAATTCAAGATCTTCATTTTTGATTGTGGCAATACTAGTCTTCTCATTGTTTTCTTTTGATACCAGCTTCAATGCTTTCTGTTTATCGGTTAAAATTCCATGATCATTAGCAACATTTCTACTTTTATTGTTGTCTTCGATGATAAGATATTTTGAGCATGTAGTCTTTCTTAATGTTCCGTTGGGATAATTTTCTTCATTAGATTCAACAACTTCACTATCACTCCACTCCATTTTGTCCATTGTACGGTTCATCTCTTCATTTAAATTTGTAGCATCATTATTTGTCTCTTCGTTATAATTAATATTTTTACAAATACGTTTGCTGGGAGATTTTGTTTTTTTTGTTGACGGACTATCTTTGACATAATGATCCGAATATTTTAAACTCTTCGTTCTACGTCTAGGAGTCACTCTAGCAAAATCTGGATCGTCGTTATTTTCGCTCGAATTACTACTTTTATGACTGCGTTTCGTGGGAGTTTCATTTGATCTTGTAGACACACGAATGACTTTATTGTCATCTGTAGATCTTGGGTATGCTGTTTTGTTGCCAGGAGAATTTTTGACAAGAATATTATCATCATCTTCATCGCAGTGAACAGTTTTATGACCTTTGCTGATGGTTCCAGCTGTTTTGCGTGGCGGAGAATCAACAGTCCAGCCATCCGAATATTTAGAATTTAATTTTCTAATATTTTTGATCTCGACACGCTCTAATTTTATTTCTACTCTAGTCAGTTTTTCAGTTAGATTAGAGATTGGTGAATATTCGTTTATCTCAGGATGATTATCAAAGTGAACACTTGGTGTGTTTGGTCTTCTAGAACTAACTTTTAATATACTTTTTGGAGTACATGGAATATTCCGTATTCTCGTTTTATTGTTAACGCTGCCATCTGAATCAGAATCTATTCTATAGTTACTCCGTTCAGATGATCTACAGAGCTTTATTCGTAATGAAGCATCTTCGCGTTTTTCAGCCATTTTTTTCAAGAGTAAGTCTTTGCGTGCGTCACAACCATTTCCATTCTCCAAAGACTGCGACAAATTGCGTCGTGCACTTTTAGGAGTCTCTAATTGAGTATTCTCATTCATTTTGTCCAATAATTCAACATTTTTTATCGGTGTATGCAATAGTTCAAAGCCAGTGTCACCTGATTTTGATCTTGCTACAATTTTTGAGTCGGTTCTTTTAATTTTGTCAATTATTGGTTCATTATCGGAATCATCGGACAACAGTAAGTTCGATATATCTAAGTCGTTTAAGTTTTTTGTCTCCTTTCTCTGAATATCGATTGGTGTCTTTATTATGAAATTATGTCCACTTAACTGACAAAGCTTGTAAGTTGCTGGAGGGCCTGTTGAATAGAATTAAAAAAATGAGAATTGTATATAGCAAATAATACTAGATTATAATAAAGTTTAAACAATTTAAATAAACCTTACCGACTGACACAATTTCGGGTGAGCTGCTTCGACTTCTTGGTTCTAAGCTTTCTCCGCTGTTACTATCACTAGAAGCTCGACGTTTTCGCAGTGTACAATTTAACTCGCTTTTAATTGGAGTACTTTCTATTACTTCGTTGTTAATATCATTTTTGGAAGGAGTTCGATGTTTATCTGGCCTAGATCTCAAGGTGGTGATGCAAGTGTTAGTCAACGGTACTTCACTTCTCCTACTACTTCTGAGAGGATTTTTTCTTGGAGTTGATTTTGGAGAATTATTAATATTCGAATTTTGATACATACTGGAAGCATCTCTTGTAGGTGACAGAGTACTAGAAGCTTTAGAAATATTGTTAGTAGAAGATTGTTGTAATGCAGATCTGCTTTGCGAACTACTTTTTGACCCAGCAGATTTAGACTTTGATGTAATAAGTTGTTTTTCTTTTCTGCTTTCAACTTCCTGTGATATTTTTTTTGTGCTTGATAAATCACTTGGCTCATCAGTAATAATTGTATTTGGCATATATTTCACTCTATTTTTGTCTACTTCATCATTTTTAGGGTAGGATTTACTCTGAGTAGGATCCAACGATATCTCATCAACATTCAATACTGGTTCAATATGAAATTGAGAATTTCTTGTACATAGTCTGTAACGACAGACAAATACTATTCCATAGCTTCTATTCTCATCATGTACTTCTTTAGGTATTGCATCTTGATATGCATAGATTACCTGTAACATTTGTTATTAAAGTTACAGTTATTAATATTGATTCTGTGCTTAAAAGATACTGAGAAAACCATACATGTGAGTTTAATAAAATTATAAACCGTTTTCTCACTTACGTGACACTTTCGATATATCGTTTCAATGCTGACATTGTTGGTAAATTTTCTATGGTCTTCAACGACTTCATAAATCTCATCTATGTAATCCTTATCGACACTCGCAGGTAGTTTCATCGGCTTCGAGTACCACTGCACATTTGCTCTATGCTTATCATTTTTTCTTGTTGCTGGATAACAATCAACATATACAAAATATTAAATTCTGATCAATACCGATTTTTCAGCTATCGATTATTCCAAAGACTCACAATGTTCAAATAAATGTTCTATTCTTGCTACATCACATCCTTCCACAGTATCAGGTTCATCACTGTCAGCATTTACCAAAACGAAATCGCCGACCCGTGCTCTTGTGCCGTTAAATTCAAACCCCCTGTGATAAGTTATACATATGTGTTTACTAACACAAAATCAGTCGGTCAATGAATAATTGCTCAGTTTATCAAATTAGTATTCTATGATTGACAGGTTTAGAAAGTTTGCAGGGAATAATTGAGTTCAAGAAAACTTTTACACTACTTACTCGTAAGTTTTGTACGTAACCGTAAATGGATTTTTTTTTCTACATTTCTTAACGACACCTAACCATGTCGGCTTAGCCTGAACTAGATTATTTTTAGACCGCGTCATTGTTACGAAATTAGTTGATATGAAAGTTGAAATACCACTCGAAGAAACAATTTCGTTAACTTATTAAGAAAATCTCTTTCCACCATCGCTGCCATTCACACAATGTCACAATTCTCGCGGGAAACAACAATCGGTAGAGCCAGTTGAGGCAATGAGCAAAGAAGATGAGGTAGAGTGGATCTCTCATAGCAACACATGAGACGTCTGCACTTATGCAATTCAGGGTTCCCAGTATAAATAATTACATAAATGAAGGTGGGCTTCAGTAAAATATAACATAAAATACATTAATGCAGATGCGCTGGCTGAGGATTAATAAAGACTGCTAAACCTTATGGAAGTTGATACGCGGGTAGAGTCATAGTACTGAAGCCGAAGGGTTAGAGGAAAATTACAGTATTCTGCTATGCCGACTCAATTTAGCATCGGGATGCCATGCGACTGGTGCTGTCCCATGTAGGGTCGAACCACCGGAATCCTCAATAACGGAACGGAATGGTCGGAAAAGTCACTAAAATCCACGTTACCGTAATTTCATTCTGTCGTATTTTTACGAAATGGTGGTTCTCTAAAAGCATATACTACTGGGGTAGCCTGCGTGTACAGATAGTACGATGTACAGCTTGTCTTTCTCGCTCTACAACCTGGTTGGCCGATACGTTTCCTCTCAGCCAATCAAATGCGGAGTGAGAGAGACGGAGTAACCCTAATATATATCTGTTTCTCTCGTCACTTCATATACATTTTGCGCGATGTGATGGCTCTGACTGAGGATGCATAAAAACTGTTAGCCCTGAACGCTTACAACGATTGGCTATCTTTTTCTATCCTTTCATTGGCTGTTGGGACTAGTTATCTGCAAGTCTTATTTTCGTTGGTTTACGTTCACTTTGGTCAATCTAGTCATAAGTAGTTGCGCAGTCTTCTCCCGAGCCGAACGTAGGTTAAGTCGAAGCAGCAATGATGTTTTGTATGCTGTACGTGAATCGATGTTAAAAAAAAAGTGTTCCTCGGATACCAGTGCAGCCGGTCTCTATTTAATTCACATGAAAATCCGTATGTACATACGATACTGATCTATATAATTTGAGGCTGAAAAATTATAAATAAAAGAAAAATACAATCTGCGTCTGGAGTTAAGATCGTTGACTTTCAATTGACGATATATGGAATATATTTATCTAGGATAAAAAACAGAAACATGCTTGGTAATTATCGTATTTTCATGTAGTTTTGCGTCACTGAGACGTGAAAAAATATTAAACGATTTTACACCTTATATATTCGTGCTGAATACTTTAATATACCTTATATTTACAACTTTCAAAGCATGACGTAATTCGGCGCCAGTTGGACGGTGCGGCAAAATTTTTGGTATGTATTTTTATTTTTCAATAAGTATTTCATTTCATACTTAGCTAACGTCAAACTTTGAATGCCTCAGTTAATCGAATATAAATTTCCTTCGATGAATTCCAATTACGTGCCTTTTGCACAGCTATCACGTTTATCCCGTTTCTTCGATTCTTTGTTTTTTCGGTCTCAACTTTTTCCTCATATACCTACAAAACTAGTGTTCCTAACATGCGAACCCTTCAATTTATGTCTGACAGCTCTTTTGAAGTGATCTCATCTGTGCACTGACATACAAAATGAGTTCTCTCTTGGGAAGTAGGTTTCCTTTTTTTGCCAGTCCTGGGACAAGATCATCTGTGGTAATCCGACGCCTGCAGCAAACATTTGCAGCTGTAAACTCATCGAATGAAAATACCCAGGTAAAATGAATGGTCTGCCTCTTACCTTTACCTAAGCATGTTCTTATGTTTATCAAACTACATTTCAGCTCTTCACTTTAAAATAGCATGCTGTTGTTAATTTAATATTTTGATTTATCATCATACATTATTTAAATAACCAATGCATTTTAGAATTAATTTAATACATATCAGTCCTCTAGAAATACAGTATTGGTTTCTACATGTTAACTTATCTTGGAAAAAAACACACAGCAATATAAATTTAGTTATTTGCATGTCTACGTTATTCAAGTAGCTTGTTAATATTCTGCAATTGTTTGAATAACATCGTTCTACAAAGATGCAGTGTGTTTATAATATTTGAATAAATTCGTGAAAGGTTCAATAAATGTCTGATAATATTAAAATAGCCATTGACAATGCAACATAAAATAGTTTTACCGTAAATAAAGATATACTTATTTGTATAATATTGTTCAAAATTTTCACGCAGGTGTTTGAAAGTTTTTTTCGCTAATACTGTATCAGCAAATTTTTGTAAAGATATTTCTACAGTATTTGGAAAATATTTTATATATATTGCAAATAAAAAATATATCCAGTACCCTGAAAGATTCTAATAATATATAAATATTTTTAAACTCGTATGTTCTTTGCAAGTGATTTATACATCTGTTGAAAATCGGATGAATAAAAATACTGGTAGTTGGTATTTTGTCCATTTTATTCCCATTCTTTCTTTATGCTCAATTAGTTGCAAGCATATAACATCTCAGCAATGAATTTCATTGTCATGTGATTCTGCTTAAACCAACGCCAGCCACGTGATTGTTATACTATATGCGTTTTACTACGGTATAAATAAGTGCATTATTGGCACCCAGCAATGTTTTTCTCTTCTGGCCCAGAGAATTTGGCTCTGGGTTGACCATGTGACTGTTGTTTTTTTTTTTTTTTTGTATCAGCATGAGTAGAAGTCTTTTGATAAAAAAACAAAGAGATCACTGTGACAACCAATAGTCGTAAATGTATTACAGGATATCTTGTACATAGATGTATAATATCATACAAACAATACATCAACCTGATAGTTGAATTCGATTTACGTTCGAATATAAGACCGATTAATAGAACATACTGATTCTAAATTATCTAACCCAGCTTCGGTACCATCTTTTATGCGCGAATTTCTAATCTTGTTGAGTTTTTAGACAAATCGAATTTGAAAGTTAACGATTCTAAAATGAACTTTCATACCCTTTTGAGTGAAAAATTGGATAATTTAATTATGCGCAGAAGGGAAGCATGTCTTCAGGGTAAATTTTTGTTGCAGATAGGAAGCGATGTAGTTCCTGTGTTTAAACACGCATCACGATTCGCAGATAAAACAGCCCTGCGTGATGCACATGGTGATTATACTTATCGAGGCCTGTACCTTAGTTCAAGACAGTTCGCTAATCAGATAACGCAGGCTGTGTCTGCATCTCGACAAGAAAGAGTAGCTTTTCTGATGCCAAATGATGCAAACTATGTCATCACACAATGGGCATGTTGGATGAGTGGCCAAATTGGTAAGTTCTCACAAGTTACAGGATAATATACCTGACGTTTCTATTCATCAACTTCGATCGAAGAGTTGCGTTTTTGAAAGAATAGGACAATGCAATTAGCCTCAATTCCATAACTTTGTAGTCTGAAATAAAATGGCTAATTAGGTTTCACTTTCACTTTGAAAATTTCTTATCCGAACTTAGTATTGGGGGTGATTTAAGTTTGTGATCGAACTTGATCGATTGTAAATTCAGGCACATACAAAATAGAATATATTGTTAATAATGAAGAATAGAATACTCCAATCATAAAGTATCACTAAGGTTGAAGTTTGCATCACTAATGCAATGATGTAGTTTTAGTAAAAATCGTTATTTTCCAACTTTAGACCATCTGAAAATTAGTGGATTGTAATATATCGCAAAACCCAATAATTTTTTGCAAACTTAACTCCTTTACAAACGAGAGCAATTCTTTAAAAAAATATTGCGTTAGGTTAACGTTACTAACTTTCACCTTGTAAATTTTATTCCTCTTATCTGTAAAGTCTCAACGAGTCCGACAGTTTGCCATAAGAATTAATGTGAAATCCCGAAAGATTGAAAGACAATTGCTTCCAAACTTTACATAAATGTTTGAAGTAAAAGTGAGGACAATTTGTTTAATTTTCATTGACCGAGCACAATTTCGATCTACATGTCTGTCCATCCTTAAATGATACGTTAGTCTCTGTAAAAAGGCAGTCCATTGTAGCGTGATTTTAGGTACTTTTCAATGTCTTAGAAAATTTAAAATTTTGCAATTTTCACAACAATTTCTAACTCGTGTAAATTGTTCAATATTCTTTGGAAATATTTGAATTTTGATTCCATAATGCCCAGAAGATACAAAAACTAACGTTAAAGTCCTTCATAGACCTTGTACACTTGATACTGTAACTTGAGTGGGATTGATTTTGTGGTTTGAGTTTCAATATCAATCTGACATTCTATTTTAATGGTAGAATTAATAAGTATTGTTTACGATTGTGGTTTTAGGTGAGTTTCGTGTTTATGTGTAACAACTTTTTCTAGCTGTTCCACTTAGTTCTGCTCACCCAGTGTCTATTCTTGAATACTATATCACCGACTCGGATGCTAAAGTGCTCGTCACAACTCCACAGTTTTTGCCTCTTGTTGAGCCTATAGCAAAAAGTTCAAATCGACAGTTAATTGTTCTTGATGATACTTTGCGAATGTTGGCTTTGAAATTTGATGGTAAAAAGGCCAATAATAGGGGACACTTCGAATACGAAATAGGAGATTTACCCGAAGCTGGTATGGATGGCGATTTCTACAATAATAGCAATGCCTTGTTTGTCTACACCTCTGGCACTACTGGCAAACCAAAAGGTAAAATTTATTTAATTAAATACTTGGAGTTGGTTGCAGTCAAGAAGTCTTTTTTCGCTAGCAAAAAATTTAGGCATTTCATGACAAATTTTAAGTATACATGTTTAATGTTCAATAAATTATTACCCAGATTTTAATGTTTTATTCATTATATATTATAAATATAATGACGAGTAAGTGTATTGTGATTTAAATTCAATATTAGATACTTCTTTAAAAATTTAGATGTGAAATGTGCTTTCAATTACATTAGATGTAATATAATTTGAATATGCAAAAATATTGAATCAGATTGTATTCAATTCGTATTTTTATTATTATAAATTTTTAGTAGATTTGTTCAATTGCACTGTATGATGGCTTATGTTATTCAGAAGAGTACTATTCATAAATTCAGTGAAATATTTTTTTCTTTGTCAGATAGTATCTTCAAATATTTAATTTTACGACATTGCATCGATATTCGTTATGATCCACACATTGCAATATTGACTTGATTGGTGAGTGATGCTTGGGTCGAAAATAGTTTATTGAATAAAATGAGCCATTGTAGATTGAAACCTAACGGATTCACTAGATTCTCAACACGTTTGAAGCAGTTTGAAACAAAACATCCATATCTGCTTTTATTTAAAATGTCAGTATTTTCCAGTTTTTCATTTTTAAAAAGATCTTCATGTTTTACGAATACGATAGTCTGAACTTTGATGAATACTCAATGTACTTATGACCGTTTCTTAATAAAATTAAGAAAAAGATTCGATTTTTGACCAGCCAACCTCCTTGAATCCAGATGTGAATCTATATCAATACAGGGCTAGCAGCGATGTTGTTACATGTATGAACTACTTAAAAGCTAACTCTAGACATATAGCAAAACATTGACTACTAATAATTGCTTGTAACATTAATTGGTAAAGGTGTGGTTCTAAGCCATAAGAATATACAGTCACAAGTGTCTTCACTGGTCGATGCATGGAAATGGACAGAAAAGGATATAATTTTACACACACTGCCTCTTTATCATATACATGGGATAGTAAATGTTCTTCTGTGTCCACTACACGTTGGAGCGCGATGTGTTATGCTACCTAAGTTTGATGCATCTAGTGTTTGGACTCAACTGCTGGCAGTCAACGTACAAAATACAGAAAGAGTCAACGTCTTTATGGCAGTGCCTACAATCTACGCAAAGCTCATACAGGAATACGAGCAACGGTTTAACAAAAATGACAAGATGAAGGAATACATTCACACAGTATGCAGCACCAAAATTAGGTCAGCTCACTAATTACATGTAACACCAAAAATTGTTCACTTTTTCTCAACAAGATAGCTGACATAGAGTACCTAAATAAAATAGGATAATATTTCAGTATTTGTCACAATATTATTTTCGGAAATACATTATGTAACAATCAAACACGGTTTATCATGAGATTATGAGATCATGAGATACAATGATTCGTTTAATTCATGTCGAAAAACTACAGGACACTAACACCCGTATTCTTAGTCCTTCCTTGAGGAACAAGGATTCCTTGTTCATGAAACGTGAAACCTTGTCGCATAAATTATGAGTTTTCAACGATTTTTAACATAAAGAATCTTGCATTTTCGGGTAGTTTATAGAAAAAAATCGGGAGGAAGCAAAATGCCATACTTATGCGGTGGGACTTTCAGCCCGCCATACTAATCGAAACAAGTTTTTTTTTCTTAACTATTATTTACAGACTCATATTTGTTACAACTAATTGTTTCCAAGTAAACATTCACGAAAATCGCTACACCATACCGTTTTGACGGGTCTAAATAGTTGCCTCACTACCGTAAAGGAGTAGATTTTTTGAAAGTTGCGAAATGATTTTTTATCACGAAAACAGTTAGTTGAAACAAATGTGAGCTTGTAAAAAATAGTTCAGGAAAAAAGAACTTACCTATTTTGATTAGTATGGCGAGCTGTAAGCTGCACTGCGTGAGTTGGGAATTTTGCATCCGGCCGATTTTTTTCCATGAACTACCCGAAAATTCAAGATTCTTTGTGTAAAAATCGTTAAAAACTCGTAATTTATGCGACAAGGTCGATACTTCATCATGCAATTACGCCCTGAGGACCAGTGCTATGACTATAATTTCCCTTTCATTAATTATGTAATTCAACGCCTGAAACGGTGCCGTACTTGTAAAAAATGAGTCGGGACTTTCTGTCATCATCTCCCGATCTATTACGGGATCACATGGTAACGCAACTGTTCATCTTTTACTGAGAATTTGAATTACTATATAAACACCAGAATAATATATGTCTTCAAATTTAAAATACTCATTACTAAAATTTGTAATTGTTCTAAACAATCTGTACAAATTTGCAATCTACGGGGCGTCTATAACTCCCAAGGAAAATCTTGAAACAGGGAATTTGAATTTGGATAATTCAATGAATTGTGGTGAAATTTGGCTGATTCTTCGGAATTCAGAATGTTCTCTCTTTCTCCTGTAATCCATCACTAGTGTTGTACTAATAATATGATACTTATTTCTGCCCAGTACAAACTCTCAAGTTACACTACACATCTCACACTTTCCAACAGTTTTTAGTAGGGGAAGAATTATGTTTCCGTTCTAGTAAATCTCATATCCTCAGGAAATTTTATATTCTCCAGTTGCAAGACAACCTAATTTTACTTTTGTTTAAAAAATGATTTCTATACGTATATTCCACACTTATACTCATCAATTTGATCAAATCAACACTTCATGCAGAAGTCAAAGTTCTTAATTGCCGGATAAATACATTATTGATAAATGTTAAACATTTGTAGATTAATGGTCAGTGGATCAGCACCACTTCCTCGTCCTATATTTGAAAGATGGGAGGAGATCACAGGTCACCGCTTATTGGAAAGATATGGAATGAGCGAAATTGGTATGGCACTCTCGAATCCAGTGGACGGCCCACGTATACCAGGTGAAAGATTTTTTAATGGAGCATAAATTAATAACATACTGATCGTGGTATCTCAGAATGTATTACAAAATGTCAGTTGATGACCATGATTTTTTAACGAAAGTCTGTCTGGAATAATGTGTGGCTGTATTTTTTATTGCAGCGAGTGATTGATTTAGCATGAGGGGTTAATCAGCCAAGGATCGAACGTACACTTGATTTTGTAACTTCATGAATTCAAGCTTTCAGTTAAGACGATATATATGAATATACATCTGGAAAACAGCGTGTATTTTGGAAATTTATATCTGGACTATCAAATATTTAATGCAAATGAGGTTTGTTTTATTTTGAAGTATTTAGATCGAGCTTCTTTACCCTATTTTCTTTATTGAAATGAATCGATTAGAAGCTTTGTTCGTGATAATAAGGTTAATTGTTTCATTTGGTGACATGTTTTGATGCGCTGACGATATCTTAAAAACGACTAAACGGATTTACTTCAAATTTGAAAACAGTATACTTGGATAGTTTATCCTCTTTCCTACAATTCTACTTGTTTTTTTGATCTTCATATTTGGTGTTAGACAAGTAAAATCTTCGTAAATTTCGAACGAAACATCGAATTTGAATTCCAAATGGTGGCCATGATGTTTAAAAACGAAAAAACTTGAGGATTGTCGTAAAGAGGATAAACCACCCAAGAAACTGTTTCCAAATTTAAAGTAAATTAGTTGAGCCACCTTTAAGAAACCATTGGCACTGCAAAACATGTCCTTGAGTAAAAAAGTTAACATGATTGTCATTTTGTATTTTACATTATTATAATCAATGTTTACTATTAAAAAATTTGTACAAAAAAATAAAATTAAGTGAAGTTCGGTTTATATACTTTTGTATAAAATAAACCTCAATCGACTTGAATAATTGGTATAAGTTCACTCACTTTTTCATTCATACACTTAAACATACACTATTAAATTAAAATAATATCAAGTAACTTCATTTTTATTCAAGTGACATTCTCTTAAGGTGTACAGTTGATTTTTATTATGGTCAACCCCATCATTTAGCATTATCAACATTACTCGTTTAGCTTAATGAAAAAGTGCAATTGCTAAGGGACCATTTCACGTGAGAACAATTGGTTTTCAGATATTTTTTTAAATTTACCTGTCGATAGCTTTACGGTAACTAGATTTTTTTGTAACATTATAAATAATATAATATCTGATACCTGACCATTTCTTCTCATGAGAAAATGCCCTGAGTGTAAAAAAAAAGAATATATTTTTATCCTTGCTTCTTGGTAACAGGTCTGAGATTTCATGTTGTAATTTTGCTAACAACAGTGAACCATATTTTTATTGATATCATTTTAATCATAATCACATGACTACTCAGGGACTGTTGGTACTCCACTCCCTGGCATCGAAGTTCGAATTACAAAATCAGACGCAGCTGGGCCAGAAACAGAAGTATTACTACAAGGTTCTTCGAAAGGATTGGACAAGATTAATAGTTCACATAAAAAAATAGATGGACATCTTGAAGTCAGAGGTAGTGGTATTTTTCGCCAATATTGGAAAAAGCCTGAAGCTACAAAAGAGGCGTTTACGAGCGACGGATGGTTCAAAACTGGTAAATATCACACGGTAGTTTCGAAGGAAAATTTGATTCAGTAGAATTATTTGTTCAAAGGAGAAAAGTTTCTGCGTAAACACTACTGATGTTGACATTTGAGAAAAACAGAAACAAATAACGCGATTGACTTTATGAACTAGCAAATAATCTAAACTCCCTCAACTTCGGGCTAATTTCAGGGGATATTGCACAATATGAAAACGGAGTGTACAAAATCCTTGGACGAAGTTCAGTGGATATTATTAAAACTGGGGGTTACAAGGTCAGTGCGCTGAATGTCGAAACTGAGATTCTTAGTCACCCAGATATTCAGGACTGTGCTGTGATTGGGTTGCCGGATGACACATGGGGCCAAAAAGTAAGTAGGTGACTGAACATCAATTGAGTTGTATGTCAGATTCAAAATTTCCTGCATTTCTGTGCTGAAATTATTATTGATATTCCAATTTTTTACGTTACAGGTAGCTGCTATTATCGTATTACATCCAGGGAAGGAATTAATTTTGTCTGAACTTCGGGAGTTCACCAAGAAATTGCTACCTGAGTATGCTGTTCCCACAGTTCTGAAAGTAGTTGACGCAATACCGAAAAATGCTATGGGAAAAGTGAACAAGGTTGACCTTTTGAAAACTGTATTCCCTGGAAATAAAATATAAAATTTAACGTATCTCTGCACTGATTACAGTAATTTAGCCAGTATAACACCAAGTTGAAAATGATTTTCTCTCAGACAATCCAGAATAGATTTCTTTTTCATCAGTTATGAGTAGAAATACATCAATTCCAATGAGGTAAATTTATCACAAAACGCGTATGTGCCTAGCTATACTAAAATAATGATGCACATTAACGTTGATGTTATATTATTCGTATACTTTTTGTTTGGCGTTGCATTTATTCAGAACATATCTAAGCCTTAGGAATAAGGATAAAAAACACTATTGTATAGTTAATCTTGGTTCGGATATATTGACAATGAGTTGTTGAATGGCGGCATATCGCAATCATCGCCTGTTTATGATACCTGCGACGTTGTTGCTCGTAATTATAATGATTATAACGAAGTATAAATCAAACGTATTTACTAATTTAGAAAATTGAACTACGTCTATTTGAAAAACACAGGTGTACCTAGCCAATGAGCATGACAGACGCTATCATGAAGGAAAAATTGTAATAAGCTTGAAAAGCTGACTAACTTCCATTTCTTTGGTTACGCAATGTAGTCATCTAATTTCAATGAAGTTTTTAGCCGTTTGATGAATTGATCATTAAATACGCTTAATGGTAAACACATCTGTGATTATAAGTCTTTCAAGTTTTAAATTAACGTTATCCAACAAGCATGCGTTTTGACTGATGGAGCGGAATGTGATAAGAGACTAGAGAAAGGCGGATTTTTGTTTCTAATCACGAGTATTCAGTATACTCATCAAGATGAATCTCCAGTATGAAATGGTTGAATTAGTTGTATTTATAACTAAAAAAAAGTTGGCCTCTAAACTTTTCATATTTTTCATTTGTCATCCAAGCCAAAAAATTACTCAGTCTAACTAAGATTTGTAATAAAAATAAATATGGTTCATAATCAGACTTGTAATCCATCCTAAGTATCATGATTTATGTTGTTACTTCCTATTATTTTTCTCCGTACTCAATTTTAGAAATTTCTTGAAGAAAATAACATGCTATTTCGCGATATGTACATTGTACATACAATGCAAATGTAAAATCGTTGTGAATGACATCATCGTAAATCCTAATTACAGTTGGTGACTTGTGCCTTAGCAATTCATGAATGAATGATGTGCGGTTTCAACCGAATGCTTTCGAAAACTTTTTTTGGTCATTACACTTGTGAAATTTCTGCGTAACCATTGTAGGACTAGAATCGTATGTAATTTTTTTCCTTCCTCATAAAGAATTATGAATAATGCAATACTTGTGAACAATTGTGTTTTGTGTATGGAACATCATGACGTCAGTGTATAATATGTAAATTTATAGAACTAAAGTATTTATCAACTGCTTGAGGAAAAATTCTTAAAAATAAATAACTCAGCCCAACGACGTCACTAGCGGTGCTTATAGTCCGTGGGTAAAATTAGGTAATCAGTTTTTTTCATTTTTCGAGCCGTAAATTTATGGTCTCAGATTCGATTTGTGTGACCCTTTCCCGACTAATTGGACCCTCAGGAACTCAGAAAACGCAGCGAGAAGAACGTGGGATCAACAGAAGAGAAACGGCGAGCAAAAAAACTCCTGCTGAAAAATGTCGAAAACTCAGGTTCTCGTTTTTTGGCTGTAACTTTCGATGCGTCGATCGCAGCGTATTGGGACTGCGCCCAATCGATTTCTCTCGCAATATTACGTCGGAATAGTGCATGAACGAATTCGTTCCAGCACTTTTCGAAATCGTGAAAATTTTCGCCAAAAATGCAAAGGGGTTAGCCTTACTTTTTCTTCATTTTTCGAGTCGAAAATTTTCGGTCTCAGATTCGATCTAAATTACCCTTACCTGACTAATTGGACCCTCAGGAACTCAGAAAACGCAGCGAAAACAGCGTAGTGGTTTGAAAACCTGAAGAGGTGATACAGAAAGAAAGAACGAAGCTTCTTAAAACTTCTAGTACATTTTAACACACGTTTAAGAAGGACGAGCAAAATTTTTTATCATCCAACTGTTGCAGAACGGTAGCGTTATTAGCTGACCCGTTAACTGAAGAATATATCTTTAGTCAACATCTGACTATCGAAGGGCCTGGCCGCTTGAGTCTGGAATCGACAGCAAAGATGAAGTTCGTATTTCTTGTATGTAATGTGAGATCTGCAATCATTATACATCATGTATCATCGTACATCATACATCATACATCATACATCATCATACATAGTATTAAAGGTCCAAACCAAAGTTTGGATGTCGGATGTTCAGAAAGTGACGTCACCAATTCAAAATCAGCTAGCCGAATTCCTCAGTCTGGAAACAACCGCGCAGTAGAGCGGACGGATGAGAGTCGCGCTCCGCAAATTTCGAGTACCGGGTTCTCAACCTCCCGGATCCCGCGCTTCGGGTCCGCTACGTATTTCGAGTACCGGGTTCTCAACCTCCCGGACCCCGCGCTTCGGGTCCGCTACGCGGTGAAACTCGACTTCCAGGATAAGCGCTCCGTGGCTCCTCGTTCATGTTTACAATAAATTATTTCAATTCGTTTTTCGCGCAACCCCAAATTCGGTAGCTGTCAGTCCGCTAATAAAATTTTTCGACTTCCAGGATAAGCGCTCCGTGGTTCCTGGTTCGTGTTTACAATTAATTATTTCAATTCGTTTTTCGCGCAACCCCAAATTCGGTAGCTGTCAGTCCGCTAATAAAATTTCTCGACTTCCAGGATAAGCGCTCCGTGGTTCCTGGTTCATGTTTACAATAAATTATTTCAATTCGTTTTTCGCGCAACCCCAAATTCGGTAGCTGTCAGTCCGCTAATAAAATTTTTCGACTTCCAGGATAAGCGCTCCGTGGTTCCTCGTTCATGTTTACAATAAATTATTTCAATTCGTTTTTCGCGCAACCCCAAATTCGGTAGCTGTCAGTCCGCTAATAAAATTTCTTGACTTCCAGGATAAGCGCTCCGTGGTTCCTGGTTCGTGTTTACAATTAATTATTTCAATTCGTTTTTCGCGCAACCCCAAATTCGGTAGCTGTCAGTCCGCTAATAAAATTTCTCGACTTCCAGGATAAGCGCTCCGTGGTTCCTGGTTCGTGTTTACAATTAATTATTTGAATTCGTTTTTCGCGCAACCCCAAATTCGGTAGCTGTCAGTTCGCTAATAAAATTTCTCGACTTCCAGGATAAGCGCTCCGTGGTTCCTGGTTCATGTTTACAATAAATTATTTCAATTCGTTTTTCGCGCAACCCCTAATTCGGTAGCTGTCAGTCCGCTAATAAAATTTCTCGACTTCCAGGATAAGCGCTCCGTGGTTCCTCGTTCATGTTTACAATAAATTATTTCAATTCGTTTTTCGCGCAACCCCAAATTCGGTAGCTGTCAGTCCGCTAATAAAATTTCTCGACTTCCAGGATAAGCGCTCCGTGGTTCCTGGTTCGTGTTTACAATTAATTATTTGAATTCGTTTTTCGTGCAACCCCAAATTCGGTAGCTGTCAGTCCGCTAATAAAATTTCTCGACTTCCAGGATAAGCGCTCCGTGGTTCCTAGTTCGTGTTTACAATAAATTATTTAAATTCGTTTTTCGCGCAACCCCAAATTCGGTAGCTGTCAGTCCGCTAATAAAATTTCTCGACTTCCAGGATAAGCGCTCCGTGGTTCCTGGTTCGTGTTTACAATTAATTATTTGAATTCGTTTTTCGCGCAACCCCAAATTCGGTAGCTGTCAGTCCGCTAATAAAATTTCTCGACTTCCAGGATAAGCGCTCCGTGGTTCCTGGTTCATGTTTACAATAAATTATTTCAATTCGTTTTTCGCGCAACCCCTAATTCGGTAGCTGTCAGTCCGCTAATAAAATTTCTCGACTTCCAGGATAAGCGCTCCGTGGTTCCTGGTTCATGTTTACAATAAATTATTTCAATTCGTTTTTCGCGCAACCCCAAATTCGGTAGCTGTCAGTCCGCTAATAAAATTTTTCGACTTCCAGGATAAGCGCTCCGTGGTTCCTCGTTCATGTTTACAATAAATTATTTCAATTCGTTTTTCGCGCAACCCCAAATTCGGTAGCTGTCAGTCCGCTAATAAAATTTCTCGACTTCCAGGATAAGCGCTCCGTGGTTCCTGGTTCGTGTTTACAATAAATTATTTCAATTCGTTTTTCGCGCAACCCCAAATTCGGTAGCTGTCAGTCCGCTAATAAAATTTCTCGACTTCCAGGATAAGCGCTCCGTGGTTCCTGGTTCGTGTTTACAATTAATTATTTGAATTCGTTTTTCGCGCAACCCCAAATTCGGTAGCTGTCAGTCCGCTAATAAAATTTCTCGACTTCCAGGATAAGCGCTCCGTGGTTCCTGGTTCATGTTTACAATAAATTATTTCAATTCGTTTTTCGCGCAACCCCAAATTCGGTAGCTGTCAGTCCGCTAATAAAATTTCTCGACTTCCAGGATAAGCGCTCCGTGGTTCCTGGTTCATGTTTACAATAAATTATTTCAATTCGTTTTTCGCGCAAGCCGAAATTCAGTAGCTGTCAGTACGCTAATGAAATTTCTATAACTTTACAATCTTCTCATAATCTTTTTGGTAAAATATGTTGATAAAAAAATTATATTAAACCTTACATATTATTTTTGATTTGTTCTCATGCTGAAAATATTTATTAGTATTCGAGGTATAACTCGAGGTGGTTGGCGGTGGTCGTTGGGGGTGGTTAGGGGTGGTTGCGGGTAATCTCGGTGATTCAGGAGGAGGGGGACGAGGATTTGTGCTCGGTGAGTAAAACACTTTTATAATATTTCATGGCGATTGTAATTATATTTTATATAAAATATTTCAAACTTATCATGTTAACATTAAATTATTTCATTTCATTTTTCGCGCAAGCACAAATTCAGTAGCTATGAATAAGCTCACACAATTCATTATATTATTAATTAATTCATTAATATTCTTATAATATTTAATGGCAATTGTAATTATGTTGTATTTAAAATTTTTCAAACTTGTCATGCTTACAATAAATTATTTCAATTCGTTTTTCGCGCAAGCACAAATTCAGTAGCTATGAATAGACTTATACAATTTATTATATTATTAATTAATTAATTAATCAATTACTCAATTATATTAATCCTTACACAATATTTTCGATGTGTTCTTATACTGAAAATATTTATTACTATTCAAGGTACAACCTGAGGTGGTTGAAGGTGGTCGGAGGTGGACGAGGAGGAGGACGAGGAGGACGAGGATTTGTGCTGGGTGAGTAAAACACTTTTATAGTATTTGATGGCAATTGTAATTACATTTCATTTGAAATATTACAAACTTGTCACGTTTACAATAAATTATTTCAATTCATTTTTCGTGCCAGCACATATTCAGTAGCTATGAATAATCTTATACAATTTATTATATTATTAATTAATTAATTGATATTCTTATAATATTTAATGGCAATTGTAATTACATTTCATTTGAAATATTACAAACTCGGCACGTTTACAATAAATTATTTCAATTCATTTTTCGTGCAAGCACATATTCAGTAGCTATGAATAATCTTGTACAATTTATTATATTATCAATTAATTGATTAATTACATTAATCCTTACACAATATTTTTGATGTGTTCCTATACTAAAAATATTCATTACTATTCCAGGTATTACCCGAGGTGGTCGGAGGTGGACGAGGAGGAGGACGAGCTGGACGAGGAGGAGGACCAGGTGGACGAGGAGGAGGACGAGGTGGACGAGGAGGAGGCGGGGTGGGTCGTGGGAGAGGACCTCTCCTCTCCCCAGAGGAGAGGAGGGGGAGGGGCAGGGAAGGGGGAGAGGTGGGCGGGGAGGGGGCAGGGAAGGGAAGGGAAGGGAAGGGAAGGGAAGGGAAGGGAAGGGACGGGGAGGGGTGGGTGGTGGGAAGGGGGCGGGGGGGCAGGGTGGAGGGAGGGCGGGCGGGCGGGAGGGAGGGCGGGAGGGAGGGAGGGAGGGTGGGCGGGAGGGAGGGAGGGCGGGCGGGCGGGAAGGCGGGGGGGGGGGAGAGTGGAGGACGGATGTCGATCTTTAGAGTTAATAGAGCAGAACACCCCCCCGCCCGCCCGCCCGCCCTGCCTCCCTCCCTCCCTCCCTCCCGCTTCCCCACCCTCCCTCCCTCCCTCCCGCCCCCTCCCCACCCACCCGCCCCCCTCCCCGCCCCTTCCCTTCCCTTCCCCCTCCCCGCCCACCTCTCCCCCTTCCCTGCCCCTCCCCCTCCCCTCCTCTGAGGAGAGGAGAGGTCCTCTCCCACGACCCACCCAGCCTCCTCTTCGGCCACCTCGTCCTCCTCCTCGTCCACCTCCGACCACCTCGGGTAATACCTGGAATAGTAATGAAAATTTTTAGTATAAGAACACATCAAAAATATTGTGTAAGGATTAATGTAATTAATCAATTAATTAATAATTTAATGAATTGTACAAGATTATTCATTGCTACTGAATATGTGCTTGCACGAAAAATGAATTGAAACAATTTATTGTAAACGTGACAAGTTTGTAATATTTCAAATGAAATGTAATTACAATTGCCATTAAATATTATAAGAATATCAATTAATTAATTAATAATATAATAAATTGTATAAGATTATTCATAGCTACTGAATATGTGCTGGCACGAAAAATGAATTGAAATAATTTATTGTAAACGTGACAAGTTTGTAATATTTCAAATGAAATGTAATTACAATTGCCATCAAATATTATAAAAGTGTTTTACTCACCCAGCACAAATCCTCGTCCTCCTCGTCCTCCTCCTCGTCCACCTCCGACCACCTTCAACCACCTCAGGTTGTACCTTGAATAGTAATAAATATTTTCAGTATATGAAGACATCGAAAATATTGTGTAAGGATTAATATAATTTTTTTATCGACATATTTTACCAAAAAGATTATGAGAAGATTGTAAAGTTATAGAAATTTTATTAGCGTACTGACAGCTACTGAATTTCGGCTTGCGCGAAAAACGAATTGAAATAATTTATTGTAAACATGAACCAGGAACCACGGAGCGCTTATCCTGGAAGTCGAGAAATTTTATTAGCGGACTGACAGCTACCGAATTTGGGGTTGCGCGAAAAACGAATTGAAATAATTAATTGTAAACACGAACCAGGAACCACGGAGCGCTTATCCTGGAAGTCGAGAAATTTTATTAGCGGACTGACAGCTACCGAATTTGGGGTTGCGCGAAAAACGAATTGAAATAATTTATTGTAAACATGAACCAGGAACCACGGAGCGCTTATCCTGGAAGTCGAGAAATTTTATTATCGGACTGACAGCTACCGAATTAGGGGTTGCGCGAAAAACGAATTGAAATAATTTATTGTAAACATGAACCAGGAACCACGGAGCGCTTATCCTGGAAGTCGAGAAATTTTATTAGCGGACTGACAGCTACCGAATTTGGGGTTGCGCGAAAAACGAATTGAAATAATTTATTGTAAACATGAACGAGGAACCACGGAGCGCTTATCCTGGAAGTCGAGAAATTTTATTAGAGGACTGACAGCTACCGAATTAGGGGTTGCGCGAAAAACGAATTGAAATAATTTATTGTAAACATGAACCAGGAACCACGGAGCGCTTATCCTGGAAGTCGAGAAATTTTATTAGCGGACTGACAGCTACCGAATTAGGGGTTGCGCGAAAAACGAATTGAAATAATTTATTGTAAACATGAACCAGGAACCACGGAGCGCTTATCCTGGAAGTCGAGAAATTTTATTAGCGGACTGACAACTACTGAATATGGGCTTGCGCGAAAAACGAATTGAAATAATTTATTGTAAACATGAACGAGGAGCCACGGAGCGCTTATCCTGGAAGCCGAGAAATTTTATTAGCGGACTGACAGCTACCGAATTTGGGGTTGCGCGAAAAACGAATTGAAATAATTTATTGTAAACATGAACGAGGAACCACGGAGCGCTTATCCTGGAAGTCGAGAAATTTTATTAGCGGACTGAAAGCTACTGAATATGGGCTTGCGCGAAAAACGAATTGAAATAATTTATTGTAAACATGAACCAGGAACCACGGAGCGCTTATCCTGGAAGTCGAGAAATTTTATTATCGGACTGACAGCTACCGAATTTGGGGTTGCGCGAAAAACGAATTGAAATAATTTATTTTAAACATGAACCAGGAACCACGGAGCGCTTATCCTGGAAGTCGAGAAATTTTATTAGCGGACTGACAGCTACCGAATTTGGGGTTGCGCGAAAAACGAATTGAAATAATTTATTGTAAACATGAACGAGGAACCACGGAGCGCTTATCCTGGAAGTCGAGAAATTTTATTAGCGGACTGACAGCTACCGAATTTGGGGTTGCGCGAAAAACGAATTGAAATAATTTATTGTAAACATGAACGAGAAACCACGGAACGCTTATCCTGGAAGTCGAGAAATTTTATTAGAGGACTGACAGCTACCGAATTAGGGGTTGCGCGAAAAACGAATTGAAATAATTTATTGTAAACATGAACCAGGAACCACGGAGCGCTTATCCTGGAAGTCGAGAAATTTTATTAGCGGACTGACAGCTACCGAATTAGGGGTTGCGCGAAAAACGAATTGAAATAATTTATTGTAAACATGAACCAGGAACCACGGAGCGCTTATCCTGGAAGTCGAAAAATTTTATTAGCGGACTGACAGCTACCGAATTTGGGGTTGCGCGAAAAACGAATTGAAATAATTTATTGTAAACATGAACGAGGAGCCACGGAGCGCTTATCCTGGAAGCCGAGAAATTTTATTAGCGGACTGACAGCTACCGAATTTGGGGTTGCGCGAAAAACGAATTGAAATAATTTATTGTAAACATGAACGAGGAACCACGGAGCGCTTATCCTGGAAGTCGAGAAATTTTATTAGCGGACTGAAAGCTACAGAATATGGGCTTGCGCGAAAAACGAATTGAAATAATTTATTGTAAACATGAACGAGGAGCCACGGAGCGCTTATCCTGGAAGTCGAGTTTCACCGCGTAGCGGACCCGAAGCGCGGGATCCGGGAGGTTGAGAACCCGGTACTCGAAATACGTAGCGGACCCGAAACGCGGGATCCGGGAGGTTGAGAACCCGGTACTCGAAATTCGCGGAGCGCGACTCTCATCCGTCCGCTCTACTGCGCGGTTGTTTCCAGACTGAGGAATTCGGTTAGCCGATTCTAGGTCGATGACGTCAAGAGAAAAAAAAATTTCGTGAACATCCGACATCCAAACGTTGGCTTCGAACTTTAATACAGTTTATGATGTATCATGATGTATGATGTATACTGTATGATGTATGATGTATAATGATTTTAGTTTTAGTTTCTACATTTCACAATCAGACAAGCAATATGCACATTATCCTTTCTGCCGATTCCAGACTCAAGCGGCTACGCCCTTCGATGGTCAGCCGTTGACTAGATATATTCTTCAGTTAACGAGTCAGCTAATAACGCTGCTGTTCTGCGACAGTCGGATGATAAAAATTTTTGCTCGTACCTTTCAAATGTGTGGTAAAATAGACTCGAGGTTTTCAGAAGCTTTGTTCTTTCTCTCCCTATGAAAAAAAGAAAACAATCGCCGACACACACTTTTTAGGTTTCTAATCAGGACACCGCGTTAAATACCGTCTCATATACGAAGCATCCATTTCATCTCGATCAAAATCAGCGCATCCGTGATGTATCACAATTACTCCGAAGTTTTCACCATACGAACACCTTTCGAAAAATAATTCTGCTTCTCTACCCAACGATGATACTTCACCAGCGGCTAGCTAAAACAGCGTTTCGATTCTATGCCTAGGAAAATTTAAGATCGAGAGAGCAAATGAAAAGTTGTGAAAATAATTATGAATATTAATGTTACAGAATACATAAAGGAGCCGGGGGACGAAAAGGACGAAGGTGGTCGGTGGTGATCGGAGATGGTAGGAAGTGGCAGGACCTGATAAGTGGTGGTTTGAGGTGGTACGGGGTGTTGGGTGACCGCAGGAGGTGACAAGGGATGGTAGGAGTTGTACAGAAATGATAGGAGGTGGTAGCAGGTGGTAGGGACTGGTAGGAGGTGGCAGGAGGTGTTTGGTGGTGGTTGGAGGTTGGAGGCTGCACCTTAAAATAGCTCATGTAATGGCCACTTACCTCTTACATCAATTTTTTGACACAACATGACACTGTGTTCTTTCATTGGCGTATTTCGTTAGATACGACCAACGAAATCACATACTAAGTGTCGAGTTGCATCAGAAAATTGACGTAAAAGGAAAGCCACGGAGTAGTATGTGACGTCGGAACGGTACCTAGTGGAAATCTCCAAATGTTAGACACCGGAAACATTCACACACAGCTACAGCTAGACTCACATCAGTATTTTGGGTCACCAATTACCGATTAAATATTGAAATACACCGGACAACGGGCATTCTGTCGCTCTAATCTAATGAACCGAAGAAGGAGTAATTGTTGGATAAAAGATTTAATTTGACTTACCTTTTTGAGAATATTCTAGATGTGATGACTTGCAGCGTAGACTGGTGAGAGGTTTTAGCGGAATAACTGACTCTAATATATTTGGATACTTTGATTAACTTTGGTTTATCTTATAAGTTCGATATTTAAAGTCACAAAAACGGAGTTACACAGTGTAAGATCTTAAACTTAATATGACACAATGGAGCTGAAGCTCGCTGGACTTTTGCGCAGAGTAACGTTGTATGAAAGTTTAAATACAAAAGGCTAAAGGATTTTACCGCGAGACTGTACCGGAACAAAATCACGAATCTGGAGGTAGAAACCAAGAGGACGATCGAGTGATCGGTCGCTGTTTTTATAGGGGTCGATCGTTGCGCAGAACGATCCCCCTCTTAGATTTTTGGTCACCTATGCGCACCTCCCCCCTTTTTCTAGCAACTAATTAGGGCACGACATCGTCGCGCATGCACGCCTGTTATCTTAGTTCATTAGCTATTACTATATTGTAAGTTTTTACGTATGGTATAACGCTGCAATGGTGCGGTGGTGTAGGTGCGGGGACTTTGTTCTGTAATTTTCCAACCTGCGTGAGCTTCTTTGTTGAGGCGCAAGCCCCCCTTTGGCCCCCCTCAGCCACTTAACTTCTTCCTGTTTACTTCTTAATGTTTTTACTATCTTGCTCGTTACAAAGTCCATATGTCATATTGGTTACCCGTCGTTTGTTAGTTTTATAGCTGTATGTATCTAGAATTACATATGTATTATAATCGATTACTGTCGTTATTAACCTGGAGTACAATAGCGATTGTTTATGAAACATAGTTTGCTATTTGCTTAACATTATTAGAATCGCGCTGCTGCGAATATTCTTAGCTGTTTGTGTTATAACTACCTTAACAGATTTAGAGTATTTAATAATTTGATAATTCATAGCTTTAGAGCAGGTTTACATGTGTGCTTTTTTGTATATAATTCTCTTCTGTAATTGTTAATTCTTATATTGATATAAATCGGCTTGGAAGCTTCTAGAACGTCTTCTTTATACTTGTCGGTTGCCTGTCATTGGGCGTTGCCGCGTATGCATCTTTGAGTTTAGTGCGAGTTGATTTACCTTTGATCGTTTCGTCGGTAAGTTTCCTAATGTATTCTCTAGGTGAAGCTCTGTATGGCTCCACATTGGAGATCTGCATTGCCTTCAAAACGTTGCGCGTGTTGCCTACAATACGACGTTACGAAAGAAGGTATAGTTCGTGCTGGATAATTAGTATTCACGGTTTTGATGGTTTTGCAGTCTCTGGTTTTATGGGTTATTGCAGCAGTGCTATCTTTACATTATATTGGTTATGCATTTATCTATGGTTTTACAGTCTTCTATACTCCAGGCTACATAGTGAAGCGTATGTTGCTTATAGTATAGTTCTCAGCTCCGAATGCACAAATGGCATTGTCGAGTGCTATATAATAATTGGATATAATCATGTTAGTTAATTATGGTGTTAATATGATAGTGACATATAGTAACGTATAATAATATTATAGCTCTCTGTAGTACGAAGATCTCGTAACATGGTTTTTAAGCCTTGGCTAGTGAATTTCATAGTTATTTCCATCTAGGGATATTCCAAATAGTTAGACAGTTGTTTTAATTTCTTATGGTTACAAGATTCTCGTACTTCGAGTTTGGTTAGTTGATAAAAGTAACATGCAGTAATAATAGTTGATAGAACATACGGACGTTCCGGTCGGATATTACAAGTAGGTGAGCGGCCGCCATCTGCCGCGACATTGCCCAATTTTATTAGGCATAAGGACCGTTTCCCGCTCCGTGTCTTGGGGAACTGTACAGATTCAAATTATTCAAAAGCTGACTATCTTTAACAATCCGTAGTTGATGGTGTTCACGTTAACGGCTATCCGCTATTTAATGTTTATTCGCCTGCTTGAGAGATTCTGCGAATTGCCACTTTTTTAATACGGTACATATAACTACCAAATTATCGATACAAGAAAAAATCATTTGATACGTATCGCCATACATATAAGTTTCAAAATTCAGATATATTTTTGTCTATTGATATGTAATATCAGACTTTTTCCCAACCGGTCTTAGCCTTTTTATGTTTTTTGTACAGTTTTTCCCGATCTGTTTACTCATGTTCCTCATGTTCTTAAACTGAGCATCAAACACATCATTAAAAATTTACTAACCACGCCATGTATGTTCTGAATTTTATTCAGAGATACTTATACGTATACATTGATATGCACTAAATAACATTTTTATCGTCAGTTGACGTTTTCTGAAATTAATAGCGTTTAACAAGAAGTATTATTCCAGTACTAGTAGAGACATGTATATAACTATTTACAATCGGCAACTTTTCTTTGCGTAGCAATCTTAAAATATTGAAATGTTTGTAAATTATATTATTGGTTCAGGGTTATGACTAAAAAAATTTATTCTTTTACCAATTAATCAACTTAAGAGCAAGTTTTCATTGTTACAGTTACAACCTGTCCAAGCATACAGAAAGCTATCCTGCAATATTCGTCTGACAATGCCGAAGTCAAAAAAGTATGTGGAGTCAAGTGATGACAGCAGCGACTCGGAGGTATATAAACTTTAATTTTTCAAATTTCTCTTCAATTTCAAACCTGGACTCTTTTCTTAAAATGTTCTGTAAATATTTCAATTTGGGTAGAATCTTGAAGTGATAATGCACAAATTTTTCATCCAATCCGAAAGAAAATAAAGTTTCGAATTTTAAAGCCAACATATCGATGAAGTTAAATAGCTTGGAGTAGATGAATGCAGTCACTAGGCAATTTCTAACTGAAGTATTTGCACTGGAAAATTGTTTGAATTTATTGACATAAGATGTCCTAAAACTTCATTATGTTACAAATACTCAGGCTTGCTATTTTATTCTTGAGATTTGTATAAGTCCGGAACGAATTTACTAGCTAACAAACATCCACGAAACTTGTCTTTCGCTACCAAAAATGTGAAAAGTTTGAAGATATCAACATTTGTATCGTATTCTTGTTACCTTGTAGCCAAAATCAGAGAAAAAAGTGTCAAAAAAGTCAAAAAGAGAAAATTCAGATGTCGAGGCATCCCAAAGCAAAAAACCAAAGAAAGAGAAAAAGGAAGAAGACAATGCTTGGGACTTGGGAAATAACCGGCAAGTCACGGTTAGAGAATTCAAGGGAAAGCTATTGATTGACATAAGAGAAATGTATTACGATAAGGAAGGAGAATTAAAGCCTGGTAAAAAAGGTAAAATTGGCATATGTTACTTGCTTATTCTGAACGTGTTTCTTTAATGACGTGTGCAGAACCATATTTTTTGTGTTATTACTGTTGTATGTACATTAATTACTCTATGCTGGACTTCTATTTTATAGGAATCAGTTTAAACACAGCCCAGTGGCGAAAATTTGTGGATGCAGTTGCAGACGTTGATGAAGCTGTTAAATCGATGTGTTAAGATAAACAGATATATCTAAATATTAATAACATATGTTTTACTTCTGGAAGAAAAAATTTGTATTACCTCATATTGTAAGCTAACGTCGATTATTTAATAAATATGTGTTAATACTATAGGTATCTAATTATCATGTTAAGGTCAGTAACCTATTCGTACAAGTCTTGTCTATTAGTTTTCAAAAAACACACATGATTTAGCTATGTACAAGTTTAGTAAATTTAGCAAGTAGTGGGTTGAAAAAAAATTGAAACCATTTCTACATAGTAATATCTACACAATGGATGTGTGTATGAATACTTACGTTCATTTCTTGGAAACCGAGGAGTAATCGGGCTCACAATCAGATGTGCTTGATGTATGTCAAAATATTGTGAGAAAATATGAGCACGAATTATTCAAGGGCCATACTAGTCTTGCAGATAAGAAATTTGATATTAATCAGAATTTTTTTTTCCTTATCACTAAACACAATAAATAATGGTCTCAAGAGGTGGAACGCCGAAAAAGAGAGGTAATGTGATTAAAAATCTGATATACCTATATCTGGAGTAATTTGTAAATTAAACCAATCATTCCGAAACTACTTGTTTCCTTAACGTTAGTCAGCGCTAGATATTATTCTGTTATAATAGACGAAGCATTGAAAAATATGGTATAGTATATATATATTTATATATATTTTTCTAATATAGTCCATGGGAGTCATTAATCTATATAATCGACAATGAACAGTCTCTTTTGGTCCAGTTACAAAAGTGGTAAGTTAACCCTTACGGAAAATACTCAACTTGCGTGTAAATTCGTACCCTCGACTTTTTGTTTGTGGGAATTAAGCAGTATCTATGAGCTGGGGGTTCGAATTTGCACCCAACTTAGGGTTTTTTTCCGAGAGAGAATAAAGTTCTGGAGAGTGACAATAATAGAAATACTCAACATTATTACTTTCTTTAGGCATGGTAATAAAAGGTTTGTCGGTAATGCCATTTATGTACTTCAGTGTCTTGAATTCTGCGCGGAAACTTTCGAATAAAAATAATAGTAATAATAGTAATAATAGTAGTTAGAAACAAATAACAATATCCAGTAAGTTACATGTATAAATATATGTTCAAAATTTAACAACATTATCTTCCTATGTACACTTAGTTAACTGTTTAAACGAAATGCATTATTGTCCGACAGGTCCATGAACAGACGTCAGAAAGAGGTCCAGGTCTAATTTCTTCAATAATGATTGTGGGTCAGCAATACGTCGTTTCTTTTCAATCTAAAATGTATAAAATCAATCTAATATCTTATATGCCTAGATATAATTAGTGATATTTCTGTCAGTATAAGAACACAAAACTGTATAAATGTAGTAAGGAAAAATCAAAAAATAGTTATTATAAAATACGAATAATCAATCCTATTTCTCATCCTATTCTGAGATGTACCTGCAACAAATCGGGTGTAGAGGTAATAATATTTGTTAAACCATGAATTTTCATTACGATACCTCATGGTTTTGTTTTCTTACCAAAGTTCTAGACAACAAGGAAGATGAACGTATTTCTAAATTTTAGATTTTTCTTTCTTCATTTTTCCTTCATTTCATTCTATGCTAACTTAAGAAATTGTAATAAATTTTTGCACCCTACCGGTTGATCTTCTACTGAGTCTGAGATTTTCAGTTTCTCCGAATCTGGGTTGCCATCTACAACATCAAATTAGTGTAACTTAGTTTTTATCCTCTTATCACTGATGATTCCTATGAAAAACGTGTGATCGGGCGCATTTTCGAAATAATTCTGACATTTGAATTGAACTTTTTCGTGAATGTTAATATTATGACAATTTACTTGGAAAGAATTGATTTCAAATATTACGAAAAACTGTTATCAGTTCTATTGAAAAATAAAATGTGCGAGCTGAATTATTTTCCGGGTAATATTGTGCTGCAAAATTTGTTGAAGATCAGTAAAGCATGGTGTCCAGTAAAAAATTCGTAAGAAATTCAATGACATTTCCAGGACATAAGAAAAATCTATGGATAGTTTCCAGGACCACTGAACACCATGTAAAGGTAATTTATTTAATGTGTTGTAAGTCTTTACCTTCATGCTCCGTTTCATCATCTTTCTTAGTCAACATGAGGCTCTTGGTTTGCGTTTTTGTAGCATTCTTCTTAACTTTGGATGGTGCGGTTTTTAATTTCACGCTCGAAGATAAAACAACTGATGTCTCTATTATATCGTTTTCAAATTTTGTTCCAAGTGTACTTGTGGGTTTCAGAGCCTCTTCTTTTGTGGATTTGGAATTTTTAATTTTCAGCTTCTTAGCCACTACTCTTTTCTTTGGTCTTGGAGAATGATTGAAAATTTCTTCATAAGCAGTGGATGTCATTACCTTCTGACATTCTGTTCCGTTGTCATCATCAAGATACCGAGATATTATATATTCCAAACTACTACTACGAAACTTTGTTCTCTTTTTCTTTATTGATACGGAATCAGTATGGAAAAACTGATATTCACCCAACTCGTTAATATGTAATTGAGAACTGTTGCCTGTGTTCCCAATTGTTTCAGTTTTATTCGCCGGAACTAATTTCAAACATTCCAAAACATTTGTTAATTCTTCTTTTGATTTTTTAGGCACAATCTCACAAATCTTCGGTTCGGATTGAGCGCTATAAACAGGCATAGAAGGTTCACTTTTTTGCGTATCCGATAATTGACGGGTTTTCGAACGAGTAGTTCTCTGATCGCTATTTTCCTCATCACTGAAAAGATCCCTTTTGATCTGGTCGACTTTAGACAACTGAACAGTCTGACTTTTTTTCACTGGAATGGTGATATTTTCTACAGGACATTCCTCATCATTTTTGTCATCGGAATCTTTTTCGAAAATCGTTTCACACTTTTGGGATACAATTGCTATAAGTTCGGTTGAATGTCTTAGATCAATAATTTTGCTAGTAGCTCCAAGGTCTTCATTCAATTCCGTGTAACTCATTGGTTGTGAGGTATCGTAATCTAATGTAGTCAAACCCACTGTCAATGGATCTTCATTTCTCATCGCATCACAAATTTTGGAGTCACACTCAGCTTTGGCAGTCTCCTGAAGCACTTGCCGATTTCGTATTCTCCTGATCGATTTTCTACTTTTCAGAGGTGCATTACAGTCTTTTTTTCTTATCGTAGAACTTTTGTGTGTATTCATATTAGATGACTTTTTTGTGCCACTTTGAGCTGCATCACATTTTTCCTGTTTACAGTCTTCAGAAATTAATTTCACCGAAGCTTCTTGGGATTGCGTAAGCTGTGCTCCCTCATTACTTTCATTTTCCGAAATCCGTTTGCTCGATGCTCTGCTACTGTTTGTTGCATTGGGGTTTGTTTTTTTTTTAATTTGAATAACTTGCTTTGTTGCTGGATTATCAGACATTGTTTGAGTTGAACTCTTTCTCTGTTCATAAGTGGAAAATGTGGCTATAGTATGTTTTTCTTTGGTATTCATTTTCGCATTTAAATTTACTTGTTTGAACCTTACTCTATTTGGAGCTATCTTTGTCTGAGGATTACTTTTCAGCTTAGCCATTAGACGCAGTCTTTTTTCTTCCAAATGCATACCAAGCTTACCATCTAATGTAACGGATGATGAGGAGACTTGGCTATTCGAAGGTTGTGTTGTACTGCTTACAATTTCAGATAGCAATTGTGGCTTGAGTGCAAGTGAAACATCTGGCAAAAAGTGTTGCACACTTATAATTTTCGGTTTCAGTCTTGTAAAAGGATGAATATGAGTTTTATTAACTACCTGATTCTGTTTTGAATTATCTTCATAGCCAGAATTGTCCAAAGTAGAAAGTTTTGACTTTAAATTGGTCAAATTTTCTATTCCAGATTTAGAGCTACTAGGAGTTTCGGAAATATTAGCCTCGGACAGTAGTGCCTCATCTTTAAGCGGTGTTTCCTTTGTTGAAGCGTCTACCTCCTCCTGAGTCTTATTCAGTAACAGTACTTTTAAAGGTGATGTTTCTCCTTTCTCTAATGACGAAGTATTTTGCATTTCAAAGAGATTTTTGTTACTTTCTACTGCAGCAACGCCGTTGTTTACAGTTATGGGAGAAAGTTTACTTATTAAATCGTGAGTATTCAGTACATCGGGTTGATTTTTGGCACTAGAGTCAGTGCTGGTATCGCACGCGTTAGATTTTGTTTTACATTTTGTTACCGACTTGAATGGCGTAGATGTAGTTGCAAAACTGGAGCAACTACATGATGATGACGTTGATGAAGATGAACTAGTGCCAGATGATGACGATTTGCTCGATTCATTTAGACTTGTGGAATCAGTACTCTGATTTTGTGGGGACCGTTCAAAAACATTTTCATCTTCAATCTGTTCTTGAATATTAATAGGTGTCGCATAGATCAATTCAGGTAATAGTACTTCAGTACTTGTAGAATTTGTCGATATCTTCAACTCTTTGTCAGCTTCTTCTTTTGACAAATTTTCCTTTATTACTTCAAACTGTGTTATTTCTGGTTTACGCTTTAAAGTACTTCTTATAAAATCATTATCCACCCCACTATTGAGCATATCATCAGGGTCCGTTTTCATGGACGGTGCAACAGGTACAACTTCGGGCCCACTTTTTTTTGTGGTATTTAGGCTACTGAACACGTTATCTACAATATTCGGCTGTTCTGTACTCGGTTCATAATAAGGCGAACATGTTCCAAACTCTCCTTTCTTGATTCCATCAATCGTGATTTCTTCCATTGTTTTTGGCGTTAGCCTTATGTTTGGAGTCGGTGGAAAATCCGGCGTACTAATGATACCTGGAACTTTGCTTGATTCCTGGGTCCTGTTCGTAAATGGAGTTATAGTAATGCTACTTGGACTGAGCATTCTTGGAGTGGGAGGAATACCAGGAGAAATATCGCCTTTTCTTGGAGTTTCTAAATCACACATTTGCAATATGTGAGTTGTTAGACTATGAGTTTCAGGAGAAACTTTCAAACATTCACTTTTCTTTTGGCTAGAGTCATTAGGGCATAAAGTTGTGCTTTCGATTTCACGATTGTACTTGTGTTTTGAAATTTTTGTTTCCAAAGTTTTTAATATAGCATACTTTTTAACACTCAGTTTTTCTTTCGTTTTACTCACATCAAAGCCTTCAGAGGATTCCATCTCATCTTTAAGAGCATGTTCATGCCGTAATTTGGAGGTAACGATCTGTGCATCGGTTTGCACGACTAATTCGACATTTGTATTTAAAGCAGAGCGCTTTTCATGCAGTGATATCTCTTTGTTTGCTACTGAAGGACTAACATCCGCAACTTCATCAGATATAACTTCGTCAAAACTATTCACACCCCGTTTTACAATAAATTTCGATTCATTCCGGTCCATTATTACGCCATGCTTAGACTGCTCAGCATTTTCACTTCCTTCAGATTTTGAAGCATTTTCCTTTCTACCTGCGCTGCAGCTTTTCCCAACTCTACTTTTCACTTTTACAGGTCCCTTTTTCACTAGCAATGTCGAACACGAAGGTTGTTGATAGTCCTGTAAAACTTGCCTAAGATCGGCATCCCAACTTTTTTTCACAGTACATGACGAGGATTTTGCTTGAGAATAGGATGGTGGTTCATCGTGTTCGACGGATGTCGACGAAGAACTGGGATGTGGAGATGTGCCGCCAAGGATCATTCCAACGCCAGTGTACTTATCCCAGCCTCCGAGTAACTTTGGAGCAGGGCTTCTGGTAGCAATTGGTACTTTATATGGCTGTTGATCTTTCACTGGTGTTTTTATTTTCTGTGACATCGTTACCGAACCAGAAAAAGGTGGAGACTTGAAGAGGCTTGTTCTACAAGCTGACCTTATACGTTTAGACGATTTTGGAGAAAATTGTACACTTTTGTCGCTGCCTGTCTTCTGCTCAGAACTTGATGATTTTTTTGGGGTGTTAAAATCCAGTGCTCTTATGTGATTGCTTCGCCTTCGAGGGGTTGACATGCTTAATCTGTTATTTCTGGACCTATTTCTTAACAATGACTTTGGAGTGTTCCGAGCAAATAAAATATTTTCCGTATGAGGCAATACTTTAGATTCGTCAACCTTGATATCCACATCTAATTGTTCAATCGGAACATCATTGGTCAGTTTTGCTGATGATACGTTGGATGTTGATGTGATATTTTTGTTATCGTGGAATTTTAGATAGGGAGAGAAACCGGTACCAGTTAAGGCCATTGTATCATCAAGATTTATCATTGGCATATTCCCAGCATTTTCAATCAGTGTACCAAAGCTATTGTCATTTGCATAAAGTGTTATAGACTCAACTTCTGCAGAACTAGTCTGTTCTGTGTTCGTAACCGACAAAGTTTTAGACTCTACGGCGGTATTTGTCGGTACAATAGCAGACTTAAGATTTTTCTTTTTTTTCATCATTTTGCGATTACACTTTGTATTAGCTCTTGATACCTGTGATGACGATGGAGGATTCGTTATCATTTTCTCTACTTTGGTAGCGACTTGAGGTTGAATCTTCGATTGAACTTGTATCGGAACATGTACAGCTCTGAGATACAACGGCAACATTGGCTCCAAATTGTCAGGTCCTAGAAAAAATATGCCAATTGTTTAATTGAATTTTAATACTTAATTCAATAATATTCGGACATGAATACAATTTAATGGTTTAAGAATATTTAAGGATCATAATTTCCTTGTTTACCTTTTGGGGCAATGGGAACGAATCGAGGTTCAGGGTAAGACACAGTTGACTGGGATGAGGCTGAAATGTTAAAGATTTCATTTACTTAAACTCAGTTTCTCAGTTTTCAATATTAATTGTATACATTCCTTAACTCTTATTTTACAGTTATGTTAACCACTCGTCAGTTTGTGTACACCAGATTTCAAGATTACACGATTCTGAAAGACATCATGGATTATGTGATTGTAGATTTCAAAACATTTATAGGATTTCAAAAAATTTCGAAGTATTTCATAGGATTTTAGTGATTTCGCATGTCTTCACATAATATTTTACAAGATTTCACAGGACTTTAATAGATTATGGTATATTTCAGGAGATTTTCGAGACCATTTCATAAAATTTCATGTGCGATGTAGACCAAATGTGAAAGGTGGTCAACCCCTTGAGTAAGGCATGTCTCAGCATCAAAAATTACTCGTATTGAATAATTCAATTCTATTTTGTAATAGAAAACCACCTGTATCACAGAGGTCAAAAGCTTGCGATTATCTAATAACCACAAGTAAAATGACTCCGCAAAAATATTTTTTTTACAGATTAGTATTTATTATACAAATGAATGAGAGAGAAAATGAACTAAATCATGAATGCTGCGTCTATCCAATAAATGTAAGTAACTCGTTTAAAGATCTTTTCTTTAATATTTCAAACTTACACAGATTATCTGCTTTAATACTATTGCGCACTTCTGCTGCAGAACAAAGAATCAATGTAGGCATCGCCATCATTTCTTGTTCACTGATGAGATTAATCTGATTGCCATTTAGCTCAGAATTAGAATTTGGACAAATGAGGTTTTTAACGGCTGGTTCCTCACTACTTTTGTGGCTTGTAAGATCATTTTCCATTACTTCAGTACTGTCTGCGATCTGACTTGCAGGAGGAATTGATACAGGTTGCGACAATTCAGTGGACTGGATAGCCACAGCAGGCTTTGCTGCTATAGCATTCCCGACTGCAGGACCTTTGTCTGACATTTGTTTATTTCCAACTATGTTTGCATTAATAATACTCCGAATAGCTTCAGCGTTATGATCTTCAAGAGCATTGTCAACTCTTTCAACGTCTTTTGTTCTGTCTCTTTCGTCCTCCGGCTTACTATTCTGTTGTCGAGATGAACTACGTAATCTGTGCTTCAAAGGTAACTCTGTTATGCCATTTGAACTCGTACTTTTAGTGGATACTACTGAAGTTACTTCTTCCAGTTCCATGTCAACTACAGCAGTATTAGATGGTTCCGTCTGAATTCTGCAAACAAAATTAAAAAAAAATTAGATAAATCTATCCCCAATTCAATAATGAAAGTGAATTTCATATACATAATTTATAGCACCACAATGTAAATTCAATTACCTAGAATTTGTTTCATGTTCCAAACTAACTCTGAAGTCATGCTCTTCATCTGGACTGGTATCGGTATCCACATTTGGTCCTATGATCTCGTCCAAAAAATTTTCAAATACTGGATCCGTTTCTGTCGCTACAACTATGGATTTAATTGCATTATTCAGCTCAGCCATGATCGAGGTGTTCATCTCGCCACTCATAGACTCACAAATGCTTTCATCCTTAGAAGGCATTTCTATGGGAAGTATTGCTTTGTTTATATTTTCAGCTATTCTTTCTTGCAATTCCGTCCGATTAAGTAGTTCTTTGGTCAGTAACTATAAGTTCACAAGATTTGTTAATTAAAAGAATAAATAATATATACTTGTAAGTATGATACATCGTTTGAATCTTTCTGTAAAAATGATTCATGCCACTGATAGTCTAAAATGACATGCTACCAAGTTGCTGCGTAGTTTTCAAGGGATTGTACATTCTGAAAGAATCATTTATTCACTAAAAACTTTAAAGGTTAAGCACTACTACCACAAAATATCCGTTTTGTCTAACATAAAGGAGATTCTGTTCAAAATTAAACACAATTTTTTTTATACATGGTGACAATTTTCTCACGCACAATGCAACTTTCAAAAAGACTAGTCCGTGTGAGAACGTCAGCAGACAAAATTTATGTGAAATGTGCACTGCATTTAGGTACATCAAAAAAAAAAATATCTGAAATTTTGTAGTAATGCATCACGCATGGTAGTGTTTAGAAGTTGGGTGTGCTGGATAACGAGGGTCGATTCTATGTCCATTGCTTCTAAATTTTTTTCGTTTGTCCAATAATTTTTTCTGAATAGTCATTCATTTTCAGCTGATCTTCTATTGCGTCGAGTTCTGCCTTCGGATTTCGTCCGATGATACAAAGCCAGTAGTCATGTTGAATGAGAATATTCTTCCCAACTCCCAAATAATAACATGCAAAAGAAAATGTCAAACTGATCTTGCACAAACACACAGCGTTTGGAATAAGTAAAGTTACCGAAGTTTTTTTATCGTTATTTCACAAGTCAGGCTGCCGAAAAACATTTCCAAAATTTAAAAACAATTAGCTGCGTTCGCACTTAAGACTATAGAGTCCTATAATTAGTCTTACAGTTTACAGAACAAACTTATTATACTCTAAAATATGGTTGAGGAAGCAAGAATCAAGTGTGACGTTTTATCCATAAGGTACTGGCATAACCACAAGATTCTCAAAGTAAACTTTTTCGTATCCTAAGTACTAAGCATCATATGCTTTCGAATTTACTGATCTGTACAGATCGCACAAGATTTCAAATGTAAATTGTGTTCTCCATGAGAATATCAATGATACAACAGCACAATAGACATTTGTACGAATAGATTCAAATGTGACATGCCACATAACTGAGTTAATAATCACCTTAATGAGGTAATTCATACAAGTAGGCAGTTGAAAAAGAGGACGAATTTTAGGAACGTCAAAAATCTCCAAATTCGTCCGTTTTTTTGGTCGTCCAGTTGTATACACCCCCGTAATCAATGTGTCGTATATGATTTGTATAATGAGATCATTGCATGCTACATATTTGTGCAAAATCAGAACTACTATAAACTTACGCTTAAATTTTCAATTGGCTCATCGTCCAGCTCATTTGACTCTGATTCCGAGAGGGCGTAGGGAGTGGTTTGTACTTCAATGCTGGAGTACGTGGTCAATTCATCAGTACTAGTAGCCATCGTTTTTCCTCCGAGCATTAAGTTCTTGTTTTCCTCATTATCTGTCCGCCTCAAATCCGTTATATCTGTTACATCTTCCAAACCTGAACTGCATTTCTCCAGTCTTCCACCTGTAGTTTGTACTAAGTTACACTAATGATCTGTTCAAAATACAATATCCGTAAATGTTATTGTTTGACGTGTAAACACCCTACTCGAAGTTTCCTGCTCCATGGCCTGGTTGGACAATCTCGTATCGTGACACATCTGTGTCGTAAGAGATGAAAAATCACCCAAAGGAGGGCGATCAGTGTACTCATTTTTTGTTGAAGTGCAGTAAACGCCATCACTGTCATGGCTAGTAGACGGCTCAGGCTGATGGGGTACGCTGCTCAAATATGTATGACCAGGTAAGCTTTCCAGTGGAGTAGCTTCTACTGTTTCGCAACGTACTGAAATAATTTATTGTATGATTTACTTGAAGTGATCTCAATATCGAATTAAGTCGCATTGTATTTTATCAACAACTTCTGGTTAATCAATTACAAATATGCCACTCACACTGACTGCTTACTGGCTCGGTCTGGTTTTCACTTAGTTGATGTAGCGGTTTTGGGCAACGCCTAGAACGGTCTCTATCACTGGCACTGTGATACCTTTTACGTATACTACTAGTTATTAACGGAGATCCGCCATAAGTTTGAGAACTCGCCTGTAAATAATTTGTGTTTAAATCGATGTGCCCCATTTTTCAAGGATAAGTAATGGAGATTAAATTTAATTATAGTACACGAGGATTCGATAGATTCTCAGTAAAACATCGTAAGCTAATTTTTTATTAAATTGTATCGACAAGGATGAAGTTTGTAACTTCAACACAACGAAACAGTTTTCGGAAAACTTTAGAATTTCCAAAAATGTACCAAGTTATAAATTGCTTTTGTGATATAATTGTGAGGTGAGTAATATTATGTTACACAAATATTTAGAACATCTTTTGCGCTATGCAATCCTGAATATCATCTATTTTTGCCATTACAAGTTAGCTTTTAGATGTGCATCTACAGTATTTTAATTTTAGTCCATTAAATATTGATAAACATAACAAAGAACAAAATACTTTTAAATAATACACAAAATACGTAGATGTATCTCTGTTCGTGCAGAAAAATATAGTGGCTTGAATATTTATGGTAAAAAGATATTTAAAAAAATTTTTTATTATATTTTGAAGTAGAAGCTCGCATATTGTAGTTCTTGACAAAATGAGGTTTCTAAAATGTTTAATAAATATTATAGCGTGGTGTTGGCAGGCATGACGAAAAGTGATGATTTTGACTTTTAAGAAAAAATAATAGTGAGATACAAATTTCTAATCCGTTCATATGCATATGAAATCAAAATTCTTCAAAGTAGCAAGAACTTGAAAGAAATGAGCTAATACTTGTGATGGAACATTGATGTTTACTACAAAACGTTGTCCTCGAGATCCTCCAATCAGAAATCGCAACTGGTCCAGCAAATCGCCACATCGTTTGACCTGCTCACAATCCGCAACTTTATTCAATCTCTCCTGCACTGTAATCAAAATATGCAACCTCAGGAATGGCTGCCATACAGTACTTGACCTAAATTTTGTATATGAGTCAGAGGGTATGACATTGCTGAAATTTCTCAAACTGTTATAGAAAATCCAAACTATTTGCATGGGCATATTTTACGACTTAATTAGCGTCAATGGTAACTCATAGGTAAATCATTTCTAAGCATAGCTGTAAAGATGTCCATCGCAAGATGCATCGAAATTGGTACAGCTGTTCAATCCCCAAAAATTCATCTTATTACTAGCATAAAATTTAGAGAAAAAAAAAAAAAAAACGCAGTAAACTACTATTTTAAAAAAATATCATATCGACCTATGTTCATTTATCACCGTAACTCAGTATTGTCGTAAATTTGAATTTGCAATCCAGCCTGATTACTGAGATTTCAGGGACAAAGATAGGTGCATTTCAAGATATGAATGGAAGTAAAAGTTAGGGGGTAATCCGCTACTTTCGACTTATTATTGAGAAAGGTGATGCTTCAGAGGAAATAAGAAAATCAACGAAGTTTCGGATTAAATCGAAGACTATGCAATAAGACAAAACAACTTGCTGCTGCCAGTACTACAATAGAAAACAAACTAGTTTGAATTGAAAGAATTAGAACAAACACAGAAGTTTATTTTTCTACATTCGTCCATATTTCTGCTCTTTTGGAAACCAAAAATTACTCTCATATAACAATATTACTTAGTCGAAAAGGATTTTTGCTGTCTACAAATTGAAAAATAATGATAAATGGTGGTGATTTTTACCATTGCATATTGTGGATTAAAGAAAGTATAAAAAATACATTGTCTCGTACTTGGATGCCTTATCATTATGTGACTAATGGTGCAGAATGTAATGATTTTTATTTTTAATACCTGCAGTAATAAATATTTATTACACAAATAGATTTCTTTAAACGAATTTTACTTGTCTTGTCTTTAAAAAATTTGTAACATTAATGTGGATTGCTAATATAACGAGTTTAGGAGATTAAAATGTCACCTAATAAATGAGCAGCAGAAAATTTATCAAATATATCAGTAAGTGTATATCCGTTGACACGGGTGTTGAACCGTCTGCCGTTTAATACAGCAGTGCGACATTCATGCAGGTGTGGAGAGGCTTCCAAAAACGATCTGGCAGCCTCATTGCATTTTTGGTCTTCAAGGTATCCTGAAATTCAAGAAGAAAAAAAAAAATTCATGTTGAAGAAAAACCACAAGTGTCAAATAGCAGTTTTGAGGGTGTATGAGTCGCAATGCCTGAATCAAGCGTGATGAAGAGAGAAAAAATTTCCAGTGGTGTTATTCGTGTAAATGACAGTAAACGCAAACAAAATAACATACCTACTACAAAAAAAAAAAAAACATTCATCTAATTGTAAGCAAATTTGAATAACACAAGCTCAGATATCAGCAATTTGAGCAAAGGTTTTTTCATTAGAACGTTCAAAGTGATCAAGCTGTGATGTTTTTGGGCTTGTTTTGTTCTCCATAGAGATCTTCGTAGACTCCTGAATATTTTTTTCAAATAGTTATTTTCAGAGTCGTTGAAAATTTGTTTTTGTAAGTGCGGCACAAAAGGTGTTCATCAACAATTACACTTGCATATGGTAGGTGTAATGAAACGTAGAATGTCTTGAATGTTTTTAATACAACTTGTGAGGATCAGGTCAGTCTACGAAATGAGATCAGAAACATTAGAATTGGTTTGAAATCATCAGAGTTTAATAATTCTAAACCTTCTCATTCTATGTCTCATTATACCTTCTCTATTGATGAATGTTTCGTTTTATAAGTGGGCAAAGTCCCGTATGATATAAATAAATAAATAAATCATACAACTTTTAGGCAAATTGTTCATACCTTAGCCTGTGTTATTCATATTTGTTTACTTCCATTTCTGTTACACAGTACACAGAAATAACACTGTTGGAGCTTTACTAAATAGTTGTTCTCATTTCCTAATGTTTCATTCAGATATTGTGACCTTTTCATCTTCAATTGCATATGTACGTACTGTATAGTAACTTATGTTCAACGCGTGATAACTAATCTACAAAAAATTATTTAAATTTGGAAAGTGCATCCGATAAGAGAAGTTGGATTGAAGTTTAATTACTGCCTGTAGAAACACAAATACAGGCATTCTTTTTAGGCATCCATAATCTTTGATACTTTAAAAGGTTATTTAATTTGGTACTTTACTTATGTACAATGCTGAAGAAAACGTAGATTTAAATTCTGACATGACATAAATAAGTTTTATTTTATCGCTAGCTAAAACACAGTATCTATTTTAGTTTTTCAGAGATAATAGATATCAAAGTTTGTTACTACAACTATATATTTTCTTCACTCTGGATGTGAATCCATCATCATTCGTAAGTAATTCAAGAACATAGCAACTTGAATAGTCACTTATTGCGAGTATTGTTGTCAAGACTTGGGTTTAGTAATTAAATTTAATGCCAGACTGTTGTGGAATACTGTTCTTGTGATATCTGTAGGTTGTATAATGTAGTAAGCTCAATGTTAATAATATTGAGTTTGTTTCAAATCATCTGAGATACGTCTTCATGTATATTTTTTTTCGGGACTTTTGAGAATTCCTGTATTCATCCTCCAATAGCAGATGAGTATGGGGTTGAAGTTAGTATTTTAAACGAAAGAAATGTTGGTAAAACTTACTTTCAAGAAATCAAGTTTCCAAAATATAAGTATATTTTGCTTTGTAATAGTTTATTAAACTTCAGACATTTTTAAAGTTGCCAAATGAAATTTTACTTTACATTTGCATCATTGAAGTAACGTTATTAACTTTGACCTCATTTATTTCTAGGGCTACTTGAGACTAGTAAATCTTTCAGGTAGATAGACTATAAATAATCTTTCAAACTTTCTGTTTTTGAAAACTAGCAAATAATAGACTAGTAGAATTGATAACCAATTCAAAGAAATTAAAGCAGTCTATGATGTTGTTCATTTTACACTATGCATTGGATTGTCGATTATATTTGCTACAATTACTACCCAACTGGTGTATTAATTTAATTCCATGCTTCCTCAATCAAATTCAACAATGCTGATCATATGGAGAATTTATTATATATGGAGAGTCTAACAAAAGCAGGCAAGATCGGTAAGTGTGCTGTACTGGCTCGATTTTCGCCACGCTATATTTTCAAGCCTCAAAGTTCAATGCAGCTAAGGTTTGGATCAATAAAAATAGAAGAAAAAATTATAGTAATTTGATTCAAGTCACCTTACCAAGATTCATATACCCATCAAGAATTCATAATCAACAAAGACTTGGCTTTTCGATCATGCTTGATCGATTGGAACGTCAGGTGTACAGGTAAAGTATGCGGAATAAGAGTTTTGGATACTACAAGCTGCTTAGTAAAGAATCATAAAGCACAGATAGAGAATAAGTTACGATTATGCACTTAAAGGTACGTGAAGTGGGTGGTGTAGTTGAATGTAAACAGCTACAAGCAAACATATACATTGTAAACACGCCACTTTATTCTTTCGTAACTCTATTGAAACGGAAAGTTAAACGATCATGACTAAAGATGAAAGTCAGAGAATAAGAAGAAATTAGATTCTACGTGCACAAAGTATTGTTCACAACAAAGGCTGTTGATATTCCCGCCAGAAGTAAAGGTTAGCGACGACTAAGAAGCCAAATAAAATCTTACCGAAAACCAGTCTTGCAATTTCCGATGGCAGTAGAGCCTCCATTTGTTTAACTCTGGAAGACACGCCGAAAACGATGAAGATACTTCACAAATAAACTGTTAATACTAATAGTCCGCGGTCAAAATTGAGACGCTACTAAACTGAATCCAAGCAAAACATTTTTTACGTTTGTATGCACTTGTACCAGAGGAGTAGGTCTGTACTCGCGACAGTGGCGACGACATTGGTAAAAAGATCAACTGCACAGGTCTTTTCTCTAAAAGTTTCCCTCGCTCTCTCCAGTTGAGTTGAGCTTAAGTATACCGGGTGTAAAAAATCATTGAAATACCCTGGACAAAATAGTGGATCATATAAATGGGCCCGTTCACGAATCTTCGGTAATCTTTTTGGAATAAAAGTTTCGAAGTGGTTTTATTGGATGTGTACACACTACGATACGAAAATCCTCCAATTTGTTGCTCTCCAGGCATTGACGTTTTCGAGATATTGGGCAATCAATTTTATCACCGGATAGAATCTTTTCTTTCGATTTTTTAGCACTCCCCGTCGTCGTAAAACGATTATTATCTAATGTATATTTTTATAAGAAAGTCACATCTTTTTGAATACGCAATCCAGACTCAGGTAAATCCTCCGCTGAGAGAAAAAAGTCTTTGAATCAGAATAAAAATTGGTTCGATCAACTAAATGCGGCGTTCACGGACAGCGAATATTTGGTTATTACAACAATTTATAAGTTGCACGAACTAAATGAAAAATACTTCTCTTGGCTAAATTATTATTCAACACAAGTTCGTTTACATTTTTTTGTTTTTTTAGTTTCTAGTTTCTAGTTCTGTTGTTAAGTTTTCTTCTTCTATTTTTATTTTTATATCTTCGGTCTGTGTATAGGGTCGTTATTGAACCTCTGCAGAATATATGCAACTGGATTAGTAATAAATAAATAAATAGGAGGATGTACAATCAAAGAAATTAAATATAGGTAATATGAAAACCATTTTGATAATCCAAATATTCTACTCTTTGATTTAACACATGTTTAATTGACGCAAAATAATGTTCTGTTAGTTTCAAAAAATCTCATTTATTGGAATTGAATGTTTAGTTGAAAAAATTACAGCTAGGTTTGACAAGCAACTGAACATTCAGTTTAGTGTAGTGTTTTATTAATTAATCAAAACAACTTATTTATTGACTGTAGTCTCATATCGTTTGGATAAACAAATGTTCAGGTTATAATAAGCTAAGGTAATTTTTTATTACAATTACTATATGGGTTAGACACCTTCAGGCTTCAATAGCTTTGACTTAATTTTTTTCTAGAATTTTGTCATACTGTTTGAGAGTAGTGTCCATGATTTATTTTACAATTTTTCTAGCCGCCGTTCCCGAGTTCTTGGAAGCCCAAATTTTAATATATTCGAAATCCACGAATTTTTAACCGATGATATCTCCAAATTGAAAAGTCGTATCAACAAAAACAAGAGGTTTTGGATTTTATACGAACCCAAACACTTCCTTGTTTTTGTTGATACGACTATTCAATTTGGAGACATCATTGATCAAAAATTTGTCGATTTCGAGTATCGTAAAATTTGGGAACGGCAACTCAAAAAATTATGAAATAAATCAGGGGCACTACTCTCAAATGGTATAACAAAATCCTAGAAGAAAAATGATATAGAAGGTATTAAGGTTTGAAGGTGGCTGACTTGAAGTGGAATGTCCCATATTACTGAATGGAACGAAAGGAAGTTCCACAATCATTTGGAGTGATTCTGATTTAAAATAAAATTGATGTTTTTAGCATAATAACGGCAATTGGTAGATTGTACAGTAGCGCAAATAACTTGTAATTGTTCGCAAGTTGGATAAAACCCATTTTGAGCTTCCGATTAAATGGTCCGTGATTTGGTTCGGGATTTGAACCGGGGACCAGTTGCAAATGCCAATCATTCTACCTGGCTGCACATCTGTATCTACTATGCCAAATTATCGCACAGACTTCGAATTAACTTTTGCTCAGTTAGATCACGAGATATATTTATCTCACCGATACAAAGCTAGTGCCAGGTGACGTGAAGAGATTTCAACAACATCAAAGGAGTGAAAAAGCGGATGAAATAGTTCAATTAACGAATGAAACGCTCCTAGTCAACAAAATATTTATTGGACATATGTACATAATTCGTCGATATAAATGGTTCAACTCGCTGAAAACTTCGATTTAATTAACTTTAGGTTTTCCCAGTTGCTGTACACGTTGGAATTTTGTGGTTTTTTTCGACCAACAAAATATTCAAACATAGCTAAATTTATTGGACTATTCGTGATTGTAGATAGATTCATTGTATTATTTGTATGGAAATAATTCTCTTGTTGATTCGACTGATTCATACATTTGAAACAACAAAAGTATATATGCAGTTAGTCGAATTACGTTCGCTGACTTGGATCAACGAAACAAGTGGTACCTATTATATATACCTGTGAAACGTGGATTCGTTTAGGCTAAGAAACACAATTTGTTTCTTTCAATCATCAAAAGTTCCTGACAAATTCACATTTAGTTCATTCAACCATACATATTCAACAATGTATAAGTTTAATCGGAAAGAATAAAAATTACTTTTTTTAACGAAATCAATTTATTTACTGAATCACATGCAGGGACTGATTCAAGAGGATCAAATTTAATTCCGTGGAGTAATAAATTCTTTGACGGCAAAAAATATTTAGTTGAAATGATTACACGCATTCAACCGCAGGTATCCCCTTCTTCAACCGGATCATGGAGTTGACACAACTCACTCAAACTAAATTTTAACCTGACAATTTATTATGTTAACTACGGTATATTCATTTTCACAAAAGAATGATTGAAACAACAATTTTTCATCCAACTAAATTGATTTCGTTGATTTAATGACTTTTTTCTCTCCGTGCAGAAGGTTCCAAATACATGTTGATAGACTTTTGACTCATGTAAGTGAGAAGATGGTGAGAAGGCTCAAAAGATAAATTACAGTGGCGAAGAGTGTTTCACTGATTGTGAGAAAAAAAATGATACCACGATTATAATATTTCACGATTACTTACATTTTATAGAGTGATTATGAGAGATCACTCGATAAATAAATTCTACTTAGATTATGTGATTTCTCATGATTTCAAAGACTTTCTTCAGTCAATGGTTACGGTAACAAAGAGATTTCTGTAATCAACAATAAATGATTTCTTCATGACTATCAATGATCACTAATGCAAAATTTTATTTTAATATTACTGATTTCATTGTGATTTCGAAGATTACGAAATTATCTGGAATCATATTAACACCATGATTATTTGAATGGAAGACCCCTTGGTATCTAAGACCACTGTGTAAACCACGGTCTTGAATACAGGCCTGAAAATAATCTCAATTTTTCGGAGGTAAAGGAGGCCCCCATTTTAAAGCCAAATTAGTAGTTCCATAAACGGACGCGCGGATCGCCACGTATGCAGGAGTAAGTTGTGCTATATTCATGTGTTCTGGCGTTTCGGTGAAAAATCGGAATAACGACAGCGTTGACTGAAAATGTATAAAGACTGTTAGCCTTGTGGAGTTTCTCGTAATCGTCAATAGGCGAGGTAAATTCATCGTCAAGCGGCGTCTTCTGCGTCCTACATTGCACGCACAATTCATATCTGCAGGCGGTCGGTACGTAAAGACGACAAGAATTGATGTTACCATCGCTCATCGCGTGTGCCCAGATAATGCAGAGTCGAATATTATTATGCCTATGGAATGACAAACGGGAACAGACTGAAATTTTTATATAGCCTCATATGGACACCGTATACTTTTTTCAACTATGCAAATTCATTGGAGTAAAATTCACCAATGTTAATCTAACTCCATCGGATCGATAAAAATAATGTTATTTAAATAGATGCATAATAAACATACACTTGGTCAGAGTTGTAAATAATGGATAAAATTTTTTAATTCATTAGCATTTCCATTAATCATTAATCTTTGTTTTTTAATGGAAATAATTTCTATTAACTATTAAATTAATTTTTTTAATCGAAAAAATTTCCATTAGCCATTAAATTTCTTTATTTAATGGAAAAATTTTTTATGAAAAGATTAAATTTAATGGATAATGTATTACCTTTTCATAACAATTTTTACAACCCTGCACCTGGTGAGAAGTCTTTTCTAGATGCAAACGATGGAAGAAACAGTCGAAGAAGTGAATCAAAGTATGAAGATATAGGTATAATTGTTCCTGTACGTACCTTATGTAGTTTGTATACGTATGTTATACATTACTCATACCGGTGTCTGAGGATATATTGCTTCAGTCAACGCTCATACTTTCATTGCGAACGAAGATGCAGTTGACATATAAAAATAATTTCTCAACTTACGTTAGATTTCCGAGGTTTTTTTAAAACACTGTTTATTTCCAGGAGAAAATTCAGACCTTTCTACACAAAAATACTACTTGTAAATATTTTTTGGAAATTAGATAACACTCAATTGTTACTAATTTTAAGTCCGTGCTGTAACAAACTCGGATGAACCTCAGGATATCATTATCACAAAAGTAATAAATAAGAAATTAAAAAATTATTATGGTTCATTTTTTCAACTTCTAGTTGTATTATCTGGTTAGATTGTGACTCTGCCCGCCGACTAGTGTCCCAGAATATAATTGCCATATCTGTCCGCTTTATTATCCATTTGTGACAGTGTTCGTGTTTATTATTAGGAATTTCCAGTTTGAGAATAATATTTCTCGAAAGGGTCCAAACGGTGTTTCTCAGGGTCTTTCAGCATTATGTAATGTTATAATAACCAAAGTAAGTAATATAGATCATAATTGTATAATAATGAAATTCTGACATCTGGAGTTTGTCTGATGGATTGTTTACGAATTTTGTGACTCAAAAGATAAACATTTCACGATCCGTTGACGTTTACTAAATAACTTCTAGAGATTAGGTACAAGTTTTCAGCGGTCAGGAGGTGAAGGTTTCAAATTTCTCTGAATACACGTCAATCACAATCATTCAATTAACACTCTGGCTATACATGACTACTGTTGGAATGTCAAACTATGAGAGAAAGAAGGTAACGAATGAAAAAAATATCGGACTCACAAGATTTTGTTTCGCTAGAACAAAATTTGCTCGCTGTCGTAGCATAGCAACATAACACTTTACTTCGTACTCGACCTCTAAAAACTTTAAGTAAATGTGACGTGATGTAGGCCTCGTGTTCATTACAATCGTTACTGAAAAATCATTATGAAATGTCACACGTACTTTTGCACTGAGGAGCTGACGAGAGCAACAATTTCCATATTCGGAGCTGAACCCGATATAGAAGCCGAACGGATTTCATCGCGCGTGAAACGGACATTACACACTCATGCTTCGGTAAATAAAAAATAATATGATGATTTTTATCAATGTTTTGAATCTTGAAACAATTAAAAACATTATTGATTTCAGTGTACGCTACGAAAAACAGTAAAGAAAGTGTAGTTTGGACTTCTGGTAACATTGAATATGACCAATAAAATTGGAAAAAAATAAATAAAAACAAAGGCATATTGTAAGGTTGAACGCGACGCATTTTTGAAAGTCAAAATCAGTTGCGAGAAATATAAAGTATTCGAAAGTGTAGGTAAGTGCAGGTCTGATATTCATAAATATGTAAAAATGAAGCTTTGCTGATGTAATGTAAATGAAAATCGAACGAGATTTGTTAAATGGGTAATTTGTTTCGCGCTCGGCCGACTATGGCGCTGTATGTTTCTCTGCGTTACCAACATAACTGACTAATTCAAAAAATTAGCCATCTCAGATTCATTGTCCCCAAGTGTACATGCGCTACATTTCGAATTTGGGCTGCTTGATCTAGTATCAAGGCATTTCGATGCACTGCGGTGTATTATGACGATTGTCTGTGACATATAGTATAGAACATTACACATATATATTCAAACATATCTTGTTAGCAACTACAGTCGATAACCCGGAGTACAGTAATTTAGAGAGCCTGAAATAATCGACTTATCCCGTAGATTAAATCAGAATACTTTCCTTAGGTTACTGGCGAAAGCGGACTGATTGTAACAACGAGACTGAGGCGGACTGAAGGTAGGAACTGTACCTATCCGGCTTTGGCCGTGATCCCACTCGATATTGCACTAGTTTTTATGTGCGACAAACTTCACTTCACTGCAGCCAGTATTTCGATTATAAATCGATTGAGTCCGCGGAAAGTAAAAGACGTAAGTACGGTATTTCATTGTCAACAATGATTTATATGAACATATTTTACGCATGCTCCCTACACAAAAAATTCGACAGGATTTGTGCCGTCAATTGTGTCCGACTTGTGTCCGACATTTGTAGCGGATTGTGTCCGGATCTCACAGAAACCGGATACGTTCCGACAATCTGGACTATAAAAAAATTGAGGTTCATCGGGACGCGGGAATAGAAACCGGACACGTTCCGAAATAAAATTTTGCTCATCAAGCCGCAAACCGAGTTCATTTACGACAGAGCCGACTAGGATCCGTTCACATCTGCTATCCTTGTCTCTCATGTGGAGGATAACACCGGATTTTGTAGCGGATCTGTGTCGAATCCGACAGAGATCTGTCGGATTTTTGGAACGAAGTTCCTTATCGCTCGTTCACCGTAGGGGCTAGGCGGAAAAAAACGACACCAAAAAACCGACACTTTTTGGCTATAGTGCTCGTTTGCTATAGTGCGCGCGATCTCCCTCTCTCTCTCTCTCTCTATTCCAGCGTGTGCGCGCGCTCTCTCTCTCTGTCTCAGCGCTTGGGGTGGGAGACGGCAGCAGCGGTCTCTCTCACTCACAGCGCACGACTATACTTCGCCCCTCTTTCTCTCTCCTACAGCGTACAACTATACTTTGGGCCGCAGCGCGCTCTCTCACAGCGTACGTCTATACTTTGCCTCTCTTTCTTTCTCATAGCTTTCCCACTTTCTCTCTCTCTCTCTCACACAGCGCTCGGAAAGAAAACAAGCGGCATCAGTATAGCGTCTCTTTGCCTCTCTCGCGCGCGCTCACTAAATCTCTGTCGTTTTCTTCTTAATAAACAATGAATTGTGAAAGTGATTCAGCAGAATTTTTTTATATCTTTCAAAAACACATTCGTACGATTTTATTACCATTCCTTCATATATTTGATTTTTCATTTAATTATTCTTCAATTAAACGTTCTTAATTTATTCAATGAGCAGTAATATAGCGTAAGGAACTTCGTTCGTACCGGCTGTCCCATGACAGCTCTCATGTTTTTTATGTAGGGCTGACGCATGAAAATATGCTATAACTTGGAGTGATTACGACGTGATTTTTCGTTTTCCGTAACAAATATTTCCTAACCTTCATAAGCCAAACTCTGACTGTTTACAATGATGTGTTATCTGTGCGATAGTTGTTTCATGTAAATATTGACAATGATCCGCATATGTGTTTTCAGAAAATATCTAACTCATCTCGATCACTTTGAGTTTATCCCGTTTATTCAGCTCGGGCCAAGATTTTTAGCACAGTCGATACTTACGGAAGCTTAGATTTTCGGAAAAGCATGTACTTGCGTAGAGTACCTTACAAGTGAAATTTCGAGATTGGATCAGCTTTTTTTCGGTATAAGGTGGTTGAGATGTGATAAACCTACACATGCAGCCGTTTTGGCGAAATCTGCGATAGAAAATTTAAGCAGGTATGGTGCACGCTTGCGGTGACACCCCAGCTTCAAGTTTCGTGCATCAGGAACTTGTTTTTATATCTTTCAAAAACACATTCGTACGATTTTATTACCATTCCTTCATATATTTGATTTTTCATTTAATTATTCTTCAATTAAACGTTCTTAATTTATTCAATGAGCAGTAATATAGCGTAAGGAACTTCGTTTTATTTTTAATGTTCTCTTTCTTCATAAAATAGTTCCTTCATTATTCATGAAATTGTATCTTAATCCGTTATTTTATTCAAACATAAATCATCATAAATTTTATATAAACGTCGTGTTAACTGCACCGGAGTCCTTTGCGTTTTCATGAACTCATTTCGATAGAAGCATACGGTCAGAGAAAGCGAGACATGGCGATCTTCAATGGCCATCATTTAATGGTAAACTAATGTAAATTTCATCGGTATAGCCAAATTTATTCTTCTTCAAACAATTAAATTGAAAACGAATTCATAGACCCCTTTGTTTTTGTTGATACAACTCTCCAATTCCGGATGACATCGATCAAAAATTCTTTAATTTCATGCATCACATAATTTTTTTACTTTATTTTTAACCGCAATGACGGATTGTTTAATAATCTAAATTAATATTTTTGAGGTTTCAACAGAATGGCTGGAAATAACTGTACCCAACTCGTATAATGTGACGATGACTTGTTTCAGACACAGATCGTTGAGAGGCAGTGGCAGAGGGAAGGAAGAGGGGTAGAGGGAGGGGGGGGGGGAGATAATTAAAATATTTATGGTTCATTTTTAATAAAATCTTATTTTTAAATAAAGTTGAAACGAACATCATTCGCTGTGTTACCATTGATTTCTAATATGGTTTGTGTCAGAATATGCATGTTTAACAATCGCCCTCCAAGATTGTTATGCGTAAAAAGGAATACGATGCGCAATCTACACGTAAATACGAATGTAAAAATTACGCTTTTTCCTCTAGTCGTTAATGTATACAATTTTTTTTTCATTTCTTTCCTCCTCGTCAAATCGCCACAAGTCACTTTTTTCTTTAGATAATTTTTTCAACTTTCTCACTAAAAGTATAACTACAACGACAATAAATTAATGTGCAAGATGTAATGATGCTTGCTCCAATTTTTTTCGATGCGGAATATCATATAACTATTAGTATCTTCTGAAAAAGGTCGTAGACTTGATGAGATAAAAATGTTGCAGGGCTTATAATAGTACTTTATTCCCGACTCAACCGTACAGTTAACTTCTACGATCTTAAAAGCGGGATGAAAGTGGCATATTTTTCAATAAAAGGCATTTGTGGGAAATATGAGCTCATACTAACCCGGAAACGAGATCTAATTGACCAGGAACTATTTTAACCGGTTAAACAGGCCACATTATGCGGCACTAATATAAAGTCTTTATACCGCTGTTCAAGATGCGCAGTTCGAAGTGAGCATCAAAACTGCGGTATAAAGACTTTATATGGTAGGTCTCGGGTTAACGGTATAAAATGCAACTTTGCCGATCGAAAACAGGCGCCAAGAAGTGACTTTTATTCATGCCTGCGCCGGAAAAAGGAATTATTACAGATGATGTCACTGACTTGTGAAATTGGGATTCAATGATTCTCAAAGCTAGTGAATTATTCTCTTCAAAAACAGTTATTCGTTTCCGACAGTTATTACATGCAAAATGTATAAATATGATTGCACGATCAAATTTCAAAGTAATAGAATAAAATTTAATTAAATTAGGTATTTTCTACATAGGATCGGCACGGTTGCCAGCTTATTGATCGATACGTGACTGATACAAATGATACAGTTAATACAGCTACGGACATTTGTTTTCAAAACAACACCCTAACTATCACCGCTTTCAGTCAGTCTCACCAAGCGGTTCTCCGTTCACCGAGATAAATTTTTAGTTCCGGTTGCCGCTCAGTCCTTAACTATTTTCATTTTTTCCCACAATCGAAAAATATAGTTCTAGGTACAAAATGAAAATTAGTTTTATAGCTGTTACCGGAAAGTCTAGTATCCGTTACTATTCTTTCTCATTACGATTACTGTTACTATATTTTCTTGTAACTGTTGCGAAAATTTAATGCTTGTGCAACCATAAATTGACGTTAAAGCCATGTTTAAGTAAAAAAGTACAGTAAACCTCAGAAACTGATTTTGCGTTGCAACTACCAAAAAAGGATCGACAATAACGCAAAACGGTTACATGTTTTTCCCTCGTTTTGCGTAATTCCAACAATATTCAAACAGTTTTTTTAACGATACCTGTTTTACTGAATTTTTCTAGTTACTATAACAAATGAAATTTTTCTCAGTGTTACTATTTACTGTTTCAACCTGTATACGAAATCTCTGAAATCTTTTTAAATTCTTTGAAATATGGTGAAACCATTTGGATACTCTGAAATCTTTGAAAGAAAATCATATATTGTGAAAGCCTCAAAAGAATATGACTTAAGTTATTTCGGATTAGTCATTTTGCAATTGTACATGTTAGTGACAAACCTCACAGCCGGGTACTACAAGTACCCAAATTTTCTTTTGTACTAGCTATAGGTCTCACAGTCACCCTTCTCAATACACTCCAAACAATAATGATGGGTTCGGAGTCGATTTAACGATTAATAATATGGCCACCAGATATGAAACTGTACTTCAGGACTTATTGGACAAGCTTTACATTCATTCAATCAGTAATTATTCAACGCTTGTGTCAACTTGGGTAACTTTCTAGCGGTTATCCGTTCAACACGTGTCTCGTCGCGAGCAGAACCGGAGTAGGCCCCAGGATGACGAGTACAGGTACCATCTCACCCGAATTACTATTTTAACCGTGCAAATCGCGCTGGTTTCCCGACACGGAAACCACCCCGGGGTAGCTTATGTTATTGTTAGCTACTCCGGCAAGGCCAGCCCACGCGGCTACACCAATTTTGTGTGATTTGTTATTTATTTTCAAATGTTCTTGATCCGCGAACTGTAACAACCACGTTGGTTTCCCAGCGTGTCAACCACCCCGGGTCCAAACCTCAATCATGAGGCCCCGGGAAGGCCGGCACGAGAATCCCCAACCGGCTCTACCGAGTTCTGCTCTCGCATCTAATTACTCGATCACTGGTACATTAGAAACACGATCCAACGTCATTTAATAATCAAACCGATCATTACGAGCCCCGATTCGTCGAGTTGATATCCCCGCGTTCACACAGTTCACTGTATCACTCTCGCACACATAACGAGCTACTGTCAACAAGACTCACGTTTTTCCGCTTCCGAGTTTCGACTAATACTGATCTGGTTTTGGATTCTTCTCCGTATTCTCCTCTCGCTCGCTCTCGCGGGGATTTTGAGAACTTTGGACTGTGTTGTCTTGTTGACCACTCGCCGTAGTGTGCGTGAGATTAGCGTACTTGGATTCATTCACACATCACCGTAGTATTATAATACATTCTGTCCCTTTACTAATCTCTAGCTGATCTATAGCGGTCGTTCACCCCCTCGCCTTACCATACCTCTCTGTTATTACATATAGTTTCGAGTAATGCTCGTCCAAACTGTAGTGCTATTGAGTACACTTCTTAATTTTTTACACATTCTCAGGTTGAGATCGCGTTAAACATTGGATTCTAACTGAATAATCACACGGGGCAATAATGGTCTGTGGCAATGGCCGATTACGAAATTATAGGTCATAAAGCACTAGTTACAGCTGTTTTCTGTCTATGTATTGATATGCGTTGCCAACAGTACACATAAGACTACATTAAAAAATACAAACATATTTTACTTCCGTTGAAAACGTTATATCACAGATATAAACTTTAGTTCACAGCATCCGCTGAAAGTTATGGAAAGTTTTGTCAAGTTTATTTAACGTTTCCACAGATATTTCTATAAAACTTTGGCTTATCGCAGCTGAAAACTTACAATTATATTGCGGGTCAATGAAATAGACGTGTGGATGAATTTAAACGCCATGATAGGAATAAAAAACACTCATTGAAAAAATTTGTGACTAGCTCAAAATGTATTTAAAATTGACAGAATTTTCTGTAACTGTGGAAAGAAAGGTATGAACTTGACGACATCAGGATTTTAATACAAACATGCAATGTGTCTTGGATATTGTTGGATGTAGTTTTCTTCACATAATTTGAATGATGAAATTAAGCATTTTTAACGTTTCATCACCTTTGGTGACATAAAAAAAATACAGGTTTTGGTCGAAAATCACTTTTTCTAATTTCACCGAATTTTGAGCCTTCGAACCTCTAGAATACGAAAAACAGGTTGTTAGAAAAATGTCCATCTGTCGGATAAGCCCCCGCGACGATCTTAGAAACGGCTCGATCAAATATTTGAAACTTACAGAATTTAACAATCAAATGGTAGGTATGAAAAATTGTCATGTCCTGTTTAATTTGAACTTCCAGTGCTGACGGAAGTAAATCGATTTTCAATGGTTTACTGACAAACATATACTTCTTTCTCCTTATTTCTTTTTTTAAATAAACGATTATGTTCTTCCCAGTTTATAGGGGAGATCGGGTTACGACGGCCCCCCTTAAGCCGCTAATTATTTTTTGTTTTCACCTATCACGAACAAATTCATCATGACTTGGTCACAGTTGATGATAAAAAAAAAATTCTCGCCTCCAAAAATTTAATTTTTGTTTTTAAAATAACTCTGCATCATATTCCGTGTTGAATAAATCACTGATTATCTAGAAAAATGTATGGCAAAAGAAATTATATTGCGGAGCAAACGGCCTTTGTCTAAAATATCGTTTTTAAACAATATTTAAAAATAATTTCTTTTGCCCTAATAGAATGTTGAAGTAGCGTATGCAACACATATTAAACACACCTTTAATAATATCTTGATATTAAAAGAAAAATTTGTTGTAAAAATTTCTTGGTGCGTCCGTCGTGCCCCGGTCTCCCCTATATTTATTTATTAAAAAATGTATAAATTTTTGTTCATTGAAAATTTTTTTTTGTAATTTTCTCTCCAATACTTTCACATTTGGCTGCCAAATCCTATCTGTTTCAAATTTTGCACTGGGCCATTTTCGAGATCGTCGCGGACGTTTATCGGATAAATCGACACTCTTCCTTTTTTATGGTGATGTAAAGCATCGCGACAAAACTGTTTTTCCGGCTTATTAGGCTATTTAAGTTGAGGTAGTTATGTGTGAATTTCATTTTAAAAATGCATTACTCCTCGTTTCCTTGTATACACACCTTATCGCAAAGTAAATAACTTATAGCATAAAATAAGCTACACAATGATAACGAAAATGTATGATTTTGAGAAACTTGTAACTCCTTCCAAGATGCTTATTCGTACATAAAATCTCCACGTAGAATTCACCTTTTTTTCATTTCATTGACCTTAAGGCCCTGCGTGGATCGATGCTTCATTTATTTCCATTCAGCTCTGTCCTTTCTTCGTCAGATTCTCGCTAGCGGTAACTTGAGATACTTTTCTGCATTACTCCTGGTCACCTTTGTTTTTTTATCTTTCCCTCCTTTTTTTCCTAATCGGCTTCCACTCAGCTTTTCTTTGGACTCCTATACCAGTGATTCATCCATCCTAGCAATGTGACCAATTGGATTCTCTGCACACTCATGAATCACCCTATCCCTAATTCAATGAAATAATTCAAACCGATCGATATTTTATACCGGTTTTAATCGGGTTTCCGTTTGATATTTCCCATTGATTGGTCAGCATAATTAACGTATTCTGTCGTTTCTTGTAAAGAAATATTGCATTAATGCGAGTAGCATTCGGTCCGATAAAAATTAAGATCTTATTGAAAAATCATTAATTCCTATTAATTTTCCATCGCCAGCCGGAGATAGAATTGGCTTCACCGATTGACTCAATATTTTGATGGGTTTTTGTCGGGTTCTGTTATTTTTTATCGGACCTTATAACCGAAAATGACTTTACCCTCTGTGACATTGTTCAGTTCACGATTTATTTTAATTCTCCGTACTCTGTCTTAATTTCTTCTCATTTTTCGCTTATAAAATATATAAAAAAAAAAACAAGCTTCAGGTTACCTAGGCAATTATGTAAGGAAGTATTGTAGTTTTACTCAAAACGTCATTTTTGAAGCGCGCGAACTTTCTTTCTCGAAAACTATCCAACCGATTCTTTTGAAATTTAGTACAATACTTCCTTACATAATTGCCCAGGTAACCTTAAGTTTTTTTTTTTCATACAATTATGCATTTTGAAATAGCAAATAGGCTGTTTTTTTTTAGCGAAAATCGGTGTTTTTTGTTCCAAGTGTCAAAAAACTTTTGAAGCAAAAAAAAAAAAAAAATTATTTTCTTCCAGAGATACTTGCGGAAAGAAATTATTTAACGATAGAATTAAAACATTTTGATTTTAGACCAACCAGTCCCGAGAATTCATGTTCACCGGCGGACAACTTTTGTTCGAGGCGCCTCGGGAGATCTGCTGCCACGAGCTTAATTCTCGATATGTTTCTTTCAAAAAATTATGAAATACTCTTGGAATGTTACTCAACAATGTCACAATCAATAAAATAAATTTATATTGCATGACTCGTCAAAAAAAATTGTTGAAAATAAGCCTTTTTTTTGGCAGAATTAAGCATACCCCCCCCCCCCTTAAGACGCCCTAAGAATGCGAACATACTACATAATACAAGTTATAAAACTTTTTTATAAGGCCCCAGTGGCCCTAAAAACACGAACTAATTGTTTTGGCAATTCGTGTAGAATATTCCTTAGTTGTCACTTGGAGCTTTTAACTCAACGATCGAATGTATTATTATTTCCGCAATAACAATATCCTATCGACAGTTTTTTTATCAGTCCATAGAATAGACTGATAAATCAGTTCAACACATGTTGCATTATTTACTAGTTTCGCTTTTGATTACAAATCGAGGTTACGATAATGAGTTCTATTACCTTATTAGGTACTGAATTTCAGAGTAAGGCCCCAGTTAGATGCCTCAGCATCTGGCTGGATGAATATTTTTTTTTTTATCACTCTTTACTTGCTCCGACTTAGGATAACGATACCCTCTATATGCATATTCGCAAAGTTTGATGAACTTCCTGTTTACGTAGTTGTTTATATTTATAATTATTTACCGCCGTCTAATTAAAATTTCTGATTAATTATATTTTGATTATACATTCCACCACTATTTTGTCTGTAGGGTGAAATGATGATACATGCAAATTACGTGAATTCACACCGACACTCTCCGATGATCTCTTTGGCGTATACTGCAACATACCAATCTATTGCACATAGTCGAGCCCATGGCAATGCAAGCTACGCTGAGGAACCGAACGTGATGATTCCAATTTCTACTCATAATCAGTTTAGCTTTTGGTCTGTGGTGCAGATATGGGTAATATCTATCTATATGACCCCTCCCTTTCAGTTTTTAGGTATTACTTATTTTCCTTATATTTTTCCGTGTCTGATTACATTTATAGTTCCTCCAAAATTCCATTTAGTCCGAAGATCTTGCCATCCATGGTGTAAGGATTTCTAAACGTAAAACTACTGAAAAGTGCTATGCAAAATTGGTTGTTGGTGGATTACTGTTGCACGTAAGATTCTGCATATCCGTTTTAAAAAAATGAACAACTACGCAAACTGTAACGATAATAACACTTTGAGCAGCCAAACGATGAAAATCTGATTTTCAATAGAAATCTACTGGACACTATTTTGTGTAATTTTGCAGCTATAAGTTTAAATAACACGCCAGTTCGCGTAGTTCTTCGTTTTTTTAAAAAGAATATGAGGAATTTTATAATTTATATAATACATACTTTTCTGCGAAGATTTTCCCAAAATTATTTTTGCTGAGAGTGAGTTTGGGTCGAACCCATGCAGAGAAAAAAGTATATTCAAAACGAAAATTGGGTTTAAATTTCACGCGATTTTTATCGCATATATAGTACTCAACAACTCTGGCAGTTTTGCATTGATCAGGGTAAATCGAGTGTTTTCTGAAAGGGTGATTAATTCTGAACATTTTGAACGATAACCGTAAGCATTGGTCGAATTTTTGCAAAAATTACAGCAATTTTGAGAAAATAACAATTACGACATGGATTACGAGCTGTTGTAAAAAAAATTGATTCATTCGTACAAGGTCCGGAAAATATCTTGAAAAAAAATCCAAACGTACAGATTCCTCCGTAGGAATAGAGACTTGGACTTGAATACTTCGAAAAGAAAATATCTTCGAACGAATTTACACGACTTCAGGCAAGTTCACAGAATTTTTTTTGGGTTGCCTTAAATTAAGCCCAAAGAATGACATGTTTAAATCCCAAGTAATTTGGATTTATGGTCTAGACTTACCTGGGTGATTGGAAATGAAACCCTACAAATTTTTCCAATTCTGTTTCTCATTTGTTCCTCAATACTCTTGCAACAAAATTATAGTCACGAAAAATCGCACTCGAAAAACAATCCAATAAGTGTGGTAAACGTCAACTTCCTGGTTGTCCATTGATGTAGTGGGAATTAATTCAATTCGGTATTTAATTTATCGGCGTTATCCACAGATACAATTTTTGTAAATTTATTATAAGGCATCGAATGACACGTTAGCATGTTGACATGAAGCGCAAAACAAGAACGTGTCGTATTGACAATGGGACTAAAAATATGCCGTCATGATAATTGAACGCTCCCTCCCCCTCCCCCCCCCGCCCGCCTTTGGCTTTATCCTATATGTGTAAATATATATACCTGTTTACATACATATACGATATATGGTAAAAACAGTACGCGATTATATTGTCCGTAATATTTTTAGTCTTTTCTTACGCGGCGATAACGGACAGATTTATTGCATGCCTTACGGAAAGTCTGCATAGTAACTCATCCGACTGTATCTTCTTGATATAAGGTGAGGGTATAACATGCTTACAGCATTGATTAATAAAGTTGCTGCCGGAAAGAGTGCGTGCTTTGCTTCATAAATAACAAAGGAGCTTCGGAATAATGAAAAAGTTGCAGGAAGAAGAACAGCAATTGCGTGAGTGCATTATCTCGTGAAATACGTAAATTAATTGTTAGTAGTTAATTAAGGGATGACAAAATGAATTTTTGTGACTTCGTCAAAATGACTTTTCCCCCTCGCATATTGCAAATGTAACAAATATTTAAGAATTCCTTATAATTCTTGTGACATTCGTGGCTATCGTTTGTAAGGAAATTGTCCGGAAATCATTTTACTGCATCAAATAATGCAACATTATGATGTTTCGGTAATTCAGGAGGCATTAGCCGAGACGTCAGAATCTGAAGATAGGAAAAGAGTATAAACTGTGTAAAAAATTTCCAGTTAGGTTATTTTTACAAATTTTTTTTCATCCACTCTAGAGATGAATGTTTACTAAATTTTTTCAGGAAATCTCTATGGTGAACAAAATAAGCCCCGATATGTTAGAATTTTGGGTCAATAATACCACAGTCTAATCATTTTTTACATTTCCAATTTTACAACCTTTTCTCGAACTGTCAAAATTTTGGCTTGAGTAATTTGAATTTGCACAAATTCGCATCTAATACATAGCAGGGATGTTATTTCATTCGTGTTTACGGTTATTGGCGCATTTAACGCTGCTAGAGATTTTTTCAAACGGTGTTTTTACTTCTCCTAGTTTTTGATTACGACGGTCCGAGCGATTCATCCTCAATTGCTGGTAAACTTATATGGTGAAAAACAAATTACATTTGTTTCCTTTGCTCATAATTATGTAGCTGTTGACTTTTCAGGGACCATTGAAAAGTCCGGTGATGAATCGGCTAGCTTTGAACGGGCTATGCATTTGGCAGGTAGCAAACTTTGTATTGTAACTTGGTAGACGAAAATATTGAGATTTAATTGATATTACGAAATGAAGTTGACCGTCATATGTAATTTTAGGCCATGGTCGATATCACGTATCGCTTATGCTTGTATGCGGGCTAATTTCGATTGCAACTGGTTTTCAAAATAGTTTAAGCGCGTACATACTACCAGCTGCGCAATGTGATCTTGATCTCACCTCTACTGAAATGGGATTACTCAACGCTGCAATTCCACTTGGTTAGTGACAATTAAGCAATTCATTTTTTTGTTGAAGTATATACTATAAATATTCGAAACACATACACTCACAGCGATTGTTCGAGTTAGGTTTAGGTATGTAACATGTCTGGCATGTACATTGAGAAACGAAATTGCCTTTTACAAGTGAATCGAATTTACTTGACTTCCCTCTCTCGCAGAAAAAACCCTCGAGTTAGGTGTCAATTCGTACCCTAGACTTTTTCCTTATGGAAATTTAGCATTAACTATGAGTTGCGGGTACGAATTTACATCCCAGTTGAGGGTTTCTTCCGTAAAGGCTGATTTGTTTCATTTGATTAATGATTTGTTCGATTCGAATAAGACGTATTGAAAATTTAATCGATTTACTAAGATCGATTCAAAGGTTGTTTGATTCGATTTTTCTTTTTTACCAACAACAAGTAAATATGGGCTAAAAAGTATTCAAATAATTTCCAGCTTTTTAAATCCTGCAACCAATCACTTGCTTAGAATAAAAGGAACGTAATTTAAAAAATTTGTATTTGAACCAAGTGAATATTTTGGGAATTCAGAACGCCTTAATTATTTAAAGAGTCCGTAGCCAATATTTACTTTTTATCAGAAAAGAAAAATTGAATCAAGCAACCATTGCATTGATCTGAGTAAATTTATTAAATTTTAGTACATCTTATTTGAATTCCAAAAATACTGGGTCAAATAAAAAAAAAATCAGGGAAGTCAAGTGAATGCCATTTATTGCGAAGAGCAATTTTTTTCCTTTAGTGTATGCGCTTACTCTCGAGGCATTAAAAACCTTGTGTGTAATATGATTCAATTATGAAAATCAAGCATACTTAACCGATTAAACAGAGATCTATGATCGAATTTACACTTTACGTTTCACTTTAATTTGCAGGAGGTACATTAAGCGCAATGTTATGGGGCGTCGTCGCGGATGCAACCGGTCGGAGGCATATTATGATATGGTGCCTGTTGATCGATGGCATTGTCACGTTACTCTCCAGCTTATCCCAAAATTTTCCTATACTATTTATACTTCGGTTTATCAATGGATTCGTGTATGTAAGCAATTCATACTTATCGTTTTACTATATGAGGTACTCTGCTCTAGAAATGTCATAGGACAGTCCAATCGAAAGTATATACCTAAGATTCTACCCCGACCTTTACAAAATCGGTTGCAGCTTTCTTTACGAACCGTTATTAAGTTGAATTTTTTTCCGGTTTTTAGGGTCAAACCTTTTTGAACTGTAGTAACTCGCGATCACAAGCTTTACATCTGAAGTTGAAGTTATTTACAAGGAAAAAAACATTTTCTTCTCTTGATCTAAACGTAAAAATATGTCGAATGATGCTTTGGTAACTCTTCCTTAGTTGTTTTGGACCAAAATAACACAAAAATCGTGACTTCTGGAAAAGAAAAATGTTGTAGCCTATAACGTAACATAGAAACGTACAAAATTTTCCGAGCTACTCGGTACAATTTTTTTTTTTTTGCTATTTTTTGTTGCCTATAACAGGAAAAAAAATTGGCAACCGATTATATGTATAATTATAGGGGCAGAACGTTGTTCATCTTCATTTTAACTGCTGCACACAGGTGCCGTAAATTTTGCTCAGCACCTAAAGAAAGTTATATATCGGGACAATCTCTTGAAACTTGAAAATAGCTGCGCATGCGCCAAATAATTCGATCTCATTGGTCGGTGAAATCTTCCCGCAGCGATATTTTTGTCCGCGATGCAGGCGGGCCAACCTACACAAAATGTGTACGTTTGAATTTTCAAAGAGCATGAGCATTAAATTCCGACCATTCTTCGAAGAATCAACTTTCCGACCCAATAACGAATGCTTTCCAAACCTTTCCGAGTCACTACCTCAATTATTTCAGATTCTAACCTCGAAAATTCGTATCAACCACATCGCTGCCAGAAACAGTTTGACAGCTGAAACTCGGGATAGCCAGCTTGCGCTAACAGCCGATAAAACTCGCGCATGCGCAGTTGATTTTCAAGTTTCAAGAGATTGTCCCGGTATAAATACGTGAATTTTTATACGATCATAGAATTGTTTTAAAAAAATGATTATTATTTTAATAACATATACTAACATGATCGTATGCATGAAATAATAATATAGGATAGGTGGACCTTCAACGGTAATAGTTTCATTCCTTGGAGAATTTCATCCTGAAAAAACGAGAGCTACGGCTATTTGTTATCTCGGTATGTTCTGGACTATTTCAGGTATAGTTCTACCTGGTGAGTATAAATATAGGATATCAAAAGTATCCTGTTATTTCTGGACATTGAGTAGAAATTGTACTTAAATTACAAAGACCGTGTATGTAACATCGGAAAGTATATTAATACAATTATACGTATTATTTATAAATCATTAATATTCTGGATGAAAATAATGAAAATTGGATCCTTTTTAACTATGAAATATTAAACGTAAGAATGCTTTGATATAGTCTTATTGTTAGATATAGGATATTAATATTACAGGTTTTGCGTGGATTATTATTCCTCTTGAATTTAACGTTGTGGTGTGCGGGCTCGTGTTTAACTCGTGGCGATTATTTGTTGGGATTTTGGCCATTCCCAGTTTGGTCTCCGCATTTCTCATATCAAAGTATCCCGAAAGTCCAAAATTCTTAATTTCCCAAGGGAAGCACAAAAAGGCGTTACAGATCTTGCGGGAAGTTTTCGCTTCAAACACTGGTATGCAAGCACATCAATATCCGGTTAGTATTATCTTAAACTTTGCATGTCTATGTTTGTAATCCTCAATCCGCAACGGTTAGAAATATTTGTTATCCAAAAAAATTGACATCACGTTGGCTTTTTTTTAATCATACAATTTTTTACACAGTTCCATCAGTTATTCAATAGTTTATAATTATATTTGCTAACACTTGAAATAATCGGAGTGGTAAAATATCATTGAACCTGTATCAAGTTTTATCAGTTATTAACCATTGGTTTTCATTTTAAAGGTTGCGGTACTTACTTACGATCATCATAAATCTAACGATGAATGTAATTCTATAAAAGCAACTGTCAGCAAAATGTCGGAGCAGCTGCACCAAGTGTTTGCTCCTCCGTTACTGAAATATACAGCTTTGATTTCGTTTATCATGTTCACGAATATGTTTGGGTAGGTAAAAAAACATATTTGTCTGTAGGATAAGAAAGTTCTAAAACTAAACTGCATATCGGCATCGCTGGAAAAACAGCAACTTTTATCACTATTGAACACGTATGCATAAAGTTCTGAATATCTTTCTTAACGCAACATTGAGAATCGATAGGGTACCTTTTTGCCTTATTTAGATTTTCCTCAAATCACTTTTAACGCAAACGTATTGCACACAACCTTGTTTGACGCAGCATTATTTGACATGACAACATCCACCTCAGGAACTAATTATATTATTGATCACAGACATATTCGATTCGGGTGTCATTTGAAATGGTGCATGTTCTTGTATCAAGACGTCCTAGTATTTTTATTTTAGATGTTCCATTCAGTCGGCATGTAGTTCGGTTTTTGTGGTGAATATCATTGACTCGCCTAAATATGTGAGGAAAATTGATATGAGGTGAATCCGGCCATTCTCTAACGAGAACTTTCCAGACAGTCCCGTTAATGGCCGATATTCAGTAACTATATAATTAATTTTTCTCCATTTCTAAATTTTTTTTATCCATTGTGTAGATTGTCGTTATAGAAAAATACGAAATGTAAAAATGTTCAGAGTCACTACCTCACCAATTTAGTATGGAATGCTCCATATGCACGTACCATTGGTTTGAGGTACCTTATAAAATACTCCAATTGCATACAAATTAAAATTTGATTCTGACCCACGAACATAATTCTATAATTTTAAGGCAATTCGGCTAAGGTCAGTTATTATATAATTATAAAAAAAATGCAGATGAGTACTTTAATGTTCCAATTGAAAATGGTAACAGAGTTTGTCGATTCTGTTGAGTCGCACCTTCTACAGGGGATATTGAGTAATATGAAATTCTCCAAATATTGGGTTCGATTCTTGATAAACTCCAATAATTAGCAGTAAATTCAATGTTTCCAACGAGGAATTGATCTGACTTTTTGAATTTATTTTAACTGACGTCACTTTCTGCAACCAACTGTACAGACCTAACATGTAACTTTCGTTGCCTATTTGCTGGCGTTGAGCTGTGAGATTTACCGAAAACTCCCGGTACGTTTATGACAACGATAATACCAGAAATTAACGTTACAGGGGCCTCGGGCTGGGCTTATGGTTTCCGGAATTGTTTAATCGGTTCGAAGCTTACTACAAGTCGCATCCTAACCAAACTATAACGGTATGCGAGCTGGCACATCTTCGAGAAGAAAATTTGGGACTCACAAACTTACAGTCCGTGGGACATGTACACATCAGTTCCAACTTCACGTCTCAGATTATTTCCATTGCCTCCAATTTGACATCAATATCCGTTGACGATACGTTTGAAAAATGCGACAGTTTCGTCGATGATAAAGTTTTCATCAACACGATAATAATGGGACTTAGCTGTCTACTGGGAAATTTCGCTTCTATTCTCTTAGCTGGACGTTTGGACCGCAGAATTATGCCGAGTAATGAACATCTATTTTACTGTTCATGTATAATACGATGACAGCTATTATTATCATATAGATTTTTTTTTTTTTAATTTATACATTTGCATACATATGATATTTCTGCCAGTCGACGTTCATAGATGATGTTCTTTATACTCATATTTAGAGAATAGCGAGTCGAATGAACCGCAAGAAAAATGCGTGTGTTTTTCGTAGTAAACATACCTATCTATCTGTTTCTTTTAGTTGCCACAGGAGTGATTTCTGGAATAGCTGGAGTCCTGATCTACTTTCTTCGATCTTCGACACAGAATCTGATTGTTGCTTGCTTATTCTCTTCTCTCTCGTCAACGGCAAATGTTGTCATTTGTAGTGTCATAGTTGACGTCTTTCCAACTAATGTTAAGTAAGTGTGCGATTATCGAGTTGTACATGAGAATATACACGTAAAGATCTTTTTGAACATACTATGTACATTTTTTCTGCAGTTCAATGGCTATGTGCGCTGCGACATTAGCCGGACGATTTGGCGCAATTATCAGCAATTTGTTGTTCGGCTTGCTATTTAAGACTAGCTGTGAAATTCCTATTTTTCTGATAGGAGGTCTCGTTACATGTGAGTATCATTTCACTTACACATAGTATTCATACGTCTACAAATAAATAATCTCACCTTATCCTCTATAGTTTCTTTAGCTGACCCACAAAACCATAGTCAAAATTTTTTCAATATTTTTAGAGTAATATTTGTATTTTAAGCTGGATATAATATGAGACATGTTTCGAAAGTCAGATTTCCCAGAGATCTTAACAAAATGTTTTTCAACAGGAATAATTACCTATAAACAGTAATTTCTACAACTTTCCAAATATTAATTATTAACAATGTTTGTTAGGTGGCGGAATCCTTGGAATATATTTACCAAAAAATCTGGTTGATGTTCCAGAAAAAAATAGGAGAAGCTTTCCAATCCCACAAAAAAATCTCCCGGAAGACATGGAGAAACAAATGTTCAATCTTGCAGGCTGACTTTTTTTTAGTAAATTGTTTAGCAGCGCATTTTCTGCCAGGAATGCAGAAACGATACTGCCATTAAGGCGCAATAAAATTGTGGCAATGTTGAAATAGTTACGCTCTCTCAGGAATCTCAGACCGAGGTTCTGGTGAGATTGCAGCAATATATCGTACTTAGGCATTATTTCCACAATATACTTCAAATATATTTCGAATCAATTTCGAATCAAGTGTGTAACGTAAAAAAAAAAAAGAAAAATCGATGCTACATTAACTCAGGTAAATTTGGGAAACTCATAAGCGATAGCTTTCAATATAAAAAAAAAATATTGCTCACAATCCGTCGGCACGTTCGTCGATCAGGGAAAATAGAAAAAAATGCATCACTCGCATTGAACTACTACAGAATTAGGCACTCTCTCACTCTCTCTCTCTCTCTCTCTCTCTCTCTCTCTCTCTCTCTCTCTCTCTCTCTGTCACTTATCGCTAAAGCTCTGTACGTTGACTAAAGAATATACTTTGTATAGTATTATAATATAGGTCTGTAACATTAGAAATAACAAAATAGATACAAGATAGATGTAAAGACAAAATAAATTGCCATTACGAGCGTAATATTTAAAAATATAATTTAAAATTTGTTCGGTCCTGCATGCCCAAATATTCTGTTTTTACAATTTATTGCGCAGTTTGATATAATTTCCGAAGAAATGACTAGGCTGACGAACGAGACTTTACACACATTTGGAAGGGAGGAAAAACCCAGTCCAGCTCATAGTCTGACTCTGCTTTCTTGGACGGGCAATCGCAGCATATTCGGTAAGACAATAACCGCGTTTCGGGACGATGTACACTTGGGGTCAATAAGTCCGAGGCTGATAATTTTTTGGACTAGGTAGTTATGTTGGCAACACAGAGAAGCCTGCAGCGCCACAGTCGGCCGAGCGCGAAACAAACTGATTCTCAATAAACGTAACATAATTCATGACCATCGAATCTAATCTTAGAATACCGCGGAGATAATGACTTGTTAGATTGACACGTATTATAAGGTTGAGTTCGACGGTCATGGGTTATGTTACGTTTATTGAGACTGAGTTAGTTTCGCGCTCAGCCGACTATGGCGCTGTAGGTTTCTCTGTGTTGCCAACATAACTGTCTAGTTTAAAAAATTATCCGTCTCAGATTCATTGTCCCCAAGTGTACCTTGGATGTAGCCGTAGACAATAACTACGCATTTTAGCAACAATACAATCGTCTAAGAGTACCCCAGAATGCTGGTGCGGGTTTTTTCCCGCATTTAGGAGACCGCGAGGGTCTTTCCATTGTTTTATTGTTTATTTCGGACATACCTGGTTTTCCCTCCCACTCGCCGTATGTGCAGCCTAGCATATTTCCAAATTATGCGTAAAAATCAGTTGCCAGAGAACCAGCGCGGAGTGCACTTCTACTTCGGTTCTTTTGTTGCAGTTCCCTCAGACGTACTTCAGTTTATTGTAAATTCTAGAAACAATCAATTAGAATCAACTTTACTACGACTAATATTTGGGACACTTATCCTAGGGTACGAGCAAAATTATTTCCCTTAATAATTTGATATCTTTCACTGTGATTAAACTATTTCTTTACAATCAAGAAATCGACGAGACGTTTCTTATTTTAGAACTGATTAGATTTTGGATATGATGGGTTCTGTAGTTTACGAGTTGTTCTATTAGCAACGTAAATAAAAAATAAAAGAGGTTCGAGACTGAATCAATAGATTTTGATGACTTTGGTCTCGATCGACGTAGCTTTTCTTAGCTGTGAATTAATTTCTTTTGTTATTAAATACGCGACCGGAAAGATCTGGTCTATCTGAATCTTGCCGAAATAGGTCTACAAAAATTGAATTGATTATGTCTGTACAAAACGTGAGGGATAAGTGTTCAGGTCGAAATGGAGATCGATTGACTTGAGCTTTAGTTATGCTGTGTTACTTGTCAAATAAATATTCAAATTTGATTAAATAGTACGTATTTTGATTAACACAACCATTATAATCGTCGATTTTTCATGCACTGTAAGATTTCGTTTCTTATTTTTATTTTACCTCCAGTTATATCGACAACCACTAAGTGAACAAAATCAGATATACCTAGAAGATGATGTAACAATCGGGAAAAAATCGATCGAGAGAAGAATGTCATATTTCGTAGTCGACTAGTTCTCGTGCTGTTGAAAAATTAACGCTGCATCCTTTGCATGGCAATACGTCTCACGAAGTGCCGAAACATGTGATTAACTCTATCAGTCACAGTGGGATTCTCAGCCTCCCATCGCAAATATTTCCATGTTTTAGCCTTATCACAGTTTATTTACAACTTCAAATGATCTTGTTACTTCGTATAATCCCAAGAACCCTCGAGTAAAAAGTTTAGGCGAGAAACATCAAATTTTTATAGTTTTTTTCGATTTCACATCCGCCATATTGGATCCGCCATCTCGGATTTAGAAATTATCAAATTACGAGTTCAGATTCGTGATCAGTGACTCCAAAAACCTCCGGGTAATAAAAAATTCAGTCCACAATATTGAGTTGAAAAATGTGTGACAGTAAGGGTTAAAATAAACTGGATTCGTATGTTTGAAATATTCGTGAACGGCGGTTGATCTATATTGATTGTGTTTTTCCTGGTAAAAAAGTTCAGGTCGACTGTTGTTTCGTTTTTTGAGAAAACGGACCTTCCACAAACGGTAATTGCATTCTCCTGGTTTTGCTCATCGAGACGAACGCAATACGGTTTCCAGTAATTGGCAATTTTTTTACACCCTGTACATGTATGTGTATAATCTGTATATGTTATTCGTATAAAGTATAATAATAGGCCCAGGTTTAAGGTTGTCACTCCGGCGAAAAGTAGAGTAGTGGGGCCGAAAGACAATAGATTTAGAATAGAGTACCTAGATAGAGACGTCGAACGAAACTATATACTGATGTAGTTATAGGTATATCAGTGAACGGAACAGACAATTAAATATTGCGACGTGCCAAAATGGCAGAGAAAGAATTACGATTACATACAAGAGGACGACCAATAAATGGAAGTTAACATATAAGACCACATAATCGATCCGTGTATGTATGACCTTGACAAAACCTTACCGATCGTTCGAATATGAAAACCACCCTATGAATGTCTTGTATTATATGGATAGATTGATTCATCAGTTTGTCACACGTTCCATTAGTTGCTCATGTCGATTTTCGATCAGTTATGAGTGGAACTTGTAAAACTTTTCACTAGTAGAATCGATAGCCTTCCTGCGTTAGCAACTGAAAAGATACCCCTATCTGGCTGATGATGTCCGTTTCAAGTGCGAAGTAATATCGGCATTACCATTATACATACACGTGTTAATTAAGTGAGCCGATCCAAAATTTTCTCCTTTCTACTCAAACTACTTAATGAATGAAGAATTATACCTACATTGTTTAGTTGCTCTTTATTTCCCATTGGTCTCAGTACCCTTCGATTTGTCTTTAAGCTCTCAGTTGTCGATTAATGATTCTAAACAATTTCAGGAAAGTTTCGAATGCTCTTGAAAGTTCTGGAAACATTCTAAACTGTTCGATAAATATAGAGAATATTCTTGAATAATGTGTAAGGTAAGTGTACCAGTTATTGACATATGTAGACCGGATTACTGACCCTTTTATTTTCCGAAATTATGAATTGTTAATTTCTCGAGGACTAAAACCAATTGCTAGAGAGTCAGACACTGCAAATTAATTTTTTTGATAATTTCAAAACTGAGCATCAAACAGATGCAACGAAAAAAGCTCAATAATTGGGACGCTGCTAACAATTGGAACACTTACCTTAATTTAGGTAGATTCGTAACATAAACATGGAGAATACTAGTTATGGTTATTTTTAGTTTAATTTTTTTGTATGCGTGTGTGTGGGGGCGGGGCGACTTTTTAATCAACTTTGCGATTCGTTAATCCGCGATTAATTAACGTTTATAATAATAATAATCACTACCAGTTTCGCCATAGCCTTTCGGGTATGCTCTATATAAGTGGATAGCTTGTGCGGAATGGGGGAGGGGTGCAATGAATTGACTAGGTATTTCAAGATTGTTATCTCAAGGCTCGATTTTCTTTGACTTTCCGTAGCGGTTTATGCCGATGAATTTTTTGTGATTTGAATTTTTAAAAGCCGTAACCAGATTGCAGAGTTCGTAGTGCCACTTTGATACAGCTTCTGTATTCTGCTTATGGCTTACGGGATTCGGTATGCTTCGGCCTTTAAGATGTTTAACACAAACACGCGTATTTGCACAAGTGACAAGGAAAACTACCTGGTCTTGGTGTAGCCGGACCGAGTACAAACCTTACTTCCCGATTCGAAATTCAAACGACGTGATGTGTTTTACAATTTTTACGAGTGGCCGTTCACATCCTCATGGACGCACATTGGATTTGAGCTCACGTTTCCTTGTTCCGTAGTCTCGCACGCTATGCGTGACACTACTACGATAGGCATAATATCTTGCATAATTTTGCAAGCCTCTGGTAGGATCGATGCAATCGTGACGTGTATTCTTCTGCCTATCCTATACCTATAGAAACTTTGATAAATTACATTGCCAATTAATTGGAAGGTAGAAATGAAAAATATATTCCTGTATCAATCTCTTAATGCGTACAGTCGGAGTTTCTGTTTTTCCTTGATCATTTTATATCGATAGTTTAAGAAAAGTTTAAACTGAAATGATATTTTCATACAGCTATTTGACAGAAAACTTAAAAAAAAAAAAATTAATATCCTAATAAGGTATAATAATTGTTTTTTAATCATTATGATCATAGCAATAATATTGAATACTAATAATAATGATAATAGTGATAAAATTTTCCTATATAGATTGTTTTAGGCACATTGATTACTGAGATCGTTTTTATATGCGATTTGCCACAACAAACGAATACTGCAATATTGATATTATTACTCTATTAAACCTAGTAATTGAAACCTAGTAGAAGCCCATATATTGAGCTTATATGTCGTATGCTTATATAAAGCTTATAAACTTTTTCTGGCGGTGAATAAAACGTGCCAGCGTAATAAGTACCTATAAAATTAAGATCAACTGTGTCCGCTCTGATTCGATATCAGTATTTGCACCTATAAGGTCCTTAAAAATTAATGGAAAAGTATACAAAGTTTGAGAATGGTAGATAACAACTATCTTTTAAGACACATTAAAAAAGACTATATAAAAATATTTGATTTTCGCATGAATCACTTTTAAATATAATGTACGACATGTTAAGAATAGGAGATGGAAGGCTTCGTGAAAGAGATTTTGATTAACGTATTATGTGCAGCCTTGGTAATGGATGATTCATACTCATACGTTCTTGGCAAGTTTAGAATCCTAGTATCCAAAATGATTGTGTGAATCCACAACAAATCCTAGTATTCTTCATGTATTCCTTCAAGTCGACGTTTGGCTAGTGTAGTTCTGAAATAACACCATTAATCTTATTCACATTTACGTTGATTTCATTATGTTTTCTTCTGCCAAGCTATACTATTCGAGCTAGAGGGAAAATATAGGGTCGATAAAGAATGGAAAACTCACAGTTATAAGATGTGCATAAGTTGCACATGGTTGCAAGAATAATGCTTTACCTTTTCTGCTATTTTTGTAAGATTTTCCGCCATTGAATGTCCGGTTTGCTGCACCATGTCGTACAAGTATCCTTGTCGATTTTGAAGCAATAAATGAGGATGATCAAACTCCTGGAAGCACAATGGTGATCTTATTGTTATATTAGGATCTACATACCTATATGGACGATAATTAAAATATGGCTAGTTTCTCGGCCGAGTCGAGTACGTTGGTAATGCAGATTGAGCCCGTAGCGGCCGACCGACAGTGGCACAGCAGGCTGAATCAGGGTTACCAACGTAATCAACTAGGCCGAAAAATTAGCCGTCTCTGAATTAACGTCCGCATGTGTACAGTTTTACTCAAGCACAGATTGCGTACGAGGGTACAAATGAGTAGACAGTTGGAGAAGTGGGTGAATTTCGGGAATTTATATTCCGACAACCGGTTATTTAGTTCGATTAGGGTTCAATTTATTCAAAAGTTTATACAAGATTGAGCTTCATTCGAATTGTTTTTAAAATCGGAATCAGTACTACGCATCGTTATTAACAATCACGTCAATCATTTCCCTCGGTGATATGCATGTTTAGCGGTGCCCACAACATGTCAAAAATGGCTCAGCCGACTTACTTCTTTGCAGACAGTATGCTTATGTAGTCAATATTTTTTGCTACGATCTGAATTTTTTTTCCTCACCAAAATGGCGACCTTTTGATGTTGATTTTGACTAGATTTTGCGTAAAAAATCGACGACTTTTTCTTTATTAAATTAACAAGAGAATGTTACATTCTCCAGACTTCGGATTCTTTTCTCGCCATCCAAAGCCCATGACGAAAGAAGAGTCGTGTAAATCTCTGTTGTAAGGGAACGTTACGGCCTGGAGGTGATCCGGCTCACGGATCACAGTTTTTTTATGTGTGATGAGCTTTACAGCTACATTATACCCTGCATTCTCGAATCCTCCCCTTACCATCACCTCGCTGCCTGGGTTCCCATACCGCATCAGTAACATGCTCCTTCTATAATTGATAGACGGTAACTAGCCAGTCCCTTACATCCTTCCTCCCATATATTCACTTTCAAGTCAACTCTCATTCGGCCAACATATAAATTCATTTCTCTTCCTTTTTCCCTCCTGCGAATAATACTTCCTTCTCATCTTCTCATTGTACTTTTGAGGTCATTCACAATAAATCAATTATATAAACAATCATTCAACTTCTCAATATTAGTTCCTCTCATTCTCCATTATCTTTCGTATGAGTGCGTAGTCGACGGGTTACAAACTCATAATAGGCCATAATACAATCACGACAGGGCTGAATTCATTGATAACCGCTCGTCGTAATCACAGTCATACATCCCGTAACAAGAATAGAATTATAAAAAACATGAAATCTTGGCAAAGAGGTTAAACTATCCAAGAATACGGTCTCCAAATTTGAAATAACTGGTTTAAGCGTTTTTGAGATATCGTGGGCACTATAAAATGCGAGGTAACGAGTGTACGCCTGTGGAAAACACAAATGCATGCCATTGAGATTTATTGACTTCACCTACTTAGATGTAAAAATTTTTCTTCAAACCAAAAAAGAAACATCTGGACTCTGTCAAGTTATGACAGATTGTTCCGTGAAAGGTCAACAATTTTTTTCATTTTTACAACTAATATTTTAATCACTTGTATGCCACTCTGGGGTCTCAGAAGCTCTAAAATGGAACCGTAAACTTGCGTTTCTCGAGAGAAAACATTTTTCAACCGACCATATTTCAGAAGGATTTCAGAAAGAACAATTCACCTATTACCAGTTTGTTAATGCATAGATAGATTTCTCGATTAATTGGCTATCGTAAGTGAAAATCGGGTGTGATCCGATCTCAATGCATGTTGGAAAATTAGAGCATACTGAAAGGAAACGGTGAAATTCAGCAGCCTGAGCGACCGACTGCGCATGCGCGAGATAATTGAACTCTATATTGGTCAGTGAGATCGTATCGACGCAATATTTTCGTCTTTACGGTAGGAAGGCCAACTTACTGGTAAACGGGCATGGGCTGTCAAACTTTTCCGCGTCAAGTATCGAATTGAAATTGGGGTCACGCTCTTATTACGATTATTATTCATTGGTTAGTTTGCCGAGCCTAATCAAGTTATTATATAAATTATGTGATATCTGTGTAGCCTAAAAAAATAACAGCTGAAGCTTGAGATCGCTAGCCTGCGCGAAAAGACAATGAAACTCGCGCATGCGTAGTCAATCGTTTACTATTTCTTCTGTGCATACTCACGGAGGACAGGAGGAAGCATCGATAATTGGACACTAAAAAAAGTGTCCTCAAGTAGGCGAGCGTGAGGGACGAGTATGGCTACATACCTTCACGTCCTCTAACACAAAAGCATACCTATCGTAATTGAAGACCCCGAGCATTAAGTTGATATAATCCGAATAATGTGTGAGGTTATGATGTTTTTAAAGTTGATTGATCTGTTTTTTCTGTGAACCTTAGAGGCTGGGTAAATTGTTAAGAAATAAACAATTACGTCAAACAAAATCATTGTTACAAAGGCAGTAGCAATCATTTATGTATCGATTATTCAGAGAGAAGCAACATGATGAATTCACTAAAAAAAATGTAACAATCCACAATCATGATCAAAGCCTAGCAAAACGTTGTATCTGCCTAAGTAACCGTATCAGCTTTGACTGAAGAATGCATGTTATAATTATTGATTTAATTCAGACTGCCCTTCATGCACAGATGGTAAAATTTGAAAATGCTCGTTCATACAAGTTTCCCATTCATACTAATGAAAAATATATAAATGAAATTTGATCTACGTAGTTTTGAATAAACCGAACCTCAATTGAATTAAATGATTGGTTGTCGAGGTATAAATTCCCAAAACTCATACACTTTTTCCGCTGTCAATGTGTGTACTAAGATCCTCTTAAGAGGTAGAATAATGCCGCCTGTGCTAGAATGAATTGTGCTACAAATTTGAGAGAAACCACTCTGAATTTTGTTTGAAGGTAATGTTGCTTCTTCAGGAATAAAATGTGATAGTCAATACCGACATAATTATAGAAAATGTTTGCATATAAGTGTAACTCACCACCATGGTACCGGCATCCATAACAAGCACTTTGCTGCTGTCCATAACGGTGTTGAGTCGGTGGGCTATAGTGAGAACGGTACAGCCAGCAAACTTCTTTCGAATAGTTTTTTGAATCAGCACATCAGTCTGAGGATCTACATTGGCTGTAGCTTCATCAAGTACCAATATTTGGTTGTTTCTAACAATGGCACGAGCAAGACAGACCAATTGTCGTTGCCCGACACTGAAATTAGTACCCCCCTCGGACATTTTCGAATTCAAACCACCCGACAATTCGTTTACAGCTTCCTTGAGTTCTACTTCCTCCAGCGCTTGCCAGAGCATATCGTCGGAATACTCATCAAACGGATCAAGATTTTCACGCAGCCGTCCGGAGAACAGAACCGGTTCTTGCGGAATTATGCTGATCTTGGACCGCAGATCATGCACTCCCAAGTTACTGGAAGGTATGTCGTCAATGAATATTTCACCGTCAATGTATGCAAGTCGGAACAATGCAGATATCAACGAAGATTTCCCGGCACCGGTTCGTCCGACGATTCCAATCTTCTCCCTTGGCATGATCACAAAGTTCAGGTTCTTTAGAACCGGGGGCTCGGCTCTATCGTATCTCAAAAACATATTAGAGAACTGTATTCTTCCTTCGGTTGGCCATTCTTCTGGAGGTTTATGTTCCGGTTTGCTCTCAAGCGGCGGTTCCTGTTCAAGGGTACTGTACTCAAGAACCCTCTCGACGGATGTCATATGGTTCTCCATTTCCGCAGTCTGCCGGACGCCCCACTGCAGCATCCCAGTCAGCCCGATACACTGAGTAATTGCCAGACCCACGTTTCCTCCGAAAGTCTCTTGGCTCAGAACAAGGAAGCTGAATGTCACCAGGCCAGTGTAGAGTACGCAAGTGAAGTCCAGGTAATATCCAAACGTTCGCGAACATGAAATGAAGATGTACCAGGCTGAAGAGTGCAAGTCTTGGTGGTTATCGAATTCTTTTGAGAGATTGGCTTCGGCGTCGAAAGCTCGAATCGTAGTCAATCCATTCAAAGTGGCACTCAGATGTCCGAATACTGGAGAACGAGCTGAGGAAACACCATGTAGATTGTGAAAGATTGAAATGTCACTGCCACATTCTGGTAAGCTCCAGTTCACTTGAGACATATTTCGTAAGATCAGTATCTGGCTTATACTTATTGAAAGCGGTCTTCTTTTTCTAATTTTTTTTTTTTGCCTATATTCATGTTGGGTAGGTACCAAGATTGAAACCATTAATTGAAGATTAGCAAAGATAGCCAGCCAAATATGGTATTTTGAAGCTAGATGAGTGATGGGGCAGAGAGCTTCGATATGGAAATTTCTTACGTTTATCGACCTAATCAACATTGGAGTCCCATAAGCGAGTCAGTAAATGTAGGGTATACACCCTTGGCAACTAGTTTCGGCATTAATTATATTATTACAAAAATAATATAAGCATTGTGTGAAAAGTGCGGAAACTGGGCTATTTGCGATGCCTCTGAAATTTTTGACCGTAAGCCTCAAGGGCAAGTGCTGTGTTCCTCTAAATAAAGATCAGTTCACACAATAAAAAGTATTTGTATTCGTATTGATCTTAAATTTTGCATGCCAGACGAAATAACAATAAACGTCATGCTTACTTATTCCTTCTAATCGTTTGACACTGCGGCTGGTACTGATGTAGATAACTCTCATAACATACAGCAGGATTAGGATAATCACGGTCGGTATCATGAGCAAAGGTCTTATCATTGTAACCAGGACAATCACACCGAGTAGTGAAAGGCCAATCTGCACAACGTCAGACATACTCATCGGTAGAAGTTCATCAATGGCACCCATATCTTTCGAGAACCTGACGTAGAACGTATATAAAAACACCCGGTTATCATCTTAAGGTCGGTCGTCATTATTGATCACTGATAATCAGAATATCAAACCTCCGAAGCGCGAAATTTGCTGAAACTTCTAGAAGTGTTAGAACTAAATAAATAGAACTTCTCATGTTCAGTTCCATCCATTGGGCTTTCCTTCGCTCAATCTATAATACATCAGGTTCTCGGAAACTCGCTTGTTTGAGCTCGACTACAGCTCTGAAATAATAATACATCCGTTTACACTAGAATCTGTAAGAGCGTGTCATTGAAACTAAAACAGAGACCAATGAAAGTTAATATTTAGGACAAAAGTACACAGCAAATATCGTTTATTGCGGCATTTTACTCATCGCACTGTCAATTTTAACCGGCGTGAAAGGCCCAATGGATAGAACTATACGCAAGAAACTTTATATTTTCGGCCAAAGAAACACCCCTAACAGTTTTAGCAGAACCCGTCATCCGGAAGTGTAATACTCACCTTGTGAGTGTAACAAACTAGTAACGTAAATTTCGTACCTGTTCAAAATGCGTCCAGATGTATTCGTATTGAAGAAACGCATTGTTGTCCTGGTGATGCATCTGAACATGTTGCCATGTAAAGTTTTCGACGCCCGCATGCAAACACTGACGAACATATACGTTCGCAAGAAAGTAAAGATGACAGTGGCCACTGTAATGCCGCTGTATGTGTAAATACACATGTCTCTGGTCAAGGGTGCCGTCCAGTTAAATACCAACGTGCCGTTGGTTATGTCTACTGAGGTCTCCTCCGTGTTTACCCAGTATGTGATAAAGTAGTCACCGCCACTAGCGAAACCTTGGTTCAGGATGCACACCAAGAACATAGTTACGACGAAACAAACGCTGCCAGCTGCTTTAAAGTAGGACAGGTAGATTTTGGCCGATATTCGACCAGTCGATCTCAGTTCCGCTTCCTCGACGGGATCCACGTCGTTTATCTCTTCGGATCTCATGCTCTGAATTGAAGATTTTCGACTCAAGCTTTTCCGCGTGCTTTCGTTATCCTCTGGCACGTTGACTTGCTCCTGCAGTAGCTTCACGAAATCTAGTCCAGCAGTTTCAAGCTCTTCGAATGTACCCTCAGCTTCCACTTCACCATTGTTCATCACGATTATCCGATCGACATGCTTAAGATACTGGTGCTGGTGTGTCGCGACTATCCTGGTTTTACCCCGGAGGTAACCATTGATGCATTCGTCGAACAAGTGTCTTCCCACGTGAGCGTCTACCGCCGACAGAGGATCGTCGAAGAGGTAAATATCTGCCTCTGAGTAAACGGCCCTCGCCAAATTTATTCTCGCGCGCTGTCCTCCGCTCAAACTGATTCCCCGTTCGCCAACAATCGTTTTATCGCCATAGGGAAATAGGGTGAAATCCCTCTTTAGTTGACAAACACTGACGACACTCTCGTAGCGCGTCTTATCCATGGGTCGACCAAAAAGGATGTTTTGTCTAATTGAAGAGGCGAAAAGCCAAGGCTCTTGACTTGCGTAAGCGACTTTACCGTTCACTTCAACACTGCCACTAACGAGAGGAAGTTCACGTAATATTAGGTGGTGAAGACTTGTTTTTCCAGATCCTACGTGACCGATAACTGCCACAAATTGACCAGGTTTTATCTCAATGTTCAATTCTGAAAGTGTGTTCTCTTTGTTGTCTGGCACCCATTTTGCCGTAGCATTTTTCAACATAACAGCATATTGGCTGTTACTAGTTTTCTCACAATTGGCTTGTCCATTAGCTTTGATCGCTGGTTTTTCTCTCTCCTCGTGCAGCATGAATTTTTGCAAACGCCTGACGGACACCAACGCTTCAGCAATTTGGGTCATACCTGAAATATTTAAAAACGTGCAATTGAGGTACCAATTGAAAGAGTATAAATTATAATGGCGTTTGGAATGATTTCCGCTCTTACTGATTGGAAACGCAATTGTCATTGCTGTGCGAAGGACGTTGTAAAAGGCTGTCATCATGAACACTTGTTCCGTGGTAATTTTATTACCACTAAGAACGTAAGCCAGTATCGTGACAAAGACGCAGAGTCTCGGTGTGTACATGTCGAACGACGATGATATTCCTAAGACGATTGAATTTTTCTTTATTGCGTTAACCTCTTTCCTAAAAATTATACAATATTATGTATGATTCCGTGATATATGTTTCCTTCGCTGCGATTTATATTGCTCAATGACTTTATTCAGAATAATAAATTACCCTTACCGTCTTGCGATTTCGACAAGATAAGAAAATGGCTTTTCCCACGTGTACATTTTTATTACTTGAATACCATTGATGATTTCATTCATCAGGCGAATTCTTTCATCTGTTCGAAGAGCGATTCTCAGTCTGAATGTAGAGGACTTTTTTCCAAGATATCCTAACGATTAAAAAATAATATAAGTATTTTGTTAGTGTGCATTTCTAACGGTTCCGGCAGTTCAACAATCACCTTGCAACGGAATGAAGAATAGCAGTGTCAGCATTCCAATGACTGCTGACCATCCAACTTCCCGGTAAATCAGGTAAGTTATTACCACAGACTCTAAGGGCCCCAGCCAAATGTAGTGGATAAAATAAACTGCCAAATCAAATCTGTTCACATCATTGCTAAGCAGATTAACAATCTGGAATAGTTTTATACGTGGATGAATACTACAGTCTTTGATAATGGTCGGTCACACGTGCAGTCACGTGAGGTTTGAGTTAGTGTCAGCAACTCACCTGCCCAACGGTCGTCTCAGCCAAAGCGGATTTCGAGAGCTTTAAGACCTTCCTGTAGATGAGCGAGCAGCAGGCGACCCTTATTTTCATTCCCGTGTGCATTATTCCCAGCATGCAGGGATGAATTACAAGGAAGTTGAGGGTGGAGCATAAAATTATTCCACCGGCCCACAAGTATGCTTCGTCCTTTGACATTTTGGACCCATTGACATTGTCACTGCGGTAATACCGAAGTAACCCGGCTAACATCAACGGCTGCGTTATCCTGTCGGTGTTTGACGGTGTCGAAGACACAACGAATGTTCGTTAAAATGTTTTTTATGTTTTACCATTCGTTTTTTTTTTTTTTTTTTTGGGTCAGCTAATTATTGACCTTGGAACCGTTTCATGTCTCTGCAATGAGAGCTAGTCTCACCTTACGAGAAACTCCAAGGCTGCTATTATGATCCCCAACATCATAATCCGGGGGCCAAAGCACCTTACAAGTACTCGCAGCAGACTGGGCTGAGTTCCTTTCTTTGTTCGACAACATCTTTCTTGTTCCTTCTCCCAGATCCTCGATATTTGGTCCCCGAGGACGTTGCTCTTGTGTTCATTAAGGGGTGCATAGAGGTCTGTTACTTCGAGCTCTCGTCGGTATCCCAAAGCAAACGTCCTCAGAACCCATCTACATGAGAACCATTCGTTGGTGAAGTATGTAATATATAGTGAAGTTAAAGTGTTATAGAAATGGATCGAGGCGCTGAGCGATAGATATTTATGTTTTCTCATGCCATCGTGTTGAAAAACTCAATTTGACGGTCGTATTATCAATCGCCAATTGCCAACGGCAGGACAGAGGTAACGAATAGAAATCTCATTTCTCAAGTACCTTCGAGAGGCGAGGACGTGTATAAATATACGTGCTATACACAGTGTTCGATAATGACTTGGTTCTAGACTGTGCGGTAAGTTTTAGCTTGAAATCATAATACTGCGTACCCAGTGGCGATGGCCAGTAAGCTAAAAATAATCGATGCATCGATCAACCGACTCCAAAAAATAATTGAACACAACTCGATTGAATCGGTGAAAATCAATCGATTACTTTATATTTGTTTATATTTGTTGAAACGGTGCATTTGAAACCAAAACTTCGTCAGTGCGTACTCTTGTTGGCGGAAAAGTTTTTCGATAATTTATAGTTTCAGTCAAAACATGTTTCAATTTCAGGTGAAAATATTCATTTATCTTTCACTTATTACATCAAATAGGTACTTAGTAGGTAAGACAATGATAATAGTTGATACTTTAATCAGATAAATTGATATTGTATTGCGTCGTTCATGGGAGTAAAAAACAAAAACCGATTGCAAAGAAAAATAATCGATTATGCTCGATTAAACGGGAAAAAATAATGGATTCATTCGAAAATCGATTATTTTCGGTCATTCTTAGCACCCGGCATTTTTTCATTTCACTCCTGGGCGAGGCGCTTACAAATTACTGGCATTACTATAATCATGTATACTGTGTGAAATTTAATGCTGTCAAGCTTGTGATTGTCATGGTTATACTGATGTTTAAGTTGCAAAAAGATGAGTTGGCGTTATGATGAACCATAGGTACTTGCATTCCATGGTAACGAAATACCGGATATTAATTACAGTCGCAGACCACTGTATGATATCAATTCAGTATGCGTTGTATGTTACTTACGGTATGTTTGCGATGCTAATCAATACGGCGATATGAGTATCACTAGCAAGGCTTCTGATAAATGCAGAGCATAATTATACCGATAGCACACGTGTTACACCATAGTTAAATAGTTAAGTGCATAATTGCGCTCCAATTCTTTGTTAACCAATGACGGTGATTTTTGTCGCGAATACCGATAACCAATGTCACCTATCTGGTTTATAATTGTACAAACGTGAGTTGAACTTACGCGAATGTGATGATCGAGAACGGATTTGCTTTTTCACGCGGGTTCCGTTGCGCTTGTTGTTTCTCCGACTTGTCCATGGCACATGAAGTTGGATGATTACCAAATGTCTCTCATCTAGCACAGTCACCTCCTGCAACAGGAACAAATCGTAACAAATTCATTAGCGTGATGCTAAATGTGACCGAAATCCACGGTACGATGTGAACGCGGTTCGAAACGGTTGCCATAAATTCCATTTAATTATCCCTTATTCGTGCGAAATGAATCAAGCGCAAAGTGTGGATCTAAAGTTTCTTGGAATTACCAATTACCATATTACAATTTCATTTAACAATTACACATCTGCAAAGTAAATGCATTGATCGAACCGTAGCGTTCAGGAATTATTTTGTTTTCACAAGTGTATAATATTACCAACAGCACCTCGATGGTATTGTTTTGACACGGTAAATATCGCTGATAACCAATCGTCGGTGGCAAAGATTCAGAAGGTACTATGATGACTTTCGACGAATTTAGCACAACGACCTCATCACGTGGATGAACGTGGTGTTCCTACATGCCGGTAAGCGAAAGGTGGGGCTGGGAATACGATTTAGGTCCGTACATAATACATACAGTCGTCGTATTAGAGTTTCGCTTCGTCACTATGCCTGATCGATTTTTTCGCAGTTACAATATTTCTTCTTTTATAAACTAACAGTTTAGATTGTTGTGGAGTATATATACGAAGGACCGTGGACGTGGACAAATCGCTGGAGCTCAAAGTACAACCGACCACTTGAATTGCGAGCCAGATTTGCGATTCTAATCAACCACACGAATTCTGAACACGAGAGACTCTCGGCTTTTGTATGGTTCGTTTATACCGCATGCGTGACGCGCGTTTGTACTTTGCGTACATATGAGTTGTGCACTACGGCACAGTTCCGCAAATATTCGTCACTCTTACGAATAACCGAGTTGTCGCAATAAATACCGAGTTGTAAACTCAATGGATCGATTTTCCTGACATTTTTCCGCGAACGCGATGTTGCTTTGTGATTAGTCGCCACTGTCTCCATTTCTAGCAATGTAAGTGTTGCGTTTTTCAATGTTACCACTTTGTTATACTAGTTTAGATTTCCGACTATGAGATCACTGCTGAACTGCATTATCTGCACGCGGATAATGAATGTTCGACTTCGATCGTTTGTAGGAGAATACTAACACGATGTTTAATAATTTGAAAATAAGACTTGTCCATTGCATGGTATAAGATAAAGGCTTCATTACCTTTTATCCGACTGCATTACCAGAAAAAAACCGAAAATCGACTGGTCTAGATTTTGATTTGGACTTACATCGTTTCAAATTTTGTGATTAATATGCTTGTTTATACTTGGAATAAATGTCAGCAATCGGTAAATCATAACAGCCTCGAAATTATCATATTGGTGCATAATCGCCTTAAACAAAAGTGAAAATACGGCAATTGGAGCCACTGTACCATACTGATGTCACCATCGGCACTTGTATGCACAGTGGATAAAAAAGTTCTTCAGCTTCGGGCTCAATAAGTTAAAGAATTTGTGTCAACATCATCGTGTTACGAGCGAAAGGAATTGCTCGCGACGACTTCGAACGTCACCAGCAAAGAGAGACCAGACAGCTGATGATCGAGGCAGCCCGCATGCACAGATCAAGGGTGAACCAACGTAAACGAACGTTAAGCAAGTGCAACCATCGCGCATCTGTTAGAAATAATGAAACAATATAACGGAGGGAGTTTATTTCATCGTTGACTGGACATCTTTTCAATTATTCTAGAAGACCATCTGAACAGACATTATCCCATTAAACCTTAATTGAAAATTAATATTAGACCTGCAGCAGACTTTCTTCACCGATTTCTTCACTGATCGTGCACCGTTCGAACTCTGAATAGTTAACCTGTGTCATTTTATTTTTCCGTAGACTTATTTTATTTCTCGAAATTCTTATTTTATGTAATCGGCAGCCGGTATAACGACGACACAGCCGCCGTCGAAAGTCTAACAATAAGCATAGTAGAAATCCGTCAACCGTGCTACTTTGGATATGAATGGCCTGGCGAATATTTTTTTTTACTCCATTCTACAACGCTAAGAATTCACCTCAACAGTAGACATCGTATATAGGGATATAATATATATTATGTACATGTAAGTTATAGGTGTTGGAAAAAAGAAATAACAATACCGTTATAAAGGTAACACCGATGACAGGGAATTCGGATTGAATTGCACAACATTTGACAGCGTATGTCGATGAAATTAAAATCTTACTCTGGTCCGTAAATTTGGCGAAATGAATAATCAAGCAGATCGATAACAACGAGTGGAAACTATACAACGTAGCGAACAGCAGGTCTGCACGTCCTAAACCAAAGGGCACGTATAATATGCAGGGAATGTCGCGATCGCTAAAAATAGCTGTCCTGAACCTTCGTGCGTAGGGTAAATATTTCAAAGCAAATACATATAAATATACAGTTGTTGATCGAACGAATTTGTGTCCTACGAGTGAGTGGTTTTTACCCTCTCCCCCCTCCCCGCGGGTTTCATTTCTGGGAAGGTTGAAAAAAAATACATCTTTTCTATTAATAAGTGACACGACGGTCCCGCCTTACCAACTCTTATGACTCGAGAACCAGCAACAACGTCGTTACGTAATCCCGGGTTGAATCTTCTAGACCATTTCACGTGTGTGTGTGTGTGCATACAACAAGCGTTATTGTTAGTATCGGAATATAAATTTTATGTTGACCTTGCAGCATTTCTGTATCGTAGCTACCAGTACAGGTAGATATGAAATCTTATAGTTGGTATAAAAAAAAGTGGTCTACCTGCCAGAGCGACTTTCAATGCGGGTTCAAGATCATCTATTAGCAAGATATAAATACGTTACATCCGAACTTGAACATCACTTCATTGAACCATCGGCGGTTGAACGTGAATTAATTCACAATTTTTAACGGTAAAACGATTCTCTTTTGCTTGTAATCTCCTCCGCGTATCGTTTCCGTGCACTAAAATAATTGTGGATTATCGCCACTGCCGGGCACGGAGTTGAAATACGCGCAGGAAAAATTATTCCAATACCCCAGCGTCTGACAATGAGATTATAAGCGAAAACACCGTTCAATTAGCTCTGGTCATAATGTTACAGTATCAAGTTGACCGCTTCGATGTAAACAAATCGACGAGGTAGTGGTTAATGATCGATTTTCTTCTTCAATAATCAGGCATTAGTTGTCGCATTGCATACGACCTCTGCTTATCGTTCGCGTGACATTGAGAAACGCACAAAGTATGACACGTTCAACTCCCCGCGATTCTAGATGAAAATGTTTTATCACCGCAGCTTCGCTCTGCAATCATGCAGAGAAGCACAATTATTGCCGTCCTTCGGCGGTTGTACAGTTTCTCAATTAAAATCGTATCAACGTAGCTATAACGGTGGGATGCGTGACGATAAACAGCTGCGAGAGTGACGCCCGTTCCGGTTGCCATGGCAATCGACGTATCGGGTTGAATGATAATTTAGCACGATATACGTATAGGTACATGGTAATACTCGGCGGCTGCATGTGATTCGTGAGGGAAGCGTGTGGTCTGTGAACCATTCCCTTCCGGAAATACAACGCCGTTATGCTACTCATTTCTAACGCTATTTTTTATGCAGATACACGTAATAACAGGATTTCCGTACAACAATGCGAACGCCGCAACGCGACGTGCACGATGCGACAAGTCTGAAAGCGCACTCCGTGGGATTGTGCATCAGCAAAATATTTGTGCTTACACAAGTGTCTCGCTTTAGACGAATGAATGCGCGATTGCAAAGATCTACTCTTCGCGTGCGGTGTGTTTTTACCAAAATATGTTCACCCGTTTCTTGTCAATTAAACATCACTCAATTATTTTATTAATAATTTCACGGGTACGGTTAACTCACGCGGCAGCACATCGTCATCCTCACTTATTACGCAATTCCGATTAACCCGCAAGGAAAAACCCTTCTACGTTGAACGAGGCGATCGTTACAGTGGCGTAGCCACCGCACTGCGGGAAATTGACCGAGTCTAGGGTTCTGGAATGTGGGAGAAAAGCAACGCTAACTTCGCAAGGTTCGTCCGTGTGAAAACCGCTCGTAAAACGTGCGAGGCGTTGTGATCGAAGCGTTGCACGTAGACGCAGTTTCCGCAATAACTCTTGGCCTAACAACAAAGCGACGCGCTTCCATTTTACACTCGCATCGCGCAATATCACGACCGAGTTTACAACAAACATTGAAACGCTGAGCGCGAGCAACGTGCACACGCCGCATGATTGTATTCTTACGTACTCGATGCGCCTCCTGCGTGCCTCGAAACGCCGATCGCTCTTTCTCGCGTTGCCTCGGGCCCGGCACACTCCAAGCATTCGGAGGATCGAATCCTCGTCGCCTCCTCCTCTCTCGCTGCGAGACGCAGACCTGTCGAGTAACCGACCGTGTGTGTTAAACTGCGGCACTCTGCCTTCTCCCGTTCGAAGCGATGCTGACTGCAGTTGACTGGCTGGCGCTGAGCCGAGGGAGTCGAGAGAACTCGTCATTCGGGCACGTGGTGGCTCTTCGACGCGCATGCGCCCTTGCGGGGCGAGTTTCAACCGGACAGGTCACATTGTTCGGGAATTGGCGAGATCACGGAACACAATTTTCACCGTAATATCGGGTCGCGGAGGCGGTGTCAAAGTTCCGCATTTGAAAAGTTCCGAGGGCGCAGAATTCCGAGCTTTTTCGTGACGAAACTTGAAGTAAAGAAACAAAACTTCGAGGAATCATCGAAGTTTCGAATGGTCAGAAAACTGACGGGTCAAAGTTCCGAATTGCAAGATTCCGTAAAGTAAAGTTCCGACAGAGCAAAGTAAAATGTTCCGAAAAGTAAGGTTAAGATAGAGCAAAATTCCGAAAAGCAAAAATTCCAATAGAACAAAAAACTTGAAACAAAGTTTATTGAAAATTTTATGTACTGCAAATTTGGTTCACACCATTTTTAATGTTTCGTTAACCATTAACTATGTATTTAGCAATAACCATGTTAAAGAAAGTTTGACGCGCTATAAATAAAAACCCATGCGTTACACAGAAAAAAGTTATAGGAAATTTTATCATCCACAAAATCTATTGTTACTACATTTTTGTCGGGCGCGGGTAAAAAATTAGAAAAACCAAAAATCTGAATGGTCTGCATGAAAACAGTCTCACGACGGCTCATTTTACTCCTTACTTCGCATTGTTGCGCTGTCGTTCTATCGGCTGATAACAAACCGTCTGTACTGCGGTTAAACGTGCGTCGTGCGATTCTCAATTCCCCTTTGTAATGTTTCTGTGAATTGTCTCGTACTCGCTAAACCTGTTACAATATTCTCACTTTCCGATTGGCGGCAGGTTTATCTCGACAAACACGAAGAGCAACGGATTTCATCCGGTAATTGAGTTTTTAATAATATAACGATTTCACCCTAATCACCAGACGGGTTCTTGTATCTATTATGCGTGTCCATATGACGAATACTTCGGATGTTATATTTACTGTCCAACAATATCAAACGAGATATTATAAAACTGTATGGGATCTCTTCTTTGGTATCGTACGAAGTGATCCATGCGTATGTATAAAATTGAAGGACGGAGCATTCGAATTGGTAAAAGACCAACTGGGCAGTGAAATTTTCATCAAAAATATGAAAAGTGGCATTATTCCGAAAAAAAATGTCATGTTTTGTACTTTATCGATTTGAAAATTTGAACCGCATTTCACGTCGACATTTTATACCACGTACTGAAAGAAGTAATACCGATTTTCTAATTAAAAAAAAAAAAAAATTCAATACATGCGGGTTATCTGTCTGTCCGTTGCCGCTTATGAGGTCCACATAGTTCATTAAACAACGGGCAAATTACGTCACCAGGCGTATAGTATACACGAAATTTCAGAGAAAATTACGGTGTTAGATTGAGGACGCAAACAGCGTTTGCACATAAACGACACCTAAGACAAATCGCATGGGAGTGATGAAGAAACTCACATTATCCGTCTATGTTTAAGCCGATCTGTAGTTCGTCGCTTACAGCACATTTGCAACTTCGAGGCAAGTGGTGTGCAAATTCAAAGTCTCCTAGGAATTTGCGAACTTACTGCGTGATGTCTCATGAAACGATTATTTCACAATTGAATGATTAAGTTATTTCGACCTCGTTTCAGTTCATTCGTCATCCGCAGTTTACGACAGTTTCACAAGCGAAGATCCATTTTTCGCTCTCTCCGACATACTGCGCTAATGAGATTTCAAGGAGATGATTTTTTCCGACATATTCGGAGTAATACTGACTTCCCTTGCGATTTACAATTTTGATGAAATAATTTCCCCAACACTACCGTTACTCGGATGATGGTGAATTTTTTTCCGAAGAGTATTCATAAGTCCAACATTTCAACCCAAGACCGATGAAAATTTTTTACAGTTGTTTCGTTCCGTTGTGAAATTGTCGTTGTTACGTAACCAGGTAATCGATTAAACGCATTCATCAACAAATTACGACCGTTTCAGGAAACGTGGATTTCATCGTAGTTACGTCCGTAACGTAATTACTTCACCGTGTTTCCTCAACTCTTCTTTCTATTTCTGCATTTCCTATAACCGCCAAAATTGATTTACACATCATCCTTCTAGCAATAAATTTCGCTGTATGAAATACAGTTGCATTAGCACAGGAGAGAAAATCGAATGCTTAGAAAACATCAACGACGATACCTTCTGAAGTAGATAAGATTTATCTGTTACTTCTTATTAAACCTGCCTTGTGGCTTACACATCGCGATGATACACCTGTGTCGTATCCGGATGGTCCGCGGTGTGTTTACATTTCCTCTTATCAGTCATTGCAAAATATTTATCTCTCGCCTCTGTCCTACCCGTTCAAACTAACCGCCTTCTATCTTTGTTCACGCCGTCGTCGGTTGCTTCGCTACGGTGACTTGGATCTTTGCTACGTACCATCAAGTCGCACTGCATATAATGTGAATCTCGGATATAATTAGAAGTAGGTATAAACACTCTTGTTTCTAATGCCGACGAGCTGCATGATCTATTTGATAACACTCACACCTCACCACCCTCTACGTGTGTAATTTTAGGTGGAAAGTTTCTTGTACGTTTCAGAGAAGACATTGGTACCCATTTCTGTAAGATTTATAATATTTCACGTTACAGATTTACATACGTCCGTACGTGGCACGTAACCGTCAAAATAATGATTCAAGTTGAAAATAGTCTGGAATTAGGACACTGTCATCGGTTACTTTCAAGGAGGCTAGATGGCCATTGATTGATACTTCTTATTGAATTTGTTTATCAAATTATTATATAAGTAGACTGCGAAGATCTTCTTAATGATAAATAAATAGTGAATATCGGAATTATAAACAAGTTTAGATATCGATGCTGAGTTTCAAATCGATTCGGAATGGTTGATTATCTGGTAGATTTGTTAGATTTGACTCCACGATTATTCATTTTATTCATGATACTATACGAATTCACTAGAAGATTATTTTTTTATCGTGTCGGTGTCGTTAAATATTAAATTTTACACAATTGTACGAATACTGCTCGTGTACGATAAAAGGCAGTATTGAAATGCGTAACTACTCGAAAAAAGCAAATCTGGTTCACCGACTTTTTAGAAAATAGTCTTCCGAATAAAATGCTATATCGTATACCACACAAAATCGAACGATGCTACTGGATTGTTAATCATTTGACAACGATTTGAAACGAAGCATCGATATGTTAACTTTACTTTATACCTACGGTATTATCTATTTATTTAATTTAAAACGAGATGTTCGTAAACGTTCGCATGAGATCAAATCTCTCCTTCTATATTCGAGCAATGCATCTAATTCAATCAAATAAATATGAGACGGACAAATCTTTTTTCGTTGTGCACAATGCACACTATTGCATAAATTCAACGGGATTATGACCAATTCAAATCCCTTTCTTTTCGAATCAATCGGTCCTCAGGTTTTCAAATACAGCCCGTGTTCTCGGTTGGACATAGTTTATTTCGGACATGATTATTCGTAAGTTACATTTGCGTGGAAAATTAGCAGTTTCACAATCGTCCTAGAAATTGACTCAGTTGCTGTACGATGTCGTAAAGTTTCATACGTACATTATGCTGATTGTGAAAGGGAATTAAGACAAAAAAATTGCGATTGAGTTATCTGTGAAAACAATACGGTTACCGATTAAACTGCACCCTGTAGTTACAGATTCCTTTCTTGCAATTTATTTCTACAGCAGCTGCGTCGGATTTTCATAATCAAAGTCAATCAAGATTAGATCGATCCAAAACCCTTTGTCAAGCACATTCAATCTCTCTTGAGAGCCATAATCTGCGTAGAATTTAATTGAATACGAACACTCACTGACGTGGCAACATTTTTAACGGTGGATGTTAACGGCTGTACTTACATGAAAAGAGATAAAAAATATAATCGGAACAATAACACTAAATGTAAAATCGTACTTCAAGTTACGTAATCAGAGATCGAAACGTTCTGTAAGTTGAACTTGACATAAAATTAGACCAGGACGTCATCGAACGCTTGCACAATCTATGGGTAAATTTCGAAACTGATGCTAATTCTTATGGTCTCGACTCGTTGGACCAACGTAATACGATTCGAGTTGAAAAAGCAGTTATTTAAGAGCGGCAGCGTTCAATGATTTTATTGCGCGTTAGTTCGTTACAATTGTAACATCAGTATCAAGTGCGGAACGCGTTAATATAAATTTATTATTGGATGTAAGCATCTTTCGGGTGGTGAGAAAATAGTTGCATTTGTTTCAGTAACTAGAAAGATCTAGTAAACTGGGTATCGTTACGATAATGATTAAAATACTCTAGAATCACAACAAAATGCGGTACAAGCAACTATTTACTGCAATTATAATTGTCGATACTATATTTTACGTTCTTCTCTACATTAAACCGGTTTGATTAGTTAATCATATTCCTTTAATTAAATAAGGTAATGACATCAATATTTTGTTACCTATTCGGTTTAGTCGTAGGTGAAACAAAGCGTCATGGATAACTTTGAATTGTTAATATTATGGTGAAAATATTAGTCTCGATTCTTTTGTTATCACGCCGCCATTTTGAATGTCGGTATTTTCCCAAACGTGTTGAAACTTTTCCAGAAAAATAAAATCATGAGTGAAAAATGTCCGAATAGAAAAAAGCAGTCCTTGAGGACCGAGGTGAAAGGAAAGTAACGCCTTGACTTTGTCGATTTCACTTGATTATAGTTTTTAAAATCGGCTGGACAGTATATTCATTCGCGTATTTTTCAATATCCGTAGAGTATTAACATTTCTTCTTTCAACTCGCGCGGCTAATGTTCAAATAAGCAGCAAGAACCGATGTTTTTAGGTACGGATCTATTTTCGATGACGTAGGCTACGACTAAACCGCACAGATAATCTGTGCAAGGTGCTCGCGATACTTGTGGAGTTAAAGCTGATTGTTCGAACAATCACGAAACAAGCTTGAACGTGTTTGTCACTAAAACTAAAACTAGATTTGAGAACCAAATAGGATACTCGGAACGTCAATTCTTTGTGGATGAATTCGTTTGAAGTATCGATCTTGAACTGAAACAATTTACTCGTGAGAAAAATTTCTAATATGTGTGAACTCAACCAGTGTTCCGTATAAAAATACTTGAGGACTCGAATATCATCGTATTGAAAGTTGTCGGAATAGTTTTTTTTTCTTTTTATTTTTTTTTATGTTAAATCCAGGAGATTGGATAAAGGAAAATTGGTTTGATTGTGTCGTGTTTCATGTATTCGATACCAAAGAATAGCGCAAATTTGTTTTCCATTTTACAACCTCGGTTCAAATATATTACGCGTACATCGTTGGCCTAGGGCGATTAAAATGAAAGACCTTGTGGTATTCGGTACAGGATAACAACTAGTTGGATGAAAAAAAAAAGTTTAGCTGCTAGCAATAGACACGATCGGAAGATCGCGTTGCTAGTTCCGAGTAGCTTACAATCGGTTTAATTTGTTTGATATTCGAAGACGAGAGACCGGGGCAAACTATCGTACGAGAATAATTTCCAAGTGGCGAACGATACCGAGATAGAAACAGATACGCTAAATTGAGAAATTGAGGTCCTGTATCAAATTTTGAAATTTTACGAAAATTCGTACAAACTTCTGCGAATGATGAATTTTGTTAGAAATTCGGGCTGCCGCCATTACGTAACCGAAAGTCGACGGTTGTTTAGCAAGATTGTGTATAATCTTCACGGAATAGTTGATTTTATCGCTAAATTTCAATCGCACCGATTTGTCCGTTTTTTCGATATTAAGGATATAGGTAACCAAAAGTAGTAGAAGTTTACTTGAAAAGTTTCCTGACGTTTCTTTGAAAAAAACTTCACGCATCGTTAAAGTTTTGCCCAAGTCGGTCAAACCATTCCTATGTAATTTAGGATACACGAAATAATAATTGAAAAGTTCAAAAATTCGTCATTCCGTAACCGGAAGTATTCACATACCTGTGTGAGTGATGATACATACGTGTTAAGTAGCAGATGATTTATTTTTCATTGCGTGGTAACGTTTTTCGTTTAAAAATACAATAGGCTTTTCATTTTACGATAGTGCCTAATGGGTGTTGTGGCTGTGATTGGAAATAAATTACATGCCGCTGTTTTATTTATTCATTTATTTTTTGTTATACGAGTGTCTTCCGCCACTTCTAGGTAATTCTTGCGGTAATATTAGGTCGGCACGCAGTAATAAATTGACGTTAACGGCTTATTTGACTGATGCACTGTAGTCAACTACGCAAACAAATTTATCGTTGAATAACCAGAAAATTTATTATTGCGAATGGCAAACATTAGCACACTGAATACAAACTAAAACTATGTAACAGAATTTTGTCAGCGGCTGTTCATATTTACGCTTTTTCCACTCGAATAAGGAAGTATCTTGATTAGATATTTGACCGAAAATTTAACGAAGGCTACCCTAATCAAGTTCTAAGAAATGCTCCTAATTTCGTGCAATCTTATCTCGCAACAACACCGTAATCAGCCTTCGAACGCGAGACGAATGCATTTGACCGTTTCCTTGGTCCTCGTTTTTTTGGTTGTACTGTTTATGAAATTTCAAAAGCTCCTTGTTATTCATGATAGTATCGTAATTTTCTAACGAAAGTTAATTGATCGTGAATTTGACCGATTGGACAGAAATCATCACGGACGGTCATGACACACGTGCTGGAAAGCCGAACGAGATCGTTTGAGTTTAAAAACTTCGGCTTTCTGTTTCTGTGACGAAAGTTTGCATTTCGAGAATATTTCGAAACAGTAGTTGGAAAATATTCTGAGAAATGTTACTTGTGCAAACAATCTAGCGATAAGAAGCTGAAGCTTTTATGAGAGGCGCATAATCTGAAAATTAGTCTAAAGACTTCTTGACGTAAAAATGATAGTTCAAACCTGAGAATGGAATGAAACTTCCGCTGCGGAAATCTTTCATAATGTTGTCGAACTTCTGCAAAAATATGATGCATAAAGAATGATTGTTAGTTTCGTGATACAGATCCGGATGCTCCGGAACGAATCATCAGTTTACGCTACGTGTTGCGCAAATATTATTACTGAGTCATTTTCATATCCCCACGGGAATGACGAACGTAAAAGATTACATTTTGTAATGTCAGATACTTGTGCAATCTTATTATTTTCTTTTTTTTATGTTACCGAAGAGAGTTCTAAACATTAATCAGTTTCCGAAAGTATTTATGACATTGATATTCAATCATTTCAATTATCTTTTTAGCCGGCTTTAATATATTTACATGATAACTTAATTATAACAGGCCAGCGGAATGAGTTTTGAGGGTCAAATACAGAAAAATAATGGTTCACGTGATTTAAAAAAAACTTGTTTTCTTGGGGGTTTAGTCGTTGAGTGGAATTTTAGAAAATCTTTACTGGATATTCACAAGTTGAATGAATAAGAATTTTGGTTACAAGATTTCAAGGTTTTTCAACGGTTGTAATTTCAACTTGATAAATGATAAAAGTGCGTCAAAATCACAGATTCCCATAAGACCTCATGTCAAGTGCTTCGAAATAAAATTTTTAACATCTTCTTTCAAAGTCAACCAAAGGTTACAAAAATTTAAAAGGTAAAACCCGTGGATAATAAAGTAGGATAAAACCCGTGCTTCGATGATTTAGTCATCTTTTGATATTAGTTAAGTAACAATAGTTCAGAGCGATTTTATCTTGCCAGATACATGTGGGACTCTTACCTTTTATTGACCTAGCTTCGGATCACCTTCCATGGAAGTCCCAGCCAAATGAGAATGTATAGATTAATTAAAAAAAAAGACTAGTTATACTAATGAAATTGTATTGATACACCACAAATATTCTCAGCTTTTATTTTCTGGGAAAAAATTCCCGAACTCGTAACGATTGCGACGAAAAAGCTGTAATACGAGGATAATGATAACATCCAGATAACCACTCATTGAATAAATGAGTCGGTTTCAAACACGTGCAGCACTGATAAATAAGCCTTCCGCTCCATGAACGGTCATTTATATGTCACACTGTCCGCAAAACGTTGACGATATAATAAAGGAGAAAACATTTACTGTCGTAATAAATATTGTACGTACGTATAATGACAATGAATGCCATTTTGAACATTTTTTTTTATGCCACATAAGTGGAGGTCCCTGCACTCTGGTTCTATTGAATTACAGTAAAATTGAAAAAATTGGAATATCATTTTTGAAGAATGTTCGCGTTTCCGCCGCTGTAACTCGTTACAAATCAGACTTACAAAAAAAGGGTTTATACAAAAAATGCAGGGAATTCAGCCTTCTTCAAATTTGTATCAGACATTTTGTCGTAGGATCAAGCATTGAGGAATTATTTTGAAAAAATCACTTTTTCATACCTTTAATTTAAAATTATCTCTACAGCACGTTTTGTAGGGCAAAGGCCTTTTTCAGTTCCTAATGACTAGGCTATTCATAGCTGCAGGTTGATTAGTGTCACTCAGGCATAGCGAACTCGAAAAACCAGAAAACTTTCGTGGAATTGTCTACCATCGTCTGTCAACAGCGTCACGAATGCCGTAACAAATCAACACTAGACAGGTAAATGAGATATTCGCACTCGAATGCAAGACCCGCTAACGGCCGTACATTTCTTCTAAGACAATGAATTAACTACACTGAGAAAAATTTCATTTGTTATGGTAAATAGAAAAATTAAGTTGAACAGGTACCGTAAAAAAAACTGTTCGAATATTGTTGGTATTACGAAAAACGAGGTACGCCTAACTATTTTGCGCTATTGTCGATCCTTTTTTGGTAATTGCAACGCAAAATCGGTTTGTTAGGTTTGCTCTACTTGTTTAGTTAAACAAGGCTTTAACGTCAATTTATTGCTGCACAAGCATTAAATTTTCGCAACAGTTGCAACAAAATATAGTAACAGTGATCGTGATGAGAAAGAATAGTAACGGATACTAGACTTTCCGGCTACAGCTAGAAAACTAATTTTCAATTTATACCTAGAACTATATTTTTCGATTGTGGTAAAAAATGAAAATAGTTGAGGACCGAGCTGTTTTAACGGTACCTGTTCAACTTAATTCTTCTATTTACCATAACAAATGAAATTTTTCCCAGTGTAGTTAATTCATTGTCTTATTGTTAGAAGAAATGTACGGCCGTTAGCGGGTCTTGCAGCGTTTATCACAATTCTTTCTAATCGTCATTGATATTCTATTGTTTTTCTGCCGTTTCTTATATCAGTTCGATTGCTTATTATACCTATGCTATCGTAGTAACTATAATTGTTTTCACCGCTGTACCGGCGATGATTTTCATTGTTGTTCCCACTGGTTTTCTTCTATTTTATTTTATCTAACTATTTTATTATTTCTATATTTGCGACGTAATGCGTTCAACTTTATATCTTGTTTGCTTGTGTCGTTTCACAATAACGCTGTTTAAGTTGCTCCGACTGAAAGGCTAATAAACACGATTTCCTATCTCACACACTTTGCACAACGTGTAATGTTGGATCATCGAGTCAAGTTTTTCTCACTCGAGCAGCTTACTACACTACGAGTTCACCGTAGTCAAAGATTATTCTTTGTGAAATGAAACTCATCGTCGGTTATCTTTTATAAAAATATAAGGCATTGAAATTCTGCAATCTCATTCTCAGGGTTCTCGGATTAGTCGATTCTGCGATTGAGCATTATTAAAAAAATTCCTAAAGCCTTTTCATCATTATCCAAAATAATATCGAGAAGTTTCGTTGAACTATTTACACTGACAGAACTTTCTAATTGTGATTACAAAACATTTTTTCTTGAAATCTATTCTCGTTTTCTAACATAAACGGGAAATGTAGTTCTGAATACAAAATAAAAATTAGATTTGTAACTGTCACCAGAAAGTCTAGTACGCGTCATATACTTTTATTTTGATTATGGTTACTGGTACTATATTTTTTTTGTAAGTATAACAATAATTTGATGTAATAGTACGACAATGAATCGATGCTTCGGCCTTGTTTAACTGAAAAAATATTTTTAACCGAACAAACAGCGCAATGCATTGAAATGATACCCATTTGACGTCATCTTTCTAATAACTATAAAAAATGAAATTTTTCTTAGTGTAATCCACGGCATTCCTTTCACTTAATTTATTCCAGCAGATAATCTTTGTCGACAGGTTCGTAAATGTGTTTAAAAAAAAATCATCACTTGCCTAATAAACCAAAAACAAGACAAAAATTTTTGTATTCCCTGCGAGATGATGAAAATACGTCGTCAGGCTTCCAACTATACTGAAAACCTTATCGCTCTTTCGACGATGCCGAAATGTGTTTGACAGAAAAACTACATCGTCTCTATTTCAGCTGTCTTACCGCCAAACTATAATTCCGATATTATATCTCCGAGAGACAGAGAAGAAGAAAAGAAAACAGTAAAAAAATATTCAACTCCGAGAAAATTGCCGGTTGTAGATAGCGAGGCACGTTTGATCTAGGGAGTTACTGTCGGGGAAAATTACAGTGATACCGGATCCCAATCGTTGACAATGAACCATCACAAAAAATCGCATTATCGATTCCGAAAGTGGCGACACGAAATATTCCCCACCGTGATCATTTTCAAATAATGAGATCCCCTCACCCGCCTGGAAATATGTGTGAGCACATATATTTGTTTCACGCAAACTGTATGATTCTTACGTGTTAGATCAATGAGGAACGTATGCTACGTACATGCGTGCCTCAAATACGATTGGATGAGTGCGACATATATTTGCACATATTATATCGAATCTGCATATAAGCGTAATATTGTTATTAACATATTCGATCGTGCACGTATATGCAGAAATATATGTTGCACATCGCATAAATAAAGCGTGAAAATCTGCTCATTTGTTTTTCGCATATATATTTTTTCATGCGGGCTGCAGCGCAAAACTCAGAATAGATCGAAAAAGGTTCTTCCTACTTTAGAAAAGGGTTTAAAAATTTTCGTATTTTTCCATGTTAAAAAACAATCATCGATAAAAAAACTGGCATATTTTAGTAATTCAGAATTTCTGGTTAGAATATGAAAATTTTCCTAGCGATGGGGGATCGAATCATTGTTTCATGTAACGCGGTTTGAGTGAAAATCAACATTGTTATTAGAACAAGCGGTTTCTAAGAAAAAAAAAAATTAACGTCATTGAGTGTCAAATGGCAATTATTCGATGTCTGCAAAAATCGATTAGTTGAAATTATTGACTGAAAAAAAAATCGCTTTGGGCTGTTACGCTGGGAAAAGTAACTCGACAACAGTGTTTGACCAAAGTATGAGAAACGAAATTTTGAACTCTTTCGACTTGCTCGAGAATGAACGATACACGTACAGCGGAAACCAATTCCAGCCAATATATTCCTTGCAAAGGGAAAGAGCATGGCACTAATTGTAAGAGGTAAAGAGGAATCGCGTATAGTTTTTCCCTGATCGTAAGTGCAGAACTGTTCGTACTTCCATAGAGAATTTTGCCATCATATTCGCGATTCACTTCACGGAGATACCGTCAGAATTTGCATCGTTGTTGCATGTAAAAATTTTCAGAGAGATATTGCTTCGGTGTATTCGTAGCCTACTTGTATATGTGCATGAATATTTCCAAGTGTATCGACTGAACGTAAGTTAATCCTAATGTAGTTAAGGTTAACGATCATCCTACATGCCGTCTCTTGCGTGTGATCGATAATGCCCTCATAAATTTGAAAATGCACCAAATTAGACGATGCTCTTTTCTGGGTTCGATTGGCGTCTGCCTTCTGTCCAAATCGCCAATCAAAAACGAGACGGACTTTTCCTCGGTTCCAATCGTATGGTGGTCATTCAGTCCTTCGTAAGCCTGTGACTACGAAAAATCGCCTCTACGATGCAGGTCAGGGTCCAGGTTTCACTTCTTCGGTACTTCTTTATTTGCTTAACATACGCTGACAATTTCAGTTGAAATTTTTAGTATATCGATGAATTTATTCGTCATAGAAAGTGTTTTGCCTTCCCCGGCGTGAAACTAAAAACAAGTATTACAATAATGTTATAAAGTGTTCAGCTTTCATTCAAGTTATTTGTCAATTTCCTTCTTATTACACATGCATACTCATATATTAAAGCGAGCTTGTAGCAATATCGGTTAATTGTTCTCAAAGTCCATTCATATAAGCCTACAAGAGATACGACATTACTTTACCAGACAGTCTGAATGTATTTTTATACTACAAGACGTAAAATCAGTTTCAAATTTAATGAAATATGAAGTTAACGCGGAAGACTGTCGTAGAGCTAACGATAAGAACATGTGGTAAAGATAAGAGACGTGATCTAGTTAAAGGATCTTTGCCGAATGATTTGACAATGAAAGTGCAATGAAGGTATTTTTTGCGACGGTTACTGTTTAAATAGCGAGCAGCTGTCTTACATGAGATACAACCAAGTTCAACGCACCTGGAAAAATTTGACGAATTATACCATAAAGTAGCTGAAAATAGAGCACTTGTATTTTAAGTTACGTAAATAAGATAATGGGTATTTTTATTCAGTAAGTAACACCAAACCGATGTGAACTGGTTTACTGTAGTATAATCAAGTTGGGAAATTCAGTAATCTATAATCTCTGCTTGTGTTTACAGTGGTTTATAGACGAGCTTCCATCACAGCAAACTCTATTTTCTTTAATGACAAGAATGCTCGATTAAATAACGGCTGAAAGTGTGTTCCGATAACGCACAGATGACAAATCCAACCTCATAGTCGGGTTGTCGAATTAATTTTACTCGATTCCATTTTGATTTCACAATTTTGATTATCAATTGTTTTAGCGTATTGCCGGCAGTCAAATATAACATTACGAAACGATCCACGCAGCTTCGCATTTTGGTATTTGTAATTGTAATTGGTAATGTATTTTGGTGACGCCTGGTGTTTAACATTTTTTTTTAGCAGGCCGACGAAATTGTCAAAATATCGGACCTGCTGGGTTGGACTGAACGGATGTTAACGCCATTCGGCATGTGGCCAAAGGACAAACATGACCTACGTTTCGCCGTGAGCTTTGTCTACATGGCCGTTCACGTTGGCATGGAATGTGCAGATTTTACACGTCATATGGGTGACCTCCAAAATCTTTTGGACAACTTGTCCGAGACGACCATCTACATGATTTTGTTTGCAAAGGTAATCGTTTTTCACAAAAATCGGATATTGGCTCAGATGATCGACGCCATGAATGAAGATCGTACGGATTTCAAGAACAACAGGAGCATCGACGAGCAACGATTGTACGCCGCGTACAATGCGATGGCGAAAACATTTTTCAAAATTTTGGTACCCCTGGTATTTTCTACTGCCATTCTGTACTATTTGAGGCCTCTGGCTGGACTCATATTTTCAAGTAAGATTCATTAATTAACGTCCTATAAAGTAATTCGTCATTTTTTTAGGCCCACGTGGGTATGTGTTTCATGACTTTTAATTCCAACTATATTTTGAGATTGAATGAACAGGTTTTGCATGATTTTAATGTCAAGATCAACCGATGTAGATTTTGACGACTTAAAATCGGTTAAAACTGAGTTGAGCAAAACACTGCTCAGATTTAAAGACAAATCGTTTCACAATCAGTAATCGTTGAGTTAATTGCGAAAATTGTGGCAAGCTTCAGGACTGATTATTTTAGGGCAGCCGATTTTTTCTCTTTACTTTCACCGAAAATGCCTAATCATAAAAATTGACTTAACAACGTGAAGATAAATGCAAATTTCTGAAATCATTGGACGGTGAAGAGCGAACCTTTTCGTATTTGGGACAGGATTTTATGATGCCTCACCATATGATGAAACGCACTTTGGCATAACGATGAACGGAAGATCGGTGCCTTTTTTCAACCAGCGATGAAAATTTTACAGTATATCAACACTGGTATTTTTTTTTTTTTTTTGAAAATAACTTTTGGAATATCTTATATAATCACAGGAAAATTTCAAATCATTGTCAAAATACTGATTATTGATGGTTGTTCAAACGGTAGGAATTTTTTTGTTTTTGTTTACCAATAATGATTAGAAATACTTCACTTTCTGAGCTGCCGAAAAATTGTTTTCTTTTTGGGCAAAGTGGGTTAACTTCAAAAAATGTAAAAAAAAAAAAAAAAAAAAACGCTAGTTGAATTTTGGGCCAGTCCACTTTACACCAGCTTAGGATGCAGTAAAATTTTCATCTCCATCCAAGACACTGATCGATGATCATGTTAGTGTAACGGGTCGAAAAATAGTTGATTTTCGCAATTTTTTTTCGATGATTAAAACACGCTAATCAGCCTCATTTCTTTTATGTCGATTCAAAAAACTGACGAAAAATAGAAGATAAATTTACTAACGTTTGTTTCTATTTTCATTACAATTTTTTAACGGTAAATATTACATAAAAAGAAAAAATTGGTAAAAAGATTATTAATCATTATGAAAGCCGTTATTTTGCTATGGACTCTTTTTTCATCAGATTTGACAAAATGACGGCGATTTGAAAATAAAGTATCGAATTTAGCCTATTTTTTCGACAGTTTTTCGTTAAGAAAAATATGAAAATTGAAACAAAAAAAGAAGTTTCCATAGCAAGATGAAAAATGGCGTGAAGAACCGTTTTGAAAAACCACGTTTCGAGAAAACCGTTGATGAAAAAGTGTAAAAAAAATAAATGAAAGTAAATATTAAAAAATTTATATTCTCTTCTTCATGAATTCTTTCATTTGACACAAAAAAAAAATAGACTTATTAGCGTATTTTAACCATCGGAAAAAAATCGTGAAAATCAGTTATTTTTCCACCCGTTCCAATCGTTAATCGAGCGATTAGTGATTTTACACTTTAGTGAATTCACTATAGATCTTGTTTTAAAATTAACTGACCCCACCAGTCATTTTCGGGGGATTGACGTTATTTTAAATTTTATTCAATACTTTCAATTTGGGAAGAATCTGAACTATTATGTAAAATAGTTCAGTTATTTGTAACCAGTTAAAAGTATAGTAAGCTTAATATTCTCAGACTGAAAAATGAGCAGACCATACATGAATTTGAGAGAAAAAAGCTCGAAAAGTCTAACCAATATACTGACGAATTTATGGATTAACCAAACAATGCGAATATCTATTCTATAAAAATTCAAAATGCAGAAAGTCGAATTGTTTCAAATTCAAAATACGAAAGGATCAGAGTGGAGAAAACCATAACATAAAATAAAGCTCGCGTATTTTCTAGTGATTTGGTACGTTTTTTTCCTGCTTATTTGTCTTTCGTTTCATCGAAACGACGGAGCCGAAGTTACTACCGAGTGTCTATCATATTCACTGAAGAAAGAGTTTGAAAAATCGGTTCAACAGTTGTCAAGTTATTCGCGCACATACAACATTCCGACAATGAATTTTACGTAATAGTTTAAACTATAATACCATAAATACCAGTCAGCCAGGTAGGCAGTCCCATGTTACACGAGTGAAGTGAAAGTTGCGTACTTTCAGGCGTAATTTCGTTCCGGATTCATTTTACAACTAACGAATCGAGATGAAACACACCGTAGGTCATTTTCAGGCATTTCTACTACCAAGCAATCTGAGGTTGATTGAAATCGGATGATTCGTTTTCGCGTAAAGTGGGAACAAAACGTTGTGCAAACGAGTTACATGTCCAAAAGATTAAGAAAAGTCAACTTTTGAGTTTTGAAACGAAGCATCGATATTCAACAATAAGCTTTTGTTTGACGTTCCAGTATTTGCCATTTTTGTATTTCTAGAGATCTTCTTAGCTTACGAATACAATAATTTGGGAAATACTTCATATACGATTATCAGATAACGTAACGTAATAAATCGTATCGACTTTTGGCAAATGACCTCCAATCACTTACTTCAGCCGAAAAAAGTCCCCTTTTGAATTTTTTATTCAAAAGTTATTCCAAGTTAAAAAAAAAACATTATGTACTCCTGTATTCACGCGTCCTAAAAGCTAACCACCATGGAAATTATTTTTTTTTCTGTGCACATGCACATATTATATCGAACAACGGAATTGTTCGGTCCGCATTTTCATAAATAATGAGGTATTCTTTTAATATTTAATGCGGAAATTATTTCTTCAATAATAATTGTTTGGGGGGAAATGACATTTGATAATTTATGGCTGATAAAATTGACGGAGATATTAGTTTTGAATACAATTAACAAACGAATGCAAACGTTGGTGTAATATCAATATTTCAGCTGTTGGACACAGTTCTGATTTTATTTCGAGTCTGTTATTATCTTTGGCGCTTGCTCGTTATCAAGCGCTGTTTTATACCAGTTATAAAACTTCATCTAAAAGTGCTAAAAAAGCTGAAATATAATCTCACTTTCAACTACCTCCCAATAACCGAGAATTTTTCGCGCGTAATTTACTCACCATTAATTCACGACTAGTTCAACGATGCTCTAGATTGATTCGTAGATCAATTTCTGTTTTAAATATCGTATAATTATTAATGGAGATAATCCATTTTTTCAGAAGTCCACAATGGTAAGACACCCTATGTCTTACCGTACCGGACTCGTTATTCGTTCGAAATCACAGAGGTCTACACGTATGTTTTGGCCTATTTGTATCAAGGGGGAACATTGCCACTAGTCACCGTCGGCTTGATCGGATCCGACGGTTTGTTTATAACGCTCATGTTGCATATATGTGGAGAACTTTCAATATTATCCAGCAAAATAGCTGCTCTCAAAGAAGATAAGGCAAACTTTCAGCATAGTGGGATTCGGAGCATTGTTAAGAGGCATACACGTTTAATGTGGCGAGTTATTGTGTTCCAAAATTTTTAAAACCAAGAGCTAAATGTCGTTGGTTCCGTTTCTGATCGGAATATAAAATTCTCAGGATGGCGGAGAAAATGGACAAGGCATTCACCATCGTCTTGTTAGGCCAACTGTTCGGATCTTCCTTGCTCATTTGTCTCAATGGGTTCAATGTGATTGTGGTAAACACTTTTTAATCGTAATCGTTTTTCTTTGTGAAATTGAAAAGACCAGCGAAAAGAGACTTGCGATAAAATCTTATTCTTCCCTGAGACAGAATTCCGAAAGGGTTCAGAGGACCAGTTTGATTACTTTCGCCTTCTACGAGGCCTCAATGCTGACCTTTCTGTACGCCTATTGTTTCATCGGCGAGTGTCTGATACAAGAGGTGAGATTATTCAAGCTTGCGTGATCAATTGTACCCGGATCAAGGATAAATCAGTTTGACCGTATGAACAAAAATTTTGGAAAAGAAAAAAGAACGTTCGAACAATTTGCTGGAATTTTATTTGCGCCGATGATAGTTGACAGGAATGCAATAACGTCCCTTCTATGTGGTAGAAATAAATCTGGATAAATTCGAAAATCGCAAGCTAAGATGTCGTTAATTCGAGAAACGATTAAACTCTGGCGTTTTTTATCTGACGTTTTCAGACTTATTCTGTTCACCATAAACACAAATCCTCAGAGATTATCTGAAAAAAAAGCAATTATTTCCAGAGTGGATAAAAATAGTTTTTTACACGCTATAACAAACATTCGTCGTCGATTATAATTAGTGCATTTTGAGTAAACTATATTGTAAGATTTTTAAAATGATTTCAGATGATTTGCGGGAATTTGGCTGGTGACCAAAATGAGCCCAAAAACATTACAATCGAATTTAATTACCCCGAGCTTAATCAGGTTAAACCTTCCAATTACGAAACATTTTCTTAAATTATTGATATCCTAGCTTTCCTCACTTGAATTAGCTCACATTCGTTTCAACTACATAAATCAGGGATGTTGTTTCACTTAAGTTCACTGTCAATAGAACGAATATCATTGCCGATGATTTCTCAAATGGTTTTCTATCCATAGCCAAGTTTCAATTACCACGATTCGGCTGATTCGACTTTAGGCATAACCAGTCATTATTTCGCAGAGCAAACGTTTCAGAGAAGCTTGTTACGAATGTGCCTGGTACGATATACCACCACATCAGGCGAGGGATCTCATCGTATGCATGGCCAGAGCTCAGCAGCCTCTTTACTTGACTGCTGGAAAAATTTACATTTTCTCTTTGGAGAATTTCACCCAAGTAAGTTGCAATCTATAATCTATTTCGATCCGACCGTAGCGTACATACGACGTTCAATGCAAAGCAACGAACAAATGCTCGACGATTATGGGCATCTGGTTTCAATAATACAGTACGAATCTATTCAATATTTCATCTCTACCTACTTACGTCTATATCTAGGCACTGTATTTCGTACCTGACTGCGTAGTGCCGACGTATGTACCGAACCTCAATCAATTTCCCACACATGCCCATAACTTTAATCTATCGACGGATTTAGGTGGATTCGTAACACCAGCCCACAAAAAAAAATAAATAAAAAATAAAAAAAAATGAAGCTCGTTCCTTACCTTATCTTTCTACGCTTTTTTGAACGATTTTTGGTAAATTTCAGACCGATTCACATTAACAGATTTTTTATTTGGATTTAGTTCACCACAATATGTGAGAAATAAATTTAATCACGTTTAATCAATTTTTTCATTACTGTAAATACAATTTATAGTAATTTTTACGGATTTTTTGCAATTTATTTATATTTTTAAGGGCCTACGGGCAAAATAAACTTCAGATTTATACTCAGCGGATCGAATCACGTGTAAAACTTGTATGATTTATATTTAGAAATTTTTTTTATCACCAAAACTGCAGTTTTTTCCATTTTTTACGGTTTTTTGCATTTTTCTCAAAATTTTGAGGGTGTACGGACGAAAAGGACCTCAGATTCGGATTCAGCGCGTCAAAATACACGAAGGTAAGTGGGTCTGTTCAAATGTACAGACCACTTTTTTTTTTGTGGGCAGGTGTAATTTTTCGGCATCCTCCAAATCACTGCATTTATGCGCGTGAGCTTGGCTTTAATTGATATGAAAATTTACACATCGTTACAGATTATCAAAACAACAATAGCGTATCTTTCCGTGTTGAGGACTTTAACGTGAGTCTGGTATTTTTCTTCAATAATTTTAAAAGTAACTCCGTTACTCAAAGTCTTTTATTCATTTACAGGTAATACGTTGGATCACTCGCCTGTTCGCGATTACTTGCGAAATTGTGCCTGTGGCAAGATTTTCTCTGCATAAATCGAAGTCACCAGCGATTTACTGTAACAGAGTAAATTGTCCGGATGACTTCATACTTGACCAAACCCAAAGAAGACCAAAAATTATATGAATACGAACCTATAATTGTGAGATTTATTTTGTTTAATGAACTTTTATTTAATGGTGAATAAACTTAATGAAACTGCTATTTCTCATGACGAGAAGTTAACTTTTTCTTTGACGGATATATCGATAAAATTCAAATAAATAACAAAATGCTAATTGACGATACTTGGTTTTTCAAAATTTATAAAATAACAGTATAAAAATTTGCTACAAGAATCAAAACCGGGACATTTCTGATGGAAATATTTTCTTCTTTATAAGTGTAAAAAAAGATTGATTTCAATATTGTGAGTTTTCAGTTGATGCTATTACAGATTTAGCTGCAAATTATTTTTGTGATGGGTAATAAGGAAAAAAAAATTAATTACAAATCATTTCGTGATTGGATATCAGGAAAAACATTCAATTACTAACTACTGTTGTCTGAAATAGATATATACTATACACTGTAATAATAAAATTTAATGAAGACGTTTATTTGATATCTTTGGAATATATAGAGAAAGATTATGTGGAAACGAATCTCACCATCCGTTGGGGTGCAACCATTAGTTTCTTATAGGGTGTTACTTGAGCTGATAATTTGCAGGCGGGTGTTGACGTAATTCGTTAAATCCCGTTACGTATACAAGAAAATATTTGAATTATTGCATGGTTTAATCTTTCATTTGTATGGTATTCATTTGTTTTAACAACAGGCCTTACGTTTTTTACCATAGGTAGCTTCAAACACAAATTGTATCGTCGTCGAGGAAATGCTGCTTCTGATATCGTATAATGCATTTTACGTTATCAATAAAAGTTTTATGGGAAATTCCATGTAAATTGAGCCTATCCCAGACTGGAACCTCCTCGATTCTGTTTTCCTTTTAGAAGATTGTTATGCTATAAGTGGGAGCTTTCTGGATCGATTCAAAACTTTTCGTCACCTCATACCTGAGTCATCGAGGGTCAAAATTTTCAGAACGTTTAACATGAAATATTTATCAGTTAACCGAAGCAACGAATTCCGAGGGCGGGGGTTTAACCAAGTTTCTTCTTGACAGGTAATCACCAGATTGAGGTCTCACACAGTCTAGGTATATACCTATAATCAGGGAAGATGATTTTGAAAATGCTACTTTTTAAACTTCAATTTAGTCAAAACTAAACCGCATGGGATCAAACTGACCGTGTTCTCTGCTTTTGAAGGGATACCAATCCTGTCTTCCGGTTAAATACTCGGTATGTAATAAGGGTTTACAAAACTGGTCACTGATGAAAGTTGAGAAAAATGACGAAAAATACGAATATTGGGTTCACCTTTTCACCGAGTCTATGGTGTTTTATAGCGCATCTATACTATAACATATGCAATGAAAACCTGATTCAACATGAATATTTTTGAAGTTTCAAAAGTTTTCTTAGCGATTGCACACAATCACCATTGCAAGTTCTATCATTTCTAAAAGTGAGGATAGGAAAGCTCAACAACATCTGCTTGAAGACTCATTGTCAATAAAATACAATTTTATGTGAGATAGGATCTGGATAGCGCTCAGAATACTACTTCAATCACTTTTGTTGTCTATGAGACGTCGGCGACGTTATACGTGTACTTTTATTATTATATTGGTGAATGCTTGGCACAAAAAGTAAGTAATATTCGAAAAATATAAAGAAACCCCGTAATCAGTATCTCCGACAAGATTCAGGCGGATTGTTCAAGAATAAACGGGGCACACAGGCTGAATCAAAAGTTAGGAACAGAAAAAAATGGTTCTAAAAATCTCCACTATTCTTATTCGTGACAATGATAGTGAACATAAATAAAACAACGACTTTGCTTTGCAACAGAAATTAATCCGAGAAAATTCGATTAACACAAGCTTCCATAATTTGTGTTACGAGACAACGAAAGTCACAAGATACTTGGACACGAATACGAACTCAAGTCTGAACGCAACCTTGGCCATAGCTACATGTGTCTCTCATAAGACAACGCATACATGTCGAATAAGCCATTGTCTAGTTAAACTCAAAAATAATAACAACTATCCAGTGTTTTTGTTGTGGTGTCCAGCTCTGCGCAAACAATTAAAATGTTCAAAACGATTAAACTTTGTTCGATTTCACACTTCGATTGCTCATTTTATTAAAAAGACTGTTCATATAAAGTGGCTGAACCTGATATTCTTTTTCTCTATTACTTGATTCAATATTGCCATTAATTTATGTGCATAATCAAATAAATGGACGTAATGTTGCAAAATCAAGATTCGTGGAAGCGAATCGCCGCCAAATTACCTTGAAGGCGAGAACTAGCTAAGAAATTACTTCTCTATCTTCCCGTGTATAAGCAACCCGTTATATCTTAGGAACGCGTGAATATTTTTGAATGAGACTTACACGGCTGGTGGTCCCAGCTGATATAGCCTTAGTGTGAAAGTCTAATCGAAATCTGGCAAGTGGTTTCCGCAGTATTACCTGAAAGATGATGAAAAAAACATTTTTCTCTTTCATCTTCTTCTTCACGCTAGAGCGCCTTGTGAACACGATTCTGACCGAACGCGTATACCAATCGACTTCAAGTTTGAAATACAGATATTCGGCATCAAAATCTCGCCCCCTATTGATTTTGGCATGAATCTGAATTCTTATCCGGCTGGTATGTTATAATAAAGTTACGGAGTGATCGATAAAAAAAGATAGAAAAACAGAATGGCCGCTGGGTAGAGCAGTTAATAATATAAACGTACGATGGCGCTGCTGATTGCTTAACCAAAATGGCCGCCCCCTGGTGCTGTCACGCTCGTAACGATGTCGATCGAAAAAATATTTATAATAAATTATTATTTATTTACATATATGTTATCCAATTCAGAGATCAATTCGTAAAGGTGAAAATCGGTTATGCCCATTATGTTATGAAATAAGCGAGTGAGTGAAATAGTCATCGAGTGTCGTGAGAGTGAAAAAGTTCTACGATCAGGGTCGCCACCTCGCACCAATTACTGATTCGGAGATCACGGTAGGGGGGGATTTAACCTGTTATTACTGTTAGCAGTGCAAATCATCTTTTACGACTTACGGGCCTTACGGCCGTTAACGGTGAGAATTGAACGAAAAACGCAATGGTCATACGTTTCACTCAGAGATTTAGTTCTCCACCCAGGACCCGGAGTAAAGTAGTCAAAACCCGGAGAGGTGGCATCTCTGAGACGACCGTAGTTTCATACCGATGAATGTTTACTAGTTTTAAAACACTCGCTCGCTAAAGCTCGCTCAGGGTCGGATGCCTAGTGTAACTAGTTTTTGTGCTCGTGCACTCGATTATTCGTTGTCAGTGTTTTACCAGATGACATAGTTGTAGGGGAGACTGGGGCACGATGACTCCCACAAAAATTCTGGTATTTGCTTCACAGTATACAGAATGAACACTGTCTTTGCGCATGTGACGCAAACCGAATCTGCCCGTAAGATTCTTTCTATATAATGCTACAAATCACGTTTACACATGCATGTAAATATAACGTATCGTGATTTTATGACAATAAATTTCGTCAAAAAATACCACAGAACAATGAGCTAAGTGCTAACAGATTGGAAACACTACGCACAGCAATTTTAGCTCTAATTGAACGACGTTATTTTCATGTATTCCTATGTATACAATGCGAACCACTCACCTATTGCAATTTGTTGATCCTGGTCGTTCGGTTTTTTTTTCGATTCAAAATGTTATCTGAAGCATGCATATTGGTTTGACAGTACAAAATATGACGTTTTCAATAATCAAACTTGTAAATTTGAAAATAAGTCCGGAAGGTCAAAAATCATCAGGTCAAGGATCTGGACAGCCAGAACTACGGAGCGCTTGTCCTAGAAGTCGAGTTTCACCAGGAAGCGGACCTGGAGCGCAGAAACTACGCAACGCTTGGTCAAAAGTCACCAGGTCAAGAACGTGGACAGCCAGAACTACCGAAAATTAGTCGTGAAGGTCAAAAGTCACCAGGTAGCGGACCTGGAGCTCAGAAACCACGGAGCGCTTGTCCTGGAAGTCCAGTTCCTGCAGGTAGTGGACCTTGAGCACGGAAACTACCGAGCGCTTGTCCTGAAAGTCGAGTTTCATCAGGTAGCGGACCTGGAGCATAGAAACTACGGAGCACTTGTCCCGGAAGTCCAGTTGCACCAGGAAGCGCACCCGAAGCGCGGGATCCGGGAGGTTGAGAACCCGGTACTCGAAATTTGCGGAGCGCGATTCTTATACGTCCTTTCTACTGCGCGGTTGTTTCCAGACTGAGGAATTCGGCTAGCTGATTTTCGTCTACATAGATCGATGACGTCAAAGAAACGAAAATTTTGGGTGACGTCACTTTCTGAACATCTGAACATCCGAACATCCAAACTTCGGTTTCGAACTTTAATACTATGTATGATGATTATCACTGACATCTACATTACGGGCTTCTGTCATTGCATAAAACAGATCTACTGAGCTAGATCTAGATAAAGAATCGAACAAACGAAGATGCGATATTATGCAATTGATACAAATTTGCAAAACAGCCCGCATAATAATGAGAAATATTTGTGTCACGCACAAATGGTTAGAAAGAAAATATCCCGCAGAAGACTGTTCGTTCGTCACGAATCTGACAGAACAATGCTAACCTGAGTTAGTGGAAGAACAGTCACGATGCCTCAAATCAGACGGTAGATTACATACGTTGATTATTAGATTACATTTATTCATGTAACATGTAGAAGATGAATAGATCAGCCTCAATCTTTTCATTTCCATTAAATGTGTGACTCATTTGTTGAATGATTTGTATGTTTTCTACCGTAATCTAGAATATGTCCCATGCAATTACTAATACAATAGAACATGAAGCTTCAAATTGATAACAAACGACGGAATCAAAAAAACAGTCTGCCGACTGATTCGAAACTCAAAGTCGACATTGATACACTACCATATTCCATATCTGCTGCGTTACCTTGATTCACATGAAACACGGTTTAAAAATGAGAAGCAATAAAGCGGAACCTTGTCTTCCATGGCTTATTATTTTGCACGTTTCACAGTCCCTAGGACCATTTCGATCTTACTATCAATCCATTGAAACAGAACGACGTTTCACTTTGGCAAGTCGATGTCGCATACAAGAGCTGGCCCGTAAGTGTGGTAAAAAAAAAAAAAAGTAAACACTACGTATCTCATTAGAATGAACTAACTTCCACGAGACTACCAACCATTAAGTTAACCTATCGATACTTCGGTATCACTAACTGCTTACCAAGAAAACTGATATAAATGTCAATACCTGTAATCAAATAGTATGCTATACATTTCCACATTCAATAAATCACCTAACCTCGTATGATATGTACAAATGCAATCATAAGTCGTCATCGCTTGTTTGTTTCATTCAACTACATACATAATAACACTATGATTCTTTTTTATTTCATATATTTCACAGTCATCTGGATCATCCCTATTCGATTACCAAACCGTTGGAACAGACACATATTACACTTCAGCATGACAATGTGTCAACATAAAAGACCGTTCACAGCTGCTCTGAAGTTAGCACTCTATGTATCTTGGGTTGTCCTGAACCAACTTTCACTGGCCTGACAACCATTAATTTCATTTGCCTATCTATCAGAACCGCTTGTTTTCCAGTGAAATGTCTGATCTAATCCCAATATCTGGCTTTATGTGGCATGCACTGAGTAAAATACTATTACTAAATCATATAAAACAGACTAAAAACTTCATAACCATTGAATTATAGTATAAATGTATAGTGACTAGTTGCATAGTTGTCGTTTTGTATGTGACCGTTGTTTCGTATAATATTCTACAGAAACCTAAATTGTTCTTACTATCAATCCATTCACAGAAATTGTAAGCATTGTCAGTCTTAGTGATAGTCAGAATTGTAATGTGAGCCTGATGGATGCTTTAGAACCAAGGGATTATTCACTTATGAAATCTGCTGAACATCCCACTGAAAACCTGTGACGAAATGTTGCACTGAAAGAAACCGACGCTGAACCGTTTCTATTCATTAATAAAACGTTTTATCATTGGTTTCATTTAAATCCATCAAGCGCATAAAGAAATCACACCATTGGGTGTCTATCATTGGGGTTCGTTTTCACCCCTCTAAACCGTTTATTAGGGGATAAAAAAAAAAATACGTGTCTTTTAGTTTTCGATGCATCACAAGATATATGAACCAGGTGAAAATCGGCGGGGTCGACCTACCTCGGGTTGCTTTTTAGAATAATATGCATTTTAGTATGCACTTCAGCCCTCCCGTATACCTACACACAACGATATTTGGACTGTGATCAACGGCAATTAATGCAACTGAAAAAATTGATGAAATGCATCCATCTATTTCAAAATTGACAATACGATGATCTGTTTGAAGCTAACTGATCAATTAACTCAATCCCATTGTCCTGAATTCTAGAAAATATGAATCTAAGCTGCTAGTGGCAGAAAAAAACCATTCCAATTTGGATACGTTGGTAACATTGAAAAAGCTGTTATCAACCAGTCAATCTAATGCGAAAATGATTGCGTTCGAAAAACAATACAGTTCATTTATTTTATGATAAATGTCAATCTTAATGACGACATTGTTATACGGTATCACACATGACATGACCGAGTACAATCATTTCAGTAAAAAACATTTCAGTACCTAAGTTGTTCTTGTATTTTTATTGTGATGTGGTCTTGGTAACGGTGGATTTTTTTATAATTCAAATGTTTTTGCCTAGATTTTAAATATTCAACAATTCTAATACGGAAAAGTCTTTCTGTGCATTCAGAGAAAATAGCCTACTGAACAGGATGATCGATCCAAGAGTGAAATCGAACCAATCTTCCAGATTTTTAATTGCTTGAGGCATGAAAATTTAAACTTCTGCTTGCAATTCCAATATCGTCTAGTTTTATGTGTTTAGATATCCCCGTACCTTACCAATATAATATATAATAATTTGATAACTACTCAATGTGCGACTATCTCGTAATAAAATTGACAATTAGAATCATAATTTTCTGGCTGACGAATCTCTTTAACCTGAATTTATTTTTTTAAGAACCGAACATGTTTAGCATGTTATATACGAATGTGCTCGGTATGAGATATGAAAATTCCAGTTTAAGGATTTGATTATTTGCATTGCTGGAACTGAAAAACCACGTTTCTTCACCGCAGGAAAAATTTTCATTTTTTTCTTAGACAACTTCGCTGCGGTAAGTCATTATCTATTCCAACGGTGCCCTTATATCGTAGGTATGTAAAGCCCAATTGTCTACGATGATGGGCATTGAGTTTCAATAATGCAGCGCAAATCTGTTCAATATTTCATCCACACTTACGTCCGTATCCAGCAGACATTATGCATCCGTTTGCATAGATAATAGGAATAGGAATGTTCGAGCATAGCGAATTTACTCGACAATTCGGATTTCGAAGTTGTAGATGCTTGAAGAATTTGGCTTTGAATATCTGTTAATAGAATGCCAATTATTTGAAGATGTGAAGCAAATTCGGACACTTCAAAAATTCTTTTTCTTTTCCAAAGTTTTCGAAGACATGTTCTTTTTGTATATCTTGATGAAAGATTAATTCGTTTTAATTACTACGCTTTGCCGTGAAAACTCACGTATGTAGCGATCACCAGGCAGAAGAAGGGGCAGTTCCCGAAAAAGCGAGAAAAACGGTCTGATTTGCGAAGTGTATGAAGAGCGGTCTGTGATGTATATACGTGTATATTACAATAAATTGATGCTGAGGTATTATATATCTAAAAAGCGGTACAAATAATAATTTTCACGTTACTTGTCATCACTATACAAAGCAATTCGATTATTGGATGTATCAAGTATGATCAAAATCTTTAACTTTAAAATTCTCTTTTTTCCATAAAATGATTCCTCTTTTTTTCTTGGAGTAAGTTGAGTTTTGGGGGCTTTATTATTCATAATTTCAAAAATCGCTTTAGAATATTTTCATTGAAATTAATAACGAAATTCCGGCATGGTACATATAAGTAGCGAACGACCATGTTTCCAATTTGGTGGACTTGAAATTTTGACACAATCTTTAAAATCTGTTTACCGATTCGATGGCGTGGCTAGATTTTTGTATTCGAATCCCAAAAGTTTTTTATAAAAATTTTTTTAGCAATTTTTTAGTCGAAAGATGAAATTTTTTTGTTTATAGTCGCATATATTTGGAATGATTTTTTTTTCAAACTTCGGGCTACGAGCCAACACACGAAAAAGTATTTTTAGTCAGGAGATGCGCCATCGCAAAAACCCTCGAATTCGGAGTAGTTTACTACTTATATGCGCAATGCCGCCATTTTGTTATTAATTTGAATGAAAAAATTCTAAAATTCATTTTCTTAAAAAAAGCTCCTGGCAATAGGTACGATTTTAGACAATCCAAGTTGTAACCCCCCCCTTTCGCCCTTAATTTGAGAAAAATGTACGGAGTTATAAAGCCTCCAAAATAGTACACACTATAGGGGCACAACGAATATATAGTCGTGGTCGGGCGGTAGCTGCACGCAAGAAAACACCGACGAGGAGGGACTGTAGCTTTACTGCGAGTTGTGAAAGGATATTTTTGCAATACCTGCTTGGATAGATCGATTTTTGAAGTCTGTAGATCGTACTTACAGTGCCCTAATTACGCACAGTACGGTGAAACAATGTTCGCGCATGCGCATCAGTGAGATTCTTTATTTTCCACACTAAGGCTTTCTTTGGCGCACGCGCACTTTCGAATAAATCAATTTTACGATGTGTTACTAAGCGAAAATTACGTTATCAGCTTCAACGCACTGTCAGTGGCATATTTGGTGCATCGCCAATGAAAATTTTCGTACTTGTAACACAATAATATATTCAAATATACGTTACGAGTGTTATACAATAGTATATTGGGTTACAAGTGCGGAAAGTGGGTAATTTCCGATTAGTGTGAACGTAACATGAGTCAAGGCGAGTGCTGTAATTACACGAGGGAGATATCGCCCATCCGTACGTGTGACACATGCTATTTTTTGTAACACTTGTATAGGAAAGTTTGATTTGAGGGAAAAAGAAGGTGTTATCGTCAGCGCGTGAAACTGAGGTTGGGTAACTTACGCTCAATGTCACAGTATGTAAGATCGATTTATTCGAAGATGCGCAGTATGGGTCAAAGAAAGCCCTAGTGTGTAAAATATACCATTTCAATTATGCGCGGCGCCGTTTTATCGCATTATTCGGAAATGGGGCACTTTACACACGTTCAACAGGCTTCGAAAGTGAAATTTCCTAAGCAGGTGTTGGAAAATATAATATTTCGAAGCTGCATCGAGCCTCCGCTGCTGTACCAGAAATGAACAGTCAAGTTAGAAAACGATCATTTCATTTAAATACTTTTGAAACTTTCAACGCTGTTTTATCAACGTAGCACTTTCAAAATCGGTAACGACAACAAATTGATTGATTTCCTTTCAGCTTTCCACAATGTTTTCACAGTCAAAAAAGAAATCACGTAGTTTTTCAATTATCAACAACAAAAAGGCGATTTTCTACTCGGACATTAAAATTTTCACTTTGAACGCCCGCCATGTCAGCCCAAATAAAAATTTCGAATAACTGAGCGATTGGAGATTCGATAATTTGACGTATTAAAGAAATCCTTTCGATTTTTGGATTTCAGATGAGTTCTATGCTGCTTGGAATCGGGCTCTACCGCAAAACATGTCTTCGAAAATATAGTTCAAGAGGACGCCTGATTTACCGTTATTATTGCATATGTTTCGATAAGAACAAAATACAATTTTCCTGGAATCATGTATTATCAAGTACCTACAACGAGTTTCTCAATAAAGGTCCAATGGCTTCCACAAAAAAAAAAAAAAATCAAAAATGACGTTTCAAACCTACTAACTAGACATGATCTTTTAATTGTAAATGATTATAGATTTATGATGCATCTATTAGAAGGGGTCTAGTAAGAGAGATAATTATAGTGATATTATCTTAGTGATTTTCAGGAGAAAGAACGTGTCTGTGAGACGAGCAAGTAATCATTATGTAACTTGGCGAACAATTCGTCATCTAGAAAAAAAATCCCAACGAAAATACGAATAACACGAAATTTTTTAGTAACACTGAAGTTAGAAGGACAAGATAACGATATTGAGAAAGAAAGAAAAGTTTATCATTGAAAATTTTTAAATTCACTCGTTTTCGTGTAACAATGACGTTACGTTGTCCAAATCAATTGTATTTAGTGTTTTAATTAATTTTTCCCGATGTCTTCAAGCGAATCCTTCAAATAATAATACGTTTTGCTTGAGTATTTTACTTGTCTATCATTTTTATTGTAAAATACTTTCCAAGTCTAACCTATATATTACAAAATAGTTTTCGAGTCCAATAATGAATCTGATATTTATAACAATCAATGTGACAATAGAAAGAAGTCTAATATTGAATACCATAGTGCATGCTTGTAACTAGTATATATACCATAGAATACCATAGTATATAAATTACTACGAAATCCTGAAATTATAAATCCATCGTTGGCATGAAGTGCAAACACGTCTGCTTATAAGGAATTTTGACTCATTATATCACACTGAGAGAAATTTTTAGTTCCGGTTACCGGTCACGATCAGTCCTTAACTATTTTAATTTTTTTACCACAATCGAAAAATATAGTTCTAGGTACAAAAAGAAAATCAGTTTTCTAGCTGTTACCGGAAAGTCTAGTATCCGTTACTATTCTTTCTCATTACGATCACTGTTACTAGATTTTCTTGTAACTGGTGCGAAAATTCAATGCTCGCGCAACAATAAATTGACGTTAAAGCCTTGTTTAACCAAAAAAGTAGAGTAAATCGAACGAACTGATTTTGCGTTTCAATTACCAAAAAAAGGATCGACAACAGCAAAAAATGGTTGGGCGTACCTCGTTTCTCGTAATTCCAACAATATTAAAACAGTCTTTTTAACGATACATGTGTTACTGAATTTTTCTAGTTACTGTAACACACGAAAGTTTTCTTAGTGCATATCTCTACGTTTTTGTCTCTGCCAAAGGTTCATATCTTCGGTCTATTTGCAGCTTCGATTTTCTCACTGCATAATTGAGTAAATTAGATTTTCCACGCAAGTAGATAACTCGGAAGGGTATTAAATGGACATAAGTTAATTCCTAGGTAACAAGGCTCAACGATCATTCCACACGCTATCTCTAACGTGAGGTCGTTGCATCTCGCGTATTATACGTATGATGTAATGTTCTCATGAATTTGAAAAACGACGAATTAAATTGTCCTTGTACGCGTTACGATTGAGCTTCTTTCCATGCCAATCGCCAATCAGAAGCGAGATACGATTTCTGTCGGTTTGACAACGTTTCATCTCGCAGTTCCTCGAGTACCTTCGACTGCGACAAATCGAATTCACCATGCAGGTTAGGGGCCAACTTTGACATCTATTACCCCTAATTATCAAACATATTCCACGGTGATGTCTGGATACTTAGCAAGTGCGTGGATTTCAATTAGGTAATATATCGAAAATGGAGGAATATTTAATGAGTAATGCGAAACACCTGTCGAATCATTTTTCGTACAGCATTTTTCTGTAAATTCTTTCACAAAAACAAGAATTTCGAAATCTGAGATACGCCGAAGTTGAGATTGTTCGATTAAAAATCAACATTTTGTCGTTACTTTTATTACAAATTAATCATACGTAATGAGTAATGAAAATACAAGACATGAAATACTCTAAACCGTAGGCAACAGATCGAGTAAACGGGATGAAAAATTTCATGATCTCCAAAATCCTACTGAGATAATTTTTTTTTAATCTGTTGAAATTTGTTAAACATGTGATTTTTCAATATTGCACTGATTATGTTCATGTTGATAAACGAATTCTCATGTTCAATTGAACATGGAAGAAACGAAATTCTTTCAGTGAATTTGTGAAAAATAATTCTCTAGATAAAATGCGTAACTCAATGCGTGACTCTTTCGTAACCAAATAAATAAAGGTACATCGGTTCTTCTTTTCTTCCTAAGTATTTCTATGCTTGTCCGGCCAGCCGGTGTTCGTTCACTCCGATTTGTGTCTAGACTAACTCAATTGTCACGTCATTCGAATTTTCAAATTTTTCAATTTTTATTCAGGATTTAGAAGTTCTCAGGACACGTTCTGTGTTTTTCTAATCGTATTTAGGAAACTAGAGTTCCCGTTAATCACCCTTACGTTACTCACTACACGTACATAATTTTTGTTTTCTAAGTCACTCTATGTCCTTTAATTTTATTTGTATTGAATAAATCTTTAATAATCCACGAATATGTAAAAAATTTATCTTTGTCCTAACAGAAAGTCGTACACTTGAATTCAACTTATATTTAACAAAGCTTTAATAATATTTCAGAATGGAAAAAAACTATTAATTTTTATTAATTTTTTTTTGCGGGGTTCGTTGTGCCCCGCGTTTCCTTACATTATTCTCTTATCAACGGTAATATTCTACTTGGCGTCTGAGTATTTTATTTCTTTCTATCCCATCTGACCACGTTTAAGTGCGAATTTGTGAGTATGCACGCACGGCTCTTGAATCCCTATAAGGTTCGGTACGTCGTTACAATACGTAATGGAAAGTTTAGTACGTGTTACTATTATAATTTTAGTTACGGCCACTTGTACAACATTTTCTTATTACCGTTGTGATAATTTATCAATGGTGCAATAATAAGCTGATGTTAAGGTCTCATGCAACTGAAAAAATGTAGTTAAGCTAAATAAGCAGATTTAGTGCTGCGAAAACTAGAAAATTTAGTATTGACAACTGTAATTCAAGTAGATAGTATCTAATTGTACCACATCTTCTTGCGATTCCAACAATATTTAAACCCGTATTGTGACGTTACTTATTTTATTAGAATTATCTAGTAACTATAATGTATGAAATTTATCTCACTTTACTTTCAAGATATTTTTTCCAACAGGAGGATGAATTCACAGAAACAACCGATTGGCTCACTAATACTGAGCGCATTTTGACCGTAGTTGGCACTTGGCCCAAGAATAAAACTAACCTACGGTTTATCCTGAGCCTCGTGTACATGACAATTTTCGTAGTTATGCAGTGGGCAGACTTTGTAAGTCACATCGACGACCTTCAGGAACTCGCGGATATTTTATGTGAGACCGTTGTGGGTACGATGGTTGTTATAAAATTATTGGTTTTTCACAAGAATCGAGTATTAAGTAAGATGATCGATGCAGTGAATCAAGACTGTGAAAATAACAAGACTCGCTTAAGTCCAAGCGAAAAAAGGAAATACGCATTGTGTAATTCGAAGGGAAAAACGTTTGTCAAAATTTTTACATTTTTTGTCGGCGCCACGTGTGTCTTCTACTACTTGAAACCTCTTCCGATAATCGTACTTGCAGGTAAGATTATCTCATTCTGCCAGCAGTTAAATAGGCCTGATTTTAAAAGATTTTATTGTCTGGTATGTACTAGATTTTAAGACTCACAGTCAGTATCTAAAAATAACATTGGCAAAAATATGAGTATCGTTAGAAACAAACTAGTAAGCAACTGAAATCAGTGTTAAGGAGGTTTGTTGGCCAGAAATTGATATTTTTGATTAATTTTGTTGAAAAATAGTCGTACATTCAGTATCTATCAAATTCTTATGTTCGTAAGGTATGAAACTCTTTTAAAATATTAAAATTGAAAATATGGTAATTCCAAACGATATGCTTGATTTTAATTTTTTCAGAATTTGTTGAAAATTGAGTAGATTTGTGAAATCTTACCCTGCATTGGCTTAATTTATTTAATAGACTACTTTCTGTCAGTTTACTTGTAACACGCTTTTAGTTTTATCAGATTCCCACCTGTAAATATGTAAATTTCCATGTACCGGTATTGATTACAGCTAATCCGTGGCATTATTGAACTGACTGTCCAAACAAAAATCTGTTGTAGTTGATTTTTGGGAAACAGTTTTCTGAATAAAATAAGCCATTACATTTCACAGCTTGGGAACATAATAATTTCACATGTACTCAATTCCTACGAGTATCTTGTAATAAAATTATAAAAAATAAAAATTTTGGGGTAAATAAATATCCTTAAGTATAATGTCGTTGTGTTACTAGTGCGGAAAGTGGGTAATTTCCGATGAGTGTGAAGTTCGCACGAATATGAGTGCGAAGTTTTCCCTTCTTTACGAAACTTTTTGAGCATTTAGAAGTAAATTAAATTCTTTACAAAACGTGCTGTGTCACATCTATTGTCTATGCGCATCGTAGCATTCAACCCCGTTATACAAATGAGATGTTGCGATCGGCCATATTATCTTGTACCGCGATGAGAAGCGTACTAAGCATCCCTGGCGAAAATACATATATTATTAGAGCTTTCAATCAAGCCCTATATCGATACGACAGATGCACGGATAGCCGAAATATACCACGTGTAAGATTTCCAACTTGCCGAAATCGTCAATTCGAATCAGAATTTTCGTTCTTCTTATTTCTTGATACTGGATACATAACATGGAGCTTGCACTGTATACATATACCGGGGCAATCTGTTGAAACTTGAAAATCAACTGCGCATGCGTAAGTTTTATCGGCTGTTCGTGCAGGCTGGCCATCCCGAGTTTCAGCTGTCAAACTGTTTCTGGCGGCGCGCGGCGATACAGTTGATACGAATTTTCTAGGTTAGAATCTTAAATAATTGAGGTAGTGACTCGGAAAGGTTTGGGAAGCATTTGTTATTGGGTCGGAAAGTTGATTCTTCGAAGAACGGTAGGAATTTAATGCTTATGCTCTTTGAAAATGCAAACGTACACATTTTGTGTAGGTTGGCCCCCTGCAGCACAGACAAAAATATCGCTGCGGAAAAATTTCGCCGACCAATGAGATTGAATTATTTGGCGCATGCGTAGTTGATTTATATGACACGAATAACCGGATGGGAAGAATATCAAAGTCAATGTTGAAAAGTTCACAAATGTAAGAAACAAATCGGTGAACATCACTCACATCGATTTTTTTATCTGTAATAATGTTGCGGCGTAAAAATTGGACCGAGGTATGGCTTGACTTTCTTGAACAATGATGCCTTCCTTTTAGGTTTATGATAGCATAGTTGTTGAAATAGTCGGGATAATGAATACGGAAGCATTTGAGTGTACTCTAATTGTAAAACGAAAGTGTGAAAAATTTATGAGATATATTTTACACAAAAGAAGAGTTGCCTATCAAATAATCATCAAAAAATTATTCTACTAACGCGTATGACTAACTGGTAATTATTTTGAGCTTGACGTGAGAAAATTTGTGTGACGCGGAACAGCATGCTTTGTGGGATACATTTTAATTCCATCCGTCGCAAAGTAATATGCAACGCGACGGTGATAAGAGGTAAGATTAGAGAGTACAAAAATATGTACTATTATTAGTTCTCACACGAACGACTCGAACAAAGACTATGCTGACACATGTAAAAGAAAAAAAGCTAAAGAGCCTTCTGCAGTAGCATTGTTGTTTTCCATGCATTTCAAAAAGTAGTCTTATCACATCGACTTAACCTCGATGCCTAATGGTGAATATATTTAGAGCACGGGGATAAAAATTTTTTAATTCTTAAACGTGTGTGTGGAAAATTTGACAGCTTGCTAGCACTGTAGATTTAATAACGTATTTAACCTCATTGATATTAGTTTAGAAAAGCATGTTGCTTGCACAGAATATGACCACTCTGATGTGATATTGATGATAACGTAATCAAATATGCGTATTATGCGGTGAATAGATTTCAAGTTAGAGAGTTATTTTGTTTTTTATTCATACTCATTTATCATTTGTAGTCAGATAAGTTTAGGGTCAGCCTGATCCCAGTGTGGCAGCAGTGTCATTCTAGAGAGATGTGGAAGCTAAAGGTCAAGTTTCAACCGTGCGTTTATTGTAAATTAACAGACATGTAAGTACTTGGCAGTGTATGTGATTTCAATATTTTTTTTTTTTTATGATAAAGCATGAGAACATATTTTTAATGTACTTGCCGAAAGTTATGCACCAGATCTTAGTATTCAAATGTATATTATAATCTGTTCCACCCAACCTATGAGGTCGAGTGAAATACACCTATATCGATAGTTGTTGATGTAATTAATCTTCTATTTCTGGGGCATTGCATAAAACCAAAAAGAAGTGAATCCCTTCACCCAATACTTCTAAATGAGGTGTATTTGCCTGATTGTAAAGACTTTTGGCGGACTGCAAATCTTTTCGATTCTCTAACGATTCGAAGGCTTTGCTTTACCTTTATTAAAAAGATCAGGCGTTTTAACACAGCTGGTTATCGCATGTAGAACATGCGCGATGTATATACTTTTCCTCCATTCGTACCTTTGCCTGGCTTAAAAACAATACCTCTTTGTTTTTGACATTAACCCAGTGAGAAGAATCAGAAGATCAATGTCTTCACCAACAACTACCGGAAAATGTTTGTACGATTCCTCAATTGCTGTATCAACAATTAAGGTGCCTGTATCATCAAAGGCTTGTTTAGACGTACCATATTGAAAGTAGTGAATTTGTCCGATAAAAAAGCGATTAGTCTACCTTCATTATGGTTGGTAGACGAACAATTTTCTTGACCCACAGTGACGATCACAGTTTAATGATTAGAATGTCGGTTAATGAAAATTTTGTGAATCTGCGAAGCCGATTCAAAGTTTTTGTGCATGTACCGATATTTTTGTATGCGTCGAATAGTATAACAACGCTTGAACCATAGTTCTTCTGTTTCGTCGAAAGTGCTGAAGGATGAGAGGCTGTTTTATATTGAAAGCAATTACGTAGTTTTTTGATAATTTGTTTTGCGACAGTAAGTCGTTAAAATAATAAGAGCGCATGTATTAGTACGATAGCATAATTGATCCTGACAGTACCGTTGATCTATAAAAGTAGTAGTACTTAATCCAAAATTTTCAGTTTGACTTCGTTGACTTTCTTAGCAATCATTGTATACAATTCATGTTCTTCCGATCCCCTCTGCGTTATGACAATTTATTTGATCACCGCCAACTACTTTTGTAACAATGCGAGTATTTTGTCAATCGAAACAGAAGCGTAAATTACAATGTGCACGAACTTGGCACCGCCATTTTGGAATTTTCGAAAAACAACGGTTGTGCCATATTGTGCTAGGCTTGTGCTACATTGTGTCGTAAACATCGTATCGGTAGCTTTAAAAAATGATCGAGAGTTCGAAAAAATCGTTTTACGCCGGTTTGTGCTATCACGTCAATACTTATTTCAAAGATTTATGGATGCGATGAATGGTTATTTCACGTTTGTCATAAGGCCATTTATTATCAATGTACTTGACGCAAAACTCAGCCAAGACTTTTGATAAAATGATTCTATATTTTTGTACATTCATCACATTATTATAAAGATTGGAAGAGTCGGGTGCAGTTCCGAAAAGCTTGTACCGCGATTAATCATAAATTCGCATACTCATGTACTTTGACTGGCTGATCGCGAATATGATATTGAAAATACGCGAAAATTTGATTTTCGAGATCAAAATTCACAAGAACTGATTTTTGAAAAGGTCTTTAAAACCACAACCGAAACCACACATACCATAGCTTACGAAAATCAATTTTACCGAATGTATCTTCGCTCGAACTTTCGTACATGAGCATCGGTACGTGTCCGATCGCACCAAGTTCTCTAGCTGTTGGCATTGTTCTTCTTATCATTGGTTTATGTGCTACAATTGCACTCGCTGAAGTTACAATTTCAATACCTCCCATACCATGAAACGTATTAAGGCTGCTATGGTATTGTGGCAGTCTTCTAGCTGTGGATTAAATAATGACGATGCTTCGTGTAGCTTCGTAGCTGTGGATATTTTGTACGACGCAGAGAAGCCTAGATTCCAATAGAATATCCAAAATTCACTTTGATCCGAATTTGCAATGTAATACTACAGCGATTCCAAGATGCAGAGGGGACAAAAAGTTTTCGACCGCATAGCAGATCCGATGGAATATGAGATAGACGTGTATTTTCTATGCGGCGGTTCCGTCTTTTCTTTCTCGAATTTCACAATTAGTTCTTCCAGAAACGACATCAATGACTTTAGAATTGAGCTATCATCTCAATCCATAATCTTGGCACTCACTGGATAACACTTTGTATCGTAAATCTGTTCCCCAACATCTGTAGTTTATACCACCTTCAAGCGTTCATCCGCATCTTCACTAAACTTAGTCACACATAGTCTTTCCAAATTCCTTTCCATTCAATCATTGTAAATCGACCATTCATGTTACTCTCAATGTAAGAAGATATTCAATTCACTGTTGAGGTAATATCAGGATATAGCAGACAGCCGCTACTTTGCCGAACGTAGCGCTGAGTACATAGGTCATGTCGTATTTATACTTACCTACTCAGATTTCAACCCTTTTTTCTACTACATACCATTCATTTATCTTACTCTCGCAGGTAACGGCCTCTCTTCAAATGAATCGAGTAACTGAACATAATTATTTTATTTTATTTAAATGATACACAGACAAGGAAAATTAAAAGTAACCGGTACAATGAAAATAAATTGAGTTTCATGTATTGTCAACAGCTACGAAAAAAAAATTGTCATTATTCAGCGTTATATTTCCTGAAAGGTTACTGGAAAAATCCTATTTTTACGTTGGAATGCTTGCAAAAGTCAGACGAACCCTAGAAATAGCACTTTATGCAACACGTGACAAAAACCAGGGAATGATGATGAGTCTGCTCGCGAGTACGAGTCGGAGGCGAGCCGAAGGCTAGCTGGCGGCAAGTGTGGAGCTTGCGGGCGAATCACCATTCCCCGGTTTCGTCGTTAATGGCATAGAATATATTTTATAATGAATAAGTCAAAAATGAGTTTTGATACCCGTAACACATGCCTGAAATGGCTTGCGACGTCAGCTGTGTGTCGAACCTAGCCTCACTCGGTTTGCTTAGAGTGCGCATGCGTGGCGGTGCACAGTGTTTTCTAGTGCGCGTACACAGTGGCGCACAACACTCCATACGAGAAAGTGCGCGTGCGTAGCGGTGCAGAGTGCTTTATGCGATTCAAACTACGCAACAGCGCTGCAAACGGCTCTTTTAGACACGCGTTGCGGGCATTGAAGACTCGATCGATGAGTGATAAAAAATAGTACGTGTTACACCTGCGGATGGGCGATATCTGACTCGTGTGATCACAGCGCTCGACCTGGCTTACGCGGCAAACTTCACACCCATCGGTAACCGTCTACTTTACGCACTAATGCCACAATATACTATTCCGAGAAACCAACTTTTTTTTTTTAACATGCACGATCAGAAAGAGCGAATGACTTTGTTTCAGCAAATCGAAATGGCTCGACATCTCTGGTTTTACCGTTTCGGACAAGTTTGTCTTTTGAAAGAACAGACGCCTACGTGTATGCCGTTTTGTACGTTTGTCAAATGGGGGCATTGCTTCAGATATTTCTTGGGTATGTCGGCACCCATGCATTACTCATTACTCTGATGATGCATATATGTGGCGAATTGTCGGTTTTATCCGAGAGAATAGTTAATATAAAGAAGCAAATGGAGAAAGGTCATCGATGCGAAATTCAAAAGATAATAACGCGACATTTACGTTTGATATGGTGAGTGGATCTTATCGAATCATTCGTTACGTAAAGAATACGGATATTATTGATTGTACATTTGATCGTGAAATGATATTTTCAGGATGGCGAAGGAAATAGACACCGCATTCACCGTCGTCTTGTTGTCTCAAGTTATATCCTCTGAAATAATGATATGTGTCGCTGGATTTAACATGATTGTGGTAAGCTGGACGTGCACAATATTTTTCACTTCAATCGACTAGTGATTTTATTAAAGATACCGCACATGACGGTGAAATTTCATATTTTCTGTAACAGTATTCCGCAAACAGTGAAAAGACTGCTTTTATAACGTTTGCTTTTTATGAGGTTGCGGCATTGGTGGATTTGTATGTTTATTGCTTCATCGGCGAATGTCTGATATTGGAGGTAGGACTATTCGAGCTTGCACGAAAGGAGTCCGAACTGAATAGATGTCGCTAGTACAAAATTTGTTTCTAGAGCACACGGATCTCCGATGCAGTTTATGATTGTGCTTGGTACGAGATGCCGCCATCCCAGGCGAAAGATTTGATCTTAGTCATGGCCAGATCTCAAAAGCCACTTCACCTCACTGCCGGGAAGGTTTTTGTTTTTTCCTTAGAAATCTTTTCTGAAGTAAGAATGTTATACGTCAATCATACGCATGCATGTAACATACGATGAATAACATAAACTCTTCATTACAGTTCGTGAAGACATCAATGGCATATTTATCAGTCCTCAGAGCTATGACTTGAGTGAGTTTTTCCAATGAGTTTAAGGATAATTTGGTACAATGAAAATTATCGAAAAAGTTTATTAATATTTAAAGTTGTTTTCCACAGGTGATGAACAGCATGAACTCGTCTAGCCACGAGGTGAGAGTCGAACTCTCATCGCGAATCAGCGATACTGTCCTTGGGGCCTTCAATAGTCTTACAGAAATCATTAGAAGATAATATAAACCTCGCGATTTCAGAGGTAGCTGATAGCTTCAGCCAGGTTACACTTTAGCTCTTGCCAATAGATTTGACTACAAATTAACGGAATTATTATAAAGTGGATGCATGTCGTCTTTTCAGGGCGTTATTCTACTGTCTGTTCCAGATAGAAAATGGACATGAGAAAGTTAGATCAGAAATTGTGGCACGTGTAATACGTTATAGGCAAAAATTTTGAAAGTGACGTCACTGGTGATGAATCACTAGCGTATCAATTGAATAACTCGAGTATTATGCACATTATATAAGAAAAAATCTGGTACAAACGCGGAAGGTTAATGCGCCGCCCTGAAGCTGGCGAAGCTCCCAGTCCGTTCATATAATGGTTTTGACAGAAATCTAACAGTGGAATCTAATCTGACTATAGAATGATGCGAAGTCATCTTGTGAAATACACAAATAGTGTACATAAAGTTGCTGTTTAATTGTAATTTGTAATTTGTAATTGATTTTTTATTCAATTACAAAATACAATTACAACTTCTAATTACTTTTTCTCACGACAAAATATAGTTGTAATTTGCAATTTGTAATTTGTAATTAATTAATTACAAATTTGCCCAACACTACTCCACACACATCATGCGTCTATTTATTCAAATAACTTTGTACTCTATTATTTTTAGAATTTATTGTTGTATTATATTGTTAGATTTGAAAACTACTTTATAATACGGATATACAAAGCAAATTTTCAACTTCCGTATGCTGTGTATATTACCGAAGATTTGTGTATTGATTTTACTACTTGTGAAAAATTAAATATAGTTTACAGGCTTATTAATTTCAACAAACTTAATACGACCAAAGTTGCCTATGTTTGCCTCTGAATAAATATAACCTATCTACAATGTGTCTATTTTCTTTTTTACCCGATTGGTTACCACAAAATTGAACACCGGCGTTATTAGACACGAAAAAATTTGAAAGCTGATCTGAGCACGATATTAATTAGGCACAACCCGACTGAATACCGCAGTGACTTATCTGCACTGACGATATTTGGAATTGGTAAAAATTTCAAAAGCAGGTTTTCATAAAATAAAAGGTTTCTTAGAAGAAGTATGCAACCCAGCCAACAAATAAAGTTCTCCAATATCAAATAAACTTCCTAATAAAATCATAGGAATAACAAAAAGTTTTATAGTAGTTACAGGGAAATTGTTTAGAAGTGCACGGAGCTTTATTATTACTTCATGCCCAACGTTCCCCGACATGAAGACTCGATAAATCTAGAGTTTGTACACCTGTTGTATCGTGTCAGTAATACATCTGATTAACATATCCATTATATTGTACAAACATCGAAATGTTAAAAGTATAGTGACAGTACTGTGTGACGTCAATTGTATTTGAAAATTGTACGCTTCTGGATGCATAACACTGCGGTCTGTGGTTTACGCAATAGTTACATCGAACTCGTGTAAAGCCGAAAGACAGTGCGTGACGTCAATTTCACGTATCAATTGTGGTCCCTTAATTACATAACGCCGTGATATCTGTGTTATATTTTTATAGCTACAATCGGTATAGATTTATGCATGTCAAGTGATGTTACAATGTTCCAGAAGAACTATAACGCTAGTACGATAACCCTTTCAGTCGCGCAATTCAGTTTGTTTTTTTTTTTTTTTGACCCGGAAGTGCAATTATAAGTTACCTATGTATTTTTCGACACTGAATGCGAATCTGATGTCAGCATTTTAATGAAACTGAAAATAATCCCTAAAATAGGGTGAAAACGGGCCGTATTGTCAATATTGTCCTAGACAGATTTCTCGAATGAGATTTATATGAATATTTATTTTGAGACTGTGCGATTTTAGGCGGAGAATATGTGCAACCCCCAATACTATCTAGACGTACTCCTAAGGAAGGTGAAAACTGCTCCTTTGCATTCAATTTTTTAAATCTAACGGGCATTATGAGATCTCTGTTTGTCAACCAATGAATTCCAAGCATTTTTCGTGTGCGTTTATTATCAAAGAACCCCGCAATAATCTTGTGGGAATTGAGTTTCAGTGAAATCGTCTGGATTTTATATGTGTTGTAGATAGTGGCATTCTGAAAAAAAGGCTTCATGGGTACGATCCTCCGCTATGAATAGTTTGGGCGCTAAAAACATTTTCCTCCTGTATCCAGTATTCCTTGATGCAAGAAAAACTAAAAAAAAAGTTATTATTTCCACTAAATAAAACACAGGCAGGTAACGGAATATGGCCACTTTAAGTCTATAGACTCACCTCCGCTTCCAACCTCAATGATCTTACCTGTAGATAACGATACCTGGTGGTATTTGGTGCAAATAGATATTTTTAGTTCTTCGATGGAAAAATGGACATGAGGAAGTATAAAAAACGTCACCGAGTTTCAAATAAAACATTCGTCAATTTATTCGAACCGCGGTAACGTTTCTTTTTGTACATATGTTCATTTATAACAACTATAAACAGTTATGGATTCAGAAAAAACTCCTAATCATTCCAAAGTTTAAGTATTTTTTTACCTGAAAATGCAAAAAATTCAGGATTTTGTATGGAATATATAAAAAAAAAAAAAAAAAAAAAAAATGACCAAAATAAGGAAAGAAAAAAGGGCCTTCTGTGACCGAAAGGGTTAAGAAACCAGTGAACTGCCAGTGCTGCAAAGAAGTCGCACGAAAGTTGAAATGTACTATAGTGATGTCACAGTATGATGCCACAGTCGTACAAATGTGTCAAGAATGTTTACTGGGGAGTACGAAAAAAGTGAAGTTTCAAGCACTAGATTTGTACAAAAAATTTACGAAAACCAACAAAAATTTTTCAAAAGCTAAGAGTATTGTGCGTTTAATGATTCATTGTTTGTTACCGATCTTTTTTTTACCAGTCGTAGTTGACCTTCAAGATATTTTTCCTCTATTATTTCTGCTCACGTATCGCTTCCATGAAACTTTACGCTGTAAAAAATCCTACATTTGCAATCTTGGCCAATCCCAAAAATCCACAAACCCGAATACCTGACTAATGATGAAAATTAACCAATCAGTGAGGTTCAAAACTCCTGTCTTTCAAATTTCTTTCTATCTATCAAATTCTGCAATTGACAAAAAATCAGTCTACCGTCAGGTTTTAAAATCGAAATGTCAACTAGCCCCTCAAGCAAAAAACTCAAACTAAATTAATTCGTAAACTTTGAATATCCTCCCCAACAAAACTGAAGGTATCTGTTCTAAGACTCTTTGGATTCGACATTATATTTGAATTGAACCCTATCGCGAATCCAAAACATTAAAATAATTCTATCGAAAAATTTGTATCTAGTATTTAGTGATGTTAAAATATAGAGGGTAGTTTCATTGAATGTTCTCAAAGAAGTGCAGATGATTTGTTTTTAAAAATAATTTCGCTCGAACTATAGTCACATAAAGACGGTGCCCATGTGTGTGACGCTACGTATGATATGGAGGGTTTAATGTCCTCATGAATTCGAAAAAAGACCAATCGGATTGTCTTCGTGTGCTCTATGATTGGGTTGCTTTCTGTGCCAATCGCCAATCACAATAGAGAGAGACAACTGTTCTCGGTTTCGCAACGTTTCAACTTGCAGTTCATCAAGAACCTTCGACTGCGACAAATCGACTCTACCATGCTGGTGAGGGATCGAGTTTCACTTTTTCAACACACGATTATTAGTTAAAAATAGTCTCATTATTTCGCCGTGAATAAAAAATAGAACATCAAAATTATTCATTTCTTTATTATACGGATTACATAAAAGAGTATGTAAATAATATCTAGTTTGTTCCACATAAAAAAAAAAATCATTTAAACATCAGGTGTCTGTGAAAATATACACGGTCTTTGTGTATTTAAATTTTTCTGATGTGTAGTTTTTAATTATCAAATGATCGCGAAGTATCAACATGTACTCGGTGAAGTTTAACTCGTTCTTTTTTTCGACTGCATCGCAATACGCTTAATCAATTACGGTTTTTAACCATCTTGCGCAAAAGACCCTAAAGTATTGTGAAGAAATAATCGAGTCCGCACATCAGTTGCTCAATTTCCTATGAAATAAAGAACGTCGTTTATCAAATCATTACGCTATGGGCACGTAATATCAGCAAAAATATTTATATATTCAGCGTATAGCCTACTGCTTTTTTTGGAAGGAAACTTTGGTATTTTGTAATGTGTGCAATTTGACGGTCGTCGCGTTTATTTTGAGATGGCTCAGTCAATCGTTTACTAGGGGAAGATCACCGGTTGTGGCCATAGTTTGCCTTTTCAGCCATAAATTTTGACCATATATATATATATATATATATATCAATGGAAAGCTAGAGACCTTAGGTAACTTCTGGTGAAAGAAGATATTTGATTTTTCCAAAAACAAAATAGTTATTTAAATTTTTGTCAAGTAGTCATTTTCGACCATCGAAAATTTTTTCACCCGTTGTAGCCACCCCTGGAAAATATCCTAAGAATGGAAAAAATATGAAATGAAACTCCACTAAATTTCAAGAAAAGGAAATTTTATTCATTTTCAAAGCTTTCAGTTGCAAAAAATAATAACAAGAAGTAGCGATTAAGCCGTCAGACAAAAAAAAAAAAAAAAAAAGAAAATGTAGGAATATGAAAATGGCAAATAAATGGAAATTGAATTATTCATCTTCCACATCGGTTTCGCAATGTTTGCAGGTGTAATAGCCGGCATGCATGTCAGCGCCTGCAATCGCACGAGGCTTAAGAACGTGTGAAGTGATTTTTCAATACCGTGTTTTATTTAATGAAGCCGTTAAAGTGAATTTAAAGTCGCCAAATCGAATGAATTTTTTTTCGTTCTTCTGACGGTTTAAATTTTTTTACAATTACATGCGGACAATTGGCCAACTTCATTTTTTAGAAGTCAGGTTATTCAAAAATTTTACAAAATTGTTCTCCTGTCCCTCCCCCCGGTTGAGGTTCAGCTCCCGTACATACATACATACATATATGCATACATCGAGATAACCTCCCCGATACCCTCATGGGGGTTATGTTAACATAAATAACGATATTAAACAGTTTTTTAGACAAATACGTCCCTTGAAGTGATGAAAAAGTGGGTGGCTACAACCGGTGACATTTTTGTGGCTACTACTGGAAAAAGCGGGGCTGTCGAAAAAAAAAACCAGCATATTTTCTGGTGCGAACTTTTTGCTTCAACCGATACACAATCACATAATATATTGTTTTCCATTTCCAAACATGATGTTACTCACCTGTTTGCAGTGACCGAGTGTAATTTGTCGCACTCTTAACACGATAAATATTTACATCAGCGTTGACTGACACGCACGAAACAATGTTACTGACCATAGCTAACTTATCGTACTGATGTTTTGACTTCGGTGCCAGCACGAAATCATCGTGCTTACATTGGGCACAAACGACAATTGTCATATCGACTGTATCTGCACCCTGTCGAAAATTATCCAAAGGTGGCAACCAGTGATCTTCCCCTGTTGAATTAAACTGACGAATCGTATGGCATTGACGATATTGAATGAAAAAAGAATTCGATTTGGTAAGTGTGTAAAAAATGTTATTTTGAACAAATTCATTCATTGAGTCATCGTTGAGTGAAATCCAATAAATCAATGAGATTTGTTGTCATTTTGAATTGATTGGATGCAAAAGATAGATATCCAAGCTGTTGTTCGTAATTACTGTATTAATTGTTTTTATTATTCTCACGGCAATTATCGTGGCTTGTGAAAAATACAGTAGAACTTCATTTATATCTTTGGGACTTGAACGGTTTTTTTTTCGTTTGAATATGTCAGATTTTCTTGGTATGTCTGGAAAGAATTAGAATCCTTTAGAATTTCACTCGGTTGTTATTCGCACTTCTGCGTCGTAATTGCCATACCATTCGGAAATATATAATTCATGTTTTACTGTAAATTAACTTGATCAATACTCAATGTGCAATTGACTCGCGATAAAACTAATAATGAGTACGAGCGGGTAGATTTGATTGTCGATTAGGGTGATGGAAAGTTTTGATTTTTGGTGGTTGAATTTGTGTTAACAAAGCAACTGTCAAAATACTCAAAATCCAAGATATTTATCTGTCTTTCATTTCACGCAAATCTATTGATAGGACTGATTCAAGATGCTCAGACTCAAGTGCAGATCAGTCAAGTTGAAATGAACTGCTCAACCTTATCCGAAGTACAAAACTTGAGAAATTTGTTAATTGTGGTTGAAAGTTTCGACGTTTGAAAAATTTGACACCGCTTTGAAAATTATTTCTAACGTCGATCGTGTGTAGATATTACCGTCACTTCCACCACCTTTTTCCAACAGGGGCATGAATTCACAGAAACAACCGATTTGCGAGCCGTTACCGAGCGCCTCTTGACCATGGTTGGCATTTGGCCGAAGAGTAAAACTAACTTTCGGTTTATTCTCAGTCTCGCTTACATGTTTATTCACGTGACTATGCAGTGGGCATACTTTGTAAGTCACATGGACGACCTTCAAGAAGTTACGGACATGTTGGCTGACGCCATTGTTTGCACGATGGTTGTCATAAAGCTACTGGTTTTTCACAAAAATCGAATATTGAGTGAGATGATCGATGCGATGAGCGAAGACTGTGAAAATAACAAGACTCGCTTAAGTCCAAGCGAGAAAAAAATATACGAATCGTGCAATTCGAAGGCAAAAACGTTTGTCAAAATTTTGGCATATGTGATCGGTTTCGGGGTTGTTGCTTGGTACGTCAGACCACTTCCGACAATGGCATTTGCAGGTAAGATTACCTTGCCGCGCTCAAGGGAAAATAATAATTTATTGTTTCATTCCGGACAAAACTAGCTGCACGGTGTGATTTGATGAATTTTATAAATCACATCATTCGAAAATATTTCGTTATCTGACGAGCATTTGATGTGGACACTCGGTATCCCCAAGATATTGCACTTTTTCAACATTGATGTACATATTATTGTTGTTTGAAAATACAACTGAACAATTGAAATCAGTGTTGAGGAAGCGGGGTGGGTAAAATCGATACCTTCACCGATATTGTTACAAGAGTGTCGTAGATTGAGTGTTAATCAAATTATTATCTTAGTGACTTAAGAAGATCTCTTCGATAATTCTGAAATAAGACGTAATGGATTGATTGAAAAGAAATATAAATCTCGAAGCTGTATTTCAGACCGCTTATAAACGTTTGAAAAGCTAGTAAATTCGTTCAATTTCACATTCAATTTCACCGCACAATGACTTATTGCAATCAGAAAACTATTTCTTACAATTCTCCTGGTATTCTTTTCTCTGCGATGCTGGCACATAAAACGTTTAATTTTACAACATTGCACCGATATTGATTATTATTATTATCCAAAAATGGAAATATTGAATGTGACTACTGGGCAAAAAGAAAATCTGATTCAGTGACTTTTCGGAAAATGGTTTTGTGAATGGACTAAAACACTGCAGGGTGAAATCGGACTAATCTTTTAGAGTTTCAACCATTTTGTTACGATTTGTAATTAACCATTTATATCTAAGTTTTTGTTGATAATCCCAGCATTTTTTAATTTTGTATATTTAGACAGATCTTCGTAGCTTACGAATACAATAATTTGATAAGTACCTAATGTACGACAAATCAGGAATAAAATTAATAAAACCGTCCATTTTTGCCAGCTAACCACCGCGAGAAGTAAATTTCTAAGATATCGATTCCGATCGAGAAATACGCACATTCAAAGTGAAAGAATGTCTCTCTTTCAGGGAATAGAAACGGTTCTACATCCCTGCTGTTACCGTTTCGTAATTATTTTTCTTTTGAAAGAACGGAAGTCTACATGTACGCTTTCGCGTATGTGTATCAAGTAGGGGCATCATGCCAGATATTTATTGGATTCGTGGGAACCCACGCGTTGCTTGTGTGTCTGATCATGCACATATGCGGGGAACTATCGGTATTATCAGACAAAATAATGAATCTGAAAAAGGACATGGAGAATGACCACGATCGTCGAATTCGAAAGATAATGATGCGACATGTACGTTTGATGTGGTAAGTTGGGATGATTCCATTATTATTCGAGTAAAGGAGGTGGTTATGGACGATCGTGACTGTATGATCATGAGGCAAAAATTTCAGGATGGCAAAGGAAATCGACACCTCGTTCAGCTTTGTTTTTTTAACTCAAGTGTTATGCTCTTCCATAATGATAGCTATCGCTGGATTCAACGTGATTATGGTAAGTAGTATATATATGACAGTTCTGGACCAAAACCCCCCCTAGCTCCCCCCTAGTTCCCCCCCAGCTCCCCCCCAGCTCCCCCCCAGCTCCCCCCCCCCCCCCCCCGACCCGCGGCGCACCCTCTCTCACGCCCCCCCCCCCCCCCCCCCCCGACCCGCGGCGCACCCTGTCTCACGCCCCCCCACCCCGGTCATTTTTGGTGGCTATTTCCATAGGATTTGACACACACACACACACTTACACACAAAAAATAATTCCTGTCGAGACTTGTTTGGCGCCGGAAAGCCACACATAAATCGGATAGGGTAAATACCCGCTAGATCTATTGAAAAAATTCCAGGAAATGACCCCTGTAGCAAGGTTTAAAATGGCGTTTTGAATGCTTTTAACAATTTTTTTATTTAACATCAATTACATTTAGTTTTCTTATTCTATTCTCAATTATCTTATTCTAAATTTTAATGAGTAAAATTATACATATTATTTTCAATATCCATATTAATTAAACATATTATTATTCCAAAATTGACTTATACCAATTTTTTAACAGTACCACTGATCGGATTATATTCAACAATGCGATCATGCAAGATCATGCAGTAGGCAGAAGTGAGTGGTGGGAACGTAGTGCTAGAGTCAAATTCCAATCGAATGTCCACAGGTCCAGTTTTCAATGTTTCGTTCTGCTTGGAGCAATCGATGACGATAAGGGGAGCTTGGTTTATAAATTCACGCCTCGATAGCAAAGGCTCAGCTTCTTTGTTATAGTAGCTCATTTGAAACCGAACATACATATCATAGAGAATGGCTGGGGATGTGCAGGCTCGGACTTGTTCGCTATCAAGAGTCGTAAAACCCCAAAACTGTGTGTACACATACCATCCGGTGAAGAGCAGGCAAGATAAGATTTTTCTTACACCAAACACTGTTCGCTACCTGCTTTTCGTTGACCGATTTTTCACACCACATGGCCCACGCTGCTTAAAGACTCATAAAACTCAAAAACTACATTAGGCGACGGTGGGTTCGTGGAGAGGGGGAGGGGAGGGGGTGAAAACCTGTTCCAACACGCTTTAAGGCAAGATGCAGCTGCGGAACTGGGTGACTTCAAACTGGCAGATAAACCGCAAAAATTTAGGGATGGTGGGAGGGGGACTGCGGACCCCATCGCCTCTGACGTCATTTTTTACATGAATTTCATCTTCTCTGCAGAGTCGGGAGGGTGATGAAGAGCGGGCAAGATAAGATTTTTCTGATACCAAACACTGTTCGCCACTCGCTTTTCGTTGACCGATTTTTCCCAACACATGGCCCACGCTGCTTAACGACTCATAAAACCCAAAAATTTAGGAATGGCGGGTCGGATAAAGGGCGGGCCCAGTCGTCTCTGACGTCATTTTTCCCTCCGAGATGCGCAGAACGCAGTGCGCACCGCATCTCTGACGTCATTTTACCCTCCGATATGCGCAGAACGCAGTGCGCACAGTTCCCAAATTCTTGCGATCTATCGGCCTATATACATATAAGCTCAACGCATCCTATGCAGACTCGTCAGTCTTACACGATACGTGCAAGTCAAAAGAGTTATACAAAGTTCAGCTTATATCAACGTCAAAGTCATGGCGGTCGAAGTGTATATGGGACTTGCGGAGCAGATGGAGAGGACGTACAATTTGCTGAGAGAGCAACCACCCGGAGAAGAGAATGACGCCGTCATCAATCATTGGGCTGATATCGGAATTGCGAATATCCAAGTTCTGCGCGATATTTCCATGCAACGAGGAACAACCGTTGGTGCGAAAATACGGATCCAACATACGATCGCACTCCTGCAATCTTGGGTGACGAAGATCAAGCAGTTGCAGCAGCGCACAGTGGTGACGGGTGGAAATATCGGTACTCCTGCGGGTGTACAATGGGACGACGTGGATAGCGCTTTTGCCAGCCGAATCAGAACGGGGGTTGTCACAAATCTCCGTCATAAAAATTTGGACGCCTTTCTGGACGATGTGCAGCGCGTCGTCACCGAGAAGTTGGAGCTGATACTGCGCGAGGAGGGAAATGTGAAGGTTAACCTCATATTATCGTGCAAATTCGAAAATGCCAAGCACGAAGAGATCTCCACTGAAGTTAAGAGTTTCAACACCTCCAACGTGGCGATTCTCCTCCCATCAAGCGATATAAATGGTTGGTTTATACGTGCACGGGATGATCTGCAGTCAAAGGTGGAAGATTTCGAGCAACGCGATTCCGGCTGGAGTATGATTGAGATCCTTAACCTCACTGTAAATATCAATCGCTACCAGCCTCTCGCCGCGGGAGCTTCAACATTCGTCGACCTGCCCCAAGACATTCAACGGAAGAGAGCGGTGATTAACGTGAGGAACGAGGACGAAAGATGCCTTCTCTGGTCCGTCACAGCAGCCCTCCACCCGGTCAACACCCACACCGATAGGACTCGCAACTATCGTCGATATATTTCCGAGTTGGACTGTACAGGTATCAATTTCCCTGCTACTCTACATGATGTGAAAAAGCTTGAGAGATTGAATAATTTGCGCATCAATGTATATGGTATAGAATCTCAAACTTTTTCGCATCATGCAAAATCAAATAAAAGCGTCATCGTGCCAATTTATTTGAGTAAAAATTTGCATAGCGTAAACATTGGCACGATTCATCTTCTAATGGTTGAGAGTAATCCGGAAGGCGATATGACTGGTGAGTTTGCACCGAGATTCCATTTTGCTTGGATTAAAGATCTTTCCCGATTGGTGAGCAAACAATTGTCTTATCATGATGGTCGACTGTTTTTATGTGACAATTGTTTGTGCCACTTTAGCGTGAAACACGCCTACGACAATCATCGACAAGATTGTATTATGCTAAATAAAGTACGCATGGAATTTCCCAAGTGTAAAGATTTAGTATTTTCCAATTTTCAAAACAAAGGCACCGTTCCGTTTGTCGTATACGCCGATCTCGAATGTATATTAGTCCCTGAACCTGTAGATGAATTTGAAACTCGTAAGACTTGTGAAATTCAAAAGCATATCCCGCACAGTGTAGCGTACTATGTACATTGCGCGTACGATGAGACTTTATCAGAGTTCCACGGTAAACGCGGTGTCGATTGCATAGATTGGTTTATGAAACAGCTTAAAGATTTATCAATTCAAGTAGAGTCACGCATCAAAAACATAATTCCGATGAAGTCTCTTACCCAAGTGCAACGCGATCGTCACATGCGCGCAAAGAATTGTTATATTTGTGAAAAACCGTTTACCCCTGAGGAGAAAAAGTGTTACGATCACTGTCACTTCACGGGTAAATATCGTGGTCCTGCTCATAATCGGTGTAATTTGAATTTCAGAGAGACGCACACAATTCCAATAGTTTTCCACAATTTGTCCGGTTACGATTCTCACTTTTTAATAAAATCCCTCGCGTCAACTTTTCCCGGTAAAATTACACTGCTACCCATAAATAAGGAAAAATATATATCCTTCACGAAACGCGTCGATGGAACAATGATGCACTTGAGATTCATCGATTCGTTCCGATTTATGGCTAGCAGCATCGATAAACTTTCCACATATTTGACCGATACCGATAAACACATAACACGCAAATTTTATAATAACCCGACTCAGTTCAGTTTGATGACCCGCAAAGGCGTTTTTCCCTATGAATACGTCGATTGTTGGGGGAAACTCGATGAACCGCGATTACCTGCAAAGAAGCATTTCTACTCGCGCCTCTGCGATGCAAATATTTCAGACATTGATTACGAGCACGCGAAAACTGTTTGGAGAGAATTCCATTTAGAGTCATTGGGGGGCTACTCAGATTTATATTTAAAGACCGATGTTCTTTTGCTTGCCGATATTTTCGAAAATTTCCGCGCTAGCTGCTTCAAAACATACAATTTAGATCCGTTGCACTACTACACTGCACCGGGGCTTGCTTTTGACGCGATGCTCAAGCATACTAATGTAAATTTGCAACTTTTAGACAACCCTGAAATGGTGTTATTTATTGAAAGAGCCATTCGAGGCGGCGTAGCGCAATGTTCCAATCGACACGCTCGGGCCAATAATAGATTCATGGGAACAGATTTTGATCCAAACAAAGCGGAATCGTATCTCACGTATTTTGATGTGAATAACCTGTACGGTGCAGCTATGAGCGTGCATTTACCAATCGGTTCGTTCGAGTGGGAATATCAGCACATCGATATAACGAACCATCCGGACGATTCGCCGATCGGTTACTTTCTGGAGGTAGATTTGGACTACCCTGTAGAACTCCACGAGGATCACAAAGACTTACCTCTTTGTCCCGAACATTTTACTCCTCCAGGTAGTAAAAATGCCAAACTCGCGACCACCCTTCACCCCAAAACAAAGTATATATTGCACTATAGAAATTTGAAACAGTGTTTGAGTTTAGGATTGAAATTAACGAAAGTGCATAGAATTTTGAAGTTTGCGCAATCTCCATGGCTCGAGCCTTACATCACGCTCAATACAGATATGCGTAAGCAATCTAGGAATGAATTTGAGAAAAACTTTTACAAACTCATGAATAACGCTGTGTTCGGCAAGACTATGGAGAATGTGCGAAATCATAAAGATGTTAAATTGGTTACAAAATGGGAGGGAAAAGGTGGTGCGAGAACGCTTATTGCCCGAGCAAACTTTCACAGCTGCACCGTATTTGACAGTGATATGGTTATCATTGAAATGAATCGTGTCAAAGTTCACTTCGCCAAACCTATTTACGTCGGCGCATCAATTCTAGATCTGTCAAAAATCTTTCTCTACGAATTCCACTATAATTATATTAAAACCAACTTTTCGAATAAACAGGCTAAATTGATGTATACCGACACAGACAGCCTTATTTATCAATTCAATGTGCCTAATATCTACGATATCATCAAACGTGATGTAGATACAATGTTTGACACCTCTGACTATCCGCCCGACAATGTGTATGGTATTCCCCTTAAAAACAAAAAACAACTAGGGCTAATGAAGGATGAAAATAATGGTAAAATTATGACAGAGTTTGTGGGACTGCGAGCAAAGCTGTACACATTTACTACGATGGGTGAGGATGGGGAAAAATATGACAGTGGCGTAAAAGTGAGTAAGCGTGCCAAGGGTGTAAGAAATTCATCGATAAATAGCATCACGTTTGATGATTATAAGCGCTGTCTGACGGCTTACCGAGAGTTGACTCTTCCACAGTGTTTAATACGCAGCAAAAAACACGAAGTAAGCACGATCGTACAAAAAAAATTGGCACTGAGTTGGCAGGATGACAAGCGGCAATTGATACCTGGACAGACTGACACCATACCTTGGGGGTTTGTCCCAGCCCCCCAATAGCTATAGGATAAACTGTAGACATAGAATTGATGTAAATATTTGATGTTTGACGCCTCGAACGATCTACGATATATTAATACGATACGATAATTTAATGGATTTGAAGTTTCAAAATGCGAATTCATATACTCGACAATTGTTTATTTATTTATTATTGATATATCAAGCAATTATTCATATTTATTCGTTTACCACGAGAAAAGTTTTCAGAAAATGAAAAAAAATTTTCAGGAAACGAAAAAAACTTTTCAGAAAATGAAAAAAACTTTTCAGAAAACGAAAAAAAGTTTTCAGAAAATGAAAAAAAGTTTTCCAAAAAATAAAATGTGTAATAATCGTATGGCAAAATTGCATATTATCATTATTATTATCACTATTATTATTATCATTATTATTATTATTATTATTATTATTTTCGTAGTACAGAGTATGGCACATGTGCGCACAAAGGAGATAAAATGTGGAAATATTTGTATATTCAAAATCTTTTATTGTAATTCGGAAAATACATACAAATTATGTTACATGTCTGTTTTATTCATCCAACTATTGTGCGAATTATCAAAACCCAACCACTTCACATAGAACAGATTCCCCCGTTTGCGTAACACTTTCTCCACAAGGTAGCCGTCGGGATATTTCACTTTGGTGAGCTCTTCCTCGTAGAAGCCCCCCTCGATGGGATGATCTTGATAATCGGTAAGTTTGTAGGTGGGTGGATTGGTATTTTTCACCTCACTCACGGTGAATATTTCTGTCGTCCAATTGGGTGTATAGCCTTTTTCGAATACATTCTTGTACTTGCTGATTCGAACTCGATCGCCTACACTGAATTTCCGCGCTCGATCACTTCGTTTGATTTGCCGAGGCTTGTACACGCTACGATACAGCTGTTTTTCATTATCCGTGCTAACATCCACCGGTTTCATCCGAATCGTGCGATGTTTGGTGTTGTTATAGGACTTCATTAAATCATCCAAAATATTAATCCACTTGTGAAATCCTAGGAGAGTAAACCACATCCACATTTTATTTTTTCAATGTTCGACTAAAAACGTTCGCATATCGACGCCTTTATGTTGCTGAGTGTCAAATACATGTTGATATTGTGCTGCATCATGAGGGCCTTCAATTTGCTGTTGTGAAATTCTTTGCATCGATCAACGTATAGATGTGCAGGTATACGGCTCTGGGTTAGCACAGATTTCATAGCAGCAGCCGCATCTTTCCCCCCACCACGGATGAGGATGAAACAAAAATGTGACAACGGTGTTAAAGTGGGTAAGCGTGTCAAGGATGCGAAAACTGCAACGATAAATAACATCACGTTTAATGATCATAAGAACCGTCTGAGGGGCTTACCAAGAGTTGATCAACCCCACAGTGCTTAATACATAGTAAAAAAATGCGAGGTTAGCTCCAATGTACTGAAAAATTGATCATGAGTTGACAAGACGGTAATATGCAACCGATACCTGGGCAAACAGGCACCAGAACTTGGAGGGTGTGCTGCAACCCCGCAATAAACTAGCCGCAGGCTGGAACTGAGGGCATAGAACCGTTGTAAATATATGCGTTTGACATCCATGGCGATAGTTCATGAGGCAGAGACGTTTCGCCGGCAATACGATATTGAGCAGATCGAAGTTTTAAAATTCGAATACCGTGTAAATTCATGTATTCATCAATTATTTATTTATTTATTATTAATATATTGAACAATTATTCATATTTATTCGTTTACCACGAGAAAAATTTTCAGAAAATGGAAAAAAGTTTCCAGAAAACGAAAAAAAGTTTTCAGAAAATGAAAAAAAGTTTCCAGAAAACGAAAAAAAGTTTTCCGAAAACTCTTTTCCCATTTGATTAACACGTAAAAAAAGTTTTCAGAAAATGAAAAAAAGTTATTATTATTATTATCATCATCATTATTATCATCATTTGAAGGCCTTTGATCACGGCAGGCGATGGTGGAGGTGCCCCCTGCTACCAGGGTCCGGCACTATCGACGTCGAGGCCACCTGCAGCCCTTCTCTTCCGCAGTCTAGGAGGACCGCGATCCTCGCCCCTTCCAAGGTCGTCGCAAGAACTGTCATTGCTCGCGAAGTAATGACCCCCGGATTTAGAGTTCGCATGATTGAGCTACGCATACGACGTCCTGGCGCGGAGCTTCGGGGCGGCTGTGTCCTAGCATTTCACAAGTGGACTAATATTTTGGCTGTGCCGCCCCGAAGCTCCGCGCCAGGACGTCGTATGCGTAGCTCAATCATGCGAACTCTAAATCCGGGGGTCATTACTTCGCGAGCAATGACAGTTCTTGCGACGACCTTGGAAGGGGCGAGGATCGCGGTCCTCCTAGACTGCGGAAGAGAAGGGCTGCAGGTGGCCTCGACGTCGATAGTGCCGGACCCTGGTAGCAGGGGGCACCTCCACCATCGCCTGCCGTGATCAAAGGCCTTCAAATGATGATAATAATGATGATGATAATAATAATAATAACTTTTTTTCATTTTCTGAAAACTTTTTTTACGTGTTAATCAAATGGGAAAAGAGTTTTCGGAAAACTTTTTTTCGTTTTCTGGAAACTTTTTTTCATTTTCTGAAAACTTTTTTTCGTTTTCTGGAAACTTTTTTCCATTTTCTGAAAATTTTTCTCGTGGTAAACGAATAAATATGAATAATTGTTCAATATATTAATAATAAATAAATAAATAATTGATGAATACATGAATTTACACGGTATTCGAATTTTAAAACTTCGATCTGCTCAATATCGTATTGCCGGCGAAACGTCTCTGCCTCATGAACTATCGCCATGGATGTCAAACGCATATATTTACAACGGTTCTATGCCCTCAGTTCCAGCCTGCGGCTAGTTTATTGCGGGGTTGCAGCACACCCTCCAAGTTCTGGTGCCTGTTTGCCCAGGTATCGGTTGCATATTACCGTCTTGTCAACTCATGATCAATTTTTCAGTACATTGGAGCTAACCTCGCATTTTTTTACTATGTATTAAGCACTGTGGGGTTGATCAACTCTTGGTAAGCCCCTCAGACGGTTCTTATGATCATTAAACGTGATGTTATTTATCGTTGCAGTTTTCGCATCCTTGACACGCTTACCCACTTTAACACCGTTGTCACATTTTTGTTTCATCCTCATCCGTGGTGGGGGGAAAGATGCGGCTGCTGCTATGAAATCTGTGCTAACCCAGAGCCGTATACCTGCACATCTATACGTTGATCGATGCAAAGAATTTCACAACAGCAAATTGAAGGCCCTCATGATGCAGCACAATATCAACATGTATTTGACACTCAGCAACATAAAGGCGTCGATATGCGAACGTTTTTAGTCGAACATTGAAAAAATAAAATGTGGATGTGGTTTACTCTCCTAGGATTTCACAAGTGGATTAATATTTTGGATGATTTAATGAAGTCCTATAACAACACCAAACATCGCACGATTCGGATGAAACCGGTGGATGTTAGCACGGATAATGAAAAACAGCTGTATCGTAGCGTGTACAAGCCTCGGCAAATCAAACGAAGTGATCGAGCGCGGAAATTCAGTGTAGGCGATCGAGTTCGAATCAGCAAGTACAAGAATGTATTCGAAAAAGGCTATACACCCAATTGGACGACAGAAATATTCACCGTGAGTGAGGTGAAAAATACCAATCCACCCACCTACAAACTTACCGATTATCAAGATCATCCCATCGAGGGGGGCTTCTACGAGGAAGAGCTCACCAAAGTGAAATATCCCGACGGCTACCTTGTGGAGAAAGTGTTACGCAAACGGGGGAATCTGTTCTATGTGAAGTGGTTGGGTTTTGATAATTCGCACAATAGTTGGATGAATAAAACAGACATGTAACATAATTTGTATGTATTTTCCGAATTACAATAAAAGATTTTGAATATACAAATATTTCCACATTTTATCTCCTTTGTGCGCACATGTGCCATACTCTGTACTACGAAAATAATAATAATAATAATAATAATAATGATAATAATAATAGTGATAATAATAATGATAATATGCAATTTTGCCATACGATTATTACACATTTTATTTTTTGGAAAACTTTTTTTCATTTTCTGAAAACTTTTTTTCGTTTTCTGAAAAGTTTTTTTCATTTTCTGAAAAGTTTTTTTCGTTTCCTGAAAATTTTTTTTCATTTTCTGAAAACTTTTCTCGTGGTAAACGAATAAATATGAATAATTGCTTGATATATCAATAATAAATAAATAAACAATTGTCGAGTATATGAATTCGCATTTTGAAACTTCAAATCCATTAAATTATCGTATCGTATTAATATATCGTAGATCGTTCGAGGCGTCAAACATCAAATATTTACATCAATTCTATGTCTACAGTTTATCCTATAGCTATTGGGGGGCTGGGACAAACCCCCAAGGTATGGTGTCAGTCTGTCCAGGTATCAATTGCCGCTTGTCATCCTGCCAACTCAGTGCCAATTTTTTTTGTACGATCGTGCTTACTTCGTGTTTTTTGCTGCGTATTAAACACTGTGGAAGAGTCAACTCTCGGTAAGCCGTCAGACAGCGCTTATAATCATCAAACGTGATGCTATTTATCGATGAATTTCTTACACCCTTGGCACGCTTACTCACTTTTACGCCACTGTCATATTTTTCCCCATCCTCACCCATCGTAGTAAATGTGTACAGCTTTGCTCGCAGTCCCACAAACTCTGTCATAATTTTACCATTATTTTCATCCTTCATTAGCCCTAGTTGTTTTTTGTTTTTAAGGGGAATACCATACACATTGTCGGGCGGATAGTCAGAGGTGTCAAACATTGTATCTACATCACGTTTGATGATATCGTAGATATTAGGCACATTGAATTGATAAATAAGGCTGTCTGTGTCGGTATACATCAATTTAGCCTGTTTATTCGAAAAGTTGGTTTTAATATAATTATAGTGGAATTCGTAGAGAAAGATTTTTGACAGATCTAGAATTGATGCGCCGACGTAAATAGGTTTGGCGAAGTGAACTTTGACACGATTCATTTCAATGATAACCATATCACTGTCAAATACGGTGCAGCTGTGAAAGTTTGCTCGGGCAATAAGCGTTCTCGCACCACCTTTTCCCTCCCATTTTGTAACCAATTTAACATCTTTATGATTTCGCACATTCTCCATAGTCTTGCCGAACACAGCGTTATTCATGAGTTTGTAAAAGTTTTTCTCAAATTCATTCCTAGATTGCTTACGCATATCTGTATTGAGCGTGATGTAAGGCTCGAGCCATGGAGATTGCGCAAACTTCAAAATTCTATGCACTTTCGTTAATTTCAATCCTAAACTCAAACACTGTTTCAAATTTCTATAGTGCAATATATACTTTGTTTTGGGGTGAAGGGTGGTCGCGAGTTTGGCATTTTTACTACCTGGAGGAGTAAAATGTTCGGGACAAAGAGGTAAGTCTTTGTGATCCTCGTGGAGTTCTACAGGGTAGTCCAAATCTACCTCCAGAAAGTAACCGATCGGCGAATCGTCCGGATGGTTCGTTATATCGATGTGCTGATATTCCCACTCGAACGAACCGATTGGTAAATGCACGCTCATAGCTGCACCGTACAGGTTATTCACATCAAAATACGTGAGATACGATTCCGCTTTGTTTGGATCAAAATCTGTTCCCATGAATCTATTATTGGCCCGAGCGTGTCGATTGGAACATTGCGCTACGCCGCCTCGAATGGCTCTTTCAATAAATAACACCATTTCAGGGTTGTCTAAAAGTTGCAAATTTACATTAGTATGCTTGAGCATCGCGTCAAAAGCAAGCCCCGGTGCAGTGTAGTAGTGCAACGGATCTAAATTGTATGTTTTGAAGCAGCTAGCGCGGAAATTTTCGAAAATATCGGCAAGCAAAAGAACATCGGTCTTTAAATATAAATCTGAGTAGCCCCCCAATGACTCTAAATGGAATTCTCTCCAAACAGTTTTCGCGTGCTCGTAATCAATGTCTGAAATATTTGCATCGCAGAGGCGCGAGTAGAAATGCTTCTTTGCAGGTAATCGCGGTTCATCGAGTTTCCCCCAACAATCGACGTATTCATAGGGAAAAACGCCTTTGCGGGTCATCAAACTGAACTGAGTCGGGTTATTATAAAATTTGCGTGTTATGTGTTTATCGGTATCGGTCAAATATGTGGAAAGTTTATCGATGCTGCTAGCCATAAATCGGAACGAATCGATGAATCTCAAGTGCATCATTGTTCCATCGACGCGTTTCGTGAAGGATATATATTTTTCCTTATTTATGGGTAGCAGTGTAATTTTACCGGGAAAAGTTGACGCGAGGGATTTTATTAAAAAGTGAGAATCGTAACCGGACAAATTGTGGAAAACTATTGGAATTGTGTGCGTCTCTCTGAAATTCAAATTACACCGATTATGAGCAGGACCACGATATTTACCCGTGAAGTGACAGTGATCGTAACACTTTTTCTCCTCAGGGGTAAACGGTTTTTCACAAATATAACAATTCTTTGCGCGCATGTGACGATCGCGTTGCACTTGGGTAAGAGACTTCATCGGAATTATGTTTTTGATGCGTGACTCTACTTGAATTGATAAATCTTTAAGCTGTTTCATAAACCAATCTATGCAATCGACACCGCGTTTACCGTGGAACTCTGATAAAGTCTCATCGTACGCGCAATGTACATAGTACGCTACACTGTGCGGGATATGCTTTTGAATTTCACAAGTCTTACGAGTTTCAAATTCATCTACAGGTTCAGGGACTAATATACATTCGAGATCGGCGTATACGACAAACGGAACGGTGCCTTTGTTTTGAAAATTGGAAAATACTAAATCTTTACACTTGGGAAATTCCATGCGTACTTTATTTAGCATAATACAATCTTGTCGATGATTGTCGTAGGCGTGTTTCACGCTAAAGTGGCACAAACAATTGTCACATAAAAACAGTCGACCATCATGATAAGACAATTGTTTGCTCACCAATCGGGAAAGATCTTTAATCCAAGCAAAATGGAATCTCGGTGCAAACTCACCAGTCATATCGCCTTCCGGATTACTCTCAACCATTAGAAGATGAATCGTGCCAATGTTTACGCTATGCAAATTTTTACTCAAATAAATTGGCACGATGACGCTTTTATTTGATTTTGCATGATGCGAAAAAGTTTGAGATTCTATACCATATACATTGATGCGCAAATTATTCAATCTCTCAAGCTTTTTCACATCATGTAGAGTAGCAGGGAAATTGATACCTGTACAGTCCAACTCGGAAATATATCGACGATAGTTGCGAGTCCTATCGGTGTGGGTGTTGACCGGGTGGAGGGCTGCTGTGACGGACCAGAGAAGGCATCTTTCGTCCTCGTTCCTCACGTTAATCACCGCTCTCTTCCGTTGAATGTCTTGGGGCAGGTCGACGAATGTTGAAGCTCCCGCGGCGAGAGGCTGGTAGCGATTGATATTTACAGTGAGGTTAAGGATCTCAATCATACTCCAGCCGGAATCGCGTTGCTCGAAATCTTCCACCTTTGACTGCAGATCATCCCGTGCACGTATAAACCAACCATTTATATCGCTTGATGGGAGGAGAATCGCCACGTTGGAGGTGTTGAAACTCTTAACTTCAGTGGAGATCTCTTCGTGCTTGGCATTTTCGAATTTGCACGATAATATGAGGTTAACCTTCACATTTCCCTCCTCGCGCAGTATCAGCTCCAACTTCTCGGTGACGACGCGCTGCACATCGTCCAGAAAGGCGTCCAAATTTTTATGACGGAGATTTGTGACAACCCCCGTTCTGATTCGGCTGGCAAAAGCGCTATCCACGTCGTCCCATTGTACACCCGCAGGAGTACCGATATTTCCACCCGTCACCACTGTGCGCTGCTGCAACTGCTTGATCTTCGTCACCCAAGATTGCAGGAGTGCGATCGTATGTTGGATCCGTATTTTCGCACCAACGGTTGTTCCTCGTTGCATGGAAATATCGCGCAGAACTTGGATATTCGCAATTCCGATATCAGCCCAATGATTGATGACGGCGTCATTCTCTTCTCCGGGTGGTTGCTCTCTCAGCAAATTGTACGTCCTCTCCATCTGCTCCGCAAGTCCCATATACACTTCGACCGCCATGACTTTGACGTTGATATAAGCTGAACTTTGTATAACTCTTTTGACTTGCACGTATCGTGTAAGACTGACGAGTCTGCATAGGATGCGTTGAGCTTATATGTATATAGGCCGATAGATCGCAAGAATTTGGGAACTGTGCGCACTGCGTTCTGCGCATATCGGAGGGTAAAATGACGTCAGAGATGCGGTGCGCACTGCGTTCTGCGCATCTCGGAGGGAAAAATGACGTCAGAGACGACTGGGCCCGCCCTTTATCCGACCCGCCATTCCTAAATTTTTGGGTTTTATGAGTCGTTAAGCAGCGTGGGCCATGTGTTGGGAAAAATCGGTCAACGAAAAGCGAGTGGCGAACAGTGTTTGGTATCAGAAAAATCTTATCTTGCCCGCTCTTCATCACCCTCCCGACTCTGCAGAGAAGATGAAATTCATGTAAAAAATGACGTCAGAGGCGATGGGGTCCGCAGTCCCCCTCCCACCATCCCTAAATTTTTGCGGTTTATCTGCCAGTTTGAAGTCACCCAGTTCCGCAGCTGCATCTTGCCTTAAAGCGTGTTGGAACAGGTTTTCACCCCCTCCCCTCCCCCTCTCCACGAACCCACCGTCGCCTAATGTAGTTTTTGAGTTTTATGAGTCTTTAAGCAGCGTGGGCCATGTGGTGTGAAAAATCGGTCAACGAAAAGCAGGTAGCGAACAGTGTTTGGTGTAAGAAAAATCTTATCTTGCCTGCTCTTCACCGGATGGTATGTGTACACACAGTTTTGGGGTTTTACGACTCTTGATAGCGAACAAGTCCGAGCCTGCACATCCCCAGCCATTCTCTATGATATGTATGTTCGGTTTCAAATGAGCTACTATAACAAAGAAGCTGAGCCTTTGCTATCGAGGCGTGAATTTATAAACCAAGCTCCCCTTATCGTCATCGATTGCTCCAAGCAGAACGAAACATTGAAAACTGGACCTGTGGACATTCGATTGGAATTTGACTCTAGCACTACGTTCCCACCACTCACTTCTGCCTACTGCATGATCTTGCATGATCGCATTGTTGAATATAATCCGATCAGTGGTACTGTTAAAAAATTGGTATAAGTCAATTTTGGAATAATAATATGTTTAATTAATATGGATATTGAAAATAATATGTATAATTTTACTCATTAAAATTTAGAATAAGATAATTGAGAATAGAATAAGAAAACTAAATGTAATTGATGTTAAATAAAAAAATTGTTAAAAGCATTCAAAACGCCATTTTAAACCTTGCTACAGGGGTCATTTCCTGGAATTTTTTCAATAGATCTAGCGGGTATTTACCCTATCCGATTTATGTGTGGCTTTCCGGCGCCAAACAAGTCTCGACAGGAATTATTTTTTGTGTGTAAGTGTGTGTGTGTGTGTCAAATCCTATGGAAATAGCCACCAAAAATGACCGGGGTGGGGGGGCGTGAGACAGGGTGCGCCGCGGGTCGGGGGGGGGGGGGGGGGGGGCGTGAGAGAGGGTGCGCCGCGGGTCGGGGGGGGGGGGGGGGGGGGGAGCTGGGGGGGAGCTGGGGGGGAGCTGGGGGGGAACTAGGGGGGAGCTAGGGGGGGTTTTGGTCCAGAACTGTCATATATATACTACTATGGTAAGTTGAAGGCGCTGGTTGTTTTTCACTTGAAACGAGAAGTAATTTTTTTAAGTACGTGGCAAATGACGACGGGATCTCATTTTTTCTGCAGAATTCCGAAAGCAATCAAAAGACCGCTTTGGCAACTTTTGTTTTCTTCGAGGCTTCGGTACTGGTTGATTTGTACGGTTATTGCTTCGTCGGCGAATTTTTGATAATTGAGGTGAGGCTACTTGAGCTTTCATCGAAAGAAATCTGAATTGAATAAATCCCGGTAACAAGGAATTCATTTCTAGAGCGAACGCGTTTCCGATGCCGTTTATCATTGTGGTTGGTACGAGATGCCGCCATCCCAGGCGAGAGACTTGATCTTAGTCATGGCCAGAGCTCAAAAGCCACTTCATCTCACCGTCGGGAAGTTTTTTGTCTTCTCTTCAGCAAACTTTGCCGAAGTAAGTGGATTGTATATTCAAGCACATGATGTTCCACATGTAACCCATGATTGTCAACGTGACGAATGCCTTGCAGATAGTCAAGACATCAATGGCATATTTATCATTGCTCCGAGCTCTAGCGTGAGCGAGTTTCTTCAATGAATCAGAGAATAACCAGTTCACGTTTGAATTTGTCTTCAACACTTGACGCATGAACTCGTTTGATCGCGTTCCGTTGGAAGTGGAACTTTCATTGGGATCGAGCACGGAGAGTATGCCAGTAATAAGGATCACTCGCTTATGTCACTGTACTGTATCTTATTTTAATTACAAGCGATATTGATTCGATGTAATGAAACCAAATGATTCGTCACAATTTGTAACTTGACAAGCGATGTATTCATATCTTCCGCAGTACCATAAATTACACTATAATTAAATCTTGACAATCGTGTGTTCTTTGTCATAACACCTACTCTGTATGAGGGTGTTCCGTTTAGTAGCAACATTTTTCCCCGTCACTGAAAAACTTGTTGCATGTACCAAGAATAGAATCATCAAATTTTAAATGGTCGCTCTTGGATCTCGAAGTTTTCCCATTCGATTAACACGAGGAAGATTTTGTTACGGGCTGGATTGACACTAACTATTATTTATTTAAGACAAAACCAACTCGCCATAATAACTTGAGGGTCGTACTAAGACAAAGTTCTTGGACACGGTTTACCTTGGATGAATGCGGAGTTTTCCTCTTTAGCTCGTATCGGGAGCAGATGAGCTTGTGAAATAAAAGTTGTCGCTTACCTTCAGTCGATTTTGATTATTCGGGCTGTGGGCGGATCTGCGTGCTCGACGATGACCGTTTATGATATGAATTAACGCTGTTTATGTACGATTGCTTTAGTTACGGCAGCTCAAGGTTTTTGTGAAAGTGTTTTCAAGAGAAAGAAGGATAGTTTACCAATGCCAAACGGGCGCCGGTGAATATATTAAAATGGATACGGAGATAGTTTAATAGATTTGCCAGGTAGATCTACGCACGTTGAAAGGTTGTTAATTAAATTGAGTTACAATTAAACGCAATTATTAGGCCAAACTCAGTTTTGACTAAATTGAAACTATAACGTCTGAATGTCGTTATGAAAATAATATTATTCAATCGTATTAGATAATTGTTATGGAAAAATAATATAACTCAATGGTATTCGAAGCACGGAATTTGTTTAGAGTTTTCAATTCGTCAAGATCTTAGAATTTCCGTCAACTACTCTGATCGAAAGTCGAAGAAGAACTTTTTCGTTCAAGAGATAATTTCGAACTATCTTGTTAAGAGATTTTTTATGAACTGCTCTATTCAGAATATTTTTTGTTAAACTGTTCTAGTTTTTGTTTATATCGCACTTCCTGATTGGTTCCTTTCATTTTTACGGAAGTTAGGCCAATGAGAAGGTTTCAAGTATACAATGTATAGATAATATTTTTCTCCTTCATTATTATTAAAATTATTTTGTTCTGTAAGAGAAAAGATAAAAGAAGACCAGCCGCGCAAGCGGTTGAAGAAAATGAAACAAAATCGCGTAATATCAAGAATAGGTATGAAATAATTTGGAATGCACCTAATATCTAGGGACAGAGAGCATCGAGGATGTGATAATGTCAGTCTTTTTAAATTGTCACGACACATCGTCACCGAAATTAAATTTTTTATGAATACCTTGTTTGAGTTTTTGTTGCGAAGTCAATAGTCGACCAACTGCAGAATTTTCAGTTAAAGAACGAGAGATTCGTAATACGTAGATACCTGTCTTAGATGGTTTTATGTAGAATTTTTTCTCACGTGAAATCATTGTCATTAATACAGGCACATAGGAAATCAAATTCATGTTTCTTTAAATTTTGCACCCTTATGAAATTTCTATAATGGATTTTTTTTCTACAAATACCAGACCGACACAGCTGAGGATATTAAGGTGAAGAAAATCTAGATACGAAATCAAAAACATTCATGTAGAGATAAATGCTCGTAGCAGCAAGACAGCAAGTGGCGATCGATCATCATACTCCTATGGATATTATTTTACCATATGATCAAGGGTGGTACCTCGACGTAATTTAGCAATTTACTATGCACCCTAATACGCGGCGAAGGTATCATGCTCATAACGAATTTGTTCATTAATTCGAAAGGAAAATCGAGCAAACTTTCCGTCATTCGGTTGCTTCACATTCCGTATCGGTTGATAATTCCAACATGCCGAATCGAGGTGCAAGATATCCAATTTGAGGTAACGCACTATTGCGTATGAAATTACTGCTATCAAGGGTGGTAAAAACAATTCGACCCATCGTACGACAAGCGCCGGATGTCGACGTCGTTTTATACACGTGACTCGTGACACATTATTTTGCAAATTGAAATATCGAGATTGTGCAAAACGTTTATAAAATGCAATACAATACGGTTGGAAATTCTTTTGAAATTTATTTTGCACGCGCATTTCAAGTGTTTCTTCTACTTAATTTCAACTTCGGAACTAAAACTTATTGGATCAGACGCGGACTGCTTATTTTACGAACAATATTATAACGCAATAAATACTTTAGAAAAATAACGATTTTCTTTTTAACGCTTTGAATTCACCGTTGTTCTGCAAAGTTCCATTGAGATTCTGTGAAGTCTGAATTTGGTGAAATTTTTCAGAGTATTTTAGAGAATTCGCGAGTTTCACACATGGTATTGCAAATTAAATTCCAGTTGTTCTCATCGTATTCCAGCAAAAAATGTAGACCCTCAGGCAACGAAAGTGGGAACCACGAACAAAAATTTACTCTGCAATTTAGAAACCAAAAAAATGACAATGTATTTTGGACGAAGTACCAGCAACAATATCCTTGCAAAAAAAAAAAAAGAAAAAAGAAAAAACACTGAAATAAAAATCCTTACTGCTCAGTATATATTTTTTTCGCTAAAATAAGCTTATCTTATTGCCAAATTTTCTTTCGTATAAAACATAACTCATAAATTTCTTATACGTACGCTTCAGAGCACGTTCAAATGCTTTCTTATTGATCATCACGATTATTTCAACAGTGTAGAACTTCATAACCTGAAAATGGAAGCATCGTTGCTAAAAAAATTTTTACACCGCGAGATTTATACATCGCAGATGAAAATTCATGTGAATTATGTTGAACGATTAACGATAATTTCTTACTTTTAAAAAATATTCAACACAGGCTGTAATTTTTTTTCCGTCCGTTCATTCGTATCACGTATCACGCAGCTGACGAATTATTTACGAATTTCAATCATATGCATACCCATAAAATTATGGCGCCCTCTGTGCACCGTGCTGACACCGTTACAAAAGAAATAGATGAATATAAATAATGTTTATTTATGCCTCAATCTGATCCCAAGTCTTGAGGCAAGAGAGAGAGAGAGAGAAATAGAGAAGAATAGTTAGGGTCGTTCCCTCTCCTTCAAATACCCTAATTATATTCCGCTCTAATGTCATAAAAGTCATACCCCGGTTGCCTTGATCGGCATGATCGGCGACCGCATGACCACGTTATCGATCAAATATAGGAAGGATCGACGTGCGTTTTGGTTCCTGTCTCCGTAAACTTCTTACCGTTCTATAATACAGAACGGTGCCTCTCTGTGTTATCTTTATAGTCGTACAACTTTCGAGCGTATGTTATCCATCTAATCTCAAAGCCAGACGAGACTCGCATTTTAAATAAGACTCTGGGATGTTGCAGTTAATCGAGAAAGGGAAGGGCTTCTCTTCGTGGTAAAGAGACTGCATCAGCTCACGTGTAATTTTTTTTATTCATCTCCTTCTTTTCTCAATATCCTTGGTGCGAGACTAACCGAGTCTCTCAATTTCTAATCCTTAAAAACCTTCTTGAACACCTAGATTTATACCTGGGCATTCAGCAGTTTTAATGAAACTTTGTTGGTAAGTTCGGGGTACTTCTTGGCAAATCTTTAACTGCACTATTCCTCGTCAACTCTTGGCTTTTAGATCGTGTTAACGCAACACTAATAATATTGACCAACTGATTCAAGGAAGATTGAAAACCATGCCATACTTAGCGATCTTTAAAGGCTGGTATACCTTCTGATGTCCTCTCACAATCGGTAGAATTGTAATCCACGTCCGGTTATCGTATCGTATTATTTTATTGCAATTTAATTGGTACCGATGGTCAAGTTCTCTTGTACTAGAACGGAATTATACCCAGCCGCTCCCTATCGTTAATACAACCTTACCAGTGATCATCGGGGGTTTGGTAAACGCGACACACTGACAACAAGAATTCTATGAGATTACAATCGGCAACCACACCGTTACAATTAAGAGAGATTGTTTGTTCGATTTGACATCTCAGATTTGAACACGGTACAGAACTTGATAATTGGCATCGTCGATACCTCACCAGTGATCCACAGGACATTGTTACTACAATAACAACTAATTCCAAAACGCACGCGAATCTTGATGCAAGGGGTGTCCGTTTTTGATTGGTCAGTATTTCGTGTGATTCCGCGTATAATTTCATACAATTTGGTTTAAAATCAGAAACTTATTCTTATTGATAATTGAAAATCATCCACATTTTTTTCAAATTTATCGCTTCCCGTATGGATGTAGTCTTTGTTTTCCTCCGTTCGAGAAAAATACATTTGGAAATATCCAATTGAATTACTACGTGCTTAGTGTTGGATCTCTTGTATCTAAAGTATGCAAGCTCTTCGGGTTATCTTTGAGACTTTAAGATTTTTGATATTCTTCAATGGTGTTCTTAAACCAATTCGACAAAAGTTTTCTCCCTGGAATATCAAGATACGAGTGTCAAGGCAAATGCAAAAACGCGTACCAGTTTTTTTAGCCGTGAATTAATTATACGTTGATCACAACGGATGGTCAAACAGACCATGGTAATAAGTATGCACACTGGCAGTTTAATGGATGGTCGAGGTATCGTAAGCATCTGTAATATGTCCATTAATTTGAAAATACCGTATCGATTAAAACTTTCCATTGTGATTGGCTCACGCCGGCCAATCAGAGCATTGCCAATGTTTACTACGGAGCAGAAGGCACTCCCTTCATCAGTTTATTGTGAGTCTTGGACCGTACATCATGGATCCAGCTACCTCGATGAATCAGGTTAAAACCGATTATTAGAACTTTGAAATTATACGTGAATCGTGAAAGATTCGATCAAAACGTTCCATTGATGTGTACTGTGGATGAACTTCCAATTTCTTCCAGAATCTTGTATACGGTTGCATAAAATTTGAAGTATCTGAAAAAGTTTTGGTCAATCTTAACGAACACAATTTCCTCCTGTCGTGAATCTTTCGGAGATTACTGTTTTCTTTTCATCCATTTCTAGGTGGGAATAGCAAAAGCTGTTCAAGTCCTTGACTGGAACAACAGAATCTTAACGCTACTAGGGATCTGGCCTAGCTCTCCAAACAACCTAAGATTTACTCTGAGTTTCGGTTATATGGCAATCCAGTTGGCTTTGGAATACGCGGATCTTTTCCAATCCACCAACACGTTTGAGCATATCGTTGCGAATCTCACGCAAAACATTACGTTCACAACAATTGTGTTCCAAGTAATGTTACTACGTTTGAACTGTCGACAACTCAAAGAAGTGATCGTTACGGTGCGCGAGGACTTTCACGAGGAAAATTATGAAAGTTGCGAAGAAAGAAAAGTATTCTTAGCTTACTACAAACAGTCCAGGATATTTTTTCTAACAGCAGTCCCAATGGTACTTTCTACCGCCATCACTACGTACGTGGCACCACTCGCTAGTGTACCGGGAATGAGTAAGTTTTGTCAAATGTATTTCTCACTGATCCATGATCGACAAATACTCGTGATCCACATTTTCTTTTTTTTTTTTTTTTTGTCAAGAGTACAAAATTCAACGGTAAAGTGAAATCGAAATCCTCAAGTCTTATCAATCTTGACCTTCAATTTTAAATTTCCAGAGTTCCTTATAAAAATAATTCTCTTCGTTAACGTCATTCATAAATGTTCAAGACAATACTTTCGTGCTAATGTATCAGAGGTGACATGAGATGTTTATTGCAAACGTTACAGCAATTTGATGCAACGACTCTGATCAATCAGTACGCAACGAACAGTAAGACTCTTAAAAAATTGTCGAACATCATCATTTTTCGTAGTAATTCGTACTCTTCAACGATAATTATCCGAGTTTAATTTCGATATTTTTGGGTAGATAATTACAGATAACTAGAATTTTGCCATATATTTATTAGAACAGCGATATCCTACGAAAGAGATCGATTTTTCAAATGCTTTTCTAGTTTACCGTTTATTCGTGGTATTATTATTGATAGGAGTCTGACAGTGAAAAAAATTTCAACTTACCGTTCAGAATTTGTTCGAACCTTCTGAAAATCCGTTCGGTTCGAAAACGTTTTATAAAACGTGCAATTACTTTCCGTTCACGTTATCTAGAATAACAATTGTTTCACAGAGAATAGAAATGAGACCGTGAAATGGAATTTGCCGTATCACATGCGGATGTTTCACGACGTGTCGCAACTTCACTCTTACGCACTGACTTACGCCGCTCAGCTTCCATTTGTTTTCATCGCGTCCTTTGGCCACACTGGTCCCGATTGTTTAATCGTAACCTTGATGCTTCACGTTTGTGGCCAATTGGCCGTCCTGGGGGAACGCATCGGCAACATGAGCACTGATTATCGAGAATGCGGCCTAGCGATAGAAAAGTGCGTCCGGAAGCACGTCAGACTGATACGGTGGGTATTTTCAACGCCATTCGCGACGGAATACCAACTCAGTTTGGAAATTCAATTTGTCTCTGATAAAGATTGTCCGAGAAATATTTTACAAATAATGATATTCAGGATGGCGAAAGATTTGGAGGAGTCCTACAACGTCATCTTGTTGGTACAACTCATCGGAGGAACGGTTCTCATTTGCATCCTGACTTACAATGTCTTGGCGGTAAAGTATCTGGGGCATTCCACGCCAAATCGACCACTTTTCAAAGTTTCTTTTTTTTTATCCTTTTCTAGCCTACGAAAAACGTTTTTCAGAATTTTTTCAAATTCTTTTTTACCCAACCAAAGGAAAGTCGTGATTTTTTGAAAAAAATGATTTGTTTTTTTAAATAGCTAAAACTTTTTCAAAATTTGACTTATCGGGACGTTTATTTTTTGAAAATTTTTTTTTTCGATGTACTTCTTGAAAAAAAAAATACAAAAAATACAACAAAATTATTCAAACCCATCTTCATCGTTTTTTGTCAGATTTTTTGAAAATATCTAAAATTTCTCGATGAATTCCATTTTTGATTTTTATTTTCTTTTTGAAAAAAAAAACAGAAAATATGCACATCGTGAAAATGACATATTTTATGGGAAAAACTCTCAGCTTTTAGAAAAAATATAAAATTTGAAGTAACACGCGCGGCGCAGTGAGAAAAATCAGTTTTTTCACTTTAATTGGATTTTGAAGGGTCTTGTGTTGCGTACGCCAAAAAATCAACATTCCCATTGAAAAGCTGAGAATTTTTCCCACAAAGAACTATCTTCTTTCAATTTTGATAAAAAAGTTTTCTGCGTCATAAAATTTCATAAAAAAGTGGATAAATTTGTTTTTTCTTCAAAAATTCAAATAATCACAACATCAAAATGGCTGCACAATAAGCGCCTAAGCTTTCGGGAAATTTTTTTTACAACGTAGAGAATATATTTTCGAAGTTCGAAAAAATTCCGCGGGGGTCGCCGTGCAAAAATGATTTTATTTGGCGGAGTGACACATACGCGTTACGTGTTCGTGTTGAAATCTGCGGCTTCAAGATATAACGAAAGTAAAATTTAAACCCTGTAAAAATATTTTTTACACAGAATACTGGAACAGGACAAAAAGCTCACTTCCTTACTTTCTCGTTGTACGTCCTCAGCGTCTTGCTTTTGATCTACGTCTACTGTTTCATCGGCGAGAGCCTTATTCAAGAGGTGAGTCTAACCATACTTGGAAAAAACACTTAGTACAATCATTTTTTTTTCATATATACGCTGATCGGCGAGTTTGATTTAATTTAACGCTACTTTCAGAGTACGAAAGTACATCATGCCCTCACTCAGTGTGCTTGGCACGAGATGCCACTGAAATATGAGAAAATGATCATCATTTGCATGGGGAGAGCTCAGCAGCCGCTCATACTGACGGCTGGAAAATTTTACATATTTTCTATGAGGAACTTTACCGCTGTGAGTTTACATGATTACTTTTTAGCTGTTGCATAATCTACAGCAGATTATGCTATCGAAAATATAAATGGTAATTTCTTGGACGAATTACATTTTTTTTTTTTTTTACAGATATTAAGAACTTCCATGGCTTACCTTTCGGTGTTGAGAAGTCTATTGTGATCACTAATGAGCGTATACCCCACGATTCGAAGTGACTCCAGCTTAGGATATAACACTTGGTTTGAGAAACGCAATGGAACCGAGGAAATATCTATTGAACAATGATTACCGATATCTAGAATTTTTTAACGATAGACTGAATTGAGAATCGGATGAAAGATCACTTTGGACGACTCATTAGTTCGAATCTAACGCGGTGCTGTAACGCAAAATTTCGTTTACAAGACGTGCTCGCAATGTTTAAACTATTATTACAATAAAGCTGGACATCCGTTTTAGCAAAATTCATTAGTAAATCACGAAGTATTTTACAGAATACTGATAATGCGCGCACAGAATCTTGTGAATGATAATTATAGGTCTGTATTAGGAAACTTCAAATAAATTACATGTTAGATGGAAGATACTGAGAAAAAAAATAAATAGAACTGTACTTCTACGCAATTTTGATGTTTCTGATCCTATCCCCTCGCTTATACGTGCGCGATAAAAGGACTTTCTAAACGGATGTTTAAAACGCAAATCGGTGAGATTGTCACGTCCTCGGCGGCCTCTTTCCGTAGATATTAAGCATTCTAGATCATTTCATGTATTTTTTTTATCATGCAATTTTATTCTATTTCCATCAACCGCTTGCGCGGTTCGTTCTTTTCTTTCCTCTTTCTGTTGTGAAACCCAGAAAGTTTTCTCTGTTTGAACCCTCAGTGTTAAATTTTAAATTCCTACATTAAACCAAGTTCTTTAATTGACCTTTTGTTATCGTGGATTTAGTTCAAACGCATTCATTCAATAAACGTTACTCATCGATGCGTTTACCTTAATCCGACTGGACAAATGATTCGTCCAACCAACTATTAAAACCTAATAAATAAATAAGCAAAAGACAACGAAAGGTAAGTGACACCTTTTCGCTTCTAAACTTACAATTAGCTTTCCCCACAGATAATCGTCTAACATATTATTCTCTATCCAATAAATCAATGTGCTGAGTTTAGGCTTTCGTGCATAATTAACGGTCAGACTCAACCCGTCCCATAACACTGGTAACAGCGGTGTTGATCGAATTTAGCTAAAAAGTGGAATTTTTAATTTTTTTTTATTAATATACTATCGATTGCGGTTTCAACTTTTCCTTTTTCATTTTATGAGTGTTAAAACTCATTGGTGACGGCAAGCCGATCACGCGAAAGAGAAAAGACAATGAACACGGAAAGGTTACTCCTCTTAAAGAGGCAGAATTGTTAACATATGCAGGGAAATTAAATAAAGCAAAACAGTTACCAGATTTGGAAGGCGAACAAATAGCAAAAATATCAAGACAATTCAATGAAACGGAAGCTGCATACGCCGATCAAATTACCGCCCTGCAAAATAGGGTACGAAAAGCTGAAGCAGTAGACTCACGGTAGGCAGAATTAGCTAAAAAACAGGAAGACGAAATTGGGAAACGAGAAAAATTAGAACAAGAATTTTTATCTAAACAAGTAGAAATGCAACAACAGTTAGAAAAAGAATCGGAGGACCGTGTTGAAACACAAAAGCAATTAAAAGAATCGCAGGAAGATGAAAAAATTACTAGATAAACAAACAGAATCAGAAATTAGGGTAGAAATAGGTATGTCTGAACAGACTGAAGAATTGGTGACACATACTGATACTACGTTAATGCAAAATACCGAACGAAGTAAAGAAACAATGAATACGCGAGTAGAATCAGGTGTGAACCCAAGTTCTAGCGGTTTTATTCAACATTCGGAAACACTTGAAGATCCTCAAATATTATTAGAAGAATGCGAAAAAGAATTCTTAAAAGAACAGGCTGAAATTCGAAAACAGATGGAAGAACTTGAAAATAGGAAATCGAAAATAAAAACTACAGACCCTCAAATGTTGTCATTAGCAGAACGGGAAAAAGAACCAATCGAAGGAAAATTTGTGGATCCACATTCGGGACCGTACGAAATACAAGAAACATAAGAAAAATATATTGTCAAAATTCAAGTTGGAAATAAAATAAAAATAATTGACACGAACAGATCGAAAATCCTAGAGGAATAACTGCTGATTATATTCATCTATAACTAGATAAGGACGATTGTAATCAAGCAGGCCATTTTATTCAATCGTGTTGATTTCAAAGTAGAACTAAAATCCTAGTGAAACCATCGATAAATCTAAATCAGTCAAATATAAATGCATTGTTCTAGAATGAAGATGTCACCTGTACACCCGCCCATCCAGGTATCATTTGCAGCAATCCCAAGGATAGGTGATTTAGAGATGAAGATCAGCGAAAACGCAGAAGAAAAAATCGTGGTAAAGCTTCAATTCGGAAAAGCTTCGGAAAAGCTTCAATTGTCGAATCAATCTGGGAAAGAATGTTAATATCTAGAACCTATTATATGGTATTCTATTTCGAAGCATCCGTTACGGAAGTAATTAAGACTCACTTGTCATGATCCATTGTGAAAATGACTCTATCTTCACGAAAATCATCACGGATTAGGGAGTGTGTTCTGTCCCGTTCTCTTATTATTTAAGCGGTACGGGAATCGGGAAGTGACGAATAAATGTTTGGTATTATTGAACTGTCAACCTTTATTGGAGCTGGTCCAGACAATACTGGCTCTGTGCCGCCTGAGTAGTATTGCATTGAATGTATGTATCGTGTGTGCATTTACCTACTCGTAGCATATACAACAGAGGGTAAAAGGCGCATTGTGTACTGGAACGTAACCAAACTTTAACCGGAGTCACTATAGATTCTGATACTGAGGCAGAAAGATAAAATGCATGTATACTTGACATCTTCTAAATCAATAATTTACTTTTTCTTGTCAAATTAACAGCGGAGCACTCTGTTCCGGAGGAGGGGACGAATAATGAGTGAAATCAGTCCATTATCAATTCTGTTATGGATGCCCGGCTTAACGTGGGCCTTGGCGTGTTACGACTGTGGAGGAACTTGAAGGAATACCTCATCGTCAGGCATTGACGCCGCTAGCATCGGGAATATTCCGCCAACTTCTAAAACTTTCCATTTTTGCAGTCACTGTGGGTTGAGTTACCGTGTGTAGGTGGTAAGGAAAAGGTCAGTCATTGGTAGGCATTGTCTGGAGGGTTGGGTCTTCAGGCACTGATCAGCCTGTATAAGCTGCGACGTTGAGAATTTGCTGATTGTGGTTTGAAGCTCACTTTGTGAAAGTCGTTTCAAGTTTTAAAGAAGAAGAAAGACGCAAATTATGTCTCTAACCATCCGGGACCTTAGGGTAAGTGTTAGATATTTCTCTGTTCGTCGTCGTTACGCGTACATGGATAATTCCTACCAATGTTTCAAAATTTATACGCCAGTTTCTAGTTCCAATTTTGATGATATTGTTTTCCACGGTGTTTATCAATCGATTTTTGAGTGTATAATCTCAGTTAAAATTCTGTCTTTGTTCCGCAGGAACTTATTTGCCCCAAAGACAAAATTTATGTCGGGTAGGGCGACGAAGGGATTGATTTTTTTGGAATCAGGTGGCTACTTGAAGGAAGATGGGACCAGGAGTCCCCTGTCCAGGATTGGTCCCACTCCGCGTGGCACTCTCCAAGGGGGCTGTGGGAGGTTTACGAAGAGGGGTATTAATCTGTAACCCCGTTCAACGGAAAACGAAAACAAATCATCGTTCTCCGTTCAATTGTACCTTGTTTTGTGCGTTGGAATTCATTTTCCTTCCCATAAAGTAGTCTGTAAGTTAGTTTCTAAGTTATTCTCAGGTTTTGGTACCAATTTACTAGTATCCTCTGTCGATCGAGCTACTTGGTTTTGCTGAGGTTTGTTCCGCAGTCCCGTCTACGTTCTGTGCTTCGTGATTTTTCTGAGAGTGTCCGAATAACGTTTCGACTTTCATAGATTAGTTAGTAAGTATATAAGTATAAGTATATGGGACATTTCGCAAAGAAACTACCAAGTCAAACCGATGGGGTAGGAAATTTGAGTAATATCTTTTTTTTTTTCTAAAAGGTTCTGAGTTTGGAAATATACTCCTAAAGGGATTTTTTTATTGCCACCTACGTTTGGACAGAATCACTCTCGGTCAATTTGAAAAATTTCATATTCAAGGCTAATTGTAAGTTTCTGATAGAAGAAATGGATATTTCAGAAAAACATTAGGAGCGAAAAGGTATTGATTTTGAACGTAGTTTCAATGGAAAATTATGCCGTATCATAAAAACCAGCAGAAACGAAAATAATATATTTTCGCCTCTTGAAAATACGCCATCTTTTATTTGGAAAAATCAAATCTAAAATCAATGTTTGTCAAATTACGAACGTTTCAAGCCATCGTACACCATGGAATAACTATTTTCTAATTTTTTACCTAATATTTGAGAAAAAAAAAAATCTGAAAAAGTATTGCTGCGAAAAAAATTTTTGCTGACCACGTTTTTCATGAATAATGCGTCAGAATGTACAATCATGAATATGTAATAAATAAAAATTTAATTATAATAAAAATATATGAAGAAAAATAAAAGTTTTTTTGTAGTAATATTTTTTCAGATTTTTGTTTTCTCAAATGGTGTGTAAAAAATTGGAAAATCGCTATTCCATGGTGTGGATCAATTTAAGATTTGCTTTTTCTGAAGAAAAATGGCGTATTTTCAAGAGGCGTTTATTTGTTTATTTGTTTATTTTCGTTTCTGCTGGTTTTTATCATACTGCATATTTTTTCCTTGAATTGGCTTATTGGCATTTCAAAGTTATTCTATTTGCTACGATTTGCCTAATCTTTTGGAAAATACGTGCGTATTTAATCGATTTCACCGCAAAAAACTGAGAAGAACCCACCATAATATGTAAGTGTGTATCTACTTGTCAAATCTATGTTTTATCGCTACCCAGGAAGACAAAAATTTTATACCCTCAAATCGGACCTAATTTATTGTTATTGAAATACCGTGTCTGACGTTACGTAGGTAAGTTTTGATTTTGAAGCTGCCGCCGTTAATTGACGTTGAATCCGATGTAAGTTCAATACAGTTAAGAATGCGATATGCGATAAAAAGCCGTAGCTGGATGATACATGAGTTAGCTGTCCAAACTTATATTTTCTTCGTTTTTTTAGGATATATTATACCGAATGATAAAATATAACTCCACAAATCCCAACGATTGTTGTTTGCTAGTTTTTGAGTGAAAATTTGTTTTTAAAAATGCAACTAAAATGTATACTTCTCGATTTCATGAACGGATCAACTTGATTTTTGCACATTGTGATATCCAGCTGATATTGTGCTTCAGCACGAACGATAATACCAGGAAACATGATCGATGACCCGACGCACGGCTTGACAAACAGAAACAGCTAATTGGACAGGGAAAATATTGAATAGGAGTTTCATTCAATCTTTCATTAATTTAAATTCGTTCACTAAAAGGACAATCAGCTCACAGTAGCGGGGCTGCAGGAGCCAAGGCTCTGGAAAAACCGTGAACGTAACAACACGTGTGAGAAAAACTTCATTCGTTACAGAAACTAGAAAAATTCAGTAAAACAGGTATCGTTAGAGAAACTGTTCGAATATTGTTGGAATTACGAAAAACGTGGTACGCGTAACCATTTTGCGCTATGGTCGATCCTTTTTTGGTAATCACAACGCAAAATCAGTTTGTAACGACTCATCTCATAAAAAATATTTGGCTGTTTTACGCCACGAGATTGCAGCGTTCGTGCTCGCCAAATTGCTAAAGTTATTACGCGGCTTGAGGTGTGTATTACAATGTGACAGATGTATAATTTTTTCGATGAGATGAGTCAATTATTGAGCATGTCTAGGCGTAAATGCAGATGCCAACAAATACAAAAGCTGCTCGAGTTCTTGCAGCCATGAATTAAATATGGGCTATTTCCGAGGGTGAGCGAATGAAAGCGGTACAATAGCTGTGTACGAAACTTGCTGTGCACGTAGTCGAGGCATCACGCGCATCCATGATACGTTCATTAATTCGGAAATGCCGTATCGATTAGAATCTCACTGTTTGATTCGCTCGCATCGACCTATCAGGGCTTTGCAATTGTTTACCTCTGAGGCGCAGCGTACTTGTTTTGTCAGTTCATTGCTGTTCTCAGAGGAGTAACAATAAATCAAGCCGATTCTCTGATTAAGGTAAGCATTCGATTAATGCAACACGCATTAGACGATCCTCCGATAGTTGTGGTACTTTATTTTTTTGGAAATCAAAGATTTTAATTTAATTCTAGGCACAGGCGTAAAAACAATGGTACAAGATTTTTTTCAGTTTCATTGTAACGAAGGATGTTTTTTTTGAGAAATTGACGAGTGTCATTTTTCACGCTTCTTTTGTCGACGGCTCTCTCTTTTCTCTCTAGATGGAAATGTCGTCTGCGGTTCAACTTCTAGAATGGAACGAAAAACTTCTATCCTTGCTGGGTCTTTGGCCACTCAGTCATAACGACACGCGGTTTACCCTCGGTCTAATTTGTTTACTGATTCATGTGACTTTAGAATACGTAGACCTTTACAAACTCGGCAAAAATTTTGAACACGTCGTGGCGAATCTATCCGAAAATATAACGTACACGACGATCCTGGTTCAAGTGATTCTTCTACGTGTTAACAGCCGGCAACTGGGACAAGTAATCCGGGCGGTTAACGAAGATTTTGTCGAGATAAATTATAAAACAACTCTGGAAAAAAAAGTCCTTCTAGACAACTATAAGAAGATCCGGGTATTCGTTGCAGTAGCAGTAACGTTGACACTCTCTACGGCAGTTACTTATTACCTGGCACCTCTCGTTGGTCTGCTAGCAACCAGTAAGTCACTTTCTCAACGCGTCTTTCTCTCAGAAAAATTTCATTTGTTATAGTAACTAGAAAAATTCAGTAGAACACGTATCGTTAGAAAAACTGTTTGAATATTGTTGAAATTACGAAAAACGAGGTACGCCTAACCATTTTGCGCTATTGTCGATCCTTTCTTGGTAATCACAACGCAAAATCAGTTTGTTCGGTTTACTCTAATTTTTTAGTTAAGCAAGGCTTTGATGTCAGTTTATTGTTGCACAAGCATTAAATTTTCGCAACACTCGCAAGAAAATATAGTAACAGTGTTCGTAACGAAAAAGAATAGCAACGGATACTAGACTTTCCGGTAAAGGCTGGATAACTAATTTTTACTTTATACCTAGGACTATATTTTTCGATTGTGGTAAAAAATGAAAATAGTTAAGGACTGAGCGGTAACCGGAACTAAACATTTCTCTCAGTGTGTAACTTATATTGGTATAGACACGTCAAAATCCTTGGATAGTCGTGATCAAAATGAATAAGAAAACAACTTCAACTATTTTGATAGATATACGCGTGTTACATAGAGAATTTCGAGCTAAAGTTTGGGTACAGTTTTTGACAATAAAGTTCGAATCCCCGTACCGGTATGGAGGAAAGGAGTTTTTGCAGCGCCAGGGATAAATTAGTGGTCAAAGCAGTCGCCCGGAAAGCGAAAGGTCCCGGGTTCGAATCCCGGTCAAGTCCGTGCCGTGAAACATTTTTCCCAGACCCGCCGGAAATGCACGTCACAGCACATTTCTCTGAATTATGCCCTAGATTTATACCGCAGATGGTAAAATGCAATTGCTGTCTCAGTGAAAGGAAATTCAACAATGGAGTTAAAATTGCCGTACCACACGTATATATTCTATGACGTGTCAAACATTAAATCTTACTCACTGACATACGCCGCTCAACTTCCGTTCGTATTTATCGCGTCTTTCGGATACGTTGGCCCCAATACTCTAATCGTCACTTTGACAGTCCACGTGTGTGGACAACTGTCCGTCCTTGCGGAACGAATCAGCGACATAAATACCGATGGTCAAGAGTGTGGTCTGGCAATAAAAACGTTTGTCAAAAAACACGTGCGACTGATACGGTGAGTTCTTTGACGGTGAATCCAAAATATTAGTCTCATCATTTTAATTACTAATAATAATGATGAAACTGTTGACAAGCCTACAGATAAAACTAAGTACGTAAATCAACTATTAATAAACTCTAGAATAACACAGACTCTGGAGGAGGTGTACAATGTTATTTTATTGGGTCAACTTCTTGGAGGAATGATTCTCATATGTATCCTGTTCTACTACGCTTTAGCGGTAATACGGTGCTCATCTACCGAATTTCTGTTCAACCATTAAAGCTTGACACAAATTTTATGAAAAAGATGTACCACATCATATGTCTAATTTGATTTATAGCACGCTGAGGGAGAACAAAATTCAGATTTCTTCAGTGTTACCTTGTACATCCTATGTGTGTTACTTTACATCTTCGTTTATTGCTTCGTAGGTGAACGTCTTGTCCAAGAGGTATTCGAAAAATATTAACTAGTTAACTATTAAAGCATCGAGTGGATACGGTGAAATACACTTGTTCAATTTACGTTAATTTAATCATGGAAACGTTATTTACTGGCAAATGTTATTCGATTATTGTTGGTTCTAGAGTACTAAAGTACATGACGCGTTAAGCGCATGTCGATGGTACGACATGTCATCGGTTCATGCCAAAATGCTCATCATATGCATGGCCAGGTCTCAGAAGCCGCTCGTACTGACGGCTGGAAAATTCTACATATTTTCTATGGGCAGTTTTGCAAATGTGAGTTCGCTGGATGTTTTTAATTCTTGACGTATGGTCTGTGCGATTTAGTAGTAAGACTTTATTTCATCTAAAGCTCACGATCGGATAATTGTTACACATCGATACATAACTTTCTAGCGTAACTGAATGCGCTTCTCATCAATTGCTGCTCTGATAAACTGAATCCTGGTTAATTTTATACCGACGATTCGCAAATTTCAATTGGTAGACTTTTGGAATCAGAATCTATTGTTTGTTGTGAAACGTATTTGAAATGTACAAACGAGTTCTTAAGCTAGTTAGTCTAGTCGGTTGCTTATACTGATAATACATTACCAATTCGACACACTACCAAACGATCTAGTCAAAAACGACGCTGACCAATAGTTACTAAATAGATAAGACTGGATTTAAACTATTTAGATGTAAATACGAGAAGTAGACCCGGATACATCAAATAAAATTAGCAAATTGGATTAAGAAAGCGTGAGAAAGCAGCGTAATATAAAATAAGCCGAGATTATTGAGAGAGCTAAATTTGCGCAAACGACAAGAAAAAAAAAATTACAGATACTGGCACATTCGGAGCTAAAATAGCATGCGACAAAGAAAGAGAAGCCGCTTAGCAAGTATAAATGAACGCCGGTGCTTCAACCAAGATCGTTAATTCCACGTTCTTCTTCAGAAGCGTTAATCCGGTCGTACCAAACAATCGGCTGAGTCTTATTAGCTGATTCGGTTTCGCACCTATTCAAATTCCCGTATTCGAATATTTATTAGCCTTTGCAAAATAATTTTTCCAACGATATCTCTGACAGCCTGACTTGCACGACAAATCTCTATAAACATTATTCACTCGTGAACTCATTAAATCATTCAAGTGAAACACAATTACGAATATCTGAATTAAATCACTCCGACAGTTGGCGCCGACATTAGGCCATCGCATTATATTTTAATTTTCTTCATAATTAGGATCGTTATATTCTCAACCCTTGTTTAAATTATTTATTTTTTCATATTTTTGCACAACATTTTCCTTTGAATTGTGATGTGCATTCTTTAAGCGGCCTAGCATCGCAGACAAATGTTTTTTGTTATTATTTGTTTAAAAAAACGAGCATTACCAAGGAATACACTCACCAACAACCAGGATTGCTGAGCGTGTCGGCTGGTGCATTTATGCAATGGCGATTGTTTTCACCCAAGATCTTATCACCTCAGATAATGCTCAGGAGCTTACACACACGCACACACACTCAATTTGACTAGATTCAGTCTTATTATAAACTTTTGGAAGCCTTCATTCCTAAATTATATCCTATACGTAATTCGAGTTGCATGTGATTGAGCTGGATGCTAATAAAACTAGCCGACAAGAATGATCTTTCTGAAGAATAATTCACATTTAAACGAAACGGTAAATATCGATGTTATTTTAACGTTAATTAGTGTAGCAGTTTTTTTTTTTTTTTTACGTTTTGAGTTGATATGTAGTGGCTAGTAAATAAACAAATAGGTTATCGATTATTGATACTGCAAAATATGATCCGTTCGTTCGGTTATTGATGAATTGATTTTCAATTTTGCAATTAATTCGGCTTTTTCTTAAATTTAAGGACAATTTTTGGTGGCACGAACTCGATTACGATTCATGGTTTTTTGTGGTCTGTTCAATAAAAACTAATTCGATTAATAATACATGTTTTGTATATTTAACCATAATATCAGGGGCAAAGTCACTTTTGCGAAGTTATGTATGGGGTTATCCTCACAGATGTCAGGTTAGCGAATCGTGTGGTAAAACGGTGACATGTATTTTTTTACATTCTGTATATCAACGCGAAAGGATTTATTTATAATGTATAGTCTATAGATGGACTTTACTAGACATGGCGGTCAAATTTCGTCGAAGAAATATTTTATTCATGCAAAGAAATATCATTCGGTACAACTAAAAATGGTTACAACAACAGTTTGTGTTATATTTGAGTATATTTATTTGAATTTCATGCATAGGAAGTTCAACAGTTGATTGCACCATTTGTGTTTACTGTACCTAAATTTGACAGATACGACAATTTCTGACCCATAAAAGCAGTCTCATCCCTGCCCTATATACTAAAACAAAGCATCAAGCGTGTCGAATATTTGCTAAATATTAAAATACCATAAACGAAGGTATAGTATTAACGGTAAATTGACATTCTTTCGTTCTCCATTATACTACATGTTATAGTCTAAGCTGACAATTTTATTATCGTGCCGAATCGACAATTTGTTTGTTCTTACAGGTAATGAAAACCTCGATGGCGTACCTGTCGGTGTTGAGAAGTCTCCTTTAATGCAACTAATCCGAAATGGTCTCAATTTTGAAATCGTCATGAGATACATGAATTAATATAGGTAATGATGTACAGGAACAAGTACAATTAGAGATTCAAGAATTTGTTAGGAATATTGAAAGTACGAAAAGCAGCATACACTGAACGATTTTTCCAATGTTGTCCTGATTAGCACAAGATACGTGCATTAATTCTTGTAGCATATTTTCCCCAAATATTGATCACTGATGAATTATTTTCATGCAATATCACGTATGTTTCCTCAGTCAAGGTTTTACATTTAAAAAAAATTGCTAATTACATAAGTATTGAAAAAATAAAGATTATTTTCACTCAAGAATCTTTCTACATTTATCGTCAGTATCAAGTATACTTTGATGACAAACAATAATCCCTATGAGTCAGAAATTTTATCGAGTTTAGAATGCAAATGGTACTCGCTACTCAAAACCAGACAAGATACCAAAGTTGGATTATTTATTTTTATTTTATTTTTTTATATCACAATCTACCCGAAATTGAAGCGATCCTATTTTTCGAAATTTCAATTTTAATTTATACTTCGATGAGAAATTTAAAAAACATATCCTATTACAATTTTTGAAATACATACAAGTCGAGAAGGAAATCAGATATTGATTAAATTCAAAACAAGCTTCTTTGTCATGTCTCGTCCTCCAGACCTCAGATTCTTTTCCCCATATCTATTACAATCAATTAATTATATAATGAAACATTCAACCCTCCCCATTTCCTGCATTCAGAGTAGTGGCACGTGAGTGCATAATTGACGTGTACAAACTGAATCGTCCAACAAGAGACTTTGGTCAAATACATATTAACCCTTGGAATCACGGATTTTGCGAAACTGAACGAAGTAGCACGGTTGGAGACGTTTCATCCTTTGAAGGAGCTTGCAGATCTTGAAACCTACTTTGATGATCGAGTAAGCGGAATTCGTCGAGTTAAGACGAAGTTTGGGAATAAAATCGTGACGGATCTGGAGGACACGCTTACGGTTTTCATCCCGAACCGATTAGTGAAAGCCTGACAAGAAGACGATGAGCTGTCCAAGAGGACGGTGACGACTAGCAACGACAGTCGGTTGCATCTGCGCTATCCGGGTGGACCAAACAATTAAGTTGAATTCGTTTGCGTGTGAAAAAATTTGGAAAACCGTTAGCAAAGACGAAGGTTGTCAAGCTGCGTTTGAACCTCGTAATTGTAATGTGAACTCTACGATGACTCATAAGGGGTCCCCCAAACATGCTAATAACGGATTTTAATGGGTGTCAGGTAATTGAAAGGAGGAGCCTTCCGAATACTAGGGTCATGGCATTTTATCCACTGATTGTGAGCCTTAGTTTAGGTGAAAATTGCCTCGGTAGATCCTTTCCCGCACGTTCGTTATGTACGTCCGGTCGTAAAGGACCCTAGAGAATAAAGACATATCGAACAATGACTAAATAAGCGAAGAGTCAGTAATACGATACTTTCAGCGTCGGTTTATTACCCCTTAATTACCACGGGTCTGACCCATTTACAACACTCAATTGGCTGCCTGGACTTTAGGTACGATAAGGTGCGGAAGAGTCACGTATTGTTCAATTAAGTTGACATACCTGCGTGCTCCCATTTTCCTCCTACATAAAAGATTTCCACTCCCGTAGCCAACACTTCGGGTAAAAGTTCTTGACCAATCCAAAATTTCCACGCCCCAAAATAATTGACCAATACGAAAAATCAGCCAATCAACAAGCTCCTGCCCCCTTCACATTTCCGTAAATCTTCCAAATACCTTCTTCGATCATTACCTGAGAAGTCAGTTGCCGTTGAGACGTCAAACTGTACAGTCAGTACGCGTCAAGTCCTCAAGTCAACTACTTGTTAATCCGACTAACAAACAACTATTTAGATCTTTGACAAATTCAACATATCAACGTCACTGCAATAACGATTTAAATGTATAAACTACTACGAATAATACAACTTGTGATCTTGTAACCAAATATTTTGTATTCAACGTGTAAAGAAGTAGTTTGGTTTTACAAAAATCGTTTCAACGAATAATCCCCGATTAAAATCCTTACTCCACTAAAGTGTCGTGCGGAAAAATACGTTGTGGCCCTTCGAGCCGGATAAAATCCGAACTCTAGTATCAATTAACGAAATCAATTCAGTGAAAAAGTGTCAATTAATGCACAAGTGTTAAATCAATTAAGTTCAGTGAAGTTGTACATCAAGATCAGCACAACAATCAAGGTGATCAAGGCAACGAAAGTGACGAGAAACGAGGAGTGTGAGACGTCTCTTCAAAGAAGGCATCTGAACGGTAAGCTCGTGTTGTTAATCGCCATTCCCTTTCATACTTCCCTTCCATTTCGTTTCAAAACAAATAATCTACCATGCCGAAAGACACCTTGGTCACTCGTAAACGCGAACGTGCAGAAAGTAAGAAGCGAGTCACGCGTCGCAAAATCATCGTAGAACAGGTGAATTCGTCAGAGTTGAATCGGCTTCAAGTACAGGCCGAAACCCGTTGTGAGCAGTACAAAAGAAGCTACGAAATACATGTGCAGTCGATGAAAAGGGATTTAAACGAACTGCACGCACTTTCCGACGAATTAGAAGCCTTGAGGGAACGTCATTGCACTGTCCTAGCAGAAATGCGTCAATTGATTCGAGAAATGGAAGAGTGTCAGGCAGCAAGCAGTTGAAATGTTGTCCGTTCTGTCACGCCGGCTTCCAGCTCTCATCAGGCTGCGTCAACGACGCCGTAAATTTCACGGGAATATTCAAAAAAGACGCAGTCAAAATCAATTAATCACACTTGGAGTAATCAAATTTCATCAACGCCAGCGGCTACTTCTTCGGTAACGCCATTTGTCAGGATCTATCCGTGTCCGATGTGTCGGGAAATGCATTCGGTGTACGAACGTAAGACTTTTCTCTCGGCAACAATGGAACAGCGGTGTCAATTGGCTAATATAGTATCCCTATGTGGAAACTGTCTCGGCAAGGATCACTTACCGAAGGATTGTAAGGGAGGTACCTGCCGGATCTGTGGTCAGAAACATCACTCGTTCCTTCACTGACAATGTCATTCCTGTTGCTCTACTCTACATACAAAATCAAAACACATTGAACGTTCCCTGTCGTGCGATCATCGACACAGGTTCCACAGCAAACTTCATCACTGAAGCACTTGCAAAGGTATTAGGGCTACCGAGAAGAGGTCGCCATATTCGAATCGGGGCTCTGAACGAACTTACAACGGTAGCCAAGCATTGGATTACCGCAAATATCAAATCTACTAACAACTCCAATCAAAAAACTATCAACATTCTCGCCGTCCCAAGGATTACGTCAATCTCCCCAGATCAATAAATCATCCGTCAATCACTGACTGTTTCATCGAATATTCGACTAGCCGGCCCAGAATTTCAAAAGCCAGCGCCTGTGTGGGTACTATTAGGCGCGGGAATGCTTCTGTCCATTTTCTGTGTCGGTCAAATCAAATTATCAACCGTACAACAATCCAGTCTATACTTGCATAAGACAGTCATCGGTTGGGTAATCGGCGAAGACATATCTCCATTGCCAAATAAAAAGAATATGAAACGTCATCTCACATGTCGGAATAATGACACCAGTAGATTCTGGGATATTGAAGAAACCAATGCCACAAAACACTTGTCAAACGAAGAGGCCGCGTGTCAAGATCACTTCAAGAAACATGTAACACATGGTCAAAGTCAACGGGGAATCGACAGACGGACTCTATTCACCTCATCACGCCGTCATAAATGAATCTAATCTCACCGGACGCGTTCGGGTTCAGCTGTTTTGTGCAAAATCAAGGGTTGCACCAATAAAAACCCGGCAAACAATTCTACGGTTAGAGTTGTGCGCAGCGGTGCTTCTGGCTGATCTATGTTCAACGGTAAAATCAACCATAAGTGTCGAAATAGATCGAACAATTTTTTGGTCCAATTCTACGATCACCTTGCATTGGGTCAATACATCTCTTCGTCTCCTTGAGACCTTTGTTACCAGTTTGGCACTTCATCCCTCCTAGGTTGCCACACGTCGGTGGTTTCTGGGAAGCAGCGGTGAAATCATTTAAACATCATCTAAAACGAGTAGTCGGCTCAGAGCTGTTTACCTTTGAACAATTGGATACTCTAGCCGTTGAAATGAAGGCGATTCTAAATCCAAGACCGTTGACTCCACTATCATCCGATCCCAATAACCTAACTGCACGCGCTCCCTCTCATTACCTAATTGGCGATTCACTTGCGAGTTTACCTAATCAGGACCTTCCAGCTACTACGAATAATCGTTTGTTTACGTGGCAAACATATCCAGAAGGTCAAACAAGACTTATAGGACTGTGCGGGTCAAGACATCAACTGGTCGACTAGACAAAAATGTCAAGAGACTAGCTCTGTTACTCATAGATAGTGAACAGTGTAACGTTTCGACTACACCCGCTAAATGGTCAAAACAAGGGCTGATGAGAGTTCGACCCACGGAGTTGGACACGTGGTGTGTTTCTTCACCGGTTTCATCTATCTTCATAAGAAGCGGGTCTCTCGGTCAACAATTCTCTTGGAGAAACAAGGTAACGAGTTTATAATCTCTCAGTGACGGAACATCAGATACCGAGGATCGTCACTAACGCGTTATTGGAAGTAAAGTTACCATCGAGATAGACATTTCAAACCCAGAAAATGAAAACTCCAAAAACGACGTCAAAATTAAAGAGAGACTATTTAAAAGGAAAAAACAAAATAAATGAACTAAAATCCGAGAGTCAAGAGTATCGATGAAAAGACAATTATTTACAATTTTAACAATGTGCCGCTCTGTTGAAAGAATTTACACCTGGAATGAATGAATGATGGAATGGATGAACGAATGAATCTTAAACTTACGGACGGCTCGGTTTTTATATTTATATACAAAGACAAGAAAAAAAGAAATCGTGTTACGTTTGGCATACCTCATAAAGTAGGTACATAGTTCACTCGCAATTTAATAAAATAAATTCGGAAAATTCTTATAATTTGCCGTCCAACGCGAAGGCTCGAAAGCTAGCAAAAGTGTGAATGATTAGAGGTGTAGGTAGAATTAAGTATTTTAAATTAAATCAAATTGATCGACAAGAATTGGCTAATCAATAAGAAGAAGGAAGGTTAGTAGGATCATTGATAAACCACCTGCAATCATTTCAAATAGAGATAAAAGTACCTAAATTTTCTGGAGAAGATAACACGAATCCTAGAGAATTTTTAAATGACTTAGAAAGATATTTTGATCTAAAACATGTACCAGATGAATAAAAAATATTAGTTATTCACGACGCATTGAATGGTAGAGCTAAAATTTGGTTTGATGAGAATAAAAGTAGGTTGAACGATTACGAATGTTTTAAAAACAGAATTTTTGAAAGAATTTTATTCCGTAGCTGTAAGAATCAGGGAAAAGAATAGTTGGTCTGTGCATAAATTCAAATGGAGTGAAAATAATTTGCAAATTTATTTTTTACAACAAACTAAAGAAGCTCAGTATTTTGAACCCAAGTTATCGGACTACGAAATAAATTATAGTATTGTTCAACAAATGCCGATTAAATTGAGGGAATCGTTAGTTGCAATTGATTTTTCGGATAATAATAAGGTTGGAACCCTGTTCGCTCGGTTAAATTTAACCTGTGAAGAGAGAGAACGTGAAAAATCTCGAAATTCCCAGTCTTATAGCAACAATTCGTACAATGTCAGAGAAATCAATAAACAAGGTCATATTAACGAGCAACCGAAATATTAACAGATCAGTCTATACAACGGGGTATTTAAAAATGCAAATTTTCCAAGTACTGTACCAACATCTGTTAATGTTTCTTTGCCAAACACAAATTTTCCGCCACCTAAGTACTTTGGACAAATTCAAAGGTCTAATGGCTATAATTAACAAACAACGAATCATAATAATAATAATAATAATTAATGACAAAAATTAAACTGACTATCGGCGCGTTAAATCAAGGTCCAATAACGTGTCGTGACACTTTTGATTATATTAAGGAAAAACTTTGAATCATACTCTGATATACGAAATGTAAGCAGTGTAAATACGAATCATAATCTTATTTATGATCTGACTTTGGATCAAACTTTGACCAGAGATTTTAAAAATATAAAGAAATTACAAGAGGAAAATATCTAAAACACTAAATAATATGTCAAAAGATTTGCTGATGAACATTTGAAACTTCACAATGAAATATTATTTCAACATCATGTCGAAAATAACCAATGGCGAATAGTAGTACCGTGTTTTTTTTAATTACAAAACTAATCCAACATACTCACGCTAAAATGGGTCATCCCGGTTAATATCAGACTTTTCAATATCTAAAACAAAATTATTTATTGCAAAGGTATGTTAAAAGATATCAAGAAATGTGTAAACACGTGCGATTTGTGTCAGAGAGTTAAAGTTTTATCGAAAACCATGGAAGGAGAATGTGAAATGATTAAATCTGTTAGACGAGGAGAATCAGTAACTATCGATTATCATGGACCATTACCACAATCTGTAGGAGGCGTGCAGTTTAGATAATTTCTGAAAATACATATCCGAGTTTATATGCAGTGACAAAAGCTACAACTCGTATTAGTTTAAAGAAAATTTTAGAATCATACGTACCGAAAATTTCAAGACGTATACGAATTCTGTCAGACTATGGGACACAATTCACTTCACACAGTTGGAAAAAAACTTTAAACGACGCAGGTATACGAACGTGTTTTCGAAGTATCAGATATCCTGAATCTAATCCAACGGAAAAAGTTATGAGAGAATTAGGGAGGCTTTTTGGAACCTTACGTTCAGAACAACATACTGAATGGGCAAATTACATCTCAAACATCTACGATTTGTTAAATATAACGACCCACTCGAGTACGGGATATAGCCCTTCGGAACTTCATTTTGGTAAAACAACCTGTTCATAAAATTCAAAAGATTACATCATTTCCAAACAATATTGAGGCGAAACATGAACCTAAAATTATCATAGCTAAGGATAGGTTGTTAATGAACTTTCGTAATCGACAAAAGCAACAAAAAGCGAAAGCAAAGGTTACTCTTGATGCGAATGATCTAGTTTTATCAAAGGCGCCACTACCATCTAATGCAGCTGATAGAGTAACTCATAAGTTTTTCCACATACATCAAGGACCATATAAAATTACAAAGGTGGTTGGAAAAAATGCATTCGTCTTATGTGATCCAGAAAATTTAAATGGTATCAAAGGTACATGTAGCAGTTTACATTTACGCAGGTATCAAATTTCCTAGTCTCCTGAATCAATTTTAACTGCAATTTATATGAATTATATTATATTTGTAAGAAAAAAAAACAGGACAAACAAAAACAAAACAAATAAACAAACAAAAAAGAAAAAAAAACAAATAAACAAACAAAAAAAAAGTACATTCAACTAGTACTACTCAACGAAATTCACCTTATCATCTACTTTGAACTCGACGTAGAACGTAATGACAAGCATATTTTGTCATATCTTGTGAATTAGATTTAATATTTTTATTAAGTTGATAAAATTGTTATAATCCAAATAACGGACAACCAAAGGATTGTTAACTAGTTTATACGAATGGATGTATGAGTATGGAAGGATGGGTGTTACAAACTTTCTGGTGCTAATAATTCAAAAGGGTGATGAAATTTAAAGTATGTGCAGCAAACAATGGCTATGAAATAGCTTTCGATAATTAATTATACGACCATTAATTATACGAAAATCTCAACTCACTCCATAGGTGTATCCGAAAGAAAGAGATACGTTAGACGGTTACCTGAGTTGAACGCTAAATTTAAATGGAACGTTACTTACCTTACGATGGTTTTGGTTGTTTGGGCTGTGAGCGGCTCCGCGTGCTCAGCGGGAGGTTGAATAGTGTCTTTTGCTTACTAATTTATAAGGTTTTAGTGGTTTATTGAATGAATTTTATTCAAGCCAGATTTAAGGTAGCACAAAAAATCAAGAAAATAATGCTTATTAAGTGGACGTGATTAGTTTATATGAACGATAACAAAAATTAAAATCGAAGAATTCATTTAAATGTAAGTTTACAATGTGTGCAAAATGACAAAAGATAAATCAAAGAATTTAGTTAATTGTAAGTTTCGAAAATTTATAAACAAGGACGAGAGACGTTTATGGAATTGAACCAGTCACGGCAAAACTGAAATGTACCATGTAAACGCAAAACTTGAAGTGGTCTCGTTGAATTCAAGATCTCAAGTTTTGTCTTGTTGAACGTAAGACCTGAAGTTGTAATCTGTTGAACGGGGTTCTCTGCTAGAATTTAGAAACTAACCGGAAGAAACCCCTGATTGGTTCCCTAGTACTTCAGAAGGACATGTAACAATGGCATGTTCTATTTTCCTTAGAGTTACCACGACAGGAACGCACTTGGTGAGTCGAATCGTTTCTCATGCACGAACAGCCATGCAATCCGGTCCCTACATAACATTAAAAGCAAATTCGTTCGGCGTGTGAATGTCGAGTGTGAGAGTAATTCGTAGTACCTGTTCTTCCAGGGCACATTTCTGTTTCATGATGTCGTTCAGCAGCAATCTTACCGTGTTCTTTGATTGGAAAGATTCTATTTCGACGATGAAATGTTCAGGATGTTCCGTACGAATAATTCTGTATCCACAAATTTTAAATTCCTTTGTTTTCGTTAGAGCGAAGGTTGTTTTTTCATTAGAGTAGGTGTAAATGTCTGATGCAAATCCATCTTCTTGGGGTTCTTTAATTTTCAATGTTGGTCCAGTGTAAAGAATGTCGTAACGGTCTAATTTGCAGTCATCCGTTGGTGAATTTACCCGAAAAGCATATGACCCACCATTTTCAAAACAATTTGTGTTAGACAGTGTACATCTAGTCCCATCCTTGAGCCATAATTCCTTTTTATCAAATTCAACCACAGCAGCGGGAATCCATAATATAATTGTTAATAGAGTGATTCAACTCATTATTCCCCTTTTCTGGAACAAATTGTTCAATTTATAATTCGGGAAGAAAATAAAATTATTGATTTAAATTGCCGATTTTAATAGGTGTTAAATATATATGCATTCATCGGTCTGCCTCCGTACCAGAATCGATCGGGACTGTAATTATAGTTCGGTTGCTTTCAAGTACATGTGTCTTGTACACTCTCCAATCTGTAATGATTTTTTGATTTTTGTGCAAATGAAGTTTTTTCACAGTGGATCATGACAAGTGAGTTTTATGAATTTTCGATTGTTTCGAATAAAGGAACTGCTTCTGTAACATCAATTTCGAAATAGAATATCACGCGATAGAGCCGAGAGTTTGAAATTCCTTGCCGGACTAATTCGATATTTAAATGGTCCTCTAAAGTGCCGACTGGGTAGGGGGCTTTCACTATTTTTTCCTCAGCATTTCCACTACTTTTCATCATTAAGTCGTCCATCATTGGGTTTACTGCAAACGAAACTTCAGAGGGCGGGTGTACAGGCGGTATCCTCATTCTAGAACAAAGCATATATATTTGGCTGGTTTATATTCTGCAATTGTTCCATCAGGATCTTAGTTCTATTTGAAAACTAATATAATTAACTCGAATGGCCTGCTTAGATACAATTATCCTTACCCAATTATAAATAACTGCAACGGTCAATTATCCCTTTAAAATTTTTAATCTGTCCATATAAGTGTGGTCTGAAGTAGTTTACCGTATAAACTATAGCCAATAATTCCTTTTCGATTGTTGAATAGTTTCTTTCTGCCTTCTTTAGTAATCTAGATATCATATGCTATTGGCCAATCTTTTCCTACTGTACCTTGATTTAATACACCTCCTATGGGGATTCCTGATGCATCTGTCGTTACAATAAAGTGTTTGGTAAAATCAGGATGTTGAAGTATTGGATTTTCGAACGGTTTATCTCGTAATTGGCTGAATGCGTCTTCTTCTGCGTCTTTCCAAAGGAATTTCACATCTTTTTCCAACAGTTCTGTCAAAGGTTTTGCTATTTTGAAGAAATTTGGTATGAAGCGTCGATAATTACCGATTAAACCTAAAAATTGTTTTATGTTATTCTTATTCTTTACTTGGCTCAGCTAAACAAAAACTATAGAGCTCAACATTACGCGAAACTCAACTAAACAAATTCTTAAACGCAATCATAATCCAGACGCAACCAAAACTCAATAACACGAACTTCTCATTTCAACCTCTACCAAAATAGACACAACGAAAACGCAACCTCAACTATAGACAATCTCAACTAAACCGAGACTCAACTAACCGAAATCTCAACGCATTTGAACTCGAAACTTTCTCAAAGTCCTCAAAAACGATATTCGCTAATTCGAGTACTCCATTTCGGCAATTCGCGACTCGACACTGTACAGCGGAATTCGATACTGTACGTAAATTTAAAAACGAGAAAGACTCGACTCAAAACCGTGACTCCACTCAACATTCTCAACTACTCAAGATTTACTCAACTCCATAACGCCAAACTCAGGCTACGGCCTGCCGTCACCAAGCAAAAGAATCGGCGAATGAATTTCGAGTACATGTTCGATAACGCAGATCCAAAATGGCTATCCGTTACTCGGCAAGCCTTTACTCAATTTTTCTCAAAAATTCTGTCGCGAGGATACTAGAAACACTTACCGTTCCATATCCACGCCACGAATTCTCCAACCCCCTCGTGATATTTCGGTGGTGCTATTTTTCGCAAGACTACAAAAAGCGAACTCGTTAACGAAACTTTATGATTTCGCGATTATCTCGCACGATCGCCAGAACTAGAGTGATTTCAAAATCGACGACCGGCCGCAACACCGATCTCGGTACGGTATGCCGTACGTGACGTCATACCCACAAGAATACCCAATAATCGATCCGTCATCGATTTCGTAGATTGCGCAACTCGACGCGCACCTGTCGGAGCATCGCGGCGCAGAGCTTGACGTTAGATCGCAGTTTCGCCCTTTGCGCAGCTTCGAGATGCTTCGTTGTGAGCGGTGTGGTGCTCCCCACTGAAATATAACTATAGTGGAAGGGGCACTGGGCTCTCGGTTCTGTGCGAGAGAGAGAGAGAAATTCGTGAGGCCACCTGTCCTTGTCATACAGTCTGATCAAAAACTTACGTAAAATCGCTCAGTGGAATAATAACATTCCTTGAAACAACGATTGCGCACCATTTTCACTCTGTAAATTCACACAAGTGTAATTAAAAAATTTCATCGATTTTCCTCAAGTCCCGCGATTGATTTTGAAAAGTTATCATTTCAGAATTTATCATTTTATTCGCAATAAGTCCTGAACAAAATCACAAAAAGTCACGCCAAACGCTCAGGGCAGAGAGGACTAACTATTGAGTTAGGTTATCTACCGCATGGTTTACTCGGCAGAGCGCATGCGCAGAGAGATAAAAAGGGACAGGTGGCCTCACGTCAGCAGTCTATCTCACAAATACGTCCGGGTGTATACATATAATTCATTCGCAAATTGATTAGGAAAATTTTTAAAATTCTTATAACAGAACAATTAAAATGACAAAACGAGACTATCAGGAGTGACGTGATACATACATCATTAGTATTACACGTAGCTTTAGACTCTATCTATATCTGCGTCTACTTAAGATATCTCTAGTTCTTACTCATCTATAAACTAAGATAAAACAAATTTCTTTCGTTACTTGTTGATCGCACGTCTCTCAACCGGAGGAGTATTTTGTGTATCGACACAATTTCTTCAATATAAATAGTATCGTCTTAATCTATATATCCTTTTTCGGTTGGTACTTCCACGGAAGGTAAATCACAAGTTAGCTGGTCAAGCCATCTAGAAAAGGCAAAAGTCACACATCTCGCAAGGTAATGCTGCGCTAAAGGAACTACGACCTTGAACATTCGACGACCAAATAGTCTTGTTGGTCCGCATGTGCACGTAATCTGTTTGTATTCGCACTGCCGATAATATTATTTAATTATAAAGTTAAGATAAAAAAAAATAGCTGTTCCTAGAAACGATTCGAAGATGAAAGAAACCGTATGCGTGCAATGCATACGGAAATTTGAAGTAAAATAAAAGAATGACTTAAAACGAAATTATAAAGGTTACAAGTACGTGAAAAGAATATATCCATCCATGGAATTGAATAGGTGATGTAAAATAAAGCTAATATTCAGGGGCGTTGGACATCGAGGATGCGACACCATGTCAGGCAAAGTAATGCTGCGCTGAAGGAAGTACGACCCTAAACAATGAAGACTTATCGAAAAATGTCTATACAAGCGTAAAGTCAGTCGTACGAGACTTCCAGCGTAGGTCTTTCACTTCTCAATTATCCACGGGCTTTACTCATTTACAACACTCAGTTGGCTGTCAGATGTGGACGCTGGCCTGCCTGAAATTTAAGTACGTAAAGGTGCGAAAGAGTCGCGTATTGTTCAAGTATAAGACATACCTACCTGCATGTTCTCAGTTCACTCCTACGTAAGAGATTTCGAATCCTATAACCAACACTTTCGGTACAAGTTCTTGACCAATCCAAAATTCCCATCACGCACAATCATCGACCAATACGAAAAATCAACCACCCAACAAGCTCCTGCACCCTTCACATATCCGAAAATCTTCCAGATTCTTTCTTCGATCATCACCTAAAAAGTCAGTTCTCGTCAAGACCTGAGAACAAAAAGTTAATACACGCGCAGTACTCAAGTCAACACGAACCACCTAACAATTTCAAGTCTTAACCGAATATCTCAACCTAACTAACCATCAAGTCATCTACTTATTAATCCTTCTAACAAACAACTATTTCTATCTCCGGCAAATTCAACGGATCAACCAATAGATAATATTAACGTCATTGCAATAACGATTTAAATTTATAAACTCCTGCGAATAATACAACTTGTAATCTTGTAACCAAATATCGTAGCTTCGACGTGTAAATAAATAGTTAGGTTTCACAAAAATCGATTCAACGAATAATCCCCAATTAAATAGCCTCGCTCCACCAAAGTGTCGTGAGGGACAATAAATTATAGTTGTATTTCTTGGGACTGACCGTCGGCTCGCATTGTTTGTTTTTGAACGCCCTGTAGTTCTCCCGCAGCTGCTTGCGGTACTTGGCAAGACGCATGGCTATGATCCAGCAGACGCGCGTCTTCTCGTTATCAAAAGCGATGCACCGGAAGTCATTCCCGGCCGTTCCTTCAGTCTCCGCGTTGGCGGTCGGTCTCAAACAGATGCCCAACTCGGTAGGGGCGCAAAATTGTTTCTTGGCGTTCAAGGTCCAGTAGACGTGGTAGTCCGTAAGATGGGCCAACACCTCGAGCTGTTCCAGACTGGATGCGAGGGAACGTCTGGGAGTTCCGCCGGAACCGTATCAGAGGGAACGTTTGGGAGTTGCGCCAGCACCGGATGACCGGAAGCGCTTGGTAGTTGAGGTGGAACTCCCTGACGGAGAATCTGCATGTCGCCATTGTCGTATCACACGGCTGACTAAATGTGCCTTCGGCGAGCAGTAAGGCTTGCTGTAACGAAGCACCATGTAAATCTTGGTCCACACGTTCTTACCTGCATCTCGAATCCAGGCCGTGCTGAATATGGAAGGACACTTCCAAGTAGTAGTAAGCAGGTTCTGCATCACCGCGTGCCTATTCGCAGAAGGTCCTCCGAACTCGCGACTTTCGAAGTCAACCATATCGTCGGGAAAGAATTGCTTAGGATCGTGGTAGAATTCATACTTCCGGGTATCCTGTCGGAATAGAAATCGGTTTAGTGTATTCGGAGCGTAGATTCCCATGTCTCCGTGAACGCTGAGGACATCTTCGTGATCTTCCAAACTCCTTTCCAATCCAAGTTCAGACCAGGATCACAAGTCGTACGATTTTATCAGAGATGTGCGATCAACAAGTAAGGAATGAAATTTGTTTTATCCTAGTTTATAGATGAGTAAGACCTAGAGATATCTTAAGTAGACGCAGATATAGATAGAGTCTAAATCTATGTGTAATACTAATGATGTATGTATCATGTAACTCCTGATAGTGTCGTTTTGTCATGTTAATTGTTCCGTTATAAGAATTTTTTGAATTTGCTTAATTCATTTGCGAATGAACTATACACCTATTTTATGAGAAATGTCGAACATAGTACGTTTTCTTTTATGCCTGTCTTCATATATGTATATGTATGTAAAAAATTCAACAGATCAACTTGTAATCCTGGTCTGACCTTGGATTGGAGAGGAGTTTGGAAGATCACGAAGATGTCCTCAACGTTCACGGAGACATGGAAATCTACGCTCCGAATACCCTAAACCGATTTCTATTCCGACAGGATACCCGGAAGTATGAATTCTACCACGATCCTAAGCAATTCTTTCCTGACGATATGGTTGACTTCGAAAGTCGCGAGTTCGGAGGACCTTCTGCGAATAGGCACGCGGTGATGCAGAACCTGCTTACTACTACTTGGAAGTGTCCTTCCATATTCAGCACGGCCTGGATTCGAGATGCAGGTAAGAACGTGTGGACCAAGATTTACATGGTGCTTCGTTACAGCAAGCCTTACTGCTCGCCGAAGGTACATTTAGTCAGCCGTGTGATACGACAATGGCGACATGCAGATTCTCCGTCAGGGAGTTCCACCTCAACTACCAAGCGCTTCCGGTCATCCGGTGCTGGCGCAACTCCCAAACGTTCCCTCTGATACGGTTCCGGCGGAACTCCCAGACGTTCCCTCGCATCCAGTCTGGAACAGCTCGAGGTGCTGGCCCATCTTACGGACTACCACGTCTACTGGACCCTGAACGCCAAGAAACAATTTTGCGCCCCTACCGAGTTGGGCATCTGTTTGAGACCGACCGCCAACGCGGAGACTGAAGGAACGGCCGGGAATGACTTCCGGTGCATCGCTTTTGATAACGAGAAGACGCGCGTCTGCTGGATCATAGCCATGCGTTTCGCCAAGTACCGCAAGCAGCTGAGGGAGAACTAAAGGGCGTTCAAAAACAAACAATGCGAGCCGACGGTCAGTCCCAAGAAATACAACTATAATTTATTGTCCCTCACGAGACTTTGGTAGAGCGAGGCTATTTAATTGGGGATTATTCGTTGAATCGATTTTTGAGAAACCTAACTATTTATTTACACGTCGAAGCTACGATATTTGGTTACAAGATTACAAGTTGTATTATTGGCAGTAGTTTATAAATTTAAATCGTTATTGCAATGACGTTAATATTATCTATTGGTTGATCCGTTGAATTTGCCGGAGATAGAAATAGTTGTTTGTTAGAGGGATTAATAAGTAGATGACTTGATGGTTAGTTAGGTTGAGATATTCGGTTAAGACTTGAAATCGTTAGGAGGTTTGTGTTGACTTGAGTACTGCGCGTGTATTAACTTTTTGTTTTCAGGTCTTGACGAGAACTGACTTTTTAGGCGATGATCGAAGAAGGAATCTGGAAGATTTTCGGATATGTGAAGTGTGCAGGAGCTTGTTGGGTGGTTGATTTTTCGTATTGGTCGACGATTGTGCGTGATGGGAATTCTGGATTGGTCAAGAACTTGTACCGAAAGTGTTGGTTATAGGATTCGAAATCTTTTACGTAGGAGTGAACTGAAAACATGCAGGTAGGTATGTCTTATACTTGAACAATACGTGACTCTTTCGCACCTTTACGTACTGAAATTTCAGGCAGGCCAGCGTCCACATCTGACAGCCAACTGAGTGTTCTAAATGAGTAAAACCCGTGGATAATTGAAAAGTAAAAGACCTACGCTGGAAGTCTCGTACGACTGACTTTTCGGTTGTTTAGTCATTTTTCGATAATTCTTCATTGTTTAGGATAGTAGTTCCTTCAGCGTAGCATTACCTTGCCAAATATGGTGTCGCATCTTTGATGCCCAACGCCTCTGAATATCAACTTCGTTTTACATCACCTATTCAATTCCATGGATTGATATATTATTTTCGCATACTTGTAACCTTTATAATTTCGTTTTAAGTCATTCTTATATTTTACTTCAAATTTCCGTATGCATTGCATGCATGCGGTTTCTTTTATCTTCGAATCGTTTATGGAATAGTTATTTTTGTTTATGTTAACCTTATAGTTAAATAATATTAACGGCAGTCCGAATCCAAACAGACGACGTGCACGTGCGTACCAAAAAGACCACACCAGAGAACGAGTGGCATCCTTTAAATATCACAAGCTAACGGTCAAAGCATTTTCTCTTTTACAATGGCTTTCATGGTTTCGATTATTCATCTCATCAACACTTCAGCAAAACGTGTTCAGCGCCAAACAACAGTTTGTTAAGACAAACCAGATGCCCGAAAATCACCTTTACGGTATTTTCGGACATGCAGGAACCGGCGTGCACGCGCAGCGTAATAAAGCCTTTTTCAAGTGGTGTCTGTTTGGAAAATGACGACCGAAGGCCAGAATAAGTTATCTTTGTATGTCTGATGCAAGTACGGAAATTCTTACCTGCACCCGTGGAAATGGCCGGTGTGGGTGTAACTAACCCACTACGCTGGACCCAGAGGTCAGGGGTAGTTAGGGCGAATAAAAAGGCCCAAAATATCATCTCAGCGTACGTAAGTCTTCGGTATTGATCATCTTCCCATAAAAATGGAAGCAAATAATTAGGAAGCGCGTTAGAAAACTGCACATTAAGGAATAAGAGCGTGCAATATGCAGAATCAGCGCAGTTGAACCATGTTCTTTTAATAGAGTAGTTCTAAAATGTCATCCAACTAGAGCAGTTCTTCAAATTCCTTTAATCGAGGCGATTTGACTAAATGCTTTTCCTAACGAGTATACTTCTTCGTGAACCTATAATCAGAATAGTTGATAAAATCTTTTAGAATTAAGGCTAGAAATGTAATTCTAACGAAATTCCGTGCTTGTCGTCTTATTTGAATAACATCGTTTTCATTGTCATAATCAATCATTGTAATTTCGACTCAACTAAAATTAAATAAATCTTGTCATCGTGTTGAATCTATATTGTGAGTTGACAAAATTTATTACCTTCAATGTGACTAAGTCAAACTGGCAAATTTACTCAACTATCTCCGTACCGATTTTAGTATATCCACCGGCGCCCTATTTGGCCTTGATGAATTATCGTTCTCTCATTTGAAAAACCTTGCAAAAAATCCCACTATAGATGCCAAAAAGGAAGATTTCTAAACAGCTAAGAAAAGGAAGTAGTGCAGGCAGAAGGGTTAAATTTCGTAAACTCTGAGCAATTGAATGGGAATCTCATTTTAGAGAATTTTATTCTACAGGAACAGAATCCATTCAAGTCAAAGACAAAACAGAACGCAATAAGGTACAAGAACCATTCAAAAGTGCGGAGAATGATGACCTATTCCGAAGGGCTGGTAAACAATCAATAGAAAACATTTGATTCAATCAGCCAGAGACGATAATTCAGTTGCCAGCGCCAGAGCAATCGTGCGTGAATAGTGTCACGCAATTTTTAAACTGCGTGCTTTTAGAAAAGAGAGAAACAATTTCGCAAATTATCCCTGATCCAGTCTCCGCTGGACACGCGAAGCCGCCCACACAGTCCGAGACGATGCAGATCGACTTAAGGTAAGTGACAAGTTTTATTTGAAAAGCTCAACCAAGAGAAGAAAAGTCTGTGTTCATAGAAGGTAAATCGTGTTTAGGAATTCTGTCCGTGTACGAGCGTTGATTCATTGTGGCGAATTTTGGTTTTCCGTGAATAAATAATAACTAATCAAAATATTTTCCTACCGCATCAGCAAAATGCTCCCTCTACTCCTGAACTGCAACTAGCCAGTCCCAAGACTCACTCTCAAATCATGTTTCATTTGGCCATTATCTAAATTCACCTCTCTCCCCTTTTGCTTCCTCCACATCTTCTCACCGTATTCTTCACATCTTTGACAATAAATCGTTTATATGCTTGAACATTCAACTCCGAGTCAGAGCAGATCTGTTTGTACTTGGGTTATTCAGACTGTTTCTTTATACCCTTTTTGCAGATAGACAGCGCTTGTAATACGATAGTTCTCAAGCCTGTCTTATTCTGTAAGAAGTGTTTATTTCCGAGCACTTTAGGGTGTACCTAGGTCTCCCTATCTGTCTCCTTCAATCAAGTGTATATGAAGCGATATTTCCAAAATATATCAGGTTCGTAAATGAACAGAGAATTATTAGCCAAGAAGGAAATAGGATTTTGATTTCGTTAATCGCAGGCAGATAAATAATAAACATCTAATCAAACTCAATACAAAAGGAAATTGAGGGTTTAATTATATTATCTTTTTATTTACAAGAGCCCTGAATTCTACATAATATTAAATATCCCACAATTCTGCAATTTCGCCTGTGTTTCGTCCTAGACAAATGTTCTGCATAATATCAGCCCTGTAAAACTGGTTTTTGTAGAATCGATCCTCCTTCTTCGAAACAAATCTAGAGAAACGAATTCGTCGGATCCCCGTTTGAACGAACAAACTCGTAGAACTGTTAACTTATAGGACTGATTCGTATAGAAATGGTTCTCCCATAGTTTTTCTAATAAAAAAAATGTTCACAAGAATATAGCCACTATCGTATTTCATACCAACTGTTCATAACATATCCTATGAATTTAGAAAAATGATTTCTAAAAAAAAAAACCGTCATTCTCTGTGAAACCGCGACTTTTCAATCATGAGGCCTCGTTTCACGAGTCTGCGTATTTCAAGTATTTTTTATCGTACAGCGCGTTCTGATAGGAAAAGTTCGACATTTCAACTTTGACGGTCCGATTTGATGTTTACAAGATGTACTTTCGTGTAGTTGAGTCGACATACTATACCCGATCATGGGTCATGTAACAGGCTCGTAATTTTCTTTGTCCTCTTCTTCTTTATTCTGTTCTCTTATCTTTTTCCTTCCTGTATTGTTGACGATCGAGCGTAGATTGTATTGGGCTTGTTACGCAGGCTTATGCGGTATGCCAGCATATGAAAAAATCGTATTCCAGTTTTTGCAATCGTGAATTAAATATGGGCCAATTCCGAAGCTTATTGTTGGCGAATGAGGTTGGTATGATAAGTCTGCATACAGGTTTGCTTCACCGGTGGTTATGGTATCATGCGCATCTACGATTCGTTCAATTATTCGGAAATGCCGTACGACTGGATTCTCAATTTCATTGGCTCGCATCAACCAATCGGATCTTTGCAATTGTTTACCTTGTGGCGAAGAGTACTTGTTGTGCCAGTTCACTGCTGCTCTCAGACGAGGCACGACAAATCTTGCGACTTCTCTGATTAAGGCAAGCATTCGATTAATCTGAAAGACACCAGATGATCCTGGAACAGTTATGTTCCTTTATTTTTTCGGAAATTAAACATTTCAATTTAATTTTAGGCATTAGCGCAAAAACAACAATGCAGGATTATTTTCGATTCATTGAAATGAAAGACGTTTGTGCCCACCCTCAATCAATCGGACATGTATCAATTTTATTCCCCGCGTTATTTTTGTTTTTTTTTTTTGTTTTTAGATGGAAGTGTCATCTACGGTTGAACTTCTAGAATGGAACGAAATTCTCCTGTCCTTGGTGGGTCTTTGGCCACTCAGTCATAACGACACGCGGTTTACCCTCGGTCTAATTTGTTTACTGATTCATGTGACTTTAGAATACGTAGACCTTTACAAACTCGGCAAAAATTTTGAACACGTCGTGGCGAATCTATCCGAAAATATAACGTACACGACGATCCTGGTTCAAGTGATTCTTCTACGTGTTAACAGCCGGCAACTGGGACAAGTAATCCGGGCGGTTAACGAAGATTTTGTCGAGATAAATTATAAAACAACTCTGGAAAAAAAAGTCCTTCTAGACAACTATAAGAAGATCCGGGTATTCGTTGCAGTAGCAGTAACGTTGACACTCTCTACGGCAGTTAGTTATTACCTGGCACCTCTCGTTGGTCTGCTAGCAACCGGTAAGTCACTTTCTCAACGCGTCTTTCTCTCAGAAAAATTTCATTTGTTATAGTAACTAGAAAAATTCAGTAGAACACGTATCGTTAGAAAAACTGTTTGAATATTGTTGAAATTACGAAAAACGAGGTACGCCTAACCATTTTGCGCTATTGTCGATCCTTTCTTGGTAATCACAACGCAAAATCAGTTTGTTCGGTTTACTCTAATTTTTTAGTTAAGCAAGGCTTTGATGTCAGTTTATTGTTGCACAAGCATTAAATTTTCGCAACACTCGCAAGAAAATATAGTAACAGTGTTCGTAACGAAAAAGAATAGCAACGGATACTAGACTTTCCGGTAAAGGCTGGATAACTAATTTTTACTTTATACCTAGGACTATATTTTTCGATTGTGGTAAAAAATGAAAATAGTTAAGGACTGAGCGGTAACCGGAACTAAACATTTCTCTCAGTGTGTAACTTATATTGGTATAGACACGTCAAAATCCTTGGATAGTCGTGATCAAAATGAATAAGAAAACAACTTTAACTATTTTGATAGATATACGCGTGTTACATAGAGAATTTCGAGCTAAAGTTTGGGTACAGTTTTTGACAATAAAGTTCGAATCCCCGTACCGGTATGGAGGAAAGGAGTTTTTGCAGCGCCAGGGATAAATTAGCGGTCAAAGCAGTCACCCGGAAAGCGAAAGGTCCCGGGTTCGAATCCCGGTCAAGTCCGTGCCGTGAAACATTTTTCCCAGACCCGCCGGAAATGCACGTCACAGCACATTTCTCTGAATTATGCCCTAGATTTATACCGCAGATGATAAAATGCAATTTTTGTCTCAGTGAACGGAAATTCAACAATGGAGTTAAAATTGCCATACCACACGTATATATTCTATGACGTGTCAAACATTGAATCTTACTCACTGACATACGCCGCTCAACTTCCGTTCGTATTTATCGCGTCTTTCGGATACGTTGGCCCCAATACTCTAATCGTCACTTTGACAGTCCACGTGTGTGGACAACTGTCCGTCCTTGCGGAACGAATCAACGATATAAATACCGATGGTCAAGAGTGTGGTCTGGCAATAAAAACGTTTGTCAAAAAACAAGTGCGACTGATACGGTGAGTTCTTTGACGGTGAATCCAAAATATTAGTCTCATCATTTTAATTACTAATAATAATGATAAGACTGTTGACAAGCCTACAGATAAAACTAAGTACGTAAATCAACTATTAATAAACTCTAGAATAACACAGACTCTGGAGGAGGTGTACAATGTTATTTTATTGGGTCAACTTCTTGGAGGAATGATTCTCATATGTATCCTGTCCTACTACGTTTTAGCGGTAATACGGTGCTCATCTACCGAGTTTCTGTTCGACCATTAAAGCTTGATACAAATTTTATCAAAAAGATGTACCACATCATATGTCTAATTTGATTTATAGCACGCTGAGGGAGAACAAAATTCAAATTTCTTCAGTGTTACCTTGTACATCCTAAGTGTGATACTTAACATCTTCGTTTATTGCTTCGTAGGTGAACGTCTTGTCCAAGAGGTATTAAAAAAATGTCAAGTAATCAACTATCAAGCATCCAGTGGATACGTTGAAATGCACTTGTTCGATTTACGTTAATTTAATCATGGAAACGTTATTTACTGGCAAATGTTATTCGATTATTGTTGATTCTAGAGTACTAAAGTACATGACGCGTTAAGCGCATGTCGATGGTACGACATGTCATCGGTTCATGCCAAAATGCTCATCATATGCATGGCCAGGTCTCAGAAGCCGCTCGTACTGACGGCTGGAAAATTCTACAAATTTTCTATGGGCAGTTTTGCAAATGTGAGTTCACTGGATGTTTTTAATTCTTGACGTATGGTCTGTGCGATTTAGTAGTAAGACTTTATTTCATCTAAAGCTCACGATCGGATAATTGTTACACATCGATACATAACTTTCTAGCGTAACTGAATGCGCTTCTCATCAATTGCTGCTCTGATAAACTGAATCCTGGTTAATTTTATACCGACGATTCGCAAATTTCAATTGGTAGACTTTTGGAATCAGAATCTATTGTATATTGTGAAACGTATTTGAAATGTACAAACGAGTTCTTAAACTAGTCAGTCTAGTCGGTTGCTTATACTGATAATACATTACCAATTCGACACACTACCAAACGATCTAGTCAAAAACGACGCTGACCAATAGTTACTAAATAGATAAGACTGGATTTAAACTATTTAGATGTAAATACGAGAAGTAGACCCGGATACATCAAATAAAATTAGCAAATTGGATTAAGAAAGCGTGAGAAAGCAGCGTAATATAAAATAAGCCGAGATTATTGAGAGAGCTAAATTTGCGCAAACGACAAGAAAAAAAAAATTACAGATACTGGCACATTCGGAGCTAAAATAGCATGCGACAAAGAAAGAGAAGCCGCTTAGCAAGTATAAATGAACGCCGGTGCTTCAACCAAGATCGTTAATTCCACGTTCTTCTTCAGAAGCGTTAATCCGGTCGTACCAAACAATCGGCTGAGTCTTATTAGCTGATTCGGTTTCGCACCTATTCAAATTCCCGTATTCGAATATTTATTAGCCTTTGCAAAATAATTTTTCCAACGATATCTCTGACAGCCTGACTTGCACGACAAATCTCTATAAACATTATTCACTCGTGAACTCATTAAATCATTCAAGTGAAACACAATTACGAATATCTGAATTAAATCACTCCGACAGTTGGCGCCGACATTAGGCCATCGCATTATATTTTAATTTTCTTCATAATGAGGATCGTTATATTCTCAACCCTTGTTTAAATTATTTATTTTTTCATATTTTTGCACAACATTTTCCTTTGAATTGTGATGTGCATTCTTTAAGCGGCCTAGCATCGCAGACAAATGTTTTTTATTATTATTTGTTTAAAGAAACGAGCATTACCAAGGAATACACTCACCAGCAACCAGGATTACTGAGCGTGTCGGCTGGTGCATTTATGCAATGGCGATTGTTGTCACCCAAGATCTTATCACCTCAGATAATGCTCAGGAGCTTACACACACGCACACACACTCAATTTGACTAGATTCAGTCTTATTATAAACTTTTGGAAGCCTTCATTCCAACACGTTCAATCGTTTACTAAATCATATCCTATACGTAATTCGAGTTACATGTGATTGAGCTGGATGCAAATAAAACTAGCGGACAAGAATGATCTTTCTGAAGAATAATTCACATTTAAACGAAACGTTAAATATCGATGTTATTTTAACGTTGATTAGTGTAGCAGTTTTTTTTTTTTTTTTACGTTTTGAGTTGATATGTAGTGGCTAGTAAATAAACAAATAGGTTATCGATTATTGATACTGCAAAATATGATCCGTTCGTTCGGTTATTGATGAATTGATTTTCAATTTTGCAATTAATTCGGCTTTTTCTTAACTTTAAGGACAATTTTTGGTGGTACGAACTCGATTACGATTCATGGTTTTTTGTGGTCTGTTCAATAAAAACTAATTCAATTAATAATACATGTTTTGTATATTTAACCATAATATCAGGGGCAAAGTCACTTTTGCGAAGTTATGTATGGGGTTATCCTCACAGATGTCAGGTTAGCGAATCGTGTGGTAAAACGGTGACATGTATTTTTTTACATTCTGTATATCAACGCGAAAGGATTTATTTATAATGTATAGTCTATAGATGGACTTTACTAGACATGGCGGTCAAATTTCGTCGAAGAAATATTTTATTCATGCAAAGAAATATCATTCGGTACAACTAAAAATGGTTACAACAACAGTTTGTGTTATATTTGAGTATATTTATTTGAATTTCATGCATAGGAAGTTCAACAGTTGATTGCACCATTTGTGTTTACTGTACCTAAATTTGACAGATACGACAATTTCTGACCCATAAAAGCAGTCTCATCCCTGCCCTATATACTAAAACAAAGCATCAAGCGTGTCGAATATTTGCTAAATATTAAAATACCATAAACGAAGGTATAGTATTAACGGTAAATTGACATTCTTTCGTTCTCCATTATACTACATGTTATAGTCTAAGCTGACAATTTTATTATCGTGCCGAATCGACAATTTGTTTGTTCTTACAGGTAATGAAAACCTCGATGGCGTACCTGTCGGTGTTGAGAAGTCTCCTTTAATGCAACTAATCCGAAATGGTCTCAATTTTGAAATCGTCATGAGATACATGAATTAATATAGGTAATGATGTACAGGAACAAGTACAATTAGAGATTCAAGAATTTGTTAGGAATATTGAAAGTACGAAAAGCAGCATACACTGAACGATTTTTCCAATGTTGTCCTGATTAGCACAAGATACGTGCATTAATTCTTGTAGCATATTTTCCCCAAATATTGATCACTGATGAATTATTTTCATGCAATATCACGTATGTTTCCTCAGTCAAGGTTTTACATTTAAAAAAAATTGCTAACTATATAAGTATTGAAAAAATAAAAATTATTTTCACTCAAGAATCTTTCTTCATTTATCGTCAGTATCAAGTATACTTTGATGACAAACAATAATCCCTATGAGTCAGAAATTTTATCGAGCTTAGAATGCAAATGGTACTCGCTACTCAAAACCAGACAAGATACCGAAGTTGGATTATTTATTTTTATTTATTTTTTTTTATATCACAATCTACCCGAAATTGGAGCGATCCTATTTTTCGAAATTTCAATTTCAATTTGTACTTCGATGAGAAATTTAAAAAATGTATCCTATTACAATTTTTGAAATACATACAAGTCGAGAAGGAAATCAGATATTGATTAAATTCAAAACAAGCTTCTTTGTCATGTCTCGTCCTCCAGACCTCAGATTCTTTTCCCCATATCTATTACAATCAATTAATTATATAATGAAACATTCAACCCTCCCCATTTCCTGCATTCAGAGTAGTGGCACGTGAGTGCATAATTGACGTGTACAAACTGAATCGTCCAACAAGAGACTTTGGTCAAATACATATTAACCCTTGGAATCACGGATTTTGCGAAACTGAACGAAGTAGCACGGTTGGAGACGTTTCATCCTTTGAAGAAGCTTGCAGATCTTGAAACCTACTTTGATGATCGAGTAAGCGGAATTCGTCGAGTTAAGACGAAGTTTGGGGATAAAATCGTGACGAATCTGGAGGACACGCTTACGGTTTTCATCCCGAATAGATTAGTGAAAGCCTGACAAGAAGACGATGAGCTGTCCAAGAGGACGGTGACGACTAGCAACGACAGTCGGTTGCATCTGCGCTATCCGGGTGGACCAAACAATTAAGTTGAATTCGTTTGCGTGTGAAAAAATTTGGAAAACCGTTAGCAAAGACGAAGGTTGTCAAGCTGCGTTTGAACCTCGTAATTGTAATGTGAACTCTACGATGACTCATAAGGGGTCCCCCAAACATGCTAATAACGGATTTTAATGGGTGTCAGGTAATTGAAAGGAGAAGCCTTCCGAATACTAGGGTCATGGCATTTTATCCACTGATTGCGAGCCTTAGTTTAGGTGAAAATTGCCTCGGTAGATCCTTTCCCGCACATTCGTTATGTACGTCCGGTCGTAAAGGACCCTAGAGAATAAAGACATATCGAACAATGACTAAATAAGCGAAGAGTCAGTAATACGATACTTTCAGCGTCGGTTTATTACCCCTTAAGTACCACGGGTCTGACCCATTTACAACACTCAATTGGCTGCCTGGACTTTAGGTACGATAAGGTGCGGAAGCGTCACGTATTGTTCAATTAAGTTGACATACCTGCGTGCTCCCACTTTCCTCCTACATATAAGATTTCCACTCCCATAGCCAACACTTCGGGTAAAAGTTCTTGACCAATCCAAAATTTCCACGCCCCAAAATAATTGACCAATACGAAAAATCAGCCAATCAGCAAGCTCCTGCCCCCTTCACATCTCCGTAAATCTTCCAAATACCTTCTTCGATCATTGCCTGAGAAGTCAGTTGCCGTTGAGACGTCAAACTGTACAGTCAGTACGCGTCAAGTCCTCAAGTCAACTACTTGTTAATCCGACTAACAAACAACTATTTAGATCTTTGACAAATTCAACATATCAACGTCACTGCAATAACGATTTCAATGTATAAACTACTACGAATAATACAACTTGTGATCTTGTAACCAAATATTTTGTATTCAACGTGTAAAGAAATAGTTTGGTTTTACAAAACTCGTTTCAACGAATTATCCCCGATTAAAATCCTTACTCCACTAAAGTGTCGTGCGGAAAAATACGTTGTGGCCCTTCGAGACGGATAAAATCCGAACTCTAGTATCAATTAACGAAATCAATTCAGTGAAAAAGTGTCAATTAATGCACAAGTGTTAAATCAATTAAGTTCAGTGAAGTTGTACATTAAGATCAGCACAACAATCAAGGTGATCAAGGCAACGAAAGTGACGAGAAACGAGGAGTGTGAGACGTCTCTTCAAAGAAGGCATCTGAACGGTAAGCTCGTGTTGTTAATCGCCATTCCCTTTCATACTTCCCTTCCATTTCGTTTCAAAACAAATAATCTACCATGCCGAAAGACACCTTGGTCACTCGTAAACGCGAACGTGCAGAAAGTAAGAAGCGAGTCACGCGTCGCAAAATCATCGTAGAACAGGTGAATTCGTCAGAGTTGAATCGGCTTCAAGTACAGGCCGAAACCCGTTGTGAGCAGTACAAAAGAAGCTACGAAATACATGTGCAGTCGATGAAAAGGGATTTAAACGAACTGCACGCACTTTCCGACGAATTAGAAGCCTTGAGGGAACGTCATTGCACTGTCCTAGCAGAAATGCGTCAATTGATTCGAGAAATGGAAGAGTGTCAGGCAGCAAGCAGTTGAAATGTTGTCCGTTCTGTCACGCCGGCTTCCAGCTCTCATCAGGCTGCGTCAACGACGCCGTAAATTTCACGGGAATATTCAAAAAAGACGCAGTCAAAATCAATTAATCACACTTGGAGTAATCAAATTTCATCAACGCCAGCGGCTACTTCTTCGGTAACGCCATTTGTCAGGATCTATCCGTGTCCGATGTGTCGGGAAATGCATTCGGTGTACGAACGTAAGACTTTTCTCTCGGCAACAATGGAACAGCGGTGTCAATTGGCTAATATAGTATCCCTATGTGGAAACTGTCTCGGCAAGGATCACTTACCGAAGGATTGTAAGGGAGGTACCTGCCGGATCTGTGGTCAGAAACATCACTCGTTCCTTCACTGACAATGTCATTCCTGTTGCTCTACTCTACATACAAAATCAAAACACATTGAACGTTCCCTGTCGTGCGATCATCGACACAGGTTCCACAGCAAACTTCATCACTGAAGCACTTGCAAAGGTATTAGGGCTACCGAGAAGAGGTCGCCATATTCGAATCGGGGCTCTGAACGAACTTACAACGGTAGCCAAGCATTGGATTACCGCAAATATCAAATCTACTAACAACTCCAATCAAAAAACTATCAACATTCTCGCCGTCCCAAGGATTACGTCAATCTCCCCAGATCAATAAATCATCCGTCAATCACTGACTGTTTCATCGAATATTCGACTAGCCGGCCCAGAATTTCAAAAGCCAGCGCCTGTGTGGGTACTATTAGGCGCGGGAATGCTTCTGTCCATTTTCTGTGTCGGTCAAATCAAATTATCAACCGTACAACAATCCAGTCTATACTTGCATAAGACAGTCATCGGTTGGGTAATCGGCGAAGACATATCTCCATTGCCAAATAAAAAGAATATGAAACGTCATCTCACATGTCGGAATAATGACACCAGTAGATTCTGGGATATTGAAGAAACCAATGCCACAAAACACTTGTCAAACGAAGAGGCCGCGTGTCAAGATCACTTCAAGAAACATGTAACACATGGTCAAAGTCAACGGGGAATCGACAGACGGACTCTATTTACCTCACCACGCCGTCATAAAGGAATCTAATCTCACCGGACGCCTTCGGGTTCAGCTGTTTTGTGCAAAATCAAGGGTTGCACCAATAAAAACCCGGCAAAAAATTCTACGGTTAGAGTTGTGCGCAGCGGTGCTTCTGGCTGATCTATGTTGAACGGTAAAATCAACCATAAGTGTCGAAATAGATCGAACAATTTTTGGTCGAATTCTACGATCACCTTGCATTGGGTCAATACATCTCTTCGTCTCCTTGAGACATTTGTTACCAGTTTGGCACTTCATCCCTCCTAGATTGCCACACGTCGGTGGTTTCTGGGAAGCAGCGGTGAAATCATTTAAACATCATCTAAAACGAGTAGTCGGCTCAGAGCTGTTTACCTTTGAACAATTGGATACTCTAGCCGTTGAAATGAAGGCGATTCTAAATCCAAGACCGTTGACTCCACTATCATCCGATCCCAATAACCTAACTGCACGCGCTCCCTCTCATTACCTAATTGGCGATTCACTTGCGAGTTTACCTAATCAGGACCTTCCAGCTACTACGAATAATCGTTTGTTTACGTGGCAAACATATCCAGAAGGTCAAACAAGACTTATAGGACTGTGCGGGTCAAGACATCAACTGGTCGACTAGACAAAAATGTCAAGAGACTAGCTCTGTTACTCATAGATAGTGAACAGTGTAACGTTTCGACTACACCCGCTAAATGGTCAAAACAAGGGCTGATGAGAGTTCGACCCACGGAGTTGGACACGTGGTTTGTTTCTTCACCGGTTTCATCTATCTTCATAAGAAGCGGGTCTCTCGGTCAACAATTCTCTTGGAGAAACAAGGTAACGAGTTTATAATCTCTCAGTGACGGAACATCAGATACCGAGGATCGTCACTAACGCGTTATTGGAAGTAAAGTTACCATCGAGATAGACATTTCAAACCCAGAAAATGAAAACTCCAAAAACGATGTCAAAATTAAAGAGAGACTATTTAAAAGGAAAAAACAAAATAAATGAACTTAAATCCGAGAGTCAAGAGTATCGATGAAAAGACAATTATTTACAATTTTAACAATGTGCCGCTCTGTTGAAAGAATTTACACCTGGAATGAATGAATGATGGAATGGATGAACGAATGAATCTTAAACTTATGGACGGTTCGGTTTTTATATTTATATGCAAAGACAAGAAAAAAAGAAATCGTGTTACGTTTGGCATACTTCATAAAATAGGTACATAGTTCACTCGCAATTTAATAAAATAAATTCGAAAAATTCTTATAATTTGCCGTCCAACGCGAAGGCTCTAAAGCTAGCAAAAGTGTGAATGATTAGAGGTGTAGGTAGAATTAAGTATTTTAAATTAAATCAAATTGATCGACAAGAATTGGCTAATCAATAAGAAGAAGGAAGGTTAGTAGGAACATTGATAAACCACCTGCAATCATTTCAAATAGAGATAAAAGTACCTAAATTTTCTGGAGAAGATAACACGAATCCTAGAGAATTTTTGAATGACTTAGAAAGATATTTTGATCTAAAACATTTACCAGATGAATAAAAAATATTAGTTATTCACGACGTATTGAATGGTAGAGCTAAAATTTGGTTTGATGAAAATAAAAGTAGGTTGAACGATTACGAATGTTTTAAAACAGAATTTTTGAAAGAATTTTATTCCGTAGCTGTAAGAATCAGGGAAAAGAATAGTTGGTCTGTGCGTAAATTCAAATGGAGTGAAAATAATTTGCAAATTTATTTTTTACAACAAACTACAGAAGCTCAGTATTTTGAACCCAAGTTATCGGACTACGAAATAAATTATAGTATTGTTCAACAAATGCCGATTAAATTGAGGGAATCGTTAGTTGCAATTGATTTTTCGGATAATAATAAGGTTGGAACCCTGTTCGCTCGGTTAAATTTAACCTGTGAAGAGAGAGAACGTGAAAAATCTCGAAATTCCCAGTCTTATAGCAACAATTCGTACAATGTCAGAGAAATCAATAAACAAGGTCATATTAACGAGCAACCGAAATATTAACAGATCAGTCTATACAACGGGGTATTTAAAAATGCAAATTTTCCAAGTACTGTACCAACATCTGTTAATGTTTCTTTGCCAAACACAAATTTTCCGCCACCTAAGTACTTTGGACAAATTCAAAGGTCTAATGGCTATAATTAACAAACAACGAATCATAATAATAATAATAATAATTAATGACAAAAATTAAACTGACTATCGGCGCGTTAAATCAAGGTCCAATAACGTGTCGTGACACTTTTGATTATATTAAGGAAAAACTTTGAATCATATTCTGATATACGAAATGTAAGTAGTGTAAATACGAATCATAATCTTATTTATGATCTGACTTTGGATCAAGCTTTGACCAGAGATTTTAAAAATATAAAGAAATTACAAGAGGAAAATATCTAAAACACTAAATAATATGTCAAAAGATTTGCTGATGAACATTTGAAACTTCACAATGAAATATTATTTCAACATCACGTCGAAAATAACCAATGGCGAATAGTAGCACCGTGTTTTTTTAACTACAAAACTAATCCAATACACTCACGCTAAAATGGGTCATCCCGGTTAATATCAGACTTTTCAATATCTAAAACAAAATTATTTATTGGAAAGGTATGTTAAAAGATATCAAGAAATGTGTAAGCACATGCGATTTGTGTCAGAGAGATAAAGTTTTATTGAAAACCATAGAAGGAGAATGTGAAATGATTAAATCTGATAGACGAGGAGAATCAGTAACTATCGATTATTATGGACCATTACCACAATCTGTAGGAGGCGTGCAGTTTAGACAATTTCTGAAAATACATATCCGAGTTTATATGCAGTGACAAAAGCTACAACTCGTATTAGTTTAAAGAAAATTTTAGAATCATACGTACCGAAAATTTCAAGACGTATACGAATTCTGTCAGACTATGGGACACAATTCACTTCACACAGTTGGAAAAAAACTTTAAACGACGCAGGTATTAGAACGTGTTTTCGAAGTATCAGACATCCTGAATCTAAGTGTGAATATAGAAAGTGTTCTTCCTCTTCGAGCATAACTTGTAAGAATGCCTGTAAGTGTGTTTACATTTTGGAATCTTACGCTTCTGATGCGAAGCTCGTAAGACAGTCAATGACCGTCTAATATTGAAATGCGGATATGCATCGTCAATATTAATATTAATCACGAGGCATTTTTCATTGTTGAAACGTATAATTTTGAAAAACTGGTAAATTCGAAAAATTAACGACGGAGCCAGGAATCGAACCTGGTATCTAGCGATGCTTTACCGGAGCCTTACTCCACTAGACCACCTAGCCGCCCTGATTAAATTATACGTTTCAACAATGAAAAATGCCTCGTGATTAACATTAATATTGACGATGCATATCCGCATTTCAATATTAGACGGTCATTGACTGTCTTACGAGCTTCGCATCAGAAGCGTAAGATTCCAAAATGTAAACACACTTACAGACATTCTTACAAGTTGTGCTCGAAGAGGAAGAACACTTTCTATTCACACATACAACAGCACAAGAAAACAAATTTGAACTAACTGGTGTTGAGAGGAATTAACGACATCAGAGTCAGGGCGGCTAGGTGGTCTAGTGGAGTAAGGCTCCGGTAAAGCATCGCTAGATACCAGGTTCGATTCCTGGCTTCGTCGTTAATTTTTCGAATTTACCAGTTTTTCAAAATTATACGTTTCAATCCTGAATCTAATCCGACGGAAAAAGTTATGAGAGAATTAGGGAGGCTTTTTGGAACCTTATGTTCAGAACAACATACTGAATGGGCAAATTACATCTCAAACATCTACGATTTGTTAAATATAACGACCCACTCGAGTACGGGATATAGCCCTTCGGAACTTCATTTTGGTAAAACAACCTGTTCATAAAATTCAAAAGATTACATCATTTCCAAACAATATTGAGGCGAATCACGAACCTGAAATTATCATAGCTATGGATAGGTTGTTAATGAACTTTCGTAATCGACAAAAGCAACAAAAAGCGAAAGCAAAGGTTACTCTTGATGTGAATGATCTAGTTTTATTAAAGGCACCACTACCATCTAATGCAGCTGACAGAGTAACTCATAAGTTTTTCCACATACATCAAGGACCATATAAAATTACAAAGGTGGTTGGAAAAAATGCATTCGTCTTATGTGATCCAGAAAATTTAAATGGTATCATAGGTACATATGGTAGTTTACATTTACGCAGGTATCAAATTTCCTAGTCTCCTGAATCAATTTTAACTGCAATTTATATAAACTATATTATATTTGTAAAAAAAAAAAAAAACAGGACAAACAAAAAAAAAAACAAATAAACAAACAAAAAAAAAGTACATTCAACTAGTACTACTCAATGAAATTCACCTTATCATTTACTTTGAACTCGACGTAGAACGTAATGACAAGCATATTTTGTCATATTTTGTGAATTAGATTTAATATTTTTATTAAGTTGACAAAATTGTTATAATCAAAATAACGGATAACCAAAGGATTGTTAACTAGCTTATACGAATGGATGTATGGGTATGGAAGGATGGGTGTGATAAACTTTCTGGTGCTAATAATTCAAAAGGGCGATGAAATTTAAAGTATGTGCAGCAAACAATGGCTATGAAATAGCTTTCGATAATTAATTATGCGACCATTAATTATACGAAAACCTCAACTCATTCCATAGATGTATCCGAAAGACAGCGATACGTTAGACGGTTACCTGAGTTGAACGCCAAATTTAAATGAAACGTTACTTACCTTACGATAGTTTTGGTTGTTTGGGCTGTGAGCGGCTCAGCGTGCTCAGCGGGAGATTGAATAGTGTCTTTTGCTTACTAATTTATAAGGTTTTAGTGGTTTATTGAATGAATTTTATTCAAGCCAGATTTAAGGTAGCACAAAAAATGAAGAAAATAATGCTTATTAAATGGACGTGATTAGTTTATATGAACGATAACAAAAGTTAAAATCGAAGAATTCATTTGATTGTAAGTTTACAATATATGCAAAATGACAAAAGATAAATCAAAGAATTTAGTTAATTGTAAGTTTCGAAAATTTATAAACAAGGACGAGAGACGTTTATGGAATTGAACCAGTCAAGGCAAAACTGAAATTTACCATGTAAACGCAAAACTTGAAGTGGTCTCGTTGAATTCAAGATCTGAAGTTTTGTCTTGTTGAACGTAAGACCTAAAGTTGCAATCTGTTGGACGGGGTTCTCTGCTAGAATTTAAAAACTAACCGGAAGAAACCCCTGATTGGTTCCCTAGTAGTTCAGAAGGACATGTAACAATGGCATGTTCTATTTTCCTTACAGTTACCACGACAGGAACGCACTTGGTGAGTCGAATCGTTTCTCATGCACGAACAACCATGTAACCCGGTCCCTACGTAACATTAAAAGCAAATTCGTCCGGCGTGTGAATGTCGAGTGTGAGAGTAATTCGTAGTACCTGTTCTTCCAGGGCACATTTCTGTTTCATGATGTCGTTCAGCAGCAATCCTACCGTGTTCTTTGATTGTACTAGCAGATTCTATTTCGACGATGAAATGTTCAGGATGTTCCGTACGAATAATTCTGTATCCACAAATTTTAAATTCCTTTGTTTTCGTTAGAGCGAAGGTGGTTTTTTCATTAGAGTAGGTGTAAATGTCTGATGCAAATCCATCTTCTTGGGGTTCTTTAATTTTCAATGTTGGTCCAGTGTAAAGAACGTCATAACGGTCTAATTTGCAGTCATCCGTTGGTGAATTTACCCGAAAAGCATATGACCCACCATTTTCAAAACAATTTGTGTTAGACAGTGTACATCTAGTCCCATCCTTGAGCAATAATTCCTTTTTATCAAATTCAACCACAGCAGCGGGAACCCATAATATAATTGTTAATAGAGTGATTTAACTCATTATTCCCCTTTTCTGGAACAAATTGTTCAATTTATAATTCGGAAAGAAAATAAAATTATTGATTTAAATTGCCGATTTTAATAGGTGTTAAATGTATATGCATTCATCGGTCTGCCTCCATACCAGAATCGATCGGGACTCTAATTATAGTTCGGTTGCTTTCAAGTACATGTGTCTTGTACACTCTCCAATCTGTAATGATTTTTTGATTTTTGTGCAAATGAAGTTTTTTCACAGTGGATCATGACAAGTGAGTTTTATGAATTTTCGATTGTTTCGAATAAAGGAACTGCTTCTGTAACATCAATTTCGAAATAGAATATCACGCGATAGAGCCGAGAGTTTGAAATTCCTTGCCGGACTAATTCGATATTTAAATGGTCCTCTAAAGTGCCGACTGGGTAGGGGGCTTTCACTATTTTTTCCTCAGCATTTCCACTACTTTTCATCATTAAGTCGTCCATTATTGGGTTTACTGCAAACGAAACTTCAGAGGGCGGGTGTACAGGCGGTATCCTCATTCTAGAACAAAGCATATATATTTGGCTGGTTTATATTCTGCAATTGTTCCATCAGGATCTTAGTTCTATTTGAAAACTAATATAATTAACTCGAATGGCCTGCTTAAATACAATTATCCTTACCCAATCATAAATAACTGCAACGGTCAATTATCCCTTAAAAATTTTTAATCTGTCCATATAAGTGTGGTCTGAAGTAGTTTACCGTATAAACTATAGCCAATAATTCCTTTTCGATTGTTGAATAATTTCTTTCTGCCTTCTTTAGTAATCTAGATATCATATGCTATTGGCCAATCTTTTCCTACTGTACCTTGATTTAATACACCTCCTATGGGGATTCCTGATGCATCTGTCGTTACAATAAAGTGTTTGGTAAAATCAGGATGTTGAAGTATTGGATTTTCGAACGGTTTATCTTGTAATTGGCTGAATGCGTCTTCTTCTGCGTCTTTCCAAAGGAATTTCACATCTTTTTCCAACAGTTCTGTCAAAGGTTTTGCTATTTTGAAGAAATTTGGTATGAAGCGTCGATAATTACCGATTAAACCTAAAAATTGTTTTATGTTATTCTTATTCTTTACTTGGCTCAGCTAAGCAAAAACTATAGGGCTCAACATTACGCGAAACTCAACTAAACAAATTCTTAAACGCAATCATAATCCAGACGCAACTCAATAACACGAACTTCTCATTTCAACCTCTACCAAAATAGACACAACGAAAACGCAACCTCAACTATAGGCAATCTCAACTAAACCGAGACTCAACTAACCGAAATCTCAACGCAATTTGAACTCGAAACTTTCTCAAAGTCCTCAAAAACGATATTCGCTAATTCGAGTATGTACTCCATTTCGGCAATTCGCGACTCGACACTGTACAGTGGAATTCGATACTGTACGTAAATTTAAAAACGAGAAAGACTCGACTCAAAACCGTGACTCCACTCAACATTCTCAACTACTCAAGATTTACTCAACTCCATAACGCGAAACTCAGGCTACGGTCTGCGGTCACCAAGCAAAAGAATCGGCAAATGAATTTCGAGTACATGTTCGACAACGCAGATCCAAAATGGCTATCCGTTACTCGGCAAGCCTTTACTCAATTTTTCTCAAAAATTCTGTCGCGAGGATATTAGAAACACTTACCGTTCCATATCCACGCCACGAATTCTCCAACCCCCTCGTGATATTTCGGTGGTGCTATTTTTCGCAAGACTACAAAAAGCGAACTCGTTAACGAAACTTTATGATTTCGCGATTATCTCGCACGATCGCCAGAACTAGAGTGATTTCAAAATCGACGACCGGCCGCAACACCGATCTCGGTACGGTATGCCGTACGTGACGTCATACCCATAAGAATACCCAATAATCGATCCGTCATCGATTTCGTAGATTGCGCAACTCGACGCGCACCTGTCGGAGCATCGCGGCGCAGAACTTGACGTTAGATCGCAGTTTCGCCCTTTGCGCAGCTTCGAGATGCTTCGTTGTGAGCGGTGTGGTGCTCCCCACTGAAATATAACTATAGTGGAAGGGGTATTGAGCTCTCGGTTCTGTGCGAGAGAGAGAGAGAAATTCGTGAGGCCACCTGTCCTTGTCATACAGTCTGATCAAAAACTTACGTAAAATCGCTCAGTGGAATAATAACATTCCTTGAAACAACGATTGCGCACCATTTTCACTCTGTAAATTCACACAAGTGTAATTAAAAAATTTCATCGATTTTCCTCAAGTCCCGCGATTGATTTTGAAAAGTTATCATTTCAGAATTTATCATTTTATTCGCAATAAGTCCTGAACAAAATCACAAAAAGTCACGCCAAACGCTCAGGGCAGAGAGGACTAACTATTGAGTTAGGTTATCTACCGCATGGTTTACTCGGCAGAGCGCATGCGCAGAGAGATAAAAAGGGACAGGTGGCCTCACGTCAGCAGTCTATCTCACAAATACGTCCGGGTGTATACATATAATTCATTCGCAAATTGATTAGGAAAATTTTTTAAATTCTTATAACAGAACAATGAAAATGACAAAACGAGACTATCAGGAGTGACATGATACATACATCATTAGTATTACACGTAGCTTTAGACCCTATCTATATTTGTGTTTCATATTAAGATATCTCTAGTTCTTACTCATCTATAAACTAGGATAAAACAAATTTCTTTCGTTACTTGTTGATCGCACGTCTCTCAACCGGAGGAGTATTTTGTGTATCGACACAATTTCTTCAATATAAATAGTATCGTCTTAATCTATGTATCCTTTTTCGGTTGGTACTTCCACGGAAGGTAAATCACAAGTTAGCTGGTCATGCCATTTAGAAAAGGCAAAAGTCACACATCTCGCAAAGTAATGCTGCGCTAAAGGAACTACGACCTTGAACATTCGACGACCAAATAGTCTTGTTGGTCCGCATGTGCACGTAATCTGTTTGTATTCGTACTGTCGATAATATTATTTAATTATAAAGTTAACATAAAAAAAAATAGCTGTTCCTAGAAACGATTCGAAGATGAAAGAAACCGTATGCGTGCAATGCAGACGGAAATTTGAAGTAAAATGAAAGAATGACTTAAAATGAAATTATAAAGGTTACAAGTACGCGAAAAGAATATATCCATCCATGGAATTGAATAGGTGATGTAAATTAAAGCTAATATTCAGGGGCGTTGGACATCGAGGATGCGACACCATGTCGGGCAAAGTAATGCTGCGCTGAAGGAAGTACGACCCTAAACAATGAAGACTTATCGAAAAATGTCTGAACAAGCGTAAAGTCAGTCGTACGAGACTTCTAGCGTAGGTCTTTCACTTCTCAATTATCCACGGGCTTTACTCATTTACAACACTCAGTTGGCTGTCAGATGTGGACGCTGGCCTGCCTGAAATTTAAGTACGTAAAGGTGCGAAAGAGTCGCGTATTGTTCAAGTATAAGACATACCTACCTGCATGTTCTCAGTTCACTCCTACGTAAGAGATTTCGAATCCTATAACCAACACTTTCGGTACAAGTTCTTGACCAATCCAAAATTCCCATCACGCACAATCATCGACCAATACGAAAAATCAACCACCCAACAAGCTCCTGCACCCTTCACATATCCGAAAATCTTCCAGATTCCTTCTTCGATCATCACCTAAAAAGTCAGTTCTCGTCAAGACCTGAAAACAAAAAGTTAATACACGCGCAGTACTCAAGTCAACACGAACCACCTAACAATTTCAAGTCTTAACCGAATATCTCAACCTAACTAACCATCAAGTCATCTACTTATTAATCCTTCTAACAAACAACTATTTCTATCTCCGGCAAATTCAACGGATCAACCGATAGATAATATTAACGTCATTGCAATAACGATTTAAATTTATAAAGTCCTGCGAATAATACAACTTGTAATCTTGTAACCAAATATCGTAGCTTCGACGTGTAAATAAATAGTTAGGTTTCACAAAAATCGATTCAAAGAATAATCCCCAATTAAATAGCCTCGCTCCACCAAAGTGTCGTGAGGGACAATAAATTATAGTTGCATTTCTTGGGACTGACCGTCGGCTCGCATTGTTTGTTTTTGAACGCCTTGTAGTTCTCCCTCAGCTGCTTGCGGTACTTGGCGAGACGCATGGCTATGATCCAGCAGACGCGCGTCTTCTCGTTATCAAAAGCGATGCACCGGAAGTCATTCCCGGCCGTTCCTTCAGTCTCCGCGTTGGCGGTCGGTCTCAAACAGATGCCCAACTCGGTAGGGGCGCAAAATTGTTTCTTGGCGTTCAAGGTCCAGTAGACGTAGTAGTCTGTAAGATGGGCCAACACCTCGAGCTGTTCCAGACTGGATGCGAGGGAACGTTTGGGAGTTGCGCCAGCACCGGATGACCGGAAGCGCTTGGTAGTTGAGGTGGAACTCCCTGACGGAGAATCTGCATGTCGCCATTGTCGTATCACACGGCTGACTAAATGTGCCTTCGGCGAGCAGTAAGGCTTGCTGTAACGAAGCACCATGTAAATCTTGGTCCACACGTTCTTACCTGCATCTCGAATCCAGGCCGTGCTGAATATGGAAGGACACTTCCAAGTAGTAGTAAGCAGGTTCTGCATCACCGCGTGCCTATTCGCAGAAGGTCCTCCGAACTCGCGACTTTCGAAGTCAACCATATCGTCGGGAAAGAATTGCTTAGGATCGTGGTAGAATTAATACTTCCGGGTATCCTGTCGGAATAGAAATCGGTTTAGTGTATTCGGAGCGTAGATTCCCATGTTTCCGTGAACGCTGAGGACATCTTCGTGATCTTCCAAACTCCTTTCCAATCCAAGTTCAGACCAGGATCACAAGTCGTACGATTTTATCAGAGATGTGCGATCAACAAGTAAGGAATGAAATTTGTTTTATCCTAGTTTATAGATGAGTAAGACCTAGAGATATCTTAAGTAGACGCAGATATAGATAGAGTCTAAATCTATGTGTAATACTAATGATGTATGTATCATGTAACTCCTGATAGTGTCGTTTTGTCATGTTAATTGTTCCGTTATAAGAATTTTTTGAATTTGCTTAATTCATTTGCGAATGAACTATACACCTATTTTATGAGGAATGTCGAACATAGTACGTTTTCTTTTATGCCTGTCTTCATATATGTATATGTATGTAAGAAATTCAACAGATCAACTTGTAATCCTGGTCTGACCTTGGATTGGAGAGGAGTTTGGAAGATCACGAAGATGTCCTCAACGTTCACGGAGACATGGAAATCTACGCTCCGAATACCCTAAACCGATTTCTATTCCGACAGGATACCCGGAAGTATGAATTCTACCACGATCCTAAGCAATTCTTTCCCGACGATATGGTTGATTTCGAAAGTCGCGAGTTCGGAGGACCTTCTGCGAATAGGCACGCGGTGATGCAGAACCTGCTTACTACTACTTGGAAGTGTCCTTCCATATTCAGCACGGCCTGGATTCGAGATGCAGGTAAGAACGTGTGGACCAAGATTTACATGGTGCTTCGTTACAGCAAGCCTTACTGCTCGCCGAAGGTACATTTAGTCAGCCGTGTGATACGACAATGGCGACATGCAGATTCTCCGTCAGGGAGTTCCACCTCAACTACCAAGCGCTTCCGGTCATCCGGTGCTGGCGCAACTCCCAAACGTTCCCTCTGATACGGTTCCGGCGGAACTCCCAGACGTTCCCTCGCATCCAGTCTGGAACAGCTCGAGGTGTTGGCCCATCTTACCGACTACCACGCCTACTGGACCCTGAACGCCAAGAAACAATTTTGCGCCCCTACCGAGTTGGGCATCTGTTTGAGATCGACCGCCAACGCGGAGACTGAAGAAACGGCCGGGAATGACTTCCGGTGCATCGCTTTTGATAACGAGAAGACGCGCGTCTGCTGGATCATAGCCATGCGTCTCGCCAAGTACCGCAAGCAGCTGAGGGAGAACTACAGGGCGTTCAAAAACAAACAATGTGAGCCGACGGTCAGTCCCAAGAAATGCAACTATAATTTATTGTCCCTCACGACACTTTGGTGGAGCGAGGCTATTTAATTGGGGATTATTCGTTGAATCGATTTTTGTGAAACCTAACTATTTATTCACACGTCGAAGCTACGATATTTGGTCACAAGATTACAAGTTGTATTATTCGCAGTAGTTTATAAATTTAAATCGTTATTGCAATGACGTTAATATTATCTATTGGTTGATCCGTTGAATTTGCCGGAGATCGAATAGTTGTTTGTTAGACGGATTAATAAGTAGTTGACTTGATGGTTAGTTAGGTTGAGATATTCGGTTAAGACTTGAAATTGTTAGGTGGTTTGTGTTGACTTGAGTACTGCGCGTGTATTAACTTTTTGTTTTCAGGTTTTGACGGGAACTGACTTTTTAGGTGATGATCGAAGAAGGAATCTGGAAGATTTTCGGTTATGTGAAGGGTGCAGGACCTTGTTGGGTGGTTGATTTTTCGTATTGGTCGACGATTGTGCGTGATGGGAATTCTGGATTGGTCAAGAACTTGTACCGAAAGTGTTGGTTATAGGATTGGAAATCTTTTACGTAGGAGTGAACTGAAAACATGCAGGTAGGTATGTCTTATACTTGAACAATACGCGACTCTTTCGCACCTTTACGTACTTAAATTTCAGGCAGGCCAGCGTCCACATCTGACAGCCAACTGAGTGTTGTAAATGAGTAAAACCCGTGGATAATTGAGAAGCGAAAGACCTACGCTGGAAGTCTCGTACGACTGACTCTTCGGTTGTTTAGTCATTTTTCGATAATTCTTCATTGTTTAGGATAGTAGTTCCTTCAGCGTAGCATTACCTTGCCAAATATGGTGTCGCATCTTTGATGCCCAACGCCCCTGAATATCAACTTCGTTTTACATCACCTATTCAATTCCATGGATTGATATATTATTTTCGCATACTTGTAACCTTTATAATTTCGTTTTAAGTCATTCTTATATTTTACTTCAAATTTCCGTATGCATTGCATGCATACGGTTTCTTTTATCTTCGAATCGTTTATGGAAATATTTATTTTTGTTTATGTTAACCTTATAGTTAAATAATATTAACGGCAGTCCGAATCCAAACAGACGACGTGCACGTGCGTACCAAAAAGACCACACCAGAGAACGAGTGGCATCCTTTAAATATCACAAGTTAACGGTCAAAGCATTTTCTCTTCTACAATGGCTTTTATGGTTTCGATTATTCATCTCATCAACACTTCAGCAAAACGTGTTCAGCGCCAAACAACAGTTTGTTAAGACAAACCAGATGCCCGAAAATCACCTTTACGATATTTTCGGACATGCAGGAACCGGCGTGCACGCGCAGCGTAATAAAGCCTTTTTCAAGTGGTGTCTGTTTGGAAAATGACGACCGAAGGCCAGAATAAGTTATCTTTGTATGTCTGATGCAAGTACGGAAATTCTTACCTGCACCCGTGGAAATGGCCGGTGTGGGTGTAACTAACCCACTACGCTGGACCCAGAGGTCAGGGGTAGTTAGGGCGAATAAAAAGGCCCAAAATATCATCTCAGCGTACGTAAGTCTTCCGTATTGATCTTCTTCCCATAAAAATGGAAGCAACTAATTAGGAAGCGCGTTAGAAAACTGCACATTAAGGAATAAGAGCGTGCAATATGCAGAATCAGCGCAGTTGAACCATGTTCTTTTAATAGAGTAGTTCTAAAATGTCATCCAACTAGAGCAGTTCTTCAAATTCCTTTAATCGAGGCGATTTGACTAAATGCTTTTCCTAACGAGTATACTTCTTCGTGAACCTATAATCAGAATAGTTGATAAAATCTTTTAGAATTAAGGCTAGAAATGTAATTCTAACGAAATTCCGTGCTTGTCGTCTTATTTGAATAACATCGTTTTCATTGTCATAATCAATCATTGTAATTTCGACTCAACTAAAATTAAATAAATCTTGTCATCGTGTTGAATCTATATTGTGAGTTGACAAAATTTATTACCTTCAATGTGACTAAGTCAAACTGGCAAATTTACTCAACTATCTCCGTACCGATTTTAGTATATCCACCGGCGCCCTATTTGGCCTTGATGAATTATCGTTCTCTCATTTGAAAAACCTTGCAAAAAATCCCACTATAGATGCCAAAAAGGAAGATTTCTAAACAGCTAAGAAAAGGAAGTAGTGCAGGCAGAAGGGTTAAATTTCGTAAACTCTGAGCAATTGAATGGGAATCTCATTTTAGAGAATTTTATTCTACAGGAACAGAATCCATTCAAGTCAAAGACAAAACAGAACGCAATAAGGTACAAGAACTATTCAAAAGTGCGGAGAATGATGACCTATTCCGAAGGGCTGGTAAACAATCAATAGAAAACATTTGATTCAATCAGCCAGAGACGATAGTTCAGTTGCCAGCGCCAGAGCAATCGTGCGTGAATAGTGTCACGCAATTTTTAAACTGCGTGCTTTTAGAAAAGAGAGAAACAATTTCGCAAATTATCCCTGATCCAGTCTCCGCTGGACACGCGAAGCCGCCCACACAGTCCGAGACGATGCAGATCGACTTAAGGTAAGTGACAAGTTTTATTTGAAAAGCTCAACCAAGAGAAGAAAAGTCTGTGTTCATAGAAGGTAAATCGTGTTTAGGAATTCTGTCCGTGTACGAGCGTTGATTCATTGTGGCGAATTTTGGTTTTCCGTGAATAAATAATAACTAATCAAAATATTTTCCTACCGCATCAGCAAAATGCTCCCTCTACTCCTGAACTGCAACTAGCCAGTCCCAAGACTCACTCTCAAATCATGTTTCATTTGGCCATTATCTAAATTCACCTCTCTCCCCTTTTGCTTCCTCCACATCTTCTCACCGTATTCTTCACATCTTTGACAATAAATCGTTTATATGCTTGAACATTCAACTCCGAGTCAGAGCAGATCTGTTTGTACTAGGGTTATTCAGACTGTTTCTTTATACCCTTTTTGCAGATAGACAGCGCTTGTAATACGATAGTTCTCAAGCCTGTCTTATTCTGTAAGAAGTGTTTATTTCCGAGCACTTTAGGGTGTACCTAGGTCTCCCTATCTATCTCCTTCAATCAAGTGTATATGTAGCGATATTTCCAAAATATATCAGGTTCGTAAATGAACAGAGAATTATTAGCCAAGAAGGAAATAGGATTTTGATTTCGTTAATCGCAGGCAGATAAATAATAAACATCTAATCAAACTCAATACAAAAGGAAATTGAGGGTTTAATTATATTATCTTTTTATTTACAAGAGCCCTGAATTCTACATAATATTAAATATCCCACAATTCTGCAATTTCGCCTGTGTTTCGTCCTAGACAAATGTTCTGCATAATATCAGCCCTGTAAAACTGGTTTTTGCAGAATCGATCCTCCTTCTTTGAAACAAATCTAGAGAAACGAATTCGTCGGATACCCGTTTGAACGAACAAACTTGTAGAACTGTTAACTTATAGGACTGATTCGTATAGAAATGGTCCTCCCATAGTTTTTCTAATAAAAAAAATGTTCACAAGAATATAGCCACTATCGTATTTCATACCAACTGTTCATAACATATCCTATGAATTTAGAAAAATGATTTCTAAAAAAAAAAACCGTCATTCTCTGTGAAAACGCGATTTTCAATCATGAGGCCTCGTTTCACGAGTCTGCGTATTTCAAGTATTTTTTATCGTACAGCGCGTTCTGATAGGAAAAGTTCGACATTTCAACTTTGACGGTCCGATTTGATGTTTACAAGATGTACCTTCGTGTAGTTGAGTCAACATACTATACCCGATCATGGGTCATGTAACAGGCTCGTAATTTTCTTTGTCCTCTTCTTCTTTATTCTGTTCTTTTATCTTTTTCCTTCTTGTATTGTTGACGATCGAGCGTAGATTGTATTGAGCTTGTTACGCAGGCTTATGCGGTATGCCAGCATATGAAAAAATCGTATTCCAGTTTTTGCAATCGTGAATTAAATATGGGCCAATTCCGAAGCTTATTGTTGGCGAATGAGGTTGGTATGATAAGTCTGCATACAGGTTTGCTTCACCGGTAGTTATGGTATCATGCGCATCTACGATTCGTTCAATTATTCGGAAATGCCGTACGACTGGATTCTCAGTTTCATTGGCTCGCATCAACCAATCGGATCTTTGCAATTGTTTACCTTGTGGCAAAGAGTACTTGTTGTGCCAGTTCATTGCTGCTCTCAGACGAGGCACAACAAATCTTGCGACTTCTCTGATTAAGGTAAGCATTCGATTAATCTAAAAGACATCAGATGATCCTGGAACAGTTATGTTCCTTTATTTTTTCGGAAATTAAACATTTCAATTTAATTTTAGGCATTAGCGCAAAAACGACAATACAGGATTATTTTCGATTCATTGAAATGAAAGACGTTTGTGCCCACCCTCAATCAATCGGACATGTATCAATTTTATTCCTCGCTTTAATTTTGTTTTTAGATGGAAGTGTCATCTACGGTTAAACTTCTAGAATGGAACGAAATTCTCCTGTCCTTGGTGGGTCTTTGGCCACTCAGTCATAACGATACGCGGTTTACCCTCGGTCTAAGTTGTTTACTGATTCATGTAACTTTGGAACACGTAGACCTTTACAAAAACGGCAAAAATTTTGAACACGTCGTGGCGAATCTATCGGAAAACATAATGTTCACGACGATCCTGATTGAAGTGACTCTTCTACGTGTTAACAGCCGGAAACTGGGGCAAATAATCCGGGCGGTTTACGAGGATTTTGTCGAGGAGAATTATAAAACATCTACGGAAACAAAAATTCTTTTAGACAACTTTGAGAAGACCCGGATATTCGTTGTATCATCTGTAATGCTGATACTTCCTGCGGCAGTTAGTTACTACCTAACTCCTTTCATTAATCTGCTCAGAACCAGTAAGTCGCTTTCTGAATGCATCATGTAACTTAAAGTCAAAATCCGTGGGCAGTCGTGATCAAAATGAACGAGAGAATAACTTGCAACTATAATTTCTATGAATATATTCGTTTTATATAGAGAATTTCGAGCTAAAGTTCGGGTATAATGTTTGACAATAAAGTTCGAAATCTTGTACCGCGTAATTACATTGCCCTAGAATTTATACTCCAGATGATAAAATGCAATTTCTGTCTCAGTGAACGGAAATTCAACAGTGCAGTTAGAATTGCCATACCACACGTATATATTCTATGACGTGTCAAAAATTTCATCTTACGCAATGACATACGCCGCTCAGCTTCCGTTCGTCTTTTTCTCGGCTTTTGGATCCATCGCCTCCATTTGTTTAGTCATCAGTTTGACGCTCCACGTGTGTGGACAACTGTCCGTCCTTGCGGAACGAATCAACGATGTAAATACCGATGGTCAAGAGTGTGGTCTGGCCATAAAAACGCTTGTCAAAAAACACGTGCGACTGATACGGTGAGTTCTTTGACCGCGAATCCAAAATATTAGTCTCATCATTTTAATTACTAATAATAATGATAAAACTGTTGACAAGCCTACCGATAAAACTAAGTACGTAAATAAACAATTAATAAACTCTAGAATGACACAGACTCTGGAGGAGGTGTACAATGTTATGTTATTGGGTCAACTCCTTGGAGGAATGATTCTCATATGTATCCTGTCCTACTACGTTTTAGCGGTAATACGGTGCTCATCTACCGAGTTTCTGTTCGACCATTAAAGCTTGATCCGAATTTTATAGAAAGAATGCGATACGGCTTGTGTCTAATTTGTTTTACAGAACACTGAGGGAGAACAGAACACTGATTTCGTCAGTTTCACGTTGTACGTCCTTAGTGTGATACATCACATCTTCGTTTACTGTTACGTGGGTGAACGTCTTGTTCAAGAGGTATTAAAAAAATGTCAAGTAATCAACTATAAAGCATCCAGTAGATACGTTGAAATGCACTTGTTCGATTTTGCTTTAATTTAATCATGGAAACGTTATTTACTGGCAAATGTTATTCGATTATTGTTGATTCTAGAGTACTAAAGTACATGACGCATTAAGCGCATGTCGATGGTACGACATGTCATCGGTTCACGCCAAAATGCTCATCATATGCATGTCCAGGTCTCAGAAGCCGCTCGTACTGACGGCTGGAAAATTCTGCACATTTTCTATGGGCAGTTTTGCAAATGTGAGTTCGCTGGATGTTTTTAATTCTTGTCGTACGGTCTGTGCGATTCAATAGTAAGACTTTATTTCACCTAAGATCGACAACCAGATAATTGTTTGCCCATAAGCCACATCATTTTCTAGCGTAACTGAATGTTCCTCTGATAAATTGCTGCTGTAATACGCCGACTTTTTCCCACATACTCACATACGGCAAGATACTGCCTATGTACACGGTGTTGTACCAGCCCACTCGCCGGCTACATCATACTATAATTTTGTTGCGAGGAACCGTACTTTATTTCTGAGGCCTCCGGGTACTGACGATTCGCAAGCTTCAATTGTTAGACTTTGGGAATCAGTGTGTAAAGTTTTCTCATGTTTGGGGGTTAGTTATTTTGATTAGTACCGATAGCCTACGAATCACCGCTAAAGTCATATTAAAAGTTACATTTAACGATACGTCCTGAACACAATATAAAAGACATCAGTTGACTAGAAATACTGCAGTGTGAGATTTGTCAAGAAGTATCCTCAGATGACCAGCAGCGTTGCATTTACGCCAATAAATGACCAGATATAAATCAAGCGTTCATGACGTAGTAGCTAGCCGTATTAAAAGGATAGTTTTGATTTCATCAAAACAAGTCTATTATCATAAAGAATTGCGATTCACTCATTGTTATTCCGCAATGTATTTGAAATGTCCAAATGTGTATCGAGTTCTCGGGATACTCTAGTCGATTTCGACGTTCACCTATGTATTTCCAAGTATTGAAGTCCACGTATCTCAAACGCAAAAAATGGCTCAACAGCCCCATTCTATACGCAACTCTGACCAGTAATACTCTAATGAATTTTCATTTACCGGAGAAAGAAAGAAATTGCAAGGATTCTACGAAGTCGCAACAATAAATTCGTAGAACTCACGCCATTTCTTTATGTTTGCGTCAAATGAAAATATATTTCAAGTATTTTTGTCCAGAAGTGCGTATAAAATTGGTCTGTCAAGCCCTTTTTCGCATTTGAGATACGTGGACTTTCATATTTGTAGATTTACACGTCGACGTCGAAATTGACCAAGTCACCTAGCGTTTCGATTAGTTGCTAAATATTAAAATACCATAATCAAAGGTATAATATCGACGGTAAATTGACATTCCTTCCTTCTCCATTATACTACATGTTATGGTCTAAGCTGACAATTTTATAATCGCGCCGAATCGACAATTTGTTTGTTCTTACAGGTAATGAAAACCTCGATGGCGTACCTGTCAGTGTTGAAAAGTCTCCTTTAATGCAACTAATTCGAAATGGTCTCAATTTTGAAATCGTCATGAGATACATGAATTAATATAGGTAATGATATACAGGAACAAATACAATTAGAGATTCAAAAATTTGTTAGGAATATTGAAAGTATGAAAAGCAGTACTGAACCTTTTTTCCAATGTCGTCCTGCTTAGCACAAGACACGTGCATTAATTCTTGTAGCATTTTTTCCCCAAATATTGATCACTGATGAATTAGTTTCATGCAATATCACGTATGTTTCTTCAGTCAAAGCTTAAGATTTAGAAAAAATTCCAAATTATATAAGCATTGAAAGAATAAAAATTATTTTCACTGAAAAATCTTTTTTTCATTTATCGCAAGTACTCAAGTATATTTTAATGACAAACATTGATCCGTATGAGTCAGAAATTTTGTTAAGTTTCTTTACTTCTTGAAATCCGACAAGAAACTGAAGTTGGATTTGTTATTTGAATTTTTTTTTTTGTTTTATTACAGTCTACCCGTCAAACGAAGCGTTCGTGTTTTTTCAACATTCGACTTCCATGTGAAAATATCCTGAAAAATATTTTTCATGAATTTTGAGCCAAGTATCGTTATGGGCCGACCACCCTTTATATTTTTATTATTGACTTTATTTTCATTTCGTTGAATCACTTTCAAACAGGTTTATTTTTCATCTAATTACGAATTGATTACTTATGTTAAAGTTAGTAACGTTAACGTAAGAAAATATTGAGAAGAAAATCAATATTTTACAATTTCAAAACGACTTGTAGCTCAGGTTTTCAAAATATAGACAATTTCCTTAGTTACAGTTAACTGAATTTGAAAGAATCACGAGTCGCGAAATTATGACATTTCCAAAACATGCTTCATCACAGTAACATTACTAATATTATAACTTTAATCTTTTATTAATTTCAGGGAATTTGTAGATCATACTGTTCGAGACAACTTTTTTTCTCAAATGAAAAATTAATTTGTGCCGTGACTCGGTCAACTACGACTTTTCATGGCATGAATTTACATTTCGGCAGTAACCAAACCTTGTTTGAAAGAAACTTGACGGAATTGATATTTAATATAATAATAATGTAACGAGTGGTCAACCCATAATGATACTTGGCTCAAACTTAAAAGAAAAAAAAAATTGTTCAGGATATTTTTTACAATAAAATAAAACGTGACCATCAAGTCGTAGTCCGAATGACTTTGTCTAAAATTTAAAAAGTTAGTGATTTTCAGGAGAATAATTTCTTTCAATTCTTTCTGTGAATCTATGATTCAAAACTAAAAAACCTGTCCAGTATTTTCTCAGTATATCTTTCCGTTCTTCAATTATATCCATTTGGGAAAGTTGAAACAGGAATTTTCTTGCAAAATTTGTCATTCACGTAGAAATTGAACCAAGAGTTTTAAAATAAATTAGAAGGTTCCTCATCGATTAATCGAATAGTACTAGCTGTATGTAAAGTACCTGTCGTCGGGAGTCTGAGAACATCTTCCGAATCCGTCTCTTCTACGTTCGGTTCTCGTAGCGTTACGACATATTTTCGACAGGCTGAACCTTTATCTTTCCGCCGTTGGCGCACTGAAATAATTTTTTTATTTTTAATATCGTCTGGCAAGAGTGTCTTTACATCTTTGATCAGGGGTCTAGAGCCAATGACATATCAAATTCCCTGACAATTACCGGTTTTTCAGATTATACCATGCGTTCCCTTTTTGAATTCCGAATTATCGAGTCCAGTTACTATGCTGCAATAAAATAAAACGTGCATTTTATTCGTGAAGAGTTAATCCTTGTCGTATTATTGCTAATGTTAACTGTTGCCTACGTATGGTTTTTATGAATTTCCTTTCTTAGCTTTGATCTTTTTTTTTTTTATTGTACTGAGTCGCTTGATTGAATCAATGTGAAATATGTGATTCGTTGTTAAAATTCGCGCCTTTAATCGTTGTACTCGTGTCTTGAAATGTTTTATGAAAATATCGTTGCAAATTTTCAATTTAAATTGTCCCAGGTTTGAATACACGAGTTAATACCTACTGAACAAAATAATGTGTCTCATTATCGTAGTAATTGTCTAATTCTGTGGTAAACCTCGCCACTCTGTCATAACGTATCGTCACTCTGTTAACCGAAGCCAACCGTCATGAATTTTCTGGGATGGCTTTTCTCTTTTCACTTTGTATCATTGACGAATACTGCATCTGGCACCTAAAAATTTAGCAGCTTACCTTACGAAAAATTCAGTTGTCCGGAACTAGTGTCGCGAGGCAACGCAAAAGCACTCTTATCGTTAGCTACCCTGATCATGTTCCTAGCATTATTTGTTTCGAAGTACTTTCGAAAGGGTTCAGATTTCGTGCGTCGCATAATTGTTGTCTGGAATAAAATGGTGTTGCGCTTAAAGACTTTAGAGAATCAGAAATTCTTCAACGAAATCTGCGTAACTTTCTCGAGCACTTTCGATCGTCACCATGTCTAGAGCTCGAATGAAAATCTGAAGCCGAGTGCGCTTCGTTTCTGCCCGATTGCAGCGCCCGAATCTAATGGCTAATCCAAAAAACTTTTGACTGACAATACAGGGTCCGTTACTCTTACACACCTCCCACATAATTCAACTCAAATCTCTATCTATAGGTACCGTAATGAAAATATTTGTATTTTCTGATTTTAACCAAACACCTCCTCCTCTGTATTGACATGAACGTAAACATAAATTTTTATATTTTTCTTGTCCCTAATAAGGTTGTACTTTAATTGGTTGGTCAAGTGATCGCGTCCGTTGTGTTGAACACATGCGTCTACGTTCAGGCTAGACTGCCACATTTTCAATTTACCCGAGACTTGCTTCCCATTACAGGTTTTACAAAAATAAAAGAATCATGTGCAATAAGGAGGCAACGGTCTTTTCGCCTCACGTAGAATTTTAAGTTATAATATAATAATTAAACTTAAGATCGGTTTGAAAAAATCGAGTTTGCCTCCTTGTTACACAATACACTATTTAACGACTAATCTTATTTGCACAAGACACACGTATAAATTCTTTTTGCGTTTATCCACCAATTTTGGATAAATGATGGATTATTTTCGTGTAATAACACATGCTTTTCTTCAATAGATATACGTAATATTACCGTACCTGATTTCCGCAGTAAATTTCCGCAATAAATTTCCGACACAACCATGAGTTGCGCGTATTATAATGACTTTTTGTTGAAGAGTTATAAAATTCATAAAAGAAAAGACATCTACCTTCAAATGATCAAACTTTATCCTTCAATAACTTCTGAACAGTGAGGTATACAAAAAAATTGTAACAGACCTTTTTGTAGAGAATTCAATTTCCTACAAAAATATGATACGATTTTTTTTTTATAAATAGTAGATACCGAGATATTTATTTTTCTTCCTCACCATAAGAAAAAAATAGAAAACTGCGAGGCGGAGGACCTTCCTATTAAAATTAAGTGCTCATACTTGGAGAGAAAGTTTTTGAGGTCTCTACCAATCAAGTTTTCGGAGTATAAAGTGTAAAAATAAATAGTCGATTTTTGTGGTCCACCCTAATATACATGGCCAGATTTTAGAAGCCGCTAGTCCCGAAAGCTTGAAAATTTTACACATATTATATGGCCAGTAACTTTGCAATCCTGCAACCCTCCCTCTCTGGTTCCTCCTTCCTTTCCATCCCTATATGAACCGTTCGTGTGATAGAGCTATAATATTTTTTATTTTTTCTTCCAGGTTTACGTTCTGAAAAATTCAACTAATCGTTCCCAAAACTTTTTATTTTTTTTTTTTAAATTGAATGACGTAAGAGAATCGTATACGATCCTCACGGTTGTTTTTGTGAAATAGAATTTCTAACAGCAAGAATTGAGTATTTTTAATTTATTTTTCCGTATCTTGCATTTGCATGATTCTTCCCAGAAATATTTATAATTTTCATTCGAAGCGAACTTAGTAATTTTACAATTTTCTGAAATCTTTAAATCCAACCGTCATGGATCGTATCTTAAATCAGTAAAATGCTGAAGGTCTGAATTAAAAAAAAGTGCGATTACATTCATGACGCATGAAACTTCGGTAATTGTTTGGTAATAATTCCCAAATTTCTTCTGCTCGGAGGCCAAATTAATTGAAAAAAGTCTGCAGGATAAGCGTCTAGAGACACGTGTTGTAGATGATCCATTTTCTGCATCTAACGATGGCTTGATCCTACTTTTTAATTTCCTAATATTTTTTAATTATTATTTTTTCATTTCTCGACAACAGGAGACAGCGGTGTGAAGATTATTCAACTCTTGAAACATCGGCATAAAAGAAATTGTGGAATCGTTATCCGTTTTCCTGGAAGTATGTGAATTAAATATATGCCTCGACTCCGAGGAAATAGCAAATAGTCGTCGTCATAATAATTGTGAATACTGATATTAGCCTTAGACGCGGTCAGGGAATCACGAGAATGTATATTATTTGCATTCATTTGAAAAAGCTGTATCGATTAGGAGACTGAATCTCGATTGGTCCGTGTCGTCCAACCAGAGCCCTACAAATGTGCACCTTGAGGCGGAAGACGTTTATTTCCCCAGTTTGTTGCAGCTCTTGGTCTGAGCACAATGGATCAAGTTACCTCACCGGCAAAGGTAAAGATTCATCATTTCTTTGAAAGCTTAGAACAGAAGGACTTGCATCGTGTTTCTCAAATTGTAAATCGTGCTTAGGAATTGAGATTCTACGAGTTTCCTCTTTTAATTTTTAGAGAAGAATTATTTGAAAGTTTGCTGGCCATATCTCCAATTTTTTTTAAATCTCTGTTTCTTGCGATCATACGTATTTTTGATTTCTCGTTACAACTTGTAAAAGTTTCGCCATTCATCGGTACTTTTTAAACTTATTTAATTATCGTGGAGAAATAAATATGTATCAGAATATTGACAAACAATTGTCGTTATTCTTTGCTGTCTTTATTTTGTGAACTCAACATTACTCTGCAGTTCTGTGCTCACTAAATCACATTTGATATTCGGAAGTATAGAATTAAATCGTATATATCGTACGAATGAAAATTTCATCGACGCATTGCGAAACTCGACTTTATTTGTATTTCGGGAAAAAGTGAAAAAAGAAAATCATTTTCCAAGCTGAGAAGAATACAATGTGTGAGTTACACATTTTTTGGTACTGTTATTATAATAAAAAGTAAAAGAAACAAACGGATCAGACGGATAATAAAAACGGACCATAGTTGAGACAAGAAATTGGCATAAAATTGTTGTAATCAAGAAAAAAAAAAAACAATCCAGACGCAAGATGATGAACAAATATTAAAGTCTGACTGAACATCAATTTTACTCGGAACTAAATCAATGTCTAAGAGCTGTAATATACACAACAATTCAGAGATTAATAGGCTTGACCACTTGAATCAATGATTATGAAGAGAGAAAAAACCGTTAAAAATGAACTTTAGTGTCACTTGCGCCAATGATAGTGACGGCGAATAAAACAATATCCTTCCTTACTAGGCAATGTGAATGAATCCGATAAACTTCGAACATCATAAGCTAAGATATTCAGGCTTACCAGAAACAGTTTTATAATTAGAAGGTTAAAAACTCTGAAACTCTAGCATTTTTTATGCAACCCCAATGTTTTGCGCTATTTTCATTAGCTGACTAGATCCCCATAAGCTGCCTGAAAAACAGTCAGAAAAACCTACATTATAAAGTGTAACATGTAATCGTTGAACATTTGCAGTATCGTACTTATAATAGTTTTCATCCACTCTGAATATAACTATTTGTAACAATGTTTTCGGGCAATATCTGGAGATCTCTATGGTGAACAAAATAAGATGTTAATATCGAAAGAAAAACTCCGGGTTTTAATCATTTCAATCGTTTTAATTTGGAAACCTGTTCTTGTATTATTGATATTTTTTTATCACCTTATTGGAATATTGTTTAATTCCTCTTCACCATTGATCGTGCAAATAAAATTGCTGGAGTTTTTTTAAACTGTAGCTTCTTCTCTTGCACAAACATTTACCATGTAACAGTTATGGACGTAAAATGATCGCTGTACTCAATCGAACCAATTAAGATTTTATCAACTTGGCATATTCGATAACTATTGTGTTCCAACGGGCCTCCCGAAATTCATTCCACTTCTCGTTCTCAATCACATCGTGTCCAATATAAGTTGTTTGATTATATTAGCCTTCCAAGTCCGACGCCCACTTAAATTGAAGCTCAAATTTTTTTTCACTAGAAAAATATTTCGCTGCATCGAACATACGGTAAGTGAGAGTTTTGAAAAAATCAATTCCTCAATTTTCGTAGCTGATTAAATGAACTCAATAACAAATTTATGGTCTCAAAAGTTTCTTCACCATCCCCAAGAGCATTTCAAAATTTTCGATTCGACTCAAACTGATAACTTGAAACTGATCATTCAAAATGTTATAAAGGGCACAAAATGAGAGCGATCCCAATAATATTATAAGCATGTTTTGTCCCATTTTGAGAAGCATTATTTGTCTTTGGTACTGTAAAAAATGAATATATAATCACGGAAATGTAAAATCGGTTCCGAAAAATTAAATTATCGACATCAACAACAGTTTAAATTTGACAACTTTTTATCATTTCCTATTTTTATATGTACATACATGCCGTATAAGATACAGTTAAATAACAAGAAACCGTAACCTGTTTTTTGAAGAAATGAATCTTCACCTTTTGGAAACTGCATCTAACGATAATAATACCAAATGAATATCATTTTAACGGCTTTGAATGATTGAATATTATGTATTATACTTTCTTGTAACTAAAAATTGTAATAATAATGTGGCACATTGAAGCGATAAATTTTTATGTCTGAAAATGACACAAATCATTCAAAAACATATGCTTATGAATCCTGCGACCCCTCAAAACGAACCGACTTCAATGAAACGTCATGGAATCGCTCTCATTCTGCAGCGTAATCTATAAGATATTGAATGAGCAGCTTTGAATTCGACAACTAGAATTTTTTTGCACAGTCTAATTAGCATATTTAAAAAACTCGCCGTTTCTTCAACGTGCAAAATATGCCACACCGGATGATAAAGGCTTACAATTGTTAGACAATTTTGCACCCGGCATTGCTTGCATCCAGTTAACTACCGTGCAAACGATCCATTCTCATCTATTTCAGACGTTGTTCAAACACGATGTGAAAAAACTTTTTAACGCGCAGAACTTGACTGAAAATATTTTCATCACTTAGATGGAAGCGTCCCGAGCCGTTCAACTTCTCGGCTGGATGAAAAATATGCTGTCAGTGGTGGGCCTTTGGCCGCTTGAAATCAACGATAGGCGGTTTGCCTTCAGCATGATCTGCATGGTTGTTCACATAAGTTCGGAATACGCCGACTTGTTCCATTTCATCGGCAGCCTTGAACACGTCGTTTCGAACCTCACGGAGACGATAACATACATGGTGGCCACGTCTCAACTGGCACTTCTACGTATAAACAGTCGGCAATTCAGAGAAGTGATTTACGAGGTTCAAGACAACTTTCAGAGGGAGAGTCACCTGACCTCTGAAGAGAGAAGAATTTTTTCGAAATACTACAGTAAGACTAGGCTGATCATTCAGCTGACGGTACTGGGGGAACTTTCAACCGCTTTCATCTACTACTTCGCACCCATCACTAACATTTTGGTCACAAGTAAGTCACACTTTTAATATGCAGTTGTCAAAGATTCTATGTATCGACAGAAAAAAAAGTATCTTGCGATTACGTCTAACTGCACATTTTTAAATATCTATCGGGAGTAAGGTGTATGCGGAAGAAAAGAGTGCACAAAAATGACAAAACGAAATGATAAACTTGTTCGAGAGTTACATAATTAAGGAGGTTAATTTACCAAGGATCGATACTTTTTACTAAATTCATTAAGAAATTGTCGTATAACGTTGAACATATTATTATATTCGTAAGCTATGAAGATCTCGTCAAAGATACGAAAAGTTCAGTTATCGATTCATCGTTTCAAATCATTAATATTCTTTAAATTCTACACCGAAAAATTACAGTTGGATTTACTACTTTGCTGGCAAAATGAGAGACTGACGAATTTTTTGTTGAAATTACTTATACTTCTCTGTTTAAGTTACTGCAGAAATGATCCGAGTTGCCAGATCGACAGTCCTATTTACCAGGAAAAAAAATTGCAGTGCCAAAAATTTTAGCGACGTCAGCAACAAAAGTGCGCCAACTACCAAAGTAGTAAATGCAACGGTAATTTTTTTATAATGATAACAAATTTGGTCATTTCATTTGACGGTAGCTCGTTCGGAACAGAACATTTTGCTAAAAAATGAATGTTCAACGACGCCAACGTGATGAAACAAGCCGTAAAAATAGTATGTTTCGAGATGCTTTTCATCAATTCACAAACCAACTCAACGGTATCGCACAGTAAATAGGAATGGTACAACGGAATTGGACCTGCCGTATCACTCGCGTACATTCTACGACCTGTCGAACATCCATTTATACGTGTTGACGTATGCTGCTCAGCTTCCCTTCACCGTTGTCATGTCTGTGGGGCTGATCGGTCCCGACTGTCTGATCGTATTCCTGACGCTCCATGTCTGCGCCCGCTTGTCAAGCTTGGTGGAACGCATCAACAACATTCGTACGAACCGTCAAGTATGTTGTCAGGAAATAAAGGAGTTTGTCAGGGGGCACATTCGACTGATATGGTAAGTCCCGGGCTAAAATATGAAAGTCTTACATGTGAGACAAGAATAAAAGTTGATTATTCCCTTGGTACGTAATGTGCTATTATTTTCTCCGCATTAAATTAACTTGTTACATCTTCCTTTAGTTTCATATGGTGCTACGATCTTTTATATCGTCGTTTTCGTTTCGCTTCGCTATCGTTCCACTGATTTGAAAACAAATTAATAGAATGGATAAAGAAGCAAAAAGGTACCACCGTATCGAAATTCCTGAAATTTGCTACATTTTCCCAAGTTGACAAGACCTGTGAAAATGTATAAAACGCAAACAATGAAAGTTTCAAAGTTTCGTACTACTTTCAATTCTTCCGGCACGTCGTTTACGTAATTTAATATTCAACTCAATTGATTTAGGCTGTTCATCGTTCCGAAAACACAGGCTCACGTACTGAGTTACACGAAAATTGATTAGAAATCGTAATACTTATATAAAATTCCGGAAAACAGAATATTCCTGCAATTTTTTGACAAAAGAAGTCAACGTTACCGTTCTAGCTAATTTGTAAAACTTTAAAGCACAGAACGGAATTACGATGTATAGAATGAATATTTATCATTTACGGAATGCAGGATGGCGAAGACTTTGGGGAAGGCCTCCAGCGTTCTCTTATTGACACAACTCTTCGGAGGAATGCTTCTCATATGTATCCTGTCCTACCACGTTTTATTGGTAACAGCACTAATTACATGCACGACAGTCTCAAATTAAGGCAATACATGTATGGGGCATTCCACGCTAAACCAACGGGTCATCGGCCCGGCCCCCTGGGATTCTGATGCCCATGAATTTTTTGGTCTGTTTCAGTCAAAAATGATATCTCTAGTTTTTGAAATTTTTTCCGCTATTTTGTAAAAGTGTGGTGACCTGAAATATCCTTGGCATGAAGATAGATATTTTTAAAATCGATGAAGCACTTATGTAAAATCAGCTACTCGAAAACAAATCTTTTCGTCATGATTTGAAAATGGGATGGAAATGCTGAATTTTTTTTTTCGAAGTTTTCTTTTGGTCTCGGAATTTATTTTTAATGATGATTTCTTGTAGTGAAAAATAGAACAAGTAGAAACTTCAACTTAGTACAATTCTATTTTCTTTTCAATTCAAGAATGAAATGAAGAAATTGAATTTTTTTTTAATTAAACATCGTTTCCTTCGTTTCGCTCTTAAAAAAAAGTAAATCGAGGTCAAGAAAATCATATTCAAAAGTAAATAGAATTTAACCGTAACAGAGTTTTGTTTTTTATTTTGTTTTATACCGCAAGATACCATCGTTAAAAATAAAATGGATAAAAAAAAAAAATTTCCAAAAAATATATACCTATGACATTTTCATCCCATTTTCGAATCATGTCGAAAAGATGTGTTTTCGAGTCCCCGATTTTACCAAAAAGCTTTATCTATTTTAAAAATGTCCATCTTCATCATATCAAGGATATTTCGGGTCGCCGCGCTTCTACAAAATGGCGGAGAAATTTCGAAAAATGAAAGATATAATTATTGACCGAGACAACCAAATAATCCATCGGACATCAGAATCCTATGCGATCAGGTCGATGTCCCATTGGTTTGACGTCGAACGCCCCATATACATGTTTTTTGCCGAAACGATGTCTAAACACTAATTTATGCCGTAGAAAAAATTTCCCCGAGTTATAGAATTTTTAACTCAAATCGGAGAGGTACATTTAAATAAAATGGAAAGAACATTCGGATTTCAGATTCTTGGCGGATTTTTCCATAATAATAATAAATACGACCTAAACCTAAATAAAATACTGCAGGTAGTAAAATTGTTTTAAAAAATGATAACTTTTCTTTTGACATTGGATCGTGAAGCCAGTCTGAAAATCGGAAAATGCGATACCATTATTTTGTGAATTCCAGGCAGCAACTGTCATGTGGATAGTTTTTTACACTTTCATTAAAATCGAAAAAGGTCACATCGAATGTCGCATCTCTCAGAGTTAAGCTAAAAATCCTATAGTTCGAAAGGACATTCAGATCATTTATTACACTAACATAAAAAATTATAATAAAATGAATACAATTCAGCCTAATTTACGTATTGGATCATACCGATCATAATCGAGAATTCTTGAAACGGAATATGCACCAAATAATCACAAATTTACGCAGAGTGCCGAGGAAGGACAAAAATCAAATTTTGTCACTTTTACGCTGTACGTATTGAGTGTGACTTTCTTCATATTGATCAACTGCTACGTCGGCGAGAGTCTTATTCAAGAGGTAATTGTGATGTGCATTTGGACCATCACTAAATTATACAGAAACAATAAGGTTAAGGATAAGGATAAGCATAATAATGATAAGGATGTTGAGGATAAGAATAACAATAATAACTACGACCTAGCTCACTTATAAAATCATATCTATTTTTAGAAGTTTTTTTTTCGAAGAAACTGCAAATACTTAAACCAATTTGAGTTTGAGGGCTTTATTATTTATAGTTTCGAGAACATTTCAGAATTTTTTCATTCGAATTAATAACAACATGACGCATGTAAGTAGAGAACGATTCCGAACTTTTGCGGTGGGCTTTTACGGTGGCGCATCTCCTGTCTGTCCAACTTGTAACATAGAAAAAATGTTTAGAGTTAAAAACAATTTTTCGGGTTAGAACTCGTAGCCCAAATGCTAAAGAATTTTTTTTTTCAATTATATACGAATAGGAACAAAAAATGTAATTTTCGACCAAAAAATTGTTAAAAAAACCTGGATAAAAAATTGGTGGAATTGAAATTCAAAAATGTAGCCACAAGCTCTAATCGACAAACAAGTTTTAAAGATTGTGTCATAATTTCAGGTTGGTCGAATGCAAATTGACCTAGGAATTTGTATGCTACTTGTATGCACCATGCGGCTATTTTGTTATTAATTTCAATAAAAAATTTCAAAAAAGTTCTTGAAACTATCAATAATAAAGCCCTAAAACTCAAATTGCTCTAAGTATGTTTATTTTCTTAAAAAAAAAACTCCTCAAAATAGGTATGCTTTTAGACCGTTGTGGCGACGCATATCAATACATAGACAGAAAACAACAGCTGAAACTAGTGCTTTATGACCTATAATTTCGTAATCGGCCATTGCCACAGACTATTATTGCCCCGTGTGATTATTAAGTTATAATCCGATATTTAACGCGATCTCAACCTGAGAATGTGTAAAAAATTAAGAAGTGTACTCAATAGCACTACAGTTTGGACGAGCATTACTCGAAACCATATGTAATAACAGAGAGGTATGGTAAGGCGAGGGGGTGAACGACCGCTATAGATCAGCTGGAGATTAGTAAAGGGACAGAATGTATTATAATACTACGATGTGTGTGTGAATGAATCCAAGTACGCTAATCTCACGCACACTACGGCGAGTGGTCAACAAGACAACACAGTCCAAAGTTCTCAAAATCCCCGCGAGAGCGAGCGAGAGGAGAATACGGAGAAGAATCCAAAACCAGATCAGTATTAGTCGAAACTCGGAAGAGAAAACACGTGAGTCTTGCTGACAGTAGCTCGTTATGTGTGCGTGAGTGATACAGTGAACTGTGTGAACGCGGGGATATCAACTCGACGAATCGAGGCTTATAATGATCGATTTGATTATTAAATGACGTTGGATCGTGTTTCTAATGTATCAGTGATCGAGTAATTAGATGCGAGAGCAGAACTGGGTAGAGCCGGTTGGGGATTCTCGTGCCGGCCTTCCCGGGGCCTCATGATTGAGGTTTGGACCCGGGTTGGTTGACACGTTGGGAAACCAACGTGGTTGTTACAGTTCGCGAATCAAGAACATTTGAAAATAAATAACAAATCACACAAAATTGGTGTAGCCGCGTGGGCTGGCCTTGCCGGAGTAGCTAACAATAAGATAAGCTACCCCGGGGTGGTTTCCGTGTCGGGAAACCAGCGCGATTTGCACGGTTAAAATAGTAATTCGGGTGAGATGGTACCTGTACTCGTCATCCTGGGGCCTACTCCGGTTCTGCTCGCGACGAGACACGTGTTGAACGGATAACCGCTAGAAAGTTACCCAAGTTGACACAAGCGTTGAATAATTACTGATTGAATGAATGTAAAGCTTGTCCAATAAGCCCTGAAGTACAGTTTCATATCTGGTGGCCATATTATTAATCGTTAAATCGACTCTGAACCCATCATTATTGTTTGGAGTGTATTGAGAAGGGTGACTGTGAGACCTATAGCTAGTACAAAAGAAAATTTGGGTACTTGTAGTACCCGGCTGTGAGGTCTGTCACTAACACGTATGAAATGCATGTTCACATAAGAAGACGCGTATAAGTTTCTTTTTTGAAAAGTAATTTTGTTTTTCAAGGTAAACTAGAAACTCCTTGACATACACGTTAAAAATACATCATTTATGTCATCCACAATAAAGCCAATTTGTTTCAATTCTATTCCTTGGTTGTAATCTTTGGTAACGTGATTTGTTGTCGCATATCATTTAACGAGAAATTTTCCTCCAGAGTGACAGAGTACATGAATCGCTCAGCGAGTGTCGATGGTACGAAATGTCAACCGAGCATGCCAAATGGATGGTAATATGCATGGCCAGAGCACAGCAGCCACTTGTAATGACAGCTGGGAAATTTTACACATTCTCTTTGGGCAGTTTTACCGAAGTAAGTTAACGAATAATACTGCGTGATAGAAAAAAGTAAAATGAATTTTTTAGAACGCTTCACTTTGGTAATTTTTCACAAAATGTTATCATATTATCCATTGTTCTTACTTGTTTATTTTTGATTTGCGGTTGAAATAAAACATCACAGTAACTTTTGCTATTTCGGATACTATCTAAATGTTTAAAAACAAATCGATAACTGATTTTAAAAGTAATCACCCTATGGAAAAAGACGATGTAATGAATCGTAAAGTATTTTGAAAGCAATAAGCGTGTAATATATCATACGATTCATCTTGTAAATTCGATAACATATATGTATATCAACTCATATCATAAATTACAAAAACACGAATCATCAGATATGCTAGATCGAAAGTCATATAGTCAACTGTACAGTTTATATTGTGATTGCTGATCTAATATATTTTATGATTCGTGTTGTTGCAATATATGATCCGAATATGTTATGTGGGTGTTGATATATTTTATCGAATGTACAAGATAAATCATATAATAAGGTACACGCTGAATTCTTTCAAAACATATTTTTCAGTAGGGTCACCTGTCTTGTGGTATAGAATCATACAAGTATCACGAGGTGTGTTGGTAGTCTATTACCATACCAAATGTTATACTAACTGAACTAATTTCTGTCTTGTATGTTTTTTTCTTGTAGATAATCAAAACATCAATGGCATATCTGTCAGTGTTGAGGAATCTCATCTGATGTCACTCAGTCGACACATTGTTTACTTTTATGTTATATAATTGTTGTAGTACAGGGATATACCGATGATTGACAATATAGAAACAGTAATCAGCTGTTGATTTTTTAAATACGATGTCTAAATTATTACATAAAACATACATAAAATAAATTAAATTAAAACGAAACTGTGTTGATTTTTTAAATACAAAAAGATGGATGGTTGAGATCCTAAAAACCCGTGTTCAATACACCTAGAGAAAACGGTGAAACTTGATAGGCTCAGTGATCGACTGCGCATGCGCAAACCAATTGAACTCTGTTGGTCGGTAAGGTCGGATCGTGGCAATATTTTCGATTACAAGACGGGAAAGCCGACTGACTCGGAATGGGACATGAGATGTCAAACTCTCCCACGTCAAGCGGTGAACTGAAGATATGTTGTTACCACGATTCGTAGCAGCTGTCATCAGTTAGTCAATAATATAAAGTTTGCCATACTGACTCGATCACTGTAAGCATCAACTATGCGAGACCTGCTAAAAGCATAAACTTATGTTTTAAGGTGTTTTGAATGTGCTATCCGAACTCGTAAAAACGTTTGAACGACTCGGCTCCGAACTATAGTTGCTGATATCAGTGGTGGAGTACTCAACCTACTGAAAATATTTCAAATGTTTGCAGAAAATCGTGGCGTCAGCGTAAGTGTTAAATGTTCTCCAAAATGCTTCGGTTACTGCTGAAATTCTGTATATAATTTCGGTAATTTACAGAAAATGATATAAAACTCGTAGAAAAGTCATTTTTGTAGAATAATAAATTCCAATACCCCGCCATTTGGGCGGCACTGGTGCTTTAGCGTAATTTGTAAAGTTTAGTAACATTGATGACGAGCGAACAAATTGGCAACTACGACCATACGACCATGCTTGCATATGTTTATGCCAAGGCGATTACGTGAGGGAGACATTTCGAAATTTAAGCAGATCGTCAGTGACTCGGAATAAATGCAGATCATCGATAACATCGGGTTATACACTGCGGTGGTTTTGCACGGAGAGTAAATTGTATGGAAAATTTGGAAAATGATGTTATTGTCGCTCGCGTCTGTGTACCACCAACGTGTTAGCAGGGTTGCAAATTTTTTAATGAAAAAGTAATACATTAACCATTACTTTTTCAATTCATAATGGAAATAATTTAATGTTTTGATGGGAATAATTTCCATTAAAAAATTAAATTTAATGATTTAATGGAAATAATTTCCATTGAAACATTAAATTTAAATTTTAATGTGTTAAAAAAATGTCCTCTTTGCATACAAATTAATTGTTGTAAATCAATATGAAGTTTTCGTGTACTGAATTACAAATTCTAAATTTCCAAAAAAATTATTCTATTTGACAATTGTAAGGAAAAGAAAAACATTCGTAGCGGTTTCACACTAAAGGAATATCACGATTTCAAAATTTTACTATTCAGTTCAATCGATTGAAAAGAATATCTTATTTTTCTCATTTGACCTTAAAAGCTTTCGTTTTTAAGGCCACATGTTTGTTTCTTTTTTCTTCGCTTCGAAAACGAGTCAAGAATTTTTGATTCTCATACAAAAGAGCCGATTCGAATTCAACTTGGCACTGCTGGAAAAGCTTTATCGAAGTAAATAGCTCTTACATGGCAACAAAAAAAAAAAACAACATCTTGGTGAAATGCCCTCGCAATTTCCTTCAACATTTCCCTTCTTTTTTCTTCTTTTTATTTCTATGTTATTAATTTAATGGAAATATTTTCCATTAAATATAATAATGCAGTTGTAATGATTCAAATATAACCGCGCAATGAACACGGCACGAGTGGATTAGGTTAGACCCAGGGAGTGGGGAACCTGGTCACAAATTTGAGAAGGAGGTGGCTTAGTCTACGTCTCTCCAGGAGGAAGGAAGTGCGGAGGTGTTCCTCTCTGAAAAGAACTCGTAATCGATCCAAAATCGACCATTTAAAAATAATAAAGTAAATCTAAACTACGAGGACATACCTATTAAATTAAAAATTAAACACTCCAAACCCAAGCCCAAATTTAAAAACAGACGATATAGAACAAGAAATAATAAAAGTGCAATAAACAAATATAGTGCCTTGACGAAAGACGGTTATTGACAGTTATTTATAATTTCAAGCATATCCACCAGTTTTAACCATATACACTGTTTTAAACCATGATGCACCTGGAATGAATGAATTGTGAAATGGATGAATGAATGAATTTTAAACCTAATGACGGCTCATGTGTGGATATATTTATAAATAAATTAAAATTTTCACTCTACTACTCATAGTTTGTAAAAGATTTTTAATATTGATTTCGAATAATTTTTAATTTTCAAATAATCTTATATGGTGGATAAAATTTCCATTAAAACATTAAATCTAATAATTGAATGGAAACAATTTCCATTAAACCATTAAATTTATTGATTCAATGGAAATAATTTAATTTCCATCAAAACATTAAATTTAATGTTTTAATGAAAACACTAATGCAATTAAAAAAGTAATGCATCATTTGCAACCCTGCGTGTTAGTTACGGCAGGATTCTGCAAATTTGTATAAATAAATTTAGCATCAATTAAATATGCACGCTTTAGTTTTTTAGACACGAAAGCATTGTATGGAATGATTAAAGACACAATTACAGAGCAACGCGAAAATAATCTCTGATTTCATAGAGACGTGGTCTTCCGACTAACAATAATAGTCCAGGAGCCAACCGCACCATATCTTCCCTCATCGAACATACGACCAAAATGCATATGAATCGATGGGGAATATAGTGCTCAATAGCGTGCCAGACTTTATAGAGAATGGATCCTGTCCGGAGTGTCAAAAAAAATGTCACTTCCGGTGAGTTTTTTCGAGGTTATCTTCCCTCATCGAACATACGATTGAAACTAGTACCAATCGATAGGGGAGGTCGAGTACTTGAAGAAAAAACCGGGTTGCCAACCCCCACCGTGTCCGGGGGGGCGGCAGCCACCCCTAAGTGTAGTCGTAAGTAAAGTCGTTCGACTTTTGGGGGTGGCTGCCACCCCCCCGGACAGGGTGGAGGTTGGCAGCCCAGTTTTGTCTTCAAGTATTCGACTTCCCCTATCGATTGGTACTAGTTTCAATCATATGCTCGATGAGGGAAGATAACCTCGAAAAAACTGACCGGAAGTGACATTCTGGCACCCGATTGACCACTATATTCCCCATCGATTCATATGCATTTTGGCCGTATGTTCGATGAGGGAAGATATGGTGCGGTCGGTTTCCCGACTATAAATATTATTGGTGATCGAGAGACAAGCAGCGCTGCACGGTCGGTAAAATAGGCACCGTGCTCGAAACTGAAGGAAAAAAATTCGCTTCACCTACATAACCTGTATCAGCCGTGTTCCACTACTGAAGCACGGAGCAATATGTATGGCGGACCTGCATCCCCATGAGAAACCGCAATTTGTGGCAGAAATGTGCGGCTACCAGGGTTTTCCACACACTTCTGGGCACTCCGTCTCTGAAACCGTGACGGAAGTGACGCCGACATTGTGAACTTTGCCGCTACCGCTAGTGAGGAGAAGGCCATTGAACTTGCAGTGGTCGGCGTTCTTATTATTACGTGAACTTGCAGTAATCGGCGCCCTACAGTGGGTCTAGACCACGGTGTAAGAATAAGAGGTGCTCCGACTGCCCTATACTCCCTGTGTTAAACTCTGTGATTATTATGTCTTAGTACGACGGAAATCTGCCAAGGACCTCATGCATCGGCGAGGTTGAGGTAAACAATAATGGCGGCGATCTGGCGGACAGTATTCACGAAAGTTTGACGATTGCATGTGGAAAATCGTATCTGCTGCTGAAGATTTCATGGGTACATTAATGTTTGACAAAAGAAAATAATTGTATGATGAATGTATGTGACTATAGTGACAATATATTAATAAAAATGCAATGCATGATGAATCGAAAAACCAAAGATTGAATAAAATTCCATCGGCACGCTTTTTGATAAAAAGAAAACGGTAATCACACTGAATCAATTATGCAAATACAATAATAAATATGTGGGGTGATAATAAAATATTTACGCATTATATATAATATTATTATTATTATATTAAAATATATTTCAAAAATTTAACGTTACTTTTTTTATGTACAGTATAGTTTGGCTTGCTTCTTTTTTACCCTACTAGTCTTTACCATTTCCCGACTTTTTGTTTTAGTTGACTGACGCATTCTTATAACTGTAGAGTAATGTAGACAGTATACAATGAGTTATTCCTTATGCAAATCACATGGAAACAAGAACTTACAATTTATTAGAGCATCATCAACTGTCACCTGATATAAATTAGGCACGCCCATTTCGCCAAAACTGCAGAGGGGTTAGCCTTACTTTTTCTTCATTTTTCGACCGAAAACTTGTGGTCTTAGATTCGGTTTGTATGACCCCATCCTGACTGATTGGACCCCCAGGAACTCGGAAAACGCAGCGAAAGAGCGTGGGATCAACAGGGGAGAAAATACGAAGGGAAAAGCACTTTCTGAAAAATGTGGAAAACAAAGGTTTTCGTTTTCTGGCTGTAACTTCAGATGCGTTGATCGCAGCATATTGGGACCACGCCCAATCGATTTCTCTCGCAAAACTACGTCGAAATAGCGCTACAATTAATTAATTCAAGCTCTTTTCAGAATCGCGAAAATTTCGCCAAAAATGCAAAGGGGTTAGCCTTACTTTTTTTCATTTTTCGACCGGAAATTTTTGGTCTCAAATTCGATTTGTATGGCCCATTCCTGACTAATTGGACCGTCAGTCACTCAGAAAACGCAGCGAAAACCGCGTGAGATCAACACGAGAGAAGATACGAAGGAAGAAGTACTTGCTGAAAAATGTGGAAAACACCGGTATGCGTTTTCTGGCTGTAACTTCAGGTGCGTTGATCGCAGCATATTGTGACTGCGCCCGATCGATTTCTCTCGCCAAAATACGTCAGAATAGTGCGTCAAAGAATTTTTTCCAGCACTTTCGAAAGTCGCGAAAATTTCGCCAAAAATGCAAAGGGGTTAACCTCGCTTTTTTTTCATTTTCGGGGCAAAAAATTTTTCGTCTCAGATTCGATTTGTATGACCCTTTCCTGACTAATTGTACCGTCAGTAACTTAGAAAATGCGGCGAAAAGAGCGTGGGATCAACAAGGGAGAAGATACGAAGGAAAGAGCACTTTCTGGAAAATGTGAAGGACACAGGTTCTCGTTTTCTGGCTGTCACTTCTGATGCGTCGATCGCAGCGTATTGGGACTGCGCCCAATCGATTTCTCTCGCAATATCACGTCGGAATAGTGCATGAACGAATTCATTCCAGCACTTTTCGAAATCGTGAAAATTTTCGCCAAAAATGCAAAGGGGTTAGCCTTACTTTTTCTTCATTTTTCGAGCCGAAAATTTTCGGTCTCAGATTCGATCTAAATTACCCTTACCTGACTAATTGGACCCTCAGGAACTCAGAAAACGCAGCGAAAACAACGTAGTGGTTTGAAAACCTGAAGAGGTGATACAGAAAGAAAGAACGAAGCTTCTTAAAACTTCTAGTACATTTTAACACACATGTAAGAAGTACGAGCAAAATTTTTTATCATCCAACTGTTGCAGAACGGCAGCCTTATCAGTTAACCCGTTAACAGAAGAATATATCTTTAGTCAACATCTGACTATCGAAGGGCCTGGCCGCTTGAGTCTGGAATCGACAGCAAAGATGAAGTTCGTATTTCTTGTATGTAATGTGAGATCTGCAATCATTATACATCATATATCATCACACGTTATACATCATACATCATCATACATAGTATGAAAGTTCGAATCCATAGTTTGGATGTCGGATGTTCAGAAAGTGACGTCACCAATTCAAAATCAGCTAGCCGAATTCCTCAGTCTGGAAACAACCGCGCAGTAGAGCGGACGGATGAGAGTCGCGCTCCGCAAATTTCGAGTACCGGGTTCTCAACCTCCCGGATCCCGCGTTTCGGGTCCGCTACGTATTTCGAGTACCGGGTTCTCAACCTCCCGGATCCCGCGCTTCGGGTCCGCTACGCGGTGAAACTCGACTTCCAGGATAAGCGCTCCGTGGCTCTTCGTTCATGTTTACAATAAATTATTTCAATTCGTTTTTCGCGCAACCCCAAAATCGGTAACTGTCAGTCCGCTAATAAAATTTCTCGACTTCCAGGACAAGCGCTCCGTGGCTCCTCGTTCATGTTTACAATAAATTATTTCAATTCGTTTTTCGCGCAACCCCAAAATCGGTAACTGTCAGTCCGCTAATAAAATTTCTCGACTTCCAGGATAAGCGCTCCGTGGCTCCTCGTTCATGTTTACAATAAATTATTTCAATTCGTTTTTCGCGCAACCCCAAAATCGGTAACTGTCAGTCCGCTAATAAAATTTCTCGACTTCCAGGATAAGCGCTCCGTGGCTCCTCGTTCATGTTTACAATAAATTATTTCAATTCGTTTTTCGCGCAACCCCAAAATCGGTAACTGTCAGTCCGCTAATAAAATTTCTCGACTTCCAGGATAAGCGCTCCGTGGCTCCTCGTTCATGTTTACAATAAATTATTTCAATTCGTTTTTCGCGCAACCCCAAAATCGGTAACTGTCAGTCCGCTAATAAAATTTCTCGACTTCCAGGATAAGCGCTCCGTAGCTCCTCGTTCATGTTTACAATAAATTATTTCAATTCGTTTTTCGCGCAACCCCAAAATCGGTAACTGTCAGTCCGCTAATAAAATTTCTCGACTTCCAGGATAAGCGCTCCGTGGCTCCTCGTTCACGTTTACAATAAATTATTTCAATTCGTTTTTCGCGCAAGCCGAAATTCAGTAGCTGTCAGTACGCTAATAAAATTTCTATAACTTTACAATCTTCTCATAATCTTTTTGGTAAAATATGTCGATAAAAAAATTATTTTAAACCTTACACATTATTTTTGAATTGTTCTCATGCTGAAAATATTTATTAGTATTCGAGGTATAACTCGAGGTGGTTGGCGGTGGTCGTTGGGGGTGGTTAGGGGTGGTTGCGGGTAATCTCGGTGATTCAGGAGGAGGGGGACGAGGATTTGTGCTCGGTGAGTAAAACACTTTTATAATATTTCATGGCGATTGTAATTATATTTTATATAAAATATTTCAAACTTATCAAGTTAACATTAAATTATTTCAATTCATTTTTCGCGCAAGCACAAATTCAGTAGCTATGAATAAGCTTACACAATTTATTATATTATTAATCAATTAATTAATCAATTACTCGATTATATTAAACCTTATACAATATTTTCGATGTGTTCTTATACTGAAAATATTTATTACTATTCAAGGTATAACCTGAGGTGGTTATCGGTGGTTGTTCGAGGTGGTTGAAGGTGGTCGGAGGTGGACGAGGAGGAGGACGAGGAGGACGAGGATTTGTGCTGGGTGAGTAAAACACTTTTATAATATTTGATGGGAATTGTAATTATATTTCATCTGAAATATTACAAACTTGTCACGTTTACAATAAATTATTTCAATTCATTTTTCGCGCAAGCACATTTTCAGTAGCTGTGAATAATCTTATACAATTTATTATATTATTGATTAATTAATTAATATTCTTATTAATTTGATAACAATTGTGATTATATTTCATCTGAAATATTACAAACTTGTCACGTTTACAATAAATTATTTCAAATCATTTTCCGTGCAAGCACATTTTCAGTAGCTGTGAATAATCTTATACAGTTTACCATATTATTATTAATTAATCAATATTCTTATAATATTTGACGGCAATTGTAATTATATTTCATCTGAAATATTACAAACTTGTCACGTTTACAATAAATTATTTTAATTCATTTTTCGTGCAAGCACATATTCAGTAAATATGAATAATCTTGTACAATTTATTATATTATTAATTCATTGATTAATTACATGAATCCTTACACAATATTTTTGATGTGTTCCTATACTAAAGATATTCATTACTATTCCAGGTATTACCCGAGGTGGTCGGAGGTGGACGAGGAGGAGGACGAGCTGGACGAGGAGGAGGACCAGGTGGACGAGGAGGAGGACGAGGTGGCCGAGGAGGAGGCGGGGTGGGCCGTGGGAGAGGACCTCTCCTCTCCACAGAGGAGCGGAGGGGGAGGGGCAGGGAAGGGGGAGAGGTGGGCGGGGAGGGGGAAGGGAAGGGCAGGGAAGGGAAGGGAGGGTGGCGGGGAGGGGGGGGGCAGGGGTAGGGCGGGAGGGTGGGAGGGAGGGAGGGTGGGAGGGAGGGAGGGAGGGAGGGAGGGGCGGGCGGGCGGAGGGGGGAGAGAGTGGAGGACGGATGTCGATCTTTAGAGTTAATAGAGCAGAACACCCTTCCCGCCCGCCCGCCCGCCCTCCCTCCCTCCCGCCCTCCCTCCCTCCCTCCCTCCCGCTCCCCCACCCTCCCTCCCTCCCTCCCGCTCCCCCACCCCACCCCACGCCTTCCCTGCCCTTCCCTTCCCCCTCCCCGCCCACCACTCCCCCTTCCCTGCCCCTCCCCCTCCCCTCCTCTGAGGAGAGGAGAGGTCCTCTCCCACGACCCACCCCGCCTCCTCTTCGTCCACCTCGTCCTCCTCCTCGTCCACCTCCGACCACCTCGGGTAATACCTGGAATAGTAATGAATATTTTTAGTATAGGAACACATCAAAAATATTGTGTAGGGATTAATGTAATTGATCAATTACTTAATAATGTAATGAATTGTACAAGATTATTCATAGCTACTGAATATGTGCTTGCACGAAAAATGAATTGAAATAATTTATTGTAAACGTGACAAGTTTGTAATATTTCAAATGAAATGTAATTACAATTGCCATTAGATATTATAAGAATATTAATTAATTAATTGATAATATAACAAATTGTATAAGATTATTCATAGCTACTGAATATGTGCTTGCACGAAAAATGAATTGAAATAATTTATTGTAAACGTGACAAGTTTGTAATATTTCAAATGAAATGTAATTACAATTGCCATCAAATATTATAAAAGTGTTTTACTCACCCAGCACAAATCCTCGTCCCCCTCGTCCTCCTCCTCGTCCACCTCCGACCACCGCCAACCACCTCGAGTTATACCTCGAATACCAATAAATATTTTAAGCATGAGAACAAATCAAGAATAATGTGTAAGGTTTAATATAATTTTTTCATCGACATATTTTACCAAAAAGATTATGAGAAGATTGTAAAGTTATAGAAATTTTATTAGCGTACTGACAGCTACTGAATTTCGGCTTGCGCGAAAAACGAATTGAAATAATTTATTGTAAACATGAACCAGGAGCCACGGAGCGCTTATCCTGGAAGTCGAGAAATTTTATTAGCGGACTGACAGCTACCGAATTTGGGGTTGCGCGAAAAACGAATTGAAATAATTTATTGTAAACATGAACCAGGAGCCACGGAGCGTTTATCCTGGAAGTCGAGAAATTTTATTAGCGGACTGACAGCTACTGAATTTCGGCTTGCGCGAAAAACGAATTGAAATAATTTATTGTAAACATGAACCAGGAGCCACGGAGCGTTTATCCTGGAAGTCGAGAAATTTTATTAGCGGACTGACAGCTACTGAATTTCGGCTTGCGCGAAAAACGAATTGAAATAATTTATTGTAAACATGAACGAGGAGCCACGGAGCGCTTATCCTGGAAGTCGAGAAATTTTATTAGCGGACTGACAGTTACCGATTTTGGGGTTGCGCGAAAAACGAATTGAAATAATTTATTGTAAACACGAACCAGGAACCACGGAGCGCTTATCCTGGAAGTCGAGAAATTTTATTAGCGGACTGACAGTTACCGATTTTGGGGTTGCGCGAAAAACGAATTGAAATAATTTATTGTAAACATGAACGAGGAGCCACGGAGCGCTTATCCTGGAAGTCGAGAAATTTTATTAGCGGACTGACAGTTACCGATTTTGGGGTTGCGCGAAAAACGAATTGAAATAATTTATTGTAAACACGAACCAGGAACCACGGAGCGCTTATCCTGGAAGTCGAGAAATTTTATTAGCGGACTGACAGTTACCGATTTTGGGGTTGCGCGAAAAACGAATTGAAATAATTTATTGTAAACATGAACGAGGAGCCACGGAGCGCTTATCCTGGAAGTCGAGAAATTTTATTAGCGGACTGACAGCTACCGAATTTGGGGTTGCGCGAAAAACGAATTGAAATAATTTATTGTAAACATGAACGAGGAGCCACGGAGCGCTTGTCCTGGAAGTCGAGAAATTTTATTAGCGGACTGACAGTTACCGATTTTGGGGTTGCGCGAAAAACGAATTGAAATAATTTATTGTAAACATAAACGAGGAGCCACGGAGCGCTTATCCTGGAAGTCGAGAAATTTTATTAGCGGACTGACAGTTACCGATTTTGGGGTTGCACGAAAAACGAATTGAAATAATTTATTGTAAACATGAACGAGGAGCCACGGAGCGTTTATCCTGGAAGTCGAGAAATTTTATTAGCGGACTGACAGCTACTGAATTTCGGCTTGCGCGAAAAACGAATTGAAATAATTTATTGTAAACATGAACCAGGAGCCACGGAGCGTTTATCCTGGAAGTCGAGAAATTTTATTAGCGGACTGACAGCTACTGAATTTCGGCTTGCGCGAAAAACGAATTGAAATAATTTATTGTAAACATGAACGAGGAGCCACGGAGCGCTTATCCTGGAAGTCGAGAAATTTTATTAGCGGACTGACAGTTACCGATTTTGGGGTTGCGCGAAAAACGAATTGAAATAATTTATTGTAAACACGAACCAGGAACCACGGAGCGCTTATCCTGGAAGTCGAGAAATTTTATTAGCGGACTGACAGTTACCGATTTTGGGGTTGCGCGAAAAACGAATTGAAATAATTTATTGTAAACATGAACGAGGAGCCACGGAGCGCTTATCCTGGAAGTCGAGAAATTTTATTAGCGGACTGACAGTTACCGATTTTGGGGTTGCGCGAAAAACGAATTGAAATAATTTATTGTAAACACGAACCAGGAACCACGGAGCGCTTATCCTGGAAGTCGAGAAATTTTATTAGCGGACTGACAGTTACCGATTTTGGGGTTGCGCGAAAAACGAATTGAAATAATTTATTGTAAACATGAACGAGGAGCCACGGAGCGCTTATCCTGGAAGTCGAGAAATTTTATTAGCGGACTGACAGTTACCGATTTTGGGGTTGCGCGAAAAACGAATTGAAATAATTTATTGTAAACATGAACGAGGAGCCACGGAGCGCTTGTCCTGGAAGTCGAGAAATTTTATTAGCGGACTGACAGTTACCGATTTTGGGGTTGCGCGAAAAACGAATTGAAATAATTTATTGTAAACATAAACGAGGAGCCACGGAGCGCTTATCCTGGAAGTCGAGAAATTTTATTAGCGGACTGACAGTTACCGATTTTGGGGTTGCACGAAAAACGAATTGAAATAATTTATTGTAAACATGAACGAGGAGCCACGGAGCGCTTATCCTGGAAGTCGAGAAATTTTATTAGCGGACTGTCAGTTACCGATTTTGGGGTTGCGCGAAAAACGAATTGAAATAATTTATTGTAAACATGAACGAGGAGCCACGGAGCGCTTATCCTGGAAGTCGAGAAATTTTATTAGCGGACTGACAGTTACCGATTTTGGAGTTGCGCGAAAAACGAATTGAAATAATTTATTGTAAACATAAACGAGGAGCCACGGAGCGCTTATCCTGGAAGTCGAGTCTCACCGCGTAGCGGACCCGAAGCGCGGGATCCGGGAGGTTGAGAACCCGGTACTCGAAATTTGCGGAGCGCGACTCTCATCCGTCCGCTCTACTGCGCGGTTGTTTCCAGACTGAGGAATTCGGTTAGTCGATTCTAGATCGATGACGTCAAGAGAAAAAAAAATTTCGTGAACATCCGACATCCAAACGTTGGCTTCGAACTTCAATACTGTTTATGATGTATCATGATGTATGATGTATACTGTATGATGTATGATGTATAATGATTTTAGTTTTAGTTTCTACATTCCACAATCAGACAAGCAATATGCACATTATCCTTTCTGCCGATTCCAGACTCAAGCGGCTAGGCCCTTCGATGGTCAGCCGTTGACTAGATATATTCTTCAGTTAACGAGTCAGCTAATAACGCTGCTGTTCTGCGACAGTCGGATGATAAAAATTTTTGCTCGTACCTTTCAAATGTGTGGTAAAATAGACTCGAGGTTTTCAGAAGCTTTGTTCTTTCTCTCCCTATGAAAAAAAGAAAACAATCGCCGACACACACTTTTCAGGTATCTAATCAGGACACTGCGTTAAATACCGTCTCATATACGAAGCATCCATTTCATCTCGATCAAAATCAGCGCATCCGTGATGTATTACAATTACTCCGAAGTTTTTACCATACGAACACCTTTCGAAAAATAATTCTGCTTCTCTACCCAACGAAGATACTTCACTAGCGACTAGCTAAAACAGCGTTTCGATTCTATGCCTAGGAAAATTTAATATCGAGAGAGTAAATGAAAAGTTGTGAGAATAATTATGAATATTAATGTTACAGAATACATAACGGAGCACGGGGACGAAAAGGACGAAGGTGGTCGGAGGTGATTGGAGATGGTAGGAGGTGGCAGGACCTGATAAGTGGTGGTTTGATGTGGTACGGGGTGTTGGGAGACGGCAGGAGGTGACAGGGGGTGGTAGGAGTTGTACGGAAATGATAGGAGGTTGTAGCAGGTGGTAGGGACTGGTAGGAGGTGTTTGGAGGTGTTTGGAGGTGGTTGGAGGGGGTAGGAAGTGTTTGTCGGCGGTTGGAAGTCATCGGCGGTGGTCGAGGAGGACGAGGACAACGAGGAAGACGAGGGGCTGGAGGAGGACGAATGTGGCCAGAAGTGGGAGGAGGTGGTTGCCGGTGATTAGAGGTGCTCGGTGGTTGTTGCGACGGTTGGCGGTGGACGCGGTTACGCGTTTTCTCACGGGGATGATTGGGCTGATCGACATTTCGAAGTCACAGTCGACAAGTAGTCTTACGTAATCACTTTGTACCGACTCGATCTCAAGCTTTCATACCGACACTACTTCGGCTGCTACGAATTTCGGTGCGTGCTCTTTATATAGAGTTCATAAAGCAGAACCCTCCTACGCTCAAAGGCCCACCTGGGCCCACTTGCCCGCTGAAAACTGGTCACAATAATTTACCCAGGGGTATCCGTGCTTATATCCTTCAGTCAACGGCTCTACGTTTCCGCGGAATGAATTCCGTACCATGTGGAACCATCTTTATGCGAATGTTTCTTAATAAACCTTTTAAAAATTAATCCAGAGCCTCATTTTTATACACTTTAGTGTAAAATTTTATCAAATACATAATAAATATTGAATAACGGGTATACATATTGTGAATTTTATTGAAAAATTTCCAGTGACTATGTACAGTAAACTGTAGATAGACGTATAGAAATTAAGTTGTGTACAATTATGATAAAAAATGTAAACTATAAATATGCGATTACTTACATATATAAAAACTTGTTTTTATATAAATCTCAATTATAAAAAATATTGTAAAATAGTCGACACAGTGCCATTGAATAAATGTTGATTAGAAATAAATTAATTTAAAAAGAAATACTAAAAGAAAATTTCTTCTATTTCTTTATTTCTTCTGGTGTTTTTTCCTTTACCATGTTTACCACAGTCATGCACGATACATCTAGAAGTCTTTTGATGTCCAAGTAATGTGCTGCCAAAATCAGTTCGAACAAGGTTCCTTGATGAACCTTCAAAAAATCAGCATCCCAGGAGCTGATGTCGTCAGTTCGCTTCTCCTTGTTTTCATCATCTTCAGGTGGTGGAGGATCATCTTTGTGATGCGTGACCCATTGAATGACCTTTCTCAGGATAGCAGAGTTAACATTTGGTAGGGGAACAATTTCATCCTCATCTTCATCCAATCCCAACTCCTCCAGCATGGTTTTTATCGTGACTGAACAGTTCGCAATTTCAAGTACCAAAAAAGAATCGACAATAGCGCAAAATGGTTACGTATTCCTCATTTTTTGTAATTCCAACAATATTCAAACAGTTTTTTTAACGATACCTGTTCAACTGAATTTTTCTAGTTACTATAACATGTGAAATTTTTCTCAGTGTACATCATATACTATTTTGACACTCTGCGAACGACGTAACCATTTGTCCAACATATCAAAAGATAAAAAAAATCAAACAACACAACTTATTTGTCTTTTCAGAGAAATGTTGTTACATTCGATTATTTACGTTTCTGCAGAAAAATTTTGTTGACAAAGAACTAAAGATTGTAAATGTAGTGTGGAAAAGGAACCTGTGAGTTGATCGTCTCTCTCTCCATCGCAAAAAATAATTTTTTTAACAAGCAGGAAATAATAATTTCAAAAGAAAACCGACATTACAGAATGACTATAGAAATCAATTCCAGTATTTATTATTTCTATATTTTTACTGCAACTTGTGCAAGATATTCATCGAATTTATAAAATACGAGAAGATGGACGTAAAGGTGAAGCTTCTTCGACCCCTTATTCAATACTATATATGACATACACGATAGGTATCAGATATACACAATTTCCAGGACTTCAGGAACGTAAATACCTACCGGAGTGTTCTTGCAGTGCAATGAATTATTTGTCCACGATGTCACGTACGCCAATTTAAGCTTTCAAGTTACATTCAATAATATATAACTATGCATCCGTTTGGCAAACATTTCCTATGCTGTACGCTTCAGCCCAGATTGCAGTGATGTGATCTACATAAGTAATTCACGTCGCACATGCGATATCTGAGAATCTAGAACTCGAACGGTCGAGACATCTTACGCGCATGTCCAATACGTTTATCAATTTGGAAATAAAATCGATGCAATTATTGATAGAGCAAAAGATACCAGTTCTTCTCTCAGGAGGCGCGAATTTTTGCAGTTCGCGTCAATCTTTCGACGGGAAGAGTTGCGTTTCCTTCTACAATGCACGTAAGAATTTTTCATGCCTATTTCACAGTAACTGTCTAGTCTAGTCATTATTGTGCCGAAATCGAAAAATCCTCACCGTTCGTGGAAGATTTTAGCATAGAGAAACATTTTAGATTTAACGAAATGCGATGCATACGAAAATTGGAAAAATGGTAGAAGAATTTGGGAACAAAATAGCGTTCCATCCCAGTGGGGAATTATGCGGTTGTCAAAAACATTGAAAAATCTGTACAGAAATAGATATGGGGCATTCCGTATCAATTCGACTAGGGTTTGACCCGCTTGGATTTCGTTCGCGAGTTTTTAAATTGTTGTTCCGACTCTGTATAGTGTTCTAAATTTGTTTTCACAATTTTCCTACCCTCCCCGGCGCGTCCAACTCCTTCAATGATGATGTTTAGACAATGACTGCGACATTTTAAAAAATTATGACAAAAATTACATAAATTCTGTGACCAAAATTCAAAACATTTCAACTGAAATTAGAATGGATTGCCAAAATGGTAAATTTAAATTAAATACTTGACTAATTAAAATTTTTTTTCAGTCATTTCGATTTCTTTTCTGCAGATTAAGGGTTCAACAAAAATCTGTAATGATTTCAATTAAATTTTTAAAAATTCAAATTTGAATGTATTTTTTATAGTTATTACGATTTTTCAATTTCGATTTATGTAACAACTTCCAAATTGTTATATTAGCAAAGGTACGTTCAATAAAATATTAATAAAAAATTATCGTAGCCCATTTCAATTTTGGTTGGAATATTTGTGGTTTTGGTCCCAAAATTAATATAATTTCTTTCATCTATTTCAAGAATTTTGTAATCATTGTCAAAATATTATCATCCAAGCTATGTGGACACCAGCGGAGGTATTACGGGGTAAGAAAAATCTGAAAAAAATGGGAATGATTTTCAGAGTTGGAACAATAGTATAACAAATCGCAGATCAAATCCAAGAAGACGAAGGCCAGACCGTGGTCGAATTGACGTGGAATGCCACGTATATAATCCTGTAATTATAAACAGTCTAACGTACAAGCTGTCCAGAGTTTTCCGACAGTAGAATTTTCTGTCAATTGCAGTTGAATCTCGCCTCAGCAGTGGACGTGATCAGCTGGAATCGGCGAGTACTTGGTATTCTGGGTACTTGGCCGGATGAGAATTCAAAAAGCCTTCGCTTCTCGCTTTTCATAAGCTATCTCCTGATCCACATTACTCTCGAGTACACGTACCTTTTTTATAACATTCGAAAGTTGGAAACCGTGGTAGTTAGTATGACAGAAATTATCCCCTTCACGGTGGTATTGCTTAAGGCAATCATGATGCGTAAGAATAACAATGTTCTGTGTAACATCGTCAACAATGTAAAAGAAAATTTCTCTCTCCAAGATTACGGAAATCAGGAAGAGATCGAGATTTTTCTCAGGTACAACGCAATGGCAAAGAACTTCATTCGCGTTGCTGTACTTCTTGTCGCTTCCTCATCAGTCGTGTACTTCGCAAAGCCTCTGTGCGTCCACTTGACATCAAGTAAGAAAATCAGAAAATATTTTCCTCGAAACTCGAGTGACACGATAACTTAGATGTCATCGTATTATATACTCAAGAATAACCCCAACTGATGAAAAAGGAATTGAAGAAAGAAATAGAAATTAGTGATAAACATACGCGTTACAGAAATATAGAAAAAAGAATTATTACGAGTTACGTGTAGAATCAATTGTACGAGTAAAGCGAGAAGGAAATATTTCAACTTCACAACTCCTTGTGAAATTGCACGAAAAAGAGATATTGCACAAATAAATTCAAACTGTTATATAGAATGTAATGATAAATATTGAGGAAACTTTTCTGCTACTTTTGAATTCTTCAAAATCGATTCTTCTTATTCATTTAGGACTAACTGTGATGCGGATAATTTGAATAATTTCCTTAACAGAGTTTAGACAAAATATGTGCGTGTCAAATTGACAGCCTCTTGCTGACAATTAATAAGTAGTGATGTCGTCTGTAACTCAGTTCTGAAGACTTCGTAAAAACCTTTGTAAGATTTGAAACCACACTCAGAGCAAAGCTTATTTGAGTTCAATAAAATTTCGTAAAATTCAAAAAAATTTCTGTGTTACTATACAATTGAACAGATTCTTATTTAATTTCCTAAAATCAAACTAGACATCGATTGCTTTGAACACAATTTAACTTCAGATTAGAGGGAGGAATTTGAAAAAATATTACGCTGCAACAAATTTCTTCTCCAAGTGTACCTGAGTAAATCACACAAGTTCGATTCCCACGAATCCCAAAGATGTACATAAAATTCTGACGTCTGCTTTTCAAGTTCAAGAAAATGACACGATTCTTTTCAACCTGCCCTACCGAGTTCACTTGTTTCACAACATCTCGAACGTAGCCGTCTACTCACTGATCTACACTCTTCAAGCTCCATTAGTCTTGATTGCCACCTTTGGCTACACGGGCTCCGATTGCCTTATGGTGACGCTTACGCTTCATGTTTGTGGCGAACTATCCGTTCTTGCCAATCGGGTGGAAAACTTGAACTGCGATACTCAAGGATGTAAGGAAAACATAAGAGCTGTTGTCAGCAAGCACGTTCGCTTAATTAGGTATGTAAACTTGACTGACTCGATCATTCTTACAATAATTATCAGTAGCTGTGAAAGTTCGATGAATATTCGGCTTGATCGCGCGATGAAATTTTTTTGTATTGGTCACTTTAACAGGATGGCAAGGTCGCTGGAAGACGCCTTCAATACCGTTCTTCTAGGGCAACTGTTTGGTGGCACCTTTCTGATATGCTTTCTTGGATACAGCGTACTCGCGGTAACAATTTCAACCATCTCAACTTTGTCTCCACCGATATCACTTGATAAGCTATTCATAGCGAGGAACGAACGGTACTGATTTTTAATTTTTCGATTGTTTTTGAACGAAGTTGGCCGGTCGAAAATCGACACTTTTCAATCATTTTATCACGAGATAGTTGTAAATTGAGTATTTGCCAAATTATTATGTTCGTAGTCTGCGAAGATCTCTTTGAAATTACGAAAATATTAAATACTTGAATTATAAACAAAATCTTGGATATCGATGCTTCCTTCAAAATAGCTTGACAATGGTAAATAATATAATCGATTAGATCGATTTTATTCTACGATATTTGAGAAAATTTCGACTATTTTTGCATCGAAAACACTTTCAGATCGTGTACCTCTTATAACGTGGCATAACATTTGAATATGGAAGATATATTGAGAATTTCATTCGGGATTGCTGAATGACAGGTGGTGGATTAAACTACTTATTTTCACGCGATATATTATTTAAATATCTGGATTTTCGTATGAAAAAGAATAATACCAATTTCAGTGGATTTGACAAATTAGCATCGAAAAAGTGTGATTCTTTTTATGGGATGAGCGATTTACGGATCAAACATCAGACCATTCCGGCGGGTTTTTAAAAATACCTTGAGAATATCGGAAAATGTGGATAATTTTAATATTTACATAAATTGAAAGATTCGCTAATTTGGTCGTTATAAGAGAATGTCAGGGCGGTTAGGGGAATAGGATTCCATAAAATTCGTTGCCGGAGCGTTCTCCCTGTGAACGTGTTTCATCAGTAGAATGGTAGAACCTATAAAACTCGCTCAAGCAGAATGAAGGGGAAATTCTCTTGTAACGAGATTGTACTGTAATTCCCAACTCAGAGTTGTGCAAGAAACGTGTTCCCAAAGGTAAGCTTCGTCATTAAGTTCATCACAAATTTATTGAGCAGCTGATCACGTGCAGTCGTATGGTTACAATAAAAATGCAGAGTTTTGTTTGAAGTACTATGTATGACCAAAATCGATATAATAGAAGGGTCATACATAACAGCCCGAGTACTGCCGACCTGCAGTACAAAACACAATCTCCGACTTACACAACACCGAGGAAATGATAATTATGTCTCAAGAGCTAATTACAACAGTGGTAAAATGTTATACCTGTACCAGCATCACTGGTACGGAAAAATAGTCTTGAGCCCCGGTATAGAAACTCTACGTTAACCTATTTTCAGAACACAACCGAAGGCCAAGAGACGGACTTACTTAATTTTTCACTTTACGGCTTCTCGGTGGTCGTATTACTCTTCGTTTATTGTTACATCGGCGATTGTCTCACGAACGAGGTGAGTCGGGAGTGTGTAAAATACACAGGCCTGCGAAATAAAACTTTTAATTTTTGTGAAAAAAATATCTAACGAATACAAAACTGAATGCTTATGTGTAAAATGAACGGCATTAGTTTTAAACAAGACTTAAAAGAAGTAGACAAATCGAAAAGATTTACGATATCTTTTTCTAATTTTTTCAAAACTTCTGTTCAATCTTTTTTCTCTTTTACTTGCGTTGCTCTGAATATGCTTAAAATCACCCCAAACAACTACTACAATAGTGAGGGTACATGGATATCGGGCAGTCCATACGAAACCGACCAGCACGTGAACCCGACCATTAAGAGCACTGTCAGGCAATGAAACTTGATTTGACAAACCGTTTCACAACAATGCTAGGCCGATTCCAGCAATACGAAAAATTCACTTCGCCATCCCTTAAAATAACGACAATGTAGAAATAAAAAGTTACTCTAGTGCAAACAGTTCAAATATCCCCAACGTATTATATAAAAAAAATTCTAAGCTTCGAATCAGTAAAATATGAACCGGAAACGAACACTAATATTCACGCAAAAATGTAAATTTGTACAAACCACTTCAATAAATTGAAAAAGAATAATGTGGAATCAAATCATTCTACTTGCAATGTTAATTCAAAAAGGAAACATGATTCCTTGGTTCACACGCGGTAAAAAATAGTAAAAAGTACAAGTTATGAATATCACGAGCTACGAATTTTTCAGTACTTGTAAAAATATCTCGTGAAAAGTGGTCAATTTTTACAAAAAATCAAAATGGTCCAAGTTCAAAAAAAAATATATATGTATATATATATTATGGGTCTGGAAGTGAAAGAAACGTATGAAAATGAATTTCAATTTCTCTTCGTACTTACTTTACGGAACTACAGTTCAAAACGAAAAAAAAGACATAGCATTTGATATTGATATATGTTTTTGAAAAAGCTACGAGTAATTAAAAAAAAATTTATTGTGTCTAGACGGGTTGAAACAAAAATCTAAAAAAACTCCGAAAGACTGCTTTCAGTAAGGAAAAAAAATTACAAATTCTCAACAAAATCAAAAATGGTCGGGGTCACGGTTTTGCATGGTTTACGCCATATTTAAATATCAACAGTACCATTAATAAATATGTGCAACACAGAAATTGGGAAGTTAACTCTAGGAGTACTAAGAATACAGAAAAATAAATTCTCAGAAAATTTACGTGACAGAATTTTTTCAATATTTATTTTATAGATTCGTACCTAATACCTACCGAAATTACTACTCAGTTTTGTAGGAGAAAACCATCGCAGGCCTGCTTAATCTATTATTAAATAATTTCCAAGAATTACCGTCGACACAAACATACGATACCATTATCTATGATTATTGACATACTCCGTTTATCGCCACTTTGCCGTTCTTCAGTCGTTGAGTAAATTTGCAAAGTCATTTATCAAATTACCCGACGTTATTTTTACACCTGATTCTCATTTTCAGAACGTTAAATTACGGAATGCATTTTTCAACTGCCGGTGGTACAACCTACCGACAAAAGAGTCGATGATGTTTGTTACATGCATCATTCAGTCCCAAAAGCCGCTCCACCTAACCGCTGGAAAATTCTACGTGTTTTCCTTGTCAAGATTTTCCGACGTACGTGTAAATTTTGTCAAATTATCGTAACATCGTAACACAATTTTCTAGATTCTCTTTTTCCGAAACACTGAAGACTTCTTCGAAATGTGTAACCTACGCTTTTAAACTAAAATGCTTGAAAAACTTGACAAAAACTTGACGTCGACACAATGAAAGTACATTCAAATTTTTGAGGAAGGTATACGTGCAGAGAGAAAGGAAGATTATACGTTGTATAGGTATTTAAGCACTATCGTGTGCACAATTTTATACACATGTCCGTATATTATATATCATATAGAGAGTGGTTTTTTTTATTTACCGTTGATATCAGAAATTACTGGACCAATTTTCATCAAATTTTGACAAAAGTGACCGTACAATCTTTAAAGTGGCATAAGAAGACATAAACTACAGTTGCCTTAATCAGGTGTTTTTAGTGCTAGGTCACGTGTCCAATTACAGAGTATTTACGACAATCCATCCCATTTTTTCATAAAATATCGGTTTTTTAATAACTTGAAATCTTTTATGGTGTAGTCGCTTTTATGTTGGGAAATGAGCTCTGGTCAGTTAGAACCGATAAATTATCATATGGACGGATGATCGAATAATTTGTAAAATATAACCACAAAACTCGTCTCGCAGTGAAATAAATGGATCAAAAATCTATACGATATTCATTTAGCACTAAGCGCACTTTCTGACAATATTAAAAACATTTTACGGAAAACTCCAAATCGAATCCAAGTTTTGGTACAAAATTATCCCGATTCGCGTAAATAACCTTACACAGGTCACGTGACAACCATGCTCAAAGGGTTTCGGGGAGTCGAGAAAAAAGAGATGAAAGTAATTTCCAATGACGTAGGAACGATGACGGCGTTTGTTGACGCAGAAAGAAATATTTCTATGCTGGTAACGTAAGTCAGCGCGAGTGTCAACAGGGTTTAAATTATAGATACCGTTTATCCATTCAATTGTTTACCGTCTTGCAAGACTATTCACTTCCTACATCTATGTATGTACATGACATTAATTTTAGAAGTCGAGACTATTTACCTCAAATATTTTGTATGACAAGACAATTTCAGAAATATTGTTTCATAAATTGCCAAGCAATAAATCGACCTTGAACTCGAGATACGAAAGGAGAGTAGTTTTGCAAAATCAACAGGATATATATTAAATATGTTGAGTAAATATTGAAAGCCACAACAGGCGTAAGAGAGTTGATATACCGCGATTAACAGTTTAAACAAAGATTGTTTAAAAAAAAAAATTATACAACGGAGATTCGGAAGCTGTAGCTAAAGTTTATTAAGGTGGATTTGATTTAAAGAATCCTTCTTCTCAATGACAAAATTTGTAATATATCCTATGTAAATTTCAACGAAAGGAGTCTAATTCTTTAAAATCATTTTAGACCAGTTAGATTCTTTTATTATTGTGTAATCATTTTTAGTGCTGAAAACCAGCCTGTTGTTGTATTTTAATGAATTATAGCTTATTTTGCTTGGGAATGAATTTTGTACAAGTCACCTGACATTAAATGTATTGTAACGTTCTTAGACGTTACGGAAATAAATATGGATCCGTGAGTTTGATTATCAAGCCAAAATCAAAGGCGTAAATAAAATGTCGTAAAAAAGCTTTAATTGCAAGATATATGTTTCTCGTTTCAAGTCTGAAACAAGATTGTTTTTACAATAATGTTGGTTGACGCAGCAACCTTATTCTTTTCAAAGACACAAGAGGTTTATAAACGTCTTTTATCTATGATAACTACTAGATCATTAAAAGGGGGCAAAACGGGTGATTTCACCCTTTGTAACGGTATTTGTCAACGCTTGAGTTAATCCGAAAAATCTTCTCGGAGTTGAACAAATGGCTCAAAAATCAAAATACGGTAAAATCATCCACAGTTGTACTAAATATGCAGATGCGTTATAGAAAAATATGTTGAATTTTCGGCTTCTGATTTTTTTCATCTCGACGAAGAGTGCGTAGTTGGAGTCAATAGTTGACTGCATGACTTGTGGTTATCAAGAAATAGTCAGGCGAAACTTAAAATTTTTCAGATTCATCAAAATTTTCCAATGCTATTACATTCGCCGTAGAGTCGAAAAACTTTCCAACATGGAAGGCTTCCGTGATTCTGTAGTAAAAAAATAACGATCGAAGGATGAGATTTGGGCCGAAATAAAGTAATCAAAACACTCGATTGAGCCAAGAAAATTATTGCAATTTATTGACTCGCAGGGGAAAAGCCGCTGAGGCAAAAAAAACACTTATTATATGGTAAATAAAGTCGTGTCAGGAGTGTATGAGGTGTGATTTGTACTATCAATGGTTTTGTCTCGCATGCGGAAAGCCGCCGTGAGATTCAGAGGCCTGAAGGCGTGAACCTTTAATTGGAGAGGAGATGAACAGAGACTCAATTGAGAGGATGGGAAAATGAGAATACTTAAGACGATCCGCGGCGATGTTATCGTTACCGTAGACTCGATCGGACTGAGACTCCGAGTCTCAATTCCCGGTTATTTATGGCTATTCATCCAGCGATCAGCGCCATCTTTCGCGATCAATTAAGGACTAAACTTGCCACGGCTTGCTGGAAGCGTTAGAGATTCCGGGTATCAGACGGGGTGGAAAGCGCGCGCGAAAATGGGAAAGAAAAGGATAAGTTCGGTCTAAACATTTGCTATGGCGAGTTCTATGCGATATCTTACTTTTGTTTTAGCTTTGTCTTGATTTTCACATTTTTCAGGACATTCGTTCACACATGGTTAGCACACCTGTGATTTTCAGCTTATTGATAGTCATTATCACATCCGAAACTAAAACTAGATGTTTTGCAGAATTTCTGACACCTCTGAGTCAAGTTTTTCATCTGCCGTCAGTTTGATGGCTTTAATTTGTCAAATGATAAACGATTGGTGGACTTTAATGTAATAATATCGTAAACAAAATAAGTTACACTGCTATAGTTTGCGGCGTATAAAAAGTAAATTATTTTAAGCTTCGATAAATCTTTCGTCACATCCCCAATCTATTCTTCATTAACCATAAAATCGAGTCCCTGAAAATTGACTACAGCAGCCAGGCGATTCCGGCGACTAAATGACGCCTACGCCGTATCATCGTGCATATTTCAAAATGAATGTACATATTTACAGGTAATAAGAAGTTCGGTGGCTTACCTGTCGGTGTTACGGAATCTCATGTGAGCTTACTCAGCCAACGATTGTAGCTACGTGAGTAAATATTGATAAGCTGTACGGTGTTTGCGAACTTTGGTATAATGCACTCTGTAAATACACGGTACTGTTTGTCCTTGTATGTTATCCGCATAAGGTCATATTTAATCAAAATCACCACTGATGAGCTTCATCTTACGAAACATGTCAAAATATAGTTCAACACTTCACCAGCAACGAGGATATACTGATTAGCTATCTAAAATACGTGTGTCATCCCTTCAACGAAGACTAGATAAACGTATCGCACGTTGTGGAAAAAAATGCAATATCTACAACAAAACGTGACAGCCAGATTACTTTTTCTGGAGAAAATAGAAGATACAAAACACCGATAACACAAGTCTGCAACAAAATCCTCCTTCAAATGAAATATTACAGATATAAAGGTTTTAATTTGCCGAATCTATATGTGTTTTCCATTTTTTTGCTGTGACGTATAAATTACGTTATATGATTTTTTTATTGTACAAAATGCGGAATTCGTTGTGTTTTGTTTTTGCATTTACACTGCTTTCACCTATTTAAATAGTGTCTGTATGTAAGTGCATGCAAAACCATGATAGAAATAGAAAGAAAGATATCGTCTTAACGCTGTTTTCACACCTCTGAAATGTATGTAGAGCCAATGTATGCGATTGCGCAGTTCTGGTTGTGACTTCGTGAAAAGAAAGAAAACTACGTAATAACTAGAATTAGACTAGTAGATATATTTTCTGACGATTTTAATGTTTAAACTTTTCAACTTCACAACTTTTTTTTTCATAAATATCGTTGCTATCATTAGTGTTTTATTATACTTTGTGAGCAAATATAGCATTTTGTTGCAATAAACATTACGTAAAAAGTATACGTCGTACATATTTTTTATTACTATATTTCGATACAAGAGCATCAAATTTATTATAATTATATACAATAATAATAAGGAGAATCGGAAGTTTTTTTTTTTTGTAGACCAGTGTAACATCTCCGAGTCGAATACAAACTTAGTTGACAGTGATTCAACTGAATTATTTCCTTCGTAATCGAATATTGCAATGATTTTACCATAACTTGTATAAAGCTACCTACTTCCAGTCTATCAAACGATTTTTGGCAATATAATTTGCAACATTGCACTTCATCAATGCATGTTAAGAACCGCCACGATGAAAAGTCAAGGCTCGCAATATGGTTGAATTTAGTTTTTGAAAGAATGTTTTTTACTTTGTTATTTTGTATTTCTCCTACGTCCCGTTCAACCTAATTTCCCCACGAGCGATCTGCGAAAAGACAGCGTCGAGAAAGAAAATGAGAGGTTGAGACGCTAATGCTGCCAGGATAATACAATTCTACCTCTGCATCAATATTGAGCTCACTAAGACGATGCACAACAGTCATCGTCATCGTCATCACATTCCTGGCAGGTGCTTTAACACTGTTCAACAATTTAGCGGGAATACTTGTGGCACCCGGCAGGAAAGAGTTTTGACCATGAAAAAATGTTGGTAAAACTTTTATTATTTCAAACGCTTCATTTCGATATAATTAACAAGATTCCAAGTGTTCCCCCTCAGCCTGTGATAGGGGAAAGGTACAAAATCATTCTATAATCTACATACGGATCACCAGTGTTTTGGATAAAGTGTGAAGCATTTGTTAAGATATATCTGCAAATACTTGTCGCAATGATTGTATATTGCGAATACTGCAAGCATATTGTTGAGTATTTTAATCATTCTAGGTATTAGTTTATAATTCCTTTTTCGTCACAGTAGGCGTAAAGCAGGATTTTACGCACACTGTTATTCGCACGACCTGCCCGCGAGTAAGACGGAGTTCGTGGGTGGGTGAGGAGCGAGTCAGCGAGACGAAAATGTCGAGTTGGTAGTGTCTTTATTAGGGGAGAGCTCCCTTGTGCGCAGTACAAAGTGTCAACCAAAACTGAGCTAAAATTGCCGCTGCTGCTGCTGGCCTCAGGCTTCTTCCCCCTCTTCTTTCTCCCGCTCGCTCGCCCATCGTCGGCGCATGCGCTCTGCTGTCCTCGGCGCATGCGCTTAGATGTCTGGTCCCGCTACTATCCAAACGTTTGCCAAGCGAGCCCACCTTTACAATCCACCTCATGCCACGGGGCTATACCACCGCCTCTGCAACAGTCTATTATCTTACTCATGTTCTTACGTGGCGGACGACCCTTAAGTCCCCAATGTCAGTCGCTTGCCACCACTCTACGCGGTGGATGCTCTCCTCAAGGGACCTTTGTATAAACAAAACTAGTTTTCTGACCATTAACTAATAATCAAAACAAGGCGTCTCTATATGGACGTAAACAACGACTAAAATCGTCCTCGAGCTGGTTTTGTCCGTAACACAAACGAAACGAACCGGTAAATCCCGTTTACGCCTACATGAGACGAAAGATATTGTTCGCACCACGGGCGTATACTTTACGCCCTAGGTAAGAAAATGGCTATTGTTGGAATTATTCAACTTTATGTCAGATTTTAAGTATGATTATTTGATAATCAACAGACACATAATTTATATAAATTTTTTTTCAACTTTTGCAAGGATAGCTGAATGGATGGCCTCCCCCCCCCCCCTGTGGCTTACATGCGTATTGCACAGGACATTGAATTAATAGAAAAAACACTCAATTGAAAGGCCAAATAATCGGGAAATGTCTCATCATCAGTTAATTGAAAATTAATCGGTACTCCTGAGTAATCGATTGATAGGAAAAATGTGTGGTCGATTAATAACTGTCTACGATTAGACAAAATTACGATTTTTTAGTTTAGGAGGTTGGTGAGGAAAATTATAACGTAGTCTCGCGATTCAAGTTTTTACATAATATCGAAGACTAAAAAATGTAAGTATCTCAATGAAAAACTATGTAAATGATAAAAAGTATGAAGTATGATCTTTGTCTGTATCGTTTTCGAATAACAGTAAAAAATATTAAGTGTTTTGCACGATTTTTTACCCATAATCATCGAGCGAATGCTGATAAAATACTTTTCCAGAATTATATGATATAATTTTTCCGTTTTATCTCTCTCAAGGAGTAACTTTCTCAATTTGTCACTGACAATGAGAATAGGATGTAATAGTTCATACCAAATAAAACTCCGAATAGTTTTTACTCTGATTTACTGGAATTTATTACTATTGACTGATGTGTAATCCTTCCATTGCAAAAGCGTCATAAACATTCATTAACGTCAGACAAACCAGCAAATACATGTATTCAAATAATGAAATAATTATGTACGACGAATTGAAAAATCAGGTGAAAAATATGCGAATGGACTATAGCGATAGACGTTGAAAATTGAGAATTGAGTTTTATTAAAAAAAATTTATTATTCATAGGTGAGGTGGCGTGTGGTACATAAGGTTTTCATCTGTAGCAAGTCCAATGGATTTACGTATTCTATGTACAAGAATGGATTGTATGCTATTATTTTTAATATTCATTATTAATTAATAAATGTAATTATACATATAATTACCGTTATACAGTATTGTAACATACGTACTAGAATTACAAATAAGTATTACTTCGTAATTCATAAACTAATAATATAAGATTATCTTGCAAGCCTGTAATCTTACAGGTGGAATAGCCCGATACTATATGTCGTATAGTATCTGCTAGATTAAATTTGCAGATCTACTTTGTAGTATATTTTTTAGGATCAGGTAAATTTTGCGCATATCCGAAATATTTGCAAAAAAATTACGCGCAAAAGTTTATTATTTATATTTATTGTGAATAATCGAAACAGCTGGCATTTGAATTTTTCGGCAGACCCTGACACTATGACAAAAAATTGTAAATCTAGTTAGAACACAGCTGTTTATTTTATTTAACGAGATACCACAGAGCAGATGCGTATAATGAACGAAAGTAAAACAAATTTCAAAAATAAATATTACATTCAACATGTTTGTATAGTAACACTAAATTTGTCTAAATTAACAGTATATCAATATACCTAAACGTAATTCTTAGGGCCTCACGCTAAGTTGTGAGTTACAAGTAGGTATAAGTATGTATTTATCTCTACAAATGTGTATAATAAGACTTATATATATAATTTTCTGCCACACGTTATGAATTAACACAATTGAGCAAACAATAAAATACGTAAATTGTAGTAAGAATGTGGAAAGTAGTAAAAAAAAAAAAAAAATACATTCATTTTTATATTGTCTCTGATTCTATTTCGGCAAACAATAGAGAGCAGCCTAATCTCGGAGTTTTGAACCTCACTATTTTCAATTTTGGATGAAAATTTCACTTGTAATAGGAGAACCTACGTTTTATTTATTTATTTATTTTTCTTCAATTCAATCGTCTCTGAGTTGTGAATGTTGCAGCTTTTATCTGGGTCGTCTATTTTTGAACCTCTTGAAAGATTCTAAAAATTCGAATTCTTTATAGTGATCATTTGGAATCACTATGAAGGGTTCAATTTTTATTTCATAGTTTTGATTTTTTAAAACTTTTTATCGCAATTCACAAATTAAAAAAAATTAAACGCTTGAAGAATCTCAGTGTTTGCAAACGTGAGAAAGCAACCGACTCCACCATAAGGTCGACCTTCAAATAAGCATAGGACTGGTCTTGCAGATAAAATCGATATCAGAAATACAATGTTTTATAATTTTCTGAAAATTACAAAAACGGTCCAAGTATGCAATGAAAAGGTTTTAATATTCATAACTGGAATACGATCGCATGAAAAGATGCAGAGAAAATGGAACGAAAGTTTTAACCAAATTAGTAATAGTGGGATTAAAATCTCGGCGATTTGGCATGGAATGCCCCATTTCTATTCGAAATGTTAGATGGGTTTCAATGAATAATTTCATTTGATGGGATGAAGAAGAATGAAGTAAAATAATCGAATCAACTGGTGCACGAAAATGTTACGACGTGTTGACTGACCAGAGCGCTTTCAAAAGTGAAATTTTAGTGCATAAATAATCAATGCGAAAATTATAATGTCTTCCAATTCAAACCTTAACAGAAGAGAAAATTTCAATTTATTGCATTTTAAAACATTATTATATACGGTATTTTGCAAATAAAAAGTACAGTTCATATTTTACTAGAGGATTATTATACATTGTATGTTTATCTACTATATTCATGCTGTATAACATACTTTGAGATATACTGAACCAATCAGAATAAAAGAATTTGTAAATATAATCACCAATGAACACCTGACATTCACACTGCTTGTGACAAGCCTTGTACCATAATACGCAATGAAGCCTTCAGGTATATTTACGGTTCTCACAATACATTGAAAGTCGTGATGAAATTAAAAAATTATACAATGAAAAATGGCACCCTGAGATGAAGAAGCACGGACTATGAAAATTATTTGAAATTACATATTTGATCAATAGTATAATTGACTAAATAGCTAGGTATTTCATTCAACGTCCGCTCTCTATCAAATGTATTAAAATGATTTCTGGCAATCATTTTCATTACTATAAATCGTATCTCAATAATTTCTCATTGTCATCGTGATAGAGATATAGACAAAAAAAAAGTCATTATTTTGGCACTGTAATCCTTCGAAACGTGCTCAAAGCGCCGCTGAACTGGCTTGTCATATTTCGAGACAGCATAAGCGCTATAACAGCTTGTATGGACATTCAACGTAGAACTAAAAGAGTCGACACCGAGTGATTTAATTGTTCAGATCTACCGGAATAGGCCAATAAAATGACTTAGTATCGTGCTGTACCAGAAAATTGACGTAAAAGGAAAGCGAATATCATGAACGAGCTCCTGCTACCTGAAAATTTCCTCGTTCAAGTGAGCCATATTTACGGAAAGCTAACTAAATTTTCGGCATGCACTTTAACGAAGAAGTTTCCCCGCTTATAACATCACGAAATATTATATATATGACAAGCCAGTTCAGCGGCGTCTTAACAAGAGAAAGCCGTTAACGAAATTACAAAATTTAGCAGTTTGTTTTGCGGGTTTAACCAACTAAGCTCTATAATTGTGTAAAAATGTTGAGCATGCAGGATCATCCTCATGTTGAAATGGATGAACATGAATGCGATTCCCAAAAAAAATAAAAGAAAATAAAAAAAAAAAAAAAACTTATTCTATTGAACGAATCCTCTACAATAAACAATTTTTACCTCGCAACGAATTCTTCATTGGTGTGCAATGCTTCGGAAATACATTCAATTAAATGTTAGATAATTCTGTAACGTAGCTCTCTTTTTCACTAATCTTTAATGTGTTCAATCGAAAAACTGAATTATTAATGTCACGGACTTTGCATGGCATGCTCTTTACAAGTTTTATTTATTGTTTAAAAAAAAAACATTTGTTTCATTGATTGCATAATATGCAATATACATTAAAAATATTGTGTACAATTATATAATAATTACAAAGATTGAGAATAAAAAAGCTACTTGCTTACATTTTTCATACGTTCATGCGTAGTATGTATAGGTATACCAGTGAATGACGTTAAGACGTGACATGTAGAGAAATATGTATGTGTTCGCTCTGTTTCAATTTTAAGTAACGTTGAAGCTACAACTTATCTCTCAGTTTGAAAAACGTTTGAAATAGAATATTTGAAATCTTTCATAAATATTTCAATTCTGAAAGGACGTATCAGTTGAAATCTTTCAAGTGGCAAATACGAGTATTTAATTTGAATTGTTTCTGAAGAATTCGGTGCTCAAGTGGGGAACTTATTACTCCGATCGGTGACGAAATAACAACATTCTCGCTAAAATTATGGACTAAATACGATGATTTGCATTCGATTAAAGCTTTGACATCACTGAATTGATTCGAGTGTAATTTCAATTGATAAATTCATCAAACGCATTTTCAGGATACTAATTATTTTCGAATGCAGCTCAAAGTATTCAAAGTCTGCAATACTGTTGAATAATGTTTTTTCAGCAAGTAAACAGTTCAAACATTCAAATAGAATGTACTCAGGCCTTATTTACACACTTTCATGTTGATCTATTCACATACAACTTCTTTGATTAAGAATAGGGAAATAACCCTGATGGATAAATATTCCCATTTGTTCGAAAAAAAAAAAAATAAAATAAAAATAAATTAATTAATGCTGGAAGAACCAATTCTGAAAAAGTCTCACAAACTCTGAATTTTTTTATAAAATATTTGTCAACCGTTTTTATCATGTATCAAAATTGTCAGTTGATTTTTAAAAATCTCGAATGAAAAAATTTCAATTTCCATTTCACCACAAAATGTAGTTAAAATCACGAACTTTGAAGAAGTCTAAAAACTATTTATAAAATATAATGCGGCACAAAAGTAGTTCAGAAATTTTTGTGTCGAGAGCAAAGATCGGCAACCAGCACATTTGCTGCACTTGTTGTATTGGCCAGGTCTCTAAGTCCAATGGGTCGTTCTATCCGAGTTACTATAACAGGTGATTCTAATCCAAACACTCGCCACTGAGACTTACCTCTGGCAGTTCGTAGCCTTGATCCGCGGCCCGATAAGAACAGTCAAATTTCTGCAGATCTCAAACCATGTTCTATAGATAGAAATCACTGCTTTGCTGAACTATGAATGCGACGCTCTTGTGGGATCCTTTTTGGCAGGCGATGGCCCAGGAGCGGCCAGTAATCTGTGAGAATTTCCTTTAGCTTCTCCAGGATGCCTGTGAGTACTTGTGGAGGGTTTCCTAGGGGGCTTGGAAATTTGTGTTGTGGATAAACCGCTCACTGGGTACTTGTTTCTACTCGAAGTCCCGCTACTGCTCCTCGAGCTCGATTTCGAAGATGAAACAACGTTGCCTTCGGTAGGGTGCTTGGGTAGGACAAAGGCGTTCGTTTGTTTCAGAAGGTACCGATCATTGCAGAGCGCCGATATTAGTGGCAAGTCTAAATTTCGACTTTTTTCACGTAAAGTTCGTATGTCCAACATCCCGTCATCCTTACCATCGTCCCTTTCCGGCATTCCCATGGACGAACTATTCAACTTTGACGTATTTATCGACGATGAGGAGGTCGATGGAAGAGGTTGACTCTTTTCCAAAGTCTGTAACAAATACGCCAATTCGTTCAGTTACATTTCATCAGACTGAGAGTTATATTTCTCCTTGTTGAAGTCATTTATAATTTAACTGAAAGAATTAGTACAATTTAAGTACAACATCAAGAGCAAGAACGAATGTGATAAATGACCCAGCAATCGGAAAAGAATAGAAACGGAACGATTAGCAGAATTATGAATCCCATTTCTTTAAGTTTCCGAATTAAGCATGAGTTATTCCAATGAGACACTGTTCGTTTTAATTCTTAAATGTTTATTCGTTTCTATTCGATTTTACCTGTTCTTTCCTATCCCGTCATATTCGCGACAATGCTACTTCTAATAGCTTGTTCGTTTCAATTATTTATTTAGAATAAGGGATGGCAATTATCAATCCGATTCAATTCTTTCTATCCGAATTAATTCTTTTCAAAGAATACGAAACATCCGTTTGGATAAAGAAATCGAAATAGATCGTATTGAAATTCTCAATCCGTTTCTATTCTTTTCCGATCGTTGGGGAAGAACCTACGAAAGACTGACGAATCTGAAATCGTATAGAATATTTATACTTTTTTCTGCTCTAAAATTCATCCAGCAGACATCCATTTCCTTGTTCAACTAGAGATAGTTTTCTTCAATTCGGGTCGCTCTAAATAATACGACTACGTTCGAACGATAATGTTATCTTTTCAAGCTCCATGAAAATCAAACACCACATGTATACATACTATATGTGTGTACAGAATGATTTGCTACCCATTGCATGGTCCGTCATCTGTTGAAATTTATTGCGCACGCGCTACAATCCAAGAGCGGCCATTTGCCAAGGCAAGCAGCCGTATCTAACCTCAAACATTTTGACAGTCAAGAATTGAGCACAATTACCAACGACAACTGTCAAAATTTTTGAGGTTACATTGGTTACATCCATCGCGGCGAACTGTCGTCTAAATTTAAAATGGTTGGTCGCCCTGATAAACAACTCCCCTCGGATCGTAGCGCGTGCGCATTCAATTTCAGCAGACAACAGACCATGCAGTCGTTAGGAATTCACTCTGTATACAAGAAGATGGCAGAAAAAAGACGAATTTTGGGAATGCACATTTTGACTGCCAACTATGAATTTCAATTGGGCTTTAATTCATGGAAAATGATATAGATCGAGGTACATTTGCATATTTTTCATTAAAATCTATCAATAGAAATCATTATTATTGACAATAACATCTAGCATTTCGTTTGGTGACGTTTTGCAGTTTCTACGATATTTCTAACACGGCCGAACCGACTTGGAGACAGTATTCTTGACGACATGTTCTTCAGACGTTAAAATATGAAGCTGTATTCAAATATCGGTTAAATATCATTTTGAGAAGCAAATATTTTATGTCAAGATCCAATCTAACTAAATCTGATCTTACCTGAATCTCATAAGGAGGTGGGGGCGGCGGCGGTGGTAACCGTCGATGTTTCGGCTGCAACAAAGACGAAACCCTAGTGTTGAGCGACAAGTCAAAACTTTTAAGTATATTATCGTCGCTTTTAGTTCTTGAAAATCCATGTAGAGTATGAGGATGCGTAGGAGCAGGTGGTTCTCTTCGAAGACTATGGCTTCCTCCAGATGAGCAGGTTGCTCCGCTGTACAAAGAGCTCGTGCTCGCCGCGTAGTGGCTGCTTACATTGCCTTGCGGCAAGTAATTACCACCTGAAGAATCGCCGGTGATACTCAAGTTTTGGTTAGAAGCGTATTTGGACGGTGAAGAGAACGAAGAACCCGGCAGATAAGGCGTGCTGCGATAAACGACCGACGATTTATTGTTAAAAGTAGGGTAAGGCGGTGGAGGGTAAGCCGCCATTGCTGCAATCAGCGATCCTTGTTTAGCGTCGATGTACTCCTGCTTAGAAACGGCCGGATCCTTCAGTGGGAACATGACGAAGTCGACGTCGGAGTACAATTGTTGCTTGTACTGTTCGATCTGCGATCTCGCTACCTGACTTGTGTACACGGTAGCTAAGCTGGGTGGCGGCGGTGGCGGTTGTCTGGAATGCGTCGTAGGCGGAGGAGCCGGTGAGAGGTAAGGAAGAAGCAGCGATCCACCCCGCGAAGCGTGGACGTCCAAATAGTTATTAGGCCCAACGACGAGTGCGGCGACTGGAGCGTGAACCGGAGTGGGTTTCATTTTGTCCCCAGGATAGGTCGGCGGTTGAATTCTAGGCGGTGGTTTCGGTGCTGCGGTCTGAACTACGTTCGTTACGATCCCCGAAGAGAAATTTGACGAAGATGTCGAAACAGCGTTGCTTCTATTCAGACTGCCGTAGGACTTACCAGCCGTAACTTTGGCACCATTTTCCTCATCGCTCTTATCGTACAGCGTCGAAACGGCCTCCTGATGATCTGGAATTTCAGGGTACGGCGGCGGTGGTGGAGGCTCCCTTGGAGTGACTGCGTCGTTCCTCGGGGGGGTTGGCGGAGGGATCTGAATCCTTTCTCTCGGTGCCGTGTAGGGAGGAGGCGGCGGAGGATCGGACCTTCGTGGAGGCAGAGGAACGAAATCCCCTCGAACAGCGTTGTATGGAGGCGGTGGCGGTGGTTCCCGTTCGATGGAAGCTTCGCTCATGGGCGATTTAATCGTCGCGTAATCTCCGCTCACTGGATACGGTGGCGGAAGAGGGAGCTGCCTTTCACTGTCAGTTCTAGGAGGTGGTGGCGGAGGCGGAAGGGTTACGTAGTCGCAGTCCGAGTCCATGGAATTGCTGATCGTCTTGCGAGGCGGATATCTCCCAACGATTAAATCGGAGAGTTCGTCTGCGGAGAGAAGAGGTCCTACGTCCGATGGGTCACTCCCATCTCCCCTGAAACTGCCAGCGCTCAAAATGCTGTTGCTTCTCGACCTCGAGTCTTCGAGCTCCTGTTCAAGAAGCGCCTCGTCCATTCCCGAATTCCTGTTTTCAACCTGATCACCGTCTTTGCAAATACTGTATATCGGCTCCTGATCTTCTGTGTTTACGTCTTCGGTGTAGACACCACTAGTCTCTGATCTCAGGCCGCTGTGAATTGTGTAGAAGCCGGAAGTCACTGAGGCTTCGTCTGTTGTTGAGGGAACCGAACTCATAGCGCAAACGTCACTCGCAGCTGGAGATGCATTCGCGATTCCTGTTGGTGAGTACACATCTGTGTTACGTTCGTCTTGCATTTCACTACTCCTCAGAGTATAAACGCCACTTGTTTCACTAGCAATGTCAGTGCCTGAAAAAAATGCAGAAAGGATATTTCGTGAATTTGTCAAATGGTTTTCGTAGCTTCATTTGATGCGATAGATGGAATTATTAATTGGTATCGCAGCTGCATACTTAAATGCTTAAAAGAAACATCAATTAATTACCACATTACCTTATTCAAAAGAAGTTAAATTCTCGTCCAGCACGTAAAGAATATCGTTTTGACAAGTTAATTACAAATTTATACTACCTATCGGCATTATATAGAAGCACAGTTGAAATTTTATACCTTGGAAATAATTCCTAAAATTTTCGGAGCCTCGAGTCTTCGCAATCTTTGCATATCAAGGAAACTCGCATTTGCAGAATATAAAGACGAATGTAAACTGGAACTCACCGGCATATTTTCCAGTTTTTCTACACCTATCGTAAATCGCACCAGGAAAACTCGCAGTCTCTGAAGAAACAGCTGAATTTTGGGCCGTATGCGAGTAGCCTAATTCGAGACTTGACGTTGCAGATGCTCTTCGTATTTGTGGAGGAGGACCATCGGGAACATTAACAATAACCACTGTACTGCAATTACTGCTGCACTGCGAGCCTTCCGCTGTTACTCCTGCGGTCGAGACGAGGCGTTGCTGTGCTACAGATGACGGCGTAGCTTCGATGTTGTCAACTTCTGTACAGAAGTTGTTACAAGTGTTGAAAGAAAATCCATTTCCTTCAAATTTCAGCACACAAATAGAGCAAGTCTATTTTCTTAAAAAAGGTAAGTTGGAAGGATGTGATTCTTAATTTTTTTATTCTCACCATCCACCGTAGAAGCAGGAGACGACGGCCTGGAATGCTCGTCACCGTTAGTGCCGTTGATGATTTGCGATGGCTGCGTGTGGTTTGGATACTCTGTGAGCCGAGGTAGACACTCTGTTGAAGCTGGTGCAGTATCAGGTTCATCTTCACTGTGAACTCGATCGCTCACTATGCCCGACGTTGTGTTGGAAGAAGTACTTGAAATAACAGAGATGCGTTGGTCACTCCGAGCGCCTCGTGCAGCTAAGCTTAATTTGCACCTCGCTGGGTACATGTAGCAGTCTCGCAGCACCTTCCGCTCTGCAAAAACGAATTATACGGTGTGATGTAGTTCTTTTCATCAACCGTGTAGATTTGCTGTGTGGGTTGAACGTAACTTAGCTTATCCCAGGTTTATAATTGGATTATGAGATAAATTGTATTAGTTTTGTTCATTACTTGCAATCTCCTAATTAACATGTCATATAGCAAGGAATTGACCACCTTTCAAATCTTATGTATACATGCGGAAGTCGATTCTGAAACGGAAACTGTGTCTAGGGTACCGATTCAGGTTGGTATCGCAATACGGACCAATAGGGGATTGCAGGCAGAGGGCGCTATTGGTTCTTACAGCGATACCAACTTAAATCAGTATCCTAGTTACTGGTTCCATTTCATCATCAACCTACGCCGATGTACACTACTGACGCACAATCCTACATAACGACATGTGAAACAATCCCAAATATCTCAAATCTTAGAAATCAAATGGAATTTTTGAGATCCTACGGACACTTTCAAAATTTTCCGAAATTCTGTTAAACCTTGTCTAATCATCTGAAATCTTTGAGGTGACATATAATCACTAAAACTATGAAGTTTCTTGAAATTCTTGGAGATCGTCTGAAATCTTTCAAATCTATCAAATCAGATGTACTGCTTTAAATCCTTTGAAATTCCAAAAAAATCTACGAAATCATATGAAATGCACACACAAACTGATAAGTGGTTAAACGCTCGGCATATATCTATTAACGTAATAATATATCTCACCTTCTTCTTCGCGACGTCTCGCCTCGCTCAGTCGTGGTGCTATAGCCATGGAAAATTGATGGGTGTCTCGACAGAGTCCCAACAATAATTTACTTTTGTCATCGCACCCACTGTACAAGGTGAGTTTGTCCGGTTGGTCAACTGCCCGAATTTCAAACTTTTTACGCTGCAAATTAAAGACAGAAAATCAGAATAACTTAGAATTTTGAAAATCTAATGTAATTTCAGATTAAGAGTCAAATATATCCGATTTTTTTTTTGGGCATTGCAATTGAATGGTATTTATTAAATACTTAAGGGGGCATAGAGAGCTGTCGATTCATTTTCGAGCTATGTTTCTCGATAGAAATAACTACCTGAAACGGTAATTTAATTCAGTCATTTTTAGGCTGATTGCAAAATGTCATTTTTGAAAAAATGCCGATATCAAAAATGCAGTATGATTAATTGTTCCAAGCCGTCTTCTGAACAGGTGAAAAAATCGGTGTCTCTTAATCGTTAAAATTGTGGGAAGGGATGAATTGGGAGGAAATTTTTTTATTGAAAAAGCTGTTATAATTATGGGTTGCATAACTGTGTCGTTAATTTAAGACACTTGTGGCATGCAGCTTCAGAAAAGTGTGAAATAAATACAAATTGCTATAGACGAAATTTGATTCAAAGTGATTCAAACACGACTAATTTTTCGGCCATGCTGATTACGTTGGCAACGCAAAATCAACGCGTAATCAATTCACAGCGCCACCACCGGCCGACCGCGAAACAAACGCAGTTTTCCTAAACACAACCGAAACCAACAACATAAAATTCAAACGGGTTTACGGCTGGCCGCTGATGGCGCTGTCGGTCGATTCTGCGTTGCCAACATAATCGACTTGGCCAAAAAATTATCCGTTCACGAATCACTCTGCCCCTGTGTGTAAGCCGAGAACTGTGAATACTGTGATAGAATGAATGATGTTTAACTGTATCATGCGCGCTTCCAGCTTGTGCGAAATACTATATTTCAGTCTTTCAGCGTCAGCGTTAAATAACGCAATAATCGTTGATGAGAGTTGGACTGTTGATATTGTATATTTTTGAAGTCAGGTAACCTGTGTAACGTCGATATATAATAAAAAAGCAAAATAATAACAGTTGACGGAGAAAAAATTTCTTGAAAAAATTCATTTCCTCTCACAATTTTCAAGATTAAGAGTTGCCGATGTTTTCACGCGTTCAGAAAACGGTTTTGAATAATGAATCGTATTGCACTTTCGATATCTTTACTTTTTTTTTAAATAAACATTTTACAAACAGCCTAAAAATAATTGAATTAATTTCCCGTTCAAGATGATTATTTCTATCAATAAACGAAGTCAAAAAACGAATCTGCAGCTCTCTACGTTCAATATCAGGCAGGGTCAATTTTAATTAAAGTGCACCCCCCCCCCCCCCCCGCATCATGTAGGAAAATTATTTCTTCAGTAAAATTATGTAGCGTTAAGTGTATCCGACAATTTTAGATTCGCATTATGGGGGTTATTCACGATGAATATAATTGTACGTATGTGCAAATGTATGTATTGCAAGAATAAACGGGCACGCGATTATCTCTTGAAGAGTTCCGCAGATTGAGCGAAAGTACTTACATCAAAGCAGAGTTTGCCGATGTTGTTCCAGGCAAATACTCGAGGCGTCTCTTCCTCGGCGTATACGCGGACTCCACGAGCGCAAATCGCGAGAAGGATCCGTCCAGGGCCGGCTTCATTTTTGCTCCTACGAAGCCGGTAGAGGTGCGCGTTGAGCGGCGCTTCCAGGAGCACCGCCTCCCGGATATATTGGAGCTCCGCTTCCTCTCGTGACAATCCGCGATTATCTCGATGCTGGGCGCTAAGAATACTAAGTATATTCTTCTCGATACACATCTGGGAAATGTGCACAAAAAAAAAAAAAGAAAAGTGTAAATTAGATTTTTATTGCCACATACGAGGGTATTTCACGTCAATGTCTCGTAGGCTTTAATCTCATGGGGTTAAGCTGTCTGCATTTATATGCAATTTATATTAAATTCCCCCTGAAGTCCACCTGCATTTATTCAATCCAGTATACGCTTCACCGGAATCCATCTGCATTTATGTAATTCAGCGTAAAATTTTTGCCTGCACTTATGCATTTCAGAGTAGGTTAGTAAAAACCGCCTGCATTTATATAATTTAAAGTACATTTTGATCGATTCATATTTGTATTATGGTCTTCTGCTCTGTTTCACCCAACCTGTACGAGAAATCGGGGCACGACGAACCCCCCAAAATATGTTGGCAAAATAAATTTTTTCCTTTAATTTAAAAACTATATTTGAGATAAAGGCCATTTGCTTCGGAGTATACATTTTTTTTGTCATACATATTGATAGATAATATAATCAATGATTCATTCAATACAAATAGAATTAAAGGATACAGTTATTTAGAAGAAAAAAAAATGTGTTGAATTTTTGGAGAGGGTTCGCGGCCCGGACTTTTGTTGTTGTCTTTTTTTTTTTGTTTTTTTTTTGTTTTCACTCGTCGAAAAATAACGATGAACCTGTTCGAGATACATCGAAACAACTTGTAGCCGGTGCTCAAGAACCACAAAAAATAATTAACGGCTTAAGGGGTCCGTCGTGCCTCCGTCTCTTCTACTACCATCCGGAGTTTAAAAACGTTAGAATGAAATCAAAAATACCACAATTCAATAATTTTGAATATTTCAATTATAAAATCATTACTCGAATATTTTAAATATTTTTGTTTCTACCACAATTCATTGACGTAAATAACAGTGTTGGAATATTTTAAAACTGGTTTTACTTTTTGGCTAATTTTTGTTTCACGGGTAAAGCCCACATTCACCCTTAATCAAAGCTGTGAAAACTGAACTTGTCCAAACCACGAAGTAATAGTAAAAGATGTTTCACACTTGTGTACTCAGAGGGCAGCACCTGCCAGTCGTTACTCATTGTCAGTTATCTTCTCCACAGAGTCGGTAACTTTCGCAGCTGATTCACCGACTGAGCCAACCGTTGTAACTCGTTGTCCGGCTGTACACCTCATTCATTACAGTCGACGTAGTGCGGAAAATAGAATAAAAACGCTAGCGTTTTTTTATTCAACACGCGTGCGTGTCACAAACATGCGATAAACATAATCATCACACGATTCCCAAAAGTGAGCAATAAATTTTCAACCCTTCACCATCACCCCCATTGGGAAATATCCCATGGTTGATGGAAATCGTAAGAGTAATGGACTCACGTGGGGTGGAAGGTAGTCGGTAGACTTGCAGTAACCGACCGAACCGGCGTGAGGTCGATGACGCTCCTCGGAATAGTCGCCGAGGTCGGCCTGAAGAGCGAGCCCTGCAAGCGCGAGCAAGGGCGCAACCACCCCCGGTTTGTGCAAGGGGTGGTGGGGGTGGAGGCTTTCCACCCCGCCGCCATGTCGGACGACGTTGTCGCGCAGCTGGAGATAGTAATGGTGCCGGGTCGTCTCATCGCTGGAAAGTAAAGAAACGGTTTTATGAGGCTGAGGCGAGAAAAGATTGACGGTGAAAATTTTTGAAAACGGTGGAATTTCAGGCCGAATCACGAGGTCCGAATTATCAGGGCGAGATCGACCTTCTTGTAATATTTCAAAAAACTACGCATATAGTGAATATCGTTGTGACCCATTTAAACGGACCAGTAAAACTGATCGATTCAGATTGTTACTTGGGACGATTAATCGCAGCAAGAAAAATTATCATCGCAAAGTAACTAGCATCGATGCGTTCAAGTTTTCAATTTATGGAGATCTTTTTAGTAATTGATCGTTTTCGGCTGATGATGATGCCGCGATTGCATTTGTCTTCGTTGTCTTCTTCGTCATCTTGTTGTAAATTGTGGTCGACGAGTCTATGTATCTACTCACGTTGGCAAATTTTACATCATAAACTTAATTTGTGTTTCCGAAAACTTATGCAATTTAAATTGTTTTCAGGTGGAGTCGAAAATGTTCAAAGTTGAAACCGCGACCAAAATATTCATGAAGAATATTAAAGTAAGAAACGCTCGATAGTTGATACGAATTTTCATTTCCTTGTGTTCACCAGTTAAAGAGTGATTTGGTATTAATGCTTTCTACTTACGAAAGGTGAGTTAATAAAATTTCAACTGGCATAACGCGTATACTCTATTTTCATTTCGTAAAATAATGGAACGGTGCTATTTCTATACTGATTTTAGTGAAACACAAATAGTTGTCACGTACATATAGTACGTAAGATATAATGTTATAATTAAACTCTTGAAACAATTTGCCATCTCCAAGTATAACGAGATTTTTGAAAAATATAAATGAACGATGAAAAATCAGTTTCATTGAGAATTTTTGATTACAGTTATGTGCAAAATGGAAGTGAATTGCTAAGTGAGAGAGCCAGACAACATGCAACAACGATTGAGGTAATGTAAAATGGTCAATGGTTAACTCAGTAATAAATCGATTTAGAAAGAGAATATAAAACAGGTGATTGTAATTTATAAAAAAGTGAAGCAATATTCAATCGAGAATTTTTCAGCACCTGAAATGATAAAGTTTAGCTATTGTGGAGCTTCAGTTCCGAAAATTATATCGTTAAAAACCTCTAAAAGCTTCGTTGCAAACCTACTACCGTACCTACGTCAAAAATTGACCCAGTATCATTGTCATAAAAATAGCTCGTATTTTAATTCTAACAGACATGCATTTTTATGATTTACAAAAAAGAAAAAAAGAATTTGCAAAAACCGCAATGCAATTCGAGGTGTGTACGTATGTATTACAGAGCACATGCCGTTGCTTAATAGCGGTAATTGAATCGCGAATGAAGATAGATGAATTGTACAATGAAAAACAATGTCTGCAGGACACATTTATAATCTAATAATTTATTCATTGATTTGATAAAAAAAAAGTTCCAACTACCGGAATACTTTCCAACATACGATTTTCGTCGTTCATGTGTTGTTTATGTATTTAAGTAACTTTTTCGGTGTAAATAAGTAAAAAAAGAGACGACCTCCGTATAACCACCGCAATATTTATCAATAAGATATGTGATTTTCTGTAAATCCAAAACCAATAACAATGATTTCATTAAATTTCCACGGAAAATAATTTACTTCAATTACCAGCAAATGTTCTGTACTCTTCAATTGACAGATCAATTTCTTAAAAAACTGCCGATTTTGCAATTGAAACGATTTTTACGTCCAGCTGCGACTTTTTTAAAACGTATCGTACCAGGAATTTTAGTAAACAGCTTACGATTTAAAATAACATGAAGAGAAAAGAAAGCGAGTTCTTCTTAATGCCAAAGGGAATTTTATGCAACAATACAGTTCCATTAAACACCAAAGAATATGTTTTGAACATAAATTACTGGCCAGTGTACATAAAAATATTTTGTCATATCTTTGATAAGATTCCGGCTCATGCGATGATCTTAAATATGAATAATCGACTAGAAGTGCAGTCGACAAAGACTTGTTGTTTCCTTATTGCACACGATTCTTCATAGATCAAAAGTTTACAAGAGTACGTTACGCGTTTTTCCACGAATCACGAAATTGAGGTTAGGGTCGCGTAATGTCAGATTTGTTTGCGAGAGCGCATGCGCGCAGTACAGAAACGACCATTTTCAACTCTTAGGACTCAAAAGTGGTCTTTACAGTACTCTGCGCAGGCGCATTCGCAGACTCACTCGACCGTCATAGAAACAGGCCCTTTGTGTATGGAAAACACGCATGGAGAAACACGTAAAACATGCTCGCTTTGTATAAAATGTATTTCCAAAACCAGCAGACCAATTTTCTTCGTTAAATTCAAATCTATGCAAATGTCATTAAAGTTTGTGTCAACCGATATGAAGTCTAGAAAAATTTGACTTCTTTCCAACAGTATTTCAACACATTTATAATTGAGAATATACGAACACTTTCAACATCGTATAACCGTCAAAACGCATTACGTTGGTATTCAGAAAAATTCAGAAACTGAAATCACAGTCTATGTTTTTGTCCGCCGGTAATCCTAAAACGATTTTTAATTACCGAGCAGAATAGTTTATTATTTAGCGCAGACAGAGGACTATTTATCACAGAGCAGGTAATAATTTCTAATTATCAGAGCATCGGTCAAACACTTGTACACGTTGTTCGGCTACTGGAGTGGCATGGTGGAAAATAAACGCCGGTATCTCTGGACTACCGGCTGCTACTTCTAATCGGTACATGCCGCTCTCTTTGTGGTATAAAAAAGAACGACAGCGACGAAAAAGAGACGAAGAAAATTCAAACTGAGAAAAAGAACAGCGTGTTTATAGCTGTAAATAAAGCGGGGGTTTCGTAAGGTAACAAATCGCCCACAGTGGCACCGAGGAGTATTTCAACCGGCAATTGATTGGTTCAATTAACCAAACGGTCCAAGATGCCGTAGGGATCCAGGTACCACGATACCAAACCAAGCATTCGTTGCAACAGAGAGAAGGAGACGACTAAAAAAAACAAAAAAAACGAGGAAGAAAGAAAGTCTATTGAAATTTCTGCCTAGCGCCACGTCAAAGAGCGATAACACGGCGGGTTCATCCATTTTAGAGTGAAAATTTCGATCGGTTTCCAATTTGAATGCAGTTATTATTACAGTAATAATGTTACAGCGTAAACTATGATACGAAGATCTTCCAATTGCTAAGCCAAACAGTAAAGTGTTTATGAGAAACACGTTGAACAATTTAATCTCCTTTTCGAATTGAAACTTTGCCTTAGAGATGTGATGAATGCAAAATTCATTTTCACGTCGATCCTCAGGAATAGAATGCCACTTACCCGTGGACTAACTAACCAAATAAATAAATTAAAACAGAATAAATATATTGGCTGCAATATCCGGTTCATGGTGACACGAAATGTATCTAAATCGAGTGGAAAAAGTACTTACCTCAAGAGTAACGGGGTGTCCACGTAGTACTGAACCCGGAAATAGAGCACAAATGCTGGTCTTCCGCTGCTATCAAGACCCTGAAATCGAAAGAATGAACAATGTGAGAATGAGTCCGTAAAATAAGATAAGTTGAATTATGCTTCATTTAACATGATTTTTCAGATATTGAATACATCGTATCATTTTTCCCACTCTTATTTCAGAGATCAAAATTCATGAACATAAGAAATGAAAATGTAGACAACTTCATTAAAATTGAATTTTAATCGTGTTCGGATAAAAATGGGAAAAACGTCCAGACCAATGTTTTTTTTTTTATTTTTTCTTATTTTTTTTTTTCGAGTAATCTATAATATAATTCTTGATGAGGTGATTCGTTCTGGTTTCATTTTTAAAAATTTGGGTGGAAAACAATGAATGTAACATTTCTTTGCATGATTATAAGTTCTCACATAACAAAGTATCAATTTTGCGAATCTAATCAATGACTGGAACAAAATAGAGTTGATGGTTTACGCAAACAAATCTCTGTTCAACGTGAATATGAAGAAATATTATTTTTCCAAGTAATCTATAGATTTGAAACGATAACAAAATTAGTTTTATATAATGCAGTTGTGCAATTGACCGTAACTAGCGTTGACAATACCTTTAATTGCTGGTTAATGTTAACATTAATATAAAGTTGACAACCTGAAAAGTTCTTACTTCATATTTTCTGTCAATTGAACCATTCCATTTATTGCATTCAATCATACATCAATTTGATCTTATTAATTTACTCATAGACAAAAACGCGTGATGATGGAACAAAATGTATGAAGGACTCGGTGGTTTTTTGTCAGCTGAGTTGAACATCGTAGTTAATTGTAACAACTATTTTCGTCGCCAAAATTGTTGACTTTTACTACTGTAGCCACGTTGCTTATTTCACTTCGTTGTTACTTCACTAAAATACCGGATGCTTAACACAAATGAAATTAAGAACAGGTTGGTCGGCCAAGGATTTATACTTTGTATTAATTTTATTAAGAGATAGTTGTGCATTGAGTCATTATTAATTTCTCATATTTGCAAGCTACTGAGATTTATTTGCGGAGACAAAAACAAAAAACACTACAATCATTAAGAGAAATCTTGAACATTAATATTTTTATTCAAATCTTTTAAAAATGGCTGAAAATCTAATAGATTCGTTCGATTTAACTTTGCAATGACCCATTTTGATCAGGAGATAAAGTCACTGAAATAGATTTTTTTTTTTTTTATTTTCTCAGTAGTCAATTCGGTATTGTCTTTTGTTATTTATAACAGACATTCCCGCAATGTTGTAAAATTATATATTTAAAGATACCAAAATGATTTTGAAAATAACTGTTTCAGTGAATTTGTACAAGCTTTATTCCTCTGCATAAAATGAAATGACTCGTAAAGTAACATCAAACAAATATACTATAGACTTTCAAGGATTTTCGTAACATCTAAGCTTCTGTTTATAATTCTATTATCTTTCGGTAAGTATATTTTCAAATAAATCTTCATAGCTTGCGAATACGTATAATAATTTGACAAATACTCAATGTATCACTGTCTTGTAGTAAAATTGACAAACGGTATCGATTGTTTGTTAACTAACATCATTAACAAATCCGTTCCGTCCCCCGTGCGTCGACTCGAAGAAGGATCGATCCGAAGGAAGGAATGATAATTTTGCAGAAACAGCATGACGCCCAGAGAAGCTTAAACGGCGAAAGAAGAGCCATTACCTACCTTCACCGTAAGAAGGCTACCTGAAGCCTTTAATTACACGGTGGATCGTTTCACGTACACACATGGAATATCACTCCGAAACAGCTTCCAACCTCACTCCCTCCATCCCGAGCTGGTCATGCCTCTCGCCATTTTTAATTAAATTTAGAATAATCACGTGCTACAGTGTTTTGGATGAAATTATTGTTCGTCAATTTTAATGAAATTTTTACAGCGCCATTAGGTGAATGTCCTAATGGTCGGACACCATGTCGTTGCTGACTATTAGAGCAATAGTTTAGCACAGTTATTTTATCGCAAAAATTAATGACTTGATCATTCGTTGAAATGGTAATTTCGTCATCGCCATGAAAAGGAAAGAGTCTGTCGGTCTCCGTCCGACAAACTTTCGTGATGATCTCGCAAACGGACGAATGACAAATCTGAAATTAATCGGACTTAGCAACCGAATGAAAAAGTTTTGAAAGAAGAATTAGGAGAAAAACAATTTAAGCCGAGAAAAACATGATCGTTTATTTGAATGAATTATATGTTTGTCGGTATAACGTTGAAAATCGATTTATTTCCGGTAAAACCGGAAGTTCAAATTGAACGGGACATGGAAATTTATCGTCACCGTCTTGTGAGTGTAAAATCCTGGAAGTTTCAAATTTTTTCATCGTGCCGTTTCCGAGATTATAGCGGGAATTTGTCGGACAGACCGACAGACCGAAATCCAAACCACCATTTTTCTAAAAACCTGTTTATTCAGATTTGTGAGGTTCGAAAACGTGAAGATTCGTAGAAATTAGAAAAAGTGATTTTCGATCGAAACCAATACTCTTCTTACATCACAAAAGGTGAGGAGAAGTAAACAATTACTCATAAAGGTGATGAATTTGGATGAAATGTAAAACTTTCCGGATAATTAGCGAGTTTCATGTTTGCAAAAGTGTACGCTAAATTCCAATAGGAGGTAAAAAAAAGTAGCCGATCACCCTTCTTTGTGTAAAACCACAATTTTTATTTCAGAGTAAAGATTGCCTTTAACTTGCCATTAATTTGGGAGATACAAATAAATTAGCTTTAAAAAATGACACAAATTCGATTCATTAAGGTGATAGGGTAATCAAAGGTCAGCAGAGGTTGAGGAGTTAAACGGTCAGCAAAAGAAGAAAAAACACCAGCTTAGAAGTTGAAATTCATGTTCAAATCCCGATCATGTATTTCTTCCTGCTAATCTTTTTGTTTCTTTTCTGATTCTTAGTGTTTAGTATTTTTAGTCACTTGTTCATACATATTCCGAACTCAATGTACCCCCCATTATAGCTCCGGGCGCCACATTTTTTTTTCTTTTGTTTCATAAAAAATGTAGTGTGTGGTTTATATCAAAATTGAGTGTGGCTATGAGAGTGATTTCGTAAATTGACGGTATTTCAGTATACAAAAAATATTACAAAAAAATCATTTCATGAAATTTCAAATATTCTGTGAGATATTGCAAGATTTCGTGTTTATTAGAGGAATTTTACGACATTATTTTACGACATTTACTATTGTTGAAAAAATTTAAACCGAAAGAATTTCAAACAAACGACTTCAAGTCTACAAGCATGTAGATCTGCTGTTTAACTAATTGTAATTTCGGGTCAGCTGTAAGAATTATAAAATATAAATTCTATACGTTGAAGCGTTGAAAATCACGCTACGAAGTTAAATTAAGCTCTTGAGCTGTGTAAAATAATCGACTAATGCTGTCGAGGGACTCGGATCGTTTGGAATTTTATTCTTATTTTCACCTTCCTCGTTCTTCGTTTCGTTTATTTATTTTTTTATTTTTCTTCCTTTACCCCTCGATCCCTCGATTTCCCAACCGATTCCGGGTAACCAATTTCCATTAATCCCCCCCATCCATTCGGTGATCCAAGCGCGTTAGTATTTAAGCCCATTTGAATAATGGCCCTCAATATGTATACCGCAGGAGTATTACGGTGGATAGAAATTGCTGGCTAAGTCTTTCGAGACATTCTTTCAAGCTCCGCAGCTCCGTGAAGAGCTTGCGCTGCGCGTTCCGACGAAATTAATTGCCGCATAAAAAATGCATCCCCGGTAACTTTGGTACGATTAACCAATTACATTCGCTCTATTCTCAAGTTACAAGCCTCGTTGCCAATCATTCGGTGTCAATATTAAATCTCTGTGTCAAAATCGCTACGAATTAAAAAAAAGATTCCAAGTTTCGTTTGCTGTTTTATCTGCTTTTAAAGATTTTATTTTCAACCATAGGATATATTCAAACAATTATTTTCAATTATAACTTTGACTTTATTCAAATTGAGTTTTTGTTCAACACACTATTCAGTCGTCGAAATAGATCGTAAAACGAGTCATCATTAAAATAAAACTAAATCAACTAAGTGTATCAGTTACTGACTCTGTCCAAATTATTAACTTTTTTTTATTACCTCCGTTTGATTGTTCGTTCTAACATTTACCGAAAAATAAGTTTGTAGTGTCTAACCGTCTAGCAATTGGTTTTAGTCATCGTGAAATTTACAATTTCTGACATCAATTTATATTTTTGAAAAATAGAAGGGTCAATAATTGGTTCTAAGCGTGTAAACGTACCTCATTCCGGGCAATTCGTGATTGAATTCACGTTTTTTACTTTTCATTTTTTTTTTCATTCATACTTCGTTTTTCACATATATACACATACACCTACATAATTTTCTTTCAAGAAATATTAAATTCGAGGGACTTGACGCATCGAGATTCGAAAAAAAAATTCTTGACATGATCACGTTTTTAGGCAAACGATAAATTAATCGCTTGGTAATAATAATAAAATACCGCGCCAACTTGTTTTACATTTTATGACCACGGTTTACAGACGCGATGACCGTCTTTGAGGAATCTAGATAGTTTCACATTTGTAAAATGTAATTATCTTCCAATTGTCTCCTTCGACAAGGTTTCATCTTCAAACTTGATTTGAAATTGTTTTTTGTACACGCGTGTTGAAAACTTTTTTGGTTCATTTACATGGCGGATGTTGTTTTCACCGCGTTTTTATGAACTGTGCATAATTTGCTTCTAAATATACACACTTTAATTTATATAGTCAAAATTATTTTCAATCAAGTTTGCGACCGAACTTTTGCGGATAGTCTGAAAGTGAGTGAGTAATCCCATAGATAAGTTTAAACGATATTGGAAATTTTACGTTGAATGCGAATACCTGATGCAAAACTAAGCAGAAGCTTTCCTTCTTCTGTTTTGAAGTTTTTTTTTTTTTTTTTTTTACTGTTATATCTACTGGCTCACGTGTAATATAGAATTTATATAAATAGGTGGAAAAAGAAACAGAGTTCGAGATAAAAATAAAAACCAGTTTGATTTATAAACTTAAGTTTACCCTTTCAGTGCCGTAACAGCGCGAGATTCTCAATTTCAGCTGGCTATGCATAAGAATTTACGTCAACGTTTTACGTTAATACCGCATAATCCTTGGAGAATTATCACGCGCTCATCTAGTCGTTAATGATTTGAAATTACTTATTCACAACATACAAAACATCCCGCATGAACTCAACATTTTTTTTCCATCCTTATCGATGCTTGCGATAATTGGCCAGATGGTAATACTACTTAATAGAGCTTTCCGCAATTCTCTTGGAAATTTTAGATCCACACAATTCGAAGTTGTATTTTTTTTTCTCAATATCTATAGAACTAAACGGACTTAGGCTGCGCAATTAAAAATTTACTCAAAACAGTTTTACGTTTGCGAAGCCTTAAGTAGAACAGGGCAACCTAAATGTCGATTTCGGTGAAAAAGAAAACTAAATTGATAATTTTCGTTTAAGGTCATGCAACAGTCCTACTTTTACCGACCGAGCAAATTCACCGTATGTTAAATAAACAAATGAATGGAAAGGGTTAAAATGTCGACGGTGCATCCATCTTTTCTAGCAAAATTCAGGAAAGTTACTGAAATCCGGAAAATCGTCAAAAAAAATGGGTGGTTTTATTTGACACGTGTTACCGTTTCCACATTTCCCGCACTTTGGATCCAAAAAGTGCATAATTGAGATACTTTTCGCAATTCCGCAAAAAATTTGGAGTAAAGTAATCCTTTGAGAGATTATTTTCAAGCAATATTGAGGTCGCTGAACGAAAACTAGGAATTACAATAATTTCGGTATAAGTAAGTTCCTGAAATCCACTACGAAAGAACGATGCACCGTCGGAATTTGAACCTTTTCCCTTCATTTGTATATTTAATAGACGAAGAAAAAGTGTGAGTTTACTCGGTCGGTAAACGTAGGAATGCTACATAACCTTAATACGGATCGTTTTGTTTTTCTGTAAATCTTACATAATATAAAGACACGTGTATGAGGCCTATGAAAAATCTTTGATACTTTAGTAATGAAACGCTTCACACGAGGAATCGAATTCAGTCGAAATATATTCAAACGTCGATGTATAACAGTATTATTGATATATTGCGCAAAGATAATATGCTTTCAAAAACATTATATTATACTTGAATAAAAATAATGAATATAAAAAATATTTCAGTCAAGTGAGATTTCATATAAAATAATCTTCATAAAAGGTAAGAAAACTTTTTTACGAATCAATTTTTTTTTTTTGGAGTTTACTCCTTAAGAAACGATTTGAGTTATAGAGCCCGGTACGGAAATTATATGAGGAGTAAAATCAAGTGTAACACGAAAACTTGAGGCGTTATAGAAAGAGACAAACATATATATTGAACATGCAAAAGAATGAGATGGAATACGTTACACAGCGTATCCTGTACTCGGGGTCTCCTCTTTGTGCGGTGCTTCGTAGTCTCACTGTATAGTTCACTACCTCCGGTCTGAGAGTTGAATGTGTGAGTATGTTTGTACGTGTGTGTTGTGTGCATGCGTATGAATTTATAAGACGTGACGTTATCACGTCAAAATATTTGAAAATATGGAAGAAACTGATTTAGATTATAATGAAGAAGAATCCGAAAAACACACGGATGCGGTTAATTGGTAAGCTTATCGTTTACATTTATGAATAATATACATTTCAAATACGAACAGCTAGATCTTTTATTTAGTGTTTTTATCATTTTTGATTAATTTATTTAATATATTTTATATTTATATAATATTTTATATTACTTATATTAACCCTTGGCGGGCACACATTTTTCCTTACTTGCTATCGACTTGAATTTTGTACTCGAGGGTTTTTGGGGTCGCTGATTACGAATCTGCACTCAAAATTTGAAAATTCAAGATGGCGGACCAAACCTGCAAAAACTCGTTTGACGAGAGCGAAAGTTGGTACTCGGGGGTTTTCGGAGTCGCTAATTACGAATCTGCACTCAAAAGTTGTAAAATCAAGATGGCGGATCCAATATGGCGGACCGAAAATGTAAAAAATCGTTTGACGGGAACAAAAGTTGGTACTCAGGGGTTCTTGCGGTTACTCATTACGGATATGCACTCAAAATTTGGAAATTTTTGAAGTAATATAAATAATTCGAATAATTACAGATATGTGTTTGTTTCTCTTATCATCTTGGAAGATGCGTTCATTAACCCTCTTTTTCTGTTCGCTATATATCATAATTATCGTTCGTAAGGAGTAAGCTCCAGTCGTGCGTCGGAGCTGACACACACACTTTTTTTCTTTTTTTCCTAGATAACTAGATATTTTTATAGATCTGTAGATGTATCTAAAAAAAAAAAAGAATGCAATTCCGAAATGGTTGAGATATGAAGAAAAAATATTTCAACACAAAACGTACTCACAAGCAATACATAAATTTGACCAATTGTTAGAAGTATTGACGATCAGCTGTAGGATGGAAATAGCAATGGCTGATTTCATGGAGGATTCCTGGTATTGGCTAATGCAAGTATATTATCACTGAAGGTATAATGATAAACAAAATTATGGTCCCTCGCGTATGCACCTCTTTCGGGAATGAAAAAATTCGTGTCGATAATTATTTCCATGAATCTGAATCACTGCGCGAATGTGCAATATGTTGATTCTGCTTTCTCGCTGATCGGTTTACGCTCCGAAGGATCGCATCGGGATCAGAAATACCTAGAAAATGTACGAACTGAGATGATTGATCCCGCTGAAATCGACGAGTGAAGCTTTGTGGTAGCACCGAGCGGCAGGTGTTCGGAGAAAATTGGTGATATAAAAGTGGCGAATTGGAACGATGTGGTCCGGGGTGTTTGCATCGAGACATTTCATACGTGAGAGCGTAATTTCAAAAGAATGTTTTTTTTATTTTATTTATTTCTTTATTACTATTTATTTTATTACCCCGTTTCTCAGAATCGAGGCTTCGTGGATCAAGCGGCTGAATATATCGGTGTAAAGCCGCAAACTAATTTCAGTTTGATTGAGCAAAAGAAGGCTGAAGTCGGACGTGCCAGCCTGTACAGCACAAATGCCTCGGGCTAGATAACCGGAGGAAGTATTTCTAGCTGAATGCCGAGGACCAGAGTTAGATAGGCATTAAAATCAACGAAACTGCTATTACCCCGGGGTAAAATAACGATTATATATATATATGTAGGTATACGCGTTCTATGTATGAGTAAATAAAAACGAACGAAAGGTGGAGGGGGGGTGGACAGTTTCTATGAGAATATTCAAGGTAATAAAAGAGTCATGAAAAATACAGTGGACAATAATTAAGAAAAAGGTACAAGATTAGGTTGCCTTTGGCACTAATGTCAGGAATTAAGGTATAAAAGCTTTGCTCTCGGTAGGCGGGAGAAAATTTCATTTGTCACAATTGCTGGCAAGTTCCAGTAAAATGTGGTGCAAGTAGCGATTTCGTGTGATTATGGTTATCAATACTACGTTTGGCTAGTTATCTAGTGCTATATTGAATCTGTTTGGTTGACTATATTTTTTCAGACAAAAATGGCATTAAAAAAATGGATGATGGACAAGAAAATATAGTACGAGTAAAAATAATCGAGAGGAATAGTTACGCGTATAGTAGATTTTTTGATTACAGTTACAAAAGTCATTTTCATTTAGTAGCCAGAACTATATTTTTCAGCGCGATCAAAAATGGAAGTAAACTTGAAAACTGTATAATAGTAAACACAACTAAAAATTATGAGAAGATCGTATTCAATACGATGTCTAAAAAAAAAAAAAAAATTGCGAAAATAATTGAACCTTCTCTTTTGGTAGTATTATGAGCAAGAAAACGAAAAAACTTTCGTATTGGTTATTATTCTGTGTAATTCTGACGGACAAAAAAAAATTTTTAAAGATAATTATTTTCTACTTCATTGTTTGGTGCGATTACTTTACGATTAGAAATATGAAGAAATTGTTTTTATTTTACCTATTTTTTGAGCACTTAAAAAATTTGAAAAAAAAAGTGAATAATAATCCGTGTTCAACGTTTTGAAAACGTTGAAAAAATTCTAAAACACTTTCCACTCTTGAAACCACGTCAAAGTTATGTAGAAGGTGGAACTAGTTTTTTATAACTTTTCCATAATATTGAAGTGGTATGAGCTAAAATAATTCTAATCGTTAACTACCGGTGTACTGTAAGGAAGTGAATAAATAGATGATGAAATCCATCAGAATATTTATTGCAAATTAATCGAAATAGAGAATATATAAATTTTTTATCTTAATGAAAGATTTTATAAAACTTTAATAATGTTTTTGAATAAAAAATTTTTTTAAGTAAATAAGAATTGTTGCCTGGTAGGAACAATCTTAAAGTGAAATATATGAGAATTTTTCCAGAATTTGAAAAAAGTCGAACCCTCAAGAACGTTTGACTTACTTAGACTTGTAACTCAGAAGCGATGCCACGAAAAGATTAATTTCAAATAAATTGTCGCTAGGTACACGGTAGAGACTGAAACTCCTCAAAAATGGCAGAAATCAGAAAACACGCGAAGTTCCGAATCACAGAAAGGTAAACTAAAAAATAACCCAAAGTAATTTACGATCGAGGAGCCGAAGGATAATTGTAGTGAACTCGGGTATATGTAGTGTTGCGTTTAGGATGTGTTACAGAGACTGTATGGGAGGATTCTTCGCTTTGGATACTGTCGTAAAAAGAAATGAGAGGACCGAATGGAATGGGTATACAGTTGGAATACAAGGATGGTGGAACAGGCGGCGCGGCGGGATAAAAGTTATTGACTGTACACCGTAAACACGGTGGACCGAGCCTGGACTCCGTTTGCGCACAGTAAAATCCAGGTGTAAAATGAACCGCCGCCTGTGCCTCGTTAAATTCGATTCCCGTTTAAGCCGAATTCCGGAATCCGAAACTGTACCAGCCGTAACAGAAAATCCAAAGTTGTTGTGATGCGGGGTTTCCAGTCATCGTGATTTTTTTTTTTTTTTTATACAACAAAAAAAAAGAAGAAATCCTAACCGAAGGATATTCTGGAATCCAATTTTGAAGCCTGCTTTGTGAATTGGAAGTGTTCCCATTTGAATAACGTGAAAACATATCATTTTGACTTGATCCTGAAAGCATTTTACAGAGTCTAAGATTCTCTGATAAAGTCTTAATAATTCGGCAAAATCCGTAGCTTGAGAGGTTCAAAAATTTCAAACCAGTAAACGTCGTGTATAAATTTATCTCTAAACGTCTTCAGTGGCTGAATTATTCAGGTTGAAATCAATATTCAAACGAGAAATTTGTAGAGGATTATAATTTTTTATAATAAAAATGTCTTGAGAGCAAAGTCTGTAGCTTCAACGGTTCTCCACAAGTTATGACTGTTGAAAATCAATTTTATGTAAAAGTTCATCTCGAAACCTCTTCAGTGGCTTAGCTATCGATTGACCTTGTAAGAAAGATTCAAACGGCACTGAATTCATTAAAAAATATTTCCGCGATTGAATTTTAAAAAACCATGAAAAACGCGGCTGAATGGCGAAAGTTTGTTTGAAATATTACCGTTCACCAAATGTTATTTAAATGGTAAAAGGAAGCACGCCGTGGTCCACCATTTAAAATTTTACGTTGAGAGGTATCCTTCTGCGAGTATTTTTTTCTGCCATGTTATTAACAAGTTTTTCAAGTGGTAGTGAGAGAAAGAAAAAAAAATATATATATATCCTTTCCAAACGAAACACCATAGCGCAGTCAGTGCAGTACCAGTCAGGTTGTTGCTGCGCCAAGAGGCATTTTGCTACCCACTCAAAAGTACGTCTTGATCTTTCATTACCATAAATTAGATCCTCTACTCCGAAGGCAAGGATTAAAGTGCCCGATTCATCATCTCCGGAGGCAGCCAGCTAAGATCGCTCGGCGTAGAACGCGCCCAACTCTGTGTAACGAACAGGGAATACACTGACGGTGTGGCCCACAAACCGAAGGCTGATTCCTGCATGCTGGCCAGGACGAGGCCGCCGGAAATTCGGTAGCTGAAGATTAAAGCATCGTAACTTCCAACGACTCGGTCTAGCCTCTGCTATCGCTGGGCCAGTTATAACGAACGTCCGTTACGCCTGGGCCGTGTTTTATTTAACTCAAGAATCAAATTGCTCCTCGAAGATTATAAAAATCATGATATATGAACAGAGACAGCGTGATAATTACTTGTACTAATCCGTTACGATCGTTACACCGTTTCGAATCGAGTCAATTTGATGGCCTCTGACGGATTCGTGCGAATATTCTTCCGGTACTCGATGATTATCGCTACTGAATTTCACAAGAGTTATTCAAATTCTAAGACTACTTTCTTTCTTTCGTCATGCCTTTCATCAACGATCCCAAGCGTAGAAGTTGATTAAGGATGCATGGACGTAGAGTCGGGTTGAAAACTGTGATGAAAACAGAAACGTGATAAAACAAAAACTCGGAAAGTCTCATTTAAGCTGATCTTGTTACATTGTGTATTAAAACAGTTCCCGTGGCAGTGAAAAAAAATTTAGAATCGATGAATTTTCAATATAGACCCATCGTTATGTTTACAATTTGAAAAAGTTAACATCATTTTTCACGGAAAAATCCACATTGTCTGGATCAGAACCTGATTAACAACTGAATAAAATTTTGAGTAACAATAATAAGTTTATCTTATGTAAATTATGACGATTCTAAGAGTAAAAAAAAAAAAAAAAAAAAATACCGATACAAATGACGGTATGAACTAACACCATTATGTAATTCCGATAAAAAGTTTCTCATCAATTTTTGCATCATTTCCGTCCAAGAGGCTGAGCTTCGTCTGATCAATGCCTGTTTTGTTGCACATTAAGCAGGTAGACAGGAAACCGTAACTAATCTACGGAGGTTGATTTGTGCCACACATACCTATAAACAAATCAAACATAGCCGTCGAGCCTCCAGCAGCAATACCGACAAATACAGTACCACAAATGAGTACGTGTTAAAAAAAAACAAAAAAAAAAAGACAAAAATAAATAAATAATAATGAAGACCGGAGGAGCGAGCGAAGGTGAGAAGCGTAGCGATGGTACTTTATTAGAATACTGTGGGGGAAAATCTTGGGTGAAGATGTTTCAACGAGATAAGAACGTAGCGCGGTAGCCTGTGTTACCGAGCGAGTATTTATTGGTTATTGGTGGGCCATCATTAGTGCCTGGCTGGCTCGCTGGCTGATGCAGGGCAGATTCGGAGATAGCCAGTATGAATGTGTTGCTGGTTGATGCCACGATGCAGTGTATCTGCCTCCAGAGACGACGAGGATGCTGTAGGAGAGCATGGATGCTACCGAGTTAAGTGGACGTAAAACAGGGATCGCGGATGCCGAGGAGGGGCTTTTTTTTAACGGGCTGACGGGCAGCCATTGCACCCGTAAGAAGAAATGCTAATTTTAACGGGCCCGTACTTTCAATTTTTTCACTTTGGTATTCCGAATATTCATATCTCTTTTCCCTATTTTTCTAGCATTTTTTTTTCCCTAGTTCTATCGCGTTGTTTGGAAATAAAACATGTTCTTATATTGTTCGTTTTGAAACATGTCATTAAAAAGGAACCGGTCATGTTTTTGACATTGAAATGCGAGTGAAACATGAAAATCAAAGATTGAAGAAAACAAAATAGTCACGATAACTGTGCATAGAATCTGATTAAACATATCAAACCTGATTTGATGCCGCTATATCAATTAAGTCACAAGATCGTAGGATTCTTATTCGCAGGTTAAAATTGTCGAATGGATACTGTAAAAAAAGGTTTGCTCACTTCGTCGGCGTACAACATCTCCTTAAGTTATAGTTAATTCGTCGAAACGGATTAAAAAATAGTTGATTAGTCGACTTGAAATTGCATGAGGATTGCACGCTAGTTACAGGTGCATTCGCTGAAAATTGCCAAGTAAAATAATGAAAATATACTCACGTATGTATGAGAACTTCGCCAATTTTTGGGTGCGTATTTGCTCAGCTTACTTTCAGGGTCCACAAAGAGATACTCGCCGTCTACAACATACCACGAAAGCAAAGTATAAGAGAAACGAAATTTCCATCAGTTTTCAAACAGCGCCTGTATGATTATTTACGAATACACGCAGTATGTATCGAAGTAAATATACAGTGAAACTTTTCTTAACAAACACCTCCCAACAACGGATTCCTCTTCACAATGGACAATCTTAATAATCTCCTGAAGCACAATTTACACGTTAATATTGTTCCGAATAGCGGACACTCTTCAATAACGGACAATATTTTTAGTTCCGAAAATGTCCGCTATTGAGAAGTTTCACTGTACTCACAGTGTGATTATCTATCTACAGAATCGTCTGTCGTTTGCTATGGTTTAATGCGCATGCGCTACAGTCAGAGAGCAGTTGTTCGCCAGGGTGACCAACCGTCATGGACGTAACCTAAAAAATTTTGACAATTGTCACTGGCAGTTGCGTTCAACGTCGACAGCTGTCATCATTTTTGAGGTTACATACGTAGTGCTCTCGAATGTTAGCGCATGCGCATTGAACTAAAGCAGACGACGGACTATTCTGTCGATAGATAATCACTCTGTATGTATATCGTATACATACATGCATCGTACACTTGGGGACAATGAATCTGAGACGGCTAATTTTTTACACTAGACAGTTACGTTGGTAACGCAGAGAAACCTACAGCGCCATAATCGGCCGAGCGCGAAAGAAACTCAATCTCAATAAATTTAATATAACCCATGACAGTCGGATCTAACCTTAGAAAAATCGCGGAGATTACTTGTTAGACTGACACGTGTTCTAAGGTTAGATTCGACGGTCATGGGTTACGTTATGTTTGTTGAGATTGAGTTTGTTTCGCGCTCGTCCCGCTATGGCGCTGTAGGTTTCTCAGTGTTGCCAACATAACTATCTAGTGTAAAAAATAAGCCGTCTCAGATTCATTGTCCCCAAGTGTACATGTTTACTGGAAAAATTAATCGTTGTCTGTGGTACCGGAAACAGTTGCTCGCGGCTATTAATTTCCGATGTACGTACCACCGATTGGCTTGCGAGTGAGAAGTGAAGAAAAAGTGTGCTAGCAGAGTCGGTGCAGAGCTGAGCCAAGGGTACGAGGAGGAGGCCTTTCACTCTCAAAGCCCGGTACCCAATATGAAATGCTAAACGCTTCCATTAAATAACCTTTAATTGAAAAATTGCTGCGGCACAATCAAGAAATACCGGAGGAGCCTGCATTTCCCACAAATTGTTATGACTGCGGGTTCGTTCGCTGATTCAGAATTCCCCGAGTTCGTTCTACGGCGGCGCCGTCTTTACTCAAGAATGAACGGAACGCGCCACCTCGTTACAATACTTGTACATTAAGTTTCAGGCGAACTGAGCCCCCGTAGAGGTACATACCTATGATCGCAAAAAAAAGTACAAAAATTTCACAGTCTGTCTCGGAAGCTGTTCCATTGCCCACTCGATGTCGTCTGTGGCAAAAAGATTAGGTTAGGTTGGATTTAGCGTCGTTATTTGAGATCAAAAATACACCCCGTTCAAGGCAGTGCACACAAATGAGTATGTAATTTACGGTATGTTTCATTATAAATTTACGATAGTGATGTGCAAATCAAGAATGACAACTTTTTAGTAACGCCGCATAACTGTTGCGCAGGAGGGCCTGATAACAAAGTGATAGTTGGTCAAATATAAATGATAAGAGGATCACCGGAAAAGTTTTCCATAAGATTTTAATCAAACAAAGCCTATCTGTTCAACCGATTTAAACCAACATAGCTTTATAAAGGAGAGTAGGTTTACACTGCATAATTAAAATCGGTGAAACGTCGAACGACCTTGAACGTTTAGGAATGACTTGAAAATTAGTGGACGTCCAGCAACCTCCCAATATGGTGAATTACTTGAAAATCAATGATACCTTTCAACAATTAGGAATCGTTTGGAAACCAGTGGAAGTCAAGCTACTTATGAATATTAGGAATCATTGACGGACGATTTCCAAGTGATTTCCAGGCGGACAGCCCCTCGATGAAAGAAGACATTTCACCGTAGACAATCAAGCTTCGGAATGAGTACCTCGTCGGCAGGGCGTATGGAATGATGGAATCTATTTTTAGACACTGAGACCAGACGTTAAGGTTCGCTTAAATTCAAGACATTCACGTGCGCCGGATCACCGAGCACCGACTGTTTCTGGAGGTTCTTTCGAATTGCCTTCGTTCCCCGTCCGATACGAGAGGATCGGAGTCGAGATGGGGGAGAGACTGGTCTCGGGTTTAAGCAACCGGCACGGCAGCGGGATGTACAGTGCCCTTCATTCTTCGTGTACTCGACTTTTTGCACGCCCGACTGATGGGCCCAAATACCGATACCCCTAAATGACCAAGAAACAATGAAAGAGACGTGGACGCGCGCGTGCGCCCGAGGGTTCCTGCAGCTCTTGAATGAGAGGGCCTAAAACCTGTCCTGCCCACACGAGTCCTACTTGGGCAAACCCTACGACACGTACGACAAGGCGACGTGTTCTGAACTGGAACTGGGCGTTACCATACAGGGAATCGATCGGATCGACGGTCTGACTCGCCGTAATTGTAGGCATTGCAGTCTCCTAAACAGTGCGAGACTCGGAGCAGCTCGAGTATGAATTGAACGAAATTGGACCTCCTTTACCAAGGGAGCTCATGAATAGGCAGGCTTGAGACTGTAGGAATTCAGTATATTCTTGTCGACTGTTGTAATCAAGCTGTCGAACTAACAATGAGTCATTGTGACCATCCGACCTTGAGTTGTAATATTTTCTCTCACAAGCTTGTCGTTTTTTGATGAATAACTCGAGGGTCCATATATATGATTAGATCCATTGCACCTAGAAAAAATGCAGAACGGATTTCCGCAGGTGGTTGCAGCCATAAGATCAATCGGCATTTGTCGTGAGCACTCTTTAGTATTCAGGCCTTTGGTCTTGAATTTCTCGGAAGGGACACATCGATCGTGTGCCAACGTGGTAAAATAAAATTTACCTTTTAACATGCTGAAAAACAGGAACAAATGAATGAACAACAGGTATATGAGGAATGGAACTTGGGAGCACTGTAGTCTCATGGAGAATTAAATGAAAACGGGCGGTAAAGATTAGCGTTGACAATAGAGATAATTGAGGTGTCTACTCAGCGGCCAGACGACACTATCGTCGAATTGGACACACGACGAAGATACCAGTTTACCACCAGACGACAGAACATGATGAATTAAACGGAGCTATCGACGCTAGACAAATTGAGTTTACATTCATTAGACCATATTAAATTCACCTGTCAAGATATAATTTAAGCCTGACGGATGGGAAAAGGGAGGGAAGGCGAACATCGTTCCTTATACAAATCACAGATTGTACACGTCACCAATATAACTGACGTGAATTGTCAGGCCCGAAGGTGCAACTTATTCTTCAACTTTCCTTAATGGATCTTATCCAGACAGTGGGTTATGCTAGTTTAATCGACGCTGGATTACGTTCAGTATACCAACTGCCTAGAGGACAGCGATATTTGATTAATACGGTTACATCAGTCACAATTATGTGAACGTTGTAAATTGCTGATGACCATTGGTTTTGGTGGAGACAAGTGGCCCAAGGAAATTGAGAACACCTCGTATTTGGTCACTGGGAAACTTGAACGCCTATTCTGAAGAGGTGTGAAAAGTATTATGAAATTTACGATATACTTTCCGTTAGGAAAATGAATTCAACGTGTCAAAGAACAAAGATGATGTACTACTCTTGAAATAAGTAGCATCGTCTACCTCAAAATCCAAAGGATTCAAACTCGTTAATATCCTCATCAATGCGCGGTAAAGTTACCAGAACCATATTGTACACCGAACATTCGGATAAGGCATGGTAACAGATGGATTTTCTATGCCCGTATAACGATTATTCCAATTCTAAAACACTGTTCGTTCTAAAACTGTATCGCATGTTCCACGTACATACAGTATAACATTAATCCACTTACCGCAACGACAAATCCATCTGATTACAGTATGATACGTGCATTTTTAGTATACTATTCTCACCGTGCGACGTTACACCGCTTCTTCTCAATTTCGAAAGACAAAATGGCGTGTTATCGAGGGAGAATGACGTATTAACTACGAGACAAGGAATAAGTGCGAAATGGATTTGGCGCATACATTTCGATCGGCAGGTAGATCTACGGCGTCGAATGTCTAAGTTGACGGCGCGGCGGACCGCATTCCTTAGAGGGAAGGGATGAGGAAGGGACGAAGGTATCTGAGCAGGTTGAGCCCGAGAAGAGAGGAGACTGAGAGAGACAGACGCGGGTCCATCGCCTCAGCCTCTTCCAAGGAGAGGGTGAATTCGGGCATCCTCCTATCTGCCAGCTGCCCGATCCTACCGTCAGCTCGCACTAGAAAAGAAGAATAGCCAATTTGGAAGCTATTTGTACACCGCAGCGGCGGCGGATAGCTACCAGGGTTCGAATTGATTCCATTCTATTAAGACCCCACGAATACCGAGATCAAGATTATCGGACTTTTATAAGGCGACAGGAAAAGGGAGCAGGTGAAAAAAATCAAAGAAAGGTATGGAGTAAAAATTTCATCATCGGCGGTGAAACTTTAACGGTCTTCTTTTATTTCTGATTGAGAAAGAAGGAAGGAAGTGACTCTTTGATTCGAAATAGGATGGCGCAAATTGATTGTGAGGTTAATCGAATTGAATTTAGCTAAAGCAACGTTTGCTCAACCTACGAAAAATGGGGATGTAGCAAATTTCAATTACGATGGCCTAACCATTATGCTAATAGCTTCAAAGAGGTCGTATGATAGAATCATTATTTTGAGTTAAAAAAAAGAGTATCGTTTAACTAATTTCGATTTGTAAATAGATTCTAAATGAATCATCTGAGTCGAGTCATTTACAGAACTTCTCTGTTTAGATATCGCCGGCTAGCTAATTGATCGCATTCTAAAATAGTAATTCTTCGTTATTTATGTTTGAGCAGCCAAAAACCGCATCTTAGAAAAATGGCGGACCAGCCAGCCTTCTGAGGTCGACTAAAACAAGTATGTTTTTATTTATATTAGAACGATGTCGGTCCAAATGACAAACCGTATTGCACGATGATTTTAGAAAACTTCGCAAAGAAACTGAAAAGCGTGTTATTTTTTACACATTTTTTCAATGGGATTTAATGGAATGACGTACCTCTTAGACTCGAGTTGAGAGTTCTGTACTTCAAGAGGGTTTTCAATGGAGCAAAAACTAATCCACCGTACTCGAGCAAAATAAAAAATCAAACAGAAATTGCCTTAATCTGAAACAGTATAATAAATACTATACATACGTGTAATAACCGTGAATAATTTGACTTTCGTTTTGTCGCAGGGCGACTTTATATTATAACGTAGTTATTCGACAAATATAAACGCGTGAACTACAACCACCCACAAGTCCTGCTACACAATCGGTTAATTTGAATCAACGAAATATTTCACAACAGACGACGTTCGTTTGCTTTAACCGTGTCTGTAAACAGCGTACAAGTACAGAAAATATTATGGGATGTTTGCTCGCGCGGTAGCGAGAGGTAGAAACGAAATCAAGGTACGCTATTCTCCGCACGGTTTTTTCACCCTTGACTAGGTTCTGTCAACATTCGCTTTCACACCCTTGTTAGACTTGGTTATACATAGATTGACTTATATTTCTTAGATGTATAATATGGCTCCGATGCTGATACAGAAATTACAGTGTGTTGAATTTTTATACACGGAATGCTGTGTTCTTGGAATTGAGTGAAAAAAAAAAATAATAAGGACGAAAAAGAAGTCGTGGTAATAAGTATCGAATAAATAAAAAAAAGGGGATGATTCGTTTTTTCACGTTGAAAATTATCCACTTGTTTTCAATGTGATATTGAATCAGATTTTCAGATTTATTGTGCCTAGTTTAAAGTAGCCAATAATTCATTTCAAATTAAACAATTCAGACCAGTTGCAGCTAAGCTGCATTTATTTTGGTAATATTACTGTGAAAAAATGGTAATAAGAGAGCTTTTTCTGCATTTGATAATAATTTCAGGCATCTGGTTTTTGTATTTGCTCCTTCTCTTTTCTGGAATGAAAATTTTAAAGCAGAGATTTTTGGTGGTAGTATTTGATTTTACTTCAATTATGCATTATGGGTGTTACCACTTTCATAACTTTTTTTTGATTGGATTTCATCACCTGCACTAGTAACATTTTCATTTTCCTAATAATTACAATATTAAGTAAATAAATAGCCAGATTAATAACCGAATGAATGGATCACCGGAAAGTTTTGATCATATCTTTTTGAATGCGTACAGACCTCAGATTTACAATAAATAAACGAATCCAAATGTTAGATAATGTTTGGGGATGTTCTGAATATATTTGCCTAGGAGAATTCTTTTTTTAGAAATTGAAAGTTCTACATATTTCAACCTTGTAAATTGTAAAACTGTAACAAGTGAACAAGAAGGACGAATATTCGCTGATATTGCAAATACCTTATAAATATAATTCTCCATTATAAATCGTTGCCTACTATTATTTTATGATGTCATAAGCATGCAAAAACTGTAGATAAATTTCGTTGCGAGTACAGAAGTGAAACTTTTTCAATAATATTCCTATTCCGTATTCACTTACCGCGTTGTCGTTTCTATCTTATTAGTTTCTATTCTTAGTAATAACTGAAGCAGTGCTCATTTAAGAAAAAAATCTAGCACTGGATATCTGATTCGACGTATGGTGCGATTCTATCCGATTGAAAACTCATCTGAATATCAGGGATAAACGATACAATTGTAATAAAACTGTAAAACAAGTTTAAAGCAGTATTGGAAGCCACCCGTAATTACAGTTTGTAATTAATGACATTTGAATGGCAAATTACATTTATATTTTGTAATTCAGGCGTCATTTATACATATATTGTATTTAAAATGTAACAAACAATACAAATTACGTTTGTAATCGGTAATAGATTTTGATTTAACTACAATTTTTTCCAGAAACTAAATCTGCATTCAGGTTGATAAAAATTTTCAAATATAATCGATATCTTCATTCGATCCGGCTGCAAATTTTGAACATAATCGATCACTGCATTGAACATAAAGTTTCTTGCAAGTACGCGGATATTTGCGGAAATTTACGAACACGTACGAACGTATGTGAGTATTATTGTACGAACGAAATATGTTCACATATAAATAAAAATATGACTTGTATTCTACCTTATCCTGATCACAAAATATAAATATAATTCGAATTTTAGTGTTTTTTCAAATTAAAGAATACGACTTTCAATCTACATTTGACTGCCAAGTGCCATGGACTAATTATATTTGCTATTTGTAATTTATGATTGACGAATGATGATATCGCCCATCACCGTTTCAGAATGCGATGCCGCCCAAATATACAGGGACAATCTCTTAAAACATGAAACTCAACTGCGCGTGCGTACAGGCTGGCCATCCCGAGTTTTCAGCTGTCAAACTGTGTCTGGCGGCGATGCAGTTGATACGAATTTTTTAGGTTAGAATCTCAAATAATCGAGACAGTGACTCGGAAAGTTTTGCGAAGCATTTGTTACCGGGTCGGAAAGTTGATTCTTCGAAGAACGGTCGGAATTTAATGCTTATGCTCGTTGAAAATTCAAACGTACATATTTTGCGTACGTTGGCTCCCCTGCATCGCGGACAAGAATATCGCTGCGAGAATATTTCGCCGACCAATGAGATTGAATTATTCTGCGCATGCGCGGTTGATTTTCAAGTCTCGTGAGACTGTCCCGGTATACGAGACTTGATCGCTCGCGCGCGCGTTTCGACTCCGTTACTATTTCAACCCAGAATTACGCGTCCGCCCGTTTCGTCCGCGGCGGGAAGCACCTGTGTTACCCGAGGTAGAACCCAACCATTACCCGGGAATGTTGCCCGCAGGCTGCGAACCCCGCGACCCCCCGTCCCTCAGGCTGCCGCTCCTTCACGTAGGTTCCTCCGGACGCACACAGGTGCGTGCCTGTAACTCGCTTACCTGCCTTATACCTCCGTAGGTCCGTAGGTGTGGGACAGGATAGGATGGGATAGGATAGGATAAAATAGGAAAGGACGGGATAAGTGCGCGTATGCCTCGTACAACACGTTATTTTTGTTCGTACTTACTGTACTATTTTCGCTATTGGTCATAACCGAAAAATATTTTAGTTTTAGGAATACGATTAAAATGAGTTTTGTGGCGGTACGAATGGAGCAATTGGGTATTTGGCGTGAAAAAATTAGGTCAGATTTTTTTCTTTTTCGAACGAGAGAAAGAAAATGTGACCGGATTATTCTGAGCTTCTTTGACTTTGTATGTAGTTGAACGTTAGATTTTTTTTTTTTAAGTAACGAGTCAGTTGGATATGTTACGATCACGTAAAGTCGGCGGTTTAATATTTCGGTTACCCTATTGCAAAAGTAACGTCGATGACATGTCAAATTTTCTGACATTGTCTGAGTTTAAAAGAGAGATTGTGATTTTTTCGAGACACCCACAAGTTAATCTACAATGTCTAATGATTTGAAATTTCTACACGTTTTCATTCGGTGCATGGCTACCGTATTATAAACATTCCTAAATTCAAATAATGGTCAGTGGTAATTAATCTACATATTTCTAGATGAAAAAATCTCGTTTTCCAGCTTCTAAGACTTCTCTGATAGACAGATGCTCTGCAAAACAACGTTAAGAAAGTTCATCAGTCGTGAAATACGTTTGCTCTTATATCTCAATGAATCCAAGCATGCTGGAAGATGTCTCCGACCAAGGAGTTGACATTTTTCAGTCAAAACAATCAATTCAACAACATGAATAATTGCCCGATGAAAGAGATTACTAACAAATTCGAAGTCGTCGAGAAAATCGCGACAAGTATAACGAGTATTACCAAATTATTGCAAAATTTTCAAAGGGTTCAAGAAGCTTGTGTCGAAGTTATCAAACTTTTAAAATGATATGTGATTCTTCAATGGGGAGCTTCTTAGACTGCGGCTCAGGGAGTTTTAAATTGAATTAACTCATAAACAAACTTCCTGAAATTCGTGAAACTTTAACATCGATTTATTCTTATTAAAATTAACAAAAGTTAAGAATATTTTGAAAACCTTTACATTATCTCTAGTAAAGTTGTGGTTCCTTCTTAAATCATGATTTTCAAGAACGTTGAATGTTACGGATAATTTCAAAAACTTATACAGAGCCCGAATCACTGGAATACCACACACTACACGGATTATGGAGTGCGAATCAAAATTTCAACCATTGCCACACCCTGTGGAGAGCACACATTTGCACCTACCGACACCATGCTGAATGATCTTACACGCAATGAATTTAAAAAAATTTCAAAACCACGACAATAGAAAATTTTCATAGTTTTTTCATTTTATTTACCGTATATTTTAGTATCTTACGGAAGAATAACTTGATCATTATTATTCTCCTGTTGTTAGAGAGAAAACAAATTAAAGCAAATTATCAACAGACTTGACAAAGGTACCCATGTGAAGTCACAGATGCCAAAGTACACGTATTATATACCTATAGGTACATAATAAAAACAGTGAAATTCGTGTTCATAAAATTTTTAAGGGAATAAAAACAATTCATAAAGAACTTGAAACCAAAGTAAACTTCTTATTACAGTGCTACCTCGTTATGAGAGAGTGTCAGGGCGGTTAGGGGAATAGGATTCCAAGAAATTCGTTGCCGGAACGTTTCCCCACTACTACCTGGAGAGATCGAAAATCGCACGTGTGTGATCGTGTCGATGATTATCGTCATTCCTCGTCATAAGAGAATCACTGTTACGTATATGAATTCGGTGTATAAACACGTATGATTGAACGCAATCGTTTATAAGAAGTCCGCGCCAAAATTGGGGGACCTCGGGTAGACAGATATAAGTGATGAAAACTACAAAACTCGCGCAAGCGGGACGAAATAAGAATAATATTTTCAATACTTGGATTACCATACATATCTCTGGGCAAAGATTGAGGGGCGTGTCAACGTGTTGAATTCCAGAGAAAAACTCGTTGTAGTTATTTCCTAACGCCCTTAAAAGAAAGGGTTCGGCATGTAGATATAGAGGCTGAAAGAAAGGATCACGGCAAGGTCCGAGTGTCTGGTTGTATAAGAGCGTCGAGGTTGTTAGAGTAAAATTATTTTGTCCCGGTGACGAGGGAGGGACCTTGAAAGGACCTCAGAAGACCTCGGCCGGTTGAGATTTTGTCTCGCGCGTCTGGCTAAGTTTTTGCCTTTTTCCATTCTCTCTCAACCGTCGCGGTTGCAGCGGTTCCTTGCGATGCCCGTGCCGTCTCCCATTTTACTTCTCCGTTTGTTTCATCCGATTTTTTCGAACTTCACTACCATTGTTCAGAAATCTTTCAACCTTCCCCCAAAAATCTGGTCATAATTTTCCTTCTCTTCTCTCCGGACTTCGATTCCATCCAGCCCGCACCGTTTCTCGTCCAAGGAGCCAGCGGCACACGTAACGAGGCGACGTGACCACGTGGTAGTCGACGCAGCACATCCGCTCACGTGTCTACCGCAAGGGCCCGATGCCCCAAACCCTCGCCTCCAAGGCCCCGAGTCACCTTCGAAGGTCCCTCGGGAAACTCCAGGCTCCGAACGACGTACCATAAGCATACCTATACGTAACCATGCGCGGCACGCGGACCATCGGTATTCGCTCGGCATGAACGCTGCACACTGTGCAGTATGTACGGAGAGAGTTGGGTCTGCTGCCGGACCCCGAGACAGCCAACGACCGGCGGCGTTGCAGGGCTGCACCGCGCCGGTTCGTAGGCAATTCACTTTTGTTCATCTCGCTCTTTTTTACGTAGGTCGTCGGGCCCAACCGACGCGATACACGGCTGGACCGCTCAGACGGTCGGAGTGCTCGACGACGGTCGGCCGGACGGACACACCTGCCTGCCTGCCTGCCTGTCGCAGGGCCTCGCGGGGGAAACGTGGGGAAGGGTGGCACCAGCTACCGGGCTTGCCACAGTCCTGTGCCAGCCCTAACATTAGAACTTTCGAGAGGAGAGGAGAGGAGAGAAAGAGAGAGAAAGAGAGGGGGAAGAGATTGGGAGCAAACCCTGCAACGAGTTCTTTGGAGTAAAGCCGTGCGGCCAGCGATGGGTACGAGTCGCGAACAATCGGGTCCAAGCTCTTCGGTACTGTGGGATATCGGTAAGTAGGTATGTTGGATCACCAGGTAAATGAGACGGCTCTGTAATCTGGCCCGATATACCCTGCTTTTCACCCTGTGATGTTGAAAAATGCAGAGGGATTCTCGATCTTCTATTGTAAAGTTTCCAGAATGTGCACGCGTGTAAACTACGACGTACGATCAAGTGGAGAAACATTTATTTTAGCAATTTTGGTACTGTACGTTTTAAAGTACAGACGCTTTATCGCCATATAGAAGCCTTCTGTCGCGAAGCAGGAACGTGTGAAATCCATCGCAGGTAGATGTATGTACATACAGAGCCTTAGATTGATTCTGACACATTCAATGCCACCGACGACGGCATTACTGACTTCACAGATAAACGTCATCCGCAATAACGATGGATCCGATCAATGAAGCTGATTGTAACAGCCAAAATTAGCAGTCATGTGTACGAAAATTGTCACGGACAACTCAACAAGGTCTTACGCCGGCAATTCTCTAAAAGTATCAAATATACAAAATTGGATAGCAATTTCATCACTGGACCTGATGCATTGTTGGAAGAAAAACTTTCAAGTTCATTGTCAATCAAGGTTGCGAACTGTCCGGCACGTATGAAGCAACGCCAAGCATAAGTTGTCAATGGTACGTTCTACCGTACCATTTCACCTTCATGTATCAAGTCACTTCCGTTTGCATACGTGTACGATGACAGAGTGTGGAGGTAGGCGAAGCATACTCGCGGTATGGTAAAAAGTATGCCGGTACGATCGTAATATCCATAACTTGGTAGTATTATCGAGGGGGAGAAGAAGTAGGGTATAGGGTAGCTCTCCACAGGTATCTCTCGGAGTTATTTCGTCATGTCGTTTTGTTCTTTATAAACCGACACGATATTTCGTGACAAAAACTATGAGAAGAAGAATAAGACGGAGGTAAAGTTTCTTGTTTCTCAGAAGGAAACAATGCAGCGTAACTATAATTAGACCCATAATCTTCCCTGATTGCTGCCTCCAGTGAAACTAGCTGTCCGTGGCTTTATTTAAGAACCCGCCCTTTTACGAACACAGCTATATAATACCCAAGCATTATATGCAGCCTGATAGGTACAGACGCTTACCTTTGCACGTGTGTTCTCTGCTGTGTTCTATATATATGCAATTTGAACACGCACTCGCACCTCTGTGTACATACCATGGACGCATGTTTCCACAATCCACGTACAACGAACGCCTACCGCGTTTTACCACCTTCAAAGGTGGGCAGGTAATCGTTTCGTCAGATGTATGAGAAATCCTAGAAATTGAAATAATTATGATTTCCATTTGACCTCTGTCCTTCAACGTTCATCATCGTATACGCACATTCTTCCAGCAGGGTAGAACTAAATGGGAATGTATCTATAGGAAGGGTGAGAATGGCTTGCTCCCCTCGACGAGACCTCAACCAATGAACAGAACAAAAAGTAACAAGTTAGAACTTTTGAGCTTACCAGGAACGTGTCAAAATGATTTACTGTCAGGCTTAAAACATAAGGGAAAAAGATTAAAGTACGAAAAATATAGAATAGGATATATCATTCTCCGATCCGAATGTCAGAATTCTTGGAAAAGTTCCACCAAGGACCAGAAGCAATTTTACAACGCAAGTCAAAGAAATTTGAGTATCTTATTATTGTGTCCCAAATTCTCAAGACATGATCACTTTTATTATACAGTACGGCAGCACACGGCAGTGTGAACAATTGTGAACAACGTAGAATCTCGCTGATAATTGTGACCATTAACATTGCCATTTTATTGAGGAGCTTAACAAGTACCACGATTACTGTCAACGATCTATTTGTTCATTCGTGGAAAGCAGTTCTAGATGATGTCCGATACCTACATCGCTTGCGTATTTCGACGATGAGCGAAACATTGTTGCAAAGGATGCGGAATTATCTAGTCGCTAGAGGGTTAATCCCTTTTACGACGGTAGCTGACTCCGGTGAATCGCGACCATCGCCATGACGCCCCGAGGGTCTGCCGTCTCGGAAACGTAGCGAATTAACGACGTCTAAGAGTCGGCAGTGCGCAAAAATTTATAACATGATTTAACCTCTGCGATGAACCAGATTTGCGATAACGCAGAGAATAGACCCTGTACCCTGTTATCAAGATATGTTGTCCGGGGACCAGTGACCTCCGAAATTTATAAACGTAATGTGAGTTGTTACGAGACCAAAGATAAATCGTCCATCCCGTTGCTGATCAAAGAAAGATAGATCGGTACCCGCACCTTGACGTCACCCCGTGTAAAAGCTTAAGATGCGTTCAACGATTCATCTCGTAGACTGTTGCAGCGCAATCACAGGCATCGTATCCGATTGCGATGGATACAAAAATACGCAACGGAAACATTGAGGTAGATAAATGGAGTGTCTCGCCCGAAGCATGTCATCATTTGTAGAAATGGTAACTCATGGGTTGTCCACCGGATGTGTTGTTCAATGTCAAAGATCGAAGGTCCTCAATCTGACCCGGTATAGATCACCCTGAGCTCTTTGTAAAGAGACTTCGGGATTGACTCCAAAACCTCCGACGCTCCTTCGGTGGATTCTCTGGACGTGACGCTACCACGAGGAATCCCAAATGAGAATATACAACAAGGATCGCTGTAATGTGCGTACCTGATTAAATCAAAAGCATGCAATCGTTGCTGGGTCGATGGGTTGTTATCCATAACTTGTGGCGTTCGATGTAATAAATAAAGTGTCTACAGCAATAAAACTCAGTCCAAAGCGTAAAATATACTTTTATATTCCTTTATGATAAAGATTCTGGGATTTTCTATTCAAGAGTCCGGATTCTCCTTCGCGGAATTCTCTGGTATTGGAGGGAGAGAATGAATAAATTCGACGTGATTCTGGCGCTGGTTCTAGTCCTTCTCCTGGTCCGGGTGATCAGAGAACGTAATCCTACACCACCTGCGGCGAGTGGATAGGACCCAGGCCTCACGTGGGCCTTCAAGCACGTGAGCCAACCTACAGGGACTCATGGCGGTTGAAAAGAGCGAGTGAGCGCACCCACGTCTTCTGATGGAATGCGACTCCATCGCGGAGATGACGCGCCCGTAGACCCAAAGTGCTGGAGGCACTCGTTGACCACAACGAATGAGGAATGCTACCACAACTGACCATTAGCCACCGAGCCCAAAGCCGTCGTCGTCGACGCACGCAAGGAGCAAATCTACGACCAGCTATACGCCTGAACCTATTTCTTAACTTGAAATAGTGGTAAACCGGAGCCCTCATTATTTTCCATACTCGAACCAGTGCGTCGTTCGAATCGTATAGCGTATCTGGAGGGGCGTTGCGCCCTGAGTATGAAGATAGGTGAAGATGTAATAGATTATAGACTGTGGCTCCCTATACATTTCTGTCAAGTCTTGACCGTGACCAGACGGCCGTTGGTAGTAGGTAATAAAATACCAAAGACCTTACAGTGGGTACCTAACGAGATCAGTGCGGATTAACGAAACATGATCTGCGCGACGTTGCACGACGCTTTACGTACAAATTTCTCATGCTTTTTTTCCATTTATCGATAACTGTGCTCCTGAGTTCACGAAAAATTAAAATTAATAACGAATATTTCTGTACGACAAATCGGCACATTACACATCCTTAATATATACATCAATTGTGTATGCATAAACATTAATTTATTAATATATTATTACATTGATATCTATGCATTTTTTTGACAAATTCATTTATTCCACGGATCAAATACGTAGCGTGTGACTTTCTTTCCTTGTGAGGAATTGAGCCGCTGCATTCGATTAAACTTTGACCAAAATCATTTCCAATTTTACAAGTCTGTAGTAACACAGAGATCACAACGCGCATAATATGATTAATTAGTTAGTTTCTGTTAGCCCAGTTTACATCAGGTAAAAAAAACTTGCGCAACATGAAGGCGTGAGTGATTCAATGTGACGAGGTGAAATATGTTCGGAAAGATTTTCATCTTATTACTCGCGATAAATCGATGTAACCTTCTTCGAATCCCATTAAAAAAAAAGAATTTTAAACCGCAAGTTTTATTGCAAGATGAGTATTATTTAAGAAAATAGTCGCGTGGTTATCCCGCAATTTGAGAATAAAACCAATGTCTATATTGGATCACCTCTTCAATGCTGCGATGCAAACGTGACTTTACAGCATACGGTGATAACTACCACAATCGTAATTCCAACACCTTTCCATTACATGATCGATGAGAATTGGATTGGATAATTTTTCCAGTAACAATACAAATTGCGCTCGTACGCTCAAGGTTCGAGTTACCGAACCGAACGTATCGCGTTTGCGTCGTAACCTCGGTTAGTTCGAAATGAATAATAGCCAAATTATCACCTGGAGTTAAAGCACATACAATCGATCGTTCGACTCAATCATGAACGAGGAAGGGTGAAAACGTCCGTAGGTAAGGTACGAAGTTATACCGCATACCAAATCTCTCTCTCTCTCTCTCTCTTTCTCTCTCTCGTTCTCTTCGCAGCAGTATCGGGAAAAGAAGAACGAACGCTGGATCGGGAGATATACGAGGTCGTTTCAACTCCAGCGAGACTGCCGCCAGGAGCAGTGCAAGCAACAGCAACGCTCACGGAGAGGCGCGCACCTGAATATTCATTGTGTATCAAGAGGTACAACATACATGCGTTACTTATAGACTGCCTTACGTTGCATTACAAAGAAGATAGATGGAGTTCTGGGCACTACGGCTGAGCGGGGGCGGGAGGGGGTTGGGAAAGAGAAGGGAGATTTTACCACGCTCATCCCTCTTCCTACATCCTTCTGGTGCTTCGAGGGGCGGCAAGGGGTAAAACGCGATTCCCCTTTCCCTCCCGCCCCCTCGGGGGGCCTTTATCCGGAGCTCATCGCATATTTCATCCCGATCAAATTGTTCCAAGAAACAAAACACGTTATATACATCAGCGCGGCGGCGCGGCGAAGTCGTTGAGGCCGCCCTGCAGACGCGGGTTGCAGGGCTGCCAGCCGTTGGCCGCCAGCTGTTGCTGCTGCTGCTGCTGCTGCCTGGGCCCGATACATTGGTACCCTATCCTCACTTTATCACATCCCCGCATCTGTATCATGTCCATGTTAGTCCGTGTTCGTCTCGGTATGGTCCGGTCCGAACCTCGACGCATCTGCGCACCTTCATTAGCGATCGCGTATTATAAATCAACCCGGGCCAAGATCGCGTTTTAGTTTACAAAACGCCGTTTTATCCAACCCTTATTATGGTACGCCTGAATGAATCATTGACATTCGTTCAATGCCCAGTTCCTCGGTGTCTGATTAATTGCGTCTTATTGTTAGCGGTTGAGCATCTTCTACGAATTCGTGTCCAGTAACAACAGCTGGTTTGAAATTAAACCTTTGACAGATTGGAAATACCCTGCCCATATTCGCATTCTCAGGTTACGGATGTATTATGCTATATACGCGTGTGTTTTTCTTCGTTTCCTAAGTCTTCTATGCATCCGTGTGAAAAACTGAATACCCAAATGCGTTTGCGCAAACCCCGTATGCACAAAACTTTCGAGGTTATGTTGACTTACATGCAGATCCGTCACGTTTTAGCCATCTCAAATTCTGAACGCTAGCGTTGGATGACAATCGAGTTGATCAGCCTGGCAAATAGACAGAAAATTCGACGCGACTTGGTCGAATATACGAATCGAATCACATGATTTAGCGCATGCGTATTTGGATGATCGACGGGGTATAAAGTCTTATAATATTGGTGATTGATTGTGGTTTCGATTTTTTATTTCGGTTGAATGAATGGGACTTTTGTGAAAGACCACCTTACTTGATAAATTATACGACTTGTATGGTTGGCTGGTGGTCTCAAATTTCCTCGGATTATTACAAAAAAAATCTACTTTGTTTCGAAACATACCCGAGTATTTTAAATTGTACACGTTTCAATTTAGCATTTATTTCATCAATTTCCATTCGTCCTCAATTACACGGTTATGTAACAGTCAGGTGGTGTATCACAATTGTATGATATATTCAAACTCAAAACTGAAGAAAACAAAAAATCGTTTTCGTCTAAACGTGCTTTGTATAAGCTCTTCGATGTAAGTGGCCAAAGGGAAATTCACCGTGGAAAAAACTTGAAGTATAGAATTTATACAGGAGCGACTGGTACGTTAAGTTTTTAATATAGGTTAAATTTAATTTTCCACCAGGAAGAGTTGGTTGCAGAAAACTGCGTAGAATCAAGCTTTTGCACGGTAAACCATGACGAAATTAATTGTTAACAGTTATTACGGTCTTGTTGGAAACCGTGCGCCTTACTGATGAACTTTGACACCGTCTTATGCACGGTTAAGCAAAGTCATGCACTAAACGTGCGCATAATTTAACGACTTTCGCCGCAAGACGACGTCGTTGCTTATCCTATAATAGTTTTTAATGAGTCGAATACGGTAACTGTGTTTTGAATAATTAAAGGGTATGAGGCTTCTGTACGAAACGATCTAGATTCGCGCCAACTCCTAGCGTAATTATAAAGTTAATTAATTTACCCCAACAGATAGGTTTTTTGCTTAGGCATTATGCATATTTGCAACTTTCATTATCCGGCTACAACGCTGTCTTTGCACTGCGGATAGATATTAACGAGGGGAGAAAAATAAGTTGAATAAAAAAAAAGAAATATTGAAAAAAAAGTCAATCGGCAGCTCAAGTTATCAAAAAATAATGGCAAAATTAGCAGATTTTCAGTACGAATTAGAGGTTTCATTTCTTTTAAAATGTTACCACCCAGTCACATTTAATAATACAGACTTGATCATGGAAGATCCCGTAATTGAATTCTCTACATAGGTATGATTCTAATTTTTGTTGTCAAGTCAATAGTTTGGGCGCAAAGGAACTTTAAAGATGAATTGACACGAAATTGATTTTGAATACACGACTTGTGAACCGTTGTATTAACAGACTGATCTACAGACATTCTTATAGGTAGGTACAGAATACAATTTCTTCGATTCTTTGCCTTTTGAGATTTGGATTTAACAGATATCCTCTAACAAAGAATTTTCTATTCGTTTCTATATTCAATTGAATTTAACTATTTTACTTTTCTCTACTATATAAAACAAGTTTCGAAAAAGAAGAGTTGAAGAGAAAAAAAAAAAAAATGTTACAACGAACGGAAACACCCTGATATACAAGAGGTGAGCTGTAAATGAGAAGGTGATCGCAGGTGTGAGCGGAAGTCAAGCACCGATGAGCACGCTTCCAATAACGCTCACCGTAAATAAAAATTCCGTAAATTATGCAAGTTTTTCACTCCAACACATCCAAGGAGCCATGGTAATTTAGTCCAGATAGATATAAGGGGCCTTGGGGAATACGTCGAGCGCTAAGGCGCGTCTCCTCCTTCTCCTCCTCCTCCTCTTCCTCCTCTTCCTCTCTTCTCCTCATCCCATTCCTCTCTTCTCCCATCCGTTCACCATCCCCGGGCCGGTCGGCGGGGTCCGTTGGAATAGCTAAACGAAAGAGAGATCCCATCCCGGTTGCTTCCCTACCGCGCAGCGTGGCTCCGTCGGGGCATCCGCTGAACCTGCCGGGCCCGTCCCCCCCCCCCCAATCCAGCCGAGTAACCCTTCCCCGCATTCCTGGGCCCGAAGCTGCGGCAATGAGGGCCCGGACGGGACGGAGAGCGAGGGGCTCGAAGGGGCTTATACAAATCACCGGGCTACCGTCTTACCCGTGGGCTTTCTCTCCCCGTTTCTTTCTCTGTCGAGCCCTTATCTGCCTCTGTCATCTCACTCTCTCTGTCACATGTTCAAACGCCCGTTCAATCTCTCCCCCTCCAGCACCGCTGCGTCCTCGTCCTCGTCCTCGTCCTCATCCACGGCCCCTTCTTCTGCTTCTCTTCTTCTTCTTCTTCTTCTTCTTCTTCTTCTTAGTCTTCTTTTTTTATTTTTCATTTCATCTCACTTTACTTTACGCGGCACGGGGCGAGTCCCCTCAACAACCGGCAGCAGGACCATAAGCGTGCGTTTCATGTTATCGCCACCGAAGATTTGACATTTAATATAAATTACATCCGACTTGCGTATATATAACGTATCCCTGATCGCACCGTTCTCCGATATTTCTAATATCGATCAACCGTCCTTGTTAAATCCTGTCGCAGAAATTTGGATTTTTATTTGTTACAACGTATCCTCGTCGGCTAAGGGATAGCGAAAATTTATTCCATATCATAAGGCGGCTCATGATCATAATCTCTGAATTAAATCGACTTTTTCAACCACTACTACGCACGTTGCCACTGAAATCAAAAATTACTTTTTCGGTTACTACGTGATGAATGTCAGTGTTCCCAAGCCACCTCGTATATCACCGGTCAACACGAATTTTGAGTCCGGGTTCTAGATATCAAATTTTGATTTATTCCGAGTAACTAATAAAATAGAAAATAGTTTTATTAGATACGGTTTGCTTTTTATTTCAAGGTGCTTATTTATCAACGTAAAAGAGATAAAAGAGAACTTTATAAGTAATAAATGAAGATTATGGTTATCATTCGATGTAAAGAATCAAAATTTATTCATTTAAATATAAACTCAAATAAAAGAACCTTTTTCTTTTTGCTGACCTGTGTAATCAACTATATAATATATAATATTAGGTTGACGTTAAATTATAATAAATACATCATGATCGAGCGAAACTCATAAATAAAAATATTCTGTGATATAACCAGAATATTAGAGACCCTAGGGGAAGATACGATCCATACATCTGTAAATAAAATTAAATCAATAAACATATCTAAAAATGAAAATGTTAAATTATAAGCACTTGCAATGTATTTCCTTGTATCCGCGATAATATGTGTAGTATGGAAATATATTTACACACCCACAAAAGAAATGTTGCGGCCATATTTCAACGAGATTCAACCCTACACTGACAACGAAGAAATACATTATCAACCTGACTTATGTGAAAAAAATACTACTGACTTGGAGTAAAAAAATAATATTGTGGATTATTGAAAACTAGACCAATTTCGATTATCCTAGCCGGTATTTAATTGGCGCTACGAATCGTTTTTCTCGTAAGTAGATTATTAGATAATGTACGTAGTATAACCGACTACATTTACAATAAATGGTCGTCTGCACTATATTCCTCAATCATTTCAAGTATTAAATTACTAAGCAACGTCAACACCGATTTATTTCGGTGTATTATTATGTAAAATGCTCCCTTTTTGTGAGATGATAATTTAAAAAATTCAAAATGCATGAACGTAACGTTAGGGTGTTACTTAATTTGGTCTTCGAGAAATTTTTTTTGGGACACCCTTATACCTGTCCCGTATAATTAAAGAGCTAGTATACAAAGTTTCGAGGTTTAGAAGAAGAAAAGTTACAGAAGTTTCCAAAACGTTTCTTCAAAAATGCTGATATTCTACAGTTGAAGACATTTTTCTTACCGTTGCACTCTATAAAGGAAATTGATGAAGTCTAACAAGAAGAAAAAATTAATTGAGTTTCACGTTGTTAGAATTTTTTTTTCTGAACTTATAAAATTGAAGCTTGTTGTTACCCCATATACATATATTTACACAACGTAAGGGCTCAAACCTAACCTTAAGGGGACGCCCTGATAGATATCGATATTGACGTATGTATCTCCAAAAATTTGAGTTCAGGTTAGTCAAGTCTCTTATAGAATCGTACATTATTACCTACCGTTTGAGCCTTATAAAAATTTCACCGGTGAATATACGAGTATATCAACAAAAAAATATATGTACGAAATAAGTTATGAAATTGATTTTTGCTCGTGTCATTATTATCGAGTGACTGCAGAGTGTATAAAAAAACAAGACAGTAATAGAAGCTGAAGAAGAATCAAATAAGCGAACCAGTGTGTAAAAAAAAAAAAAAAAAAAAAAACAACTGCACCGACGACAATAACAATCGAGAAATAACGATTAAAGGGAAAGATATGAAAAGCTTCGAGAACGTGTAAGAGGAAAAGAGGAGGAGAGAAAGAGGTATGAAAAACGAGAAACGGAAAAAGGGAAAGAGAAAATAATGAAATGAAATTTTTTTTTTTTCAATGAGCAAGAGATTAATAACAGCAGCACCGGCGACGTTTGCAGGGGGTGTGAGAGCTGCTTTTTGTACTTGTTCTGATTTTTTCTGCTACAGTATTTCTTTTTGTCTTCCTCCTTCGCTGCCCTCTACTTACTTCTCTCTCTCTCTCGACCGGTCGTTTTTTTTTTTCCCTCTCTTTCTTCATTTTTCTTTTCCTTTTTAAACTCTTTTCCCGGTCGCGCCATGCCTCGCGCGCCTCAAAACCCGCCAGCCCAGCCGGGGCCCGTGATGGGGCCCTCTGGAATGTGGGAGGGGGTCCGGAGGCCCAACGGCTCATGGCGACGAGGAGGAGAAAAAGGGGGAGGAGGAGGAGGAGGAGGAGGAGGAGGAGGAGGAGGAGGAGGAGGAGGAGGAGGAGGAGGAGCAGGAGGAGGAGGAGGAGGAGGAGGAGGAGGAGGAGGAGGACCAGTCGGACCGGCTCCGGCAACGTCCCAAAGGGGGGTGGAGAACGGTGGGAAGGGGGGCAGGGGGGTAGGGGCAGGGGAAACCGCAGAGGGAGGCGCGGTGCGCCCCAACGGTATGCAGAAGAGACCTCAAGATTAGTCAAGAGTTTCAAACTTGTTTAACGTTTATGCAACTCTGACCGCCCTTGCCCTCCACCTCCGTTTCCAACCCCTGCCAACCGCCGCGATTCCCGTGCAAGACGACGAAGACGGCTCCAAGAGTGCCACTTTATTGCCGGATTTTGGCTGAAGGTTAACAAACCGCGGAACAATATTGCATAGCTTAATGAAGAATGAATCCCGCCAAATTTGTCAAAATCAAGGGAAATAAAACTTTTGAAATATAACCAGCAATGTTATTTGTGACAATGGAAGTGGATACGAATACAGCAAGATCTCTTTTATGATTTAAAAATGAATCCAAGTAGCTGTAATTAACGCAAACTCTGGTGTTTTTCATTCGGTTCTGATGGTCTTTAGTTACCATAAATTAAACGACTGGGTGAAAGAAGTTACCAAGGGAATTAGACGGTCGGTCTTTTTTACAAATTAGTTGAATAAAATTGTTTTGAATAATTTTGATGCGATAGATTCAGATTGGAAAAACGAGTGGTATTTGAAGAAAGACGATTTCATAAGTTTGTTTCCTCGGTTTAGGGTCTCGTAATACGTCTTCTGAAAATCGTTACCGGAGTTAGTTAAGTACAGCTATAAGAGACGTTCCTTCCCTTAGCGATTATAAATTTCAACTACATAGACGCTTCTGGTAATATAGTGAACGGGGTAATAAAACTGTGTGATTTGAAAATACATTCGAGAAAAAGTCGGATCGTAAAAAAAACCTTCTTCAAAGCACAACCCCTTCGTTCGGCCGTTTGATTTAGCGACCACAGCGATAAATAGTATTGCGCTTGGGGGTTTTGAAATTTGAATTCCGTACCGTCCGACAACATATACCCCCGGTTGCCTCGAGAAACCGATATCTCTAGGTATATACGGGGCATTCCACGCCAATTCGATCTGGGTTTTACCCTTGATCTCTCAGATTTGGCGCGCGATTTTTTCTATGATTGTTCTCACTTCGCGGAAAATTGAAATTGAGTCGAAAAAAAAAAACAGAGTACCTCTCAAAGTGAGAACAATCATGGAAAAAATCACGCGCCAAATCTGAGAAGTCAAGGGCAAAACCCAGGTCGAATTGGCGTGGAATGCCCCATACGTACCTCTCAAGCAGAAGATTCTCCTGCAAAAAACAACACGAACAACAAACCGCTGAAATAAAATTAGGGGACACGCGTTATAGACTTTTTCGAAGTAATATTTACACCTGTATACATTACAATATGCTTCTTCAGTTACCAAGATAATGACAGGGCTAAATTTTCCTACAATACCACATAAACTTTTTTCATAAATACAGCGTTAGAACGGTAGTTTCATTGAACTACTCGGTAACAGAAAGTTAAGTGAGAACATGAAGTGGTTAAAATTTATAGTAAAAATTTGCAGATTTAGTAAACGTCGGTGTTCACGCTGGAATCGCTCTAACCTATAATCCATCGTGACTTGTAAAACTGACAGAATTGATCGATACCGTGAAGCGAAGATTTCATGGCAGCAAATTCTACTTCGGTATAGAATTTTGTAAAGTTTCCGACAAATGGGTAAAGAACCACAGATATTGAAGTAAACGAAAAAACAGTGACCTCTGAATCATTGCAATCGAAGCTGAGAATAATTCTTTTAATGCACAGTGTGATAAGTTCTTGAAAAAGTGCCTCATAATCATTTATACGCTAGAACAGCAATCTTTATCGACTGTGAATAGAAAATGAGCCAAAGGCAACCAACCGGTGAATGACTATTTCGATGTACCCATTGAACACTTTTTTTTTTTTTTAATTTACTGACTGGCTTGTTTCTTCTATTGCTTACAAACATGTAAAGTACAAAATGATAGTTATAATACTAGTAACGTAGGAAAGTATTTTGTTGGCAAAACCAGATCGACCGTCACTTTTGATACAATTGTAAAAAGTAGTAATTTCGTACGCAGTGACGATACCAATAGCAACAATTCATTTTCAACTTTGTATAAAAATCCCAATAATGGTTTTATAGTTGAAAATAGTGGATGCACCAACAATTCATGAAATGTTTTGACAGGTCCTTCTGTTCGAAGGGTTGTTCATAACCCCATCAATGTAGCCAATGATACCATTACCACGTACGGATCACTACACAGATATAATTCGAAGCGAAGCATTGTTTTGAAGAAACACTGACTAATCTGCGGATACTTTTCTAATACATAGTAAAAACGTTCACATAACTTACCATCGATCTGGTCCCTCGCGACAGTAATTCGTTTCGCGAAATAGTCATCACCGCCCGGAATTCGACGATTATCATTTCCGGCGATGAATCAACGCAGCCGACTGTTTAACGGTACGGCATATGTACGTACGATGTACCCCATTAGACGAATGAATATTCATTTATGAAGCTGTTATCGCCGAGAGGGAATTGAGTCGTGGTTGGCAATCTTTAAATCCGTCAAGTGTGAGAAAGACAGGCGGAACAACACCGCCGACTCTTGTTTCATGACGGCATCTGACTCGATGACTAAGGTACCCTCTTTGAATACAAACACTGTAGACTTTGCCCGGTTATACCGCCATAATTCATCTGACCGAGGTTCTATTTACACCTAAAAGCTGGCCTCGCAAAGCACATTCATGATTTACTGTTCACCAAGAACTGCTTGAACAAAAAACAATAAAGTTTCTTTTTTCAATAACCCTCAGTTGGGACAGACAATTCACAGGTCAACTTTGCTCGATATGCGTAACGAGCTGTGCGAGCTTGAGTAATTCGATACATGAGAAAAGTCACACCGTAACACGATACGAATTCATTCAGGGCTGTTCCTACGTCGGTTGTCCGTTCAGTCGTCAACTTTGTGCTTCCAAGTATTGAACTTACGAAGTGTCTGCCAGCTAAAATTCAGTCCTCGTTCATCCTCGAATCGTTTCTTCAACGACGAGGGTCAAACAAACTGAGGGGAAGTGAAGTATGCGGCGAACTCGTAGAGTAGGATTCTTTCTGTGTTCAGTCGAAATCGAGACGAGACGGTGAGTGAATGTTTAAAAGCTTTGCGCGTTGAGTTCCAGATAAAGATGAGTAGCATCTCGCCTTGTTCCAGTTAGCAATCTTCAAACACCGTGAAGACTCGGAACTCGTGCCTTTCTTTATCTGGGTGTACTGCTCATTTAGCACCAAGTGTGGTTTGCACTGGTTGAACAGCACGGAAAGTGGACCGGTGATGACTATACCAGAGCGAGCTAATGCAGCCAAGGCAAAACGCCCCAGGTGACTTTGTCTTGAAGAAGAATAACTCCAGGCTTCCGAGAAACTCGGGAGCGTAAAACGAAGAAAAGTAAGAAGGAAAGCTAACTCACCAGACAGAATTGCTAGGCCAAACAATTCGCAGTCTAACATGCCCTGTTGGCCCAGCAGGACGCATGTTTGGGCGTAGACCTCCTTCACCCTCGACTTGGCCTGAAAATAAAAAATTGAAAATGGAGTTTAGCGCAAGCGTGATTTATACGGGAAAATAAGCATTGAATACATAGAAAGTGAATGTAATATCTCTGAGGCAGCATTAATTCTTCCAAGTGTGGTAAACCGCCTTGTATAATTAACACGTGCTACAACACCATTGAAATTTTTATATCCGGTTACCGCTCAGTCCTCGACTATTTTCATTTTTTACCACGACCGAAAAATATAGTTCTAGGTACAAAATAAAAATTAGTTTTCTAGCTGTCACCAGAAAGTCTAGTATCCGTTACTGTTCTTACTCATCACGATCACTGTTACCATATTTTCTTGTGACTTTTGCGAAAATTTAATGCTTGTGCAAAAATAAATTGACGTTAAGGGGTTAGGTGGGTTTCAAAATTTCAAAAAATCGAATTTTTTTTTTTTTTGCTTATCTTATAATTGAATATGTTGAGAATATTCCTTTAAAATTTTGAAACGATCCGAGTCATATTCTAAGAGATATAGCCTTTGGATGTTTCACCCATCAGGCTATAACCGAGCGTGACGCAGGTATATGGAGGCAGATATATCGAGGCAGCTGCTTAGCTATTGTTCGTTTATTTTTGTGATGCGAATACTAGGCTTAGGACTTGCCGGATGTAAAAAATTCTGTGGTTTGATGGATATAAGTTCCTCATTCTTGAATGCATCAACGTACAATTTTTATGTTGATAAAATACATGAGTGCGTCATAACTGTTGCCGAATCAATTTTGTTGTCTGCTGCAAATCAAGAAAAAAAATTAACGTGTGATGAAAATAATGTTGAAGATACGACAGATGTTACCGTGTCAGGTGATGGCACGTGGAAAAAACATGGGTTTGCATCATTATACGGTGTAAGTACGATTATTTACATGTTATTTGAATGTAAATCTTCAATCGCGTTTTTCTCGAAACTACATTTTTGAAATCGGTAGTCACGATTTCTCGAAAACTTATGAACCAATCTCTTTCAAATTTTGCACACTTCTTCAAAATAACATTATCTCGTACTTGAACGAAGGAATTTTTTTTTTTTCTATTCCAAGTAATTTTTCAAGGCCATGAAGGGTGCAAATTTTACTCAAAATAAGGGTTTTTTGTTTTCAACGCCGCCAAAAATGTAATTTTTGTTTTTTTTTTTTTTCCTTCGTCCAAGTACGAGTTTTAAACATCTACTAACAGAAAATTTTTGGTTTTTGCATTTCAGATGAATCTCTCATGAGTTATCCTGACTACGCCGAGAGAACTTTTTTTTGAGGGGTCATAGCAGACGACGTGTCTACGCCTTAATTTTCAATATTTTTCAATGAAAATTTCACAAGCTACTTAGAAAATATGTATCTTTTATGTGTTAAATTGATGGAATGAAATATTCTGTTGATTAAGTAAAAAAAAATTCATAAAAATGTACCTATTTTGAGCTTTTGAAACCCACCTAACCCCTTAAAGCCTTGTTTAACTACAAAAAGTAGAGCAAACCTCAAAAATTGATTTTGCGTTGCAATTACCAAAAAAGGATCTACAACAGCGCAAAATGGTTACGCGTACCTCGTTTTTCGTAATACCAACAATATTTAAACATTTTTTTTTTAACGATACTTGTCGCACCGCATGCACATGACACGCATAGGTTACAGCTACAACTCACTCAATTCGTGAGGGTATATCGCTGTTGTACCGTGGACTGTGGCACGAAGTAAGCGCGAATAGTTAGCACCAGTTGTAATGAGTTCAGACATCCATCCGCCTACCACTCTGCAAGATTATTTAGACCTTTTTTTCGGCGATGCCATAAACCAACGAACATAATCTGTCGTAACGCGGTTTTGTGTGCATCAAGCTTCGGGCAATACTGGCGATTAGATAAACGCTCGAAAATAGCTTCTCAATTAATAATTTCCACACACCTGGTACGTTTGGTGCTCTCACAAACATGAAGATTAGGTTCTTCTTCTGAACGTAACATGGCGGCTTGAATGGCACGGATTTTGGAAATACCTCACTAAGCATAATTTTGAAGCTCATTGGATTACCGTGAAGATATAACGACAAATGCGCAACACTAGAATAGTGTCGCTTCGGTGCTTCGCGCATTGTGAAGTCTGTCCCAACCATGATCTCGGAAAATGATTCTGTTGAGATTTGCATATTTCAATATTTGCCAAAATATGCACGCCTGCTCCTAGTTAATACGCAAAATTCTTGCCCTCGGAAAGAAGTATGATGCAAAATGGCAAAGGTGCTTGTTGGAAAATTTAGAGACTTGTGATAATTATTGAAATCAGACCATCATCGATCAACTCTCAACCTTGCGAAATTTTACTCGGTTACTCTAACTCAATCTAAGTCTTTTTACAGGTGAGTGATAATTTGTTCATAACTCTGTACAACCGTGCCTAATCATTTTCTGGTTATATGCCACGCGTGAGTTTTATAAACCTTGACCCTCTTCTCGAACCGTAATTTCTCTAAATTAGGACATATCATATCTCAATCTACGCGTTCGCCAATTGTCTAAATTAAAATCCGTACTTAACCTTTCAATTGTACTCCATGATCTTAAGTGAACTGTTAGAACAGCGAGTTTATCAAAAACAATAACAGCCGTCGCTGTTCGTGACTGTTCTAGCAAAACGACAACTTCTAAATTAGTGTTTTACTCGTACGTTGAACCACAAGGATTTTGAATGCTCGACTCTCGGCATCCGTGCGGCACGCTTCTCGTGTTACTGTAAGTAATAATTGATCGAATTCACGTTACTAACTCATAGTACAAGCAACGTACGTAATGAGAAATTTGATCTATAATAAAACCGATGACTCAACTGTATGATTCGAAATAACCATTTCGGTTATATCATATCAAACTAAAATAAAACAAGTGACGACAGAAAATTGTGTCAATACCATGACACGATACTTGAAACGCGTAATTATGTTTTAAAAATAATCCACTGCAGGTTGTACAGTTCATTGGTTTCGGTTGAGTATCTATTTATCACACCGCGCCAATTAACTCCAGACATATGTTGTGTAGGTCCGGTTTTTACTCTTTTCTTTTTATAACGTGATGCTTGTACGCATCGTAATCAAAGTTTTTAATTAATAGGGATTGAAGATACGGTGACGACCGAAAAGATTTGAAAGTGAAAGATTCCGTGGGTCACTTCATTAGAGAAGACACGTCTGAGCTAGATTAGAGAACTATATCGGTGTACGATATCATTATTTGCCCCGTGGACAGGGACGCGAGTACCTTGAGGGCAGTGCAAAAAAATTTAGAAAACGAAAAGCAGGAACATTAATTTACAAGCGTTTCTCGAATTTTCCACATCCCATACTGTAATGGCGATGTGTCTAACTCTACATGTTCTACAAATACTCGTTCGTTCTGCATTGGTATGCAACGTCAAATTCGGTGAACCGTTCGAATGCGATTGATTTTCTTTAATATGCACCACTACAGGATGGCCTACTGATGGCGACAACTGTGAATTTCCGACGCAGCTCCAAAGAATTACCAATCAAATGGATTGGGTACCAGTTTCATGTAACAGGCCTTAACGACCCAGATGACCATCTGAATTAGGTACAAGAATTGATCTGGCTAAGTTTAGATTCTAATACCATGAGACATAATCTTTGAAACAAATTAGTCAAATGTTCCCTACATTATACCAGACTGACTGATTTTATATTACATTTGAAAATAGGCGTGTTGTTGTTCCAAATTTTATTATTACTCGTATAACATGGCAATAATCGAAACAGAAAAGTCAGTCGGAAGTAAAGGCGAAGAGTTTACAATAGAATACATATATCCTGACCCTGAGGCCATAAGAATAATCTGATCAAATAGAGTCATATAAATTTTCTGTAGTCTGGGTGTAGTGGCAGGAATCGGTAGAATTCCTCGTGAATACGTGACTCGGAATAATCACACGGTTTGTAAAATTATCGAACAATCAACCAACTGCGCACGCAGCTATGGTGAGCATATTTGCGATGCAACGCACGTTTCAACTATTAGGCATGTATAGCAATATAGGTGTACCAGTTGGTGTGCGATAGAGTAACGCGGACTCGAGCCAATCAAAACGAATCCAAGCGAGCCACCGCCAGCAGTAGCTGTTAATTAATCCGTCTGCACTGAAGACCATACGCTATTCGCTTGGTCATACTTTATCTACGATTAGCGTTGATTGAGCTAGCTGCTGATATATCGTAAGAGCAACTTCATAATTTGCATATTCCTACCGACGTTTAAAGCTTATTAAAATTACCAGACGATTTAGGACTTTATTCTTGATGTGTGAATGTTAGGTACATACAATTGTTGTTTCGATCAGTACTTTGATGAAAGTCGATGAATGTGGTCGATGGAAATGGTAATGGAATGATATCTACGCGTACCTTAAAGTTTTCCAAAGAAAGGAAATTGTAATATTCGCATGACAGTCTCCACGTGACAATTGGTTATGGTCTTTCGAAAATTTACCTTATTTAAGTTTAAGTTGTGTACTTGAATAACTTTGAGGCTCCTGTTGGTTCAGAAACGTTACGACTATCGAACGAGTGTATAATGGTTTAGGCTGCTTATCCACCATGAAGGTACCTACTGAAACAAGCCTTATTTCAGAACTTTTAGCTGATCTTCGAGTACATTCATACGCAGTAATGCGCATATTATGTAGTGAAAATTGTATCTATAATGATTGTATGATCCAGTTTTTCAAGCAATGCTTCGTTAGCGGTCTTCCTGGTAAGATGTAAAGCAATTTGTAAATCAAGCGTTTGTATAAATGGTCGACAGTCAATATTATAAGAGTTAATATCAAAGCTACACTCTAAATTCCAGATGTCTCCTATGATTCTTGTACTCTCTAGAAGTGTCCAAATAATGGAAAATTCTACGGCTGCCCTACTTCCCAATTTTGCAGCCAGCCTGATGAAATTTTTGACACCGTACCTAAAAGATGAAAAGATCTAGCTTTTATTTGTTTTTTTTTTTTAATTTTTTTTTCCGAGTTATCGGATAATGCTAGACATGCCACATATATAGGAATACCCTGAAGTTCAAAGGGTAAATCTAACTCAAGTGACCAATGTGTTTTATAAAAAATCGATTAATAAGTACTGGTGCCTGCGTAAAAGTACAAAATTTTTAATTGAATAGAGTGTAGACGCGTTGTGTGAAGTCTGAGACTATAAAGAGTTAACCATTGGGTTTGTAAAATTCTTACAGCGTTACCTTTGAAAATCTTCCAGATCATATTTATCGTCCGTCGTTAAAGGTTTTCCTAGTTTCTCGAAAGAACTACATTCCATTGGAAATTGTTCCAACTAAATTCTGAGGGACTATAAAATCTCCATCTAAAGAGCCTCTAATTTAATTTAAGATTTATACGCTGACCCGTCTCTACGAAATTCCTCTTGGTTTTTACTAATTTATCCGCTCTTCATCTTTCGTCGTGTCTAATTTATCCTCTATATCTTTACACCCACCTTACAGTACCCGTACAAGTTTCACGTGTATGGAGCAGCGAGACACCCTAAAGAACCTTGCACACTTGCCGAGTACCGCCTCCTAGTATCTTTTTCATTACACTGAACCAGAAGTACATTGTCCATAACGGTATACGAACAAAACAGCACAACGCGATTGGTGGGGATGTTTTTTTTTTTTATTTTTTTTTTTTTTATCCTTACACCGAGTATTTCCCGATCCTGTTTCGCGATTTTTTATTTCAGTAATTATTCAGCCCAGTAAGATATTCGACCGGTACGCAGCACACGTGCACTTTACATTCGTGTAACTTGAACATCGAGCATAATATTCGTTAACCACTGTAATTACCAGTCGTATAAATGTTGGAAGAAAAGAAATTGAAAATTAAAAAAATGAAATGACAGAACAAGCCGAACCGTAGAAAGGGACGCGTAATTACGACAGTCACGCTTAAGGGAATTAAATATGCATTTTCGCAGCAGCAGAGCGGGATCGGAGGGAAGTTGGTTCTTCCCGAGGTGATGTAAACGGAGAGGCCTGGAATTTAAAAAAAATACTTTGCCACCGTGTGGAGGAGACCTTAAAGGTAGTGGCAAACGAATTTCCTTGACGGGGTAGAATCCAGATTTGTCGGTACAAATGAGCCTCTGTATAATTAGGTAGATCGTATCGTGTGAGAAGGTAGGATACACCGTCGTCATACCTTATTCTTCTCTCGACCTACCAGCCGTGGCTGCAGCGGCAAGACGGGCTCTGATATTTCCTCCCATATAATGACGTACCTATACTGCAGCTGAAGAACCGAGAATTCCAGGCTTGTTTCTTTTTTCTCAATTTTCTTTTTTTTATTGTTTTTTAAACATGCACTCGTGAAACCTTGGCAGTGAAATATCCATACATCGTGAATGTGATTCCGTTCATATCGCAAGTTGCAAGCAATACTATTTGACCTGCGATCCCTAGATCTTGGATGAAGTACATCAGTTTTTGTTTTAATCAACTTTGAAATTGTCTCGAGTTATTCAAACTTTTCTACTCTACGTTTTTATACTGTAGTATTCATCGGTGTTACCGTCATCTTTCAAGTCTGAGACGTATTAGGATTAGGATTAAACGGCTTCCATCTTGAGAATCCCTCTTACTCGGTCTGTTCGATGCTTGTTAGTTAGATTGTTTTTGTATTCTTTTTCGTATGTTTGAAATTCCAAATAACACATGTTTTATGACGATGCATACCGTGAAATAGCTTGGTTAAAGAGTTTCGGTTACACTCGAGGTACTTCAACTAAAGCCCTGTTACTTGTGTGTTAATTTTAATTTCTTTCTTCCAATTTTCATACCGCAAAACGTATCAGCATTGGATTAGCTTCGCGATTGCGCTCCGCGTATGGTAATTATCGATTGATTCAGTAAATTTTTAATCATCTTTTACCTTTTCCAATCCATAATAATTCAAAATTCGTCTTCCAAGTTTACCGATCAACGAACTCATAACCGATGATTGGTAACTGGATTTTTACATTGCAACGAAAAATTTATTTTTACAAAAAATTTCACACATGACAATGTACGGAAAAATTGATCCACCGCTTAAACGATGAAACCTGTTGCTTTGTCGTAAGGAAACGTCGTTGTAACAAACTCTGCATGGAATTTTTCGCTTCTACACTTTACTCGCAGCAAAATTTACACCGCGTGTCTGGGTTGTTTCGATCTTGCGTGTCATGAACTTCACGGTCACGGCAGGATGGGTAGATTGTGCGTGGGCGTGCGCGCGCGTGTTTATGCGTGAGTATACATAGTTAACTTTTGTCTAGGATTGAACATCCGGTGCGTCATGGGAAATTCAGAGACGAAGAAAAAACTAACGAACGAAACGAGCGTACACGCAAGAGGAAAAACATCTACAGGTTAGCCGGGAATATTTCAAATTTCAAGTGGATTACGCATTTGACTTCCCGAATAGACAATTACAATAAGAAGCAAAGAACGATACTTCGAAGACCATAAACTAGTGAATAAGGTATTGCAGTACCGTAAAATGAGATACGTTTAATGTAATTGACGAAAATGGAGGAATTGAAATAGATTCTATTCGTTGTTGAAATGGCAATTGTTGCAGAAGTCGACGAAAAGTTTCAAGAAAAAAAAAAAAAAAAACTTGCTTGCTATATCAGTAAAATACTGAGAAACGGTTGTATTTTTAAAAAAATCAATTTCTCGACGTGGAAAACGATCTTACGTTTGCAAGGCACGGACAAAATTTCTTTTCTATCGGACTCTTTCAAATCTCCAATCCTTTAGTAAATCGTATAACCGTCAGCGAGACGTATTTTCTCAGAGTGTTATAGAAACGGGTAAACTAACGAACGAACGATACACTCTTTAACGCGAATAATTAAACGACCCGAGCGATTGCTCTTCGTATCATCAAAGGCTCTCACCGTTCTAGACCGAAGCAATTTCCGCTTATTACACACCAGAGTAGCGATCCTTGTTAACGAGCTCATTACGCGTGTTATTAGAAATTCCAGGCTCTTATCCTGGGCACTTACTAAAGGAATTAAATTGACCCCCTGCGCGCGTATCCACAACCAGCTAAAGTGTGCAAATTCATACCTGCTGTTTCCTCTCATCGCTTTTTCAAACTGTTTTCCGCATATTCCAGACGCGAATCTGCTTACGATCATTCTCGGCATGCAGTCGTAGACAGAGAGAAATAATAACAACGGAGTTGGAGTTGATGGAATTAAGGTGATACAACGTTGAGAGAAAAACACTCTGGCAAGTTTTGCGTTATATTACAGTTTACTCATATTTAAAAGATCCTAGAATTGCGAATTAACGATTTTTACAAAAATCTACTCGAGGCATCGTTAAGTTAACGTTGCGAATTTCAATCTTATGGATATCAACAACAATCTCCGTAACGGACGGGATGTAAGAAATGTGATGTCATTAGAAAAAAAAATTAGAAGTTGTTGGCGCGGAATGTAAAAAAAAAAAAAAAAAATTTATCAGCTTTAATTTTCGACGTTCTTAATTTGGCCAGTAATATATTCTGACGAAATGAACAGAATGTAGAACACTTTTATTATTGCGTCAGTTGAAAGTCTTTTTGGTAATGGGAAGTTAAAGGTGAATCATAAATCCGTGATTCATAAATCTCGTATGCCAAACTTCACGCAACAATTCGTGAGTACGAGAAAATTAACTAAGACAATTTTGTATCCGTCAGGCATTGATTTACAAAGATTTTTACAGAGATATTGGATCGGATTAACGATATGCGTAAATCAGACTTATAAAAAATCATAATTAAACCTACAAATGATTTTGAACAACGGTCGGAATTCTTTCATGTTTTTCAACGATCGCGTATCTTCGAAAGATATCAGATGTCTTGAAAGTCCCGTTGCTGGCGCTTTCATCAACATTAAGCTTACAAAAACTGAATAAATAATAAATAAACAAATATCGTAGAAAAACCAATTTATAAGGACTCACAAGATTAGACACACGCATATTTTCCGCACATATTGTTGCTTACAACCGTCCGAGAGAAGTTTGTTATCGTAGTTACTGTACGGTTCATAACTATTTTCATCTCTTACGATAACCAAAAAATACATTTCTGGATACAGAACAAAATTGAGTTTTCTAGCGGTAACCAGATAATCTGATACCATTTTCTTCTTTTTTATACATTACAGCTACTCGAGGCCTTGTTTAAGTGAAAAAAGATTAGTAACCTGATCAAACAAAGAGATTTACTGTTTCGATAATAAAAAAAAAAAAAAATAACACTATAGCAACGACAACTATAAATAAATTAAACAGTTACTTGTACCAAATTGTCTAGTAATATCAACAATATTTCAAACGTTATTGTAACGAGATAGCAATATTTTACTAAAGAATTTCTACAGGTAACTTTGACAAAAGATTTTCTCTCACAGTGTTTGCATGTCAGCTGGACTGATGAATTATCCTTAACGTATAAGTACCATAGACAATAACTCGACCTGTTCCGTATTCCTCTCCTAGCGTCTATTATACATTACACATGCATATATAAACGTGTGTAGCGCTGAACGGTGTGAATTTTTTTTCACGGTACGTACGCGTTATTTCCAGGCATACGTACGCAATTATCCGTGCAGTTGTCAAAGCGCGCGTGGGAGTGTAACGTGAATTGTTGATCCGAAAGAAACTTTTTTTTTCCGACGTTTACAAAGCCATCTGAACGCTTGCCGCTTTGATGGGCTTCGGCTGACGGACATGAGACACATAAACGGGGTTTTTATTTTTATTTTATTTATGTGTTTTTTTTTTTTATTTTTTTATTTTTTTCCCCACTCTAAATTCCGTTCTCTTTCTTTTTTTCCTCCACACTGCGGAGACACCTTTGACTCCGGAGTTCTAAACGCGTAGGAAGATACCGAAGGTACTGCTGAAGCATTATTACCGAGAAACTCGAGACGGCCGCGGCGTAAGGTTGAATATTAATGGCAATTCGTGAGAATTTCGTTGACTGAAATTCCGTGTCAAATCGCGCAAGCAGGATCGATGGATCTCCTCCGATATATCGTCGTCGTCGCGCAACGCCTCCTCGTAAAAGAAAAAAAGAAAAAGAAGAAGACGAAGAGGAAGAGATGAAAAAGGAAGAGCGTGTGATTATTTCTACTACGTTCAGGATGCGTTGGACGATCTGCCGGTGGTCAGAGATTGACGGAGGAAGCCGACGTGACACGGCACGCATGATTTATAAACGTCAGATTGGCAGTGCGTGGCGGCGTTCACCGGCGCATAGATTCCTCTGCGTAGCGCGTGAAACGCCTGACACGATGACATATTTATGGGGTATTCCTTGTCGGGCGAGCCCACATTTTGGGGCGACTCTTTTTAATTTTTTCCAAAACTTAAGTATGTTGTGGCAAACCCACGGAGAGAGAGAGAGAGAGAAAGAGTTTAGAGGTTTACTTATGTCCTAGTTAAACTATGGAGCAAACAAGATTGTTTCACGAAATACATTAAACAACATACAGAACCTTAAAAACTAAACTACAAACTATCTTAAAAAGAAATAGAGTACAACAAATCACAATCCACGTTGAAGATGATATGTGACTTAAAAAAGAAATTTTTAGATCAAAACGTTGGCAATCTACATCGTCTCGACAATAACGAACCCAGATAGGGGGAGTGGTGGTAGTAGTGGCTCCTTATCAGTTAAATATAGTGTGACGACGGATCTTTTTTAGATACAGGCGATGATGGGAAGAAGTAAGTGACGAAGGTAATGAATTCCATAAATAGATGGTCGACAGATGGAACGAGTTGCGATGTGTTACTGTGCGGTGAGATGGAATGAAGAATTGTGAGTTAGGAGCTTCAATACGCGGAGGATGGCGAATAACTGATGCTAAAAAGTTGTTAACAACATAAGAAGCGATATGAAGGTAACGTGTTTTGAACACAAAACAAGTGAGAAAATAAAGTCGTTGATTTTTTACCGATAGCCATTGGAGTTGGTGCAAATAAGGTGATAATATATGTATGCTCATCTCTCCTAAGATCGAATATAAAGCTAACGCAACGATTTACGAGCCGTTATGACTTGTTGTTCAACTCATCAGTCACATCATGATGTACCGGACAACAGTAGTCAATGATGGGAAAAATAAGAGCAGTAACTAGCTTACACCTAAGTTGAGTAGGGAGTGAACTTTTGTGATATTTTAGTCTGCAGAGAGCAGAATCGACTCTTATCGAGATCAGTGAGACTTCATTACTCCGTGACAGGTGTGCAGTAACAAACACTCTCAACATTTAACGCCATGTACACCTAAAGGAGGATGTGAGTCTCGTTTCGAACCGGCATTTCACTTTTTCGGGTCTTCTTCGGTTTATTTGTTGTAAACAATTGACATAAATAATTCGGGAGGCCGGAACTCTACGCCTCGTAGTTGGAAAAAGCGAGTACTACGATGATATCGTCCGTTCTTTCTTCTTGGGTTGAAATACGAACCAGCATTTCATTTTTTCGATGAAAGATGACACGAATTTTCGAAGATAGGTTGATTCGAAATAAGTGTGTAAAAGATTACAATTTAAGTCGCCAGTAAAAATGATGTTCTCGTATAAGTGCACGTGGGAGTTTGGCTTTACAAGAAAATCATCAAAGAAGTAGAGCCCTTTTGGACGTCGATAAATAGAGGCAAACAATAAAACTTCGGAGCTTCTGGCACGTAGTTCAAGTAACATAAACTCAGGTTTACTGTCGAATTCACTCAGAGAGTTAGCGATGATTTTCGTGGTGAGCGACTTATGAATGTAGCAAGCCACTCCACCTCCCATTTTCCCCTCTCTATCATTACGTGTAAGAAAAGAATCCTGAATGCGAACAAGATCGTCAGAGATGTGCAAATGTATCCACGTGTCGGATGCTGATTTCAAGTGATATGAAACTTTGCTCTCTCGAACAGTAAGCGGACAAAGTCGATATGTCCGAATAAAGAGTTTGCGTGGAATTGAGCAATTCGTAATTCTGTTGATGATGTGGAGACATGTTCGTTCAATTTAATGACCAGCGGTGAGCTAGTCGGCGACCCTAGTCATAAGCATTTTTCGAGATCATGATCCGAAAAAACAAGAGAGAAAAAGAGAGAGATCTTGAACTATAACATAGCCGCTAAGGTATGTTCAATTCGATATTTTTCGAATTCAGGAAGAAATTGTCCAATTATAACGAAAACAAACGAAACATTTTTACGATGTAATTGCAATAAGTCAGTAAGAAATAAGAAAATTCGAAAAACACAAGCTAAGGTATTAACGATTTGATAAAAGGTTTTATAGCGAATTAGAATGTTCGAAATGGTTCGCCGAATTCTCGTTAGTAAAATTTGTTCGGGAATAAAAACTGTCATTGAACGAATACATGCAATTAGTCAGGTTTTAGCTAACGTGAAAGCAATTACGAACTTGGCCAATTCTTGCATCAATTTCAGTCACCGGTTCAACTTTCATGAGCATATTGATGGGATTTTGCAACTAAGCTCGCTAAATCCTGCATTTTTCAAATGCAACAGAATATACATTTGGTTACCTGTTTTTGTACTCTTTAAACTACCTTTGCTTGACGGGAAAAAAAAATTTGGTTATCCGTGGTTCGGTCCTAGGTAAATTCGATTCGGCAAGATTTCTGTTGTTATTATTTTTCTTTTTTAAATGTACAGTACTTGACGTCTGTAAAAAAAACACCCAAAATTTTGATTTTATTTTTTTTTTTTTTCTCAAGGCCTGAAATTCGAGCAAACATTTCAAAACCCATATATCTCACAGTTTCCTCAATATTGCTCACGGATGTGCTCATGTCCATTTCGCTGTTCAACCATACCTTCACCTCTTCGACGCGCGATCATTTTTATTTTCCAACCTTACTCACCTCGACGACAAAGTAGAGAGGGTCACCTGGGAGGGCATGTACGGCAAGGTATCGGCTGGCGGACACCAGAGGTTGAAGGCAGGACCGCGCAGCTGTGACACCGCTACCGCGCATGCTGCATGCTTCATGTCGCCGCCGCTACGCTCTAGCGTCCTGACTGAAACATTGTTAAAGCACTTCTGTCAATTATCATTCGATAAAACGAGAATAAGTACGACTCGGGAGAGAGAGAGAGAGAGAGATATAGAGAGACAGAAAGGGTTGCACGACTGGTGCTTTTTTGGACAAACGTATATCGCACACCGTGAAAAATAATTTGCGAGAGTGTACGATTGAAAAATTTTTTAAAATAAAAAGAAACGGTAGAGATATTTTTGTGTTAAAAAATAAAACACGAATTGTAACGTTGGTTTTTAGTTTTTTGGAAAGCTTCTCTCATATGGACATCCGAAAACATATTATAGATTCCAATAGCGCGCTCAGAGAAATTTTTAGTTCCGGATAACGATTTTCATTTTTTACCACAATCGAAAAATATTGTTCTAGGTAGAAAATGAAAATTAGTTTTATAGCCGTTACCGGAAAGTCTAGTATCCGTTACTGTTCTTTCTCATTACGATCGCTGTTACTAGATTTTCTTGCAACTGTTGCGAAAATTTAATGTTTGTGCAGCAATAAATTGACGTTAAAGCCTTGTTTAACTAAAAAAGTAGGGTAAACTGAACAAACTGATTTTGCGTTGCAATTACCAAAAGAGGATCGACCATAGCGCAAAATGGTTACATGTAGGTACCTCGTTTTTCGTAATTCCAACGATATTCAAAGAGTTTTTTTAACGATACCTGTTTTACCGAATTTTTCTAATTACTCTAGAAAATGAAATTTTTCGCAGTGTGCGTAAAGAATCCGACCTTCGCTGAAAGGAAATAAAATCTGTGAATGTATGGTATACGGCGGAAAACGACGGTGGTCTCTCGAATTCTAAAAAACATTCATGCCGATGATACCTGAAAATTTTTTTATATCTCTACAAATATTTCTAGCCAGACAGCTGCGCGCAAGCTTCACTTTGTTGTTGTACCTTCCTTCTCGAAACCAATTATCATTCTACGGAAGATCCTGGAATGGTTTTTTGCTCGGCGGAGGATTGTACAGAACTTGCCGGGTTGCAGTGCCGCACTAGCCTCGAGAAATCGCTGATAAATTCTGCCATTTCATTCGTATGCAATAAATATCTTGTACAAAACTTCCACCATTGCATGATTTCATATTTTTCACTCCGGCATCGGTAAAATATATACTGCCTACGTATTATGAAACGAGTCGCCAATCGTTCCTGATCATTGTCATTCAATTTCTGTATCATCCCGCGTCTTTTCTGACTCTCTACAATCTTGGAAAAAATACTACTATTACGAGTAAACAAGCGTCAGAACCACCAATGAAATGTTTTTTCAATGTGTACCGCGTGGAAAGAAACGAAGACGAAAAAACAGAGAAAGTTATTCAGCTTTGATGGTTTGCTTCACCTTCGTCACAGAACTGGATAATATTTAATCCTACCATCATCTGCTTTCTATCTTATCCCAAACATTGTAAGAGCCAATTTTTTTTTTTTTAGCACTCCTAGTAAATTTGTTATCAATCATTATTATGCAAATGTTTGTCATACATATTCACCTACTCAGTAAATTTTCTTTCGACATTTTGAGAGCTAAATTCAGACTACAACGACGCATTTGGAAACTTGAAACAACCAATTTTTCTTTTTCGAAACTGCTCGTCTCAATTACCAACGATGATGAATAAAATGAATTGAATTTCAAACTAGCGTAACTCTGAAATTCAAGTTTTACGAAAGATGTGATAGAATGATTGTATCGTTACATTCGATATTTGTCAATAGTTCAATTATGCCGGCACACCTTGAATGAATCTTCCAGCAACGTGTACAATAATTTTCATTAACCATTCCCAGTGGCTCACTATTTTCTTGGATTCAAAACTGAAACGTGTCTTTTTCCTACAGAAAGTTTATGTGTCTATGATCAACGTATCGTTTGTTTCTCCTGTCACTTGCGCCGCGAGTCATTGGCACACATAAAATTTGCTTAGAAAGAAAGCTCGTTCCAGTTTTCATTCCAAAAAAATAATGAACATTACCGTACAAGCCTCAATAGCAATTTCACCGGCGGCTAAACAAATAATTTTCACGCAATGTCCTGCCTTCCGAAGAAATAAAAGATTTTGTTTCATTACTCGAGTTGAATTGGCTTATTAAAAAGAGAAGCTAACAAAGTGAGAATGATCCAACAAGCTCGTATAGACACGTGTACTCGCATCTGTCTGGACAGTAACGTGCAAGATGCGGTTACAATGAGTCCTCTTTGGCTCCTCGGGAGTATTTGCACATGTGATGGACACCGGAAGAGGTGTATGAGACCTTCTAAAAATCCCTCGTTACAATAACATAACATTTGAAATAAGAATAAACGGCTGTATGCAAATTACGAGTCAGGACACCGGGCACACAAATCATATTGCTGTTTTAGAGGATTCGCGGAAGAGTGGGTTAGGAACGCGAGTATCGCCGCGCAGCTTCTGTCCACAGTAAATCACGAACCCTGGTGATCGTAACTAGCGATTCCATTTCCATGTTTTGGACCACGATGATAAACCTTCGGCGCGCGCGCCTGCCTCGGTTTAACGGTAAACGGTTTATTGGCCCGTGAAAACGAAAACCATAAATTTACATACCTGACATGTATTATCTACCCAATAATGAAATGAAACGTTGTCAAGAACGAGAATACGTTGTAGGAGTTTGTTTTCGTTCTTTTCACAGCTTGAAACTTCGAGAATGACAATTTGAACAAAGCAACTCAATCAGTGTCTGGCTTTTTAACAATTCGATCATTCGGACTAGAGTTAAGTGGCAGTGGCATTAGCTATTGGATTCGAAATTGGTAATTAAGACATGGCACTCGGTCATCAAAATGTTCATCACGTTCCATTTCACATTCGTGCATTCGGAACGGAAGATCGTGCCACTCGGATAAATGGAACCATTGAAACATATCGAGCAGCATTTATATTAGGGTGATCATTATTTGGGGGTGGAAAAATGTTCGTCGCACCGCCCTCCAGATCTGTTCTAAATTATTCCAGAAAGCGAATAATTAACAGGATTTCAGTCCACCTTGGTGTAAGCAGTCGACAAATTCCCAATTGCACCCCTTTCCACGAAGGTTCGCAGCTTTGGAAGGTTCCCGGTGAATGATCTTTCCTCAATTCAGATCTGATAAAGCAAAATTTTCAAACTACCAGGACTCTGATGAATCATTCACGTCCTTCTAATCCTTCCAATCTTCCCCTAGGCCATGTTCGTCAGTAAGAACGGCACCAAGGAGCTGAAAGGTACGCGTCTGTCGACGGGTGGAAGCCGCGGTCATTAGAAGTGGAACGGACGGAATGTGGGGACTGTGAGCTGCGAGTTGGCTTGTGCCTCCCGGAGTGTAGAGAAGCCAGAATAGCTATCGTAGAGGGTATCGTAATTAAAATTGAACAGCGAGTGAGATGGCTTGTCCTCGCGCACGTCCGAGGCCTCGGCTCCTAGAAACGCGTGCATTAAACCTCAACCGCGACGAATCGCTAACCTCAGGATAATCGACGCCAAGAACACACTTTCTACTGTCCACGTATTAACTCGACTTGCGTAACACGCGCTAACCAAGATGCTTCTGTGCGTACCTATAATCCCTAACCTAGCCATCTTTCATTTCCTGTACCCAGAACCGTGTCGACTCTTCGCTCCTGTGATTGATGGGCGTTGTTTACATTCCAGGCATCCCCGAGGATGCTAGTTTCAACGCGCCACATCGTCGTTCGGTATCCATCTCCCTTCCAAGATCAGTTGCACGCCGGTATCGAAGGGTGATTCAAGAACCGTGATGTAAAAGACCAAGCGGAAGGTAAATGAAGAACATCGTTGACATTTTGGATCCCTTACAATGATTTTGTAACTTTAACTGCTCGTAGACGAATAATGTTAAACGATACGAAAGTCTCCGAGTTGGAAGTCGTGATGTAACTATATAAGATTTTATGACTGCTCCGGAATCATAGTTCTCGATCGATCGAGCTTACTCAGCAACTCAAGCTCCCAGTAACGCTGAATTCGGATGATGAATTTCTGCAGAATGAATTATGAAACCTAGTCAACTATGTGGCAGTTATATGAAATGGTAAAATGATTGCTAAATGTAGCATTCATCTATTTGCTTATTATGGAGATTTTTTATGATCGATCGATCTTGATAGAAAATTAAAATTGTCACTAATACCTAGTTCGTATTTAATGGACAAATATGATTTACTGCAATTGTACAACCATTTTTTAGACATTTCAGTAAAATATTCAAACCATCCGTTTTTGTTAAGTAATTTTCTATTCGCTGCAGACATATTCGAAGAATGTATCGGAAAAGATCTGCGATGAAAATCTGAACCCTGTACAAAACCTAATCTAAAAGAAACAACATCGGATAAAATAAGATAAGATTATCATTGGCGAACCAAAATGCGAGTAAGATTTATTAAAAAAATATCGATAGTATGAATAAGATCTTGGTCAGTCATAAATAGTCCGTTATCATATTAATCAGAAAATAGCAGTCGTTATTTGCAGCCAAAAACGCTAACGTCGATTAAAATAAGGCAGAAGTACCCGACAATCTGCTGTTTGCGTCAAGTTTTACGGAGGTGATATTTTTATCTGATCATATGCGTAAGATGTTATATCCGCTAATGCCTAACGTTAATTAATCAACATCCATACCTGCTATGAACTTCCGTGGTGTGCAATAGAAATGAATCTGAACCAATTCACTTAACAGAAGATACCAACGATTTGAGAGATGGTTACAAGTAAGAAATTTCAAACTGATTATATCTCTTGTGTTTTTGACTCAGTTTCAATAGTTTTCGATTTAATTTGTTCACTATGGATAGCCTGAAAATATTTGCCAAATAGTTGTTTCCAGACGGGCTGAGTATAAATTTGTTTAAGTACAGTATGGTACAACAAATGTTCCTTAACAATTTCATTTAAGACATTACAAGTATACTGTAATGTGAAATTTCTCGAATGTTATTTAGACAATGAACAGGTAATTTTATACAATTTACAGGTATCCAGTCAGCGATAAAAATGCGCTCAAAAACATGAAAATTTCTTCAAAAACACCAGAGTTTAATCATCTAGATTTACTAATTATAAAACAATTTCAGATATTGTCGATACGAGTATCTTAGCTCGTGTTATTTCAATTTGCTCATCTCCGAGTCTAATTAATAGAACTGATCTTGTTTAATTCGTGTTCACCGTCCCGGGCTGGAATGACATTCTTGGATATGTTTAAAGAATCTCTTCTCTTTTCCTATCTTTCGATTCGTACTCTTCATCCTGAAACGATCTTGGGCTCGTCTTAAAGGCAAAATCCTCAGCGTACATTTACGCCTGATCAAAGAAGGTCTGACTTCAGCACAGCCCGCATATATATTCCCATTGGGCATCGATGTGATCCGAATGGTCGAGAGTATACGCGACACCAAGTCCGCATGCATAATGCAAAAGCTCGGCTTGCAGCCAGCCACCTCTTCGTAAGTTAGGAGGCGTTAACGTGCCTCCGTTTATACGTGGTTCTGGGAGTTGGCTTAATTTTAATATTTGTGGAACGTAATTTTCGAAAGTGTGCAAGTTAGGGCAGAAACACGCTTACGTTATATGAATCGAAACTAACGACTCGCCTCACCTGTTAAAGGTAAAAGAATGAGGACAGAATTTTCATTCGCTTCTCGACTCTTCGGATTCCCGGATGTTCGTTTTGCCGAATACCGGAAATGTGACGTGATTATTGAGTCTGTAACAGTATGAATGAGCGAACGCCGCGAGAAATAAACTCGCCTGATCGGTTATCCGTTCATTTTCACTGCATTCCCATGATACTCATATCACCGTAATTTCCATAGCAATAACTCCTCGTATTGTTATGTTTATGTTAATGCTAAGTTACGCTAACTGCCTGCTGCTCGATAATGCGATGCCAACTTAGCATTAGGAGATCTCCGTGCTCTCTATCCGTAACCGTTTCTTTACGCTGCTCGTTTGCAGAGTGCAACTCTTGTACGTGTAATGTTGAAATGTACTTATGCTGCTATAACTACGGTATGTATTGGTACACCTGGAATACGAACCGCAACGGCGATGCGGGCGTGAAGAAAGGTGCGACAAACGCGTCATGCATATTGCCTACCGTCGTACTTCGTGATTTCAATTTTTTAAATAATCCACGATTATATCCATAAAATTAGCTATTTCATAGTTGTGATTAAAATGCTAGTCATATTCATTGATATGGATAATTTTAAATACGCAAAAGGACTATCAAGGACTTGAGGTTCGAGATTTACAACACCAGTGAAAATCATAGAACAGATAATTTTTTAGATGGAATTCTTACGTCCCGGTTATATAAATAATTCAAAAATTAGATTTAAGGGGAGGTCCAGTGTGACTGAAAGAAGCAAAAGGTCATCCTGCGTAAGAAAACTATGTACGATATTTTCTACAACTTATCTAATTATACAATATTATACAACTATGAGAATTCGAACCGTGCACTTTGCAAAATTCATTATTTTATTGGTTTTCAATAATCCTGTACTCCAATTAGTTGGAAAATTTGCAGTTCCGTAAAAATTGCTTCTTGTCAGGCGAGAAAGAACTGTTACCTGACAAACGTGTGTTGGAATAGTACAGTAAATAGTATCACCCATCCTTACGAATGACACATTCTACGTTTCCCAATAAACGTGTGTTAAAATGTTTGATTTGAGAAGCAACGGAGGCGCGACTAACAGGTCATCAAATTAGGGTTAGGTAACTTACGCTCAATGACACAGTGCGTCAAACTGAATTATTCGAAAGTACGCATGTAAAATAAAAAACCCTAGGGTGTAAAATGGAGTATTTCAGTTGCGCGCATGCGCTAACATCGTTTTACCACACTGTTAGGGAATTGAATATTTCACGCATGCTCCATAGGCTTCGAAAATCGAACTTTGGAAAAAAAGAATTTTCAAAACTGCATGTAGATCAGATATCTCTGTAGTGGTTTTTGAGGTCATTGAATCCGATCTTATGTTCTATTTTCAAATGATATCAAAATGGTAGATCTAATGGGGTGGACTAAAATGGGTAAAGTCATTCGATTTGAATTAAAGTCGTCCTCCCATCTTCTTGGCGGCAGGAATCACTTTTTTCCGAGGATCTAGACCGGCATTACTCGGAAAATCAACGACCAAATATACCTTAAACAAAGTTCGCACTAAAACCATGATCAACTATTTTTTGCTAATAACAACACTTCAATATCATATTTGAAAATTTTAAATTCATTCCAATCCATGTAAAACATTGTATACCTACATTCAAAACTCATCGTAAACTTTTCGTACATCATTTAAAATACATGTAGACAGTAACTGTGATCCGTACGTCTGTATGCATTTGCAAATTTCTTTCAAATCTAATGTGAAAAAAATTGCATAAAATTAATGCAACGTGTAACATACCGGACTGCATCGATATCGGCAAAAATCAAGGTGTCTTACGATAAACACTGAAATTCCGTCTGTTATCTGTCGAAACTCGACGCTGTAGCCACAACGTGGCGTCGCGTGATTTACACACCGAGCACGTTGTACGTGGCAATTATAATAAAAGCAGGTATCGCACCGGCGAATTGAGCAATTAATTCGCTCGGAGATAATGTTTAAATCTATAGATAAACACAGTGAATGATACCGATTTCAATTGACTAATAAATTGGGAGGAGGGGATAGCGGCACATACAGAGATCTGCAATCAGATGAGAGATACATGTGTACACAGATCGCGAATGGATCGGTAGCACCATGTGTAGGCGGTTATCTCCCACGATCACATTCCTTAATGTTCGTAGCATGGGAACTAATCTTTGCTTCTATACTGTTCACAATTACGTTTCGATGCCAATAATGTTGAATATCTTTTTGTATCGATAGCTATGCTAAAGGGGGTAACCTTGTGAGTGAAACAGACGTGATATTCAAAGATACATAGTTTCGTGAGCTCAGAACTAAAACATTTCAAATCCAATCTGGATTTAAGCGTCGTTATAAAATGTCGATGCTAAAATGTAATGCCATTACTGCATAATCGTCTAAAATCTAGTCATGGAAATTAATATTTCGGTATTGACGGAAGTCTATGAAAATATTGTAGTTAATTTTTGTTACCAGCCTAAGGTCTGAACTTGATTGTCTTGACGATTAACTCGATTTTTATCAGCATTGCATGAAAATTACAACTTTACGACTATGAGTAAATATGAAGTACCTTCGTAACTCGATCTACCAGATACGCATCAAAACTGCAATAAATGGATTCACGCTGATAAAACGTCTCCAGTCTATCACGCGCTCTTCGCTAGTGATTACGGGCTTGTCGAAGTCCCCAGAAGACCAGGGGGAAGAGGTTAAACCAACCTTTTCTAATCTTAGACAACGTGGCTCGGCGTAGCGTGGCATGAAATATCGGGGTGGATAGGTAGGTGAGTCTGGAACATCTGTTATATTAAATAACTCGGACTTGAGGTAGTATGAATGAAGTGTATTAAAAGGTGACGTATCTTGAACAAGTGAAAAACCTTCTACAAATTCTTCCGTAAAAACTTTCCTCACCACGTGGACAGTGGTTGGTTAGATACGAAGACCAACAAAGGTAAAATGTTACAGAAAACAAAATCCATAAGTGATTTACCCTAAAGCTAAAATAAGCATTCGAAGAGGATCGCTAAGTGTAATTCAAATGAAATACAAGTGTCTGCATTTCGAGGAAAAAATCACGACTGCTTACGATTTCTAAACAGAATCTTCAAACGTTATTCGATATTTCGAAATACAACGAAAATTCCGGAAAGATTTAAAAGCAGCAAAAGATGGCGACAGAGACTCTGCAAGTGTGGGACTACGTTGTGATAATACTGATGCTTATTATCAGTACGAGCATCGGTGTTTATTACAGATTTACCGGAGGCAGACAGAAGACTTCCGAGGTAAGCAAAGACAAGGTCATGACCAACGGTTTTTTCTCACCTTGCGTTAATTTTTATAAACCAAACAACGCACGAAGCGTGAATTAGCCACTTGTTTGGAACAGATTCCGATGCAAGACTTGTCAACTGTACGAATTCACTTGAAATTGTTCAATCACTTGACATTGCACAATGACATGTGAGATCGATTGAATTGAAGTCATGATTAAAACAATGTGAAATAACTTTCAAGTCTTGTCAACTTCTTTAGAATTCATGTATTCACTTTAAGCCAGTTAAAGCCCTCGCCTTATTCTAAGGTGCATATCCGTAATTTTGAAAAAGTCGTACCTGTACACAAAAAATGAAGTAACCTCTACTTTTCAGGAATATTACACAGCAAATCGTTCGATGAGTGCAGCCCCGGTAGCGATAGGTTTGATGGTATCTTTTCTCTCAGCTGTCAGTCTTCTGGGTGCCAGTGCCGAAAATTACGTATACGGGACTATGTACGTGGTGGTTAATCTCGGTTACGTTATAGCCACGCCAGTTGTAGCATACCTTTACTTGCCCGTATTCTTCAAACTCCAAGCAACGAGTGCTTTCGAGGTAAGAAGCAACGTTAAAGTTTCTCCTTGATGAGCTTCGTAAGAAATAAGCAAATAGAAAGCTCAACAATGTTACTAACCACTCTGCACTTTCAGTACCTCGAGAAACGCTTCGGGACCGTTGCAAGAACAATCACTAGCAGTGCTATCTCGCTTCAGCTACTGCTTTACACAGGGATTGTTCTTTACGCCCCCGCATTAGCTGTTGAAGCTACAACTGGTCTTTCGAAAACTGCGAGCATAATAGTAATCGGATTAGTTTGTACATGCTATTCCAGCCTTGGTGGTATCAAAGCAGTTCTCATCACTGACATATTCCAAGCACTTCTAATGTTAGTTGCTGTCCTCACGGTAGGAATAACCGCCGCCGTTGAAGTTGGAGGTATCGATGAGATATGGAAAATCGCCGTAGCTGGAGACCGTATTGAATTTGACAGGTAAATTACCATCCCGTGAGCAGTTCCATCATGTCGACGTAATCCCAAAGGAACTGTTCGAATCAAAGTTAAAGTAACAGTCTCTATTTTTCGACTTATAATCAATTTTCTTCTCTGTTGAAGCATATCTGCCGATCCAACGGTTCGCCACACCTGGTGGAGTCTGACATTTGGCGGGTTCTTCACCTACCTTTCCCTGTACGGAGTCAATCAAGTCCAAGTTCAAAGATTACTGACTATCAAGTGAGTTCCCGGTAGTTGGATTACCTGCATCTCTGCCTTTCAAGCGTTTAATGATCGCCAGTAAAATTTGTATTTGTTAAACCCTAGTGACTTGAAATCAGCCCAAGCATCACTCTGGTGGAGCTTACCAATCGCCGTGATAATGTCGGTGATAACATGCTTCTCTGGACTGGCGATATACTCGAAATATCAAAACTGCGACCCTCTGACAACTGGAAGAATTTCATCCACCGATCAGTTAATGCCCCTGTACGTGATGGACACACTGTCGGTGTTTCCTGGACTTCCCGGACTCTTCATCGCCGGTATTTTCAGCGCCGGTCTCAGTACCGTATCCGCCGCTCTTAACTCCCTATCAGCAGTGATTCTCGAGGATTACGTGAAGCCGCTGTATATATGGAGGTAATAGAATCAGAAATAGAGTAAATACGCACTATACATGAGGGTTTATTGACGTCTCCTTTCAGGAACATAGAGTTTCCAGTGAACAAATTCGCATACATTGGAAAAGCATTGGCTTTTCTAGTGGGTCTGCTTTGCATAGCGATCGCTTTTCTGGCACAGTATCTTGGCGGTGTTCTCCAAGCTGCACTGACGATATTTGGCGTAGTTGGAGGGCCAGTTTTGGGGTTATTTACCTTAGGCATGTTTACCGAATCTGCCACTCAGCGAGGTGCCGTCACCGGACTTCTAATAAGTCTTGTTTTCGGTCTTTGGGTCGGGTTTGGCCAGCCGAAACCATCGGCACCAACTTTGGCCGTATCCATAGCGGGCTGCAACACAACCTCTGACATAACCAGATTGTCAAGTTTTACCAGAGCTGAGTGAGTAATTGATTTGGTTGTAAAAATGAATCGAGTTTCTGGTTTTTTCTTTTGCTCCAAATGTCAAAAACAATTTGCTCGTTGTCGATCCGTGAAGAGTTCATATCGAATTATACCACACAAAGCCTTCGCCAAAATTCGGATCTCAGCTAGTCTAACTCCCATAATCGTTTATTTGCAGAAGCACGGGTGACAGTTCATACTTTTATCTGTACCGAATCTCCTACATGTGGTACTGTCCCATGGGCTGCCTGGTATCGATGATTTGCGGCTACATAGCAAGTCATGTTTTACGTCTCTTCTTCAAAGAAGAATCTACGGAATTGAATCCTGATCTCCTGGTTCCAGGACTGTCTTCAAGGCTGAGAAGAAAGCAAGCGAATGCACGAGACAATAAAAACACGGGGGTTCAATCGAAACAGAATTTTTAAAGGCTGAATAATTACGTTTGTAGGTTCGTCGATAGGTTGCTGAACTGGATTGCTTACTAAGGCAATCGACTTTACTTGAAACCAGCATAAGTAGCTTCTTTCTCTCACGCAAGGTCAAATTTTCAACAATCGATGAACGACCCTGTTTACGAAGTAATATAAAAACATTATACAGACTCCATGCTAATAAATCAAAAATCTAACACACCGATCAGAAACCAGAAATCTTGACATTTCCTCTGGTTACCTTATTGATCCAGGGTCTTATTACTTGAGGGCGTACTACGCAGGTAGTATGTAGTGAAATTAACTTACTCCTGGCTACATGAAGTTAAAAGACTTCGAATAAAGTCACTGGACTTTCAGTGACTTCGCAAGACCTAGTGTGACCAATGGCTTCGAAGAAATTCAAACGACTTTGGGTGAGTTCACGTGCATGGCTTTAAGTACCATTACAAGGCTTGTTGTGATTTAACTGTGAGTTCAACTAGTTAAAAAAAAAACATCGAGTAATTGCATAGGACTTTGCTCGTAACACATTGGTTTCACGAAAAATACATTATATATTATATAGTCAATTTTCAGAAAGATCCTTCCACCAACCATAGAATTCACGATTTTGCCGTCAGTTTTACTCTGTACTTCGTTTATGTACAATTGCACCGTTCAGTTTGAAGATTAAGCGACCGTGAAGTGCCTGATCGTAACGCGCCACATTCTTGAAAAGCGTTGACTGTAACGTATATCCCTAATGGCAACTACTGAGAGAGTGTGGTTGGCGATATTCTTAGGGATCGTTGCTTGTCAGCAGCAAGTCGTAAGAATTTATCGGAACGATAAACTTGAATGGAGATTCTGGACCCGGTCGCGTGGACACAGCGGACACCGAAGGCACTGAATGCATGTACCTTTACGATCACTGGTTGGTGTACCTACTCGGAATAAACATTCGGACCGCCCACGCCTCCGCAAAACCGTCGACTCGAGTCCGAAGTTTACCAAAACGTACGCAAACCACCGCGGAATGTGGTTCAGCTGGTGTTTCACACCGAGTATGACGTATGAAAACGGAGAGGCACGTCAGCAGGCGTGCGAACTTACGCAACTAAAGCGACATGATATAAAGTGAAAACAACCGAGCACGTGAGAGTGTTGTAAAACTTATTTTGAAAAATACATACGTGGAGGTAAATAGCCGTGAAGTTTGATTGTGATTTTTTAGAAACTAGTCCTTTTAGAATCACGATCACGCTTGTTTCTGGTCGCCTTTTCACAATATTACTTAAGCAATTTGAATTGTTGCTATTGCTGAAAATGGTATTCACTTCTGCATGAATTTAATTACACCGTTACAAAATACTTTTACGAATTCAAAAGCCGAAGATTTTTCAGTGATGAACGAATCTTTCATGTGATACTTGGACTGCATTCAAATATTGAAGGCAACGTCTATAAGTTTGTTAATTTTCACCTGATCATACCTACTCCAAAAGACTGCAATCAGTAGACTGATGTGACAAAAAATGCTTTGATTATGCCGGTAAGGTTCAAGACCATTTCACATGGCACTATCATTTCTCATCGTTCCCAACCAAAGCAACGTAACCCTATCTACAGTTTAGTTTGATGGCGACACATGGTCTTTGTATAGTTACATTCATGCGAAACGAATTTACTTGACGACGTAATAGTTTTCTAATTCATGTATTACATTCTGATGCATTGTTGTAATTATTTCGCCAATGATCTTGACACGTTTTATAGATATGTGTGTGCATATATACAATATATATATATTGTTACAAAGGTTGGCCGCGGAATGATGAATGTATTCCTGTCGTAAGTTGAAGTATCTGATAATTAATTGAACGACTTGACTGACAATGACTTTTATCGGTGTTAAATCGCATGTTGAATACATGGCGAACAAAAAAATGAGTTGCTGATATAACAACCGATTAGGATTAGGTATTGCGTTGACGCACGCGATTACAGCTTGTGTTTGATTCCGATTTACCTGCTTTCTAATCTCTTCCAGTCTTCGCGCAAGTGTTTTAATGCAACAAATTGGCAAGACTTGTCAAAATAGCAAAAACGCCGCCGAGTACATGTAGGAAGACACAGAGACTTACTTACGTAAGTTTATACCGTATACATGTGTAAACAAGGAAAAATACAAGCAGTTGGATACACGAAGTGTGGCCAATAACGTTAATCGACGGCCGACCGTTATCCTCGGATCGCGGGTAACGATGACCCGCTTTTTCGGAAGCTGGATCAATTTGCTGAGATATTTACAAGATAATTATACAATCTAAGTGTACTAATTCTCAGAATTCCTTCACGGTCCTGTTGCAAATAAATTCGACCTAAGAATAACCTGGTCGAAATGATGTTGACAGCGATTTACGTGGCTGGCTTACATCGGTACACGAGTCGCGGGATTATTCAAATTTTCATCACCACCGGAATTCATCAACGAGACACACTAGACAACGTGCTGATAATTTACATCGCCCGCCGGCTGAGACGCGACGTGTATTCTAATGAATTTCAAGAATGTCGTGACGTTGGGAGATTATCCAGTCCGATGATTATCTACAGAGTTTGATACACCATTACACAATGTTAAGAAATAAAATACTCCGATATAGTCAAGGGTTAGCTTTTTGATACATGAATTTTGGTTAAGAAGTCAATGACCAGGATATTTTTACATTTATAAATAGCGAAACTAGATAAAAACATTGCGGATATGCTTGCAAGGCCCAAAATTTTTTTTTTAGAATTCCCGTATCACTTTGAAAATTCTCGCCAACTTTTCTACTGAATTATTCATCAAACTGTCTCAAGGAAGCTTTGAAAGTCGCTTTACATGACTCAAAAACCAGTTTCTTACTCGATGCTAAAATTACCCTGCATATATTATACAATTTTATAACTGCAAGAAACTTGCAGTGCAGTTTTAAGGGGATAACGATCTCCGTCAAATACGGCAAATCGTATTTTAAACCTCCAGCTTTCTCTAAGTAATCAAATATCTTCAAACTTTGGCAAACGATAGGACTGATAATTGTGGATGTGGATTGGTTAAGAAAAGTTTGGTAGATTGATGATAAAATGCATAAAAATATCTGACTCAGCTGCAGTAGCGTACCATAACCTCCTTCCATAGGTCCTCCATGAATCGCTAATTTTTCATCTTTTCTCAATAATCGCGTGACATTTTTTGCATAAAACGAATTGGACATTACGCGTTACGATCAAAAGATAATATGCTCAGTGTTTTTGCCGTCCGTGATTGCATCTCTTATTTCGAAGGAGGTCAACTTCAGAAGTGCTTCTTATCACTTAAATGGCTGAATTAGCGAGTAAAAAAATACGTGTCTAATACTTTTCGATGTACCTACTACAGCATATCACAGAATGAAATTTTTGTACTTCTCAAGAGGTTTTTGAACGTTGAGAAGCTTGATCAGCCGTGCAGTACGTCTGCTCTAGTAATTTGGTTGGTTTATAAGGAAAATTCAATCTAAGTACGCCAAACGATACCTCCGACCAAGAAGTCAGTACTTTTTAAATGAGAAAATCAAGTCAACTAATAAACTAGTGAAAAAAACTAAATACTAACAAACAGCGTCAAATTTTCAAAAAAGGCACAGAAAGTGTACTAAACATCATACAATTGCTGCGAGAATTTCAAAAAATGTGGGAGGTGTTGTCAAATTTATGAAATTCTCAAAATACTTTGTGTATTCTTGTAGGTTAGAAGCTTCTTTGACTGTGGCTAGATAAGCTCGTAAAAGAAATCCATAACATCAATGAAACATTGACATCAACTTGTTCTTATCAAAATTGATCAAGAGGGGTTTTTTCGTGAATTTTATACAGCTCATGTCAGTCAGTGTAATACATATCGCGCCGCCAGATGTCACGGCGATCCGTTTTTATCCCTAATGATCGTTATGTGTACTATGGAGTGTACAAAAGGAGGACAGTCTCTAATGATCGGTTCGTTCAAAATGTGGTAATATTCTTTAGGCAAATAAGGGTACATAGAATAACCGACGTGACACTGATTAATACAAACTGAATGTTGAAGTTAGTTACACAGTTACGCTTAAACTAACTTCAGATAAGTAACTTACTTTTAAAAGCACCACCCTTATTTGCACCAAAAATCAGGTAACTTTTCATCAACCCTAACGAATCCCTCCTTCTACTATAGACTCCATGGTGTGCACGATGATAGAAAAGTATCTTCCGTTGAAACTGCAGCGCCATCAGTGGGAAGTGATTGGTACTAAATTTTTATACCGAGTAAGAGGCGGGAAATACAAATTTTCCAGCGGAGCGACCGCATTCTTCGTAAATTGAAATTCATTCGCGTAGCCAAGCGATTCCAGACTATCGTCCGCTTTATATTACCCTTTACTTTCCTCGAAAATAACCAATGCCGTTGAGATAGCCAAGAATAAAGTACTGAATTCATGGCTGCTCGCGCCGCGTACGCAAGACTTCCTCCACGTCCAGCCACGCAAAGCCATGAAAGGAATTTTTGAGCCCGTTTACGAGAATTACGAGACGATGCATACGGAACGCGATAGAATTATCCACGGCGCAGCCGTAAAACTAAAACGATCGGCATTAGGATAGGCACACGGTGCTTCCAGACCGTAAGCCTAGATATTTCCTCTTTATGCCCTCATAAATCTGAGCCACCAGTCACGTTATTCTTTATTCAACGAATTCTGGACCGAAAGAAGGAATTATTTACTACCAGGTCACGCAATGTAAGTCCCATTCTTATTTTTCTCTCTCTCCGATCTTCGTTAGATATATTTACTTCCCGTTTTCTATACTCCATATACTATAGACATGCATTTTTGAGGTTTAAGTCTGTCCTCCGTCTTAATTTTACGATTTTTACCACCAACGTCAGAACCAATATTTTCACATTTTCAGCACATTTTTATTATTTTTATTTTTTTTGTATAATTCACGCAAGACTTTAGTTACTCAGGTACGAGTAGTTACAGATTCGTAAGAGGTATATAGCTAAGAAACACGCAATGTTCATTAAATATTACGCAAGAATTTTGTGCTCAGGTTATTCCCATTGCCTCGGGGGAATCGCAAAGCGTAATTATAGCCACAAATTATTCGATCAAAATATATTGAAAGAACGGAATAGTAATTTCTAGGCAATTTGTTAGCGTATACATCATCAAAAATCCATTCGGAAATTCCTATACCCCTTTTTTTGTCGTTTCGCCAATTACACAATGCCGTAAGGAATCTCGGAGCAGCATGATTTCAATTAACAATTTCTGATCGACCTCCAAATTAGAGTAGAGGAACGAAAGCACTCGTGATATCATCGTACAGACGAGGAATTTTTAAAGTTTAATTAATTCAACCCAAATTCCCTACTATATTTTTCTTTTCATTTTCGCACTGATTTTGTGACACTCATACACTTACTGCGATTTGTTGAAAATATTATTACGATTTTTCAGTAATTACTTTTGTTTCGTCAACCTGTAAGTTGAATTAACTCTCTCGAATAAAAAATGTCGACTCTTTGATTGTAGACAAATAACGGCATGCTTGGATTGAATTTTTCTCGTAAATCGAAATGAACAAATATGACATATAACATAAATAACCCGCTTGTCATACGGTTCTAAATTGAAAGTCAGTCCCGCTTTAATTGTTAGAATTTCCGAATGTTGAGAAGTCCTAGAAAAAAGAATATTCGTTTTAAAGAAATGTTTAAAAAGATTTTTCGAGAAAAACCTTGATTATTTAGAAAAAATAATGACTGCACGGTTCATTTTACGAAAAAAAAAAAAAAAAATTGAAGTAGAATTTCTTTCGATTCGAATCGAAACCTCAGGATGACCGGACAAATTTCAACACGTCGAAAATTAATTAACGAACGTTCGAATTATAAAACTTTCTTATAAATTGATGATATTTTAGCTTATGTATTTCGAACTTCCTCGAATTCATTCCTATTATAATAGTAGGAATAGTGATGTCGCTTAATTCGTTTTCACTATCGTTCGCTCGAATGACATTTTGCTTAAGATTTTTCAGACGTATTTTTTTTTTTTTCCTCCTTCTCTAACTTTTTATTCACAAGTTATCGACTGTTCGTCCTTAATCTAACACCAGAAACATCTCGATGTCCTAACAATCTATATTAAAACAGACTTCAAACGACCGTATCTCCAAATCCAGCATCACGAACTCCACATCGCGCTAACGTAATATCAACGCTAGAGAAATCCCCTTTTCGCCAACCGTCTGAGAGTCCAACTTTCAACCAGAAGGATGTGAAAAAAATTCGAACATTCTCCTTGAAAATAAGTCAAGGTCGCATTTTCTCAGGTGAATCCTATCAAGGGTAATCTGAAAAATCGGCACGGATGCGTCGCGCGTTAAGATGACAAGTGCAAGGCGTCTAGCGATATAACGCAAAATAGAAGATGAAAAAGTAAAATAGAAAGAAAAATGAAAAAAAAAAAAAAACAAGACTTCTTTCGAAACGATAATCTCCGCTTTCGCCGAGCACGCACGCTCTCTTGTTCAGTAATGACACTCGAAATATTCGGATAAAGATCTAGCCTCAAGACAGGTCATTGACTTCCTCTCGTTGCATAACCGTATGATCAACGCGTATACATCTATAAAGGCCCACTGCTTACGTGTATTCGCCTTGAATCGTGTATACAGGTGCGCAGCACGCCATGGCGTGGGTAACTAGGTTATACGGTAATCGCCAGGAATTTAATCTCCCAATACGAGCCAAGCTTCGTGTCTGTGCAATCCGGTGTAAAGGTTTGTAATTTTACGTATCGTCGACGCAACGAAAATTATTTCTCTGTACGTAAACGAAGAATCTATTATTATGGGATAGAATTTATTTTTCATTCCTATACCTGTAATTGCGATAATAAATAAGTTGGTGTTGTACGATTTATTGAAGTGAAAAATTTCGCCGACTGGAGAGACATATTTTAGTGTTGTAACAACCGGAACTTTTGTGATTTTTCTTTTTTTTTTTTTCGATAACTGTAATCACGCTGTCATCTCTTCGAACGAGAAAATATAATTTTTCGGTCGAACTTCGCGTAGGGTAAGTTCGTTCGATCGAACAAGTGTTTGTCTGTACAGATCGGAAAAGTGACTAATTGTTGGAGAAATAAACGAGCAATGGAAAGATCACCATCGGATGCCCGAAGCTCCTCAGCTTCGTGATTAATCATCGCGATCGTTGGATTAATGAATCCAACACTTTACCGCTCGCATGATTTTAAACGTCATTAAAATTCATCGAGATTCTACTTATCTACGGTCAAGTTCATTCAATGACAAACTAAATTCACCAGATTCTATCTGAAAATTAGATTGCTGCATTTTTTCTCTCCAGATTTCTTCACGGCTTGAAGATATCGGATAAATTTTATTTCAAATATAAGGGCTAATCGAAGATCAGTTACCTGGTAAAGTTTTTAAAAACTTATGGAATGCAATTCACGCACAGACCAGTTGGAAAAAAAATAAATAAAAATTTCAGTGTCTATGTTGAAAATGGTTAGTTGAATAAAATGAGCCTTTGCGGAGTGAAATCGAACGATTTTGCTAGATTTTTAACCGTTTAAAAGCAACTTGAGAATAAAGCATCGAACGTCTATCACTTCTCATTTCTAATTCTAGTATTTTGCATTTTCCTATATTTCAAAGAAATCTCGGCAGCTTGTGAATATAAAATTTTACCTAGCGTCCAAGTTATTTTCATAACTCGTAGATCTCGTTATCCGACAGAAAATCCGATATAAGAGTCACGACTGCCGCCGCTCCGGGACTCAAAGTAAGAACCGGAAGCCCTCATTGAGCCGTTAGATCGCTGATTACGAGTCTTGGCTCTTATACCGCCTACTAGAATCACGATGCATTATGGGTATTACAGGGCAAGGATACGCGGTGGACTTACAATAAGATACAGATAATTATACGCTCTACTCTCACGATCGCGAATGCGAAAAACTTTCAAAGTGCATACGTAGAGATCCGCGTATTCAACATACCGGAAATAATACGGATACTCGTATAAGCGGATAGATGTATATACCATACTAGTAGTAAATAAGGTACGCAAGTTCACCGTAAAATTAAATTAACATCGCTGAAACCCGGCGCAGCAGTAATTGACGGTGTATCTCTTTAGATTTGCGTTCGTTATAATGCCGCGGATTCTTTTGTACGTAAAATTATCTGATTTCGTGGCTAAATTGAATAGTCTGCAAAAATGTAGCGCGATTATCGGTTAATTCAATCGAGATGCAGAATTGGACGGTATATTGGACAAGGAATGTATTCAAAAAATTCAAGATCGCTGAAATAATCATCCCGATTTAATTATGTGATCCTATTTTCATCCCGGTCTGAAAATCTCAGGATATTCTCCCAAATTTCTACTTTTTCGAATGAAAAAATTAACACAATTCGTTTTCATCCCTCATGCGCAGATAGGGATGAAAATGTCGATGAAAACGTATTTACGGGTGATTTTTGAGGATCTGACGAAAATGAATTTCATGTTCGGAAAGATAGCATTTTTTACACGTAAAGTTGATGAATTTCTTTTTCGTAAACAATAAGGCATAAAAGCATAAGAAATGGAGGATTTTTATACCTTCGTTACCGAACACTAGCACGCATTGAAATTGTAGTCGGGTGTAAATTTTTAACCACAAAAATTGTGTCAAAAATTCGTAGATGAAGTAACTACGTAAAAAAAAAAAAAAATCCCCGTCATTTTCAGGCATCGCAAATATTTGTTGTCGTTTTGTTTTCTTTTTGTTTCGATAATTTTCCGACGTAGTCTCCGCGGTGAAAATGAAAAACTTTCGTCTTGCAAAGACCAAAAATCACGTCGGATCAGGCATCATTTTAAAACACAGAGAGCGGTGTGCGGCATATACTTTACTTCTCGACTGTAAGATCCTCGAGGAATGTCGAAGACAACAGAACAAAGACCCGCCACGTCTAAGATTAATTAAGTCGCCATTGGTCGTGATTACGCCAGGTTAGGATAGGATGCACAATTAAAGCAATTGTAAATATACGACCGTTATGCGATAATTAACAGACTGCATTGTCCGAGCACGATGTTATAGTTCCCACGAAAAATTAAGCCGTTTTTTCTGTAATGACTTCATTTTAAATACATTCTTGATTTTTCGGATGACACTGACGGAAATTTTTAGTTCCGGTTACCGCTCAGTCCTTAACTATTTTCATTTTTCACCACAATCGAAAAATATAGTTCTAAGTAGAAAATGAAAATTAGTTTTATAGCTGTTACCGGAAAGTCTAGTATCCGTTACTATTCTTTATCGTTACGATCACTGTTACTAGATTTTCTTGCAACTGTTGCGAAAATTTAATGCTCGTGCAACAATGAATTGACGTTAAAGCCTTGTTTAACTAAAAAAGTAGAGCAAACCTCACAAACTGATTTTGCGTTGCAATTACCAAAAAAGGATCGACAATAGCGCAAAATGGTTACGTGTACCTCGTTTTTCATAATTGCGACAATATTCAAACAGTTTATTTAACGATACCTGTTTTACTCAATTTTTCTAATTACTGTAAAAAATTAAATATTTCTCAGCGCAGCGACCAGTTTGCAAAAACGCTAAAGAGAGTGATTGGTGAACAAAATAAAGTGTTATTTAGAGTAAACCTTCGTTTCAACGTAATTATTTTCACAGCACAAGTGCAAAGAATTTCCTCTCACAAGGAGAAAAAATAGTATCTGCCACAACAAATTTTTAAAGAATTTCAAAGACATTTAAGTTACATTTTCTACGAAGTACCGTGACAGGAAACTTTTTTTGTTTTCGTCACAATTATTTTCGGTATTTTGAAATGACCGAACGCTGCGTAACGTATTCAATTAAGAACAATTTCTCCCACTTCCAGATGCATCGACGAAACTTGTACGCAAAGAAGAAAATATCGCATTATATCATACCGAATCCAGAATACTTCCATTCCCACCAGCGTGGATAGTAAATCAACCAGCCAAAGTTTTGCCGCCGACAATGAGTCAGTCTACAAACATGTTATTCTCGCACAATACTGGTAATAACGAATATTATCATTTCCGCGATATTTTTATGAAGCAATAATACGTTTACTCATCAACAAACATCGAAGAGATATAAAACGCAATAAAAAATTGTGCCAGCCGACATGTGTCTCTTGTACAAGTATTAAGAAAAGAATAAAACTCAAAGCTCGAATTTTCAAAATTCGACCAAACTTTGAAAACAATCGATTCGGCTGCGTTATCAATTTTTCTAAATAACGAAAAATAGTGGAAACTTACAGAACTGATTCGTTCGTTAAAATTGAACTCTGGTAGGATTAAAATGACGTACGTCACGTACGAACTTTAGACGTCGTTATCACGTTGAAAGAAATGTTCAACAGTTCATTACGAAAGAGAAAGAACGTGTTTACAATAATGATTTTTAACGACAACTGCGGCTTATCCAGTTTAAAATTTTATTTATACCGTCTTGGAACATGAATCAAGGGAAGTGGATTAAGTGTTCAAAATTATTGGACACTAATGACTGGAAGGACAAGGAATGGAAACTTGAAGTTCGCGAAAAACTACGTAAAAACTTTGAATGCCATTGGGTACGTCGAGGGTAAGGTTTCAAAGATATAAGGGTGGATAAAAGGGGAAGGAAACTCGTGAAAATATTATAAATATTGAAAGAAAAAGTTTACGGAGAATGAGCCCTACCGTGTGATCCAAAATTATAAAAAGTAATAAAAAAAAAAAAACTGTTTGAAAAACGGCGAAAATTACATAGCTCAAGATACCCATTTGAGACGGGTTTTTTATTTTTTTCAACTTTTGATTTAGACGGCCCGGCGAGTTCATGCATAGATAAATAATTGCTCATTATAGGCACACCTGCTGAATACAGCCATGCGTAATCGAAAAGATTGATATACAAGGTTTAAAATCATGAAGCTGAAGCCAGCAGCCAAACGTGTTAAAGTTTTTTTAAATGAAAAAAATGCAGCTCACTTATATCCTCATAATTCTATAAAAAATATTGGCAATTCACGATGTTTCACAAAATTTTAATTTTTGGACTTTACTACATTATTCGAACGAACATCAGAACGTTCGGCTGCCAGTTTCAGCCTCGTGTAAAATCTCAGTAGGCGCGATTGTAGGTGTTTCGTTTTATTTGCTAGTGACCGCACACACGTGGCCTTGAAATTCCACGGGATCGACGGTCTCTTCTTCGCAGGTGATTGAGGACGCGTGTTTCCGTGGATGGCCTTTGCCCACCGGGTCATGGGTCGAACCCGGCTTTGATGTATTTTTGCCCCGGGCGAGAATAAAAAATTATTTAATCCGACAAATCTTTCCATTCAAATTATATCGCTGCGTAATGGTTTCATCTAACTATTTACACTCGCATATACCGTACGCACCTTGTTTTCCGAACACGGAGTGACTCCGTTTTTTGTGTGTTTTTTTTTTTTTCTTTCTACAACAATAACGATTAAGACCTGCGCCTATAATTGATTTGGTAAAATTCTTTACAAGTTAACCCGAATTAGAGAGGATCAAGCAAAACTGTATATCTTTTCACTGTTAAAAGCATTGCCGAATTGCTCACTTTCAATTTGATTCCCAATGTCGAAGTTGGCCATCGCATAATTCTTGTAGATAAAAAAAGTAATTAGTGTATGCCGACTGGGAGCTGAAATAAAAGATATCGAAAGCTGCGTATGGAGTGTGTTTGCCAATGACGTTATTTTATATTAAATCTTGTCATGCTGTTCACGTTAAACATCATGATTCAATAGGTCCGCTACTGGGCTTCATCCCGCGCATCTTGTCGAGCATCGTCAAAATTGCCGATCTGATATTTCCCTAACTATTTTCCAAATAAACGCACTGGCGCTATCGGAACCTGCTTTTCCTAACCAAGTCCAAGTCTTAGTTCAACGATACGGATGAAGAAATACAATTCTGTTGCCCGTGACTTTGTGCCTCGTCAAGGTTTGATAGTAACGACGAGATTGGATTGCTACTCAACAGCAGAATTACTGCGTACCAAGCAAAGTTTATCGGTCGTTTTCACAGGAAGATCGCTCAAGACGGATGGAACTGCATTAATCGCGGTTTTCGTTAACAATCGTACTATTTTCCACTTGTTCCATGACTCGAAGTGTAAGATCAACGGAGTGAAAATTGACCGGAACAAAAATATCTTCGACATATCAGGTAGAATCACTCTACTTTCGTCATTTTCACATCTGAATGCAGTGATGCATAGACTCCTATAATGTACAGTCGTAATAAGCGACACTTTACTCGGTCGGTAAAGGCAGACTCCTCGAATCCTCTTAAACACGTATTAGATTATTATACGGAAATATGCAGTAGATACTCGAGGCTCGGTTATCCTCGATTGAATGGTACGTGTTTATGTTAATATTCCAGCTTCGTGACAGGAATGTCAGTTAGGCTTTACCTCGCGACGTCTCGCGTTGTTTCTTCTCTCCTCTTGTTAGCTTCCCTTGATTTCTTCTAGCGCCCAGTCGGCACAAGCAAAAAGCACTTTGTGAGTCTGGTACATATCGCTGTTTTACTCCGGATCTGAGGTGCAGGATAGGCAAGTAGGGACGGTAAACTCGGATGAGTGCAAAATAGTTTATAGTTTATGACGCAATATTTCCCGTTTCTTCTTACAAACTGGGCAGACTGCTGCAGAGCTAACAAGAAGTACAGCCCGTAACATCATTATAATAAACTTCCCCACTCCTAGTTGCTATTTATCTAACCTATTTGAACTTAACATTGCACGTTTTATATATACCATCGTGCACATTCATAACCGGGCACAACGTACGTACAGCTAATTAAACCCGTGCACTTGACGCATATATCGAGACAATCTCTTGAAACTTGAAAATCAGCTGCGCATGCGCGAGTTTTATCGGCTGTTCGTGCAGGCTGGCCATCCCGAATTTCAGCTGTCGAACTGTTTCTGGCGGCGATGCAGTTGATACGAATTTTCGAGGTTAGAATCTCAAATAATTGAGGCAGTGACTCGGAAAGGTTTGGGAAGCATTTTTTATTGGGTCAGAAAGTTGATTCTTCAAAGAACGGTCGGAATTTAATGCTTATGCTCTTTCAAAATTCAAACGTACACATTTTGTTTACGTTGGCCCGCCTGCATCGCAGACAAAAATATCGCGGCGGGAAGATTTCTCCAGCCAATGAGATTGAATTATTTGGCGCATGCGCGGATGATTTTCAAGTCTCAAGAGAGTGTCTCGGTATTTCGCTCGAGTCAAAAGGGTTCGAAATTTCGGATCTCAGGTTTCGTTAGAGAATTGTTTCACTTGAGTTACTTTTTTCAACGTAAAGCTACACCGCAAAAAGTCTTTTTTCACACTCGTTAATATCCAGTAATTTATTTTTAAAAATTTTGAAGAACTGCATTTGGACAAATTGCGACATTTTTGTTTGTTAACAAACCGCTTGTTTCTGGGATGAAAATTGCTACGGCATTAATGTTAATTTTCTTTCAAACTATTTCAGAAAAAATGTTTCCGACTTCCATTGCGTAACGATTATGACAGCTTATGCCGAGGTAATGCCAATTTTTACTTCAATGATTCGATAATGAAAACAATTTTTTTAAAGACGAAAATTTAAATCCCGGTTCGAAGTGTGATGAGATTTTGTATTTGATCGTGAATTTTTCAATTTATGATATTCCAAAAACAAACTTACTTCCGACGCAAATTTTAAATTCTGTAAATTAGTCCACAAATCGCAAAATATGAATATCGAGATCATCAGCAGTTGTACCTGAGGTCTTCGAATTTCCAAACAGTTCTCAAAAGGAAGAGTTATCCGATAAACAGGACTATAATTATTTCCAGTTCAAATTTTTGAGGCCTGACTCGAGCCTTATAATAATTTTGCAGGTGGGCCGTAATAATAAGAGAGACTGTGTTCCGCTAATTTGCGTTGTCCGGCAGCAAGCACCGCTAAGATGAACGCATATACCATAAAATGCATGACAGGAGTGTGATTTAAACTTGAGGCCCCCCGGTGATGGGTGAGTAAAAAATAACCAACGACACCCGGGAATGAGAATCCACACACGCGCACACACATACACAGCCTGAATTCTTTTGAATCAGCAGAAGGAGGTAGGTGGCTCTCTTTTTGCTAATTTTTTAACGAAATCTTGACAAATAACATTTGTTATTACATGCCCGGTACAAATTGCATCGTAAAAAGTCAGAATATGCCAATATTGAACAATTTCAGAGGTTCTGTAATTGTAAAAAGTTCACATATACCTGCGCGGAAAGAAAATTCATTTTGGTAAAGTTACTAGACAATTCTAGTAAAATGTATGTTGTTACAATAACGGTTGAAATATTGTTGGTATCACCCAAGAATGTGGTACAATCAAACTTTTGCTGTAATTACATTTGTCAATACTACAGTATCTGGTTGTTGCAACATTGAATCTGTATTTATAATTTAAATAAGGCCTTAACATCACTTTGTTGCTGAACCAACATAAAATTATTGCAATATTCACAAGAAAACGTACTTACATTGGCCATAATCAAAAGAGAAACCCTCGCATAGATACTAGACTTCTGGTGACAGCTACAAGACTAATTTTCGGTTATGGAAAAAAAAATTAGTAATCGATCGCATATTGACCACAACTAGACAACCCCTGTGTATACTTGCGTTATGTCGCTATGATAACAATGTGATGAGATTCCGACCACCTGACAAAGAAACGCGAAAAGTCCATTAAAAATAAAATAAAAATTACACAAACTCCGCAAAAAAAAATTAATTTCAAATTACAGACATCTACTCAGCTTCGCGATAATTGTAGAACCTTCTATACTCAATCCCTGTCTCCGTATAGATGATGCACGAAGGGCGTATAAATACACCGCAAGGATATACTACATACATACACGCAAGGAACACACGCTGTGCTCGATAATTGAATCCTAGAGTTATGCTGATGAGGCTCCAGCCTCAAAGCATTCATCCCGCAAGTCCGCATGGCTGTGTGTAAAATTTCGAACTGCAGTATGTGAAGGCAGTAGTCCTTCGATACCGATTTCCACTGCGTCTGGCTCCCCCTTCTTCTGCGGGAAGAGATGCAACCAGCAAAAGAAGGTGCCGTCTGTTCCAGCTATTAATTTCTGAACAGAATGACCAGTAAAGTGGGTAATTCGAGAAATTAGATTTTCGGTCTTACCCCCTGAAATGTTAGCGTCGGATAGAAAAAGATCCTCTCAAAAGATCGGCCCTCTAGTTAAAGTCTAAAGGGTCACTAATTTGATTCTCATTTCCCATTCATTGAGCATGGAAAAATTTCAATATTCGATATAAGTTAAAATACTCGTAAACTGTTCAATATTTTTTCAATTCATGCTTAGATTTTTGAAGCTCATTCTTCAACCTTTCCAAACCATGAAATCCATTTGTAGGGCTTAAAAAACCCTACAATTTGAAAAGAAGATTGTTTTTCTAGCATAAAAATTGAACGAGATATCGTCAAAACACTGAAAATCACAAAATTGGGCCTTTTCAGGCCCCATAAGGGTTTAGGGGTCTGATACTCTAGGAATCGGTGTTTTTTTTTTAAGCCGAACACAATGGTTTTAATCACTTTTCCAGGTGACACTAAGGCCGATTTGACTATTTTATCCGGCTAGACCCTTTCGGACATTGCTAAGGATCCTGAGTAACGATTTTTCCTAAACATGCATCTTCGTCTTCAGTATGAAAAGACGTTCTGCCGAGTCGGACCTTGAGCATTACATCTGCTCTATTTCCATACCTTCACTGTCGTTAAATTCCAGACTTTATTTGCTGTTATTTGTGAATATTATTGTTCAGTTTCCTGAACAATGTATTCGAGAACGTATTCGAATTTGTATACAAAATGGATGCAGTCGGTGATTCGAAACGCTAATTATTAATTGTTATATTCGCATCAACTTGTTTCGACTCTTTCAATTCAAACCCCACACGGCGTGTCTTATAAATATATAAAGTATCTTTCTCAAATTACATGTAGAAAACAGACTTTCTCTATATAGACGATTTCAACCCTTTAATGGTTACCTAAAAACTAGTCTTACGTTCTTACCTATATACCCCTGTCCGCTGGGTCCCCCTGGTCCCGATATCACGGTTGGTCAGTCTGGAAATAATCAAAGAAGAAACGGGTTGGATAATTACAACGTTGAAATAGAAAGGCAAAATATAATACATCGATAAAGTATCAATAATGTCCCCGTGAAGACCGGAAGTGGGAATGCCTTGAAGAGCTTTATTGGGACATTAATTATCTCAATTCGAACAATATTACACGCTTCAAATTTCTTTCGAATCGGTACAGCGGTTCATCTGTAATCCTGTCTACAAAAAACTCGTATACCAATCCATGCAGTGGTATGTTATGAACAAATGCTTGAACTCGTGGATCGATGAGATGAAGTTCCGTTTCAAAGTTCAATGAATCATCGCGAAAACTGTAGAATTGATAAACTTTTCAAGATTATGGACGTGCATCGTTTGAAAACCGGGCATGGTTATTGTAACATGGTCTAAATGTACCTAAACCATTTTCCCTCCAAATTTCAGCGAAATCGGTCAAGTGGTTTGTTTGGTATCGTATTCACTGATATCTGAATCGCACACACAAGCGCATCCATCGTTTTCCGAAAACATTTGCAAGCAATTTTTCCAGTGACAAAATATGTTTCCAACAACGTGGTTTCGTCATTTTCTCTCAATACAACATAGTTTTGCAAACGAGTGACGTGTGAGATATTCCGTTCACGAAAATCCTACCTGTAGAATGGTACCTTATGTGTTTGGATTAAAAGTCCGTGGTAATCGCGAAGAAATTTAAGGGACCCGGAATAAAGCTGACCTTTTGTAACAGATGAATCGTAAAAGGGAAGCATCGATGACCTTGGACATGGACGAAACTGAGGTTCATCGTCGGTACTGCTTACTGATAAAAAAAAAAAATAATGGTAGGAGCAAGGTAGATACTCCTCCCACGAAACCTCCAGTCCTCGTCCAGCGGTTCTTACAACCCTGCAGTTGTTAATGCACAGGATCCGATCTGAACGCGGCTTAAGACAAAGTAAGGTAAGGTAAGGGCATGGAAGGACAAGGAAAAATTAAGGTACGTCCCACTCGCTGCGCCCTAGCTCCGTTCCTTATATTACCAGGTTGCAGTGTGGAATGCAGTCGTCCTTCGAGTGATCCGAGGTGGTAAGATGGTGCCGCCGGTGAGATGCACCAGTCAGGATGCTGCCCGCATCCCTGGGATTCAATATTTCAACTTAACAAGGAAGCCTCGTTTGGTAGCAGTTTGCTACAAATTAGCCATAGCTCGGCTTTAGGTTTAACCTACAGTAATCACCCGGAAGATGTTTATACTGCGGAGAAGTTAACCCCGTGGCAAAAGTCGCGAACATCCGTGAACCGTGAGAATATCGAATTGCGAAGTTGACGTTCACACCAGACTGTTTCAGATGAAGGTGGTGTTTTTTTTCTTGCTAAAACAAAATTTAAGCGTCAGTTTTTAGCCCAACTGAATGTCCGCCTAAAGTATAAGATTATTGGTTCGAGTCTAAGATATGCCTCATTCCGTGTCGTACTGTCTTGTCCGTCTTAAGTAAGGTGTGAAAAGTCATGAATTGAATTGGCTCCATGTTAAAATAAGTAAATAATGAAATATTCGTTTACGAAAACCTTAGTCGGTCGGTTTCGGTTCGCAAATTTCGACAAAAAAATGTGGGAACTCCTGGTTTTGCTAATTTCTAATTTCTTATTGCTGCTACGTGAAAAAGGACCTACCATCATTTTTGAAGATAATCCAATTGTCTGCAATATTGTATTCATACAGGGTCGTGCATACGATAATTTTATAAAATTCCACGTAGAAAGTGGAGTAATTTTGTTTCTTCACACATTCTTTGGATGGAAAAAAGTCGCATGCTAGGCTCTGAGACAGTTCTTACGATTGAACTCGAGTTAAAAATCCCAAATTTTGGAAGGTGTAAGCTTAGATTAGATTAAACGTTATTCCAGAAAAAAAATATCACCCTAACTTAAGACAGTCTAGTTTCATTACAATAATAATATATTCGATTTCACACCTCATATACAGTGTGGTAATCTGAAATTCAAATTCTTTCCACAAATTCGGAACCAATTGCTCCTAACGCAACAATACAGCTGGTATTAATAAGTATAAAAAAAATTATACAAAGTATCAAAACTTCACCCCATTTTGATGTGCAAACTTAGATTCAGCATTCTGGATTCCGTTATCGACACATCGAAAAACAAAAATTCTACTTTTCATTTTCGGATTGTTTACAATAACTTCTTTTTATCTCTGAAAACAGAGAAACGGGAAATTGAAAATCTCTGGATGACAAATGTCTTCAAAAATTATTAGATTCTTTTTAATCCGTCCAAAAATCGACATCAAGTGTGTTGTGCTGTTCAAGTATAACCGATCTGGATTATATTATAAGTATTATAACCAATATTAGATTGAACAGATTTTGTTCTACACAGAGGCAGGTATAAATATATTTATCAGTGTGTTTTAAAATGTACAAATGCAGTGGACATTTTTAAACTTTGACAAGAGTTCTTTTTTTTCTTCCTCCAAGGCTTTGTCCCGAGCCAGATACTTCATCGAATTTTCAATATTTGCCACTATTTAACCTTTATCTTCTTCTCTTTTGAACTCTACATGCCTGTGATGTTTACTTTCAAATTGGACCGCGTCGGGCAATTAAATTCCCATTAAGGTATCAACCTGTGAGTCGAACGCGTCTCGAATATGCTCAAGTCTCACAAATGAGGCAATGGTATTCTCTCGATGTATACCCACAGATGCTTGTACAATACGGCATCGGTTTGGTTGTATCCTCGCGGTCCTTTCTCCGAAGAACATTTGATACCTACTCCAGTTTCGAGTCTAAGACATTAGAGACCCGTTTAGGGACAAGGCAGAAAACTCATGCAACCATAATCTTATACCGGCAGTTGTTGAGAAAAAGAAAATATGAGAAATTGTCATCTGTCGCCCGCTGCAGTGCACAAGAGTTTTAATATTTATGAGGGCATATTCTAAGATCAACAGTCGAGTTGCCTAAGGATTCATTAGACCTGACGACTGGGTTCTTGATACAGAATCGTGTAGAATTGAAGATCTGTGGGACGTCGCGTCTCATATTAGTTATCATGTAGTCACACGAAAAGTGGTTGTCATGAGGTATACCGTCAAGCGCTATTTAAATTTGGAATACAGACTAATCTCTGAGCGTTCAAAAGAGATGCCTCGATCAGATAAACCCTGAACGTTCTCTGATATTGGATTCCACGTGAATGCGTTGCTAGTCGGAAGAAAAAATGTTCATAAACGCATAGATACGATCGCTAAGAATTCCTCGACCTCGGTTTTGCAGTTACCCTTGATCAGCAATTCGGTGACTTACAGAAATACGATATATCGTTCATTGGCCATTATTCGTCGAAAATAGTCTAAAAGTCTGGAAACCACGATCAGTTGTCTGTAAAATTATCGTCTCAATTCAATCATTTGGGAATACAATGCCTAAGGGAATTTAAAGAAGAGAAAATTAACTAGGTATAAGTGTAATTCATGGAGTCAACAGGAAATAATAAACCTTATAAGGTGCTCTTTGCGAAATTCATATTATTCAATAACGTTCTCTGAATGATGAGCGGTTTACTTCAGTTTTGAACTATCAAATGGTCAGATTAGGATCAAATTAAACCAGTTGTAGGGAATCCGATAATTTGGAGCTCAGATTTCATATCCTACACGCTCAGTACCTGCTGAGAAAGGCTCCGGAAGTCTGTTGACCGCTGAAAATGAATCTTCTTTTGGGGCCTTTGACGTACCAAACATATCGTGAATTTCTGATATAGATCACGGATCGTAATACGCAACGAGTATAAACAAATCTGGTATAACTGTTGTACCGACTAATCAATATCATGTCATGCTCCTAAAGCCGTGCAAAGCGATAGTTTTCACAAGGATACCTGTTGAACAATCGATTTACACCCGCATTATTTCATCGCTGTGTTACGTTGATTGAAAATGTTTTGCAGAAGAGGCTCATAACGATTAGCAAGCACTGAGTAATTGTGGTTGAACGAAATTCGATATGTCTACTACAAGCAATCGCTCTTGCATGAAATTATTTTAATCAATTTTTATCCCATGTATGGATAATGCTCTGAGGCTCAGACGCAAAAAGGGCTAGAATGTGCAGTGCCGCCTCATGCAAGAACGAAGCATCGAGTACGAAGGCTACTCATTGTGCACGTTTAATTACCGGTATTACCAAAGTTACGACGGTGTTGATTAACTTTCCAAAAAGTTGTTCAAAAACCAAATACACTTCAATCGAAATTCTTTCTCAACAGTGACATCGAATCGAGGAAGTGGAAAATTCAAAACGTTTCAAATCAGTTATCTATTTTAACGATTTTCTTGTTGACCAGATCTCTCTGATACTCTTGTTTGTCCATTATCGAACACAATTTTACGTTGACGGTACTTTGTTGAAATCATATTACGTGTCTATAAAATTTTAATGGTCAGAACTGTTTTAGATTGAATATTGATGAAATTGGAATTGTTCCTCATTTAAAAAAAAACATCATGCCATTGTAGGAAAAATTGTGTAAACCTGTTTAAGTTACGTCCCAAAATCAACCGCTGAAAAAAAATTGGAACTGGTCAACTTCGTACATCGAACTACAGCTGCGCAAGAAGTGTTAACGAGTGTATTATTCCTGCTTCTATAATCGGTATTTCAAACAGGATCAAACGTTGTTGAATATTCCCTGTGCAGTAAATTGAAAATTCCGGATAAGCGGCAGCTGATTCGTACAAGAATTGTAAAAATTCAAGTGTCGTCATGCAGAAAAATGACACGCAGATCCTCCGATAAAACACGAGAGAGAGCGGAGCGAAGGAAAGTATTTCACATCTGGTATTTTACCCAAGGTATAAAAGGTACGTATTCAAAGGGGATCTTGCATGCAACGCGAACAGCCTCCGCAGTGCGGTATAACATCCCTCGTAAATAACGAATCTCGCGGCCTCCGGGACGTTAAGAGAGGGACATTCCATGGCGATATAATCATAACAGTCCTGGTAACAATCTGAACCATCTCCCGAGGCTGGAATGCGATGCAGCCCAGAGACGGACGGGCGAACAGACGTGTACCATGGGGTTTACCCCCATCCCCTGCCCACCGATTCGGTCTCCTACACACGCTCCTCGACGCACCAGAGTGCACAACATTTTTTTGGTCGAGGCTCATTATACGACCCGTAATTCAATCCTTACGGAGCTTATATAAGTACGAGTGATGCGAAAGAGGCAGCTTGCTTGCTTCTTCAAAGACAACTATGAAACGTTTTCGCGCCAATCGAGTGGGCAAAAGTGACGATTATGAGTAAGTGCGGATATCGTGCGAACTCAGAATCGTCATTGACCGCGGGTTGCACACGGTATATTTCACAAGAAAAATGTAAAATTAGGCGATTCTGAAACCTGATAAACACGAACGAAAGACGATATTTTCTAATGAATGACGTTCGCGGTCGGAAATAGCGAACCATTTCTCCACTAGTGGGGAAAAACTGTTTTTTCCTCAAATGTTAGGTACGTCATTTTCTAACGCACACGTCAATCATAGGGAAATATTGTGTCCAAAAAGGCTGGCTATTGGCCAACAGTGTCTAGCTGAGTCCTAGCGCAAACTGATAATACTCGTAAGAGTCTTGAAGTTATATTAACCTCAATGCAACCCGTTCGCATTTTGGCCAACTCAAATTCTGATCGCAATATAACCTAGAAACGCCTGCGAATTACGACAGCTAGCATTTAACCGCAACTCAGTTGGTCAAACTGACAAGAAGACGAAAAATTCGGCGCGGATTACTTGAACCTACCAATGAAATCACATGGTTTTGGCGCGTGCGCGTTTCATGTTTCACTTTCCTGAAACTGACAGGATATATCCGGTTGTTTCATGGAAAAATGACAAGGGGAGTTTGACACGCGGTAAATCCATCCGCATTTATGCGTTTTAGGATATGTTTTAACGGAATCCACCTAGACTTTGGCAATTGATAGTATGTTTTCCGGAATGACATTTGTCACATTTTTCACAATCGGCCGATTACTCACTTTCTCCAATATTGGGCTACGAGCCAAACGTTGATCGTTAAATATACAAGTAAAATGCACAGATACCTTAACCTTCCGGCTAACTTGTTTACGATTCGAAGCAAAATGTGAGTGCAATTTTGTAACATTGATTCGTTATTTGTTTGCAGCCAACGTGCATCTCATTCTCTCGCGTCAGCTGCTTCGCCAGTCATCGTCGCATAATTCCTATAAAATTGAACTCGCATTTTGTTTCGGACCGCAACAAGTTAGTCAAAAGGTTAAGGTATTTATGTATGTTACTGCACCTTGAATTGAATAAATGCAGGTGGATTTACGCCGTGTCGAATTGCCCGTGAAATATTTTCATGAAATAATCGGGTATGCACTCAAGCGACAATAATAGCGAAGAAAAATTAAAAATCTTGAACTAAACGGTTCCGTTGCTGTTGTTGAATATATTAATCAACAGCGATCTAAAATCTTAAAAACTGAGTTCTTTACATTATTATTATTGATATCTAGTTATTTTACGGAAATATTCTATTCTAGACAAGATCTATACCGAAGTGAAAACCTGTATTGAAAGTATCAGCCCTAACCTGAAGGACCCCCGTAAAAAAATGTAACATTACGTAAGGCGCAAAACTTCACAGATATCAGGACAATCTCTTGAATCTTGAAAATCAACTGCGCATGCGCAAGTTTTATCGGCTGTTCGTGCAGGCTGGCCATCCCGAGTTTCAGCTGTCGAACTGTTTTAGGCGGCGGTACAGTTGATACGAATTTTCTAGGTTAGAATCTGAAATAATTGAGGTAGTGACTCGGAAAGGTTTGGGAAGCATTTGTTATTGGGTCGGAAAGTTGATTCTTCGAAGAACGGTCGGAATTTAATGCTTATGCTCTTTCAAAATTCAATCGTACACATTTTGGTTACGTTGGCTCGCCTGTATCGCGGAAAAAAATATCGCTGCGGGAAGATTTCGCGAACCAATGAGATTGAATTATTTGGTTGATTTTCAAGTCTCAAGAGATTGTCCCGGTATACGTAGATCTTCAACCGTTGTTTTATGCAAAGCCGATTAGCTCTGTATCAAAAATATGTGTAGTAAAAATTTTTAAACCAAAATTAATAAAATCATAATCACACGGAATATCTGAAAAATTCACATTCCAATGTTGTTCCGTTGAGTTGATATCCCATGTCAAAAAAGGTTTGAAAACTCTCGACGCTCAGAGCATGCTACTCGCTTCAACGCTATTGGAAGACTTGGCGTATGGAAATGAAAATATTTTGACTGCACGCTAGTCTAAATATCACTATATATTCACAGCCACCTTCATATCGACATAAAATTTTGAATAGTGACGAGTAGTGTCTATAATTCCCAGATTTCAACCTTCACCACCACAAATACCCAAATAGAATAATCTATCACAACTGCATATCATCATCTTTCTAACGCGTGTACCATTGATCCGAGAGAATTCTATTCGAATCTTGTAATATCTATCATCGTGCCACTTCATGCTCAATGCTCCAAGAGTAACACAAGAGAAAAACTTTCAGGCTAACTTTCAAGCTCTGCGACTCACTCTACCCAGCAAGTGGGTAGCAAACCTATGAGTTAGAGGTTCTTCCTTGAATATGACAAGATAAACTGGCAAATGATTATCATAAGATGTACTTCGTGTTTACGTATGGAGAGCTGCGTCAACAGCTAGTCACGTTGATCTTTGAAGTTCTATTTATAATGGAATCATCTGTACACATCGTTATTGCAATCATCAACTCGGGTCCGTTCACCGTTAAAGTGCTAGACCATAAGATAACCGAACTTTTTACAATCTTCGTGTGCAAAGAGAAGCTGGAGTATTAAGCTGGATTGCTCAAGCGCTGTCTCACGTTGTACTATCCTCGATACGAAAGCACCTTTGGAAGAGTCGAAAAGCAGGGACTTACTCTAACGTACCGGTGAAATCGATTGCGTGTTTTTCATCCCGATCCCGGACACGATTCGTTGTATTTTGGAACTCAGGTCTCGTGGCAGGAAATGAGAAGACGTTTGAAAGACTTTTGTAAGATTCGTGGACATCAATTATGTCCTGGTATCAATTAAATGATATTGAGATAAAACGAATGTCGTTACAGTACCGCAGCTAAGAACCTAACTGAACACGAGTAGATAAATAAATGATTCAACGTTTCGCATCGCTGTAATTTCATTTTCGTAATAATTCTCAATCACTCTGGAATTTATTGGTTCGATGTACCGCACGTACTCCTACTTGATTATTTAAAAACTGTAATTTTATTTCGTTAGCTTTTCAAGTTAACATATTTAAATTTGAATCCACAATTACTTGTCGAAATTCCAAAAGTACCGAAGAAACCGAAGATTAATCAAAGAAGTTATACAGCAATTAAAATTCAGAACTTGACACAGTGATTTCTGATTTTATTCCGAAACCGTTGAAACCGTTCCCAACGTAACACGTATTCTTGTAAAGGTCTTTCAACATATTCCTTCATCATCTTTCAAACAGCCGGAGAACGTTATCGATGCATAAACTCTGTTCGCATGACTCGGGTTGAATGGAGGACCTCATCCTTTGTAATTGGAATTAAGCCTGGCTGCCTTCAACATCATTCTTTGGGACTTACCGAATCGTGCTATTCGAAAAAGATGAATATTTCTTCTCATTAAAAAAGAAAAAGAAAAAGAACAGTTACCATCGCCAAAGGGGTTCTGTTTCTGAACAACTACGAATCCACACCCAAATACGTGCAATACTCACGCATCATGCTACGCTGCGAGTTAGGCAAGCGTACCTACATCGTACGCATGTAGTATAATAATCTGTGGCTGGCCGGTTAGGGTGGTCCCCTGATGAGATTATAATATGAATATAATGGCGAGCTACCGTGCTACGTTCTCCGAGCCAGGCATCGGGCCTTTTATTCATATTCTTTTTCATTTTCGAAACCTCCAGAGGTCGATCATCAAGTTAGTTTTAGACGGTTCGGTTCTCATACTGAAGACAAACACCGAAAAGATCTCTGGGCTGCAAGAATGCGCCTACCTTGCCTATCTGTTCTTTCGTTTTCTTCTTTCAATTACCTTTTTTTCTTTCTCATTTGTCTCTTCAACGATTAAAAAGTAATCACTGGTACAATCCGAGGAGGACAAAAAGACAGTCCGAACGCCGTTTTTACATTACAGCAATGATTCAATTTCTGCTGTGTGATAGAGAAAAATATAATAAAACAACATGTATTGTCGGTTAATCCCATAACGAGCGATAGCTATATTTCCTCTTCAATTGAAAAGTACAATTTGTAGCCACACCGATATGCAGGCTCGATCTTTCAGACCGGCGGTATGTTCGCTTTGCGATATTGTGCTTATTACCGTTAACAGAAACGATTTCCTACCAGCTGTGTGAGGTAGTTAATGAGACGTTCGATCGTTATCTCAGAACCAGGACGTGCATCATCAAAATAATCGATCCGCGTTCAGATTGATTCAATCCTGTATCAGAATTATAAGTCAGCCACTGCAACATCCGGCCGATAAAAAAAAATCAGATAAACGAATTCGACGTATTTTTGGCTACATGGAGAAAAATTACTGTAGAACCGACGAAAGAGAATGTTCAATATTGAATACTTCGAAGAGACATTTTGTCGAATTATTAGACATGATTTTTAATCAGGCATGAAGATTTGAGCTTGTTTAATTAAAAAATAAAACTGCACTGAGAAAAATTTCATTTGTTATAGTAACTAGAAAATTCAGTAAAACAGGTATAGTTAAAAAAAATTTTGAATATTGTTGAAATTACGAAAAACGAGGTGCGCCTAACCATTTTGCGTTATCGTGGATCCTTTTTTGGACAAGGCTTCAACGTCAATTTATTGTTGGACACGCATTAAATTTTCGCAACAGTTGCAAACAAAATTTAGCAACAGCGATCGTAATGATAAATATAAATAATAACGGATAAATATAAATAATGATAAATAGTAACGGATACTAGACTTTCTGGTAACAGCTAGAAAACTAATTTTCATTTTCTACCTAGAACTATATTTTTCGAGGTGGTAAAAAATGAAAATAGTTAATAACTGAGTGGTGTCGTCGGTTTTTTTTCCGCCTTTTGGTTTTCATTCTTCGAGTTGAAGATCCTTCTTCATGCATCACCGATTACTCAAACTCGGGGTTTACTTAGTTCGATTTATCACGATGTACTAATCACGGGACGTGTTCATAAACTGAGATGATTTTTCAACTGTTTGAGCGGGTGATTTTGCGCATTTGTAATCAAAGTCAAGTCGACTAAGCGTCTTTCTAGCGCCGATGATGTCACGACGCCGCTGGCGCCACGACACGACCACTTTGTATGTACCCTGGATCTCTAGTGACAGATTAAAGGACTACAGATATTTTCATTCCTTTTTTCCATTCCAATTCTATGCGATGAGTAAAAATCGTTTTTCGGCTACTGCAACATCTGTTTTCATTTCTTTTTGTTTTTTATAAATCAAATAGAGTAGATTGCAGATTAAGACGTTTAAATAAAACTGTTTTAGATAGGTATTACAATTAGACTTAATTTCATCGTACACAAAATAAATAATTATAAGGTTTAAAGTTACGACGAGGGAATATTTATATAAAGGTAAAAACGTAGACACGTTTTTGTATTCCATGAGATATCGTGAAAACATATAAGGTTTCGAGTAACCGTCGTATACTTCTTCCAATGAAACCATGATCGATATGATAATGACTGTTTCCTGTTATCGGTACAAAAACAATCCAATGAACTATGGAATTAATTTATAGATCTAAAGTGTCTAAAATTTTCATTCAAAATTCTTGTAAGCATTGTTTTTTTACGATTAAAGTACGTGAAACACTGACAGAAGTGTCAGAACCGTTAGAACGCCGTTGATTTTAGTGGTTTCGCCATGAAAACCAGCCCTTCGAATCTTGAACCATGACATAAACACAATAATTGCGTGATTGACTACATCTTTTGCGGTATTTCTTCTTTTACACATATAGGTCCGCTAAATGTAATTTTCCTACTTTACTTTGAAATTTATACCTGAGATCCTTCACATGTATGCCAACAGCATGATTACAAAATTTCCTATCAATCAAACATTCCGATTAACTCGGCAATGTAAGGCTTGCATTTGAACGATCTTTGTCGAAGAATGTGACATTTTCACAGCTAGATAATACTTGAAGAAATCGTGAGAGAAAATTTGTTTCAGGTATACTCCATTTTACCCTATTGTTTGAGCAAATTGATTTGGGACGATGAGTGGAAGTGAGAACACGTTGCAGTCCTGACTACGGTGCAGGTGCATATATACGTGCCTGTGTCTATGGTTGAAACGTTTTCTTAGTTCCGTTGCACGTTTTTTTTTCTTTTTTTTTTAATTCAAAGTCGTTATAAGGTAATTAATGCTAATTGGACACAGCCTTGACGCCTTGGCAGTAAACGATTCCTGAGTAGGTGTACAGTCAGATTGGAATTCCTCGATTCACCACCGCTCATAAGTACAAAACGTCGACTCGGGAGAGGGTCATGTACTCCCAGAGCGCTCGCGGATATTTCCGTTGAATAGCTTGCAGACGAGGTATATGTGCTCGGTTGATGAGGAACGACGACGGCCGGTAACGAGGGAGAAAATCCACATTATGACTCACATTCCGTGCACGGTGCGGATCGATTATCGCGGCACTCTCAATCACTGAAGAAAATTTCATTACTATTTTTTTTTTTTTTTTGTTATCGATAGAAAATTCTAGTAACATATAGCCATCGTTAGAATAACGGTTCAAATATTATTGGAATAACAAAAATATATCGCGGTAACTATTCGGAGTAATTATAATTGTCTGTAGGTACTATATTTTGTGGTTATTGCGACATTGAATATGTTTGTTTAGTTTAATACATGTTCCGTGTTAAATGCGGCCTTTATACCAAATTATTTTGCATCAAAATCAAAAAGAATAGTAACATGTAATTAAATTTTTTAGTTACCGCTGCTAATTTTTACCTGTTAATAAATTTTTCGATTATGCTAAGAAGGTGAAAATAGTTACGGACTGTAACGTGAAACACACGCACAGAGAGAAATTTTTAGTTTCGTTTACCTTGAATATTTTCATCTTTTTACCACAATCGAAAAATACAGTACTAGGTAGAAAATGAAAACTAGTTTTCTAACTGTTTCCAGAAAGTCTAGTATCCGTTACGTTTTTTTGCAACTGTTGCGAAAATTTAACGCTTGGCACAACAATACATCGATGTTAAGGCCTCTACTCAATTTTTCTAGTTACTATAACAAATGAAATTTTTCTCAGTGTAAAAACGAAAAATGGATAAATGAGAAGCCAATGGCGCTGGCAGTGAAACGGTTGGTTGCGCCATGTGGTGACTTGGCCCGCTTCATTATGATGCTTGATTAAACTCCATCCATCCGCCTAAGGTTATACTATCACCCATTCCCATCTAATTTAACTTCAGCTATACATACTTAAACTTGGTACCGTACTTAAGCCATCCTAACCTAGGAACACGCAGGTACCTACATGCACATGATGCTGGTAAACGAAACCCAGACGTAGAGACTGGACTGTAGGTTCCATGGTCAAAGAGCGAATCGTTACAAGCCTCGAATGCAATGCAATGCGATACGATACGATACGATACGAAACAGTGTGAGATGGTGCCGAGTGATCGTGCCACACATGGATATGCACGTCCGTATATCAATGCGTATGTGGGTACATGCAGACAAAAAGGTGGTGCATATGGGTGAAAGATATGCGACATACGTTTATAATATTACGTAAAACGTATACACGCACGCACGGAACCCGGAGCATGAAGACGGGCACGCTAAAAATAACCCAATGGTAAGAGAAATGACGTGGCGTAAAAAGTGAATATAATCGAACGGACATGAATGGTGCACATCCATCGAGGTGAGCTTTCTCCAATTTATCGAGTTCGTTCACCTTGGATACTGTGTATGTGCAGTATGTAGCCCGTACGAAATTCGAGGATGCGAGCCTGGTCGTTGTGATAACTGGTTGTGGACCGAACGCTTCTTCTTCGCCATACAACGATCGTAGTACCTTTCTATGCTCTTCGATTCGGAACAATTTTGTTTTTTTTTTGGATTTAACAATCGCGTACGAGATTCTTGATTCGTTATTTTTGGCTGAAAACCAAATCCAGGCACGATCGACTACGGAGTTACGTTTTACAATTATAGCAAGCTGACATTTGAATTTCAAAAAACTTGATGAACTTTACTCAAAATGTTCGACCAGCGATACGTTATCACGAAATTGATTGCGTGCTGCGCACACCATCGCATCAAGTATGTCAAAATACGAATCACCAATTTCCCAAGTTTCGAGATCTCCTTCGACATTGAATTTTAATCCGATAAATTTTTATAAGCTAATAGATACTGCATCAAGATTTCGATCCTATTCCACGTGGCGTGATTGTAACTTGACTCAAGTATTTGAAATCCTTATCGATCAAACTAGATCGAAATATCGAGTTGACACTAATGCCGAATTCTAATAATACATTTTTTACCAGCTACTTTACAGTATGAGACGATGAATTTATAGCTCAATATTGCATTCATTTCTTTCTTCGTCGTGACAATTTCTTTCAATCAAGTCTGATCGATCGAAACTAAAAGTAATTTTCCTTTTTCACTGACGATGGCACACTTTTCTCAAAGCAAATGACACAGGTTCATGTCAGGCGTGTGGATTTCATTTTTCCAAATAACTGCAACCCCTTGTTTCACCATTCGTGGAATCATAATTCACAACGTGCAAACACGAAAATCTTTAATTACTTAAAAGAAGCTTCATTCTTTGCAGCACAAGAAATTGAGCTCAGCGAAAGGTGTTTCAACACTGTAGATACTAAGCCTTCGGTTGATGCGCGGCTTATCTATACCAGCAATGCGTACAAATACACATTTTTATCCGACCAGCCCGCTTACCGAGAGTTCGTATAATAGGAGTAACGTGACGTATGCGTGGCGTAAGAAGATGACAGGGTGACAGGTAGCAGCACCTTCGGCATGTTACTGTCATTCCATCCGAAGAATGGATCGCTCCTGAACATTGGGTTTATAAATTACCTAGCCATATTTTTTTAATCCTCAGCTCCAGTAAAACGACTTAGAGACTTAGAGCCGATCCTATACGGCACAATCCAATCTTCTCGTGCCAACATAACACATGGCCGTAAGTGTCGAGGAAGCTGACTTACAAGTATTACATGGGACAACTGAAACGTAGGATCCTCCCACAAGTCAGTTATTTCAACTCTTATAAATGGACTGAATTGGACGTGATCAACATGGTGCGAGACAATACGTCGCTTATTTGAAATACGAGTGATGGTGCACAACTATCGATGTAATGCATTTGATCGTCCTTGACATTTACTGTAGTATTATTATGGGTAATTACTTTAACGTACATGCAACAGGAAGAAACAGATACAGGGCTGATGACAGTCAAGTCATCTGAAAAAAGTGCGAAACGTGACTTGCAGACCTAAGTGACTCAAAAGTGATTGATCAGAATTGATTATTGCACGGTAATTGAACGAAGAGTGCTGCTACACTATTATTCATCTCATCGCAAATAAATCTATTTTCAATTACGTCAGTGTTTTCCTTGTTTTTCCTCATTACAAAGGTGGATCACTGTACACGATATTTAGTAAATGAAGACTGAGAAAAATTTCATTTGTTACATTAACTTACGAATTTATTGTCCTTTCCAGCGAAACATTTCGATACAGAAACAACGAGCAATGTGATCACGGTTGATTTTTCGGAGTCAAGCTGAAGCTGATTATTTCGTTGCAAAATACTTTAATACACGACAAACAAAACCTTGTCTAATGGATATCGCGTGGGAAAAAATGGTGAAACCCAATTTATTTATACATGAATCTCAACTACTACCGAAAAAGTGACTCAAGTAATCATTTCTTGAAAAAAGTGTCTAATAGTCGAAAAAGTAACTGACTACCAGCCCTGATAAGATAGAATCTCGAATCAAATTTGGAATTTAGCTCCACTATATTGGATCTGCCATGTAGAAATTTTGAAATCTGTTCTCAGGTTTCAGATTCGGGAACGACGTCCCAAAAAACGATAAAATACTACCGTGTTATAAAAGTTGACTCAGCACAATAACGTTCGACTCAAAGGGTTGAGGATAACAGGAAATCGCACGTACCAAAAGTACTTTTTTTTCGACCATCTCAGATCTGCCCCATAATTGGTTGTATCAAAGTACTACTAAAAGGTACTCTGTGTGAATTTTCTCAGCCTTTTTAATTCATTATTTGAGAAACTGCCGTTTTTTTCTCAAACGAATATATCTCGGAAACTTGAAGTAACTGAAAAAAAATGACTCTACATAAAAGTTGTAGTTTTTTGTTAGCTTTCGAGAGAAATTTTTGAAAAAAATTTTACGTTCCGGTAACGCTGATTTTTTACCAAAAAAGGAAGAAATTATTTTTTTTTTATTCAAAAAAGACCCTTTTTTCTGCTGAAAAAATTACAGAGTCTTCCAATATGTGTGGCAATATCGCCAAAAAATCGCCAGAGTGGCACGGATCGAGGTTCTCGGGTAAAAAAAATTAAGCCACGCAAATTCGGTCGAGGTTCCGGTTTAAAAAAATTAATTTGTTCAAAAAATTTTTTCAAAAATTCCTCTCGAAAGCTAACAAAAAACTACAACTTTTATGTAGAGTAATTGTTTTCAGTTACTTCAAGTTTCCGAGATATATTCGTTTGAAAAAAAACACGGCAATTTCTCAAATAATGAATTAAAAAACCTTAAAAATTCATATAGAGTACCTTTTAGTAGTACTTTGATACAACCAATTATGGGGCAGATCTGAGATGGACGGAAAAAAAGTGGCCGAGTTGACGGAGAATCCCTCAAGTATAGCAAACTAAACCGTGCCGTTGCACCGTAATACAGAAAATACAAAAGATGTGGTGAAGAAGGTGGGGGCACGAAGAGAAGTACCGTCTTCTGTACATGCGAGGCAAGGTCATAAGGTCCAGGAATCCCGTGTGCAAAGGATTGGATAGCGATTCAAAGAAAACGTTACGATGCTAAGTGGCAGGATACATCCGACATCGATCGTTGTGTCAGAAAAAAACACTCCAAGCACTTCATCAGCCGTAACTCGTATACCCAAATGCAAATGCGTACGATCGTCACAGAGTATTTCCGTACGAGCACACGCTACGTGTATCCCCATGGAAAATAAGGTACGGCGGCAAGAAGAGCCCTATAGATATACAACGAAGATCACCGGTCACGGGTAACCTCTGTTGCATCTCATGACTGCAGGCTCGTGCTGAGCAATTCTTATTTTCGGTTGGTTCTTGGACGATTCTCCCACACGAGAATCCTGCATGCGGCAGGACTCCGATGCCCCGGGGCTTAAGCTAAAAATAAGGATCCCGAGTCCGGGGTATTCGATGAAAACGATATACCGACCCGAAAAGGTGTGCGAAGCATTGCGACAACTTATACCTACCGCCTTTCGTTAATCAGCTTTACGCACCGAGCTGAAAAGATTTCTTTCCTTGTCAAGGCTAGAATAATTCACCTCGTTCATTTCATTTCGGTCTTTTAGTGGTGCACGTTGAACGTTATTTTTAAAAATTAACACATAAGATCCTTGCTTCATTCGCGTTGTATTGTAAAATAAAAAATAACAACAAATTAAAAAATATAACTCGACAGCGTTACCTCGTGAATTATACAGAGAGATAGTGTACCAAGTTTGAAAAGGATCGGTGCGATAGATTTTAAGGGGGTATTCTAGTGTAGAAATTTGAAAAAATCGATTTTTTTTTTTTATATTTTCAAAGCTTAACCTTTCAAGAATGTGTCCTTAAAAGGACAAGTCAAAATTTCAATTATTTTCAGAGATATAGCTATTTTAGTGACACGTCTTCAATACTGGCTCGGCTGGAACGAATTTTACTCGAAACTTTAAACGCGTTTTTCTCAAAACTACATTTTTCAAAACGGTTGACATGATTTCTCAAGTTCTATTGAACCGATTTACTTGAAATTTGGTGAGAATCTTCTCAATACATGTCTCTATCGCACGAACTATTATTATAACGAAATAATAATTTTTACTATTTTTAAAAAATTCAGAAACGTCCAAAAAAGTCAAAAAAAACGTATTATTTTTTCGGACAGCCGTAATTTGGCAAAAAAAAAATTTTTTTCGACTTTTTTTTAGTTAGTACGATAGCTGCATTTATGTAGATTAATAATCTTTTTTTTTTTTTCTGATTTTGAAAATGCTTGCAATCGTGACAACATTGGCGCGCCATTTTTTTTGTACCCCCCACTTCAACAACTCATAGCACTTTCAATTTTGTATTTTTTGACTTGTTTTTTTTTTTTTTTTGTAATCGTGAAATAATAATAAACGCCTGATAAAAAAATGGATGGTAAAAATATTTTTTGTTTCTTGTTTATAGCACTTCAAAAAACACCTCAAATTCATGCCTCTACACTAGAATACCCCCTTAAACTACAGCCGTCACAGACTTTGAAAACGTGAAGCGCGGGAAATTCGCTCTAAAGTTTTGTACGTTTAAAAATTCCAATTTTTTTCTTGTTTTCACTGTATACTTAGACAGAATCATCGATACCAGGCCCGTACAGTGAACGGCTATCATTCAGCATATCACTCTTGAAATATTGTACATTCATGAGATGTAATTAAAAAAAAAATGGAAAGAAAAAAATTTGAAAACGATACCCCCCCCCCCCCCCCCCCCTCCCTTAACAACATTGACGCGAATAAAATTGTTGGAAATTCAAAAAAATGGGAATAATTTTTTCTCAAAACTTCGGTTCAACGAAAACAAATTTATCTACGCGGCTACGAATTGAACTACGAAAAAAAAAATAAAGCAATCAGATATTTTGAGAAATATTTACTAGCCAAGAACGAAAGTAATTTTTTCTTTTTTCGTTTGCTTTTTTCCCCCCTATTACGTTCAAATTTTTAGGAGAGACGGACGGAGGGTTTGTTGTTCGTTCGATTCTGTCGCTACGCGTTCAACGTTGGCGTGCTCGATCCGAGTAACGAGTGAGTGGTCTCATATTCCTTCGAAAAGATATTACGAAAGACATCGCCGTCCGTACGCGTACATGATACAGCACAAAACAATCCTGGCCTGAAACTGATTCGAAGGTATTTCGCGTTCGATATTACCTCGGATCATGCGATCGTGTACGACATTACAAGTAATGTAACGTAACTGCATTTACAAACAGCTATGCGGGAGGAATGAAAAAAAAAAAAAAAAAAATGTTAACGTGAAAAGACGGAGAGAAGATTTTAAAAAAAATTTCCATAACTTCGTTCGAACGTCGGCAAACGTGAAAACAAAAATAATACAGCAATATGGACAAAGGCGATAGAGGAATCGGAAGAGTCAGTGAACACGCGATTTTTGAGTTATCGAACCGATTAATCGTCAAATTGACAGACTTCCTGGTATTTTCAACTATCTGCAACGCTTCTTTATCACTGTTATACATGTATAAGTTTATCAAAATGGAATAATGTTGAAATGCCTGCATCTGGGAATTTACTAATGATATTGTTAAGCTGTGAGAGCGGTTCAAATATTTTACCGTGGAAATAATCGGTGTATTTAAATTATTGGAATTCTACCACAACGCCGTATTAATATACAATATACCTATAAGAATCTGAAACGAAATTTTAATAACGTAAATGTGTTTTTTCTAAACAGTATTTGAGTAATTATAAATTCCAAGAATTTTGGATTCGTCATTTTCCTAATTAAAATTACTTACCTAGCAATAAGACGTTGAAGGTTACCGTCGACTATTTGTGGAAAATTCATTTGTTCATGAACGCAACATGCTGCAGTTAATAAAACTTCAATCACTACAACTTTAGTATCAAAATGAAATATAATTGTTCCAAATAAATCATTATTCAGACCTTTATACGGTAATTACTGAATTTCTAAATCTTCTCTTACATGTCAAGAACAGATAGGATAGAAGTTGTTCTGATCAAATTCACCTCAATTAACATAATTAGCATATTCGATTGTTTCGTTACAGCTACGAAACTCATCTTCGTTTTGCACCCAAAAAATGAAAATAGTCAAGAAGTAAACAGTGACCACAACTATGTAGTGTATTGTATTTTGAAATATCGCTTTCCAACAACGTCAAGGAAATGAAATTCCGAAATGTAACCAAGACCAGAGGGAATAGCCTTCCGCCCGGTATGATATTGAGAAAACTTGAGCCACAATGTAACGATCAACTTTACAATTAACGAGAAATGTTTAGTTACGGTTACCGCTCGGTTCTTAACTACATATTTTCATTTCTTATAACAATCGAAAAATATAGTTCTAGGTACAAAATGAAAATTAGTTTTGTATCTGTTGCCAGAAAATCTAGTATCCGTTACTATTCTTTCTCGTTACGATCACCGTTACTATGTTTCCTTGTAACTGTTACGAAAATTTAATACTTGTGCAAAAATAAATTAATGTTAAAGCCTTGTTAACTTGAAGTTCTGGGGTGCGCGAAAACCCCTGTGTAGGTTATTTGTTTCGTACAGAAGTGTAGGGTCCTAGGGTTAATTTCATAACCCACAACCATGACATACTTCAGACGAAAGAAATTCCCTGAATAAGTAAAGAAAGTCGAAAACCGAGATGGATAATAAATAGAGGAGAGTTCAGGAGTGCCGTAGAATGTCGGTAACTGTTGGAGAGAAAGTGACTAGATACTCCTGCCTTCCACGCTGCGTTATTACGGCAGCGTGTAGTGCAGATACTACATGCAGTTAGGCATTATACGAAAGACGAAATACCAGCGACGAGAGACGAGAGAAAAATGCGGTACGGTGCAACATGCCGCTGCATTGTGTCATCCGTCACGTTGCGTAAAGATAACGCGAGGTCAGTGACGGCTAAGAACGAGAGGATTCGGTATCAAGCCGATCAAACGTTCGAGAGTTCTTCAACGTTCCACGGCTTGGTGGTAGCAAAATCCTGGCGGTGAAAGAGTGAACTGAAGAATTTCCGACATCAAACGCTTGAAACTTGTTTTGGTTTGTTCACGCCGTCAGGTATTCGTAAATAAACAAATCGCATTTTCTCAACATAGTTACTTTGTGTCATTCGGGTGCAATTTATGAGGCGGTAGATTTGCACTCAATTTTTGTAATACTAAATATGTAACTTTTCGAGAATAAACGCCGCGATCGTGTACAAGCCGAAAGTTAATACTTCGATAAGCTCGAGGGAGCATTCACTTGTTGAAATCGCAAACCACGTCGGAAAATAGCCACTTTAAAGTCGCTTGAAATCACTTGAAATTACTCGAAATCACGTGTAATTTCGTGAATTTGTGTGAAATCACGTGAAATCGCTTGAAATTACGTGAAATCGCTTGAAATCACACGTGTATTCACTTGTTGAAATCAAAAACCCCTTTGGAAAGCAGCCGCTTTAAAATCGCTTGAAATTACTCGAAATCACGTGTAATTTCGTGAATTTGTGTGAAATCACGTGAAATCGCTTGAAATTACGTGAAATCGCTTGAAATCAAACGTGTATTCACTTGTTGAAATCGAAAACCCCTTTGAAAAGCAGCCGCTTTGAAATCGCTTGAAATCATTTGAATTCACTCGAAATTAGGTGTAATTTCGTGAATTCGCGTGAAATCATTTGAAATCACGTGAAATCGATTGTAATCACACGTATATTCACTTGTTGAAATCAAAAACCCCTTTGGAAAGCAGCCGCTTTAAAATCACTTGAAATTACTCGAAATCACGTGTAATTTCGTGAATTTGTGTGAAATCACGTGAAATCGCTTGAAATTACGTGAAATCGCTTGAAATCACACGTGTATTCACTTGTTGAAATCGAAAACCCCTTTGGAAAGCAGCCGCTTTAAAATCACTTGAAATTACTCGAAATCACGTGTAATTTCGTGAATTTGTGTGAAATCACGTGAAATCGCTTGAAATTACGTGAAATCGCTTGAAATCACACGTGTATTCACTTGTTGAAATCGAAAACCCCTTTGGAAAGCAGCCGCTTTAAAATCACTTGAAATTACTCGAAATCACGTGTAATTTCGTGAATTTGTGTGAAATCACGTGAAATCGCTTGAAATTACGTGAAATCGCTTGAAATCACACGTGTATTCACTTGTTGAAATCAAAAACCCCTTTGGAAAGCAGCCGCTTTAAAATCGCTTGAAATTACTCGAAATCACGTGTAAATTCGTGAATTTGTGTGAAATCACGTGAAATCGCTTGAAATTACGTGAAATCGCTTGAAATCACACGTGTATTCACTTGTTGAAATCGAAAACCCCTTTGGAAAGCAGCCGCTTTAAAATCGCTTGAAATTACTCGAAATCACGTGTAAATTCGTGAATTTGTGTGAAATCACGTGAAATCGCTTGAAATTACGTGAAATCGCTTGAAATCACACGTGTATTCACTTGTTGAAATCAAAAACCCCTTTGGAAAGCAGCCGCTTTAAAATCGCTTGAAATTACTCGAAATCACGTGTAATTTCGTGAATTTGTGTGAAATCACATGAAATCGCTTGAAATTACGTGAAATCGCTTGAAATCAAACGTGTATTCACTTGTTGAAATCGAAAACCCCTTTGAAAAGCAGCCGCTTTGAAATCGCTTGAAATCATTTGAATTCACTCGAAATTAGGTGTAATTTCGTGAATTCGCGTGAAATCATTTGAAATCACGTGAAATCGATTGTAATCACACGTATATTCACTTGTTGAAATCAAAAACCCCTTTGGAAATCAGCCGCTTTAAAATTGTTGAAATCGCTTGAAATTACTCGAAATCACGTGTAATTTCGTGAATTTGTGTGAAATCACATGAAATTACGTGAAATTGCTTGAAATCACACGTGTATTCACTTGTTGAACTCGTACATCAGTTTGGAAAACAGTAGCTTTAAAATCGCTTGAAATCACTTAAAATCGCATGAAATCGTACGAAATCCCTTAAATTCGCTTGAATTCGCGTGAAATTGTATGAAATCCCTTGAAATCGCGTGAAATCGCTTGAAATCGCACGTATATTCACTTGTTGAACTCGCAAACCACTTTGGAAACCAGTCACTTCAAAATCGTTGAAATCATAGCAATCGCTTATCACCCGATCGATAATATAAACTCTCTTCCGTTTCAGCATTTTCGTTCCATAAAGAGATTGAAATCACTTTGTCAACGATTTGTTGAAATTGAAACAGTAACCCACAATAATTACAAGTCCCCATAACGAAACGTATTTGCTTCGATACGCGTTTATATATTTCGCTAGTATATTACAAAAAATGTAGAGGAATGCATTCACAGCAACATGGTGATTAGCCATTATCTCAGCGCCAACGTATATAGTAGAAAGTTGAATGTATAGTAGGCGCACTATAATACGGCACGTCAAAGAACGGCGATGCAGGCTGGCAGGCCTAATGAATGACTACAATTCATGCAGTTCTCCATTGAGAGGAAAATTGCGCGCAACTCGATACACAGGTAGGTGTACCTATATAAACGTATTTACGACCCGTCGATTCAATCCGATTGGAAATTGGGTATCTGCGCTTTTTACTCCGCGTTAATTAACCTCCACGAAATTAACAAGAATTTACCGACCTGTGTAAAGAATATGTCGTACGTTAAATTAACTCGATGTCGAAGTCTCTGTGTACATCTTTTCGTAGAATCTTTTCCACGCACAACGTCATTTATGTAAAACGAATGACTTTTATTCAAGTTAAATAACTCAGTTTTTGATCAAGAATAATTCACTTTTTTTTTTTTTTTTGTTTTATTCTTTTTTTTTAGTAAGTGAATTTCCAGCCCGAGCAAAATTTCATACACAATTTAAAAATAAAAAATATGAAGCGAATGTACGCAATTCGTACTATATGAAGTACAAAAAACACAATCCATATCAAATAGTAACGAATAAGAGCCTTGTATCGGCATAATAATGAACAATGAAATCTGCAATGTCGGTTCATAAATAGTATCACTTACTAAATTATTTATACTATATGGAGAATCTAAGTGCAAGAAAAAAACCAACTCGGTCCGTTGTACCAAATATATGATAAAATTTTAACAACCAATTTATCTATATATTTCTGTCCTAGCTCGACAAAAACTACGGTTGAGACCTTGTTTGAGCTTTAAAAAAATATTTTCCGAATCTGAGATAATCCAATATATTATCCATATTCTGACTCCCCGTATTCTTGATTTTTTTAAAGCTGTGATAGCATCTATGAAACCTGCATTTTTTTTTAATCAACGCTTATGAAATCATTTTTAAGTTACTTACAGATATTCCAATCTTTCAAGCTTCACGTGTTTCGAGCACAATGAAAAATTTTGACTTAAGAAAAATCAATGTTTAACGTTTTCAAAATATCAAAGACACTCTGCCAAAAGCACGTTTAATGTATAGAGGTTTGAATTATTCTTTTTGGGGAATTTTCCTGAATTTTTGAAAAGGTATAAGTTAAACTCAACTTCGAACGAAGAAAGAAATTACCGAAGAGCTTGAAAAAATTGAAAAATAAGTCATTAATTCTATCGCAGGGATAGTTCCTTCAAACCGAAATTTTTGAGACGTCAGATTTTCATTCTTATCGATTGAATTTTTCTTTCAACTACTGAAAAAAGTGCATCAAAAATCGCACCATCCTGGTCTTGAAATGATCATAACAAAAATAAGATTTTCGATACATATAGGTATTATACATGTATTTTAGGGTGGTTTTTTTTTTCAAGTTTTTGTTTCACACGTACCCTTCGAAAAGTTAGTTTTCAGCCTGAAACGAATCCTCGTGAAACCGGAACTAAAAGATGTCACATCCGGTTTGAATTTTTCAAACACTCTGACAGAAATATCTTGAAAACTATAAAAGTTGGGAAGCTGTTTTCTTGTTTCATTTTGTAGATAATCAAATCTTTTATAAAAAAAAAAAACAAAAAAAGGTCGAGACTACTATGCACCTAAATATTCGTCTTGTATTCAATACGGACGTTTAAAATTGAGTGCACTGAATAAATAAAGATGCTTATTACCTTGTAACTTTTATCTCACCCGTGTTCTAACCTGATACAAATAACGCCACGTAGTAGTCACGATATTTTTTAAAGCACATTTGACTATCTACAAAATTATACCAAGAACAGCTTCCTAACTTGTATAGTTTTCGAGATATTTCGGGTATAGAGTGTTTGAAAAATCAAACCGGATGAGCCACCTTTTAAAAATTTTCTACCGAGGCTTCGTTTGAGGATAAAAACTAATTTTTCGAAGGATACGTGAGAAATAAAAAAAAAAAAAGAAGGTAGACACAAAACTACCCTAATGTATATTGTATGTATATATACTTACAAATATTCTGAAAGAAGATCATAAAATCAGTCAACCGCAGGGGTAGTCATGTGTAAACGCCTCGAGGCGCAAGTAAATAAGTGAGTAGTAAGCGAGTGAGTGAGTTATCTCAACGTCTATACGGTACCATAATAAGGTATTGATTGTAGGACGTGCGCCGCTTTAGGTTGAAGGTAATGCGAGGTGATTGAATTTAAAATATTGCAGTTTAACGAGAACGCGGAAGAAATTGGTTGTCTATAGCAGTGAAAACTAGTCAAAAGACAGTAGTTACTCTCTGCTTTGACGAACATCTACCATATTTTCTTATAATCATACCGTCTCCAAGCACCCGAGAGTTGCAAACCTTCTCGTATAATGAGCCACAACTCGAATGATAATCGCCATAGACAGTGTGCGGTCATCAATTTTATGGGAACGCGCTGCATACCCAGTAATTTCAAAACGCGTTATATCGCAGCAAAGTATTTGTTCGAACTCGGAAAAAAAAATAAGTGACATACGAGACATTCCATGGCAAATCGAACCAAATTCTACCATCGCTGTTTGCGATTTTGCTGATACTTTCTTAGGTGATAAAAATTTTGAAAGTATAATTTTTTATTGTAATCATTTCAAGACTGGCTTCATGACGGTGCGACTTTCGGTCCACTTTTTCAACAGTAGTAAAAAAATTTTAATCGACAAGAATGAAAATTTTACGTCGCTAAAATTCCGGCTTGAACAAACGAACCTTGAGATAGAACTAATGAGTTGTTTTTCAATTTTATCGATTGGATTACTGGCAGTACTTTTAGGTACTTTTTGCGATAACCAAGACCCAGTAATCACGATTTTAAGATAAAAAGAATAGGAAATCCAAAATTAATAGTCCAATATGGTGGCCTTATTTGAAATTTGGGGAGTGTGCAAATAATGTACGACTTTTGCTATCCAATTTCAGACAAGAATTCAACTACATTCAACAAAATATCTTTTTTACTAAAAATCGATCATCTCAAGTTTTTTTGAAATCAGCCAAATTCACAGAGTTTTCAATAATAATTGAATACAATACATCAAATATCACTTCCAACTATTGTTTAAAAAACTCTAGTCTTTAAATCATACACAAGACAGATGCGCAAAGTCCTTAGACAGAGACCAAGGAACCTTGAAGGGTATAACATCACGTTGCCAGATTGGCATGCGTCCAATACTATCCTTGTCGCTCTACCAGGCTTCTCGTTAAGACAGCAATGCGCTTAAACGCCTACTTCATAGATTTCATAATTTTTTACATCGAATCCAGGCTCGTCAAACCTAGGAATAAATTGTTCACCTTCCTGACCTCGGAAAGAGTTGAGCGTGTGTATAAAAAATAATAGTATAACCTCTTTTCTATTACTCTTCCTTTTTAACTCCGATTTTGTTTTTCGTCACTTTTACTTTTCTCACACTTTCTCTTTTTCTGGTATTCGTTGTATACATAGTAAATATACCTGTTCACTGTACACATATGTTATATCAACGACGTGGATATTTAATATAAGTCTTGTTCTAATAGTCTGTCGTGAAAGGAGAAAGCGTATATTACATTTTGTTCGGAAAAAAAATTCGAGACAAAAAATTCGTTCAAACCCATTTGAATTTTAAAATATATAGTTGAGAAAATGGCGAAGTTTTTTAACAGATCATATCGTGAATCAAATATTAAATTTTTTATACACCATTGACATGTGAAATATTACACTTTAATTTTCAACGCTAATCACTGCACAGAGAAAAATTTCTACTTGAGGTTACTGTAGAAGACTTTGCTATTTCCATTATTTACCACGAACAAAAATTACAGTTCTGAGTACAAAATGAAAATGAGTACGGTGCTAGCTAAAACCAGAAAGTTTAGTATCTGCTAAACTATTCTTCATTCTATTTGTAATTCTTCTTGTAATTTGAGGTTGGACGTAGGATTGACATCTCCATACATCATCATCACGATAAATAGTTTCATGTTCTACATTCCCTTGTGATTCCAACAATATTCAAACCGTTATTACAACAATACCTCATTTGACTAGAATTTGTAAGTAACTATATATAATGCAAGTAACTATATAGTAAATTAAATTTTTCTCACAATCAATGCGTGTGCCAGGTTCCTACCCAACGAAGTAAGCCACAGTTACAGTCAAGGAGTTGGGACAATCTAAACCGGCTACCAAGTTAATTCCTACAGTACAACGATCGTCATCGCAATACTGTGACCTTAATTACACATTGAATAATACCGGTGTGTAACGCTGTTGCTAAACCGGGTGTAGTATCGGTATGTCATGTGCGTACACTTATGGCTTACGAAAAGGAAAATTCTATGCATAACGCGTGGCATATCTGACCTGCGATATTCGTGCATTCAATGAATCTCATTTTACGTAACCTCGCGATCACTCGTATTATACGTGCAGGATTGCAATAACATGTTCTCTTTTCTTCAATAAGTACGACTTGGATAATTTGTTGTTATTTTTATCGTGTGCAACATTGGAAATGTTTAGGCAGAGGTACTCTGCAAAATTTGTCACGTTACAGGTCACGAACAGTTATGGTACCTATATCGATTGAGTGCAAATCGTCAAATTCAAGAAGGCGGAGACGACGCATGTAATTTGTATTCAAAATGGCGGCAGTGACGAATGCGGTTTGTATTCAAGATGGCGGAAATGAAGAATGCGATTTGTATTCAAGATGGCGGAAATGAAGAATGCGATTTGTATACAAAATGGCGGCAGTGACGAATGCGGTTTGTATTCAAGATGGCGGAAATGAAGAATGCGATTTGTATTCAAAATGGCGGAAATGAAGAATGCGATTTGTATTCAAAATGGCGGCAGTGACGAATGCGGTTTGTATTCAAGATGGCGGAAATGAAGAATGCGATTTGTATTCAAGATGGCGGAAATGAAGAATGCGATTTGTATACAAAATGGCGGCAGTGACGAATGCGGTTTGTATTCAAGATGGCGGAAATGAAGAATGCGATTTGTATTCAAAATGGCGGCAGTGACTGATACGATTTGTATTCAAAATGGTGGAGATGACGCATGCGATTTGTATTTAAGATGACGGGGGTGATAAATACTATTTGTATTGAAGATGGCGACAGTTACGCATACGATTTGTAATTAGTGTGTTGGCGGTGAGGAATGTGATTTGTATGTATATATACATATGAGGTATTCCATGCCAACTGAGAGGACATTTTCCCTGACCCCCGCCAATTTGCTTCATTAATTTTCATATGATTCTACAACCTAAAAAAAGCACTCACCATTTTTTTCAGATTTTTCGTCCCAACCATTCTTTTTTAAAAAATGTTACAAACATAACATATGTTTTGTATACGTACAAAATGAGAAAAATTATTCCTCTGAAAAAATATTTAAAAAATACAAAAAATCAATCCTCCACTCTGAACTATGGCATAAAATGTTTGTTTTGGGACCCAGAAGTTATGTGAATTTTTGTAAAAAAAAATAAAAAATGGCGTTTTTTTAGGACCAGAAAAGGGTTTGTAACAATTTTTAAAAAAGAATGGTTAGGACGAAAAATCTGAAAAAAATGGTGAGTGCTTTTTTTAGGTTTTAGAATCATATAAGAAATAATGAAGGAAATTGGCGGGGGTCAGGGAAAATGTCCTCTCAGTTGGCATGGAATACCTCATATAATCAATAAAAAATTCCAATTAAATAACTCACGAGTTACTATGAATATGAAAATTGCATTTCCAAGGTCCCCGACGTTGCCATTTCTGTAAATGACGTAAATTTCTTCATTTGATCCGTAGCGTGTATAAGAAACGAAAATTGAGTTGCGGAAGTTGAATTTATTTTTCCTCGCGTACGAAAGTTTTAGTAAAATTATACAGAATTAAAAAATAAAATTGCGAAACCAGAAATAAGATTGGAAAGTTTTGAATATTCCAAAATTCAGCGATATTAAAAAGGGCCTCAGTTTCACACCGAGCGTTCCTTTTGAAATATGTTGCAAATGAGTGTAAGCGAGCTGGTTGGTCACTTTAATTCTCAATGTTTTCGTTGGGAACATATTTTGAATTAAAATTATGATAATTATACATATAAAAATACACAAGTATCATGAAGATCAAACAAAAGTGATATTCCGTAAAGTTTTCTTAAAAAATATATTACGCTCAATTTCGCCGCATAACAACGCAGCGTGAAATATGCAATAAGTTGGGAAAAGATGAAGCATTTGTGATGGGAAAACAGATAGCAAAAAGTGGCAAAGGCATGATTTCTTCAAGAAGGTAAAGAAGTAGGGAGACAGTCTGCTAGTCGTGACGTTGAGATTTCAATTTATAACAGCACCTCGTTCCCAGCTCGTTGCTAATTAAACGCTACCGAGTAATTAACAAAATCAGTCACGTACGGAGGTATCTAACGCTTAAGGTTACCCCAATGGTTGGTTGGTAGGTACAGAAACAAGGTGATGACTCAATATTGTCACAGTCAACTTAGTGAATCCCGCATTCAGGCACTTGTAAACTTCTTCAAATATAAGTATGTACAATGAATACGCGATACGCTCGATGGAATTTACAAAAATACATAGGTATGTAGACGTATAAATATTGCTGCACATGTGGCTTGACGGTGTATGCACAATTTTACAGAACAATTTTTCACGCCGTGTTTACTATATATTTTCGTTTTTATTGTAATTCATTCTTTCCGTTTTATGTCCGTCAATAATACGTTGTACAACATTTATGTATGTACTTGACTTCACCCGGACCAGCAGAATGACGCTGACAAGGCAATTGGAGTGTCAGAAACAATCCGGACGAATGCGAAGTTTAACGCGTTAAAATCCAAACTTTTTTTCAATTTGCTTCAGATTTTCTAATTATGACAATGACCTCCAATCTGCGAAGAGAGAGATTTCAAAAAAATTATAAAATTTCAACACAATACTATTACAATGTAATGTTTACAAATTCAAAAATATCAGTTATCCATTCGTTTACTTGTAGAGCGTGAAATATCGGTTATTAAGGTACCACGGATGGCCGACAGACGGCGCAGAACTCTCGGCGATGCTTTGGCGGTAAAAGTAATACGAAAAGCGTAGCAGGTCTGGTAACAGATGACTCAGAGCGACCGGCTGTATTAAAATACATGCATAAATTCAGTGCCTAATCGGTGCAAAAATATCATTACATTGCAAATATTACCAACTATCAATAAATTGCAAACAACGTAATCGTTGTCATTACGAAAAGATTCATTCTATTCAATGCAGAAAAAATTATAATCAAAATTTTTTGTTAAGAAAGAAAACTGTTGAATTCGATGGCAAAATTATCTGTAGAATAAGAAAGCCTCGTATGAAAGTTAATACGTGCAAATTGATACGAAAGAATGAGAAGGTTGACAACGCGACATTCAATTACGCCGTAGCAATTATCATCCAATTGGTTGAATACCTGTAATAAATACGACTGGACTACATCTGTGTAAATATAACTGTGGTGTATCGGTACATCTCGAATCAATTTATAATTGACTTTAACAACGACTCAATGCTATAATTACACCACGCAGCTACGGCGGAACAACATATTGACGTACATTGTTAAAAGGCGAAATAGCCGGACATGAAATTTTTGTTAATACGATGTTTGTGTTCCTTCTTTTCTCTGATATATGCTTTTAACATATTGTTTTTTATTACTCTTATTATTTTTTACAACTGTAACCACAAAAACCTGAAAAAATAGGATGTTCACAATATTCTTTTCTGTCACCTTTAATCAAGCAAGTCAAATTTCATTAGTACCAACGCTTCTACGATGAAGAAAAAAATGTTTTAGCAGCATATTAACCGAGATTATTGCAAAAGAAAAAATTTGATGTAATAAAAGTATTCGCATTCGCTACAATTTGAGAGCGGCTGTTTGGCAGGGCGACCAACCGTCATAAATTCAGGCAACGGTTCGCTTCGACGTACATAACCTAAAAAATTCCGATAGTTGGTGCCGAGCACAACTACTAGCGACAACTGTCAACATTTTTTAGATTACATTTACGACAGTTTGTCGCCCTGGCAAACAGCCACTCTCAAATTGTAGCGCAGGTACACTAAATTTGATCAGACGACGGTACGTACAGTCGCTAGGAATGCACTCTCTGTGTGAATTCCTGTAAATGATTTTGGTTCCACGGATACGGAGCTACGAATTAGAGGAATCCTGGACATATGATTATCCTCCGACCGAAAAATGGCCTCAGAAAAAAAGAAGCAAAACGAGGAACCGCCGATGACTTCAGACTTATGGTATTCGCTATTGGCTATACGTCGAGAGGTTAGGAGGTTTACTTGTATCGTATGTACTCGTTAGTTTATGGCACGCGCGGCAATTCGCAGATGTCACATTTCAGCTCCGTTCATGTTTTATTTTCCATTAACCGCAATGACATTTTATTTTTCCTTTCAAATTATTCTACACTGGTTCTTACGATAAAGAAACACGATTAAATATCCGGTCGGTTCCCTGTTTGAAGATTTTACAGTAATTTTATTCCATTTCGGATTAAATGTTATTGTTGCGAATATCTTCCATATTTTGTTATGTAATAGACGTTACATCGTGACACGTTTCCGTCATGTTTCTGTTCGACGAATTGTAATTACATCTCGCATTACCAATGTTAGAATTACTGCTTACGTTTCCGCATTTCGTTTCGTTCACGTTGTAGATTAATGGAGTCGTTACATCCTTTGATTGACCGCGTTAAACTCGTTCGTTACAAAAGTTGCAGGTGGTTCTTTGACAGTTATGAGCCGATGCCGCTGAGTTTAAGATTCAAACTCGGTAATTTAATGTAATGGTAATATTGGTTGCCTCACGTGACTTATGGGTATAGACCGTATAATCCTCGTAAGCACAGAGAATTCATCTGCAAAATTCTAGCGATTACGTAATGCCTTCGGTACCCGCCGCAGAATGTATTATAATAATCGGTGAGTATGAAGGAAAGACCCGTAATTCCCATAATTCGAATAATTACTGACCCGTAAGAATGTCCGGCGATATATTCGTTCATCTTCATTTCTTGCATTTTATAAAATAAATAGATAAAAAAATTGGACGTAAATTTCGACTAACCAAACACCTCGCAATTATACTTACGTAGGTAGAACGCGGAAGATTAAAAAAAGAATCAAACCTCATCAAATCCGCTAATAATGAACGTGGTTAGTATCAATAATCTCGCGATGTGTATATACGCCGTGACGCAAAAACACCAACTTGGACAATTTTGTGTTTTGAACAAATCAAAAAAATACGCAATAGTTGAATTATGAAATATTCCAATTAGCTTGCATCTCGAAGTGAAGTCAAAGTGAATTTTTTAACTACAAAATTAATAAATCTTAATCGAATCTTGAGCGTACGATTTTGAATATTTCATTGTAGAACTTGTCATTTTAATCTAACAATAAGTTAAGCAGTTGAAAACAATACTTTCGCTGATTGCAAAGCAGATATACAATTAGATGTTCAAAACATACACTCAAACTATCGCATAATTTTTCATCGGGACTCGAACTCGGACCGCGAAATTACCACGCTGAAAATTTCTCTTGTCTTTTTACTTTGCGATCTTTTTACCCTTTTCAATGTTTCGAATCGAACTGCTTCACGTCTCTTAATTGCTTTGCAATAAAAACCGTATCCTCCAAACGAAATGCGCCTACCGATTACTTATAAGGAAAGTCATTTCATGAATAACATAAAATTTTGCAATTCGTTACTTTCTTTTGTGATGTCTCACGGCATCTCAAGTGGACGACGAAATTAAAAATAACGAGGTTCATGCCCGGTATAAGTTAGCCAGGAACGCCCCATATCTACGGATGTACGTAGAAATGCTTTATACAGGCATATGCGGGTAATTTACCAGCGCTTCATATTTATGCGTATACTAAACTTGGTCGAGGAGATGGCCAGCAATATATATGGGCATGGGTATGGGTACGGTTGTACGGGCATATTATAGTCGTACTGCACAAGGGTCCGCACGACGGTACGTTCGGGTACGTTGTAAATCGTAATTTGCATGCGAGGAGTGTTTGAATCCTTATTCCGTTGCCTTGTCCCCGATTTCTGTTCATCCAGTTGCATTACCGATCTCTTACGTCATGCCGATCTCGAATGCAAAGCACCATGGCCTGTTTCTCATGTCTTCATTCATTACCCGGGGTTCCTCCGATACCGATTGCTTATACAGGTAGGTACTCGTACCTTCGCAACCGAACCTCGTCGTGCCGTATATACACACGTAACGCTTGTCCCCGTAATCGATGGATTTCCGTGTTAAACAAGCTTCGCTGCACGCTCCGATGTGACACTGGATAACATTGCTATGGCTATACCAACACTATAGATCGCGTGATCGTCGTAAGGTGAGCCAGAAGTTAGAATGTCTGGGCTTATTTGAGGTTGACTCTTCACTTTTCACCCACTGCCCGTCAAACGACAGGTACTGTACCACGGCCTGAAACTGGAAGAGGAATCAACAGGCATCTTCAAGTTCACACGTCATCGTCATGCCTAACTTAATTTTTTCAGTTTTAAAACGTTGACGTTGAATGGTTCATTGAACGGGAGGTCGTAAGTAGTTGTAACCAAACGAACAATGAAAACATTTCATGTTAAAATTGGCCGTACGTACTACAGAACAGTTTTTGAGGTCGATTTGGAAGCTTGTTATAAGAAGGTGCCAGATTGACGCCAAATTATAGACTATAGAAATCAGTACAAGAAATGTTCTCACCGTGAACGAATGACTGTCACGGACGGTATGGTGGTTTTAGTTTGCCTAAAGGTGGCACCACAGGTTTACGGTATAAATATGATTCGATCTTCACGGTAACGGGCTAGGGTTCGCAAAATCTGCGGTCCATTGAAACATCACTGGCAAGTCTAGCGATGCTCAACCTTGTGCAAGTAAAATACGAACCAGAACGGGCTTGTGCAAACAAGTTCAGACCAAATTCACGCACACCTGTTACTATAGATACAAAGAAACATTCTGGGTGAGGAGGAAACCTAAGTTGAAAACAGTGTCCGGTTGCCAAGGTAAATGAAATTAAGTTGGAACACTCGCTACAAATTCCTGAATAAATAACGTGAAATAATTGAAAAATTTTGGAATACCGATCAACTACGAAAAACAAACTTTTCTGATAATTTTACGTGAGCCGAGCAGTTGTTATTTGACATTCCTTAGCGTTCCACGTATCTGACATTCCAATCGCTTGTCATTACAGACTTTTATCATATGACATAGTTTGAAAAAGCGTGCGCCACCGAAGTAACATTTTTACCTGTAACCGAAATTTTATCGCAACGCGATGTGCGCTGCAAACACAGCTGTTTGTCTCCAAAGTCATTACCGGTATATAACTTCATCTCATGCAGCTTATTTCCAGGATTTTTATACTTGAAATGCAAAATAATACGTAGAATTTTAAACATGCCTTTGAGAGAAAACCTGAATTTCTGAAACATCTCCAAAACATCTAAAAGTCGTTCAAAAAGTGTTTCCTTACTCAAATAGAGGCATTTGGAGTTGTTACTTTTAAATTATACTAGTTAATGATGCCATCAGAAACGCCTAAACTATCGACATCATTACCCTTCGCACTAATAAACTTCAAATGCACACCGACTGTACTTAGCTATGATCGTGAAAATCAATTTCATCCTGTTTCCAAACACTTTTTTCGAACTTTTATTCTAAATTATACAATTTCACCTTACACGACTTCTTCATCAATTGTAGCAGTGAAAAAGCAAAAGTTGTAACGTTTCGGCTAAATAGTTTAAGGGGGGTAAATAAAACCACGATTAGAATACCGCGGAGATAATGACTTGTTAGATTGACACGTATTATAAGGCTAGATTCGACGGTCATGGGTTATGTTAAGTTTATTGAGATTGAATTTGTTTCGCGCTTGGCCGATTATGGCGCTGTAGGTTTCTCTGCGTTGCCAACATAAATGTCTAGTGTAAAAAATTAGCAGTCTCAGATTCATTGTCCCCAAGTGTACCTTGACAGTCTCAGGAAACTGGACGCTTATTGGAACATGCGCCAAGTTTTTCTTCTCTTTTGACAGGCTGGTAAACTCCATCTAGTTGGACACAAGCGCGAAATCTCAATACACGCAAGCGTTTTGAGGTTACGTGAACTCAATTGCGAAACCATCACATTTTAAATACTTAAAATTCTCAACGCAACATAATCTCAAGATGCCTATTAATTTTGATAGCTAGCGTCTGGAGAAAAGTGATATGATTTGGCGTTGACTGATGATTGTTAAAGATAACCAACTGAATGGCAAAGTTTTAAGGTAGGGTACAGAGAGCTTTGATACAAACATTTCCTGCCGTTACCGACTCGATTAACAATGCAATTGCGCGCCCTCGAAACCCCTTCGCTTGTTTCAAAATAATACCCATAGTTGGCTGTATTATTACATTCTTCAGTCAACGGAGTTAACTAATATGACAAGCAGACGAAAGACTCTAGAGCACATTATTTGAAACTACAGTGTAAGACCTACAGGTGGTTCAAAACACATGCTACAGTACAACGTTAAGTTACTATTTTTACAACTCATTTGACAGCTTGCACAGGTTGTCATGGAATTATGTTCGAAACGTTTACGCCAGGATCGTAACATTGGACGACGCCATATTCCATTTGCTTGGATTGCTGTTCGTGAGACATCTGGTGCAGACTGATGAACTGAACTAAAATGCGGTCACTCAACAAATCCAAGTTGAACCCCCTACATATCTTACACCGCGATTGAATCTACCAACAAAATTACACGATTTAGCGCATGCGCATTTGCGAGCTCGTCTGTCACGATATAGGGCAACATAGTTGTGTAACAGGGTTACGACTCGATTCTAGATAGCGATAGAAACATACAATATCCGGCGAAACCCTCACGGAAAAAATGGAGAATGATAACGTTGAGGACGCAAACTCAAATAAATCGTTTCTTTGAAAAAGTGGAAGAAAAAAAAAACTTCTACAGAGACACACAGTCAACGATCAACATCTGTAGGCCGAATCTTGCAGATACGAATCTCGGGTTGCGGTGGAAGAACACCCGTATATACCCACTCCACTCTTCGTCCCAACGTAGCACATTGAAGGCGCATGGCATAGGCAGACAGAATTTGTGAACTTTTCGTGCGGCAACGGAAAGACTGCCATGCCGATGTCGCCGCCTACGTAGTGGAAGAATGAAGTGCTGCCGAGAACTCGATGGTCGGGTTGACAAGATAGCGCTACAGAAGGATCGAGGGGGGAGGCTTTGTCTTAGCCGCCCTTCTGGCTGGCATTCCACACTTGAAAGATACCTATTTCAGTCCAAGAATTATAATCACTCCGTCGCCTGAGGCAAACCGAATATTTAGCCGCCGCCCCCCACCCTGCCTTTCTTTCTCTCTCTCTCTCTCTCTCTCTCTAGCGTAGAATTTCTTCACAATAGAGTCAAGAAAGAGGCTAAAAACGGAAACCTGAAAACTTCAGAGGGTAAGATTTAGGCTGATCACCGTCAGAAACTTGACATTACCTCCGAGTTATATGGAGTAGCTTTTGACATTTTTTTTTTATCCGTGCGCAAAGTTTAATCACTTGCATCCGAAGTGTTGCACGTATGATTAGTTTCTTTTCGTGGCAAAAACATACATATCGTTTTCTTAATACCTTCAAGGAGTTGCTGTTCAAGTTTTACGTGATAATACTAAAGATGATCATTTACAGCGCATTTCGGGCATAACCGAACGAATAGGTGGCAAATCTTTGTTTTATTCGTTTAATGGTAATCAAATTTAAAAAAATTTTGAATAGCACGATAAACATGTTCACCAATGAGATACGCGTTTAAAAAAAATTTGTAGCATATATTATAGCATAACTTCGTAAAATCTGCAAATCATTGAACAAGTATCTCTGTATTCATTTTTTTTTTTTTTTATTTCCAAATTGATGTAGCATCCAGAGTTTTGTACATACACCGATACAATTTTTTGCAATGATTACAGAATAGTTAACGGACGGAATCAAGGACAAGCTCCAACAAGAAAACAGCCATAACCTAACGATGCCGCGAGTGTCACGTGCGAAAAAGACAACCCCCCCCCCAAAGAAAAAAACCATGTGAAAGACTTAAGTAAATAACTATCTGGAAGAAACGTGAGGAGATGAAGAACCCTGAGGGCTCGAAGGAGATGAGACCAACTATAAATGCGTACAACGGACTCGCGAGTATCGCGCATTCTATCGCTCAGAGCCTGGAATGCACGTAGAGAGAACACGATGAGGCTACGTGACCTCGATTCAAGATCTGGCCGGTCCAGAACGCGAGAGGCGACCAACCCGGCCAGGACATGATCCTGTCAAAGGAACGTCAACGTCATTGTAGCCACCATAACCGACCAACAAACCCAACTTGGTAAACCGTGATCGGCAACAACGACGGAGGCCGAAGTACACTTAGACTCGCTTCCATGATGCCGAGGTAGATAAGTACACATCCACATAACCATGCCGATCATAACTGGGAGGAAAAAGCATATGCGCGACCGCATAATACCAACTCTGGGTGAAAAAAAGAACGATCATGGATAGAAACGTTCATCCCAGGTGCTTTTTCTGACAACATTTTACACCGTAATCATCTGTAGGTATGCCAGTTGGTGCAGTACAAAGATCCTACATGCGTGGATGTCGGATTTTTATTGCACGGGTCAAATATCTCGGGAAATATATCGAATTTTGTAGAAACTGATATCGATCGAGTCGAGGTCTGGTTTCAATCGCTGTTTTTGATAATTTATGCATGGCGTTTAGACCAAACCTGATCGAAGATCTTCAGGCTACCTGCAAAAATGTAATTATGGATTTGCATACTTCTTACCGCATATATTTACTGCTTTGTAATTCTTAATTATTACTAGCAACTACCTTGATCAGCAGTATTATATTAAGATTTACATTTCCCGAGATGTTTGCCCAATTCACTCGAAAAGGGACAGCCAAGTGTAAGATATACTGTTTTTCGACTTTAATCTTACAGGTATACCTCATTCAGGGAAGACGTCCAATATTAAACAATTAAGATAACACGTTTCATTACATTTTGTAGTTGAAACGAATTTTCCAGGTTAGAATCTTAAATAATTGAGGCAGTGACTCGGAAAGGTTTGGGAAGCATTTGTTATTGGGTCGGAAAGTTGATTCTTCAAAGAACGGTCCGAATTTAATGCTTGTGCTCTTTGAAAATTCAAACGTACACATTTTGTGTACGTTGGCCCGCCTGCATCGCAGACAAAAATATCGCTGCGGGAAAATTTCGCTGACCAATGAGATTGAACTGTTTGGCACATGCGCAGTTGATTTTCAAGTTTAGACTGTTGAGCAAATTTCAAACTCCAATACCTACGAATAGTAAATATATACACAATCACGGATTTCCATTATAATTCCCCGCTTTACCCGACTCTCCCCTTACGATTTCCCAGGGATGTTTTCAGCTTCAAAGACTCACGCATATTACGGCCTAGCTCTTCTACAAGATCACCGCCAGATGCTCATCTTGAGGTATTCCTTGCGTGGAATGCAATATTTTTTCGAGACATATAAGTAGGACCCCTTCCCAATCATTCGTAAATACGTAACACACACGTGCTTGGGTTTTTGTAACATATTTTTTTGTTATTAAAATTGTTACCACACATTTCCACACAAATAATGAACAATAGTTCTCAGCAATCCGCACTCTATATACTAAAAATTTGAGTCAAGTCGGAAGGACAGGCATCAAAATGTTGTAGAACAATCAAATTTAAATCAATAAAAACTTTTGAACTTGAACTCATTCGTAAGTTAGACTGGCGCTTAATAAGAATGAGTTATAATTAATTATTACACCTAACGACAAGCTGGAATCGAAAATTTGTTATGAATTGTATTACTAAACATAACCCCTAAAAAGTCGGAGTTGAGAAAATTCTTCTGATTGTGCCATTCCTCGAACTGTTATTATTATTATTATTTTCTTAAACATTCGGTGACGCTCCGTTTTTGTCGTCGTAACGGATATTTTTACAAGAGTAGGATAGTTTGTATCAGCCATTTAGAATTATTCGGTATATATAAATTATTAAACAAAAATGTGACGAGCATATCATCTCCATAAACTGATGTATAAATTTAACGATTTTAAAAGTCGTAATTTTTGAATAAATTTTCGGTAACTTGGCTTCAAATTTTTCTAGTTCAATAATATGTATTCATACTTTGTTGTATACAAAAATCAGTAAATTGTCAAATATTCGGGTTCGTGCAAGGAATACTTTACTGAGAGTGATTCTTGCTAACCTTGTTTTTTGTGGTAAAATAGTCTCGAACCCAACCGTCTTTTTTTTTTTTTTTCTATCTTGGCAAACATTCCGACCGCTCTTACCTTGCTTCAGTCTGCCGATAAAATAACATTCAGATTCAGAGTGTGTTTCCTTATGAAAGTAATCTAAATCATGGCTTCGTTCCCTCCGCAACATGCTCGCAGAGCTGGAAACACTACGCGTGTAGATAAGCTAAGAAGTTGATGCAAGGCTTAGATGCGTTAACTCGTCCTCCTCGTTTTGCAATGCTTCTTGTAGCTGCATCCTTGATGCAGAACTTGTCGCATACCGCACAAAAAAAACTCAGTGTTTGTGCAGAGGCTTCAGCGTGACGGTTTCGCCGGTACCACACAACAGGTTATGAAGATATCAGCAGAGTGAAGGAGAGAGGGAAGCGGAGGTGACACAAATTTTTTCGTTTGGTTCGAAAACTGGTGACTTCGGGCAGTGTTGCCAATTCAGTGATTCCGTGGCTAAATCTCAAGTTTTTGAACATTGAATTGAAATTCTTTTCCCCGCTTTACGACACGTCTCAACCACGGTGATTTTTTAAGAAAATTGGAGAATTCTAGGGATTTTTAATAACCGATGTTTTTGTTTCACTGTACGACGAGGCCGATGTCCCATTATCCGGAATCAACTTGGGAAGGAGCATCGGATAACCAAAGCGTAACGATTTTCCATCCGATCAGTAGACGAAGTTTTAATAATGTCCGAAAAAGTTAGATTATACTTTTTGTTACCGACCGTCGGTACTTTACATAACCACAAGTATTTTCACTGATGTGTTCTCGCAATCTAACTATTGTGTGGATTGTTCGTCAATTTTTTGGCGAATGCTGGAGATTTCTGAGGTTTTAATATCTAAAGTAGACTGTATAAAAAAAATGGACTATTTTTTTTTCCAAAATTCAAGTCGAAAATATTCTTTCAAATGAAGAGAATAGAAGATTGTCCAAGTTTAAGCTCTTAACATTAATATTCAGAGGTGTATCATCGCGACTTTCTATTTTCCATTTGAACAACATGGGACATTTTTTTTTAGCTTTGGATTTTTATGACTCACGAATACGTTAGAGTGCTGATAAAACCAGAACGTATTGTTGTAAGGAATTGAACGCTCTACAAAATAGGTCTGTTATCATTTTATGATAAATCTACACTTTCAAGAGTTATTAAAATTCCTTTGTTGACCTTTGACTTTTGCAAGTTATTTAAGGCTCTTTGTCGACCTTTGATCTCAAATAACTTTTGAAAGAGTTAGATTTATCATAAAATGATAACAGACCTATTTTGTAGAGCGTTCAATTCGTTGAAGGGAAATAGAAATTCGCGATGTTGTACCTCTAAATATTGCTAGGAAGAGCTCAAACTTGGACAGCATTCTTTTTTCGTCATTTGGAAAAATATTTTCGACTCGAATTTCGAAAAAAAAACCAGTCGATTTTTTTGATATTGTCCAATCTAGAGATTTCTAGAGATTTTTGGATACTGATATAGCGATATGTTTTACTCAACGTTTGGCAACACCGACTGCAAGTATCGCACATCGAAAGGGATGGTACTATATTGTAATCTTAAAAAATGAGATTTGAAGTATATGCAGGATAAATTCTATCTCACGTGGAAGGATCATCGTTAAAATCTAATGCGCACGACTCGTAAAATCTTGTGAAATTATTTGAAATTTCTGAACGGCTACTAAAAAAATACTAAATCTTTTAGAGATGATATGTCTTATGACTTGACTGATCAACAATCTTCTTATCCTTTCTCTCGACCAGGGATAAGTTTTCGCCTGTAAATATATACGAAACTGAAATGATCATTTGAAAGCAAGAGTGAGCTGAATCACAGCCTGCACCTAAAGCGGGCATCCTATTTGAACTAGGTTTCTACACGATATTTCTTCCTAATCTTCCCGAGAATTTGATTGTACTTAAAATTTTATCAGCTTTGTTCTGGCATAGGGTTTTATTGTCTTCGATATTTCCATGCCATTCTGCGCTCCCGCAGAATAAAAGCAATCAAATAATAATGTAAATTTTCACATTTATTTTTCATTTATTTAATTTTTTACTTCATTCGAAGCCATGAGAACTGTCAATCCGCAATTTTTTTATTGGTTATTCGCAAAACTATTTTTTCCTCCCACGGTCTGAGTATTACTCTATTTTTAATAATTAGAAGGCTAAAGAACGGGTTTAAAAATATATATATATATATATATATATATATATATTTCCGAGTATATTTCCGAAACGAGGAAATTAAAAAATTTGAACAAGTTCACGGAGTGCCTTTAATTAAGTACTACTAATTTATGACCAATTATGAAACAGATCCAAGAAGAGAAAAAAAAAGTGGCCGAGTCGGTAGTGAACGCCTCGTATGTAGTTTTAAGTATAGAAATACGTGCAAGATTCTGTAAACAAAGAATCAACGGGGGCTGCAAATATTTGAATAAATAAATCACCAAGAAAACGAGAGAAAGCTTGTTTAGAGGTAACAGGCATGGACACATAAGTATAATACCACCAAGTACAAGTAAATATGCAACGAAAATGGGGATGAATATTCATCTACAATATACATGTATACGGCATTCCATGCCAAATCGAACACCTTCGATCCGCACCATTTTTTATTTGGTTAAAACTTTTAAGGAGGCGATAAGCCACATCTTCAAAATCCCCGTATTACGTAAGCATTTCTCTTTTTCATAGAATCACTTTTGAGTTATAAATATTTAAATCTTCTCCAAGTTCCATTATGTTTGAAATTCTCAAAAACCTCGAAATATTCGTGTTTTATTATAATTATTTTATGATTGACACTATGATGTAGACATTTTTGTTGTTGAACGTGTGTTGAAAATTTCATCTAAAAAAAAACGAACCTCATGACAAAATTATGATACAATTGTTTAGTTTTTCAAGCATTTCAGCAATTTTCATCGATTCAAATTTAATTTAGCTTATACCTCTCCAAAGTTTTGATGCAATTAAAAAAAAAATTAGCATCACGTGATACATAATTTTATTAACATGCTTTCAATGCGGTGGAAAATCTTTCAGGGCATTGTCAATTTGTTCAAAACTTTCAAAATTGATTTTTGTCAATCTAAAACACTCAGAGTGCTCAAAGGATAAAAAAAATCATTCCTCGAACAAGTTTGTATGTATGTGTCTCAAAAGCGGCTCAATAAAAATCATTTTTTTTTTTTTTTCATAAATTGGGGATTTTGAACATACCACTACCATTTGGATAAAAAAAAATTCAACAAAATCAAAGATAGTGACGGTCATAACCGATCGATTTGACATGGAATGCCCGTGTGTAGTTATACGTAAAAAAAACATCCGTTATACCCACACACTTGTAAATTCCTCTAGAATGTTCTACACTTCTTGCGTTCGGCCGTGGGTATAATAAATAAAAATAAAATATAACGTATATCCAAACGTCTTGGCATGTACATAGTTTTGGCCGATCGATGACCCGCATAAGATTTCGTCAAACTGTCAATCACTTCACACGAACAGGTCCCCAATAACTAAATGCATACATAAGTCACAGATATGGAGATCGTGCAGGTCCAACTATTCCGAACCGGCACAACGTACGGATTCCGCTAAATGCACGTTGACTCCTGTGTCTCTTTCTGTACGCGAATACCGCCAAATCCCCCTAGGGGAGGGGGGCAATAGAATGAATAAACGATGACATATCGCAAGAACACCGAACAGCTATGTTCCGCAAAGCGATGAAAATGAACGAAAAAAGAGTCAGCGATCACCGTACGCACGATAAATTGATTGGATCGCAACTTTTTGCCGTAAAAAATTAGGGACTAAGTACAACGAACGGTTGATTTTAAGGGTTTTTGCAGTTTCAAAATATCGATCTGTTTCCTGCAGACTGTTAATTGTTATCACTATAATACGCGCGTCGCAATTTTTCCAACTTCCTCGTAGAGTGTGGAAAAGTTACGAAATTACAATGCTTTGATATTTCAAGATGTTGCATATTCGAAAGGGAAATTCATCGCGTGAGAAGAACGCGCAATTTTACAACGGTTACTCATTCTACCCTTAGACTCGTGAGAAACTTGCAAATCACACCTCAAAAATAAATATTCAGTAAAAAAAAAGAAAAAAAAAAAGAACATACACTCACCAAAAATTTTCCAATGTCCCAGAACGTAAAATTTTCCTACTATCGCGTTTTCCTTGGACATGCATACGGAACATAGAGTCCGAAGCAAGGAACTTGACTTTACAAATGAATGAGATAAAATTTTTTTGCAAATTTTTTGAGGAACGAAACCATCTGATCTTTTATAGTAAATTTTTTTGATATCGGACGAAATCTCTCGATATAGGTTCGACAAATAGAGTAAGAAGCATGTGTATTTCAAAAAACATCTGAAAATAATTACTTACCATGTTGTTTCCCCACAGAATATTCGAGATTTTTTTGTCAAATTACAAAAGTGGGTACAAAATTTGTTCCTTGAAAAAAATTAGAAGTAAGCAGTGACCAAAAAAAAAAATTCTGAAAAAAAACACGAGTACATTTTGTAGCCAACTGCACCGCGACGTAAAAGAAAAAACATCTGCCTATCCTGGATACATAGAACCAAACGTTGGACAAATTATTATGAAATGCCGGATATGTTGTACGGATACGCAATGACTTATTATACAATATCCAACACACTTGGAGACGCTCCGCAACTGTGCGAAAAAGGTTTGTAAAGTATCGTAACCATACAAATGCTTACCGCATACCTCTTCACTCGAGGACCAAATAAAAGCCTAACTCCGTCCATTAATATTCAACTCAGACTTGACTCCGAAGCGAAGACCGCGAAACCGTTCTGCGCCTACAATCAGGCATTTCTGTACTGTTATACCTGGGATATCACCATATTACGTTTAATCACAGGGACTAAGTTACGCGGATTATACATGTATGAAGTTTGCACCCCAAATTCAGAACCAACTGTACCGAGAGAAATTTTTAGTTCCGTTTACCGCTCAGTCCTAAACTATTTTCATTTTTTACCACAATCTAAAAATATAGTAGCAAAACTTTGCAGGATCACAAAACGGCAAACAATCAACGAGCTGGACTCGGTGAATCAAAAGTTGGTAAGCGTAAAAAAAAAAAAATATCCAACAATATTAATGAATCCGAGCAATTTCCAATATAGCAAAGCAAAATTAGCTGTTTGAGAAAAGGTTTTATAACGTTACCGTTCAAACTGAATCAACTCTGGTATTTTTTATCCGATTTTAATAGTTTCGGGCTAAATTTTTCAATCATAGCGATGTCCAAAAATCACCTAAAATCAAAAAACAAAATACTTATCTCCAAACTGGATGAAAATAAATGTGCACAAACTGTATATTCCGACAGATCTTTTTCAACTATTACATTTACCCGTACAACATGTTACAATGCAATATTTCTCCAAAAAATTTCGGACAATTCGTGATGTCTTCCAGTGAAATGAGTCCGAAAACGCTATAATCGAATCAATAACAGGAAAACTCGTTAGTTCGCACCTTCAGGAATGTCTTGAATTTAGTAAACTACGATAAACATAACACTTATTTTGAAAAGCCGACTCCTTGAGACTCGTTCTAAAATTCCGCAATAATGACTTTTTCCCGGATGTTCCGTTACATTAACGTTGCTAACTTCAGTCTCATTGTTCGAATTCGCTTATATTCATTTCTATTGCATAAGAGGGTTGTTGTTTCATTCGTCATCATTATCAGTAGCGCAAGTAACATTACTGAACATTTTTTAAGCGGTTCTCTTCTCCCTGAACTTTCAGACTCTTAATTGCTAATACGTAACAAACAACAAAAAAAGAAACCAACAGAATTAAGCAGCTGGTCTAATTTTCGCTTCAAACAATTACTGTCACGAAACTGCATGGTCGTATATCTTTGCGAGAGACAAAGAAGGACGAAACACGCAAGCAGGTCGGCTATGCGAGTAAATATACGTACAAAGAATTCTCAGAACACGATCTAGGACAGTGAGCATTTAGTAAAAGAATCCGTTTAGGAATTCCGTGGAATATGTAAATAAATAGAATGATTATGCAATTTTACTCCTCAGTATTGGAAATGTTTCTGAACTCGATTTATATACCAGTAAAAATAACACATGAAATTGAACCACGCAAGGTTAACGCGTGCAGAAATATTTAACGGGATAAAATCGCCTTTGAGGCCTTCCCAATAAAAACATGTATTCCGAACGAAAAGTTGACAAATTTTTCGTAAGGATCCTAAATTTTCAAATACATATAACCGTACCACAGAATCATGTTTGATCTAATGTCACGCATAACAAGGTCTAAGCAAGATGAGGCAAAAGTTATCAGGACAATCACGCGTATGATGAAATGGTTTTCGTTTAGTTCCGCAGTTGTGAAGAAGGAGGAGGAGGGCAAGGAGAGAAGTTACATCGACCTTTCACGCCTCGTCACAGTTCACGTTACGCGAAGGTGAATAAATGATTTTAATTAAATGTAACGAGATCTGAAAGCGTGCATGCTTCTTGCTCGACGATTATTATCACGAACACCATTCATGATTCAGTGTCGTACGCTGCAAGTACCTATTGTACTGATTCCGAATGACAATGTCGAGGCTCGACGTGAAAAGACAGAGGATTGTGCATATTTATTGTTAAGGCGATACTACACTGGGGTATTACGCTTGAACGGAACACGGTGGAATAGAATTTATTTTTACCATCCAACAATTTGTATAAGACAGATTGTTAAAGTCAGACATTTAAAGCTCGCTGCAGCTTGTCGAACGACGGGTGGAGAGCTTCGGTACAGAAGCTTCCTACCATTACCGACTCGATCAACATTTTCATCCTGTAAACGAGTCGGTAAGTGTAGGACACTGTTATTACCTCCGTGCAATTTCGCCTACTTCAAAATAAATACTCATAACTCGCAGTCTCCGTCGATCTTTGTTCTTTATCTTTATCTTTAGACATTGAAGGTGAATGAACAGTTGTAGGAAAAAGAGATAAAGTCATCAGAAGAATCTTCAGGAACGTTATTTGCACGGATGACAGTGAACAAAAACGAAACGACATCCCTACGATATGAGGGAAATGAATCTGAACACATGAATAGCGCAAGCCAAGATACCATCAATTGGAGAAATGGATTTATCAATATGATTCTTATGTTTTTAAGTTTATTTTATTCATCTTCAGAGCTCGCTTGGATGAAATTTTACAAATAGTTACCTCCAAAGTGGTTAAAATTGAATTATCAGCACGGTATAACAGATATGTATTCGAAAACAATAATATTTTCTGGTTATGACCATAATACAATGTGAAAGTTATGAAAAAAGTCTTCAGAGTCAAAAAATATTAGAAAGGGATTTGAAAAAAAAAAAAAAACACCATAATTCAATTGTTTTGAAACCCTTTCGTGCCCACTTTCAGGTATTGGCGAAAAATAAAACTGCCGGTGATTTTTCATACTGTTCCTTTTCTCTTCCCAACTTTTGATTCAGACAATCTAGTCGAATGATCGTTGAGCGAGCCGCCGTCAACGCGACTCCGATACGAGTCGGTGGAATCTGATAATCCAACTAAACGGCGTAATGCTGACGCGGTGCGTTGAGCTGCCGGGATTCTCTCGGAAAGGAGAAAGACTCTGGAGCGCACGCGGCCTATGCTGCAATCGCCGCGTGGAGGGAGAAGAATAACAAGTATTTTCGATTTGGAAATTAACACGTGAGCGACCGGCGAACCAATATCCGACTGACTGACTGACTGACTGACTAATTGACAAACTCACCTCTCCGCCGGGGGCCGAGACGTTCATCCAGCCAGAGGCGGCATTCCAAATGCCATCCGTTTTGAGTAATCCAACTGTGCACAACAATAATCGTGCATACGCGTACCGGTCGGTACGCGCGCGACAGATGATCGCGGCGGTAAACTCAACACTCGTGCGTTTCTTACGTACACACAGCACACCGCGGGAAACGAGAAGGAAAGAGAGCGAGAGAGAAAGAGAGAAAGAGAAAAATAAAGAGAGAGAGAGAGAGAGAGAAAGAGAGAGAGAGGGGGATAGAGAAAGAGAGAGATAGGAAGATAGAAAAAGAGAGAGAAACTCGTAACCGACGTCTATCTCGAATATCTATCTATCTATCTATCTATTTATCTTATCGACTGTGCTCGTAGAATCGCGGGCACTCACTCGACTTCCGATGCACTGTTATTACGGGCAGAACACGCTTCCGCGACTATAATTTGCCGCCGAAATAATTGTTCACATTCTGGGATACGCATTCACCATTCTCACTGCACCACCTCGAGCACCAGTTTATCACCAACCCCGTTTAGCGGCTCGCTGACGAATGCCAAGTGCAAAGACGCCGCAAGCGTGCACAGAGATCGCTGCTCTGAACTGACTTGCGACAAAAACCGACCAGCGGTACCGGCAGTCGGCGGGTGACTGTTGGCATTCGGCACACGCCGATTCCTCCAGGTTCGGGCTCGCCAGTCGCCGCGAGGTGCGCGCCTAACTAACCTAACCTCGGCGGTCAAGCGCCCCCTTCGTCAGCGCCGCCGCGCGACCGATCCGCCAACTAATTTCATTCTCCCATGCATACCTGTTAGGCATTCTCTTCGCATCGAGAGGAACCACGGTATCGTGCTACACGATATTGGGAGAAAAAAAAAAATAACAAGCGGTGGAAACTAGGAGTAAGCGAACAAGTCAAAATCACTGATCGAATATTTTGAATTCTACGTGCGATTCGAATTTTTCGAATTATTTAGGTCAATTTGAATCATTCGATTTTCATTTCGTACTGGGTACCTTAACTAATGATGGAAGAATAGCGATTGACCTACTCATGCTAGCTATTGTCGAGTATAGTGTGAAATGGCACTAACAATAAGCCGTACCTAAGGGCACTAAATTGTCAAACTACCGAATAATTTGAACTATTATTCTAGTTGTTCGAACATTCGGATTCGATTGTCATCTCTTTGACCACTATTCGGACACTCCTGTGGTAAAAACAGTGTTTTTCATTGATTTTTTTTTTTTTTTTCTTTTCACGAGGCAATAATTCGATCAGGTACTGGGTACTAGGTACTATTCGATTAGGTAAGTAACAGTTTATCTGTTAATTTAGTCGGACTCTGCGTCCCAGAAATTGAAATGAACGAAAATAAATCCGTGTCACAAAATGTTGAATTAATTGTTATTCATTATTCGAGTCTAACAAGAGATGAGTCGAATGTTTTCAGCGTGATACTTGAAACTTGAAATTACCCACAAACTTGTACGAAGGGTGAGACAAGGCTAATTGACAAACTGTACAATCAAGTACACACGTTAAATACCATCAAGAATATGGTTTGTATTAATTGGTGTAGTAGCTAATAAATCCCATACTTTTAAATAAAAATTTATTTCCTACACGACTTCACCTTCGGTGATGTTATAGGGTGCAACTAAACCGCATATACATATCGAATCCTTTTGTTATTAAACTTCCGTTTCTTCGTGAAAATAATGATCTCCTCATTCCTCAGCTTAATGTTTAATCGTTTTCTTATATCACGATTATACGAGGTGATGAAAAATAAACACAGTGAACAATAACAATGATGCAAGAATTTTGTTTGGATACGCACCTGCATGATGGAGAATTCCGACAACAGTTTCGTGTTTTACGAAACTTTGTCATGACAGAAGCAACCAAGTTTTTCTTGTGGTATCAGCACAATTTTTGCTGGCCGGAATATTTTTCCGAATTACCGTAATTACATCAGTGTTTTTGATTAAAAAAATCCAGATTCTCTCTGATTTATCGTAACTGCTGTAGATGCGTCATGAAATTTGATCGAAAATAGAATACACTATTGATTGTAAAAAGATTTCTGAAAGAATAATTTGAAAATCCGGAAACAGAGGCATTTGACCCCTCTTAACCAGAGATACCAATTCGTAGCAAAATCACAGCAACTCGTTATGAATGTTCTCATACAAACAACATTGTAAACAGGCGTCTATTCCAAACTTATCTACAAACAGTACTAAAATGGCGCGGATATTGACTCGTTAAAAACGCAAGTCTTTTTTGATTGCAATTGCTTGGAAGCCACTTATAATTGGTTTGAAATTATTTTCAAACCGTCAAGTTTGTAATCATTTTGAAACCACTTGAAATCGCTTAAAATCTCTTAGACGTCGTTAGAAACTCCTTGAAGTTAGGTTGAAACAAGTTCGAAACAAATTCGAATTATGATTAAACTGCTTGAAAAGTTAAGAATCGCTTTCACTACTTTCAAAATCGGTCTTCACTTGATACGTTACTCTAATCGAATGACCCGTCGGGCAAAATATTTTTACAGAAATTGTTCGCAATTTTCAAGCAAGACTTGAGAGGGATACGCCTTCGTCTGCTTCAATTACAATCGTAGTAAAGTAATTGTATGCGAATGTGCGAAAAACCATTTGTTATCAATTCACTGCATTCAATAAAATCGTTGTACATTATTGCTATTCTCTTTGCAGTGGAGACAGCTACTACCAAGTTTACCGTTTCTTGTAGCTTTATTAACATTGAAAATGTTATTACCAATATTGAATTCTATTAGTATGTAAACACGAACTGTAATCAACGACCATTTTGCACATTAGATGTTGATAATATTGCAATTTAAAATACGAAACAAGCGTATCCAGCGAACTCATCGTAGTTGAATAAATATCATACGATTTTCACAGGCAACGTGTAGAAAATACTCATACATGACTTTGTTCAAAGTTACATCTTTATCACGAGATAATCAAAAATATTTCTATGCATATTGTGATACAATGAAAAAATTTGTACGATCGATTGCGACATTGATTGTAGCACAATTAAAAACGAGTTCTTTACGCACAGTGATCTCGAACAAGCGCAGTATAATATACTTATACTTGCATGTACAAAATACATACATATATGTGTATTACATACATACCTGTGTCATTACGCAGTATTATTTATCGTTATCACATTCATTAATCAAACCTTCAACCTGACCATCGATATTGTATGATTAATTATTTATTCCCTCTTCGTATTCCCATACCTTCCAATCCACGTACAGTATTACACAATAGCATACAATAGGTGCAACTCGGTCAGAGACTAAAAAGTAAAAAAGCACCTCTGATACGGAACTGCGAGAACACTTTACGGTTGTAGTAATTAATCTTTCATCTAGTTTGGTTTTTTATTACTAAAATGAGGCAAAATTAGGGTAAGAAGAATTTGATGTAAGTTTCGTGCACTATATATCAGTTGTGGAAATAAAACGCTACCGAAAAAAACATAACAATTAGAGCACTGCAGTGAACTGTTGTCGTACGCATGCAGAGCGGTTGTATATTTAAATATGAGAATTATTCAAATTAATATGTTAGTTAGCACGATAATTTTCCTGATTTACGAAAAACTATTGATTTTTAATTCATGAACATCCTTAGTGGTAAAACGCACAAATTTAACCCAACTATTTCCTTGTATTACCCGAAGAATTATTAAATGTAGTGGTAAATAGACAAGACGGTAACAATTAGCCGCCAGATGCAAACCAAACTGACATTTGCAACCCCAGTAATAATCTGAGTAAAGATATTCACATGGCTTGAAGAAATTCATCAGATTTTTAGAACCAGCGGCAGATTACTACGATCAGTGCAAAAAAATTGTTCGGAAAATAGCCGTCTCATTGGAATAAACCTTTTGTTTTTATCAATTTTTACATACAGCTTGATTTACCAGTGCGATATAAAATCTAAATGTTTTACGCGCTCTCAGTAGCACCCTCGTTGCTTCTCAAATGAAACTTTCCTTCACAGGTGTTGGGAAAAATAGCGTGTATCACAGGTGCGAATGGGCGATATCTGACTCGCGCGATTACGACGCTCGCCTTGGCTTATGCAGTGTTCACACTAATACTCGAGCAATTGCAGCACCAGCGTTCGTATGAATGCAGTACTTGCCTTTGCAGCTCACGCTGCAAACTTCACAATCATCGGAAATATTCCGCTTTCCGCACTCGTGGCACAATAGTATGTTGGCAATCATGGGAGCAAATACAATTTTTGAACGCCGAACGTAGGTTTGCGATATGAGTCGTAGGCGAGCGCGGGCGCGAGTTGAAAACGAATAAATGCAAATACGTGAGGGGTAGAAGGATCGTATCTCCGTGGCGCACACGGTAGTTTTATATGAGAAAAGCATTTTACGCGCTTTCGATTTGTCAGCGAATGCGCATGCGCGCAGTGTAGCAACGGGTACTTTATGTACCGAAAACACGCATGCAAAAACGCGTAAAATATACTTCCGTTACATAATATACCTACTATTTTATAATTTCCAGTATCTTTTTTTAACGACAAAAGTAATTAGGGAAGTTCTTACGATCACCCCGAAAATGAAAAGTTGAGTTTCCATGGACGCCTGGATGTTTATGTGTAGGCGCGTGTTTTTTGTACGACGATATCTGGACGACGAATCAACGGTTGCGGATGATTTTGGTCTCAATCTTTAATTATGAACTCACTAAGTTTTAGACTTTATCGATCATGAACAGACGTATTTCAGGGGGTTGGATAAAACGGACGTATTTTGTTAGGAAACTAGAACAGACGTATTTGAAAAAATGCTACAGCATGCGTGTATAAAGCTGTATACACAACTTGTCGCATCTTTTGAGATACGTGCGTAATATCCAACGCGCCGAAATACGTCTGTTTTTATAGAACCCGTCAATTTGTTATTATCTTATGGGCCCGAAACGCATCGGGAAGTTCTTAAGCTGGCTCTAGAATGAAGGTCAGTTAAATGAATCATTTGTTTTAACTTCTTCCATACCGGATCGACAGGAAATCCGGTGCGGATCGCGGGGAACTTTCAGATTTTTTTTTTCATATGAAAAGAAAAAAAATAAATGAAATGGGATTAATCTCAATCAACTAAGTACACATTTTTCTGGGTTCAATCAACTGTGTCCTTATGTGAATGCGAATCTGACAGCAAATTCTGTAATACAAGATATTGTGTTGAAAAACTTCAGCAGATATTCCCTAGTTTTCCAACTAGACAGCATATAATATGAAAAACCTGCAGGTATGAGACTGCAATAAATTTTTTTTCAGGAATGACTGCAGGAGTTGTTTAGATTGGTACAAAATTATGTTTCTTTATACAATCTGCTGGTAACGGCAACTAGAAAATGATTTGGGAGTATCTGTAGTACTCGAGTCTTGATTTGCTATGAAAAAAGATTCTTTGTAGAAAATCTCCGTTGAAGATTTACAAAAGAAATTGTTGCCAAGTAAATCATTAAGTCAAAATATCAATATATTGTTCAATCACTGGCACAAGAAAATACATTTTCTGAATTTCTAGATATCCTTGAATTTAACAGGTTATTGAGTGCAAGAAATTTCTGACAAGTTTCAGAAAAATGTAGACTTCTTACTTTGCAAGAAATGGTTTACTTTTAGTTTACGATACATTTTCGCCGCTTAAACGTTATTATTTTTAATTCACACGGGAATTAAGGCCCATAATGAGTTTACTAACAAACACCCAATCGATAATAAAATAACGCTATCAACTCTTGGTCTACACATGCGGTCATTTTGACCCCAAAGTCTTCTCTGTACTATAGTGCTGAGCGGTACTATCAACTTCAAGCACGTTTTCCAATAGCAAAATTTTTTATTTTTGAAAATCTGAATGCATAAACTTAAAGTTTAATCAATTTACTACAAAAAATATCTCTAAATTTTGTTAAGCAAAGTTCGAACTTACCGAGATATTCCAAGCCGAATATTGTGTGCAGTCAGATTGATCCAATGCACAGTGGACAGGTCGTGGTGGAGGTGTGCAGACGACGGGTTAAGAAAATTCCATACTTAGTCCTTACCGACCGAGGACAACGTCACGACATATGACTTATCTTATCAAAGCCTATATAGCACTGACTTAAACATACCGCGTTCAGCGCAATTCTACCCGCGATGCTGAACAAAAACGTCCAAAAACTTCTTTTCCATACGAAAAGAAAACTGGGAGATGTATTCCTGCAATAATTGGTAATTCAATTACAGGAACACATTTCTTTGGCGTCATTGTTGCGTTACACAAAACTTTTTCTGGATATTTGTATTCGGCATTGCACGTAGGATTGCGCTGGCCGTGGTGTTTTCGCATCAGGGATGCGTAGACGTCGATTATACCCGAAATAAGTGACATTTCACTCAATCGGTAAGGACTGACTGCATCAGAATCCTGACCAACTGAATCCAGATTGAAAAGAATAGCACATTCTCTCAAGGGATAAGAAAGTGGGTACGAACCAGCGCTACGATCCGTTTCACCCGCCTTTGCCTGTACCTTACCAGCGTCATCTAGCGGCATGAATATTCGTCAAACAAGCAGCAAGCAGACCACGAAGCTCGCTCTGCTGCGAAATATGGAAGCTCGAACAGCTAGCGGGGCCACCTAACCGCCTCCCAGAACGACTGTCGAGTAGGAGAGTGACGTGAACGACGATCTAAACAAGTATCAGCTGGTGGCAGTCATTGTTCGTAACTTCGTGTCCGTTTTGGCAGGCGTACAAGAATCCTAATTCTTCTTTTTTTCCCATCGCTGTACAGCCCCGCTGGTGCAGCATCGCGCAGGAAAGGGGGCAAATTGCAATTTTCGTACAATCGTGGCTCCGTGCTTTGCCCCACCAACGAAACGAGCGATAATAATTGTGTGAAAAACGGGGTGGTACGTGAACAAGCCTGGCCTCGAGCGGCGAGTCGGACGACGGTGGACTCGCTCCGCCACCGCGCAAAAGGTCCCGTAGTTCTCTCTCGGCTACCGTAAGACCAGCGGACGAGCTCCACTCCAGCCTAGAGATGGAAAATTTTCGGTAATCGTCGTCGCCTCGCCGACTGCCCCGCTCGTTCATCGTCCATTAATTTTCGTTTCAAGTTTCATCCCTGTTCGCTCACTACTACTCTCCACGTAATATTATCAGTATTAAACTTTTGACAAGTAACCTACTTTTTTTTATGACATGGCACAAAATTTCTTACCCTACAGTTTTCACTCCCATCAATCCTACTCTGCAAGCTTGGCCTATAAATCGGTTTCTATTCTTGATATACAATGACCAAAGATATGCACTCTCCGACTACCGTTAACAGGGTCTAACCTGTGGAGTTGTCATTCTGTCCGATGAGAAGTCTTTGTCGTTCGATACCCACTAATTTCAAATGTAAACCTCTAAGTTATCTTCGCAAACTTGTCAATGCCTGAAATGATTCATGGAAATTGCGACACTTCACGCTGCGAAAACGAAAAATTACACCCCACATATTTCTCCTAACATTTTTTTCTATTTGAAGTTGCTGTAGCATCATTGCATTACAACATTGCATTGAATTTGTTAACTAACATTCAACAATCGACAGTCAGACGTCTGTGATAAATTACGTGTTACTTGAAGACAAAGAAAATATGTATGATCCAAGTCTCTTTGTTTCGTGGTGGAAGTTTACAATTGGATAATAAAAGCTGTATCATTCTGCGAAAACTTGTCAGCAATATGCGCAAATTCACATTCATTTAAAATCATGTTGACTAATTAATTTCGCAAAATAATTTGTGGCCATATCAAAATCGCGATGCTTACAAATTGTGCCTATTAAATTACTTAATTTGTAGATCTTAAAATCTGGTCAAAAGAAACTTGACCATTGCCGATATAACAAAAGACCTTTTGCATGGTAAATATTATTTCATGTTAATTTTGCAGCACCATGCAGCAGGCATCTAATGGTGTATCTGCACCGCCCGGGCCTCAGCAAAACGGAGCTTCCGCAGACTCTGGAGGCCCACATAGTAACGGCAACATAACACTAGGACCTGACAGTGATCTAAATAGTATGAATAGAGAGGCAAACAGAGCTTCGGAGACGCCAAAAGTTATGGACAAAACAAATCAAGACATTGTACGACTGATTGGTCAACATCTGAAGACAGTTGGACTTGAGTATGTTCATTTTTTTATGATAGTTTTGTCTTGCTTGAAAAGCAGTTTACAAGATCATCATTTGCCCTCCTGATTTACTCCTAAATATCTGGACACAAAGAATACTTATTATAAAGTATATAATGCTTATTCAGCTTAGACGTTTCTGCACTAATTCCAATGATTCTGATATTCTTAGAGAATTTACTTTCCTAATCATAAAACTTGAGGAACCCCTTGAATTTGCGTTTATTAGTAATTCTATAATTTTATGAAACAATAGACAAGTTGAATTCACAATTATTCTGGCAATAGTGCAAAGTAGCCAAGTTAGTTGAAAACAAAACTAATCATCTTTAACGTCATATAGAAACCGTGTAATATTGGCAATACAGCAATTTCGTGAATATTCGAATTAAATTTATATTTATTCATTTCAGTTCATAGCTGTTATTTCTATCTATTGCATCATCCTGAAACCTAAAATTGAAAGTTATTTAATCTGCCTGTATAGAATATTATCTATCGATTGATTACTTAATAATTGGCTTGCATTCTAAACATTGTAAGGTACTTAAAAAACCATAAGATTGACGTCGTAACATTAACACAACAAAATATCTACATTAATTTCAGTTGCTTTAACTGTTTAAGGTTAAAAGGATGGCTAAAAAGAATGATTCACTCAAATAATAATTGTATGCTCATGATTTTTCACCATCCAGTGTACCTTCAATGGTTGCAGTGACGGAATTTCTTTCACCTATTCTACTTGTTATATTAACACTAGAAGCTTCAACTTCTTAGAACACCAGACGCACTAAAATTGGTACAGAAACAGTTGGTGTAATAAAGTATTATTTACCCTTTATTGTCCCCACTGTATATCGTTATTGCTCGTATTAATCAAATATTGCTTGCTGTCAGTTAGCAAACAAAAACAAACAAGTTTGATAATAGTCAACACTGCATGATATTATTTCTGCTAATACCACTTGAAATAATGTAGTATTTTTTCATATGTAGATTCATAAAGATTCTAGTTTTGCTAATTGCAATGCATCGCAAAATATTTGCTTGGATTCTAGAGTGTAGTATTAACAAATTTCAAGACAACTTGCCAATTGTTAAAACAAAACAATTTTTCTGATCAGTATATAGTACTTTACTTTATCCATTGCATTATGATTTGTAGATAAGTTTGAGATTTTGGTGAGAATCCAGAGTAAGAAACCATACAAATTTTTAATTATATGATACGTGTTTCCTTTAACTAAAAACTTTTTGATCTATTTTGTAAATGAATGTTAGTAAGGTTGTATAAAAATAGAACATTTTCTGTCTGACAAAAAATGATAATGTAGTGTGTTTTATTATTTGCACTGAAATATATTGGACAAAAGTAATTAACTACTGTTTCAACAGACTCAGGTATGAATGTTTCTCTGCAACTAGACCATCAGCCTTTTTTGGTATTTCATCTTCACCAAACTTCTTCTTCCAAATTAAAACAAAACTGCACCAGATTTAAAAGTATTGAATTTCTTCCATTTGTTATCAAAATGATGCTGCAATTTTGTTTTCACCAATATTCAGTGGGAAATGTAGTATGTATTTATAGTCATCATTAATTACTCACCATCTATCAGAACAATAAGGCCACTTCTTGAATAACATTGTCAATGAAGAAAAAACATGTTTGTTCCGTATCATAGAAACTTATCAATATTGAAGGACATGTTTCCTCAGATTCTTCTTCCGACTTGTCTGTATTTACACCAAGAAGTGTTCTGCTGCAGACATATCTGTATTGCATTTTATTATTAGATGGAAGAAGGTTAATTATAGTATCAAGTCTATAGTGAATACCTTTCTGTTATACGTATATTATAACATCAAGACGATTTCAATGTGTGAATTGGACATTTATATACCAATGATAAATTTTAATTCAATGTTACATGGTTCTTTGTGTTATTCTTAACCAAATTTCAACTTTCACAAGTGACAATTTAACAACGACAGACTGGTTTCCCCACTCATCATTGCTTGCAGTTATTTTGTACATTTACAAGCAGTTTTATTGAAATGGAATGTCAAGTTTGAATATTTGGACATCTACTAGTCTTGCTCTAAAGCAATGTTACATCTTACGATACATATACTTAGTGATTTTCAAATGATGCAACAAAATGAAAAATTATTATTTATGAATTAGCTATCAATCTCGTCATACATGATCAAAATCATAAATATAATCCTAATTAAAGGAGAATTATTTATAAGATACACCTTCTTTAAACATGCACTGATTGATTCCCAATAGTCATTTTCAGTCCTTTCTTTTTCTGAAAAAAAAAAAAAAATGTCGAAATGTTTCCAATGCTTGCCAGAATCAGTTGTAACGCACAATTGTATTCGTTTCTGTAAGCTTTAATATTGTCGCATAATCGTTTTTAGTCGTACAGCCGATCTGCTCATGCAAGAGTCCGGATGTCGCCTTGATCATCCTTCTGCAGCAAAATTCAGGCAACATGTAATGGATGGTGATTGGAATAAAGCAGATCATGACCTTAATGAACTGAAGTCGTTTCTACATGGATCCAGTCAGAGTCTTGTGGTGGGAACATTGCTATTTAATGACGTAGTAAAAACCTAATCTTGTCAATTTACTCAATCTACAAGTGCATAATATACTGAATTCTACCTTACTTTTATTTAGGAAATGAAGTTTTTGCTGCTAGAACAAAAATACCTCGAATATTTGGAGGAGGGTTTGGTTTTAGAAGCTTTACAAGTTCTACGTAACGAACTCACTCCTCTTGGACATAATACTGGGCGTGTTCATCAGCTCTCAGCTTTTATGATGTGCAGTGGACGCGATGAACTACAGGTAAAAATATAAAACACGTTGAACAAAGTACAAATCTAAGAACACTAATGTTGTCTTTGCCGTATACTATTCTCAGGCTCTTTTCTGTATGTGTGTTTTTTTACAGACACGGGCTGGTTGGGACGGTAAAGGTCCAGCCTCCAGAGCTGCCTTAATGGACCGACTGCAAAGGTATCTACCACCTTCTGTTATGCTTCCGCCACGTCGCTTGCACTCGCTGCTCTGCCAAGCTGTGGAAATGCAAAATCAACAATGTACATACCACATTACTCAGACACAGGTAATTAACATAACTAAAATAGAATTTATTTAAAAAGTTACTGAATGTGTAAAATAAGACTTTGAATACAATGCGATCATCAAATTTACGTGAATCACAACAAAAATCCAGACATTTGTAAGTATATATTGAAAGAATCAATGTTAATTGGCCTTTGGACAAGTGTTAAAAAATAATTCACATATTTTTCTGGCACATCTTCAAACTAAAAGACCAAAAATCGTGTGTTAACGAGCTATCATCGTGACTTATTTCGTTTAGACAAATTTAGAGAGTGTGTCTCTACTGGTGGACCACAACTGCAGTAAGGAACAATTCCCATGTCACACAACTCAGGTACTTAATGACCACTGTGACGAAGTATGGTACTGCAAGTTCTCCCCAGATGGTCTTAAGCTTGCCACTGGTTCCAAAGACACAACCGTCAATGTATGGGATGTTTGTCCTGTAAGTAAAACATAGATTTTCACGGCGCTTGGGTATATCCGAATGCATATAGAGACTGAATCATATTACACAGTATATTGAACCCGTCATCTGATCAATAACAGCATTTGGTGGGTTGAGTTTACTTGACTAGATTTTAAACAAACTTATAATACCACCAAACCAGTAATAGATATTTCTTTTAAGGAGGTACATCCGATGAGATTTTGTTTTAAAGATTTTTTACTTGAAGTTCAAAGTGTTAAGAGTATTGTATTTAATTTTATGTTGCAATGTGACTAATTCTGAAAGTTATGAGTAAGTTACTAAAGCAGTCCGCTTTTCATCAGGTCGGAGTACAATTTCAGACCACTTGTTCTTGAAATTTCGTTTAAAGATTGTACCATTTGTTTCAAAAGGAACACGTAACTCAGTTTGTCATCTACTGTGCAGCAGTGAGCGTGACTCGTGATTTTGTGTGATGTGATAATTTGAAAGACTCGAATGAAATTATGGATTGTTGATAAAAAGTATTATCCTGAAGTACAAAATTCCAAGACAATTACAACGTCAACAGAAATTTGGAATAGCCAATCAAAAACAAAAATTGACATAAAATAACTGCGAAATGCATGTGATTTTGAAACAAGCATGAACCACAATATTAAATACATTCTGCTATATTTCATAGCAGTTTTCTTATTTATTAGTCAACACATGAAATTAACAGAAGTTAAAATTCCGTATCTGTCGTGTGAGGTCAAAAGTGTACCGACATGTCTTAACATATGAAGCTCAAATGAAATACACACAAAATTTATTTTTGCTATATGATTGATGGGCGTTGGATTGAGAAAAAATTTTGTGGACTCTGAGATCTAACAATACCAATGTTTCAGTCAACCGACGATGTAATTACATATAGCTGCTTTTGAGTGAATACGTGATGTGATTTCATCGACAAGTGCGCAGGAAGAAAAAAAAATATCAGCAGAGGCAATAAGTCATATAAATAAACGGATTAGCTGTACTTAAAAATGGCACATGGTGTAAACGAAGAGTTATACAGAATTGTCAAAAAAAAGTGTGTTGGACGCAGCTGAAAGCGCACTGGTATGAAGCTTCCAATTTACAGAAAGAAACCAACAAGACTTGGAGTACAAGGAAAATTAACATAGAAATGGATCGACACAAATACTATGTAATACAATTTCACAATAAGATGAAAAAGTGATTCTGTGCAAAAGATGAAAGCTTTTTTGTGGTTATCTTTTTTTACATGACTCTTCGGAGAGCATTTCGTGGTATTTACAGCGGCAAGCAAAGACTGCAGACACATTGAAAAGCTATCGCCATAAATTTACTCTTCATCTAAATTTTGCTGAAGCTTTTCCAGTGATTCTATGAATTTATTACAATGCTGCATTGGACGACATACTCAAAATATAAATAAGACCTTCAACTACAACAATTGGTGGATAGCACACAAAACAGATCATATGTGCAAATATTGTCAACTTTGACACTAACATTGCAGCACATTTGTTAGACTTGGAAACTAAATGCTATCTTCAAGTTGTGGACACCTCGGGTATCAATGTTCAGTGGAACTCTGAACGGTACTGCGAAGTACTACTGTGAAGGATGCAAAATGCATTTGTAAAGTTGGCTTTGGAGCGCAGAACGTGTCGTGTAACCAAGTTACTCAGCACAAACAATCAATTTACTACTGAAAATGCTGCGAGCCTAGCCGAGGAATGATTTTGTAACCTTAGAATCGCTGACTAAGGTAAGGTAAGGTAAAGTAAAAAAATGGCTTAATTTTCTTACACATCAATGTTTGTCAAACTCTTGATTTTTTGAACATGTAGTTTTCAAAACTAGTGACTATGTTATCCTGACGGCTTAATCTTTACTACAAATTGAAGACAATGTTTTTCAACAGTCGATGTTATTACCAATGATCCTAAAGATTCTTGCAATTTAATGAAAATTTGAAAATTTTTGACCAAATATCGAACCCAAAATACAACTAGTTGTCAATTTGTTGAAATTTTAATTTATAGAAAAGGAAGAATGCTCACTGTATAATTTTTTAATTCGGATTTTGTGTTTCAGATCAGCTAACAATGAGGAATAATTGTTACCGCAGACTATGAGAGACGATTAGCCTTGACTGGCAAAAAAAACAATTCTTTTTGTAAACAAAATTTGTAAACGTACCTTGATGCACCTACATTTTAATACAAAAAATTAAAAACCAATTCTACACATTGTATTAAATGAATAGTTGTAGAGTAAATATTCCCAAAATTAACCCATTTATTATCAGATATCTGCTCAGATCTACCTCCTTAGATGAACGCATTTGTTTGTTACATATGTTACACTGCATATTATGAACTTAATACACGTACTAGAGCTCATAGTAATGAACTGAAAATGAATATCTTTATTATGGCTGACTATATAACACGAGTTATGAAGAGCCACTAAGTTACATCTAATCTATGAAAACTTTCGCCGCTATATTCACTTCATTATATTTCAAAGTATCACTGCTCGGTATGAATAAAACTGTAATCGAATTACACCACAACAATTCGAATTGTGGAATGTTTGTTAGAAAATTATAAAGGATTGAACTTTTCTATGTATAAAATATTACTATATTATAGGACACCTTAACTGTGACGCATAGAAAGACTCTGGAAGGACACTCTTACGGAGTGGCACTAATTGCGTGGAGCCCTGACAGCAGTCATTTAATTGCTTGCGGACCTGAAGATTGCCCTGAACTTTGGCTTTGGAGTGTCGAAACACCTGACTGTGAACTTCGAGTGAAGTTGACTCAAAGCCCAGAGGATTCCTTGACTGCATGCGCCTGGCATCGTGATGCCAATAAATTTGTTACTGGAGGGCTGCGAGGTCAATTTTATCAATGTGTAAGTTTCAACATTCTTTTAATTTGCTCACAAATTTAAAAAATCGGAATAAGATTTTTAACATGCATCCTGAGAGTTCTTAACTACCCGTTCACTTTGGTCGTGCCTGTGTTTGTTATATCTTTCAAACTGCAACGCACTATTGTATTTATCATAACTTCTACGTTTGTTTACAGGATATGGAAGGCAATGTTATCGACTCATGGGAAGGTGTTCGAGTAAAGTGTTTATGGTGCAAAAGTGATGGAAAAACTGTTCTAGCAGCTGATTCACATTACCGCATACGTGGCTATAACTTCGACGATCTGTGCGACTTCACAGTGTAAGTATCATCATAAGTATCCGTCCAATTGGAATTTAACAACTGTTTATTGGCACAATACTTGATCAGCATACTAATTTATTGCACTTGTTATACTTACCATTTATTTCTTGCGTTAAACTTTACCTCAGTTTCTAAAAAATGAACGATCATGACCATCTTCGGTGGTTTTTCTTTCGTAGAAATATGCTTACATATTGCTTAATGACCAATATTGGTATCCAAGTAAGAAATAAAAACATCCTTATAGACTGCAAGAAGACCATCCGGTAATGTCCTTCAGTGTGAATAAGTCTGACCGACTTGCTCTACTGAATGTAGCGAACCAAGGCGTTCATCTCTGGGATCTGCAAGATCGTTGCCTTGTAAGGAGGTTCCAAGGTGTCACGCAAGGACATTTTACAATACACAGCTGCTTTGGTGGTATTAATCAAGATTTTGTTGCCTCTGGAAGCGAAGGTTTGTTGATGGTGAATTAAAAATCACAAAATTGTGCAAATCGAGTAAAAATTACAATTCGGGAAAATCACGAATAACGATGCCAAGGGTTTTGCAAAATGTTCAGATTTCAATTTCATATTAAATTTACATTTATTAGTATGTAGAATTAATATGCAAATATGATTTATTGTCAGTGAAAGTAACACCTTTCAAGTGCAATAATTCGTACAAATATTTTCGAAATTCAGACAAAAATTATAACTAGCCTATTGAAACATTTATTTACTGTCAACTAATGATTGTAGATAACAAAGTCTACGTTTGGCACATAAAGAGAGAATCACCTATAGCTACACTGGTAGGCCATAGTAGAACCGTTAACTGCGTATCTTGGAATCCTGTCTATCATCAAATGATGGCTTCTGTTTCCGATGACTGTACGGTACGGATATGGGGGCCCCGACCCTCTACCCCAGAAAGGTCAGATAGTGTGAAGACTGGTGAGTCCAGATGAGCTTGAGGAACTTTTCTAATTACTTTCTAATTAAGTAGTCATTAGCGTATCTGAGAAAAGTACGAAGCACAAGCTCGTTTATCCATGTATCGTATATCTGCTTTGTAAATAATCTGTGCTTCCTGACGAAAAGAAAAGAAAGAGTCGAAGTACATAATCAACCTGAGAACTAATTCTGATTGAATTCGAAGTGTCTGTAATAGCTGACCCTAAAAACGGGTCACAGTGAATTTTAAACAGGCCAGTTTCTAAATCGGCTTCAAATGAATTTAGTAAAAATAATCTGTACCTGCGTAGTCAACATTTAAAAAATTCGCAAATCATATGAATCCAAGCTATATTATCAATACCAGCTGATGAAACTTTTGGAGGCGCCTGCAACAATGAGTCAATGCCTGAAAAAGTGGGCGATTTTGGGAATTTATAACTCGACAATCTAATATACAATTTGATCAGAGTTTATTTCAATTAAAAGGATGCCCACCGAGCTACATCAACATTTTTTATATTAGAATAAATTAATAGGTAGTATTGGTGTCAACAATTACGTTAACCATTTTGTTTGGTGAGACTTTTTGTGGCACCCACGCTATATCAAAAACAGCTTAATCGATGTACCCCACTCGAACTAAGTAATTGGTTTTCGATGTAAAAATTCGCAAAATGCACCCACTCTTTCAGCTATCTACTCGTCGTACCTCCTCAATTAAATGAAAATCAAAGGTATAGTCATATCAAATATTACATCAGGAGTCACTGAAATTTTTTTCAACCGGTATCTACTCACAATATACATTAGATGCATATAAATTTTAGATTCTTCTAACGCTAACTGAAGTCGGAGAAAAAGAATGACTCAAAAAAACCAACAAATCAGTGTTATTCAGATAAGAAACAACTTGTGCTTACAGGTGCCAATTTGTAATTTGAATACAGAGTTGCTCTCTGGCACAGATTTTCATTTATCAGTTTGAAGCCAATTTGGACAATTTTCTCGGATAAAATTCAGACAAGCCCATTTTAAGGACCAACAAAATATATCCATATCTTCTAAGTTAATTTTTGATTAACGTCACAACTCGAGCAGCAAATATGTACGAGATCATTGCTCCGTTAAATTGCGTGGATATACAGTTGGTTTTCATCTAGTGATGCTTTCACGTGATTCGTCAATTAATATCGTGACCCATTTGATTTTTTAGCAGCGCCGGAAAGTAGTTCATCAAATGGCAGTGGATGGCACGAGATGGTGTCGTAGCGGTTCAATGTAGACTGTGATTCCCATAACCCTGTGGTGTTCAAAAGACTGCCCTGTTGACCCTATACCTTGAAAATGAATAATTCGATAATCTGCTCTACTATATCCTGATCTATCACAGCTCTGGAGACAACCGCGGGCCTGATATAAACAGCGCTTAACGCTCAATTGATTTGCATAAGCCAGTATCCTCAAACGGGTAATAATCATGTAACATTTCGCATAATTAGTGCATTCAAGTATACGCACTCTATAGTCCAACCATACTACATTTCGCAATTATTTCGGCAAAAAGCACTTTCAACGCCTATTGATTTGCCGAATTTTCGCGTCATGTTAACTCACACCGAAATGCCACTAAGCTCGTAATAGCAAACGCTCATTTATATAAGTACTGTTACGTTCAACACGATCTACAAATAAAGTGTTTTGTGCCTGGCGATTGGATGTACTGTATTGGTTAGTGGGTACAAATTTTAATTCATAGACATTGATATCCATTCAACTGCTGTAATAAATTTTTTCATTAAATTATCTCGAGTCGTGAGAAACATTAGTTTACCTCCATTTTGGCATTAAATTATCTACTAATTCCTTGAAAATTTGATTGCTCATCTACGTCGCTGCCGAATATTGAACATCAACTTGCGAGAAATCCAAACATCATGTCTTACAATTAGATACTGGTCTTCTAAATTTGACTTAAAAATAAGTGTATATTCAAATTTTTAGAGATGGGGAACTGTCAGTCTGGCTGCAAAAAGCATTATCTATCTGGAGCGTATTCATAAAGACAATCCGTTGATAATGCTGTGCCAAATTAATTTGATTAAACGATAATGAATTCTTAATAATTAGTGATGATGATGATGTATAAGTGAAAATAGGGGCATGTGTGATAATAATTTTTCAATACAAACAAAGCTATTACGTCATCTTAACTTTTGTAGATTATAGAAGAAGTAATGCAAAATCTCAAAATCCACCCTAACTGATTGCACTAGATGCAGTTGTGGAAGAAAATTTTTCCCACTGACCTGAAATATACATACTTCATTGATTTACATTTCATGAAGTTATTTCACATGATGATCACAACATGCAAGTTCAATGTTGGGCAAACTCTTAAACCAAATATGATCTCATCAAATGTCACCAACTGCAAATTGAAAATAAGATGTGATATACGTTTTGAATTTGCTTGATTTCATAAAGACTCAGATTACTTTAACTCTTGTGTTTCCAAGTTATACAACAATCCACGTGTAAGGTACTAGATAATTTTGTTTACATTTCCTTCAAGTACCCTCGTATAAAATGTTTTCAATTATCGATATATACACATATGTCTAATATATGTACATACATGTATATAAACATATATCTAATAGATGTACATGTGTACTGTGTAATAAATACCTTGGAATTCTCAATCCGTTTTCGATGCAAAGTACAAAATGTTGCCAAGGAGAACAATCTCCCTGTCAACATCTATGTTACAACCATTCTGATAAAAATGCAAATTTATCTTATCAGAAAATGATGTAATTCTTCGAGTTGTTTATCACGAATACCAAAAAAAAAATATTGAACAGCAAATACTTGTTTCTGTGAAAAAATTTGAGGATACAAAACTTGTGGCTATTGATGAGATTATGTGTGGTAAAATTTTCAATACATTAGTTATCATTCGGAGTGATAATAACTCGTGAATGAAATTATTTATACATACGTATATGTATAGGTGTGCTTTAATATCAATGAAAAATACAATAAAAAATTGAGCCCAACTTGACACGTTTTTACTAAATTTTATCTAAAAAAAATGTATCGAACCAGCATGACACCTGTTTTTTTGCACTGAAAATGTACCCTACCTGCAACCCTGACTCGCGGCTATCCACGTCACATTTTGACCTACTAATTTTCATGGCCTAATCCAATGATTCTAAAAATTCTACAAATGGTTGTTGCCTGTAGTGTACGATGTCGCAGCAAGCCTGAATAATTTTGGTATCCACATAATCTAAGAGCATTGGAATTGAGAGATGCACTTAAGCCTTAGGGTAAGACTCAGAGAAAAAGAAAAAGAAATAATTATACACATGTACATATATATATATATACACACATATGTAAGTATATGTATACATATGTATGTATATACATTAGGGTGTTATAAAAAAAAAAAAAATTTTATCTTCGTAATAGGTTCAAAAGTTTTGTTCAGGCATAAATATATGCCTGTTGAAATTTGAGGTCTTAATATTAACATTAAGAGGATTTCTATTTTCCATAAGAATAACACTGGATAAATGGTTTTTGCTCCTTCTGATTTTTATAACTAGCTAACGATGTGTTGTACAGGAAATTCACAGACACATTTTTGTAAAGAATTAAACACTCTACAAGAAGGGTCCGTTAGCATTTTATGATAAATCTAGTCTTTTAAAAGTTATTTGAGGTCAAAAATTATTTTAGGTGTGTAATAATTTTTGAAAGAGTAGATTTATCGTAAAATGACGACAGACCCTTTTTATAGAGGATTCAATTCTTTACAAAAATATGTCTGTGAATTTCCTGTATGTCACATCGTTAGCCAGTTATAAAAATCAGAAGGAGCAAAAACCATTTATACCGTGTTATTCTTACAGAAAATAAAAAAAGTGCGATGCGCAACCTCTTATTGTTAATATTAATTGTTCAAATTTTAACGGACATATTTTTATACCTACACGAAACTATTGAACCTGTTTCGAAGTAAAAAAGAGTTTTTTTTTTTAAACACCCCAATATGCATATAGGTATAATAAATGTATAATATTTAACGGAATAGATTGAGCATAACACATTGTAGTAAATAATAAAAATCGTCAACTCTCGAACATCTTTGGCGAGAAACAATTGGAATGGATGTCTGTAAGTACACCTTCGATTAAACTGACGTCCTTAGTTCATTTATATCACAATGCAAGTAAGGCGATTACAATCTTAAAGCGGAGTCTTGTATGTCAGTGTATGTGAATATCACCGGATAAGAGCATATGAAAAATTATTCCACATTAGAAATATAAACACTATACCTATATTCTAAAATGCGTCAACAGAAAATATCAAACGATCAGTTGAAATAAATTATTGGTTTTAACTGGTCATTTTGAACTGTCAAATCTATCGTATTTATAATGATAGTCGATATTTGATAATAATATTGATAGATAGTTGCAGGTGTCATTATTTTTGCCATCCAACAATTTGTATAAATTGAAAAAAATATTGTATGTAGATAAAACGTGGTGGCCAAACCTACGAATTTTAATGCAACATTTATTATATACTAGACCAAAACCACGTCTCGTCACATTTTTTAATAGATGTTTATTGAATAAATTATAACGTCTAGAGAATTTGACACTGGTTCAACCCTGCGAATCAAATGATTAAAGTAAGAGAAGAAACAATAACTGAACATCTGATCCACAACATTGTTTTAGGATTAGTAAAAATAACATATGTACACACACCTACACACACACACACACATATATATATATATACACGTTTAAGAAGAGTGAGAATCTAATGTTGTGTTATATTTTCGACATGTTTTTGTGATGTCCATAACGGCACGTACTATTTTTATTCTTTTTAAAACCGATATTTAATCAGAAGAAACTTTTTTAATCTTTATTATATTAAGATGTGTCAAAAATAAATTTTTCTGGCCAGCTAATATTTCCTGCTGTAACAAGTAACTTAAAAGAATAAACTTCAACTATTAATCCCAAATCGAAAAGTGTGTTGATATTCTTTTAATAAATTAGCAACAGTATCTATGGTACTTTAGGCTAGAAATCGAAAGTTTGTGAACTTGATTTGTTTCTGTTGATATTATCATCGGTGATGACAGTATTGTTATAATAGCTATTACCGAAATCATTGCAGTTACTATCGATATATATTAAAGTGGCGTTGTGAGTGGGTTTGCGATAAAAAAAATTTAGACAAATAAAAAATGTTAGATGATACTGCATGTTAAAAATCAGGTATTTACAAATTCAGACACACTTGTATGTGGGGCATTCCATGTCAACTCAACCAATGATATTCCTTCGCCATTTTTGATTTGCTTCAGAATTTTTCGTATGGTTCTCTGGTCACAAAAAAGGACTTCTTATTTTTTACAAAGTTTATGTTTTTACGATTATTCAAAACTATCTAAAAATTGACATTTTTTTTAAAACCTCAATAAATTCACAAAAATCTTATATTCTGACATCCGTTCCATGATGGGATTATTTTTTGTTCTATTTTTTTCTAGCACTTTAAACATTTTGACTAAACAAAACACCATGTTTCAATATTCCGAAAATCTTCAAGAATTACAAAAAATTCTGCCTTCTTGCAGCAAAAGAATCAAAATTGAAAACGAAAATTTTGGTAATTATTTGAGAATTTTCGGAATGTGGAAACATGGTGTCTTGTGTGTTCAAAATATTTAAAGCGCTAGAAAAAATTGGACGAAAAAATTACCTCATTATGGAACGGGTGTCAAAATGATCGGGACGAAAAATAAGGCTTTCGAGAATTTGTTGAGACTTTTAAAAAATGACAACTTTTAGATAGGTTTGAATAATCATAAAAAATTAAAAAGCGCTTTTTCGTGACCGGAGAACTATATGAAAAATCCTGAAGTAAATAAAAAATGGTGAGGGAAAATCGTTAGTCGAGTTGACGTGGAATGCCCCATATGTATACATATTCTGTATTCACTAAGCAATAAGGTATATTATCACATCACATAATTAAGAATAGAAATGCTTCTGTGTGAACAAAAAGCAGTAAGCTGTCCAATACTACCAATACTAACTTAAATGGTAAGATAAACATATTCATTACAGATGAACCAGTACTATAATTTCAATTCTTGTCTACCTTGTGGTGCATCTTGGTCATCTTAGTAGTAATTTGTAAACTAATAATCTTGATAGAAATTTCCAAAAACTATTTTGTACAGAAGTGTATTATTCTCTTTAATACTCCCATCTAAATATTATCCATTGTATATTTTACTGCTAATGCTTGTAGTATCTGTACTAAATATAAGTATCGCATAAGTACACCAAATGTCGTCTTACCAAACTAAAATTATGCCTTAAGCAAGTACATGAAAACGTCCCCTGGTTGAGAGAGAGTGGAAGAAAAAGATGTTTCATAATTACAAGACTCCGTAAGGCGGAGGATGAAAGAAATAACGCTCGGAATTTGGAATTCATTTAATATTTATTACCATATATTTGTTGCTTGTAAGTTGAGTACTCGTAAATGAATCTGTGATTACAGATTACTCCTTAAACGATGTTTATAGCAGCAACTAATGTTAATGGACATGTAATGCTGACATGAAAACATTAGAATTGTAGAAATTATCGACTTGTGCAATACGTCTACTCAGGAATAACATAATGAATGTAATCATCATCAGTAACGTGTTAAACATCAGAGAAATATTACGAATTCCAAGAATAAGAAGAACTTTATTAAAGTGTATGGTCTTGCTTTGTCAAAAACTGTTTGTTAGAGGCTTATGGAATCAAACGCATATGCCAGTGCGTGTATTGGAAATTCTCGGTTCAGTCGAAAGAGATCAGAATTTTAAGTCTTAGGTTGCACTATAAAATTTGCATCATGAATTTTTGTTACAAACAAAAATATAAAAATAATTCTAATACAGTTAAATTTACGAATTCGTTGTAATTCCAATCTTCATTTTCAATTTCCTTTGAACTTAGTGTAGCTAATTACAATTAAAACCATCATAAATTAATTTAATCAAAGTATTTAGAAATTTTCCGTTTAAGAAAATGACTTACACAGGCTTAGTTTACAAGAGCCTAATTAAAGAATTTACAATTCATTGAAAAAAAAATTGATCTCATTTTCGATCAGAGCTCCAAATTTTCGTTACTTTGTCTGGATTTTTGTAAAGAAAAATTATGAAAATAAAAAGTGGCGTATTTTGAGAATCTTGAATTTCTTTTAATTGAATTTAAATTGTGTTTACATTGAAAAATTTCCCACCGCCGTTCAGTGATTCAAAAAATTTGAGTGAAAACGAATGTCTCAAGTCTTAGTCGTTTTATTTCCAAAGCAACCAGTCATGAGAAAAAAAAGTATCATAACTTCTCAGATGATAATTCTTAAAAAAATTTGTTAATTACTTATTCAAAATCAAAGACTGCCAAAAACACTTTGGGGAAGTCTTACATTGAAAAATGTTACGCAAAACAAAATTTTCAGTGGAATGTGAGATTTGAAATTTTACAACCTTTTAACATAATGGAAAATTATCTTTATACTCTGTTGAACAAAATGCTTTGAATATTTACATAGAATATAGCACGTCAAGGAATTAACAATTTCTTAGACGTTTGCCAGTGGATGGTTCCTGGAAAGTTAAATTATTCTACCAAATGATTCCTCAAATATTGTGGAGTTTCTCAAGATATTTAAAATCAAATTATTTGGTTGGCAAAATTGTTGTATCTGTTGTTAGCGAAGTTAAACCAGAAGTTTTTCTTTCTATGTCTCGAAAGCAAGGCAAGAAACTTTGAAATCTTTTCGTAAAAAACCTCACTCCATGTGGACTGCTGGCGTATATACAAGATAAAACAATAACCCAAGAAAAAAACTGATGTATTTCACGTGGAATGTTCTGTAGCTAACATCTAAATATCACATAATGTTTGTTGTTTAGATAGTCCTTACAAGACATTATTATAGAATCAATAAGATACAATAAATATATTTTGGTTTTAAATCCTTCATCAGAGCTGGTAGGACAAGTTCAATGAAGTGCTTTAGGTTTAAGATTGAGAATTAAATTGAGTTTTTTGTAGAATTAAACTTCGCCTTTTTATTCCAAGCAATGTTTTCAAGCAATTTCATATCTTTCAGGTGTAACTTGAAATTATAAAACAGCTAACAAGACTGGAAGAAAGATTCTGTAATTAAATCTTTTAAAAATCAATAAATGTCTAATGCACCATTTTATCAATTTCCTATTTAAGTTACAAGTTCTACATCAATACTGAAACCATTTCATTTATTCACACTAATTAATACAGCTAAATGAAGAATTGATCGTGTAGATTAAAATATTTCGCTTTTTTATGTGAACCTGATTTGTAAATGTTGTAAAATAAGAAAGAAAAGGTATGTTCAATTGTAACGGTAATATTTCGAATATTCTCATATTTAGGGAATGAGTGCAATCAGTTATAATACAAATTCTGACCATTTTTTTTAGTTCGTATACGTTTAAGTATATGCACATATTTCTAGACACTTCTAGAATTTATTTGTCTGTTAATTTGCAAGTCGAGATATCGTGACCATGGTGTGGCAATATCTGCAATCGATTAAGTTATTATTATTTGCGTTTAAGTAGAAGTTCAGACACTTTCGTAGTTTTGGCATTGAATTTTTAGTAAATTATCGTATTTCTCTTGAAATATTGTACTTTTCGTAGATCATCGTCGCTTTTAATACATAAGTGTACCCTGGTAAAAATTTCTACTACTACGAATTTTTACAGAAATTGATCCATTTTGTGTTGTTTAGTACAAAATTGTAAATGTGCATAGTTTTTACATGAGAAATTATTAATTTTCTTGCAAAATTGTAATGGATTGTTTACTGAAAATATAAATCGTCATGAAAATTTAAATAAAATTTTTATGACAAAGTGTGCATACGTACAATTTATAAAAAATCTATTTTTTTTTATAAAAAATTGTACGAAATGTCCCAGTTTCTTTAAATATTTGCCGGAAATCGTAAAAATCATTATCGCCGGGGTAGAATGGCTCGCATTTACGCGATGGTTTTTCTTACGTTAAATGTTTAGTGAAATAATAAATAGTAGTTTCTTTGTACGAATCGCCTATTGTGACACGGTGAGTTCAAATATGAAGAACAGATTCTCTACATCTATCTAGACTCATACCCAGAAGATGAGAAGACCAATTTTCGGCTGTAGACCCAAATTCTGCTAGATACAGGGTGGCCAGAAATTTTTGGGAACAAAATCCCATGACATTTCCAGGTGTTCCAGGACCTAAAACTTGTCTTGAAATGTCTTCTCTGACATTTTTCCATTTCTAGTATGTTACTCAAACTTGAATCGTTCAATTTATTAACTCGATATTCAGTTGATATTCAATTCGAATAGAAGAAAAATATAGTATATAAAAAAGTCAGTTCAAGCCAATTTGTTTTCTCGACGGAAAAAGTAAACTTGTGACATCGAAAAATCATTTCTAATTACCATGACAAAATTAAAAACCCCCTGACACTTGCAGGTTTTCCAGTTGCGTTGACTGGTATACCTATATCCTCAGTCAACGCAGCACGCCGTAAGTTGTTGGAGAATTCAGACTTTGGCTAACGTCGCATGTTACGGTAATCCTGTAAACATTACATAGATTGCATTGCGCGTAGCTTATGTGGTGTTTTCACCCGGTCGTTGGGACCACAGAGCTATAGAAAATAGAGCGTAAACAACGGCGTAAACATCCCGTGAACCGTTGTTTGGAGTATATTCTTCAGTCACACGTCAACGGATTTGAATCGGTTCTCTAAAGGACAGAAGATAATAATTCTCTCGCCCTCTCTGTCGCTCTACCCATGGAGTGGGGGCCACAAGAGGGGAAGAACAGATAGGCAGGCGCGTGCACTTACCCCCACTCCATAGGAAGAGCGACAGAGAGGGCGGGAGAATTATTATCTTCTGTCCTTCAAAGAACCGAGTTAAATCTCTTCTCAGCGCCGTACGGCATCAGTCGTTTCCGAACAATCAAAGTGAAATCATAGTGCTTTCAGTATCGGTTCGATATTCAGACCGCGTTGTACAAGTTGTGTCACGTTTTTCGATCAGTGTATTTCCACCATACTCATCTATGAATAATACACAAGGAGCAGCGTACAGCCTGAAGAAAAACCGAATTACTGAAATTAAAACAGCCTGCGAACGTTGAAGGTAAATTTCGTGTGCCGGGATTTCATTGTTTTGTGTAACCTCAGATTTCAGTGATGTCAATTTTTGTCTCTGTACGTCGAGTGTCAATTTTATTAATTTTTTGGCTGATTTGTGATGGCACAAAAAGTGAGTGTAGAATCGAGTGTTATTGCGGTGCCGATTTTTGGATTATGAGAAATTAGTGATGATCTGAATTATGTGAAAAGTGCGGCGTTTCACCAATAAACCTGAGATTCTACAAAAACTACTACATGTAAAAGTGTGAAGCAGCCCAGAGACTCGAGGTAATAATACCTATTTTAATTATGCATTGATAATTCAGGGTGGTACATTTGAAGCCGAACTTTTGTTCTCGCATAACATGCAACGCATAAATATGAAACTAGACAACAGTAATAATTAATTTGCCAACTGAAAAGCCAATTTGTTAATTTAATTGAACTATTCTGTTTTGTATTTTACAGATTTAAGCAGAGACTTCCGAGTAACTTTTCCATTTCTCGGCAACGTTGGTGAGTTTGCATGTGTTAGGTTATGGGTATTGCCCTGGGATTCCTCTGTCACGTGGCGTGGCGGTAACAATTGTTAAACAAATCTTCGATTTCTTAGCTGCATGGATAGGCTCATTCACGATCGCAACGTGCTTGACTTTCAGTCGAATCATTATTTTTCGCAATGCAACTTAGCGTAGCTTACTTCAAGTTAGAAATTTTACACGTTGCTAAAAGTGGAATGAGCATCGCGACAGGTAACCATCGCTTACTCGGCACTCGCGAGATCGAATTGTGTTTCGTAACTGATGTAATAATCTACGATTGAATTTACTGATGACGCCGTTTAAGTGGTGGGTTCACCTGAGGTTTGAAGATATTCAATTATTCACGTTATGGTTAAATTGATGAAATTCCAAAGTCTGGCATAACGTAACGTAATCAAATTGCATTTTACATTATATATCATTTTCAATCTTTTCACAGCCAACAAGTATTGATCAACTGCAGGCTTAGCTCGCTTAGAAAAATGCTAATTGGCATTCAGGATGTTTTTAATCACTTTTACAAAAGGTTAATGTACCGATAGTCTGCCAACATTTACTAAAATAATAAATGCAATATTAGAGTTGGCGGGATACAACCGCGATACTGTATTCCGAGAAGGCAGACTACGATACAAAAACATTTTGCTCCCAACAGGTAACCAACGAAAATGTAAGTCAGTGACCACGGCGCAAATGATGAAGAATGATGTGTGTTGGAAAATATGGAGAATCGTTTAGATCGAATATAGGTAACCGGGTAGGTAGGTGGACGTTTTGGGATCCGTCGCGGGATTTATGCATGTGTGTGTGTGTGAATCTCTCTTTTCCGTTGGGTGGTTCCGTTGGGAAACAGGCAAGGGTAGGAAGGTCGCGATGTGCCGTGATGTTACTAACTTTAGTAATCCACAGCGTCAAACGATCACAGAAATTTTTTTCCCAAAAGACTGCGTATTCGAGTCTCGCGACCGTTTGTAAGCATTTGAATATTAACGAGATCGAATTTTCCATTTCTTGTGACTGCAACCATTTTTCAATCGTTATGCAATTCAATTATTTAGTCATTACCGATCGTTCTTCCATTCAATTGATCTCTGTGATCGTCTGAATGGGCAAAACGCATCTCTGGCTGATCTATCGCGTTCCGTGGTACGCTAGATGGGGAGAGATGTTGAGCTCGAAGACTTCGCGTCGAAGAGGACCGCCGACCGTCACGCCACACAATAATGCATGCCCTCCAACCTCCCTCCTCATTTTAATTCGATTTGTAATCTGAGAACAACAATCGGCATAGCAATGTGTCTGATTCAAAAAGATGCAGATGTGGATTGTATTTCTACAGAATTCTTGGGACAAGTCCCAGATAATACAAATGTTTTGACCGTTTAATCTATCACACCTTGTTGCGCGCAGATCACGAGAATTGGACGTAGCTTCATGCGCGTAAATTAATAACGGGAAACGGACACGTTTTTTTGCGTGTCGATTTTGCAAACAGTAGATAAAAGAGTTACGCACTCTCGACGTGCTGATTTTTCAGCTCTTCGGTGAATTTTTTGATGAATAATAAAATTCTCAAATTCCACGATGCCTTTTGTGCGTGGACTTGATACCTTTCTGTCATGAGAAAGCGCGGCGTTTGAAAACCAGTGCTTAACGCGCAGGAACAAAGGTCTTGGTAGTGTATACTGATAGTGGAAAATCTTGGCGTAAGTATTTATGAAATATGTCTGAAATGTACAGAAATACTCGTTTAACTGATCGTATTATTTTCTGTATTAGGGTGGCAAAACCAATTCTTTAACAAATGTACTGAGAACTACAGAATATGCAGTCGAAAAAGATATTCACTTTAATAAATTCAAGCAGAAAGAGATGTCGATTCAAAAAATTTAGAAAGTTTTTCATTCATTAATTCAATAGATAATTGTAGCAACAAATATCAAAATGAATATCATGCTGCACTCGAGCCATTTTTATTCAGTGTATGAACTTATGTGATTGTGTTATCCATACCTTCGTCTTTTTCAGCTGATAAAACTTTCTATTTTCCGATAATCTCTTCTTTGTTCAATCCAGCTGATCGAACCTTTATCTGTTTCAGCTAAAAGTCGTACCGAGTAAGATAATTCATAATACGCGTATGCAATAAATATTTTTCTTACGCCCCGTAGATAGTTACGGAGGAAGTTGTAAAGGCCGGACTTAGAGGATACATTTGTAAAATGCGGAAAAAATTATGCACCAATAACTAAACGTTTTACGCATAAGTCAGCTGCCTCGCCACCAATTTCAGAGACCAGTACAGGCGTTATTGTATAGCGATCTTCGCAGGAAGAGTATCGGTTGGAATTTATCGAATGTATGTATATTTCTCCAAAGCGAACAATCAGCCCACCACCGGAACCCGATGCCGTTTCAATAACTCATGCATATTTTTTGAACAATTACCAAGCAATTACATGAATTTCTAACGAGTTCCTTCTAATTTTAACATACAGAATGTAACTCACTAACGTTCTACCAATGTCACCTCTTCACTTCGTGAAATTATTCTTCTACCTAGGTCTGCAAAATTTGTAAATTCTCTTCGCAAAAATCTGTCGAAATACTTCGATAGATCAGAAACTTGTCCCAGAAAAGACCAATGGATTTTTGGAAGCAGAACACTCTTGAAGCTTCCGAAAGGTCTCACAACCTTTCATTTGTATTTTTTTTTTTTTTTTTCGACAGAGATATCGTAGACAATTGATGAGAATTTGATTATAAAGAATCCGGAAAATCCATCTATCGGTGATATCAGTCGTTAGTTTCTATTTTATGTATATTGTTATTACACAATTGTATCTTCTGGGTAATATCACTATTAGGGGTTACCGGAAAAATACTGAAATTCCGGATAAAATAGTATCGACTTTGACGGAAATACATATTCTCATACGTGAAATTCATAATAATCAGCTCGGGTACTGCTATAAATGTATAATAAAGTGGACAGATAAAAGTAATTATAATCTGGGCCACTTAATAATTTTCTGAACAATCTTGTGTTTGGGAGTCAGCGGACAAAGTCGCAAACTAACCAGGTAATATGAGTAGAAGTAGAAAAAAGGAACCTTGAACATCTTTAAATTTTTTTTTTTTTCATCACTTTTGTGATAATAGTTCCTGAGGTTCATCGGGGTTCGTTACAGCATCGACTCAAACATTAGTAACAACCGGCTCTTACTTAATTTCCAAAAAATATTTACAAGCCATATTTTAGTGTATAAAGGTCTGGATTTTCCGCTGCAAATAAACTGTATTTTTAAAAAACCACGGAAATCTAACGTCAGTCAAGAAATTATTTTTATATATCAGCTGCACCTTTTGGAATGTAGATATGAGCGATGACTGGAGATACATATTATTATCCTCAGTTAACGGTACGAGTTAAGTATTAACTAATCATATGTACAGAAATTACGTAAGGTACATACATATCGGAACAACTATATATCTTCATCCTTCAACTTCTTCGACTATGTCTCCCATACTTTGCATGAAGAAAAGGTTTCTAACTCTGTTTACAGCTATGTGCATATTTACTGTGCATCTATTTAGATAACATCATTTTTATCGATCCGATGGAGTTAGATTGACATTGCGGAATTTAGTCCAAATGAATTTGCGTTGTTGAAAAGTATACGGCGTCCATACGGGGTTACATGAAAATTTCAGTCTATTTCCGTTCATCATTCCATAGGCATAATAATATTCGACTCTGCATTATCTGGGCACACGCGATGAGCGATGGTAACATCAATTCTTGTCGTCTTTACGTACCGACCGCTTGCCGGATTGCGTTGCGCGTGCAAGGTAAAACGCATAGAAGCATAGAACGCCGCTTCATGATGAATTTATCTCGTCCATATACGATTACGAAAAGTCCCATTGGTTATCAGTCCTTATATATCTCCAGTCAACGGTTCAGTCTGGGTACATGAATCAACAGCGAAACATAAAATTCCCTATTTTTTGCGGAACATGAAAATTACTGAAACCCTAGTTAAAAGTACAATTGCGCCATTTCAGAGTCCCACTCCGCGGAACGTTACCTTAACCATACCGTGTCTCACACCAATTTACCTCCAACGTAACCCACTTCATCTACTAGTAGTAGTTTATCTAGCGCTGCAAATTCAGTGTTCACTTCACAGGCGCCAGATGATTTCCATTTTAGGAAATCAGCCGTCTGTACCTTCTTTAGTATGCTGTATAAACCAGCCAAATCTCGAATCGGTAAAGGCACAAGAAACGGGATAAAGGCTGTACTCGTAGCCGAGTGTATACTTTTTATCAGCAGCTTCTCAGCGTGGCAATTATTGAGACACTCCAGAGGTGAGCAGCGAATAATATTTGTACCCAAATCTCTGTCGACTTTTAGGTTATCCGTTTCACATCCCAATTCCTCTTCGATCTCGAAACATATTTCTCCTCTTGAGTACAACTCTGATTGATAATACCCGAAAAAGTAATTTTCCAAATACGTTACTTCAACTCTTTCCACCCGTAGTTACCAAACACTTTGTCCCCAAAGTATTCATCTGCATACTAATTCACACCTACACGCCCTTTGCCCGAACAAAGATATGTCTACCCACAGCAGCTCATATGAAATTCGGTACTTACTACTTATCTAATGTAGCCAAAACAATTAGTAAGCGGCTGTCAAAAAATTTCATAATCGAAAATTCGGTCATGAATTATTTTTGTCCCCTCATCGCTTGGCATAAACTTGCATGATAATGAATCCTTACCTGGATTATCAATTATTTTTGGTAAGACAGTTGTAAAGTTTCATCGATTACTGCTCTCTACTCTTTTGATCCCACTTTTGTTCTTAAATATCCATATAAATCTTTATAGGGTTCTATGCATTAATCATAAAAGTAAGATTATGTTTCAGTTGACGCTTGAAACTGCAGTAATCTCATTAACTCGATAATTTGAGACTAAGCTGTAGCTAGCAGTCAGAGTCAGCAGTCGAACGTGTTATTTTGATTAAACTAACCTGATGAACGCCGAAAATCAAAGTTTGCTAGATATCTCGTATCCCAAATATTATTACTGGAAATTATGGGCATAAGACTGAACTGCATCATCTTGTTGGAACAAAGTGAAATACGTTTAACTCTTAACACTGGCTGCTTCTTTATCCTAGATTAATTTAAGCTGTGCGATATCTGTAAATTCGTTATTCTGCTTATATGTTGGATATGCCTAAAGATTTAAGTGATCAAGCTTGACCTGGACTACAAAGTCGTGCTAATACTGAAAATGGTTCATAACATTATTTAGCCTTAAGTTCGCTATGTTGTACTCCCGCACAGATTACCAAATTTCACCATATTTATTTATCTTTAGACTTTATCATTGAATCTCAAACACAGCGTCAATCTAGATTTTGAGCAAGCTTGATCGATCAAACCTTTGGGTGCTTATGAATTGGATGTTAAAGTATGTTTTTATCAGGTTCCAGATTGTTCTGTCGCGAACACTGTCCCTACATTTTGGACAAATATTATGCATTTGAAGAATACACCAGTCCCGAACTTAAGAGCAAAATAACAGATCAGATGGTCTGGGAGTACAATCAGAAATTAGCCAAATAATCATTCATTTTCCATGGCGTTTTTCAAGGTGTTATTTATGCTGGCTGGTACATATGGTTTCTCATACGCATTGTTCGAACTTATAACTCCCAAAGATTCCGAAATAGAGAAGGTAAATATCTCGTACGAGTTTCAATTAATCCTTTCTTTGTTTGACTAATAACAAATGATTGCTGACAATTGTAAAATCCACTTTTAAAATAATTTCTTAGTTTACTTTTTACGAGTTTATCGTTGTAACTTTGGAATGATTTGCATTTTCAGAAAATTAACTTTTTACTGTGGAATCAGAGCTGTTGCAAACCTAAAAAGCAGGAAAAGTTGTAGAAATATTATAGAATGTTGTAAAAAATGTGAAAGATCATCTTTTGCAAATAATCTTACAGTTTAATGAAATACTATAATAGATTCAGAAATATTTTCTTCTAGCTGCCTGAAACCAAATTTGATTTGTCATCAGTCTCTCTGGTTAAAAATACTTGTGAAATTACAAGGGAATAGTACATATTAAAGATCTTCAGTCATCCGCAACAATCGTATGCTATATCTGACTTAACCATTAGACCACTGGTGATTTTAATGTATATTGAAATAACCCACATTTATCTTATTTGACTACAGCTTGGCCAGTATACTGTATACTGTATATAGTATACTGGCCAAGTGGCGGTCTAAATGTTAAGTCAGGATGTTGTAATACTGAAACACTATGATATTGTACTGAAATATAAAAACTTGATCGGCAATTCTAGGCATATAACTCAAAAAATTATCTCCAAACGAAAATTTTTTGATAAAGAACAGTAATGAAATTTGTGATTTAAAAACAAACCTTCGTGATAATTTGAATCATGTTTGTGCATGCCCATTGGGTGTCATAGAAATTGAAGAGACCTGATTTTATTGTTACAACTGTTATATCCACATTGAAATAACCATTTATAATAACTGAATGTTCATGGTGTACTACTTACTTGACAGTTTCTATAGTAACAAACAGAAATTCATGTTTCTAACCGATGGATATTTTACGAGTTTTGAAAATGATAATTACTGATTTCAGCTATTGCGCTTTAGAACTGACCCTAATAACGAGACCCCTTTTCTTGAGTCATTGCGGAAAGCTGCTTTGAAACAGAAATCTATGAACAAAGAGCAGAAGACAGCAGAATCTAGCGGCACTTCGTAGATACGAAACATATATCAAGCGGCGTTGAATAATAGCTCCTGTCACAATAATGGATCCATCTACTCTAATAGAGGGTAGCTTACCTGAACGAATAACCAAAAGAGATCGCGAGCGCAAAAATGTGATCGAGAAACGCAGAGAAGAAAGGCAGCAACTTGCCGTGGAATCCGAACAGTCTAGTTATTTCAAAGATGCTTTCTACGCGTCTTGTAAAACGATTAAAGACTTGCTAGACGATGCTTGTACAGCTTCACCATCCGTGCTTCCTGCCATATTTGACAAAGCAAACAAAGAGATATTGACATTGAAGAACTTTCTTTCCCAATCCAAAATGTATCTAAAGGTTTATGACATTCGCAGAGCACAGGAAAACCTGCAATTACTCGAAATCGAGGCGGATGAGCTGGAGCTGAAATTATTGCCGAAGAAAAAGTTTGGATTCAAAAATCGTAGAGTATTGAAAAAACCGTCGGAAAAATGTCACGATGTCACTGACGGACTGAAGGATCTCAAAATATCAGACAGCATTGTAAACAACGCGACGAACCAAAACAACAAACTTTCAAGCAAATATGGCGACAGTGCCTGTATGATAATGGGAAAGGTGGATGAGAAATTGGTTTTGGATGCGGAAAATGTGAACAAAAATGATATCTTGCTCTCTGACCTGTCAGGGTGTTTCATCAGGATATATGGGGCGCCCAGTACGTTACATATGGTTAATCTACAAAATTGTACAGTCTTAGTTGGGCCAGTTTCCTCGTCTGTATTTGCCGACAGATGCAACGCCTGTTCCCTTGCTTTTGCTTGTCAACAATTTAGACTGCATACTTCAACGAATTGCAATGTTTATTGTCACGTTACAAGTAGAGCTATTATAGAAGACTGTTCCAAAATACAGTTTGCACCCTACAATTGGTCCTATGACGATATTTCTATACATTTCAATTTGGCTGGGCTAGATCAAAAAATTAATAACTGGCAATTGGTGGATGACTTCAATTGGTTGTCGAACGAAAAACACTCGCCTAATTGGTCAGTTTTGGAACCGGAATTGAGAGTTAGGAAGTGGGATTAGTTGGAACACTACAAGTTGAAAGTGAATTCAATTAGTTTTTAGATGGTAGATATTCAATTCCTTTTTAATTAGCAATTGATATACTTACCTCAATAAATTATTTACACGTGTACTTGGCTTTTTCACGAAAATACAATACACTTTATTGCAGAACCCATGTTTGTTGATCTAATCATTATTATCGACATTAATGTATTCCTTTCGTTCCTAGAATTATTCGCTATAGTATTTTGTTATCTGGTAAATAAGTGTTAAGACATCGCTTATTTCAATTTGATGCTATTTACATAAATGAAAGTTGATTCATCCGAGGAGCAAATGAAATTGTGAGATGACCTCCAATTAACAGAGTAAACCGCCAATAGATTATGTAACAATTGCAAATTGAAAATATGTAACAATTCATTAAACCAAGAAGGATAAATGCAATAATGCAAACAGTCTGTAAAAATGAATGGTCAAAGTACGAATGCAGTAGATTTTTATGCTACAAGTTAGAGACAAATATTATTACGAATGCAAGAGATTACCACCCCAATATTTCCTCGTAATAGCTCCACAATATCAAAACGTCTATAAAGTTGTGGATATGTTATTTAATTTGATGATGTAAGGTCGTCTCCTCGTGATGAAGGCAAACAATCTGTTCAATCCGACATGCAGGGCGACCACGAAGTGGGCGACCATGAAAAAAACTAACCATATTCGTAGATCCAGATAAAATTTTTTTCTCACTTTTATCGCATGGAAGAAAGGAACAATTGTTATTATAGTGTCAATTAGTATATATCTTTAGTCAGCGAACATTAAAATCTTTTATTCTTCCGTCAACGTACACGTGAATACACGTACTAAAGTTAATACCGAAAATTGCGAATCGAATAACCTGCTGTTTCCCGCCATTGAATCAAATCCGTTCTGATCCGTTCCCTGGAATTACGTCACCGTCATTTCTGTATCGAGGAACGGTGGAATTTCAACATCCCGTGTCTTTTCGTGCAGTTTTTTGATTCCTGGACGAAGAAGCACGAAAATGGCAGCGCAACTACCAGCGAAGGCCGTGGGCCTACTTAAAAGTATTTATTCAGAATCATATTGCTTTAGACATAATATATTCATTATATCAACAAATTGTTTGATGCACAATCAAGCGAACAACGTCGTGCGCGATCAATGCTCACAACCTTACATAACATTGATCTACGTACATGTAGTTTCGCACTGTGAGATTGATTTGACAATTTGTAGAATATTTTATTTGTTCGTATTAAAAAGCGAACATTTGTTGTCATGTCATGATTTATTTGTACGAGAAAGTCATTTATCTCTTGGCTTCAAAGGTGCATGATGGTTTCCATTGATTTTCCCAGAGTACGTCAAAATGGTATCGCAATTCAAAGCATTTCCTTTTAGACTAAAAGTTGTTCAATGTGATTATTACAGTACGAAACTACTTTTTATATATTCAATGGCAATGATAAAATATTTTCATGCAATGCCACCGAAAATAACCATGTTTCAATATATGGTCAAGAATCGTGCAATGTTTTTGACGGTTGATCGACACATTTCCATGTTAGCTTAACTTTACAACTTCAGGGCATAGTTCTGTCGTTATTTTAAACATGGAACTAGACAGATAAGCGACACTCTGAAAAATGGCATCAAAGAATTGTTTGGTACTTGTACAATGTTTATCACTAGCTGATATAAAAAAAAAACTAAAAGATCCACGACTGATACCAGTATGAAACTACACGTTACGTTTGATGTAACTTACATTCTACAATTTTTCCAATCAAGAACAATTTCGTTTTATTGAATTTAGTTTTGTTACAGGTATGATTTCCATACATTGAAATTAAGTCTTTAGAATTTCACCTTGCATGCTCTAATATAATTCCATTGTTTCTCTTTTTGTGACAGCTGGTATGGTCTTGGCAAAGCCTAAACTGCAGGTTTTCAGGCAATACGCCATGGTCGAGTTGACACCACCAAAACTTTCCGATATTCCTGCTATTCGTTCCGGAATTGCGAAAATCTTATCGAGCGCTAAGAATGGCAGTTACCGTAATCTGACTGTTAGAGAAGCGTGGTTGAACACCCTCGTTGGAATCGAAGTCCTCTGCTGGTTCTATATCGGTGAAGTTATAGGAAAACGTCACCTTGTTGGCTACAAAGTTTAAATCAGACTCCAAATCTATCTGCTAGATAATTGTGTATATTTATAAATGTTCTCGGAAGAGCAAGACATTCGCAAATAAAACTTATAGAAATTGAATTGGTCTAGTTCATATTATGTTATGTAAAATTATGCTACATCCCATTTTCATAAAAATAGGAAAGATGAATAAAATTATCACCTCATTTAAAAAATTTATCAGAAGTTACAGAACTATTAATACTAGTGCAATGGTAAATGTACATCCAGGAGCAAGACAAATAATAAACGCTTTCCATGAAACTTTGTGTAGCGTAGCTTTATATTTAGTTACAAAAAAATCAAGGCTCTTGCTCTATTCGTATACATACGGAAACACACATTATTTAAAACTTTATGTCAAATAATCTTGATTGTTTCTTTTCTCTTATAATAATGAATGCCACCAGATCGGAAAATTATTATTATTATTAAATTAAATCAGTTGAAAGATTTTCCCGAAGTTCTGACCTTTCAGTTGAACGGAAATTCGAGCAAGTTATATGTACCATGTTGTTTTTTTTTCTGACGAACTTCTTCAGAAATTGCATTATAAATATCTGTCAATTCGTAGTAGTTTTCACAAAAATAATGTCATTTATAGTAATAAAAATTTATAAAGAACTAGCCTGGTATAAGCCATGAATTAACTAGAAGTGAGTACAGGTAATATAACGAAACGTTGATAAACAAATCACTAGTTTGCAGCTTTAAAACAACTTGGAAAGATTTAAGTTCGCAAAGTGTGAGTAACGAGTACGTTCAAATTTATTCCAGATATTGAATTTCAGACATTGTTAAATTTTCAAAGTAACCAATTTTTCTAGAAATGCATGACTACATCAACGTTACAGACTTCGTATTTATTATGTATTGGCTCATTCATATCTCCGTTCGAATAAAAGTTCAAAACTTCAAGAACATACCGTTTGAAAATTAACCTTGACGGGAATATACATGCGTCAGAAGATAATTTTGTTTTAAATTTCGTATGCATGCCTACGGCTAATAAAACAATTATTATTTCTATTCCTATCATTCGCAGTTTTCAACTTATTTATGCGTTTCATTAGTTTTTAGAGCGTTCCCAAGAAAATATTATAAAGACAATCGGCGGTTACGTCCTTTTGTTTTTTTCTGCGAAATTTTTTTCATAAGATTTCTGAATTTTTGCAGATCTCGATTTGTCTATGCGTTACAATTGTTTCTAGAATGATTGCAGAAACAAAAAAAAAAAAATGGTGGTTACAACATTCTGTTCTGATCTCTTTTTTCGTCTACATACCTTGTGTAATTTCTACACGTATGTTTAATACTCGACTTGTACCGTTAAACGAAAATAATAATATGTATCTTCAGTCAACGCTCATATCTTCGTTCCGAAAGGAGATGCAGCTGACATTTAAAAATAATTTTTAAACTGACCTTAAATTTCCGTGGTCTTTTAAAAATAAAGTTTATTTGCAGCGGAAAACCCAGACCTTTCTACGCAAAAATACTACTTGTAAATACTTTTTGGAAACTAGGTAAGACTCGATTGTTGTTAACGTTTGAGTCCATGCTGTAACAAACCCCGATGAACCTCAGGCAATCATTATCACAAAAGTAATTTTCAAAAAATTTAAAGATGATCAACGTTCCTTTTCTCAATTTCTACGCATATTACCTGGTTAGATATGCGACTCTGTCCGCTACACAAGTTCCTGCGCAGATCGCCATCCAACAATGCCTGTACTGGTTTTTGGAATTGGTGGCGAGGCAGCCAATTTATGCGTAGAGAGTTTATTTATTGATGCATCATTTTTTTTTTTTTTTTGCGTTTTACGAATTCATCATCTGAAAGTCCGGCCTTCCTTTCCGTCGAAAGTGATATGAATTTATGTGATTAATGTGACAAAACATTTCTTGTATGATTTTTAATTGAATCTAAAATCAAATAATAATTTTTTAAAATGCAAGTTATCATATTGGTTACCTTTTTTTATGTATGTGAATGTAATGATTTTTTGAAAAAAGTGTTCAACAGTAGATTTGTTTGAATAATCTATGAATCGAGCGGGTATACAAATTTGTCTTATAAGTTTTTAAATAATTTTCTGCAATATAGATTCGAAAGGTCAAGCGGGGAAGCAGGATGTTGGAATTGCCATACTCTAAATTGCCAAAGGTATACCTTTCTAGTCAGATGCACCTTGTTGACTTTAATTAAGAAACAAAATTTATCAAAAATAAAAATATATTTACGTGGAATTCATTCTGACCAAAATAGAGAAATCCGAAGGTATACCGAAGGTACGATTCCACATGCGGTACTCATCATCGAAGCATGAGTTTTATTGACTATGAGTTACATTTACGCCAGAATAAAATTTTTATTTGAAAAACTGTAGTATGTTAGTATTTGACCAGTGAAAATAAGTTAACTTATGCTCGTTTCCACACCACCGCAAGCGGTAGAGCACCCGGTGCGTTTTTTTTTACGTGGTATCCCCAGTAGGCCTAATCCACGGAGAATACTTGCAAGATCGATCTTACTTTTTTCGAAAAATTGCAGATGACTTTTTGTCACATATTAATTGTGGTAAATTGTTTTTCCCACTCAATTTGCACTCGCGTATATTCGCAGTTTGTTCGAAATTTTTGAGTTCATATAACCCGCTGACTATTTTTCATCAATGAAAGATGACTGTTTAAATTATGGATGAAAGATGGTTGTTTTAATTTTGGATGAAGGGTGATTGTTTTTATCTTATGCCTGAACGCCGTTTGACTTTGGATGTTTGCGCACGGGTCTTTCTTCTGATGAGGTATGAGATAATCACTAAAATAGAGAACCTGGCGAATACGCGAAACAATCAACAACTGAACCAAGATCGAAAACACGAATCGCTGTAAGACGTTGTCATTTACCTATCGAAAGACGATGCAGAAATCTTTGAAGAAATGGAAACAAATTGGAGTATAATGAGCACAACCACAAAAATACGACAGCGCTATATAATGTTACAGTGGAATACAAACCGAACACGACCACTGAGCGACTCGAGAACAAAAAAAGTCTGACACTAAAACGATTGCAATAAAAGACTGTGAAACCATTGAAAAGTAAACTATGGTTGAATCAATTATACTACATTTTGTGATCGTGATGATTCTGAACTACATCCCTAAACCTATGCATCTGTGAAAACAAGATGACTGACCCTGAACCAGACCTAAGCCGGACCTAAGCCTGAAAAATAAAACGTTAATTTTTTGGTATGGTCAACAAAACTCAGTTACCTGGAACAGATAATAATGTAATGAGTGACGTATGGTGATATAGACAAAAATATACTCAACTTAGATGGGTAAAAAATATAATAAACGAAAAAAGAAACAAATTAATTAGCTGGAACATACAAAAGTTTTGATTGGCTGTAACAGACAAAAGGTTTGATTAGCTGCAACGGACAAAAAGTTTTATTGGCTGTAATAGACAAAGGAATCGATTCGAGGGTGCTGTTTCACAGTGATTTTCGAGTCTCTTTGTCACTTTCCTCATCTGTCTAATCGAATAATTTTCCGATCGGAAATATAGATTTTCGTTAACACATCAAACACTTACCCCAATTTCCCGCGCCAAGACTTCGAGTGTGTCGGTCAAGATGAGATGCTGATGTTTCTCGCTGAGTGTTGAATCTCTTTTCCATTTTTCTCGATAGCCGTTGTCCGATCGGATGATTTTCCGATCAGAAATATATATTCTCGTAAACACATCACACAAGTACACCAATTTCTCAAGTCTCTGTTGCATTTTTCTTGAAAACCGTTGTCCGATCGAATGATTTTCCGATCAGAGATATGTATTTTCGTAAACACAATAAAACACTTACCTTAATTTCCGGCGCCAAGACGTTGAGTGTGTCGTATCGGGCTGAGATGCTGATGTTTCCCACTGAGTTTTGAATCACTTTTCCATTTTTCTCGATAGCCGTTGTCCGATCGAATGATTTTCCGATCAGAAATATATATTCTCGTAAACACATCACACAAGTACACCAATTTCTCAAGTCTCTGTTGCATTTTTCTTGAAAACCGTTGTCCGATCGAATGATTTTCCGATCAGAAACATGTATTTTCGTAAACACATAAAACACTTATCACAATTTCCGGCGCCAAGACGTTGAGTGTATCGCGTCGGGCTGAGATGCTGGTGTTTCCCACTGAGTTTTGAATCACTTTTCCATTTTTCTCGATAGCCGTTGTCCGATCGAATGATTTTCCGATCAGAAACATGTATTTTCGTAAACACATAAAACACTTATCACAATTTCCGGCGCCAAGACGTTGAGTGTATCGCGTCGGGCTGAGATGCTGGTGTTTCCCACTGAGTTTTGAATCACTTTTCCATTTTTCTCGATAGCCGTTGTCCGATCGAATGATTTTCCGATCAGAGATATGTATTTCCGTAAACACAATAAAACACTTACCTTAATTTCCGGCGCCAAGACGTTAAGTGTATCGCGTCGGGCTGAGATGCTGGTGTTTCCCACTGAGTTTTGAATCACTTTTCCATTTTTCTCGATAGCGGTTGTCCGATCGAATGATTTTCCGATCAGAAATATATATTCTCGTAAACACATCACACAAGTACACCAATTTCTCAAGTCTCTGTTGCATTTTTCTTGAAAACCGTTGTCCGATCGAATGATTTTCCGATCAGAGATATGTATTTTCGTAAACATAATAAAACACTTACCTTAATTTCCGGCGCCAAGACGTTGAGTGTATCGCGTCGGGCTGAGATGCTGGTGTTTCCCACTGAGTTTTGAATCACTTTTCCATTTTTCTCGATAGCCGTTGTCCGATCGAATGATTTTCCGATCAGAAACATGTATTTTCGTAAACACATAAAACACTTATCACAATTTCCGGCGCCAAGACGTTGAGTGTGTCGTGTCGGGCTGAGATGCTGGTGTTTCCCACTGAGTTTTGAATCTCTTCTCCATTTGTCTCGATAGCCGTTGTCCGATCGAATGATTTTCCGATCAGAAATATATATTCTCGTAAACACATCACACAAGTACACCAATTTCTCAAGTCTCTGTTGCATTTTTCTTGAAAACCGTTGTCCGATCGAATGATTTTCCGATCAGAGATATGTATTTTCGTAAACATAATAAAACACTTACCTTAATTTCCGGCGCCAAGACGTTGAGTGTATCGCGTCGGGCTGAGATGCTGGTGTTTCTCACTTAGTTTTGAATCACTTTTCCATTTTTCTCGATAGCGGTTGTCCGATCGAATGATTTTCCGATCAGAAATATATATTCTCGTAAACACATCACACAAGTACACCAATTTCTCAAGTCTCTGTTGCATTTTTCTTGAAAACCGTTGTCCGATCTAATGATTTTCCGATCAGAAACATGTATTTTCGTAAACACATAAAACACTTATCACAATTTCCGGCGCCAAGACGTTGAGTGTATCGCGTCGGGCTGAGATGCTGGTGTTTCCCACTGAGTTTTGAATCACTTTTCCATTTTTCTCGATAGCGGTTGTCCGATCGAATGATTTTCCGATCAGAAATATATATTCTCGTAAACACATCACACAAGTACACCAATTTCTCAAGTCTCTGTTGCATTTTTCTTGAAAACCGTTGTCCGATCGAATGATTTTCCGATCAGAGATATGTATTTTCGTAAACATAATAAAACACTTACCTTAATTTCCGGCGCCAAGACGTTGAGTGTATCGCGTCGGGCTGAGATGCTGGTGTTTCCCACTGAGTTTTGAATCACTTTTCCATTTTTCTCGATAGCCGTTGTCCGATCGAATGATTTTCCGATCAGAAACATGTATTTTCGTAAACACATAAAACACTTATCACAATTTCCGGCGCCAAGACGTTAAGTGTATCGCGTCGGGCTGAGATGCTGGTGTTTCCCACTGAGTTTTGAATCACTTTTCCATTTTTCTCGATAGCCGTTGTCCGATCGAATGATTTTCCGATCAGAAACATGTATTTTCGTAAACACATAAAACACTTATCACAATTTCCGGCGCCAAGACGTTGAGTGTGTCGTGTCGGGCTGAGATGCTGGTGTTTCCCACTGAGTTTTGAATCTCTTCTCCATTTGTCTCGATAGCCGTTGTCCGATCGAATGATTTTCCGATCAGAAATATATATTCTCGTAAACACATCACACAAGTACACCAATTTCTCAAGTCTCTGTTGCATTTTTCTTGAAAACCGTTGTCCGATCGAATGATTTTCCGATCAGAGATATGTATTTTCGTAAACATAATAAAACACTTACCTTAATTTCCGGCGCCAAGACGTTGAGTGTATCGCGTCGGGCTGAGATGCTGGTGTTTCCCACTGAGTTTTGAATCACTTTTCCATTTTTCTCGATAGCCGTTGTCCGATCGAATGATTTTCCGATCAGAAACATGTATTTTCGTAAACACATAAAACACTTATCACAATTTCCGGCGCCAAGACGTTAAGTGTATCGCGTCGGGCTGAGATGCTGGTGTTTCCCACTGAGTTTTGAATCACTTTTCCATTTTTCTCGATAGCCGTTGTCCGATCGAATGATTTTCCGATCAGAAATATATATTCTCGTAAACACATCACACAAGTACACCAATTTCTCAAGTCTCTGTTGCATTTTTCTTGAAAACCGTTGTCCGATCGAATGATTTTCCGATCAGAAACATGTATTTTCGTAAACACATAAAACACTTATCACAATTTCCGGCGCCAAGACGTTGAGTGTATCGCGTCGGGCTGAGATGCTGGTGTTTCCCACTGAGTTTTGAATCTCTTCTCCATTTGTCTCGATAGCCGTTGTCCGATCGAATGATTTTCCGATCAGAAATATATATTTTCGTAAACACATCACACACGTACACCAATTTCTCAAGTCTCTGTTGCATTTTTCTTGAAAACCGTTGTCCGATCTAATGATTTTCCGATCAGAAACATGTATTTTCGTAAACACATAAAACACTTACCTTAATTTCCGGCGCCAAGACGTTGAGTGTGTCGTATCGGGCTGAGATGCTGGTGTTTCCCACTGAGTTTTGAATCACTTTTCCATTTTTCTCGATAGCCGTTGTCCGATCGAATGATTTTCCGATCAGAAACATGTATTTTCGTAAACTCATAAAACACTTATCACAATTTCCGGCGCCAAGACGTTGAGTGTATCGCGTCGGGCTGATATGCTGGTGTTTCCCACTGAGTTTCGAATCACTTTTCCATTTTTCTCGATAGCCGTTGTCCGATCGAATGATTTTCCGATCAGAAATATATATTCTCGTAAACACATCACACAAGTACACCAATTTCTCAAGTCTCTGTTGCATTTTTCTTGAAAACCGTTGTCCGATCGAATGATTTTCCGATCAGAAACATGTATTTTCGTAAACACATAAAACACTTATCACAATTTCCGGCGCCAAGACGTTGAGTGTGTCGTATCGGGCTGAGATGCTGGTGTTTCCCACTGAGTTTTGAATCACTTTTCCATTTTTCTCGATAGCCGTTGTCCGATCGAATGATTTTCCGATCAGAAACATGTATTTTCGTAAACACATAAAACACTTATCACAATTTCCGGCGCCAAGACGTTGAGTGTGTCGCGTCGGGCTGAGATGCTGGTGTTTCCCACTGAGTTTTGAATCACTTTTCCATTTTTCTCGATAGCCGTTGTCCGATCGAATGATTTTCCGATCAGAGATATGTATTTCCGTAAACACAATAAAACACTTACCTTAATTTCCGGCGCCAAGACGTTAAGTGTATCGCGTCGGGCTGAGATGCTGGTGTTTCCCACTGAGTTTTGAATCTCTTCTCCATTTGTCTCGATAGCCGTTGTCCGATCGAATGATTTTCCGATCAGAAACATGTATTTTCGTAAACACATAAAACACTTATCACAATTTCCGGCGCCAAGACGTTGAGTGTGTCGCGTCGGGCTGAGATGCTGGTGTTTCCCACTGAGTTTTGAATCACTTTTCCATTTTTCTCGATAGCCGTTGTCCGATCGAATGATTTTCCGATCAGAAACATATATTTTCGTAAACACATAAAACACTTATCACAATTTCCGGCGCCAAGACGTTGAGTGTATCGCGTCGGGCTGAGATGCTGGTGTTTCCCACTGAGTTTTGAATCTCTTCTCCATTTGTCTCGATAGCCGTTGTCCGATCGAATGATTTTCCGATCAGAAATATATATTCTCGTAAACACATCACACAAGTACACCAATTTCTCAAGTCTCTGTTGCATTTTTCTTGAAAACCGTTGTCCGATCGAATGATTTTCCGATCAGAGATATGTATTTTCGTAAACACAATAAAACACTTACCTTAATTTCCGGCGCCAAGACGTTGAGTGTGTCGTATCGGGCTGAGATGCTGGTGTTTCCCACTGAGTTTTGAATCACTTTTCCATTTTTCTCGATAGCCGTTGTCCGATCGAATGATTTTCCGATCAGAAACATGTATTTTCGTAAACTCATAAAACACTTATCACAATTTCCGGCGCCAAGACGTTGAGTGTGTCGTATCGGGCTGAGATGCTGGTGTTTCCCACTGAGTTTTGAATCACTTTTCCATTTTTCTCGATAGCCGTTGTCCGATCGAATGATTTTCCGATCAGAAACATGTATTTTTGTAAACTCATAAAACACTTATCACAATTTCCGGCGCCAAGACGTTGAGTGTGTCGTATCGGGCTGAGATGCTGGTGTTTCCCACTGAGTTTTGAATCTCTTCTCCATTTGTCTCGATAGCCGTTGTCCGATCGAATGATTTTCCGATCAGAAATATATATTTTCGTAAACACATCACACAAGTACACCAATTTCTCAAGTCTCTGTTGCATTTTTCTTGAAAACCGTTGTCCGATCGAATGATTTTCCGATCAGAAACATGTATTTTCGTAAACACATAAAACACTTACCTTAATTTCCGGCGCCAAGACGTTGAGTGTGTCGTATCGGGCTGAGATGCTGGTGTTTCCCACTGAGTTTTGAATCACTTTTCCATTTTTCTCGATAGCCGTTGTCCGATCGAATGATTTTCCGATCAGAAACATGTATTTTCGTAAACTCATAAAACACTTATCACAATTTCCGGCGCCAAGACGTTGAGTGTGTCGTATCGGGCTGAGATGCTGGTGTTTCCCACTGAGTTTTGAATCACTTTTCCATTTTTCTCGATAGCCGTTGTCCGATCGAATGATTTTCCGATCAGAAACATGTATTTTCGTAAACACATAAAACACTTATCACAATTTCCGGCGCCAAGACGTTGAGTGTATCGCGTCGGGCTGAGATGCTGGTGTTTCCCACTGAGTTTTGAATCTCTTCTCCATTTGTCTCGATAGCCGTTGTCCGATCGAATGATTTATCGAAATCAGAGATATGTATTTTCGTAAACACATAAAACACTCAACCCAATTTCCCGCGCCAAGACGTTGAGTGCTGTCGTGTTCAGGTGAATTTCGAGTCTTTTTTTCTCTTGACAGCTCTGGTTTGATTGAAGAATGTTTTGATGATACATTTTCTTTTCAAACGTAGGCTGAAATGCGGGTGTTTCACAGCGAGTTTCAAGTCGCTTTCTTTCGTTTACTCGTCAGCTCTGGTCTGATCGAACAGTGTTTTGATCAGAATCATTTTTTTTCTCCAATGTTACGTGCTGTCGTTTAGGGTGAAATACTGGTGTTTCACAGTGAGTTTCGAGTCTTCCCATTGTTTTCGTCAGCTCTCGTCTGATCGAACCATGTTTTGACCAAACATATATAATTATATGAATATATCAAACATGAACCCGTAACTTTCGTCTTCACCATGTTGCATGCTGTGGTGTGAATGTGAAATGGTGGTGTTTTGGAGTGAGTTCACAGTCGCTCCGACCAGTCTCCTGATAGTTCCTGTTCAATCGAACACAGTTTCGTTAAAAAAATGTACGCAAACGATCTTTTTCAACAGCTACCTCGAATTGTCGGCCTTATGACGCGAGGTGCGGGTGTTTCAGGGAGATTTTCGAGTTGCGTCGAACTCTTTCTTGATCGTTGCAGTCTAGTTGAACATAGTCGTGGACAGAAATATATTTCAACATTTATTTTGCACACCGACTACGAATGTTTGGCTATAGGAATAGAGGTACTATCGTTTTGGAGTGACCATCGAGCTGCTCCGACCTCGCTCCTCATATTCCAGATCGAGTCGATCATAGTTCTGATCAGCGACACTTTCAACTATTCAATCGATTCAGTCAGCGTCAATATTTGGCTCGCCGACTTCAGATATTGCTATCCTGAAATGAGCTGGCCGCGTACGGACCAAAGTTTCCAGATTTGCAGGTACTCGACATGATAGTTTGGTCTTTTCAGAAACTGGTGGAAATCTGATACTGAATCGCGCGACGTCAGCGAAGTGAAAACTTATGTCATTTTTGCACCCTTCTGACCTGCACCACTATTGATACCATGCTCGTTGGCCTTAGAATTTATCATATGTGTATATATGTTGAATGATGGTCAAATTGTCATAATCAGTTTAGATGCTACGACACGTCAGGAGAAGTTAGCTTCTCGTTTAATTGGATTTTTGTTTTTAAGAACAACTCACTACATTTGTAAATCAGTTTTGATTCCATGAAATTCTTCTGATATCTCTAATTTGCAGATCCGCCGATCGATTGAACAAAAGAAAATAACTCACTGAAACTTAAGTTCGTCACTAAAACACAATCAAATGAAGAGCGCATTTTGCTTGTCTTGAATACCGTCCAACTCTGACCACGAAGAGTTGACGACTGAATTCCCAAACCTCTTCAAACATTATGTGGACTGCGGGCCGAGACCGAAATTCGCCGGGCGGGAGCAACGCCTGAGCCAGGCAGGGAGGGGGAAAGGCCCAAAGACAAGGCGCGTCATTGGTGAGGCCCAATGCCGGCTGAACCAATAGGAAGCGGACTAGACGATCGCTTATAGACTCCCTACCCATAGTCCAGACGAAAAAGTTATAAAATTGACTGACTTCTATTCTGGAATAACGTAGGTTAGTCGATTCTTTTATGGGTTCATTAGAGACGGACGAACATATTTTCACCCATGCCCCAAAAAGTTAGGTCCGGCCTTGTCCGTAACGATTGTTTAAACTTTTGAGACCCCACATTTTGATAAATAACGTCTTTGTTATGGGTCATACACGAAAACTGTTCAAACAAATGTTATTCGTCTCATCATTGTCGATGAAACAAGCTATCGTGAGATCAATTTCCTCTATTTGTTTAGTTGCAAAATGCAAAATGCCGTGGAAAAAATTCACATTTCTTGTTATAAATTGATGAATAAACAACGTGTGGCTTTGATACTCATGGTACAGGTAATATAAAGTGTCTTCAAAATTATCGTGAAAGGCTTTTTTGGCTGTGTTACATAGTTGATCAACAATCCGCGACAAGCCAAAATCCGTATATCGTCTGCGCTTTCTTATGTGATTGGCCCACGGGTTGCCAAAAAATCATGGAGTCAGTTCGTTACTAGTACTTTCCATAGATGGAAAAAAAAAATTTTTTATACTCGCAAATCACAATTTTTGGGCGACTTGAAATTTTTTGCTTTTAAACAAATAGAGATATCTCCGAGAATATTCATATTATTGTAAATATTATGATGGATTGTACTTGCCCTTCATTTTACGACTAATTGAAAAAAAAAAAACATGAATATCATGATTAGAACCGGAGATAACGGTGTTTAAATGTTATTTTGTTTATTGTTGTTGTAATTAATATTGAGGGGGAAAAAAATCAGCTATTTCTCAACACCCCAAGGCATCACCGTGAATTTTTTCAGATCTCTAGGTGCGTTGTATCTAGGAAAAAAAATTGCTCAACGTTCGTCGAGCGACGTTAGTCGGAGGAATGAAACCGGTCAGCGTGGTAGGGGGCTCGAGGCTGCGCGCGCCCGGCTGTTCTCACCGCTTTATTAACAACTCAATAACTCCATTAATAATTATCGTACAACATTTTTTTTTTTTTCAGAACTATATTTAGAATTGTTGAGAAAAAAATAGCATAGTTCTAAAAAGAAATAAATGCACGATAATTATTAACGGAGTTATTGAGTTGTTCAACTACAAGGTATCGCAGGTAGGGAATACACAAAGGGTACCATAAAATACCCCTAATCTGGAGTTAATTGAGTCGGAAAACTGCGAGAATATGCCATTTTATTACACTTGTAGGACTTTCCGCCTCAGTGACCCTCTTACACTAGTGACCATAAAAGTGCAATCAATGCAACTTCACAGAAATTGTGAAGGCGAAGAGATTAACCATTTCTTGTTAATGTTTTCCATTGTCTATGACGCACAATAAGACTTAGTCATGGCCTGCGTTTGATTGCTTCTAACCTTTAGGGTGAAAGCGATTTCCGTGCAACAGCCGGAGTCGTAAAAGTAAATTAGGTTTATGGTATCGGTACGCAAATGAAAAAATTTGTTTTCAATAACAATATATATTTATCCATAATAATTCGATGCAACCTCAGGAGCTTTCTGAATTAGGTATTCAATGATGACGATACGGTGGAAAAAGTCCTTTCAATCAATTTGTCGAGAAAGATTTCATTTGGTAAAATAAACCAAAGTAGAGTATAATCGAGAATCTAATAAATGTTTCACCATTTCGAAATTATTTGATATGAGGCATCGGTTCTGTTATAAATTCCGGTATTTTCTATGTTTTTATTTATGAAATGATCTTTGTACCTGATAAAGCTGATATTTTAACAAAGGGTTTTATCGAGTATTAATCAGCCTCAGCCAATTAATTTAGACTCGCGATAAAACACGACTTGAACTCCTCCTATAAATTTCCCATCAATTCAACCCTGATTCAGATAACAAGAAGCAGAAAAGATTAAAACGTTGACTAGGACGGAGTACAATTTTAGACTTCATAGAGAAAAGATTTAGACACCAAATAGTACAGATCAGAACCTCTCAGAAATCATAGAACTAAATCATAGAATAATTTAACTCAGAACCGCCGAGACTTAGCAACAGTTTGTAACTATGATAAGTGATAACCATCAGCTTGTACAACAATTCTAAGCCAAACTACCGAGAACTTAACGGAGATTGTGTAAATAAACGTGTATTAAACCCAAGTCGTCATCAATAATTATTTCGATCACGCGTAGTAATGGTTTTGGCTGGACCCAAAACTTAAAAAACTCTTTGAATTTGGGTGAGCTGAAAGAAAAGACCTGAGAAGCTGATCAGCAGATTTCCGAGATTCATATGCATTAAACTACGTACGTCAAGAGTGTAACTAAGCATCACGCGGCAAATCAGAATCAACTCGTAACCAAGGTCCCTAGATTAGACAGGTCAAGACACGCGCGGGCAAAAAAATTAGTGAGAATGCGCCAAAAGTTTCGTATGACAATGGACGCCTTCCATTTAGAGCACAATATGACTCGGTGTAAACATTTCTGGTCTATTCTTTTGCCCGGATTGAACGCTTACAATAGAAATTTATACACTGTGTCACACTGTGCTCTAAATGGAAAGCACCCGGTTTGGTTCTGATTCCTGACCTGTCACAATGATTAACCTCAAAATATATACGTGCTTCTATTTATTTCGTGAACGTGAGGACACTAAGGGCGCAACTCGTTAATGCTTAACCTTATAAAATTGAGCAAGATTAGTCAAAACTGGTTAATGCGGTGATGTAAGTTTGATATTTTTTGGGCGAACGCGCATAGAACATTTTTACCCACGTTATAGTGAGAAAAACTGGAACACGCGTGTCTTGATCTGTCTAATCTAGGGACCTTGCTCGTAACGTTCCTCACAGAATGTAACAAAGATCAGATCATCGAATAGTATAAACTACGCTTAGGCTAGTAGAATACGGCCATCTGGTAGAAAGAGATAGCCACTGGTGATGGTCACCCTCCGTCTCTATCTATTCAGGAGCGTAGCAATATGATAGAGAGAAAAAGCAATTGACCCCCACCTCGTTCTCTCCGTCTAAATTACATATGGGCTATTCCGCGTCAACTGGATCAGTCATCTCTCAGATATTTTTTTAATTTGGCATGTGGATTGTGTAGGGGGAGTTAGATTTTTGTGCCAAAGCGCGAATCTCATGATGCAAAATTCGATTTTTTATTAACAATAACAAATTAGACTCCCATTTTTTTCAAAAATTCACAACTTCGGCAAAAAATTAGATACAATATTTTTTTTTTTCAAATTACGCGGAAAGCTCCATAGAATTTAAAAAAAAATACGAAATGGTAAAAAAAAGTTGTTATCAATTGTTTATCTAACAATTAATTTTTCACAGATTTTTAAAACAGTGACTGACACGACCAAAAAATTTTTTTTGAATTCTGACATGTTCCTTGAACTGTACTACAGCCTGTGAATTAATTCCAGAGGGGTGTTTTTCTTCGGTTTCGAGTAAAAAATCATTAAAGGTGTCAATGCACATGAAGTCTCTACGTAATGGCGGGCGGCCGGTTGCCGTCCACCGCTAACCCGCGGTGGCGTCGCAGCGTTATTTTAGAGTCATTTTCACGATGTAGGACATGATTGGAGAATCTGAAAAAAATACTGTACCTTCACAAGGCCTGCTCAAAGCGATAAGTGAAGTTTCAAGAAGGTGTTTTTCACCCTTTTTTTATTACAGAGATTCAAAATAACGGTTACACACCATGAGAGTGCACATAAATGATAATAATTACATAACTTGCTACTTATTTTAGTACTTATAATCACCCCCGAAGATATGTGGAAGCTGCGAAGTGAACGCACTTACAATTATACATTTCATACAAAGAAATCGCTTATTCTATGGATACAATCTATTAATCTTTGATCAAACTGGGCATTAAACTTAGAAATGTGAGCAAAAGTTTTCGTCATAACTTACATGGCTATCTTAGCGCATAGATTTACGGGTGAATGACTCATCAGAGGAAGAGCAAACCCTACATTCTACAGTTTTTATTGACAGAGGTAAAAATGAATGGATCGTCGAGTGCCTTCAACCGTTATTGCTTGGTTCAATCGCGGCTTCAATAATTTTTCATGTTCTTCATGTTCGCTGTTGCTGCAGAAGTCAAATGCGATATTTTTGCTCGAAATTTATACTCGTTCAGAATAGTGCTTCACCCACCCAACAACCCTTCTGATTGGTTGAATTCCACTAATGGGGCTAACATAATGCAGGTGCAATTCAATGTACCTGACTTTAGCGAATCTATTTGCATGAATTTTATTATTTGACATTTGGTGACGTGTCTTCAGCTGATTGAAGAATAGAATGACCAAATGACCCCTTCGCGGAATCGAGGTGGTGACCCGGACTACCGGACTACCTGGATAATGAAGGATTTAGGTGACGCATGCACAGGTGCAGGTATCCCATATCCTGGAACAACACTTGACCTGTGTCCGTAATTCATGCGTGAACCATAATGCGTCATAACAAATTTTGAATCTCTGTAATAAAAAAAGGGTGAAAAACACATTCTTGAAACTTCACTTATCGCTTTGAGCAGGCCTTGTGAAGTTACAGCATTTTTTCAGGTTCTCCAATCATGTCCTACATCGTGAAAATGTCTCTAAAATAACGCTGCGACGCCACCGTGGGTTAGCGGTGGACGGCAACCGGCCGCCCGCCATTACGTAGAGACTTCATGCGCATCGACACCTTTAATGATTTTTTACTCGAAAACGAAGAAAAACACCCCTCTGGAATTAATTCACAGGCTGTAGTATAGTTCAAGGAACATGTCAGAATTTAAAAAAAATTTTTTGGTCGTGTCAGTCACTGTTTTAAAAATCTGTGAAAAATTAATTGTTAAATAAACAATTGATAACAACTTTTTTTTACCATTTCGTATTTTTTTTTAAATTCTATGGAACTTTCCGCGTAATTTGAAAAAACAAAATATTGTATCTAATTTTTTGCCGAAGTTGTGAATTTTTGAAAAAAATGGGAGTCTAATTTGTTATTTTTAATAAAAAATCGAATTTTGCATCATGAGATTCGCGCTTTGGCACAAAAATCTAACTCCCCCTACACAATCCACATGCCAAATTAAAAAAATATCTGAGAGATGACTGATCCGGTTGACGCGGAATCGCCCATATGTCGATGGGTAAAACCGTGGTAGGTAGTCGAGCGGGCTAGAGACCGCTTGTTTATCTACGGACCTTGCTATCACTACGCTGTCAACTTGGAATCTAACCTAAAATTAAGCCAATGTGTGACGCGTGTTGTCCGAGTAATAGAGAAGGAAAAGACTGATTATAATGGTGGAAGAATTACACTTGTTAGGATAATTGTACCAACAAATAATGGCATCGGTCGTAGCACGTGGTAAGAGCTGGAAAGAGCACAACCGCCTACACAAGGAACAACGCAAAAAGTGGAGAGAAGAGAGACTAATAAAAAAAGTGAAGAAAGAAGAGAGCGAAAATCTTGCAGAAGAGATCAAAAAGTCAAACGAGTCTGAGAAAATATTGACAAAAAACGTATCCACTGTAAGTATCGCGGTGCCTGGTTCGATTCTGGATAATGCGCAGTCACCAGAATTGAGAACTTATTTAGCAGGCCAGATTGCGAGAGCAGCATGCATATATAAAGTTGATGAAGTAATCGTGTTTGATGATATGGGAGAAGTCTTAGAGGAAGAAAAAAAGAAACTGAGACATGATGAAATATTCGGAGAGGTCAGAGTCGGATGTTTGCAACTTGCTAGAATATTGCAATACCTAGAGTGTCCGCAATATCTGCGTAAATATTTTTTTCCCCTTCATAAAGACCTCCAGTACGCAGGAGTTCTGAATCCTTTGGACGCTCCACATCACTTAAGACAACAGGATGAGTCTGTGTTTCGTGAAGGCATCGTCACTAACAAACCTACAAAAGTTGGAAGAGGATCCCAAGTCAACGTTGGACTGCTCAACGACGTCACAATTGACAAAGTTCTGGCATCTGGTCTTAGGGTCACTGTTAAAATACCTGCAGAACAGAAAAACCCCAAAAAACTGAAAGGTATCGTTGTGCCTCCGAGTATGCCGAGAGCACACACAGGAACTTACTGGGGTTATAGTGTCAGAATAGCAAACAATTTGACACAAGTAATAACAAATAGTCCTTACAAGGAAGGTTATGATTTGACTATTGGAACTTCGGATAAAGGAACTTCTGCAGACCATGTCGCGTCAAATAGCCTTGCATACGATCATGTTCTCATTGTTTTTGGTGGCTTAACTGGGCTGGAAGCAGCCTTGGAAGCCGACCCCCTCTTGAATGAAGACGATCCATCTTTACTTTTCGACAAGTATTTGAATGTCTGTCCAGAACAAGGGTCCCGAACGATAAGAACTGAGGAAGCTATATTAATATCGCTGGGTGAATTGAGGAATAAGTTACTGCCAAAAAATCCTCCGTTAGCGAATCCTCAATTTCAAAATGACCCTCAAGCTGCCGGGAATAATTTATTACCAAGAAAAAAAATGAAGACAGAAAATCCAACAGTATACAGCTCCGATTCCAGCGATTCATCCGACTAAAAGATGAGGTTGAAGTTTATCGAAACTTAATGTAATGAAACATTTCCAAAAAATCACTGTTTCGCAACTTTAGAATGACTTCAAAGGAATTGAGTTTGGAAAATATAACTGTTCTACATCATTATGTTAATGTGACTGATTTCAACCTTGCAGATAAGGATTACTTGAAAATTGCAGAAGAACAATTAGCTGAAAGCAAGATGACCAAATGATTTTCCCTAATGCTTGAACTTTATCATCATGTTTTTAATCGTATAAAAAGTATATACATAAATTGGAATAAAATAACGATGAATCATTCAAAGCCTCTTAGATTATGGGTATTTGTCAATTTTTTTCTAATGCTTGTCCAATACAGCAGTTACTGTTTCTTTTAAAGATGCCATCACTTTCGTAGGATTTTCAGCACCTATCACTGCAGTTCCAGAAACTATCATATTAGCACCAGCCTGCAATTTGGAAACAATTTTCTTATAATGATGAAATTAAACTTTGGCGATGATAGAAAAATAGATTATTGGCATGGATGAGGCTAATGCTGTCGCAACAAAATGAGGTTAATATGTTTATCTAGAGTGCGATAAGGATCTACTCTAGAATTTCTTCGGCTGCTTGAGTTTGCCAAATAGTATTTTATCACATAATTAGCTTTATGGAACAAAAGTTTTATGTTACACAAATGGAATATTCATCTATACTTAGGCAGCAATGTTCTAGATATAATTTTTCTATCTGAGTAAAACAGAAAATAATGTGGGAACCATAACATAAATAAAAAAAAGCCCTCAACACCAACAAGTACAAATATTTTTCAAGTTCTTCAATTATTTCAATACTTGCATAATTTATTTGTTATCATATTCGCTAATTTTTACAGATTTGTAACAACTCGAACCAACGGAAGACCAATATTATTATTAATGCAATCGAGTGCTTACTAAGGCAATAGGTAATTAAAAATGTTCAACAGACAATTTTTGCAATTCTGCAAGCATAACAAGCAGCAAAATGGATCTGAACGGAAATCATTATACTCCCATCCCATCCATGGTTACAAGGATACATGGAACCAGTTAGTATACTATTTAGTACATTGTTTATCATGATCCTAGTTTGATATTCAGAATGAACATTGGAAGTTACCTCTGCACAAGAGTGTATGGTGTTTAGCCCAACTCCTCCATCGACTTCAATGTCCAAAGTGGGGTAATTATTTCTGAGCCATCGAACTTTATTCATCATTGGTTCCATAAACTTTTGACCACCAAAACCAGGCTCGACAGTCATGATGAGCACCATATCTGCCATGTCTATGTAATCGACCACAACGTTTACTGGAGTTCCAGGTTTCAGAGCTATCCCAACCTTTATAACATAAATTGTCAGCTTCCGTCAGTATTATTCAAATTAAATGTTTCTGATATGTTTAGTTAATTCACAAGTCAAGATTCTTTGTGCTGAAATTCAAAGAAATTCAAGTAGAAGTACTGAGAAAAAAAGCACGCTATAAATCACATAAATGCAGAGGTATAGAAAACTATGTTAGTTTTCATTGTTCAGTTTTGTTCCATTGATTTGAGAATGCGTCGAAAATATAATGAGTATTGTGCCAATAAATACAGCCCAAGAGACTAGATGGCACTGCTCCACATTTCAATCTTATTGTCACTGTTAGTTACTAATTACTTTTGCAACAGGTTCTTTTTCAAAAAATTTAACTACAAATTATTTTTGCACTAGGTAATCGAAAATTCAATCAACCATCAGTCCTCTTGTTAGAATAGATGAATCTTATAAGAATCAAAAAGTCAATAGAACGACTGGTTGAATTTATTAAATTACTCATTACAAATATTATTAGCAATTACATATTTTTTTATCTACAATTCTGACAATGCCATGCGTAATCAAACTTGTACATCGTACAAATTTAAATATTTAAAATTTTATTACATGCCTTCTTTAAGTATTGACACATACCTTCATTCCTGTCTCTTTAATTTTTCTACAAACTGATGGCACATCAATAACAGGTTCAACATGAAAAGTGTATTGATCTACACCGGCATCTGACATGGGCAAAATCCACTGGAAAGTAATAAAATTTTGTACAAGCCGAAAGTAAGTGATATTGAGTGAAACGAACATTTTTCATGAAATGGTAATTGTTTAGCTCTCATGCACTTGTTTTTTTTTTTTTTTTTTTATAGAGATTTAAGTTTGAGGTACCTTTTCGGGCTCCGAAACCATCATATGGGTCTCAAAGAATGCGTTTTTTATTTTATTTCGTAAACATTTGACCAACGGATGACCAAATGTAAGGTTAGGAACAAAATGACCATCCATTACGTCTAGATGCAGATAATCCGCACCGCTATCCAACAGACGTTGAGATTCGGTGTACAAATCCGACAAATCCGCATTTAAGATAGATGGGCCAATTTTGGCGGATAAAATCTTGGCCATGTTCTAAGAAAATATATCTGTTTGACTAGACTCCAATCGTGGTTGTCCGTTAACTGTGGCCTAAGTGCCCAAGAGTGCAATCCAACGGTATATGGCCATGGCCTTTGGAACCGGCAACAAGTCGTCGATTGCAGTATGCACATACATATGTGTATACATAAATATGCGATTATACTTTCTTGATTATATTTTGAAATGATTAGTTAAGTTGATTCCACCTCGGTTTTCTTTTGCCATTCTGGCCTATGTATATACGCATTAACAAGTGAAATGCAGTCATTGGTAATGCGGATAATGAGAAATGTAAAAAAATTGAGATTTCGTTGCCTTTCGAACTTTGAATCATATTTATATTGGGACGGATGATAAAGTTTCCATATTCATGTACGCTCATCTGCCATAATATGTCTCTATTTACAGTGGATAAAGAATGACAGACAAAAAAAAGTGAAAAACGCCCGAAGCCGCTTTCTGATTAATCTAAGTACTGTATTCAAACGACGTTTGTCAGTTGTCTCTGACATTCATATGAGTTTGTCACTTTTCCACAAAGCCTTGTGTACGGAAACGATCATTAATTAGGAAAGATTTTGGCAACAGATATCGCAGTCTAACCATTAGATTTGTCCAAAACGTCTCTTAGAACTTTCTACCTATATGCACGGACGCAGGAGCGAATGGGGGACCACAGTTGTCACAGGTGATTGCAGGTAGCGCACAATTGTTGGTTTACTTTGCCGCGAAATTCCGGTGTTCTAAAATGAAAAAGTATTCTGTTTGGTCAATTGAAAACTTTAAACAGGTTAATTTGCGACGGTGCTTTTCTCCAAGTTCGGCTTCCGTCGCCATCCCGACACACCGACGTGCACCGTTGACGTTGTGTGAGATGTGCGCAAGCTGCTAGGGAAGGGGTACTTTTTACTCGCTTTCTGGCAGCACTGCCAGAAATGTCTGTCTCTTCTTACTGTGCCGCTTGTTCACCTTTTCTGTGGCAAGCATAGTGAACGGTATACATGATATATATATACATATTTATATATATATATCAGATGTCACACGGGTGTTAAATATTGATTAACCGTAAAAATGGCGTGAAAATTCAAAAGCAAATTTGAAATGTGCCGACAGTGAGTGTTTGCAAGTTAATTAAGCTAGATATGTTTGAATTACTACGATATAATTCCACGAAAATAGAATCAGATTTATTAATTACACTTAAATTTTGAATAATTTTGTCTATAAAATAGTGTCATCTCGGTAGTCGCTGCATCCTTTCAGGCGTCTACCGTAGTTACATTGCCAATTTAACGGAAATACTGGATCCCTAGATGAAAATGATGATATCAAAATTTGGTCTGTTCTTATGGATGAATAGTAGGGAAAATCCTGTAGTAAATTTGTAAGTAGATACAAAAATTTAAATATCTTTGCTCACCAATTAATTATCAATATTATTCTCGACAGAGAAAGGCCAGTGTCTGGTCTATTAATATCATTTTGAAAGTATAGACAGCACCGCATATTGAAGGATTTCCAAATCATGAAGATGCTGGCAAAGCGTATGTTCCCAAGTTTGATTACTTGCAGTTCTAAGGCTGCTGGCATCTTAGCACCTTTAACTATTCCTCCTGCACATATTGCTGCACTTTACTATTTCTGGCCAGAATTCTCACGAGATGTCGACAAGCGTTATTGCTCATGTTCTTGTTGGGACACCGTGTTCAAGGGTAAGAAATTGGAAACATTTTTCTTGGTCATGGCTCATGCATATTTTACTTTGACTATAGAGATACACATCTCATTTGTCAAAACTTCAAATAACAAATAAATGTCATTTCTAATTATTTCCATTTTTTTGCATAAATATCTCTTGATTGGTAATTGTAAAACTAATTGGGTTATTTTGGTCAACCAATAGTAGAAAAAAATTCGTATTTTGAAATTTCAAGCACTTCCGAAATGAGAATGCCGTCAGCCAATGCATACTTCCTTGTTTTAATTTTTTTTTTTCAGGCTCCTATGAATCTGGTGTTGCATCTTACAAGCATATGTATTTTAATGCCACTGCTAATACCATAAAAATATGGTTTATGATAGTAGTTGGTATAATTATATTTTACGAAAGTGTGAAAGATTTAGCATGGCTAGCTATGCAATGTCGTCTGAGATTTAGAATGTTGATACTTTTTGGAACTGCAGTGTTTTCTCATTACTATTCATGGTGGGTGTACATAAATTATTGGAATGACGAGTTTTATTCCCAGTGGTATCATCAATTGTTTTTCACTGCTACCGAATTATTGTCAACAATTCTGGTTGTTCATTTGGCTGATGCAAAAAATCCAATCACACATAGAAAAGCATTTGGCATCGCTGCTATTGCAATCATGCATATTTTAGCTGGTAGTTGGGACCAGTTCATCACCAATGTTGTTAGAGGAGAGGGATATTCCCATCAGGTAAATAAAAATCTCATCTATCTTTGATAACTTTTGTTTTCAATGATGATAAAAATGTGTTACTAATTATTGTAAATTAAATAAGATTTCTCAACTCCCAATCATGTAAAACAGTTAGTTATATCAATTTAAATTGCACTTGGTCTTTACAGACCTTGACTTGATTTCATAAATTTATGAAATTTTTTATCAGTTTCTCTATTTGCTCAAATTATTTACTTGCATTTTCTAAATCGCGTGTTATTAAACATAGTGCATAATCAGCTTATTCAATAGTAAAAAATAATTTTTAGTTAGGGAAAAACCTGAATTATGCTTCAAAACACCTGCGATTCTCAAGCAATTTCTCAAGCATAGACATTCTGTTCAAGGCTTGTTACAGTGCATTGTTGAAGTAAAAGGTTCACATAATTAACAGGTAATTCGGGATCTGGGGTTCATGATTCCTGATATTCTTCATGTTGCCATCCCTCTATGGTCTGTGGAATGGCGTAACGCCTATGGCCTACCTGGAGCTGGTTCCAGTCAGAATATCAGACGTGATCTCACGTGTATTTCAGGAATGGTTATAATCGGATTATGTTTTTGTGCTGCCCTGTGATATGCAAAGCGATGAGTTAGTAATCAAAATAAACATGAGCAGCTGCTTAGTGCTTATCTTAAAAGCATAGCAATGAATGGAACTTTGGATTATAACAGGTATTACTTCTGTTTTACATTGATCTAATCTTCCAAATCTTTGTTTCTATATTTCAACCGCTGACAACATCTTACAGATTCAGATGGTCTATCAAATTTGTTTGGGTGAATTTTAACCAATGAACTTTCATCAAAATCTGTGACAATTTGGACAGCTCTGTATCTCAACGAGAAATTGTGTTTTTAAGAATGTTTTTTTTTTGTCAAAATTGTCATTATTGGTAGTGAAAATGTTCAGGGGCCACTATTGCGATATTTCATACCGTTACAGACCAACGAATTTGAAGATATTTTATTTAAGAACGGACACGACTGTAGCCATATGAGATATTGCGTCAGGGAGCGGTAAAGTTTGGTACAACTAGTACTAACAATACACCGTAAATTCTTATAGAATTTTTATTGTTGAATATTTGCTGGACTTAAAAAAAAAATTATAACTTAATGTATTGTAAAAATGTACGTTATTCAAAGGAAAAATAAAATTTTCAGTATAGGCACCATTTTTAGTTGACAATGAGATACAGAGTCGTAGTTTGACACAGTGACAGGGATCATTGGTTTTATGAATCATGAGTAGGGAATCATTTAGGTAATTGGACATAAAAATTTAGTACAATCAACCAATGCCGTTTTTATCAATTTGAATGAGTAACCTCTTTGTATATCACAAAAAGCGATAGAGAAGTTTTTATTTGGTGTGGTAAATTTTGTTGTCAGCTGTTGTTCACCATGTACATTGTTTAGTTAGTATTTGTAACTGTGACACAACTCAAGTTTACTATTTCTTTGTATCATGTGTTGCATATTGTATTGTGTTGTCAAGTAAAATTAATTCGAGATTGAAGTTTTAAACATTAATGTAACGGAATACTGAAAAAAATTGTTGTTTCGCACGTTTAGAATGTGTTTGAAAGAATTAAGTTCTCAATATTAACATTTTGCATCTTTACTGTTTACTGAATTTCACAAAATTCTGCAGCTGCGAAATAACAAATTTTCTACAAAATGCATCGTTGCAATAATAAATAACTTCAATCTTACAAATTAATTGAGTTTTTTGGATGCAGGGTGATTGTTTGATTCTCCAAGAAGGCAGCAAAAGAATTACGTACGTACCACAATTGAGATCAACCTAAAAGATAGAATTATTTAGTTGTGTGGATCCAATGGTGAAGTTTATGAACCAATATGTGTAATGATGAAACTATTGTATTAGACTCTTGTTGAAGTTCGCGCTTTTTCAAAATCGCAATCTACAATACAGTGGGAATTTAATTATTTTCGAATTCGACCTAAAATTAAAGTGGGTATCGAGTGTGGATTCCCTAATGTCCAACCAGTAAAAAGACAGAGAAACTCCGGAATTCAGATTCAGTGAGTACTTTTCTTTTCTGAGTCGACTTATGAACGTCTTCCACCATATCAATGGTATTCTCAATATTAAGTACGTAAATCGAATCCTATGTATCAAAATTTATTTCAACATCACATACTTATTCACGAGTATTCAATATTGGCAAATAAACCTTATTATTGGGCCACTTTAGATAACGATGGAGGTAATTGTTGCTAGATCTGACAAAATGACTCAGCCTTCTGACATGAGAACTGAATACGAATTTGGACTCTGTTAAAAGCTATACTTAAGGGGATTGTCTAGTGTAATGGCTGTATTTTTAAAGGTTTTTTGGATATTTTTTTGAGATACAACTTTGAAATAAAATTTCTCATAGTTTTTATGTTCTATTTATTGACATTTAAACAAACTTTGTACATTTTTTGGAGACGAAATAGTGAATATAACCTAAAATAGCCCGATAGGATCTTATGTAAAAAAATGTAGACAGGATATATCAAAAAGCACTAGACCGATCCTATTCAAATTTTTACAGCATCTTTATTATACCTATACTTATAGCCTCAACTAGGATAATCATGATGACTTTGATAATTTTTGTTTTACGAGCTAAACAAATTGATCAATAACTGCAAATCAAATATTTTTTCATAAAATATAAACCACCAAAGCAATCATGATTATCCTAGTTCACGCGATAGGTATAGATACAATAAAGTGCTGTAAAAATTTGAGTAGAATCGCTCCAGTGCTTTTAGAGATATCATGTCTACACTTTTCTTACATACGTTCCTATCAGGCGGTATACATTAGGTTATGAGAAGTTTTATTTCAATGCTTCGACTTAAACAAACCCCCAAAAAATCGTTAAAAAAAACAGCCTTCATATTACACGACCCCCTTAACTTTGAAAGTTGGTAGCTCTTAGTATATGAACCAAAAAAAGCAGTGAAATATCGCTGATTAGTTATTGTATACAATGCAAGATCTCTTGATGTGAGAGTGTTGCTACCAGTGGTTACGTTTTAATAACCTGAAGGAACTAATATTGTGTTCGAGTTTGAGCATTAGTCCCAATAGGTCGTATTTTGACCAAAGAGTTAAGGAGTGTTAAGGAGTTATATACGAGTAGACAGCTGAAAAGGGGTTGAATTTTGAAAATTCATATCTCAACAACCAATTATTCATCAAGTCAATCGAACTCTGCTTTATACAAAAGTATGTAGACAGTCATCATTTATCACGAGCAAACTATTTGACGTTATTGTCAATAAAAATACTTGATCTACGTAATTTTTAATAAAACAGACTCAGATCGAATTGAACAATTGGTCGTCGAGAGGTAAATTCCCAAAACATACCCATATTTTCAGCCATCTATTTGTCTACACCCCCTTAACACAGTTCACTAGGCATATCTTTTTGCTCAATCTAGAAGCTCGAAGTAGTTCAGGGTTAATTACAGTTTTTTATACTTGCCGACTCATCAACTGCGGTCATAATTTAATTGAATTCGGTCACTGCAGAAAACTATTGTCTCCCTATGGTTTTCACATCCGTTTGTCCTGCAAATAAATCTCTGGTCAACAAATCTTACAATCAATAGCATGTTGATCATCCATAATTTGATAGAATTTTTTATAGTACATATTTTATAATACGTTACTTCACCAAGGTAATTGATATTATAGTTATAGATGAGACAAGATGTTTTATCGGTTTAAAATATCTTAAATCATACTATAGGTTGTTTTAATTGTTAGACTATAGTGTGATCAAACAGCATAAATTAATCGCGTTGATTTTTTTACTTCGATCTTACTTATTCATTCATTGTTCGTAGTGTTCAAGGAATGTCAGTAAGAAATTCATGTTAAACATATTTTTTTAATTTTTCGCTACTCAAATAGTGCATTTTCAAAGACGTTAAAACGCAATTTGTATTTACAGATATGTAAATCACTCAAAGAATTATAAAATTATTGAACATTCATACTGATAAAATCGTGAACACAAACAATTTATTTGACAAATTCGTTCGAAATTTCTTACTCACATACGACAATAAGAATAATCAATTACCGTTTAAGTTACTGTTGCAAATTCTGTAAGAGGCTATATTAATTCCCATGTATATTTATTGTAGTACAGTAGCATTTACGTACAAATGAAACAGGTAAAGACTAGTTTAGTACAGATATTTTTTAGTATAACTCATTAAAAATTTACTCTCTGTTTATACTTTTTATTGCGAAAAAAATTTAGTTTTATTTGAAACCTTGCGAGAACGATGTAGTCAGTATTTACCGACTGAAGGAAATGTCGCTTCATTTGAGTGCTACAGAAAATGCATGCTGAACAAAAGTATCGAAAAATATTTCTGCTTCATGCACAAAAATAAAAAAGGCTGGGAAATGTTTTCATAAAGTGAGTAGTACATAATAGAATTACAGGAATAGATTTTTTGACATTATTGTTGCGTAAAAAAAACTTTTTTGGGGTACTTGTATTTCACATTGCATGTAGAATTGCGCGAACTGCGGTATTTTTACATCAGTGATGTTTATGTTTTGATAAAATTCAAAATAAATGACATTCAACGCGGTCGGTAAACATTGACTCTAGCGTCCGCTTAAAAGACTATGGGGTGTACAGTCAGGTTGAAAAAGTGTTGGCACAAAAACGTGATGAAACAAAGCTTTAGATAGTGTCACTGAAGCTATTTTAGTTACATTCAGCTGTAAAAAATGAAATGGAAGAATGGAAATGTTAAAACACTGAAATTCAACTGTAAACAACTCATTATTTTAACTACACCATAGAAACCTCATTATTCTACTCTTTTTTCGCCGAAAAATCTGTATTACATTTCTAATTCCAATTAGCAATAACTGATTTTATCCGTAAATAGATTCTCCACAGATCGTCTAATAATGAGTAAAATTGTGATGAATTGTATACATCTTTTTTCTTGCCATCTGACAAACTCAAGAAAGAATATGTCTCGGACAATTTGCAAGGCATTCATTTACGAATAAAATGAGTTATTTGTCAATAGAATCAAACAAATTACTTGGATTATTCGGTGAAAAAATAATGTGATAATGCAATTTCTCTGACGCTCATAACGCGGTGTTCACAATTGAAATTCAGTATTGAAACATTTTCATCTGGGTCACATAGACTTTTTGAATCTGATATACCTTCGTCAGCTTCAGTTGCCCTGTTTAACTTTCGTTTTCTTATTTTTTTTAATAAAAGCCCTATACACGCATTAAATATTTGACGACCTTGTAACGTTAACATATCCAATCATTTTGCAATTTTAGAATGGCTACAACCGCAGCTATTCAGAAATAAGGTCTTAGTAAGGCCAATTTATTGTATTCCGCATATATAAACCTATACACCAATTTTAAAGTTGTGAAATAGCGTACCAAGTTGAACGTCCTAAAGTGTTTTTTTTTGTGCATATATTTGAGAAATTTACAATGTCAAAAGAACTCATTCTATTGCAGATCATGAAATGTGAACTAATAGTAAGTCGAAAAGACGTTTCAATTCTTTATATGATGTATTGATTATATTATTTTTATCTACGAATACAATATTTGAAGAAGAAGATATAATTATTAGGTACCTAAATGTAAGGTAGTGCAGAAAAGCATATAGAATTTTATATACGAATTTGACTTTCCAGGTAACTTTTCGTGTTCAACGAAATGAACCAATCTCAATATTTGTCTTTTGTTTCTGCATGCAATAATTTTTTGAACCTGCATCCTTATTAGGATGGTCCTTAAAAAGGTAATTTTTGACTTTCGACTAGCTCGCCCCCCAAATCAGTTCCAGATAATTAAAAAATAACGAACTCATTTTTTCAGATTCTTATATCAACTCTAAGCAGTCCCGAAAGAGGGTGGATTCCATTCAACCCTTTCAGGGGCACATCAAATCTGCCGAAGGGATTTAGATGAAATTTAGTATAGGAGGGTTTCTTAGGCTGCCGGTTACGAATCTGAACTCAAAATTTGCAAATTCAAAATGGCAGACCCAATATGGTGGAGCTAAATCCAAAAAGTCATTTGATTTCCGAAAAACCGTAATCGATCTGTAATCGAAATTCCAAAGTTCTAAATGGTGGATCCAATATGGCAATATCAAGTGACTTGGGATTTTGGTCCACCATGTTGGATCGCCAATTTGAAATCAAAAATTTTGTGTTCAGATTCTCAACAAGTGACCCAAAAAACCTCATTAGACCAAATTTCATCTAAATCCGTTTTCTAGATTTGATGCGCCCCTGAAAGGATTGAATGGGGAAATCCACCTTCTTGGGGACACGGGTTAAAGTTAAGATAAAAATGTGAAGAAATTAGGGAATTACTTTTCAATCATTTGGAGACGATTTGGAGGGTGAGCCGGTCGAAATTTGAAAATTATCTTTTTAAGGACCACCCTAATCCTCATGTACAGAAATGAATGAAAGAAGTTTAGGACTTTTGCTTTATTGAGAGTATCATTTCGTTCCAACGACAATACTCGAAAAATCACTGATTCTACGGATAGTTAGTAAGTTTAGAAAGAAGAGAAAGGGTACTTACTAAAAAAGCTCACCGTTTGGGTATTTTTAAAAGTCCAGAAGCACAAGACTTTGCACCAGTGAAAGAAAACCTTTTCAACTCAGAGTTTCTGTACTAATGCAGTTTTTAAACAAATTGCAAACAATTTTTTCGAGGTGCAGAAATTTCATGTTAATAAATTATCGATGTCATCGGGTTTTGGAGTTTTGCAGTATTGGGAATGGAAATGTAGGATCTGTGACATGTGGTGGCAAAAATGCATTACTCTGACTGAGCCTTGTTGAATTTTGAAACACCTCGTTTATCGTATCTTTTGCAGCATATTGATTCCATGTGAAAAAAGTTAAGCCTCATAATTTGCAAAAAGTTGCCGGTACTTTCCCATTCGCGTAATTAACCTGAAACTATAAGCTGATAATCGATCTTTCGACGCCAAATTGTTTAGTCATGCCCCTTTATTAGTTTCCAAAACTCGGCAAAACGCGATGACTTTTTCAACAAGCCAAAGATCAATAATTCACAGTTTGGGCCCAGATTTGAAAACAAAATCGAAAATAAAACGTTTAGAGTGGCATCATAAATAGTTCTAATATGAAAAATTCCGTACTTCGTTAACATCGGGGTTGTAAAATTCTGAATGAAAAAATAATACATTCACGATTAAATTAAATTTTTTAATGAAAATTTTTTTCCATAAAATAATTAAAATTAATGGCAATGGAAATGCTTCCTATCAAAAAATCAAAATTAATGATTAATGAAAATACCAATGCATTAAAAAGTTGATGCATTATTTAAAACTCTAGTTAACATCATATTTTGTTAGTCAAATTTTGAATTCTGAATCAAATATCTTGTTTTCCACGAAATCTCATCGGATAAATTAACATTTATTTACACTAAATTGTATCGGAAGTATCGCCGACTGGTATCTACTAATAGCTTAGGATTTATAAGTATATGTACACCTCCCGAGGTGGATTCTGACAGATTCAAGTCAACCCGTGTCGACTGCTGTGCAACACGGGTGGCTTTGAATCGGTCAAAATCCACTTTGGGAATTGTACATGGAAAGTTTCAAATCAAAACGTTACATAAATATTTATAGACGGATAACTTTTTATATGAATTTTCTGCACGTACGTATCTGAAGGGTCCCGCTTCAACTTTTAGCGCCAATTTCAGAGGTACGTGAAAATACTTGATAGATAGGTGGATTGTTTAGATATGAGAGATTGATATAATAGCTGTATTACGGTAGATGTTTACACACTTGATTGAATAATTTGACGGACGAGTCGGACTTTGAAGGGCCGGATGGTATATTATAGGTACAAAAGAACTATACAACTCTTGAGAATCAACATCAAGTGTCTCGCGCAGTTGATTTAAACAATAAAAACTGTTATGTTTCATGTGGATTTTATGTGTGATGTAGTATGAGAGTAGCAAAAAATGATTTTCTTCCCAATACAAGACGGCTATGAGAATTTTGAAAGTGCCTCTACGTATAATAATAACCGAAATTATTTATATCTATTATTGTTAATGAAAAATAGTTATGATTTGTATACATATAAGATTTAAATTGTGAACACTTTAGAGACTTGTTTTATATAGAACTTTGGAATGATGTACAGGCAGCTGTGCAATTTAATTTTTTATGTTTCATATATTTTATAGAACTTTCTTCGATTGTTTTTTTTTATATATAGTATCTACAGTAGTAATACGTAGTTAATTAATAGAATTAGAAATTTGTTACCAAAAATTACAACTGCTCTGTCGGAGTATCGGACTTTTCAAGCTAAAGTGTAATCGGAACCTAAATCCCAAGTATTTGTTATTTTACAAAACACACAGAAGTATACGAATATTATTTTATTTTTACAATAACCGTAAATACTCGTTTTTTTTTTTAGTATCACTTTAGGCTGACGAAGATTTACAATTTTAAATTCAACTGTACTCTAAACACTTATTACACTCACGAATTTCACTGCTCCATTGCCTGGTGAGTCCCAATACTTCGTGTCGCTGGAAACTGTCGTAATATTTCGTAGGGGATAATATCACGAATGTCCGTTAAACGTTTAACTGGCGTAATATATAACGTCCTGTTATAATCTCCTGTTTTTATCATTTTGACTGTCACATTTACGCTGGTTATACGTTTCACAAGATAACAACAATGAAGACTAGATTATAACGGGCCATTATGTATTACGCCAGTTGAACGTTTAACGGATGTTCTTGTATTCGATGTCCTATCGAGAATTGAAGCATAATCTTTATCGGTAGCTACTCTGAATGTAACAGTAGCAGATTGTAACAAATAACGCACACTAATATGTTCGATACGATAAAACTAGAACAGTCGACAAAGAATTCTGTTATACGATTGTTATTAAATAAACGAGTATCTGTCGATCGGTTGATTACGAAAAATAGAACAGGTGCACTGAAATTTCAGTTTTAACCAAGACCTCGTGGTTTACGTAAAAATTACCGAAGGTCCTTCTACCGTTTAGATTGTACAATTTTAGACATAGGTAAACTGTTTGTAGTTCTAAACGTAACCGATTACTCGATACGTTCTAGATAATTACTGCATTTCAAAGATTTTCATAGTTTATTTTCAAATTTGAAATGACCTGTATAGTATTACTGTCATGGAGTGATAATAGTCATATCAGAAATGCGAAGTGCAATAATGAATATTTTACTTCAGTAATCCTTGTACAACAAGCATCTTAGTAATTTATTAATTCTCACGTGTAGTTTATTGTGAAAAAAAAAAAATCGCTGAAAACTAAATAAACTTTGCAGCGATATTCGTTATGTTCTTCTTTGGTCAATACACCTCACCTGATACCTAGTTAACGATAAGCCATGTAGTAATTTTTGATTGATACGAATTTATTACATTTATTATACAGTTCTTCGAAATAAACCAGTGTTTGCATTTTAGTCGCTCTGAAATGAGAGAAATCTATTATCATATTGTAATTTACAATTTTGTTTTTTCAATTATTCAATTAACGTCAAAACCAGAACTCCTTCGTCTAGATTTCTACAAGTTCTCTCTTGGCAATCCAAACGTTCAATCAAATTATTGTTACACTTTATCCAGCAATGAATTCCTTTGCGTTTTTTTCGACTTTAATTGAATGTAATTCAGGTATTGAGAACAAACTTATTACATCCAGGTCAACTGTTGGTTTGAATGGAAGCGAGTCATACGGTGTCATTCGATTCGACCTTGATCTCTTGTATCTCATATTGAAAAAGGTGACCTCCGTAACATTGATGTTGCGATTTCTGGAATGGCTCTGTCTGGACTTCGTCCATATTTATAGTGGTGCTACATTTTCGATTTGATGCAAAAAATAGTGCATTTTGATGAAAGTTTATCCGAGAGAAACTGCGATGCAAAGAGCTCTTTAAAGCATCTCAATTTTATTTCGTGTCACCCAAGGATGATCAGAGTTTCACGGATACGTGTCCTTGAAAGCCTCGAATCAGGGTCCAAGGCTTATTGCTGGTACGCTTTCGACGGATATAAATTGTAAAGAATCGTCGCCCATAAACCTCACAACCGAATTTCGATCCTTTTCGAAATTCAACAGTACAGGTTGCCGGTAGATTTCCAAGTGCTTGTTTGCCGTAACCTTGAACCGTAACCTTTTTAACAGTGCTACGCAGGACTTGGTAATAGTTAAAATTAGTGACATTTTACTCGGTTGGTAACTGACTACGGCATTCCCTTGAAAATGATAAGACAGCAGAGTCAAAAGCGGGGGTAAAACAACATCCTTACTATGTGATAGGAATGAAACCCAGCAAATTTGAATAACGCAAGTTAATGTATCGTTAATTGGAATGGTTTTATAGTGGACAGTTTCAATATAATTAAACTGTGTTGTTTTTGATTTGATTTTAATGTTCGTGCCAAAATCGCGTCAGATAGATTAAAATTGAAAGGCAACAGATTCTTAGAGAGAAGAATTTCCCACATATACGTTCGAAAGAACATATGTAGGTACATACACTGCCGGCCAAAAGTTTGGGTACGTACACCAGTCAAAATTTCTTGCCGCACTAAAAGTTAGATAGCGAACTCAAAAATAAAGATAATCAAACGTTCTTCATTTTGCTTTTTTAGAAAATTCAATACAATTTTATTTGACCCTGGTACGTATTTTTGAACATGGCCGTATTTTGGCTATTTTTTAACCGCCGGAAATTAACTCCGAGTCTTGGGGAAAAAATTTTCCTCGGTTTTTTCTATGGTAAACGTAAAAGGATATCAAAACCTACATTTTCGTTTTTTAGAAAGCTTCGTACGATTTTTTCCGTCCCAATATTGCATTTTTAGCTGAAAAAAACATGTTTTAGAAAAAAAAGCTGTAATTAAATAACTAGAGGGTTTCAGAGAAAATGTCAAGAAGGTAAAAAGTTGCTTACTTTCACACTGGAGTAGCCTGAATTTTTTCAGAATTTAGAAGAAAAAAATTTTTTCAATAATTGGGTCTGGACTGATGAGTGGAGGGGCAATTTTTTGGTTCGAACTTGGAGAATCAGCGTCAGTTGAGTTGTTGTATCTCAAAAACTATCAAATTTAAGACTATATATTAAAAAGAAAAAACTTTAAGCATTTGAACTTACTTTTTGACGCAAAAAAAAAAAAAAGATATAATAAATCACGTCTCTCAACTCATCTATACGAGTTTTTCGTTGTAAAAAAAATCGCATTTGCTCCGAACAGCCCATATTTATCGATACATTCATTTTTCGGGATAATTAGATACGACATGCCTTGATTACGTAAAGTAGTAATCATGCCTCGTATTTCAATACGAAGTTCTTTAGATTTAGTCAGTTTTACCCGTTAAAAGATTTCGGAGCAGGAAAAATTCAAATAAATTGTACCAAGTACTATTCATACATGAGACTGTCGAAACGAATCCAGAATACATACTTCGCGTGACTTCCATACGATGTAAACACGAAATCCAGATGCAAAATAAAACGAACTCTACGCGTAGTTGTAAGCTCACATTGAGTGTATGAAAGTAAACAATTGCTCAATATATGTTTTTTTTTTAATTCGTTTCGACAGTCTTCAGTGCGAACAGAACGTATTTTCAGCGACTGCGTGGTAAGAACTTCGTATTAAAATCACTGCAACACTACCAAGTTAGATATTATTTGAACGCTCGTTGGTGTTCTTTTTCCTAAATATAGAACGCTTCACGATTTTCAGTATCATCTTTGACTGCATGATTTGTCTTCATATCATATAAATTTAAATGAACTCACATGACATCAAATAAATAGATTATATCTTATACCACCTTTATCTCTGACTTTATAATGCATAATCGGACAAGTCGTCCTTAAAGTACGATGATTTGATCAGCAATCGACACTATAGGCGTCATTAGAAATTTCATCGCAGAATTAATTTCTAGCTTGCGAAGATAATTAATTACGTTGGAATTCCTCGATGCTCGAGTGAATCAGAATTCAAAGTAAAGAACATGGAGATATGTAAAAGAACCTAATACCTAGTCCGTATTTTTGCGCCTGATTCTGATAATTTGGGGAGTTTGGACATGGTACAGAAAATTTTCATGCTTATCGGAACATATTTTCCCAAAAAATTTTCATACTTTTATAGTCCTGCATCAGAGGAATCACGGCGAATAAAATTCCGGGCAAACAAAGCTACGTTAGGCTTTTCAGTCAACTTTTGAATGTTGGACCACGCGAAACAATACAAATGTTTTTAACTTCCCGTTTCTCTGGTTTCAGAGAAAATAGGAAGTTATTGTAATCACCCCGAAAATGAAAAGTTGAGTTCTCACTAGATCTCCACGTTTTGAGGTCCGGAGAATCACCTCCAATCATTTTCAAATGGACGTCTGTGTGCGTGTATGTATGTATTTATGTATGCATGTACGTGCGTGATCAATTTTTTGTCCGACGATATCTCGAGAACGAGGAGTTAGATTTTGATGAACTTGGTCTTAATCGACGCACCTCTTTCAGACTTAGACCTGATTAGATTTTGGCTGTGATTGGTTTAGTAGTTTTTGAATAACTTAAAAAACCATATTCACAAAAGTAAAATAAAAATGGTGTTATCTTCGCAACGGATGAACGGATTTGCGTGAAAATTGTTATCCGAAGGTGTTTGGGGTCGCTGATCACATATCTGAAGTCACATTTGCGAAAAAAAAAAGACGAGTAGTGCGCAAGAAGCGAGTTTGGCCTCTTGTATCGAAATATACTAGTTTCGAGCATAAATAACGGAAAATTCAAAGGCTGGCTCACAGTCAGCCCAAATTCGCTTGTTCCAGATGCGACTATATTCTTTAGTCAAGGGTACGGTAATATTTTTCAATCAGCGATAATTATTCTGGAAGACAAATTGAGTACTGTGCACTATAACCTATACGATAGACAACCTCCCCCCCCCCCCCCCCCCCGCCCCGCAGTTCAGGAAAGTTCGCTGAATTTATACGGTAGAAGTCGAACGGTGTGAAGAAAGCCTTACATGTCGGGTTGGGCGCAGGTCCCGATCGATTCATCGCTTCCGAAAAGACGTGGAGCGAATAGCCTCCGTCGACGAGCGGCAACGAAGGACCGTCGCTCCCATCCCGACAAAGAAAAACAGCGAGCGTATTTTCGATTTTGAAAAAAAGTAAATATGGCGCTAGACTTTGCGGCTACCTACAAGGTTCTCGTTCTAGGAGATTCGAACGTTGGTAAAACTTGCATCGTTCATCGGTATTGCGATGAGCGGTACTATGACACTTACATATCAACCATAGGTGAGTCATTCTAACGTACTTCGTATAAACATTATTGTTCTGGAATTGAAATTGTGCGTTATACAGTGTTTGCGATTTTCGATGTAAATTTTCATTTTATCGGCTGTTGTTTTGCGACATGTCTCGACTAATCACTTTCGGTCTATGTCTGTCGTTCGTTATGCATTATAGTTACGAATTTTGTTTTGAGATAGAAATTTTCTTTTCTAGGTACACTCAGAGCCTTTGACGGGTCAATGTTTTTAATGTATAGAGACTCGAGGCGCCTGGCTGTCTGTCTTGAAATACGTTGGGATATTCTTAAACAACGCCATTTTGAAATTTAATACAAATATAATTTTTTTTTATCAGTACCCAGTTCTTGGTAGTGCGTTGTTTTCATTGTTAATTTCTTGTCTGCCTTCTTTTAAGTGGCAAAGTTTAGTAAATGTTGACCTGAGTTATACTCCTGAAATCTCGTTCTACGTCACATGCTTAATATATCTACGCTGTATTTTATGAGTATTATTATTATTTGCAGTATCACTTTGCAAAAGTTTAGACAAATTTTCTTCTCAATGAGATATTCTGCGTAGGCTATAAACTTTTCTTCGATTTTATCGAGCCGGCTATAAGCGTAACGGCTGTGTCTTATATAGAGTTTGCAAATCCTGACCAATTCAGGAAAAATGTGCATCCATTTTACCAGTTTCTACATTTTCACGTTTTGTCACCTCACCTGCAATATTGTGAATATAATCTTGCAATCGTAACTCGGAAATTTGTTATAGTCTAATTTTTTAATTTCTACGGAATATTTGCCGGTGAATAGCAAAATAAGATGAAATATTTATTTTTATAATTTAGAAAAGGTATTGCTTCTAACTCGTGGATATTTTGGTCGGCCTTACACTTGATAAAGGAATTTTTTTTTTTATCGTTGACAGTCACGGGAACTGCAGTGATACGACTCCTAAATAGCGAATAAAAATAAACTAGCAGATCTGAGACTCAATATATAACTATTCGGCATTTCTGTTAACCGTACAACTGAAAATGAACATTTTTTTCTTACAGGCATCGACTTCAAACAAAAAATTATCAATTTAGATGGTACTCCGATTAAACTCCAAATATGGTAAGTCATTTTTGTTCTACATCAACCGAGGCAAAAATAACATACCATTTTATTCGGTTGATATTAGGTTATACCTTACTAGATATTAATATTTGTTACCATTAACTCATTTGTAATTTTAACGGGCTCATCGATTCTATCCGATTTGTTGGTCAGAATAAAATTTTTAACTCCAGAGACTATATGCTGGGTATTATTAAAATTGATACTCCATCAAACCGTTGAAATATTTGATCTCATTGATGTCAAAATTTTAGAGTCTCTATATTTTGTAACCTGTTGTTTTGAATAATTTAAATAGAAGTAAACTTGGTGTGACTTAACTTGTATGCTTGAAGCCATTAGAAGTTACATACGAAGCAAAAATTATATGTGAAAATTCTAAAAAAGTATATAATATACCTCGGAAATGCAATTTTAATTCTTGCTTTGGAAGTAACTTTTAATCTGTTTAGGCTTAAGATCGAGGTTTTTTTTCATCTTAAAGCGCATTTCCAACATCACATTTTATGGCGATAGGTAAATTTTTACTTTTCATGATGTATACGAAAATGTAGGAAAAGTATTGGATTCGATCGAAAATGACTTTTTTTAATTTCAATAAATGTTGATGTTTTCAGAACTCTAGTATAAAAAAAAACAGACTTTTAGGAAAATGTTGATCTGTCAAAATAAAATCAAAATTTCAAGTTTGTTATAGCGCCTGCGATGTTCTCTAAAATGGCTGGGTGAAAAAATCTGAAATGGACGGGGATTTACATGCAAATAATGGGTATCAAACAATAAAACCATGTCCCATACTTTCTAACGTATGCTTTCAACGAAACAAACCAAAAATCGAAATATTTGAAGTACTCCGACAGAGTTTATGTGATGTTGATAAAAAGTATTATACGAATTATTAGAGAACGGATAAGCTAATGGAACAGAGAACAATTTTATGAAAAAATAATACTATAATATTTTATCACATAGTTGACGCTCTTTCCAGTAAGTGAATTGGTTTGTAAAGTGATGGAAAGTACGAAGAAAAATATTATTTTTACGACTAGGTTTTCCTACAACGAGTTGCAATTAGAAAAATGATATCGTAAGTTTTCACATTTGTGACGAAAGTGAAAAACCTTCACAAATTCTACTATAAAAATGCTTCTGAACATAGGTTTAAGTCTTGTAATACAACACCGAAATAATGTCAAAAAAATTGCAGGACGAAATGTTGAAGGGTATTCGTTTCAACAGAATATTCTCCGTGTATAATTAACTCGCGGAAGGGAAGATGGATCAGAGGCTGACTAATTATGACACGAGGCTTCAGTGTTATCTTTTGTGTCATATCAACCAGATTTGGGGCTGACTCGTGTTTTGTCTTTCAGGGACACCGCTGGCCAAGAAAGGTTCAGAACTCTCACGACGGCCTATTACCGTGGAGCGATGGGCATTCTTTTGATGTATGACGTTACCAGCATGGAGAGTTTTAATCATCTTTCGTATTGGCTTCGTAATATCCAAGAGGTAAATCACATTGAAGACAAAATTACCATTAGGCGTCATATGAATCACCGCGTCGATCGTAAAAGTAAGAAAAGAGATTGATCTTAAAACGAAGAAGTTTGGGTGAAATGCGTAAAAATTTATTGATACCGATTAGTTTTCTCGGTTCTGTGTAAGTTTCCTTGTGTAGAGAAAATGATTCACAATATTATACTGACAGGGAGCAGACTTTGAATAAGAATAAGCTTCCAGCATGTCATACTGGATAACACAGCAACGAGACGGTTCGTTTTATCCAACCACATTTTGACGAGATCAGTTTTGAGAATGTATTCGAGTTCAAACGAAGCCTGAATATTTGATTATTTAGGTCCTTCCTCCATGCGAATATACTGACCGATTGTTCAAACGTTGTTCTGATTTTCAAAAAATACTGTAATTTTTTAGCGTCACTTTCGGCGCCTTGTTGCCTGGGTGTAATCGCTGGAATTTTTCCTGAATTTGCTTCACCATGCACCTGCTACATCAATTATTTCTAGAATTTTCTAAACGGCATAGCGTATTTTACGATGGAGCAAAAAATTTTATTTCAACTTTTAACTTCACTTAAGTTGCAGTGAAGTGATTCAATTGTCCATGTACGTATAAAATGTTGTAACTGTGGCATTGTCACTTGCATATTGAGAGACACCACCATTATCATTCTACTTTTTCGTTCGAATTTGTTTTCGGAATATATTTCAACAAACGCTCGGAAAGATTTCGAATTATTATTACTCTTGCTGGAGAGATTTCACGAGGAAATCTAAAATTCTTTAAACTCTCTTTGTGCAGTTGCGCAGCCTTTTTCCCTTCTTGAATATTAATTATATTGCTTGAGAAAGTCGATACAATTGCGTAAAAAAGTACGCCTCATTATAAGTCATTTCGCGAAAGTTTTCGGAAGTTAAGTAAATCAGCGAATCACATCTTCCGAAACATTAATTTTTGTCTTTTACGTCGCTCTTCTACTTGAATCACCGAGTCCAGTATGGAAAAATAAATTGCAAAAATGGGATTAAGTATAATGGACTACCGTATATTTCTAATCTCGAAGTTTGGACCAAATGGTATGGTTACTATTCTTCAAAATTACAAATGTTTAACATTGTATTCGATTAATGTAATCCGTTCGAATTCGAATTAATATAGATAGAAGTGCTCTTACGTTCGATTTCGAATTAAACATTAAAACAAATATGTAGCAGCTTAGCAAATAATTTGTTAACTATAGTAGCCTTTTAGGCTACATTTAAAATGAATACAAAGATAGAGAGAGATTGAGTTTCGTAAAATATGATCTAATTCCATGTAAAATTTCAATCGGCAGATGTCAAAGTAAATTTGTTTGAACATGTTTTAATTTTTTTAATTTCTACACTTTGCTCAAGGGAAAATAGATGCATTGCCCGGATCAGAAAAATTCCAATATGGATAACCGACTTCGCTAGACGTATGTAATTTAGGCAATTAGAATTGACCCTCCTGGTAGTAGAAAGCGATTCTTAAATATATCACGAGAAAACCTTTTGGAACAACTCGCTTTATCAGCTGAGCATGACATTCCAGGTAGCAAAAACAATATAGAAGACGTAACAATTATGCCGGATGCCCATTTGTAATTTAATTTTGTAATGTTGACGTGATCTATCGAAAGAAGTATTTGGAAATAGCTAGCGGAATTCGTAAAAGCGTTTGTAAGTGGTGGCGTGATAAAGCAAATGGCGTTACAAGTACGAAAGTATTTTAAGTAAAACTTAAAATACCCTGGTGACTAGTATTTCACTTGTTGCAGAATGCCTCGCCAGATGTAGTTAAAGTGTTGGCAGCTAATAAATGTGATGCCACAACTCACAGGGCAGTTGATGCTGTCAGAGGAAATAAAATTGCTGAAAATTTCGATATGCCCTTTTTCGAGGTTTCCTGCAAAGAAAATATTAACATCGAAGAAGCGTTCTTAACTTTAGCCAGGAGAATACGGGAACAACGGGGTCGTCGAGTAAGTCATATATGAAATTCTATACCATCTAGTTTGGTTTTTTTAAATACACACAGAGAGAGGATTTGTCGAACTCACGAAATACGCGATCAAATATAGTAAAAGAAATTTTTTCTTTTTTTTAATACAAATGTTACTTGCACCAACAAAAAAATAACCAGGACAACAATTTGGGTTATCGAGTAAAACTATATTCATTAGAATAAAAAAAAACACGTTTCTCGCCATATTCAGTCGACATATTTGGTAAATTCAATCATTTTTCTGTGTGTACTTCTAATCGTCTGAAATATTCATTCTATCGACAACTTTTTCGTTTCAAACCAACTGTCGTATGTTCATGAATTCTTTATCGATAGTGACTGCAGATCTAGGATCTAGGAGTTACAGATAGCGTCTTTTGTTCGTTTTTCCGGTGTTTCGCAAAATTGTTGGGCTTATGGGGAAATGAGAAACTATGTCAGCTGATTGTGTACAAGAAAGCAATTTAGCCGAAAAAAAAATTTGTCACCTCTTTGTTTTTCCATCTAGTTTTGTTTTTACCATCACATGTAATTCTTAATATATAGTTGATGGTTTTTGGAACTCAGGATTTTGTAAGCTTTTTCATGCTTGCGGTACCTAATCCAACTTTATCATAGATTTTTTTAATTTGTTAGTCTTTACTGTCATTGGAATAAATAACATTGGTCGAAATTTTTCAGACCATTTTTTCCGGTTCCAAACTATTCATGCAGAAGATGCATTCATTCTCAATTCTCAAGAAACAAATCAGTTTTTTATACGTTTTCAGATCAAAATCTGAATCTGACTTTTACATATCCGAATCACCGATAGTTGATAGTTTTTACATTTAAATTATACAAAATTCGAAAACTCAATTTTCAACATTTGTTAACAGAGTACTAGTCATTGTCAGAACCGAAGTAGGATTTATATAAAACTCTAAACGAAGCTTCAAATGTTCCGTAAACATACAGAAGTTAAACTTCTTGAAAATCATTCGAACTTAGGTACATTTCGAGGTAATAGCCCGCAACAAACTTATAAAGGTTATTTCCGTGATGCACCCTTATAGGGACTCCTAAGTATAGGCAAATCAGGGTACAAGTTCACTCTGAGGAGCTCCGAGTTTCGCCGGCGTGACGTCAGTCGTGTGGTAACAAAAGAGCAACGGGGCTGTTCAGAATCGACGTGTATCTTGATTTGCCTACAATTAAGGGTCCCTATGGGAGCAGATCACGGAAGTAACGCGGTATGTAAATTGTGAGTATTACAAGCAATGAAATTGCACTGATTTTGCGATATAAAGAGATATACTTTACTATGCGCGACGTTATATCGTTGCGGGTTTTCAATCTGCTGTACGTGGTTCAATTTTCGTTTAATCGGAAAGATAAAATATGTTACCTAATTATTGTTCGTTTCTCTGCTTCATGCGAATAAAAAAAACCTGCGACACACACCTTGTCGCATCTGAGATGATTTTTGGTTGTTGCTCTATTTAATGGCACGCGTCCACCTGGAATAATATGTCACAACATTTCTCTGCCAAAGGCAAGCCTATTCGAAGCTTCGGAGAGGGAAGGAGCAAATGCAGTGATAACAGCTCAGTCGCCGTCGCAGCAAGGCGATGCATGGCGTTGCACGTGTTAGCCTGGGGCTTGATATTCTGACTGCTGGGTCTTTAGTGACAGCTATAGAGGCTCCTTGAAAGAAGTGGTATGGTTTTATAATGCAAAGCTCATCGATATTATGATATTTAAATGATATAAAAAGTATTGAAGTACTGGAGTATCAAGGTCTTAATCTTAGGAACGTTCGTTCATTCCTAATTTTTAAGACTTATAGAAACACAGAAAAATTGAAAAAAAAAAAAAATACCTACGGAATTTTATATACGTACATAGTATTCATATGTTTTTTTAACGTTGGCTGTCTAGAGAGAAGATAATTTTTTTCGAACGGTTTGGTAAGTGTGTCAATCTAATTTTCATATTAAAGAAGGATTCGGAATATGCTTTTGTTCCGTGATTAACTTGTCGGCTTAGTATTTATTGATAGTTCCGTTTTTCCAAAATTCTCAAAAAATTCTGCAAAATTCTTTATTACGATTATTTCAACGATTAGTTCCGTAACAGAATAAGTTTTTTTTTTTCTTCGCTAATATGAGGAAGTATTAAAAGAAGCAGGGAAAAAAATTATTCCATTGTGAAGCTGATCTCGAAACGCTCCGAACAAAAAATAGAACATTTGCCAACCTCGAACGATCTTGAAAAATCGGAATATTATTCTTACTTGTTCAGCAAATCTTTCTGTATCGTGTAACTTGACGTAATGTACCATATTAAAATTTTAACGCAACTGATCACCTTCGAAAGAATCTGAGGATCTCCGGATACGTTCACGTACAAAACTTTGCCAACAAATTGACATACTGACCCGAAAACTTTAGAACAAATTATTTGGTCTGTGCATAGGTACAAGAAAAAATGCTATAACAGTATTGGACAAGTGCTACTCTTACGAAGAAAATGTGTTGGTTCCAGGATTTCGTCAAGCTTTTCGTTAATTCAGTATTGAAGTAGTTGATTGACTCTACAGTTTCGTAGAAGTTGAAAGAGTAGCCCTAGTCCAGTTTTCTTGAGAAAATATGTCATTATGTGCGTATATAAAAGCAGTTAATGGGGCACAAAATGCAAGATTAGTTGATTTATGAAACTGAAAAAATGAAACATTACAAGTTAACGCGCTTTTAAATTCTCTAGACATCGAAGGATTCAAAAGATAAATTAAGGACGTATAGTGCTATATTAAAAGTCTACATATTCCATATAGCCGTACATACATCTATTGTACGCGAAAATGCAACGGCTTTATAAGACATTTGCGTTGGAGATACAACTATATGTTTCCACATTTATTATTATTAGATAATAATCGCCTGCTGGTATAGAAAACGTAAAACCTTTACGGAAAGAAACCTTCATCTCGTTGTCAATATTATGATTATAGGTTGAAGTAAAATTGATAAACTTTCCATGGCTGTATGTCAATTCCTAGACAGTTTGTAAAACGTATAGAAGAACTCTAACTGCTTTTGGACGCGTGAAAATGATGCTTTTAAATTTGAATAGTTTCAAAATATGTTCGTGCTGCTATTGGTTTTTTCTTATGTTACAATAGTGAGTAAACACTGCATTTATGAAGATGGACCAAAAATTGTTTTATGATTGTTGATGAATATAATTTTTGGGAATTTTGTCTCACCAATCAATGATGCAATTCGATTGGGATTTGTTTTGTTCGAAAATATATAGAAACAGTTTTTATTTCCACATTCTTTTCATTCGAATAAATTTCAAAAGCGATTCAACTGACGTACTTTAAATTCGGCAAAAGTATTCTCGGACACTTATATCTTCTTTGTCACGAAACGATCCTTTTCTCTACAAAATAGCCACCGTTTGAAGTTTGATTTTTCGTCAAGAATTTACCATTTCTTTATTTAATTATCAAATAATAATACGATAATGAAAAGAAACGTGGGGTCGTGCCATAGAGGATAAATAAGAATACTGCCTCTGAATTCAAAGTGACTCAGTTTGAGTCATTTTTGAGATAGCATGCAATGGGCACCTCCATTCCAATAAACGAATACGTAAATGGAGATTGTCATGTTTTTGAATAAAACAAACACCAATCGAATTGAATGATTAGTTAACGATTTATAAATTCCCAAATTTAATCAAATTTTTTAGCCTTCTACTCGTATATGTCTTCTCCTGAATAGTAACTGATGATGAGATGCAAGATTGATCCGTTATTGTGATTCAGGTAAAGGCCTCATGATTAGAAATCAGTTGATTTGTATGTATGTAGTAAGCAAGCGCTGAGCGCGTAAGGCCCCGCTGACCCGTTGTGTCATATATTCATATATTTCATGACGTCAGAAGCAGGGAAATTTCCTTGTCGAATCGTGCCAGAACGGGGGTACGAATCTGACCAGAAATTCACAAATCGTAGCTTGAATAAAAGAGTATGTCAGTATCTCATTTATTGCTAACGTAGATCGCTGATAGTATTTAGTATGAATAATGATGAAATAAATAAAATCACGTCACATCAAACATGGCTGATCGGAACTACCGATTCGTTGAATATTCACCGCTTCTACGATTTCAGAATTTCTTTCACTTCCGACAGGGAGATGCAGACGTATAAAAGCACACACACAATCCGGGAAAACCTATTTCACCTGTTATCTTTTCGTAAATATGGCACGATTCGACAAGGAAATTTTCAGGTGGCAATGACCCGTTTATGATCCACAAGAAGTCTGTCTCCACTTGTAAGTAATTTCATTGGCCGGATCTAACGGAACTGGGCAATGAAATCAGCGGCCTTAGTTCAACGTTGAATGTCCAGAGGCGCTGTAAGTGCTTATGACGTCACGCAATGGATATTTACAAGCTAGGTCAGCGGCGCCTCATTGATGGTGTTTGGCCTGACTCTGACAAGAAGAGTATCAGACCTTCGGATCACGGATTTTGCTCGAACTTTTATACTGGTATTTCTTTGGCCCAAAAAATGCTACTTCTGATGTTTGGTTTCATCCATTGAGCCTTCCTTCGCTCAATTTACAAAAGTTCAGGTTGTTCTAAATTTTCAATATGGCTCTGAGATAATAATATATTCATGATTTACATTAGAATTTATAAGAGCCTGTCATCGAAACTAAAGCAGAGGCCAATGAAAACTTGTATTTAAGACAAAAATGCACATCAGATTTCGTTTATTACGGCATTTTACTCATCAAACTGATAATTTAATTAATTTCGAGGGAACACGGAACACGGAACAATGGACGAAACTATACACCAGAAGGTCTTTATTTTGGGCCAGAAACACCCCTTTACAGATTTTCAACTGAATCCGGGATTCAGAGGTCTGACACTCCTTGTTAGAGCAAGTCGACGGTACATATAATTCATAATCTTCGTTTTTGCTGGCAGAAACAAAAAAGCCTTCATTGTGCCTATTAACGAAGAAAAATATTAAAGCGACATAAAATAAGCTGCTTTGTATACACGGAGTAAATATCATAAATGGCGCATATAAGATACCTAAATAAATTATTTGTGAAAATTACATGAATGGGACGAGAACGACTAGTGGAAGTGAAAAAAATCGAATGAATTGCTGGAATTAAGCAAAATCTAACCGTTCATGAATTGGTACAAAGAAAATCGATTTCTGACAGGCTTTGTATTATCGCGAAATAATGTATTATTGTTGCTTTTGTATATTTGTAACTTACAGCAATTTGTATAAACTCTTTGATATATGACTATCCTATGTGCTAAGCGTTTGTAGCTCGTTAAGGTTAATTATGAATTGGGGCGGGCGTCTTGTTTAAAAAAATATTTAAGTTTAAGAAATTTTTATTCAACTATATATGTTGCTTCTTTAAACGCACAATTTATTATCGACACGCACTACGGCTGAAACGATCTCTTAACAGGAATTGCCGAATTCCGTAGAAACTGTTGCATACTAAGCAGCACCAAAGCTAATAGACCTAGACCAAAAAGTATTTACTGTAAATTTACAATTTCTTCATACCTATTTTTTTCATCAAAACGCTGGATCGTAATATTATCGCCGCCCCATAGGAAAAATTTTCTTCTCTTAAGCTGGTCTTTTGAGAAAATTTAAGAGCGTTTTATAAAAATTTGTTACCATTTATCCCACGTTGTATTTTAACGCTTTTCGCCATAGTTCAATTATGCACTCTGGAGTGCCCTGACCAATATTAATTTTACCGCAGAGTTTATCAATTGTGCGATTTTAAATTTGAATCTGAATAAACGGAACCTTGAGCAGTAATATTCAAGGCAAAACACTACCATGTCAATTGCTTATGCTTTTATCTGAACTTCGCAGAGGCCCATATTTTCCAAGCTGTTTTATAAAATTATAATGTCACATCTATTACCCACGAACGAGGGGTTGACATGCACCTTCGTAACCCCGTGTAAACTATTCGTGAAATCTTATAAAAGTATTTAAAATTTCTGAAATCCCGTAAAATAATGTGTTGAAACCCCGCGAAATCTTTTGAAATCCCATAAGATCTCTGATATCCAATGAAATTTTTTGAAACCGAATGAAATTCTTTGAAATTCGTTGCAAAATTGCAATAAAATGATCAAGTCATTTAAATTCTCTGAAATCATTGAGATTATGTTGTCTACATACAAATTAATGAGTGGTCAATCCGTCGCCCATGAACGTGGCTCTTACAATTAAACCACACTACTACTGCTTCAGTGACACAGCCCTCGGGAATAATTGATAATGGTCTCTGAGAGTACGTAAAATAATTGGAATCCAGTGCGTGGAGTTTTGGAGTCTTGCAGCGCGCTAGTAATCGCTTTGGAGTTAAGTCTGTGACTGAAGTAAAAGCTCAATTTGAACATTAAAGCCCATTGATGGATAATTGTAAGCACTGTAAGCACTAGTGGTCTCCGGTAATAGACATTACTCACGGTTATGTATAATACTACAAAGGTGATTACTCCCGAGGGGGTCAGACGTAGGAAAGAACAGGGCTAGTTGTGACAGGTAAGTTGTTACAGTCAAATTGTACATAACATGTCTGAACCGATTAACGATCCTATGTAAAATATTGTATTACATTTATTCGAAAAGTTTGAAGTAGTTATTGAGAGACAATTATGCAATAGTGAAGCAAGTAGACCACCAGCTTGCATATACATTACATTATATCCTGTAGAGGGAAAGCAAATTGGGTTGCATGAATTTGAATGAGTTTTAGCTTCAACTTTCAAGAAGATACAAACTGCATAACGCATCTTCTGGAGATCGTATTTTTTTCTTACTATCAATACTATATACTGCCACTAAAATATTCCTCTGGGAAAAGACCGGTGATAATTTTTTGAGGCAAGATACGTCAAGCTCTACAAGAACTAGAAGCGCATTGGTAACATTTTATTGGTGGGAATGGAAATCGTAAGTCATAGTTACAGAGTAATCGGTTCGTACATTGCATGTGTTGCAAGAGATGGGCTCGCGTAGTGGAATTTGCTTTGTAAATAGTACAATTCATCCTGATTTGCCTCGCCAAAATTTTATTAATAAATCTAAATATAATTTCTACTAGAAATATATATTCATTTTAGTACGATCTGTTATACTTGTAGGCTCGTATTATGTTGCTTCTCAAAAAAAGCAAAACCGTAAATTTTTGAGAATATATCACATGGTCACATTAGCATCTTTTGATAATCAAAAATACTTATAAAACAAACGATTTTATTTGCTCGATCTAAGTATCTAACTAAACTACAACTTATTCACGTCTACATGGATTCGAATCAATGCATCTGTGGTTCGATGCAGTTAAATAATTTGTTTGTCGGAAGTGAACGACTACTGGAGATTGTTCATGTAATATGAATTTATAAAATCGGACTTTTTTTTTAAATCAATTATTTGCGTAAAACTGTGATATCTATAAAGTTATAAAAAATATTTAATCAATTAAAGTTATAAATGGATTGATTCAAATGTGATATTCAAGCAAATCTATAAATGATATTGGCTAGTTGATTCACGTAAATAGAACTAAAACTTGTTATTACTAACTTTATTTTCATTTTAACAATTTCACTTCTCGTTGTAAGAACTGCCCCGATGTGAAGCGACTCATTGAAATACACATATATTCTTTACACATGGAAATAATATTTTTGCAACGTTGCGTTGATTTAAAGATGCCGAATTAATTGCGTACAATGGGTCGGAGACCATTGATTTAACGAAAACTTCTGATTTGCCAAATTTTCCGTAAAAAAAATTTTATCCGTAGATGATTATTGAGTTGAAATACTTCCTCACCTTCAATTGCTCTCTCCTACCTAAATTCGAGTACACGCTTGTGGCGTAGCGAAGCAATGTATGGCATCGATAACTGTAAGGCTATCATCTGTAGATGGTTTTGGATTAATTTTGCGAATAAAAAAGTGAGGCTTTGGTTTTCTCACGTGGAATCAACATACTGCAAAAAATACGATGAGATAAGTTTTTTCAAATTAAATACGGTCAAGGCAGAGTCATGCATTTTTTTCCCAAAAGATGCCACAGCGCCATATTTTCATTCCCAATAGTAATATTTCATCAGATATCAGATAACCCATCACAAAAAAAGAAAAACCATCGATGGTTGGGCTTAATAACAATTCACACGAGATGTCGTTCAGTTTCCGTCAGCCTCTAAGATATTGGTTTAGTTTTACTTATAATATTGGTCACAGTAACCCATTCTGAGAATTTTTCAGCATTTATACTATGTGCAATTATTGTGAAATAATAAGCATATGTTTGTAACCTTTTAATCAATCACTTTGTAGAAAAATTCGGTGTTCGAATGGTTCATAAATAATCAAGCGCACTTTTTACATGTATTGCATGTACTTGTGTTGTGTTTTGCACTGAGAAAATGTATGTATATATGTTTGTAATATGTAATAACTCGTCACCATCCAATCATTTATTGTTTGAATTTGTATTTCTGATTACAATGTCTAATTACCTCATCAACATTGAAGATAATATACTCGAGAAGCACGAACTTAGTAATTTAATAATCATGTCATTTCATTATAAAAATTGAACAGTTTGAAACAACTTCGATATCTAGCGAATGTCAATAGACCATATGACTGACTTAAAGAACGACTGTGCCAAATCATTTTCTACTGTCATCAGTAATTTTGTAACAGTAAGATGAATGGCATGAATATTTCACTTTCTTTCTTAATAAATGTCTGAAACTAAATAATATCTTTGCTTAATGTTTACGTGGTTGAAAGTTGTACCGTATAAGTAACTATTTTTTAATTTCAAGACTGTGTGAAATTTAGTAAACCGTCTAGTAAAACAAAATGTACTCATATTTTGCAAATTTAACTACTTCAAAGTCGCTCTTAAGTATCCACAATGGATTGAATTTTTCAATATTTGGTTACTTTTAATTTACTAACTTCAACCTTATCATTTTTTTAGATATGTGAGGTGTGGTGTTGAACGTAATACAACTACTACATTGGCAAACGAATTAGAAAAATGTAACGTTTTTATTTGGTGCAATATAAATTTTTATTGTTTACATATTCACAAAACTTTGAAAGCTTGTGGAATGTATTACAATAATACAATGCGTGTATATTAACAGTGACCATTGCGATGTCACATGTTAATTGTGAAGTAATTAAATGGCGCTATGTATTGAGTAATGAGGTGAGTCAAGAAAACAATCACACACATTCTGGGAAAATAAAACGCAAATATCCAGCTCTGTATTTTAGCAAACCTGAAATGCAATTGTTGGAAATTTAAAAACCTATTCCACATTACCTTCAAACACGTAATAATTTTTTCATCAATGACTGAAAATTTGAATGCACTTGAAACTATAAAATTAAAAGCCGAGTAAATTAACATGCTTTATACAAATCAATATTATTGTACTCTGCCGTACCGTTAATCTTATCAATTATTCAATTGCCGGTTGTAATATATCAAGTGTACTTGACTTTCGGATGAATCAAGCTTGATCGACGACTCAAATTCCTTGCTACTAACACTATAAATTGTGTTAATAAGTTTATGAAGAGCAAATAAAACGTGATCTACAGCTATTGGTCAGGATAAAGTCGGAAAAGTTTAGCTAACAATGAATATTGCACTGCCCTCGATATTTAACGTCGTAACTCACAATCAGTGTCACGAGCTCTTTGGCTTTACTTGATCAATTGAATAGTCAGGCACACAATATTGGCAACAGTCAGAACTTGAATACTTAAATAACTTGTAACTCCTATTTATTATCAGATGTATAATTCCTAAGATATATACTATACAGTGTAAAGATTGTATAAATAATAGCGCGTTTTACTTCCATCAAGGAATTTGAAGAGTATTTCTAAAATTTAGTGATTGACTAATAATTTTTTCTATCAAAAAACGAAGTAGCGTTATTTAGTGCTTCTTCAAAATCGTACAACTCAGTAATAGCCATTAATATTTGGTTTTTGCTCAACGGTTAGAGATTTTTTGCTTGGTTTTTTTGAAAGAAGCCAGCGAGATGTGTCCTATACCATTTGTTATAGATCGTTTTTGCTCATTCTTTTTGATTCGCAAATTATCTCTGGAACTGCTCGGTCTTGGTTCAGCAGCATTTTCTTCAGATACTTCTATGTTTTCAACTTCTGTCTTGATGTTAGGTTGAACAGAATTTGGACTGCTGAAATTAATACCTGGTTTGCAGTACATTTCATACTATAACATTGTATCTACGATAGGTTTCTGTGGAACATTTAAGCGATTTCATCCACCTTCGAAACCTAATTTATAAGCCAATTAACAAATGGGAATATTTGTAAAACCACATTATGACTATCAGTTATCAACCTGATTCTTTTTACCTTGGCTCTTGTTGCAAAGAATTGTGACTATCATTTAACGAAGAATCACGTTTTTCCAGCTCATTATGTACGTCCATCATGGATTTAAATGCGTTTAAGCATTCATTTGATTGTGTGTTATGTACAGAAATTTTATTCACAAATATATCCACACTGTAAGGCGGTGTTTCAATATTTTCTAAAATTGTAAATAATATTTATAATTGAAAATTACTAGCCTGCAAAATCGAATGATACCAATACATTGTTACCTCAACATCAGTCTAAATAGTATTCAGATTCTTTATCGCCTGAGTTTTCTTTTGTCGAATCTTATTTCAACTGAATACATACTGTCCAGAACACAAATTTGTGTAGACAAAATAATCTAGCTGAAGTTTTGATCAATCAAATCTACGGGGATTGGCTGCGTTTTAAACAACAGTCGGCCAATCTGCAAACACGCATATGCCTACAGCTCGTGTCAGTGTGAATTTCCACTCAAGCTTGATTGATCGAAATTTCTAGTACATTTAAAATAAGTATAGATACTCACTTCTAATTAATTGAGCGCCGCTTAATTTATACTCTATAAGCGCTTCGTCTTTTCTTTTAATCAAATCTACAACAATCTCGTGTTTACGTTGTAATTCCATTACAGATTGACACAACGGTTTTGTAATTTCATTCCAAAACTGATGAGGACTTCCTTTTGTCAATTTTATATCAAATTTGAATTCACCCCCATCTATACAAGTTACAAGCTTGATCTCATCCACAGATATGTCGACTGCATATTTGGGTATATCATTCAGTATCACGTCAAAAGTCTCTTCAATGTTAAACTCGTCTACATCCAACATCGAGTTCAGCGACTGAAAAATCAATTACATGAGTTTAATCCTTTGCGAGATACGTAATTTTTCAATCATTGTTTTAGCATGTTTGTGATATTGTGCAAATATTAACTAGCAACTGGAGATACGAGAAATTCTTGTACAGTGATAAAATTCTATAGGTGTGATTTGATTATATGAAAGTAACAATGATGTACCTGACATCGTAGTAAGGCAACGTCTTTCGTTATAGTTTCCATCCATACTTCAACAAGGTTTGATAATACTATTTTCCATACATCTTTGTTATGGGAAACGGATAATATGTATTCTGTGTTATTTATTTTAATATCTTTCCATTTATTCCCCATGGAGTAATTTTATGATTCTTCGTAAAGGAAAGCGTATTTCCTTCAAGCTTCACAAATGTTACGAAGTTTACTGTCTGCCATTACGTGTAAAGGTAAAATAGAATATGTTATTTATCGGTTTAATATTGGCATGTAAATTAAATATCAATATTTGATACTCTTATCAATTTTTTTTTTCTCATTTGGTTTGAAGAAGCTTTTCATTTATTAATATAATAAGAATTTTCTCGAAGCAATTCTGAAAATGTAACGTCGACGTAACGCTTCTAGTTGGCAATTTGTAGTTTGCACTTTTTTTCTACCGAGTAATGAAATCATTTTAAACATTGTGATATTATGGTGTTTTCTTGGTGTTTTTGTGGCTATTAAGAAAAGTTCGGAACACTGATGTCAAAATATGGAAAATACAGTAATCAGATGTCAGTATCGTACCATAACCTCAAAGCTGGTGAAAATTAGTTGCAAGTATATATTCAGTGTTTTCGTCAATTTTCCCAACTTTTTTTAATGATCACGCAAGCACAGTCAATTGCCAACACTAATGTTCCCCGGAGTTTGAAACAATTTCATCACTCTGGAGAGAAAAAGTGTGTAATCAATGCGATACGTTTCGGTGACTTTGTCAGCAATGCAATATGTAACTATCACATGATCATTTTAGTTGTCAGCAGATACTAATGTATGTATGCATTTCAATCAAGGTTCGAGTTAATATACTTTTCAGAGATGAGAAATTGAGTACATACCTCGGAATGCCTGAGTATGTTATAAAATGTTAATTTCAGTATATATAAAGGCCCGCCTCAATTACTGTTGTTTACTAGGCTCCATGATTCTTGTATTGGATTTGATAACCATTCGTGACGCAGTCGAATACAATTTTGGAATACATAATGAATAATAATCGATTCTTCAAAATTTCGATTATCATGAAATCGATTCTCTATTCAATTGATTCTATTTAATATCAATTTACGAGAATCTGATTATGAACAAACTTTACGCAAAATAAGCGTACGACGTAAAGCGTAAGTTTCACATTGATTTAATTTTCTTTTTGTAATTTATATTTATCTTAAATTTACTTAGTTTGTACGATTTTTGTGGAATTGTTATCCGGAAAGCACAAGAGCTCAGATATCTGATTTAATTTTGTTTCTTGTTATCAACTGCTAATTTTCTTTGATTAAATATTGTAAAAGACGATTTCTTTCTTTTTGTTTCGCGCTTTTTTAATAATTCAAGTTGATCAGACGCGATCAGATTAGGGACCAGATTCTGCAGCACAGAAAATTCGCGATTATTAAATTAATTCAGGCGCGTCAGCTTTGGAATCCGGTTAATTCACAATTCTGAAGAGGGCAGCGGCTCTAGCAGTTCTACACGAATCCATTTTTAGCGACCGGGTGCAGCTCTGGCGATTTATCGGCCCAGTCCGAAAAAATGCAATTTCGGTAGATTTACTACCCAATTCTAAGAAAATTACAGTTCAGACAAGTGATCCTTGTCCGAGTCGAGAGAACTCGGCAGCGTAAAGGAGATAAAAGATTGCTGACAGTGCTGTCAGTCAATTTTCGAACACGGCCAAAGAGTAGTCTATTTCAAGGGATATTTTGCTTTCGCGTAAGTTCCTAGAAAAGAAACAGCGAGAAGGAGCTAAAAAAGAAAAAGAAAACGTACGCCACAATTGATACAAGCAGAAGAGTTTGAAAGTTTAAGGCGACACACTATTTTATGGCTGATGGTTAAACATTTATTTACACATTTACATTGTCACTGATTATCCAGTTTTCACATTTCGAATTCATCACGGCAGTAGTTACGTGAGATACAATAAACTAAAATATGTTAGTTAAGATTAAGTGCAGTCTGTGCACACTATTGATCTACATAATCAACGTATAAATGTGTACATCACTTTGTTTGTATTAAAAATTAGAAAAAAAAGAAACACAGATTAATATTTCCCTGTAAGTTGTAAAAATACTCTCACCAAAATGCTTCACAAGCATACATAACTTCTGTATGTAATGTTACAATGTGCATTTACACTACAGCAAAGAAGCGATTCATTCTTTTGTACATGTAAATACATACATAATAATTCATGAACTATGTCACCATCGAAGTAAGCAAATTATAAGCACTTACGTAATATATCGGTGCTAACTGTTTATGAATATGGTATTCTAGATTCAAATCAATTGTAAAGTAGCTGTAATGTTATTGCAATCGTACGAGAAAAACTCCTCAAAAACAATGATCACAAGTTTTATCGTGATGTATAAATGCAAAAGGTGATCGTTAACTCGACGATCTTTGTTATACGGTGTATACTTAATATTACAGTGATCTAGTAATCGATTGTTGTTTTTCGTTCTATACTCAAGTTTTTGTTAATTTTGAAGTTATTGAAACATCGTAATGAATATTTTATAAAAATCCATACAGAGTTTTCCTCGCAGGTCCGCAATAAATAAATAACATAATAATATAAATAAATGAACGAACCGAACACAGAAGTCCGCAACTCAAGTGTCTTTTGGCACGCTATTTGAGCTCTAACTATAACGCTAACTATACTTCTACGGTTAAAGTGGATTGCTTATACCTAAACCCAACAATAGGCCTCAGCATATTTTTCAAGTTAGCACCATCGGCATTTATACATGCAGGTGATCGTACGTGAGTCGGTCACGGTATTGTGCACGAAAAATTAGGATAGCAAAGTATAAGTGAAATTTCTATATCCCGATATTAACGGAGCCGTAATGATGCAAACACGCTGACTGTTTACCCATTTGGGACACACGTTTTACTTTACAACATGGTTATCGAAAATGCAAAAGTTAATGTAACCAAGACTTTTTGAGAACATTGATTACGCGGTTAAACTTGGAATTAAACAAGTGGTTAAGTTGGCTGACTTCTATGGGGCCAGGATGCGTTTCAGGCCCATAATATATTCACAAATGAATTAAAAATTTAATTTTTGTTATTCAAATAATTCGAAAGCTGCATTATTGATAAAAATACAAAATTGAATCATTTCTAAGTTAAGAAAAGCCCGGTCGATTGAAAACAAAATTATCCAAATCGATTAATTCGTCCTCTAGATTTCGTAGCACAAAAAATTCATTTGATTACAAAAACTTGTCTTATTCTTTTTTTTTTTGCGAAAAAAGCGGGTTATTAAAAGTTGAAAATGGTTAGGGGCTCAGAAACCCCTAGTTTCAAATTTTTAACAATCGAGGGTCGAGTAAACAAGTAGCCGGCCTTGTTGCATCATTTCTTCGTTTTTCACGCACCAGACCGAACGTAGCCTGCCTTAATCGTCTCACATCTAGCAAAAAAAAGGAGTTTCCTCGGAATAGGCCTCGTTAAGTTGTACACGCGAGCGCGCGTGACGCACGCGTGCCATCCTCACATAGCTGTACTGTGACCAATACTCTCGCGCCCTACCCGGGGATCAGCCGAAGCTTCCTTTCACCTTGTCGGGTAGACGACGGAGGCTAGCAACTTAACGTTACGACACTTTCTGTCAAGAATCCGAGGACCTTCCTCAGAGCTGTGTGTGAGTCACTAACGGACCCGCTTGTGGCTCCGCGGTGAGGCTTGAGGGAACTCCGCTTCAAGCGAAGGTGCTCGTGTGTATATATACTTAGAAGCGGCGAATGATAGCGCTTGCGAGAAAGCTGGCAAGCATCGAATATCGCATTTATCAGAATGTATCGATTGGATTTATTTAATTTTTTTTACAATTCACAGTTGAGCAAATTGTTTCAATGTCTTACTATCGCAAATTGTTATTCCGTATCCCCTCGTGTTTTTAATTCGTTACAGCAATTGTTGTTATAATTTATTATTTTTTTTACCTAACAAAAAATTTATATAACAAAATAAATACTTTGTCTTTACACGAACATCATATTCGTTTTCGAGTTCGTAGCTCACCCTCGAAATCAAATATAATTGAACATACGAGCATATAATTGCTATAAACGTTTCATTGGCATATTGTGTGTGTTCTTTGCTTTTTGTCACCATAATTTTATCTACAGTTCTATTAATACATGTAACAAATATGCCTGTATTCTGAGCAGGTACTAGTGGCATAATATTGGAGATTTCTCATGTCCACAAAAATACTTTAAAAAGTGTTTCAATAAGTATTTCATCAAAATAGAATAAGTCATAGATCTCCTTCGGTACAATTATTGTAAATAATATATATTTATTGTACCAAACAATCAATTCGCATTTGTAGTATAAAACAAGTATGAAATTAGATTTGTTCGTCATTGTTTGTCTCCCTCTCTTTTGTATAGGTATGTGCGAAAGGTGTACATACATTGGAGTCAAAAGGACAGATCTATGTGTCACATTTACGTAGAGGTGGTTTTCAACATGCCTCTGTCAAATTCCGAAAATTTATATCATATAAAATTGTTAACAATCTAAATGTATTGTCGGGTTCAACTTGGATGATGATATACGAGAGTAAAAAGTGAAGAATGAAAATACAAAAGTTATTTGTAATGTATGAAAAGTCAATGCGCAAATGAAATTCTCTCGAAGAAGCTCTCCAGTTCATTTATATTTTGTTCAAATTCTTTCACACGTAGATATAGAATATGATTTTTTTCAACAGAAAAATAACCCAAAGTGTTTTCACGGGTTTTAAATATGCCAAGTCGGCATCTCAATTTGATAGGCAAATCTGAACTAGTTTGCATTTTCTGCACGTTTCAACTTTGAATCACTGCATATGTTTCAGATTGAGTTCAACAAATTAATATAGTTTAGGATGTCCCATTCTCTTGGCAAGAAGCACTAAACTATATCTCTTAAGTTTGGTACCAAAAAATGGTAAAAATTGAACAAAGCAAAGTGCAATCCGACAATGGTAGGAACCCTGATTGATTCGGTTCCACTGCGTTATAATATTGTTTTTTCAGTTGATCTTAAAATTAGTGATATTAGAGTGATATTCCAGGTAATCACTCAAATACCATTCAATTCTTCGGTGCAGTCGTGAAATTTTTCCACTGCGGTTTCATCAAAATTACACCCAGGAAATCTGGTATCACCAAAATATCACCATTCATAATTTTTTTTTTTTTTTTTAATAAAATATTTTCGCATTATTTAATTTCAGTAGATTTCAAGTGTGATTTCAGTTATAAGTATGAATTTAGAATTCAATTCAAATTTCAATCGTCAGTGTTATTCTAGCGGTGGAGTCGAAAATTTTTATTTCTGTGATTTTTGGATGGTAGTTTTCGGGGTATGTTTTTAATGCAATTACAGTGGAAAATACAGTGTAAAAATTTCTTAACTACACCGTAAAATCCAAGTGTAATCAAAGTGGAATCTAAGTGCAACTTCAGTTCCATTTCAGTGGGACGGGATCCGCCAGGGAAGGTTTTTTAGTATTTTTGTCTCACCGAGTTTCATGAGTTGTAGAAAATTGGAATTTCTTATTTGTTGAATAATCTCTGATAAAATTGAACATTCAGTCGAGCTGACTGACGTGCGTTATCCATATTTTATTCATAATTGAAAACAATTGGTGACCATTGTAATAAAAAAATCACGCAAGCTGGCCGATATTGTTGCCCATAATCGGATTCCAATTATGATAATTTTCAAAACAAATTGAGAGTAATCACTCAATTTGGTTTTGCAAAATTCGCAGTTACCCTGACCCTGAAATTACGCATCTTCCCAAACATATCGCATCTCGCAACACCTTTTCCGTACTTGTAAAAACCTTGGAAAATATTTCATTTATAAGAAATAGAAAATTGTAACTACCGATAAACATAAAGATTAAAACTTACGAATACATATTCATAATTATTCTGAATATCATCGTTATCATCTTTATGAAATAATCCATAATTATAATAATTAAGAATTGCAGTAAGAATTGAAAAAAACATTTGAGTGAGCACAGAGAGTGAGAAAAATTATTAACAGCTAGTTTAAATAACCAGAAATAGTTCAAAAATTTGTAGACCGGATTAAACACCATATTTCACGGGATTTCCAGGATAAATTGCAAGTATTTGAAATTCCCTGAAGTCTTCCTCACTTTTTCATATCAAAAGAAATTCCTTGATATGCCCCAGTTTTCCAGAGGAGTGGCCACCCTCAAATAACACAGGTATACAATCTTCCTCATGGAATGTGGAAATTGCCGAAGTAAAACGATCCGGGTTTATCGAGAGGTATAAAACGAATACATCGAAACCAGGAGATCTCTGCTCGCCAGCGAGCAACAGTAAAATTCGCAAGACTTTTCGAAATCTGCGCTTCAATCAACGGTAAAATTTACTGTTAAAAGATAAGGTTATAGGAAGGATTTCCCGATCGTTATCTCACTTGTCCAGCTTGATGACAAAGGCTTCACCGGGGAGAATATTGAGCTCTTTGAAGTAGACAGTGTGGTTGATTTGGTTTACGCCACCGACAACGACGTGCCCGCCATAGTAAAGAGAAGACAAATCTTTGGTACGATTTTTTGACCCGAAGTTAGCCACCATTACGTACGAGTTACGCCGAGGATACCAACGCTCGATAACCAGCAGATCATCCGCCGTGTACCTGAAACAATAATGTTTTATATCAATTTTCAGCCTTCAGCTTTGAGTTTCTGAAAATTTTCTAATTCCTGAAAAATGGTGCGCCAAACACGCGATCCTCGAAAATCACTCTGCTATACAGGGTGTCCCTTAACTCATCAAAAATGCGGACAGTCAAGTACAACGAGTGTAATTTCTCCATCGTGGATGTCGTTTATGACGTATGATTGTATTCTCACCTAATTCCGCAATTCCCGTTAATTTGGTGATCCTTGTATACCGCATTGATGTAAATCGTCGGTACCTGCGAACGAAGTCTTGCCATAGCGCGAATTGCCCCAACGAGTGTAGTTTTTACGGGTTTTGGGGGTTTGGGAAGCCATGGAATGATATCGGAACAGAATTTGTCCCCGTCCGTAACCTCCTCCCAATCCATTGGCGAAAGATTATGAACATGCTTGATGTCCTGATGATCTTCGCTATCGCAATTCAGCATTCCAATCTACGTTTAAGATATTTTTACTCAGTTTAGTGAAAATATTTACTAAAACTCTGGATAAAATTGTTTTCAGACACATTCAGAAATTTCTATTACTATCTTTGCGATTTAAATTTTTGACAATACTCAGTTTCTCCGATAAAATCTTTAGCAAATTCTGTAACTTCTAGAAACTTCGTGGAAATATCTCATTGCCAGTTTTGGTGTGCAGACAATCAATATGTCTTGATGTTTCTGGAAAATTCTTGAAAAATATTGCATTTTTATACGCATAATGCATTTATGAAAAATTTATTTGAACTGTTATGGAAAATTTCTTTCAGCAATCTATTCCACATTTTCATAACGCAAAACTCCTTTAATTCTAATTTATGTTACTGTTTGAAACTTTAAGGAAAGATGAGATTTCTCTGGAAATTGGTTCGATTTTCAATTCCAACTCAACTGTAGAGGGGAAAAATAGACAGAAACTCGATTTTGTAGGAAATTTTTCTGATTTTCAATAAAACGGAAGATCGGAAAGAATCTGAATTGATCCCAGAAATTCATTCGATTTTCATTTCAAACTACGCTAATTAGTCATAAGCAATCAGAAACTTGAAGATTCGTTTATTTCAGATTTTCAATAGAAAATTAAGTCGTTGACGAAAATAAGGTCTTTCCATAAATACTCTCTTATTTCTTGAAGTACCTTGGATTTAATCGGAATAGTTCGAACACTACCAGAAATGATATAGATTTTTTTTCAGAACTGGCCAAAACATACGTATACGATTTCTGAGAAATGTCTTGACAAAGTGATGAGAAATTTTTAAGAATTTTTTCGTCAGGTCAAAATTCAATACTTCGCATTAATTTTATTAGAACATAGTCGCACGATGAATATTTTTCCAAATTATTATATACGTTATTAGCCCCGAAGACCTTTTCAAAAATGAAAACATATAAATTACTGTTTAGAAAAAAGGATTTCAGTGAATTTGCATAAAGTAGCGTCCCAAACAAAACGAGTCATCGTAGAGTGAAATCGAACGAATTGGATGTATTTTTAACCATTTTGAAGCGGTGTGAAATGAAACATCGGTATTTAACATAGGCTTTCGTTTATACTTCCAGCCTCGTCTATTTTGGTATTTTTCAAGACATCTCCGCAGTTTACGAATATAATAATTTGCCAAATACTCAACGTACGACCATCTCGTAATAAAATCAGTAAAATGTATCAATTTCCGGGTAAGCGACCTCCCTAATACAACATCTCACCTCATCTCCGTAAAATATACTCGGAGTTCCGGGTAGCATCATGCCCAGAAGAGACGCGGCTATGCTTGCATTGTTCGTACTGAGAGTGCTGTTGAGAATGGACGCAATTCGTCCCGTGTCAACACCCCCAACGCTCCAATGAACCCAAGGATATCCCGGTTTCCGGAACAACGCGCCGTTCAAAACGGCGTCAACTTGACTCTTGAGCCCAGTTGTCCCGTTCTCGAAGTTCAAGGTGACGTCAACGAGGTCGAACCTCTCCAGAATCACGTTCTCCGAGGGTCCGGACGGCGCGATGTCCAGTACCTCGATGCTGCAGATGAGGATCCTGTTTGGTCCCACCAGCGACTTCCAATGCCTGACCAACTCGACGAAGCTCGTTTCTTTGACGAAGTGCTCGAGTCCCTTGAGATAGAAACCGTCGACGCCTTTTTCGAGCCAAAACTTGATAGCCTCGGTCACCGGGTGATCCTTCTCCTGCTCTTCGGAAGCCGATGCAACTTCCGTTACGAGCTCGGGATCCAGCGGCGGTGGTACCGAGGTGAGGATGTTCCTGATGGACTCAAGGGAGGTTGGTTCGGGTACCGGGAAAACTGTGGGAAGCACCGAAGCACTATCGTCTCTTCTTTCTCTCACAGCTTTGTCCTTTTTACTTGATTTACCCATGTGGGAGTTCCCGTCATTGAAATTTGACGTTATGTAGGGGTGCAGAGGGAGGTCCAGAACCAGCGACATGTTCCTTCGATGTATAGCCAGCAGCAGATTGTCGAAATCCTCGTGCTTTCCTAGGTGCTTGTCGATGTCGAGAAGCGTCGTCACGTTCCCGTAATACTCGGGATATCCCGGCGCCGGGAATATGGAATTCAATCTAATGACTCGCACACCGAGATCCGTCAAGTAGTCCAGCCGGTTTGTGATTCCCTTCAGATCTCCGATCCCGTCACCAATTTTCGAAGACTCTTGATACGAAGCCGGGAATATTTCGTAGAAGACACTTCCCTGCCACCATTCGACTGGTGGATCGCATCTGCGTGATAAAAGTTATCGTTTGTTAACATCGGCCGTATTATATAATATGCAACTTACAGTTCTATTTATGGGGGTGATTTTAAGGAGGTTTCACACCTTCGGTGAAGATGAGGGGCGAAAGTTTTAATCCACTTTTCGCGAACTTAAGCGAGTTTTTTTGCGAGTAAATCCAATTTAAAACTCACGTCGCCGAAATTGAAGAAGCTCCATCCTGCCCCATAAGAATATACGCAGCCTTTGAAAGTTTCATGACTTAGACATAAGTTTTTCAAATTTTTTGAAGTTTTTGTTTTTCAATATTTTTCGACTGAAAAATGTTGACTACTTGGTTGGAGACATCTACTCGTGTGATTAGATCGACTGTTTATCTTTTTAACTGACCAAATTATAGGTGCAAACGTATTTTCCGGTTATGAACTTTCTTAAGCATTCTAACATTAGTGCAATTGATCTTTTCAACGTTTTACGATACATCCGCCGGTTTATAATCAACTGATTTTGTGATCTTTTTATCCCGATTCCAAGCGGTATTCTGGATCGCTTTTACACAAGTGACTCGAGTCTATTTAATTTCCTTGAATAATTAAATTCTTCAGGCAAACTTAGGGAGGCAAAAAATATCCAACTTTTTATAAAAAAAAAAAAAAGACATTAATTCATTCATAATTGTACGGACTGCAAAATATTCAAAATTCTTGCAACTGAGGTGAACATTTCGAAAACTAAAACATAGCACTTTTCGCTTATCGATGAACATTTTTCTTAATTGCATATCGTGGGTTTGTTTGCTCCTTTATGCAGGCAATAGTTATTTCCGATTTCTGAATCTATAGGGTTTGACTTACAAATCACATTCAAAGACTCGAGGCAAGACTCGTGGAGATTTCGAGGGGTAAAAGCCTTTTATCGGTTTCTTTCTATTACTCTAATTAACTTACATGTTACATAATTTGCGACAGAATTCAGCTAATTGTCAGTTAATATATATCCAATTCTCTATCTCGTGTCAAATTTGTTATATGTAGATAAAAATAAACAGCGAATGACTTCTTATCGCTATGAAACGTCATTAAAACAATCATCTTGTCACCGGGAACAACGAAAAACTGTCCAACACCGCAAGGAATCAACATTAATCACAATATTAGTCGTTTACAGACCATCGACAGAGGAAAAGAGAACAACGGGTGCAATTTCACACGGATTACTTACCTCTTGGGCATTGTGGTAATTATGCCAATGACCAGCGCCACACAACCGACAAGAAATGACATGAAAGACCAAAAGCACGCCTTGCGAATAAGCGGCCAGTTCCATGCCATGAAACGGTAGTCCTTCGGAGTTTTTTGGACAGCTAGCTGAATACCCACCAAAGGGGGTTTTCCGCCGTTCTCCTGGTTGTAAAACTGAAGACACAGGTTGTCAGTATAGATAAGTCAGTGTCAGAATTAAAGGAACGGCGAGTGAATCAGACGCCGTGTATTCCACTTACTTACGATTAATCTTATACTAGACTTTCCGGTAACAGCTAGAAAACTAATTTTCATTTTCTACCTAGAACTATATATTTTCGATTTTAGTAAAAAAACGAAAACAGTTGAGGGATTGAGCGGTAACCGGAACTAAAAATTTCTCTCATTGTATGAAATATCAAAGAATTGAAATGTTCAAGTATACTAAAAACATCGTTTCACAACAATACAGAAGAATGAAAAAAGAAACGTTGCACTGCAGAGGTGCGTGGGTAGTTTACAAATTCTTTGAAGAATATGTCACGTCTCTAGATATGAACGCTATGCGTCTTCCCTATGACGTATGACATATTTATTTTTACACGTACACAAGTGTAATATATATAATAGTAAAGTCGAATATTCGCTATGAAAGTAAACGGATGATTGACGGGCGTCAAGTAGAATGGAATATATTTTAAAACACTGTTTAAACCAGCTGTTGAGAATTTACAGAAAACGACACGGAATGGAAAAGAATTTTTGAATGAATTCACGTGGAAGAACGTTTTGACACGCAAACGGCGTTGAATCAACTCTTTTCTAGCTCTTTGCTGTTTTACTGTTTATAAAACGAAGGATGGAAAAAAAGAAGACGTTTGGCGATGGCACAGCTAAGAGAAATGTAAATAAGTGGTTAATTTGGCTGACCTTAATGTTCCAGCTTAAGAACTTTTCATATATTCCATATAACACCTGAATTCGTCCAGAGCGCAGAAAGCATAAATAAATAACTGTTCATTTTTCTTTCGTAAAATTTATTATTGAAATCACTTTAAAACTACTAATTCAAATAATTCGATAATTACTATTGGACCGACCTACCCCAAATATAATACGATATAAATTAAGCAAAGCTGCTGCAAATGGGACCAAAATCTTGAATATACGTTCATTTATTTCAGACATATGGTCCGCCAAAAAGGAGAAGAGAAAAAAAAAACCTCGATGAGGTATCAGATAAGAAATGAGGAATAATCGGTAGGTTGTTCAGTCAAATAAAATTTGTCTTCGTGAAGGTGTAGAAAAAGTAAAAATTGAATTCAACAAAAAACAAAAAAAAAATCAAAAAGTCGAAGAACTAACGAAGAGTTGGGGAATTGGTGGACACAATAAACGTTTTTGGCGTAATTCCAAGATCTACTCACAAGAGCCTGTGCATCTGGAGCAAGGTGTTGGTACGCTGTGTTAAGCTGCGTGAGGAGCTGGGTACAAACGGGTTCGTTATCTCCGCTACTGCTGGCACTACTACTGCTAGACTCTACCATTGGATCTCTAGAGCTGGGTTCTGCGAAAACAAAAAAAAAACCTTGATATTACCTAACATATTTCAATCCTTTGAACCGCTTCCCCGGACCTGCATTTGATCCATCAGTTTCGAAATTCAAAGTAAGAAGCTCCAAATCCTAACAAGGATTTTACATTTTTAAGCAACCTTACCTTAACATTTTATCTAACGTTCTGAACTTCAAAATGTTTATATCAAATTGGTAATCGATTGCCGGAGAAGCCTGCGGAAATAAATTTATATGTATATATATATTAGGGTCTGCCAAATAAAAAAAATTGATTTTTGTTTCAAAGTTTCCCATGTAAAAATTGAGTGCCTTAATGTATGATTTCTGGTCGACTAAGACAATTGTTAATATTTTTTGTCACAGCCCCCCCTTCGACGACGCTTCTTATGACACGTGGAAGCACTCATTTTTTATATAGGAAACGATGAAAGAAAGAAAAATGTTTTGAGCGTACGCTAATATACATATACATATATACTACATATATCCGACAACTTCTTCCATTTTTTCATTCGTCATCACGGTGACTTAAAAATCCCCCTAAAATCGACTATTGTGCAAAACTTGTTATAGAAAGAAAAATTGTCCTCTTTTCAGTTTGCGAACTTTACCTATGGGGCATTCCATTTGTGATCGACCCGACCAAAACCCTGTATTTCAGTTGCTGAAGTTAAAAATATATGTTTATCACTCGATTGAAACGAATATTTAATTGAAGAAAATGAATCCTTTGTTTCAAGCAGTGATATTGATAAGTTCGAGTTACCGAATGGTCTCATATCATCACCCGTAACCGCGAATTGTATTTCGTGCGACTGAAATTCTTTTTCAGTGTGATTGATTTGTGCGAACAGTATTCTTTTTCATCGTCAACATAGATGTTCGTCGTTCTTCTGCTAGTATTTGTGAATTTCGATATAAATGAAAGATTCTTAAATTTTGGGTGTGACTAGAAGAATTACAAAGATTTAACTATAAAAAAAAAAAAAAAAAAAGGATAACCTATGGATGATGTAAGTTAATAATATTGAGAATAAAAAGAATTTCGGTTAGGCGAAATATATTTCAAGGCTAAGCGAACGATGAGAACTTCTTAAAATAAAAGATATATTTTCTACTATGAAAAGTTTGTAAAAATCAACTATAATATATTTGTATACCTGTAGCAGCTGAAATGATTGGTTCGCTGTAACCAAAAATATATTCGATTGTACAGGAATTTTTTCGGGGTAAGAGGATTAGATCCACTGTAATGGATATCACTGATGAAGAAAACGTGCATCGAATGTTTCACCACCATAGTAAAATGGATACGAATGTGCGGAAAAATCATATCCAACAATACTACAATATAACTGCGAATAAATTATTTTCCTTCAATAGCGGAACTGCGTTAGACCATTCAAAAATTAGAAGAAAAATTTCATTGCTGGTTTCTAATTTACGAATTTTCAAACCTGTCTCAAAAATCACCCGATTAATTGCCGCAAAACGAAAATGAATGTATTTGGCTTTCGACTTTCAACTCTTATGTAGATTTCACAATTGAAGTATATTCTTACATTTCACTAATTCGAAAGTTACGATAAAAAAATAGGTCCGTATTCGTGAATATTATAGCGTTCTATTTCAAGATGGATTTTTTTTTTTTTTTTTAGAATTTGATTCCGAACAAAACTCACACTTGCTTGCAAACTAAATTCCGTCCCATAATAAAATTTGTGTACCTTGCTTTAGATATATATCCGAAATCATATTTTTTCGATGGAAATTTTCATAAATAAATAAATATGAAAAAATATTTTCAATCGTTCGTCAACTTTCAGAGTCTGCCATATTGTTTTACATGTTGACTCTATAACTCAATTAAAATTGAAACATTTTCTATATTACATGATCCATATTTTCCACTTATACTGGATTTAAATTTGATCTATTTCCAATATACTTTGTCGGTCTGAACAACTACAGTCTGAACGTCTTTGAATAAAAATATACAAAAAAAAAAAACAATCACACACACTCTCATCAACTAACTAAAGGATTTTGGCCAGATCGATTGCACGCGGAACGCCCTATAGATATTTTCTTCTTTTCAAATCTAACTGTGCCAGCATGTTAGAACTGTAAAAGAAAACCAATAATTAAATACCTTTTCAGCAGTTAATTTTAATTTATTCAACTGATGCCCCTTTGTATGTCATTTCGCTGCTGAGGTTTTGAAAAGTGGGATTTAATTTCAATTACACGAGTGTCAGCACTGTGATACAGCGTGGCCATGAATTTACGAGCACGCAACGAATCAACGACAATTGTCTGTCCAAGAAGATGGCATGCGACACGCCATCAATGTAATAGGTTGTAAATTTTAGCTCATAGGTGCCGGGTGTCAAGTGATCATTGTTGCTCTTACTTATTTACGCTTCACCCTGAACCGTTCTTACAATCGGATACAATTTTCGAATCTGAATATTTCTATGAAACAAAAAGTTTGTCTATATATATATATATATATATTTGTATTACACGAAGTTCATTCAAAGAACTAGAAACAAATGATTTTCACGTAAACGAATAAATTCGAAACAATTTTTATGGCGGAGTCAGAGAAAAATGCAAATTCACAGCAATTTATAAAAAGTTTTCTGAGAAAAAAAAAAAAAAAAAAAAAAACAACGGAAAAGTAAAATGTATAAATTTTAGAAAAAAGATTTTCTTTTTCCGATCCAGTGAAGTATTGATTCGAGTAAACCTTTTGATGTGTTACCGAAATTGAGTCAACCAAATATCATTTTATTTGAAGTTTATGTATCGTTTCTCCAAATTGCATGTTTGTTGACAGAAACAATTAGGCAGTTCAAATAAAATGAGTACATGAATCTAGCCAATAAAAAATTTACATCGATCAAATGCCATACTTTGTTGATGTAACTGGAGCTTGTTAATTAAGCGTAACTGTTTGAATCAGTTGCGCTAATTTGTTTACGAGGTAAAAGAAACACCACATGTTTTGAAACGAGTAGAGAATATATTCGTCGTCAACGTCAGTATACTAGTACTATAAATGGTCACTAGGCGGCGAACTTTCTCGCTACGGAAGTAGCATCGGAGATAATTATAAAACCGGGTAGTCGTCTAGAAAGTCAGACTCCGATAACGTGAGATAAATTTTTTATAATAGTCGAGGAAATAAAGCACTAAAAACGGCCCAACTGTCGATTTTTTGAGCAGTAAGACGGATTTTAATGCGGTTTTTTGCATTCGCTTCGTAAGAGCGCCTACAAACTTTGCGAACTAAATTGATTAATTAATTTTTTGAAAATGCATTATGGCATTAATAATATGCATTTTGCAAGTGCACTTCCAAGAGACACTAAATAAAAAATTTGCTACTCGGGGGTTTTTGGGGTCGCTGAACACGAATATCGCCACGGCAACCGTCTCCGAGGTACCTGGTGCCCAGGGTGAACGTTTCAACGTCTTTTTCTGGAATTATCTTGAGTATCATCATTTTTACCTCAATTAAAGTATATTGTTCTTAATTCAATCACAAATTCGATCACAATTTTCGCCAAAACTCTAGGAGAAGACGTTGATACTGTCCACCCTGGGCACCAGGTACCTCGGAGACGGTTGCCGTGGCGATATTCGTGTTCAGCGACCCCAAAAACCCCCGAGTAGCAAATTTTTTATTTAGTGTCTCTTGGAAGTGCACTTGCAAAATGCATATTATTAATGCCATAATGCATTTTCAAAAAATTAATTAATCAATTTAGTTCACAAAGTTTGTAGGCGCTCTTACGAAGCGAATGCAAAAAACCGCATTAAAATCCGTCTTACTGCTCAAAAAATCGACAGTCCATTGCTTTATTTCCTCGACTATAAGATCTGTTACAAACGAAGAAAGTATAACATCAAGTTTCGAATTATTGAAATTTATACTGACTACAAATCAACAAAAGCTATTGACACATGTTCAATTTATACTTTTACACATACAACGACAAGTTTTTTGGGTTTTACCCATTAAATATTGAACATGTCCCGAAAAATTTCGATTTAACAGTATTATATATGTTATGATATGATTCCAAAAATACGGTTTGTGCGCTTGATCAAATTTTTAGTTATACCAATCGCACATATTCTCGTTACAAAATATATACTACTGCATGGAACTCGCGACGTGTTATCTTGAACAGATTGACAGTCAGCATGATCATTCAATGGCTTGATTCAGTTCTATATTATTTCGTCCGACAGAAATAATTTGTTGAATTAATTAAGTATTGTGTCCGCTACATTTGACTACAGCGTTTAATTGAATCAAACGAATATCACTTGACTCGAATAATCCTTTCCCTCCGTCTGCAGGGATAATTGTAAAATTTTTGTTTCTGACACACCATTGGTGTCGTTTTTAATTTGCAAGGATCACGTATTATCGACGTCTCACAGAACCTTGTCGAAAAAGAACTTGTGAGAATTGAATTGTTACTTTGATAAAAATGTACAATCGTGTTTGGGGATTTGGATTTTGAACTGAATAAAAAAGAGTTTAACGATAAAAAAGCAGCCAATGAACAGTCGATAGTTAATTCACAGGTTTTGTTACTTCGCGTACAGTTATTTTATCACCGCCTGTTACCGTTCTGGGGTTAATACGGCACGAGTCAAGCCTAAGAAAAGATTCTATTATCTTTTAATTATTTTTCTTTGGAGCCACTTTGTCGTGCCTATGACAGCAAGATGTCATTTTTATAAATCTGGTGTTCCACAATCGGTTCTAATATTACGAAAATGAATGGGACTCACCGTCGTTCAGAGGTTTACTGGAACTGTTGAGCGTGACTAGGTTTATATATCCGTTCAGACCGTTTTCGGAATTGAAATTACCCAAAGTCTGTCCAGAAGTCATGTCTAGCGGGTTTCCCTCAAGAGGGCTGAAAATTGCCGTGTTTTCCAATGGACTGAACATTTGACCTGGTGGAGGACTCGGCGTCAGAAGTGGACAATCCGACGTCTCTTCGTCCTGTCAAGCACAGTGTTCACAGTTCAAAATCAGGTGACGAAAACGACACATTCAATAAGATCAACGTCTCCGATGAATTGTACAAAGTCATCGTATAGTTTCAGACTCTTATAATTAATGAACGGTTATAAAGGGTTATTTTATTAGGAAATTGTTCGTTTACCACCATAAAACATGTATTTTAAACATTATAAGAACGTAAATATACTGGAATTTGGATCGAGGTAACTATCGGACCACAAAATATTCACATCATGGAAACCTTACTTACTGCATGTGTGTTGCCCAAGTTTTTTACTTGTTTACCTGTGAGTGCCCCGTATTGCCAACATCGTTTCGGTGAAAATAAATTTCTGCTTGAAATCACGTATTTTCCAAACACATTTTGAGATAACGTCTAAAAAATTATTGTGATGAATTTTTTTTTTTTTTTTTTTAAACTTGTTTTTTTGGATCAATTTGAAGGAATTTTTCATGCACATGTGTTCCTTGAACAGTCGACGTTAAACTGCAAAACTATTTCAGCCAACGTATTTATAAATCTGTAGTAGGGTATAAATTTAGGTATAAATTAGGGTAAATTTTGGTCTTGACAAAAAAATGAAGTGATTTCTTGTTTTCTTGTATTAAGGGGGAATATCAGTGTGACAGGCTGAGGTAATGAGGTATTTTTTGGGAATTTTTTTTTGGGAAAACGGCTCGATCGAATTATTTGGGATTTTGTGTATTTATTATTGAAGCACTGAAGTGTACAAGGAATTTTTTTCTTTATTTTTAGTACATTTTATAAAGCAGAGGAGAGGTCGCAAAATGGCATCTCAAAAAAAAACTTTCCGACGGTTGACTACGTAAATGCCACAGCAAGCATCTGAACTTAAAAATTCAAAAAGATTATGAAATTATAATAGTATACATATCGCAGCATCGTAGGGAATTTGAAAATTTTGATTGGAAAAAAAAATCGAATTTTACACAAAAAATTTGCAGTAAATTATGAATAAAAAAAAAAAGTAAACAATTTAAAAAAAAAACTCTACGATGCGATGATAGCGATAAGTCTTCTGAAGAGAATCCTTTTCGAATGAAGTCGATTGGACAAAATTTGACAGAGTTATGCTGTCAACCAGGTCAAAAAACATGGTTTCGAGAAAAACGCGTTCAAATTTTCGAGAGGATAAAATCGAACGATGTAACTTAAATGTTGATATAAAAGAAGCGTCGACGCTTGGTGCCAATTTTGAATACTTCCAAGCCGAATATTGTTTTAAAAATTTGTAGGCATATTCTTAAAGGTCAAAACTATCTATTTAAGCAAAAACAAAAACAAATTTTTTTTTCCGCACTGATATCCCCCCTTAAGTAAATTCCAAAATTTAACACCGTTTGCTCAAGCTCAAAATATTAATCAAAAATGTTCTCCTTAAAACCATTATAATTATTTATTTATTTATTTTTTTTTTTTTTTTTGTCAATACCGAAGTTTTCCACACTAGTCCGTGTCGAAATTCGAAAATTGTGGTATTTCGATACACTCTAATCTGCAGTGAGCATTTGTCACGAAAGAAAGGAAAGCAATTTTATCGATTAACCGCTGATTGGGCAAACAAGGACGGCATCTCTTCTGCGAACGTTCGATTAACGACGTCTGATTGAATTGGGGCCAACGTTCGAGCAGACGCCACGATAATATTCATGGGAAGCACCGCGCTCACCGTTATTGGTGCTGAAAGTAATGCTATGAAAAATCTTAATTATATAAAAGCTAATTGCAAGATTCAACCTACCCGAGGCAAAAGCTCCTGTGAACTGGGCGACGCTAGCAGATCGCTTGGCAGCACCACAGACAGCAGACCCTCCGGTTTCTGGATGTTCATTTCTGCAAAGAAAAACGGCGAGAAATGTATTTTACTTTGTTTTTTCAATGGACGCACTGGCAAGCAGAGTATCAGACCTCTGTACCATGGAGTCTACTAAAGCTTTTACGGTTGTTTCCTTGGCCTAAAATACGCAGCCCGTGATGTGTAGTTTCATCTAATAATTTGCGCTGAAAATAATTGGCCCAAATATATGTATAAATAAATATATCACGTATGGAAAGTAACGACACAATACGTTCGTGATTTTGAATATCGGAAATTTATCGCATCTGAACTTTTTTGGTTAGATTTATTATTACGCGTATCTGTAAATCGTATTATCGGATGTTTCATTGATTTCTTGGATTTTTTGAAATATTATCCTGTAGCATTTTTGGTGTTTACAGAGTTTCAATTTCGAAATAATTCACTTTACACGGAATATTCTTTCAGTCGTTTAACTTTCGGAACTTACAATTAGATCAAGATGCATTGTAATCGTTTGGAATTCCGGGCCTTATTTCGATCATTAATGAAGTTTGATTTTCATAGATTTGAAATTGATGGCTAAGGCTTGTCGAATTTTCATTCGGACAATCCGGTATAGGTAAAAAATTATTTTGATACATCAACCCAAGAAAGAATTAGAGATTATTTTAAAAAAATCAGAATGATCATAAAATTCATCGGTTTGTTTGTATTAGACGGCAGTGTCGAAATACGAAAAAAAAAATGCCTAAATTCATCAAATATGGGATCAGAAATGTTCGTTGACTGAGGTAACTACAATTTCATTCGTTGACAAAAATTGTTGTTTCGATCTTTTTTTTTTTTCTTTCTACTAACAAATGACTCAATTTTTTCAATTCGGAGTAAAGCTTCTCTTCAGCCATGTTTGGTGAATTCAACATATTTTATTTTCACGTGCGTACAGGTGATCTATAATGCACAATACAGTCTTGAACGGGGATAAGTAAAAATCGATTTGAACAATCGCCTCTTCGCGCAAAGTAGTTAGTTATAGGCTAGATTATTATAACGTTCGTACATGCCAATGCAATTGAGTCACGACGCGAGGCTCTGTTGCGTGGGAGACAAAACTCATTGGGTATCCAAACCCAATCGAATTTTGATCAGTGAATCTCCAGACTTGTGTCCCACCGGAAGTCTTCGACAAATCGAGCAATTCTATTCGGATTCCGAAGCCTGTACATAATAGAATTTTCAATTACCTCGTTAACCGCTACGGCGATCATAATTTTCAGTTTATAGTCACGTTTTAATATTATAGCAGTTTTTTTTCGACATTTCTCGTCGTTACGTTCTTCGCATTTTAACTTCATGTCATTAACACGGAAGCAAACAACGAAAACAAAAAAAAAAAAAAAAAAACTACGAAACAAGTGGACGAAAAATTGTGCTCGTATTTCATTCTCAACCACCATCAATACAAGTCTCAAAAATTGATATGTTCATATATGAAAACACGGAATTTTGGCTACGATAGATTAAAAATTCCACTGACAATGAGATATTCAGATAAAATTTTCCAAGGGTATTTAAATAGTTCCAAATATTGTCAAGCGATGTCTGGAGTCTTTATGGTGAACAAAATCAGCGTAAAAAAAATCAGAATCGGATCAAAAACACCTATAACGATAAAATTAGTTATTTTGAATATTCTAAGTACAAAATCTTTTTCGCAAATTGTTAATAAGCTTGTATCAACCGGATTTGCAAAGATTCAAAATCCATCACATACATAATGGACATGTCGTTTCATTCGCTTTCACTATCATCGGGGCAAACCACCTTTGCGGTGATTTTTTACACAGCATTTTCTCTTTTCCTAACTTTTGATTCAAATGACTGCCGTTTTATCGCTTCGTTGCATCAAATTCATGTCGATATCTGAAGCGGAGACAAAATACTGGGTCTCATCACGCGCCGTGTCGTAACTAGTCACGTGTAACGAGTGCGCAAAAGCGCAAGGCAAGGTAACAAGAGTAGCCTCAGGCATATATGAGTACGTTGAAGATGAACATGAGCCACGTAATACCAACATCAACAGGTAGTCGGTTAAAAGTTATGCCCTGCAGTCCTCATTCAACAATCGAGCTTGCGAGCTTAACGTGCGACACGTATCCAAAAACCTTGGTTTAAACTTCGTTGGAGTTTCCATTCGAGAAAACAAATAACATTGTCTTCCTCGATGGCCCAAAACTTTTCCAGGTTAAAAAAAAAAGAGAGGATGACTTGACGTGCGTGATTGACGAGTACGGTCTGAGCACGAAATGGAATCGTCCGAAAAGTTTCCCGGTCATTAATGTCCGCAAATAATCATACCTGTCCACGACAAATCGTCATAATGCACCGCTTGAGGTATTCTTAGTCGACCCGCGAAGAGTGCAGACTCTGTGTTCGAAGAACGATTGACGCATTTAAGCGCCAAGACAGGTGGATGCAAATTCTGCAAGCTAATGACTGTCGGACGGGCATTTGTCACGGGATTAAAAGATCTCTGACTGGTCATCCATGAGCGTAAATACACTAATTTAAGTCCGTTAGGTTGGTATGATTTTTTTGGCAAGCGCGCAAAACGGATGAGCGATTATAATCATGAAGTCGCATGCTCTGTGTGCAGATTGGCCGTTTGAGCACGTGAGGCGAATATTTGGACAGAATAACAGACCGATCCTTTACCACATCTTTACCTGACGTCAGTGCTGCATACGAGATGATAAGTGTTATTATCTGGATAAAGATAAGATCGTTCGTGTGGAAATTTTTAGCTAATTGAGATCAAAGATAGTTTGTCTCGAAATTATTTCTGTAGAGGATAAGATCGTCCTCATTTTCATCCGTATGATCAAAAATATAAGGATAAAAACATTGGGAGATAAAAGTGGACGATTTCTAATATCACTGTGAGAAAAAGGAATCGTTGAGGGAATGAAATATTCGGTTCGATCCGTTGGACACTATAAGTTTTGAGGAAAAACGATACACTGAGAAAAATTTCATTTGTTATAGTAACTAGAGAAATTCAGTGAAACAAGTATCGTTATAAAAACTGTTTGAATATTGTTGGATTTTTTGATAATTGCAACGCAAAATCAGTTTGTGAGGCTTACTCTACTTTTTTAGTTAAACAAGGCTCTAACGTCAATTTATCGTTGCACAAGCATTAAATTTTCATAACAGTCACAAGAAAATATAGTAACAGTGATCGTAGTGAGAAAGAATAGTAACGGATACTAGACTTTCCGGTAACAGCTGGAAAACTAATTTTCATTTTGTACCTAGAACAATATTTTTCACTAGAACAACAGATTCATCTAAATCAAGCTGATAGGTGAACTTAACTTACATTGTCTCCACAAGATAACAGATGACGTGAATTTATCTAAGATACATTATTACAGGTATAATTTTAATTGACAAATTTTTAAACATAAGAAAAGCAAATAATGCTTTTTATTATCCTAGCAAACTCATTTATAAACTGTTCGATTTCCTTGAACCATGCAACTCTACCAATTTTTACAAAAATTGTGCACAAATCGCGAAACGTAACCTCACTTTTCAGCTTTGAAATCAAACACATTTTCATTCCATTCAGCGCCCTGATGTTTATCTACAAAATTGAGAATACTTGCGAAACACTGCACGGTGTGAGTTTTGTTTTTTGATGATACGTACTTTTTAGAAATGTAATTATTTAACATACATTTATCAAGAATAGTCCTCCTATTAGATTCCGAGTTTAAATTAAAACTTCAAAATGTACAAGAACGATTTCAGAAACTATAGCAAGTTTATTTTCCGGCCTATCGTTGATCAAATCCTATTCAGCGGATTTTCATGGGCGAATTCTATCGATTCGACCCACGGCTTGGTCAGCCCCGCATTTCTGGTACTAGATAGTTGTAATTCTTGGATGGAACAGGTGCATCAAACGAGAGGATATTTCGTTTTTTGGCACTGGTACAACCGTGCTTTTCAGCTACTCTACGCTTTTCGTTGTTGCGGCTGTTTTCTCAAGTCCACGGCGAATTATAAAGGCATTGTTATTTTAATCCCACCAGACGGAAACGTGCGCTTGGTATACGGATGCTGCGATGTTGATACAAATAAAATGCCAATGCTGTACCGGTAGGGGCTAAAAAGCCTTTATGATTCAAATAAATACAGTCATCGAATTGCGCGCATAAGGAAACTCTGACTTTGAATTTGAATACGTGTTACAGAACTTTAAAAATCAACATGCTCGGATTTCGAGATATCAGAAGCGACTCGATCTTATTTTTTTTTTTATTATAATGCAAAGCAGCCAAATGTATAACAATCAAAACGGATGTATGAGTAAAATCTAGCTTATTTAATACCTTACTTGTCAAATTAAAATATTTCCTAGTGACGATGAATTGCCGAAGGCCAAAAAAGCGAAAGGACCAAAAGTATGAACAAGATTTTAGATATCGCTTTTTTATTTCAAATTACTTCTAAGTAAGAAAATTTTTTATTCCTTTGACTTCGTTCCTTGGTGGCTTATTTTTTTCAGAAGACCACTCTCTGCCATCCCATTGAAACACTATTTTATCATGTCGGTGTGGTCGAATATTTTATTTGCTAAGATTACACTGATATAAATTTCAGTTTACGAACGACGTTTGTTGAATTTACTATCGAAAAAGGTAATCTGTTTCAGTGAAAACGAATGAAAATCTATATCCGTAATTGCACTTGATTTTAACTTCAGCATTTTTACTTCTTGTACTCGTAGCAAAATTATTCTATCTTTCGAACATATTAATTTGATAAGTACTCAACGTGCGACAATCTCCTAATCAAATCGACAAAAAGCATTGATTCATCGGTCTCGCTGAAAGGGCCTAGAAATCATTACTATTGCTTCCATAACGCCTAGGCACAAATCAGAGTACATAGACTTGTGTCTCTACTGCATCAACAGTTGTCAACGATGTGTATTTTTAACCGCAATACGTACAAACGTAGTCAGCAGCCTGTCAAGGCCGATAATTGAGTACAGAGCAGGCCCGTGCAATATGTTGCATCATGACAAAGTGCAATCGTCGAGAACATTTCTTTAATTACTTCAACGCCTTGACTCTCGCGAAAGAATTCAAAATTTTGCGAAGTTTCATTACCAATTGACCGAAAAGGGATGCTCAAAAATTGTCGGAGATTTTCTAAACTTCACTACATCGAAGCATAATAATTTTTATTTTGACACGGTTAAAGTTCGTAGGAAAAAATCAAAATTTCGCAACTTTCGGATTGCCCGAAATTCATTGAACCCTGATAAAGCAAAACATGTGAACGGGGTGCCCTGATCAATTTCGACGTTGACGAATATGTATCGAAATATCGATGTTCGCGAATTCTACGAATTTACCATTGCGATTTCGCAAAATCCGTGCCATTTCTTCATTTCTGCGTCAAATAAAAAAGTGTTGGACTGTTTTTGTTCAGAATTGGGTACAGAACGGGACTGTTCAGCTCTTTTTCTCGTTCGAGATAAGCGAACTTCGATATTTGGATACATGTACACCGCCTAATATTTTCGAAGTCGTTAAAACATCGCAAGATATCGATTTTTCCCTCAAATTTCGTTACAATCAAGTTAAAAAAAAAAAAGGTTGCAAGCATCCGTATCTTACACCTGAGGCAATCTTTTAAAACAATCTCCGCTTTGAATCGGCGAAGATAATCGACGTACGCATCTATAAAAGAGTTACGAAATTCGCACATGCATCATTGAGGGAAAACAGCGAGGCGAAGGGAGGCTTGCACAAGATCCTTACATCACGCGATGCACAATACACGCACACTTACCGTAATCTAAATTCTCGCCGGTAGCCACGTGAGGATTACGTCAGACGTTATCGCCGGTACGGAATTGATGCTCGATTTTTGGAATCGCGCGACGATCACGCGCTCTGTGCGGAATCCTTCGAGTCTCCGGAAGTCTCGGTTCCGATTCCTGACCCGCAAGCCGACGTTGCTCGCCCTCTTCTTCAACCTTCGGACACGTGATGCGACCGGGTTCTGAGACCCTGCGGCGGACAAGAAGCGCCGGGCTTTCGCCGGCGAGCTTTCGGGGTGTCGGGTGACTTTGACCGGATCGCGGTTACCCCGGCGATCGGAATTTCGGTCGACGTCTCGTCTCGTCTCGTAGATCCTCCTGACGAACGTTCGCGTCAACCTCGTCGCTCGTATAACACCTACGCGGATATATTTAGCTTCGCCTCGAGTCTGACCGAAGCGGAGCGATGCTCGCGCCCCCTGGAAAAAAGCTCCGCAACGCCGGCGGCTTGCGCCGCCGCGTCCGCTTGATCAATACGCGGATTCGTTGAGCGCCTAATTTTGAGCGGCCCGAAGATTGGACTGGATTTGATTTGAGGAATTTTTTCTCGCAGGCGATTTGAACGGAAACACTTGGCAGCAAAAAATTACCTTCAAACGCTTTGCTGCACGTCTGCTTTTGTTTATTATTATTGGTTTTATCGGCTGTCGGGCTAGATCAGATACTAGGAATTCGAAGTTGTTGAGAACTTTTAATGACCGAGTGATGAAAATTTTGTCGAAGCGTAACTTTCTGACCTCTAGAGATTTTCTGATCGGTCGCGACTTTTTTAGTTTGCCTGCTCTTTTGTCATCTTGACTGATAAAGCCCTGGCTTACAAATCTAATGAAATAAACAATCGCATGCAACATTTCTGAATACAAAAAATTGAAACTTACGGATAGTCGTAACTTCCGGTTATTACATCCAGTGATTGTAATGTATAGTGGCGGTATTGTTTGTTTTTTCATTTTTTTTTTTTTTTTCTCTGATGTCCGAGTTTTTACTACATTTGTACTTTGGCTGGTATCTGTAGTTTTCTGACCAGAAATTCTTTTTAGAACTTTGCATCGTTCAAATAAAATACATGAAAAATGCTGCCACTGGATAATCGGATTAAGAATGAAAAATGGTCCAGAGAAATTTGCTCTTTAAATGGTCATTAGGCAGCTGTAAGTTAGTAAAGTCAATTTTTGTTGATGCAAAAATCTTGAAAGTATTACAAAAGACATGAGATTTGAATTACGTGTTTAATTCCGAAATCTGTTACTTGACAAGAAATGTTTTCGACAGAAATTGATTTCTGACTGACAAAAAAATCTCCATACATTTTGAATTACTACGATCGGTAATTGAGAATGCTCGTTCCACGCGTTGAAAAAAAAAATCACGTAGTTATACGTGCGACGGTAAAGTTTTTCCATAAGAATTACCAAAATAAATGTATGAGTAATTTTTGAATTTTGATTTTCTACTTTTAGTAATTGTAATGAGCTACTGAAAAAACTAACAATGGTAAACTAGTGATGCAAATTTCGAACGAGATAACAACTATATATTATGTGTGTGGGCAATTTGGACTATTCGGTAAATTAGAATACCGTCAATTTCTATTGCGTTGTGAAGAAGTAATTCTTGTACCAAAATGCGATATTCCACAGTGTTATACGGCTTCTGTCAGGAATACATCGGTATTATTCTCACTCGATTCAAATTGGCCTAGAAATTGCGGCTTCTGCTTCCACGTTATTATTTACCGTCTGTCGTTATGTTTCTCCGTTGATAACGAAAATGAAGCTTTCTTCATTTTTTGAAAGACGCTGAAATTCAAAGTATAATTCCGACAACACCTCGAAAATGCTCATTTCCCTTGAGATCTGGTTTCTAGTTTTTCCTAAATAACTTTGAAAAGTCACAATTCATGGAATATTGTAAAGCTTCGGAATAGAGTACAAAAAAGACACAATTATAACGAATGACTTGCTTTTCAGCGAACAACGAGAATGCATGAATAAATATTTCAAATGATAAACGGTTCATGGATACAAATCTATTATAGAATCTTGGTGATCGGTCAATTAAGTAAACGTATTTTTAGTTAACGTTTAGACCCGGATATGGGCCCTCCTCAGAACGATTTATTTATTTAACTGTCAGGAACAACAAAAAAGATTTTTTATAAAATAAATAATAGTACTAGAAGTAATCAGACTTAAATATTGTAGATGTAATACTCTTAGAGCTATTATATATTATTGATTAGTAAGAACCTTTTGATTAATTGAATTAAGAATGTCTTTAAGTGTTATTTACCTTTTTTTTTGAATTAAGTAAGTGGACTAAGATGTAGTCAAATTCACAATTACAATTGGTGGAGACAATGTTCTTTTGAGTGACGGTAGTCAATGTCAATCTTCAAGTTACTTTACATGTAGGAGTTAATAGTTGGAAGTCATTAATTAAAAAGATTAAAGAACTATGTTTCTTCACAGTCAGTATGTCATTGTGTTAAAACGTTTTTAAAGAAGGTCTTTTTAGCAATAAAATTAATTTGCAAGTGTCCAAGAAGTGGAGGTAGGCTCTTTATGACTATGTTCCACATGTCTAACGAAAAATTATTGTTGGTTGAACCGATTGAGTCAACAGGTGAATGACGACTGATGGGAGAAACAAAAATCATGGATACAAACGTTATTTGTAATTTATTTCGTTCCAATTACAAAATACAAACATGTGATTTGTGTTTCATGCACCTATAATTATACGTGACAAATTTTAATTGAATGATTTTCGATTTGTGGGATTTTCACGTTACTGCAAGAGATATGATCACACATATTTATTGGCAGACGAATTTCCCGCATCAAGTGTAATATTCAAGTTGAATTTGACAGTAATGTAGTAGAAATACTTTCGTAGGTTGCAATAATTATGCAAGAAAAACTTCGTGAAACGGAAGGTTGAATGATAAACAAATTTCCAGGTAAATTTCCAAAATTACCACGTTATTTGTTGCCTACAAAAATTTACAGGAGAGCTTGCAGCGCACTTTACGATGAGCTTCTTCGCAATAAACGGGGAAATTCAAGTTTTGTCCGGGATTTTACAGGTACATATAATATTACATTTCCAATTGGTACAGGTAAGTGTGCCAATTACGAGACAAAAATGGAAATTGCGGACACTTGAACCAAATAGGTTATTTTATTATCTAATAATTTGTGGCTCCTAGGGCACTCATTCGTTCGAAAAGCAACAGCTTTACTTACTACGCATTCAGAAATGATTTACAATTAGTTGTTCTATACGCCCAAAAGATGACCAAAAGATAATTTATACCCAAATAGAAATATTTATATTTTGTACGGTAGTTCAAGTTTTCGGATGCTGCAGATAAATTATTTATTCTAAGCAAGTGTTTGTAGAGTGTAGAAAGACTTCGTCTAAATTTACACGCAACTGATTCGATTTTACCGATGGCATTCATATCGATACTCCGTGATGTATGGTGTGGCAAATTTAAAGAAAATCTGCACGTTTCAGCACAATTTTGGTGTGTCAATTATTTTTGTTGAAAAAATAACGGCTACACTGAAAAAAATTTGATTTGTTACAGTAACTAGAAAAATTCAGTAAAACAGGTATCGTTAAAAAAACTGTTTCAATATTGTTGGAATTGCCAAAAACGAGGTACGCCTAACCATTTTGCGCTATTGTCGATCCTTTTGCGGTAATTGCAACGCAAAATCAGTTTCTTCGGTCAACTCTACTTTTTTAGTTAAACAAGGCTTTAACGTCAATTTATCGTTGCACAAGCATTAAATTTTCGTAACAGTTACAAGAAAATACAGTAACAGTGATCGTAATCTGAAAGAATAGTAACGGATACTAGACTTCCCGGTAACAGCTAGGAAACTAATTTTCATTTTCTACCTCGAACTATATTTTTCGATTTTGGTAAAAAATGAAAATAATTAAGGACTGAGCGGTAACCTGAACTAAAAATTTCTCTCAGTGTACTATCAGCTGGATAAAGGACAACCGTTCAGATGCCTTAGAAACGGATTATCTTGAAGAATTATTTGCGTGACTGAGGTAAATTTTTTATTGATTCGGTCCTTCTGCAGAATATTGATGGAATTTTTTAGTACACAAACAGCTAATTGCAAGAGGCAGAAACTGTGAAATATGTAACCCGAACTTGCGTAGTCAAATACGATCGAACCAGAATTGGTTATCACTTAACGCCCACAATCAGCATACACGTTTCAACGATGACCTTTGCGATTGCATCCAGCAGTGATCGGCAACTATGCGGTAATTTAAGTTAACACGATCGTGCGATGTGATTTGCAGAGAGCGGATTATATGCATTTCCGTATTAAGCCCATGATTTAAAAATATAATCACGATACGTATATTTGCTACCTATATTTACAAAGCATTTAACGATTCTATTATATAAAAAAAAAAAAAAATAATTAATAAAAATACACAGCTGCGAGTATGAAAAAGCTTGAAACTCAACTTTTGGCGTTGACCGATTCTATTTCGTTAATGAATAAAATCCGCCAAATGAATTCCGCATTGCCAGATGTATTTCCGCGTAAACTTGAAGGAAAGTTTGAAAACATTTTGAACAATAACCCAGGCTTTAAACCTTTGGGTCAGATCGGTAGTTTCAATAACGGAACGGGTTAACTTTAGTCACAAATAATAAGTGCTAACATAGCACGAAAATTCAAACAGTGTCCAGTTATTTCAGTGGATGTGGAACGTTTCTATTCCACTCTGAAAAATATTTTGAGTTCCCGAAGATACAATCTTACCGAACATTTATAACAGTATCTGAGTGGTTACGTTAACGGAAGTAACGAAATCTTAAATAATGGTTAATTATTGAATATACTTACTAATTGCATCCCGATTTCGAATTAAAAAAAAATAAATAAAAATTACCATTTTTTAATTATCTAATATTGCATATTTTGACACTTTTCGTGCATATTTTCATGCATATTTCAAGCTTTTCAAGGTGCATATAACCCGGTCTCTAGTGATTTGATTTTTTCTTCAGCCTGATTTAATCTTACTAAGAAATTTTTGCAAAATATCATCCAAGCCGAAGATTATCGTTACACCCCCCTTCGGTGCTTGTAATGAGTCACAGTCGAGTATCACTTATTTTGAATTACTTGAAACAACAGCAATGAAAAACTACGTCACGACAACTTTTAATAATATTTAATCGGCATCATAAATTCTGTTTTTACCTTCACTGTTTTATTGCAAAAGAGTTTGCGTTACGAAAAATACAGCTGCAGAAAATTCCGTCGTAAAATGATAATTAGCAGGTTTATTTTTATTTCACTGTTTTGCATAAAAGTGCTCGTTACTCACTCGATGTGAATTTTGTCGATTTCGATTTATTTGTACATAACGTGATCGTAAATAAATTTATCGATGTAAATTGTTTTTGTTTTTTTTTTGTCTTTTTTTACATTTTTTTATGTTCGTTAAACAAATCTGATTATTACTCCGCACATGTCAATTAGTGATTTTTAAATAGATTATGTCTATGTACACTATTACACTACTGTATATACACTAATATTCGTAAACATAAATTGACATATCGATCTAAATATATTTCACAATGTCGAAATACATGTTATATGTTTCATAATCGTTATCACACGCTCGATGAAACGGACCGTGTTTAATATTCTTTTCGTTTCAATGATCATCTACTGACTTGATTGATAATTGCTGTTTTATAAGCCGGTTTAACTGATGCCATTAGAAATTGGGTTCATCACATCTTCAATTTTCGAGTGACAGATTACTTTTCTTCTCAATCCCGAATATTACGGTTAATATTTCGACAATAAACTGTGAACAGTAAATAGTGCGTCCAAAAGTATGTGTAAATGAAGAAGAATTTAAACTGATAGGATCACGAAATATAAGTATTTATTAGATATCATTGATCAAATGTTTCTAATATCTGTTATAGCTAATTATATACATAATACAATCGATGAAAAAATTTGATTTACTTGTGCAACGCTGAAATACGTTTTTAACGCATCTCTTGTTCGGTAAAAATTTACGTAAAGATTTCCGCAAATACTGATAACTTCGCCACCAGCCTTTGCCATAGTGTGTTTCTTCCTGCATTTTTTTTTCCCATCCTTTTTGTTTTTCTCATCTGTTTGCTCGATGCAAACTTATTTATATATTCTAACGAATGTGTGCGCGACTGATGTGAGAGGACCTACACATGCAAATATATTTTAAACATAATTATACGCTTGAATGAAAAAAATTTTTGAATTCTTTCGTCGCAGCTGTAATCCGACATCTTATTATCTTCGCGTCTGCGACAACCTTCCGACTCCTCGGTAATTTCAAGCGCCTATTTCAAGGGCGATGGTACTGATATGATTTTTTATTCAAATATTCCAACAAATTTGTCTCACAATAATCGTCGACGAATATTTATACTCGAATAAAATAAAAGTTTTGGAAAATTCTAGTAACATTTGTTAAAAATTGACGTTATCAAAAGCAAATCGTTCAATTATGTGAATGGATTATTTTAATTGTTTTACTCAAATCGAACAAGTATTTCTCTTCAATATGCAAAAGCAAAAGCAATTTGGCTGGCTTCTTTATAAGAAAAAAAATTCTCTGGTTCGGCACGGAAGCTGTTCTTCATTTGGAAGAGATATTAAGGTGGATCGTGTAATTGGAATATTTAATTAAATATTGAAGAACATGTTTTTTTCGTTAAACTGAATTTGAGGTGTTATAATTATCTCTCGTCCGTATATTGCTTGTTCGATAAAAAGCGAAAAGAAATTTGATCGTATACTCCGGTATATATCGGGAACGATATTTCGAAATATATATGTTACGGCTTTAAATAAATTGAACGTTAAAAATAATTATCTACTATCATACGGCGCATTAAATTAGGGTAACGATAGGTTGCGGATGAAGATTTATTACAACGCGTGTAAGTTTTTATAATCGTCAAGTAAGTATACGGCAGACAACCGATATAAATAGGTATACACACGCGGTGTACGTAGAACACGAGGGGTGATAATTCGTTCCTAAAAATCACTTCTCCTGCATACGTATAAAATTGTATTTTTATCAATTCGAGAGAGAAAAAGAAATAATGAAAAATCTCGCATTGATACGTGCATACATATACAGGCTGCGCAACGCTTTACAGATCTATGCAGTGAAAGCTGTTCCAAATGACGGGATTTGCGTATTTACACAATAATCAAAACGTAAACAGACGTACAATCTCGCTCTCATCAATTCTCGAAGAGACCGATTAACCCTTTTACATCAAAACTACACACGACGTACCGACTTTCCATTTCCACACTCGGCGAACTCGCGATATCTCGGATTTGATAACATGCCTCCTTAAAGACTGTTCGCAAATTTAACGTTAACGACATACAGCGGTATTATCGTTCTCACAGATAAACCTCCCTGACCTTTGCACCCGTGTTGAAAGCTGTAATTTACATCACAAGTAGCCACGGGCCAGAGCAGTACTTGCCGCGATCGTGAAGGCAAAGTGTCCCCCGTGTCAAATCTACTCGGGATTTGAAAAATTTTCGACCACGGATCACTTCGTCACATCCAGCAGTCTTTTCGCGTTAACGAAAATGTCGTGATGCTGTTTCGAGTGGTAAGTCAAGAATCGGTTGTGCTCCATACCAATTAGTGTCGTGAAGATCGATCGAAACATCCCTCACGATTGGTAAAGGGTTAAACGATAAGTCTGTGTGCTCATTTCAACGGGGTTGACGATTGCTCGAGGCATTCGTTGTCTGTCGTCGTTGTCCTGAAGTTTAAAAGATTCAAGCCTCAAACTCGCTCTCCTGTTGAGAAATGTTCCGACGCAGCAATGTGCCAATTCTTATCTTACTAATTGTTTAATACAACGAGAACGAAAAGTAACGATCTGCGAGTTTCGATTGGAAGTCAATTAAAACGATCGTAAGAATCTTCTCGAAGAGTGTCGAAGTTTCTTTTGAACAAACTTTATACGAATGCGAATTTAACTGTTGATCATTTATTTCTCGCGAAGGAACATGATTTTATTTAATTAGATTCACTGTCAAATAAAATTTTACTCGACCCGCAGACTAAATTTTCTAGGATGCTTTCTGAAATGTTTTTCTTGTAACAATTGTCAGTTACCGTTCAAGAAATATTAGCTCGTCTATAGATTTTTCTTCGAATAAAAAGAAATGCTTACAAATGAGAAGACTCTGAGTTCTCACACATCATTTATTATGATAATAGAAAAATACAACTGTAATCTTCAATCTCTTTTATACTAGTTCCGTGTGTTACAGCCACCCCTGAAAATCGTCCCAGAGTAACTGATATTCTACCAATTTATCTGATTTTGGAAACCTCAAAGCAGTTTGCAATAATTTATTCCAACTTGTGCAATTCAAAGCTTCATTATACGGAAGAAAAATTTTTATCGAAAAACCGAAATATTGTAAATAAAATGCATATATCTCGTTTGAGAATCATTTGAAGCTCACACACGCGCAATTCTTGATTTATCAATAAACAGTACAATTCATCGAGTCATTTAGATATGCCGAGAATGGTTAACGTCTCGTGAATAACGTTCTATTGTGACGTGAAGATTACGTTGTTTGTATCGTGTTAAAATAACTATAGCACGTAACATTGACGCGTTGAAACTTATAATAATTAATACAGAAATGAATATGTTGGCGTAACTGAATCGCCAGCAAAGCTTGACGGAAATCTGAATTTATACTTGGTGCCAAAATAACTAGAAATGCCTAACAAAAATTTAACCGATCGTGAAATAATGGTTTTTTTCCGCATATACTTTTACTGTGCCGCTTGAATTTGATTCAGGTAACCTTACAGATTACGTAGCGTCGACAACGAATCCTAACTGTCAAACTTTCGATCAAACAATCAAAGCAACATAGGTAAATCGATAGCTGAAATAGGTGGAAAGATTAGAAGTTTATCAAACTCTAGGTCATGGTCCCCTAGTGCAGAATTGCACATTGTACAGAGGGTGAGAAAACAAAATAATGATGTAAAATGTATATTGTACAGGCGTATTGCATACATGTACGTACATATTTAAATTAAGAACGAAGTCCGAGAGTCAAATGTCACGAGTTATAGATACAGAATACGCGGGTAACAGAGAAAACGATCATAATAGTAAACTTAATAATAATAACAACAACAATACGGATTGAGAAAGGATACGTTTGTGCGGAAATTTTCATATACAGAGTGAATTTCTAACGACTGCATGGTCTGTCGTCTGCTAAAGTTTAATACGCATGCGCGACAATCCGAGAACGGCTGTTTGCCAGGGTGACCAATCACCGCGACGTACGTAACCTCAAAAATTTTCACAGCTGTTGGTAGCATTTGTGCTCAATTCACAACTATCAAAGTTTTTGAGGTTACACACATCGCGCTGAACTGTCGTCTAAATTTATGACTACTACTACTATGTACAATTTACAAAAAGTTTCACACGGATATCACTGGATTGCAAAGAAAATTCAATGTAAACTCATCTCTTTCCTTCTCCGATATAAGATATGTAAGGGGAAATAGTCACCCGTAATTAGGGATGAAAATTACTCCGAATGCGAGCCTGTTTTCATTTTGAAACACCCGTATTGTCGTATTTTTTTTAGGACTATTGATTCCATGTGAGACAACTAATGCCTGAGAGCTTGCCAAAAGCTAACTCTACTTCTTTACTCGCAGGATTTACCTAAAACTGTTTGCTGATAACCGAGGTCTCGGCGCCATATTTATTGCTTAGCCACGCCTCCATATTCGTTTTTAACGGTTCTGCAAGTTCATAAAGTTTATACCGTGAACGAAAAATGACTTTTCTAACGAACTTATCTCGTTCCGATGTACGTAGTCATCCGTGGACAAAGCTGTGTGTAATCCTTAGCGGTCATGTACAGCATGTATCGGAATTGGAACTTCCCCTAATGGTTAAAAGATTGAGCAATTCGCAACATTATGATTATGTGGATATGAATTATCCAGCAACTGTTGAGCACCGTTATCAGAATGGTTTAACGATTACACATAACATAATATTATGAGAACGATTTGTTTCTAAAAATAAGAAACAGCTATGCTGTAAGTATGTATTGAAAAAAATCTTCTAGATGCTCAGCAATATAAGAACCCAGCGTAATCTCACATCAAGCCGAATATGCGATTAATATCCTCCGTGATAAACAAATTAGGAAACTGAATCGGGGTAACGTTGTGACGAATTCGTCATTCGACAACAGTTTTTTTTATAACATACAGTGAACAGAATGAACTGAAATTTTTTTTGTCACAACTAGCTTTTTAACAGGATGCCAATGGATTGCGATTGTGACGTTATTATTGGTTTTAGTTCAGTTTCGAATGCAGCAAAGCCATCCTCGATGTTTCATGGAGATCGAGCTTTCGACCATAACGGTAAAAGCTCGCGCCGCTAGCCAGCACGCGACTTGTAAATGTCTGAAGACCCCGGCGAGGAATTCACGTTTCAAATGACTGCTGAGAAAACGGGCTATTGGTTTAAACAAGGAAATACAAAAGGTGGAAAAATTTCGCAACAAGAATGGCTTTCGATTTTGCAGCTGGCTGCCTGGGAGGTGAGTTGAGAAAAATGAAGATTTTTTGAAATTGCTACAACCAGAAGATAGAAGGGGAGACGGAGGGCACAATAGAAGCCAGAAATGTGATATATTCATGAGTTTCGAAGATCTCTTTGTACGCAAAAAAGTAGCGAGAACTAAGAATTATAAATGTGAGCTTTTCAAGTAGCACAAAGTCATCGTTGACTGACATTAGACTCAAGATGGCTTAATGATGCCCAAAGATGATGGTGTGATATCTGGGTGAAATATCAATCCTACATTCTAAATCGCTTCAAACTGGGTAAAAATCTGGTATATTCTTTCGATTTCACTCTACGATGGCTCATTTTATTTGGAACACTATTTCTTACAACGTTGAACGTAGGAACAGATGTTTTTTTCTCCAGCAGTCATTTCAATATCGCCATTTCTTGATGATAATCTATACCAAAGCAATGTTGCAAAATGAAATATTTAACGGCGCCAACATAATAGAAACATGTGTTCCACTGAATTTGGAGAAAAAAAGTCTTCTCGATAAAATCAGAGGACGTAGAGTGAAGTCGACCGAATCAATTAGATTTTTAATCATTTGGAGGTGATATGAAACGAAGCTGTTGTTTATAAATTCAAAATTTATCGTTTTCTTTGGAGAGTTTTGAAAAGACTTTCGTAACTTTCGAACATAATAATTCTATGGACATTCAATTTATGACTGTCTTGTAACAGAATTCATAAAAAGCACAGATTTCTGGCCAACCAATATCTTTGAAAGTACCCTCTGTATCTGAAGCAGAAGCCATCAAAACTGAAATAGTTGAACTGAAATTACGAAAAGGATAATTAAAATGAAGGTCCCAGGCTCTGCTTGTAAGTCCCGGAATTTTGCATTTCGGAAGATTTAAAAAAATTACGCAGCTCTAAACTCTTAAAATTCCATTTTTACGTATAATGTCAGTTAATTTTTTACTTAAAACAAACGAACTTTCACTTAAAAGCCTGGAACTCGTATTTTAAAAATATTTTTCATTTGTTGATTTCAGGTCAATCTTTTTCTCAGAAAGGTGTCAACCAACAGATCTCTGAGCTTTTTCTTTATGGCTTTGCTTTAGCTGCACAACTTTGAAGGGCATAAAAATGAACTCATCCTACGGTTTTTCCTTCCAAAAATACGCGAAATGATGTACTTTTAGTACATTAAAACCAAATTTCATTTACACGTACAGTTTTTCCAAAAATATCACAAGAACTCCTTATTTTTTCGCATTCGATTGTATCTTCCCCTTCACCTCGTTTAATATTCACGAATTGAACCGCTGCAATAGTCGATGGGCACTTTTCGGTAATTGACTTTGAACGATACATTTCAATAACGCCGCCGAGCAGGTATATTATACACTTGAAATTTACCTTGTGCATATTATTTTGCATCTGTAGCGATCAATCTTTTTCAATTTCCATAATGTAAAGAGCTCGACATACAGCCTCATATCGCACATGCACCGAAACTGTAACCTTATCTCAAATGTTCCACGCAATATCAGCCCATCCTATTGTCGGTATAATTATTGGCCGTAATTGCGTACTTTTTCGCATGACAACTTCAGCCTCGTGACGATAGAATCCGCAATGTCAAAGGCCAAAAAGCGTGTGTATAAGATAGGAACTGCTATAACAAAACGTAGCACGTGCTATATTATTTATTTTGACTTTGGTAGCTACTCATTTATTTACGTACAGACTGCGGTAACTGAAGCTCTCTGACAATAAGCTATCAGGGTCGGGGAATTATGACGGCAGATAATTTCTGAAACCGATCGCTTGCAGAGTATAAAAAATAAAAGGCCCAAAGTGGTTGACGTGTTCAGTTTTTTTCCTATACCAAACACAGCCGACTTCGTGCACTTGATCTGTCTTCATCATCCATATCCGTTTTTCCAATTCCATGCGACATCAAATCTATTAAAATTGTCATGCGTTATCCGAGAACCATGCCCAATTAATGGCAAGAACTTTGCAATATTCTTTTAGAACTGCAGATAAGACATATTCGCGTAATAAAGAGAAACTGTAAAATGTACTTGGAGACTATCGGTGATTACTTATTTTCATTGTTTACCTCCGATTAGCGCCAGATAAAATATCCCGATGAATTGCTGTTACACCGTTTTTTCGGAACATATGAAACTCAACAACAACAGATTGTGGTTTCACGCTTATCGCTTCAAAGTTTTACACTTAGGTGCTTGTGTGCAGCGAGCAGTCTACGCAGTTTGACACCAGAATCAATAACTGCGTGATCACTTGCGGAGCTAATTATATTTTTTGAACCCTCAATCGTGGGTCCCTCAATCGAAACCTGAACTTTGCCATTACGCTCGAAACCACCCTATTACAAGTTTCCAGTGACAAAATTACACTTTGCAATGAGGCTAAATCGTTGTGACGGTGTAAGCGAAGCATATTCGTAGGTTAAATCGTATTATATGCTTCAGCTTTCAACTAATGTACAGTTGCTGAGGAACTGGAAGGGGTCGGTAATTTTTAGTATCCAGTGCAAGTGGAATAGCATTTTGGGAATGATCTCCCTAATAAAATTCAACGCAACTTCTTTCTTCCTCTGTTTTTTTTTTTTCGCAATCGTTTCGAAATATCACCATCACGTCACTCTCGTAGTAGATACATCTTCGTGTTCATTCATGCCGTAAAAGCGTGCAAAGGTTATCTCAAAGACGTGATTACTCGGTTTTCTGCTATCTTAAAGACCGGATAAAAATGATCGCGGATAGTGAGGTATGCGTCGATAATATTCCATAACCACGGTTTTCGATTACTGCGCAAAACTCTGACCCGTTAAATAAGCTGAACATATTTGATTAAAAATAGCGAAATGGTTGTCTCATTCGAAGAAAGTTTCTATCAGAGCGAACGAGGCACGCTGAAAACGGCGTGAATTTGTATATGATTAATTGGCCATTTTTTTTTTGCTCTTTCAGGGTGCGCCGGTGTTATGGTGGGACATCCTCTGGATACCATCAAGGTACACATACAGACGCAAGACTTCCGAAATCCGAAATATACCGGAACATGGAATTGCTTTCGTACTATCGTGGCTCGAGACTCGGTAACCACATCATGATGTTGACAATATTTATTCGCGCATTTCTTGTTCACTCAAATCACTGTCAAAGCATTCATCTTGACAATAATGACAAATCAATTATCAACCTGGTGAAGTCTTTCGAAGTTTTGAAAGATGCGAATTTCCTCTATCTATCTAATGCAAATACTTATGTCATTCGGTTCAATGACAGTTTATAGTTTCTGTTCTGTTTTGTTTACAGTTATTAGTTATGGAATATTCTTTGGCCTAAGAAATATTCACTCGCTATCTTGATTCAAGTGGCTTCTACTATTCAAACCTTTATATAGAGCAATCTTTTGCAGACAATTGAATTTCAAGACGATCAATACGAATGTCTAACCAATTGTTGACTAACGAATTTTTTGTCACACTGTAAAAAACCGTGTTGTTGGAATTAGTCAAAATTTCCCGTTGCGGACTACCACAAAACAATTTTGGTCGTTGCATAATTCGAAAATTCAACATCAGATGGTATTACGTTTACAGCAAATAGAGTTAGATCAATGTCAGGTAGTCTTAGATTGACACGAAATTGTATTCCATCGAAGTTCACACCGCATTTTTTTACAGTGTAGATTTTCAAAAACGATCCGCCAACGGGCCAAAAACATCAACACATTAGAATTAGTTTCAGGCCATGTTACTCGACGTTTAGGAGCCATCCATAAATTACGTCACACGAATTTTAGAACTTTTAAACCTCTCCCCCCGTCCTTGTCACAGGTTGTCACATTTTTAGAACCCCCTACCCCCTGATGTGACGTCACAAATTCTTCAAACTTATGCATGTATTTAAAAATAATCAAAAGAAAACAGTTATTTTCATTTTTTTTCTTATTCTTGTTAAATAATCTTTAATAAAATCAACATAGAGTCAAGTATTTATGATAACGGAAAGAAAAAACGACTAGTTAAGAAACAAAAAGCTACTAATTATGTTAATTAAAGATAAAAAACTTAATCATCTTGTGTCCATGGACTTTGGACCCGCTCCTTTACATCGGCTATTACTGGTAAATCAGGCACTTCATTTTCATTGATTATTAATAAAAATATCGATCAAATTCGAAAATTTTTAAAATTTTTTATTCACATATAAATTTTGGGTTTCAGTATTCTAAATTTTGACATGTGACGTCACAAAGCTTTTGAGCCCGCCCCCCTGCCCCTTGTCACACTATGTTACGTTACGGTGATCCCCCCCCCCCCCCTCCCCCTCCCCATTAACGTGTGACGTGATTTATGGATGGCCCCTTATCTGTTATCAACAAAATTTCACCACTTCAACTTGAATTGAAAGATGTGTCCGGATCTGGTCCATAGGTGGCGGGTCTTTACCGTGGAATGTCATCTCCGATGGTCGGCGTAGCGTTCGTGAATGCGATAGTTTTCGGGGTTTATGGAAATACCCAGCGACAGTTGTCTGAGCCGGAGTCACTGTACTCGCACTTTATAGCGGGTGCAATGGCTGGGATCGCTCAAAGTCCAGTGTGCAGTTCGATGGAATTGGCCAAGACTCGTTTGCAGCTCCAAACCGGCAACGGACCCCAATTTTCCGGGCCTGTTCACTGCTTGAGACACATATATCGCAACGAAGGTTTCCGTGGAATATTCAAGGGCTTGGGCGTGACGTTCCTCAGGGAGGCTCCTGGCTACGGCATATACTTCTTTACCTACGAAGCGTTGACCAGATCTAGCTCACCTGCCCCAATATCAACCTTCAATATGCTGATGGCCGGTGGACTGGCCGGCACAGCTTCCTGGATAGTCACTTATCCCGTCGATGTAATAAAGTCTCGGTTGCAGGCTGAGGTAACCGGTAGATACTCCGGGGCGTTGGATTGTCTTCGTCAATCGGTCAGTGCCGAAGGTTACGCTTGTTTGTTCAAAGGCTTGAACTCCACCATAATAAGGGCCTTTCCAACCAACGCGGCGACCTTCACAGTCGTCACATGGGCCTTTCGACTTCTAGGCAACGCACCCGCCGAGGCACCAGAGGTTCAGACCCAGCCTGCAGTCGTCTGCAAAGAACCTCATCGAGTCCAAAAGCAGGACGCTGGCTTGCTCAGGCAATGGCACACGGCCATGACGAACGTTTTAACGGATGCACATCAAGCCAGGTCCTACTCGACCATGTCCACCTTTGGACTTGACCATGCACTAGCCGCTTCGTTGGCTTCGTCGGTCACACACGACTCCATGGAATCCAAAAAAGCACTCAACACGGGGCCAGAGGTAAAAATGTTGGAAGAGAAGGATCCCCATCTCGTGTCTGAAATCGAAGACGAAGGTGAACAGCACGAATCGATGTCTAAGAAGAAGGATGAACCTCATGTAGCGTCGATTCCCAAAAGTGTCCCCGAGCTCGTGCTCGTCGTCGATCAGTTTAACACGTCCTTTGGCGAACTTAAGGGGAATTCTTGATCCTGGCGCTGCACGATCTTATATTGACAGTGTGCACGTTTATCAAGTATAAACCCTTACAAAGCGCAAACAACAGTTTTCACAGGCGGAGCTGAAAAACCACTATCGTCGATACTAATTGCACTCAAAAGAATTCTTCGTTACAGCAGCTGGGTATCATCTGCAGTGTTACGTTTGTCAATTATCAGATTCCATACATGGCTGTGTAACCGACGTGACTAGAACCTCTTCGTCTCAGTTTCGAGATTCATTGTTGGTGGATCAAGACCTTCAGAAAAGAAGCGTCTAGGTGTAATATAAGACAATAATACTGGTGAATAAAAGTATCGATAGTTGTAAATAGAATATGTGTTATGAAATGTGATCAATTTTTTGTGATTTTTACAATCTTAATTGAACTAGCGCCTGAGCAATACTGCTCATTTATCGTAGAATGCATGTAATAAAAAAGTACAATTTTGTGAGCTATTAAAATGAAATCTCATAATAATTATAGCTAGTCTTATCAGAGGAAACGGTGAATCCAATCAGGCTGAGCGGCCAACTGCCATGCGCAAAATAATGAAATTCTATTGGTCGGTGAAATTGTACCGCAGCAATAAGGGAGCATGAGATGCAAACCGTCCCACGTCAGATGGCAAATTGGAATTCATGTTGTTACGATGATTCGCATCAGTCATCATCGGCCAGTAAACAATGAAAATTTGCCAAACCTTCCGTAATATCATGACATCAATCGTGTGAAAGCTGCTCATCCTGAAAAAGTCGTATTGTCTACAGACCTTCCATAAGCTGCCTATGACAAGTGAAACTTGAGATTGCCAGCCTGCATGAAAAGATGACAAGGCTCGCGCATGCACAATTGGACGCGTTCTACTAAATTTCACCGTTTCCTCTCGGTATGTGTATGTATAATGATTATTGTGTATAGATCATCGCTGTATATAAATATACACGCACATTTATTACGTAATAAATGTTCTCACATTATTTAAATAAGTAGTCTTTTCACACTTGCTCTTTCTGTTATGGTTATACTCTTCGGAAGCTGATTTGCATTGCAACGTAACCTGGAATACTTTGGAAGTTTATTGTATTTCTCATAATTAAACTCCACGTAAATCACTTTGCGGAATTATAGTCCAATTTATTGGTATGAGAATCAAAAGATTTCCAGTCAAGTACTTTTTACTACACATTTTTTAAACCCTCTTGGATATCGCGCATAATTTACCACATTTTAGACACTACTTGGAAGCAGTGTCTGTGAATTTTTGTAGATTCTCAAATCAATTTTGTGGGGAATGTTCTTTTTTATTTAATTCTTACAATCACGCTCACGGAAAAAAACCCTCAACTTTGGTGTAAATTCGTACCCTCAGCTCATAGATAATGCTAAATCCCCGTAAGAAAAAAATTGAGGGTACGGATTTACACCCAAGTCGAGGGTTTTTTCCGTGAGGGTGGGATTGGGTAAGTCTGGCAAAAAAGTTGTCGATTCGAAAAAAATGTTATATTTAATTGAACTGTAGAGTGTAGAAACTTTTTGTTACAGTACATCATTGTCAAGATAAACTTTCGAAGTCTGTGGAGCGTGCGTATTAAAATACCTTATTTCCGAACAGTGCGATGAAACGACGTTGGCACATTCTTGAAATTGAAATTTCAAGTTTTTCTTCAATTTCAATTGAGAATAACTTTTGAAAAATTAAATTGAGAAAATTGAAATTTCAAGTTTTTCTTCAATTTTAATTGAGAATAACTTTTGAAAAATTAAATTGAGGCAAAAATATTAAGAGATCTTTTTTGTAGAACATTAAATTTCTTTTAAGAATCTGTCATGATCTTTTTTATACATTCATTGATTCGTTAGTCACGAAATTCCAAATTAAAAAAGTCAAATCGAGAAATTATATCAATTTATTAAGCTTAATTACTCGGAAACGGCTTGTCTGACAAAAATCTATAATCAGACCTTTTTTGTGGGGAATTTAATTTTATAAAGGGATAAGTGAACATAAATTTTTTCACTTCAATATTTCGCCAGTTCTGACGTAAAACATCAAATTATTACTAAAAATAAAAAATAGCCATGATAGACCTCTTAAAGTTAATATTAAGGGCTTAAAATTTCATGAAATTTTTTTTTTGCCATACTGAATGATATTCTCAATATATTTTTCAAAAAAAAAAAAAATTGTCAATTTTTTTGGCCCAGTCTAATGCGCAGTCACTCAATGGCAGTTTGCTAACTTTCATCATGTTCTCTCAGTATGTTTTTTAGCTTACTCATTTCAATGGTCATGTTTCAAGTTGAAATTGACGGATACAGGGTAACATATAGTTCGATAAAATTAGATTTGGATTATATTATCAATTATTTATAACAAACCATTAGCTCTAAAAAAATTGATGAAACTGTTCCTGTAAATACCATACGTTGTCCTAATACTCTTTTTTCCATTCGGCGCTACATAATTCCATTGCATGATTTGGCCAGAAAAATAGTTATACTAAAGAACTGTCATTTTCATATTCATATAATTACATTTTCGTAATTTATAGTAGTCATTTTCCTACACATGTATTTGTCATATGCGTGAAATTTGAAAAACAAGAAAAAATGGATAGGTTTTTCGAATATCCGTAATAACGTGAATTTGTAAGCATTTTGATTATTCTCGAATTCTTTTTAATAGATCTACGGGGTATTGATCACATCATTGATTATTTATTAATATGTATGACAAAAAAAAAATGTATATTCCGGAGCAAGTGGCCTTTATCTACAATATCGTTTTTAAAAAAGTCATTTCAATGTTAGATAAAAAAAAAGGTAAATCTTTTTGGAGGTACGTCGTGCCCCGGGTTACCTTGTATGTTACTGAATTGCTGATAATTCCCATAAGTTGCCGAATTACACAGTCTTGCGAAATATAAATTTAAATTTTCGCCTCAAGTGATAACGCTTTTTTTTTTTAGGTATTTGGTTACGTTGAATAAAAACATACCACTAGTTTGTTTACAACTCATCGAGATTTATTTTCATGCAAGATACGCATATTTACAAATTTCTTGACAATTTTTATGAATAAAAAAATTATACCGAATGTTTAGCTATAAAATGAACAGCGTTAATTTTGAACAAGACTTAAGAGAAACTTGATGAATCAAAAAGACTTATCTCTTTAAGGGTAGATGAATATTCAAATATCAACACTATCATTAATAATTATATTTAACACAAAAATTGAAAGTTGGCTCCAGTAGTATTAAGAAAACGGAAAAAAAAAATTTCAGAATATTTAGAATTTTATAAATATTTTTTTCATACATTTTTACTTAATACCTACGGAAATTATAACTCGGTGTGTGTGTGTGGGTATGTGTGTGTGTGTGTATTTGTGGGGGGGGGGGGGGGGGGCATCACGGGCCTATGTTATCAATTCATTCGAGTATCTGGACACAAATTTAAAGTTTCCGACCCCAAAAACCCTTGTAGATCAAGTTAGAGGTGAATACGTCGGCTCTTTACACCAAGAATACTACACCAGTTTCGCCATTTTGTAAAATACGTTTTACAGCAAAAAAAGATTTTCTCCCACTATGCGCCATATTCTATATCCCTCCCCCACATTCGTTACCAATTATCATTGACGTCTCTTATATGTAGAATAGGTAGAGTTTACTTGAGGCGAAGTCACGCCCCTTCATCCAATCAGAAGAGCTCACGAGAAAATTGCGAGAAAATTTACACCAACTATGAACAGCGAAGTTAATCGCGCTGATTCGGAGGCGATAGTTATGATTTGAAGAAGCATCAACCAATACCACGACGCTTCAGGGACTTCAATAAATCGAACGTATCTTATTAGCCGGATGAATCATGATTTCGCATGAATTAAGCCCCTCCCATTTTAGGTATGTGAAGTGACTCACCCTGTACAGTACGAGTCTGACTTTTACTTTTAATTAGGAATTCGCCGCTGATCTCTATACTAACCGGATGGCTGACTAGCATCATCGGCAACAGTCGATTGGAATCGGACGAAATCGACATCGGCGCTTCGATAGCTTGATATAATGTATTATAATATACATATAACAGTTAAATGGAATTAACGAATCACGTGGCATTTGTTCACAAGGCGCATGCATTCAAACTTTCCCGCGTTGTACCACGTGACTAAATCTGTTTCTGATAGGCTATCACCCACGTGACCCGTTAGTTTAACCTCGGGTATTAAGGGCTTCTAATCTGTTACAAATGTTTGTACACTGTTAAAAACGATTGTAAATTTACCACACATTTACCGTACAAAAGAGATGTAAATTTAAAAATTCAGTGCAGCAACGTAAATTGTTATACTATGCATTTGTCTGAAATTTACAATGAAAATTTCTGATTTTACTAAAATTTATAGGAAAAACACAAAAAAGTAATTTTATTTCACTAAATTTTGTAGTAAATTTATTGTGTTTGCAAATTGAATATACAATAAGTGTATGGTGATTTCACTGTTCCGTATCCAAATAAAACTTCTAATACAGTGTAAGAAGTTCCGTGCAGAAATTTTTAACAGTGTACGACATTATAGAAAATGTTTATTGTAATTTGAAATGTAATGGACATCGATTAGTATTCAAATGGCCGCTGTCTAAAAGTAGTAAAAAAAAATTATTTCCAGTTTTATAATTGTTGACGATTGAAAAAAGAGTATCGAATACTGACGTGACTCCGCACGTGTAATACGTCATGAAATCGCATCGCGATAATTAAGCCGTTTAGCGATTTCGAGTCATATTCCAGAACCGTACATTTACTTGTCGGACACAGTACATTTCTGTGCTTCATCCCGAATATACTCGTTTTCGTCAGGCAGGCTGGATGAAAGAAAAAGATTAAAATGTTATGGGTATATTGTAACTGAGGCGAAATAAAATACAAATTACATTATTATTTTGGTATTGGGACAAAATGAAATGCAAATCACTCAGTCGTATAGAATTTGAAGGTAGCAATTGATCCGAGCAAAGATATAATCTACTGCTTGCAAAAATTGCGATTAAACCGAAATTAATTACCTATTACAAATGTAATTCGTATTTCATATCATCTGTAAACAATATATCAAATAAAAACGTGATTTTTATTTTATTTTTCTCTAATTACGAATCACAAATAAGATTTACATTTTATTTCATCACAATTTTGAATTCCATAGTTAATCTTCTTGAACAATAATAATATACATTTCAAAGTACAGTATTTTATCTACAATATGAAAAAAAATCGTCTGAAAGTTCGAAAAAATTATGAAGTTTTACCTTGTTGCTACGTTCTCCAGACTTTGAATTCTTTTCCCACACTTTTGAAGCTACCTTATACCCTGCATCCTCTTCTTATCTTCAGGTCAATGCCTCGGTTTCCATACCGCATCAGCATAACGACAATTCCTTGCATTTTTACCCCACACGCTCACTCTTAAGACATTTTTAATTCGGCCAAGATTTAAATTCACCTCTCTTCCCTTTTTTCTTCTCCGTGCGCAACTTCTCACTGTACTCTCCATATCTTTGACAATACGTCAATCATATATTTAAATATTCAACACCTCAATACAAGTTCCTCTCATTTTCTCTTATCCAGCCGCTCATCGTGATCTCTATCATCGACCCTGTAACATTGTTGTTGAAACATAGAAACCAATCTAGTCTTCAAGTAGATGGGTAAAACTATCACTTATCCGGATAAAATTAGAAAATTCCGATATTTCGAAAACAGACAGTCATTGAAATAAAATAGGCGATTTTATACCCAAAAAGCGTTCGATACATAAGTAGTAATTGTTACATAGATTGTTATTTTACATGCATGAAGTCTAACAGTGCAAAATCTAACGCGGATCAGTCTGCAGTAATCTCGAAGGTGACACATTTTCGAAAAAATTGTTATTAAAGTTCCACAGAGCGGTATTACACTGAAATAATCTTATTTTTCAATCTTATAAGGAATGTGAAATCGTTGATTCGTCAGCCATGTGACGCATTATGGGGAATCCCCAGAGACTGAAAAATATAGTAGGTACCCATAATTCGGAGTAAGCAAGAATTACTCATATAACCGGTTCAGGCGCCACAGCATCACATTTCTGATATATGGATCTGGAATGTGAAAGTTCTTTACACTTTACTTAAGGGGGGAGCCTGCTTTAGAGGCTTCAAAAAATCGGTTTTTTCGAGGATTTTTTTGGGAAGGAAAGAAATATCCGATTGAAACGAAATTTTCAGGGTTTATTGTTATGTATTTCAACAGTCTTCTCGAATTTTTTCATTCGGATACATGTCATATTATGCCTGGCAGAAGCATTTCACCGAGGCGTCTCGAGTATGCATTTGTCGTGCGGCGGGAAAGGTGCAGGTCGTAATTTCCATCTGAAACAAAGAAACCAAAGAAATTTTTACTTCTCAATAGTATAGCTTCTAGTTAAACCAAGAAAATTCCACAAAAAGTGAAAAATTCAACAATTTTTCGCAAATAAAAAAAAAAAATTCATTTTTCTTGGGAAAAGAATTCATTTTAGATTGTTTAAAAAGTGGGTTAATCTTAACTTTCTTAAGGTTTTTTAAGTTCAACTAGAAGAGAATTTCATCCCGAGTACAATGCAATTTGTCTCGTTTCGATAGGACGTCTAATTTTTTCCCTATCTTTTCCGCCAATTAGGAAGAAGCGTAAAAATGAAAAACGGAGAAATCGTGCGTCAAAGTTTTCGTACATAAAAAATCGTAATTTTCTTGAACTTACCGCATTAATATGCTAATCAGCGATTCCTGGTCCATAGAGTTGCCCTTCAGACTCTTCAAAAAACTGGTTCAAAACTTCAAAAAACTGGTTCAGACTCTTCAAAAAACTGGCTGAAAACTTCAAAAAACCGCTCGCATACCTGCTCGACGCTTGCTCACTATTTCTTCTGTAACTCCGAAAATATTTCGAATTTGCGTCTGAAATTTTAGGGACACATTCTTGGATAGTTTGGGAAGACATTTGTGCAAAAAAAAAAAAAAAATAGATTTTTTGAAGCCTCTAAAGCAGGCTCCCCTCTTAAATCGGATGAGTCACATAACGGTATGCGAGGCACGTCCTGCGAGGAATCCTTCGTCAGTCAATCCCTCCGATTTTCATCTAGTTCATATAGGTTGTAGTGCATCAAAAACTATAGAATCATGTTTCCTTAATTAAGATCATGGGTTAGAAAACGGATCGACGTGGAGAATGCCGGAGAGGCAATACAAACATAAACATAGGGCTCTTTAGACGATATATGGTTGTCTCCTTTTTATCAAATCTCACGCTACTTTTGTGACGCAGACGTCAAAACCTGAAGCACTTGGGCCCTCCAAGGCGCCAGTGAGCCCGAACAGCCCTCAGTCTCTTAGCGACATTAGAAAAGAAAAGATGATCCTTTTTCCGTGGATTTGTAACAAAAGGCAAAGGATATAGATTTAATTCACTGCGTTTAAGTATTATTTATCATCCCATTTCCAATAAAAATTAAGAGACACGTATTTTTTGTGATTTATTAATAACCGGTCGTAAGGGGTAAAACCGACCCCCCCAAAGGGGTGATTACCTGACACGGTTGATGGATTTCAATGAAATCAAAGCTGAAGTGTTTCTGTTGACGAATAAAATGATTGAAGATGAAATGTTTCTATTCATTCCCAAGAACATTTGAAAATCGAAATAAGTACATTCCCCGAATCAAAGAATTTACGATAAATACGAAGATTGTTACACATATTTAACGTTTTTTTGTCAGAATATGTTAATTTCAAAGACTAACAATAAGTAAGCAGATGGAATAAGATTGAGAACATACTATCGTGTCCGTAAAAAAACATTCAAATGTATGCATTCTTTTTGGGCTCAACAGACCGTTAAATAATTGATGATTAACAAATATAATTATAAACAACGAGGACATTTTTTCCATATTCAAAAACTGTCGATTTGAAATCGTGAAAATGTGAAAAATGCTATCCAACAATAAAAATTTGTTAAATAATTAATACGACAACTTATTAAGTAAAAATAATAACGAGTGGAAAAAATTGAGTTTTGTGATTTCTTTCTTGATGCCGTGCGAAGAGGTATTTATTTTTTGACATGAATGAACTGTAGAAAGTGAACAGAGTTGCAAAATGCGCTCTGCAGTTTATATTTTTTCAATCTACAGTTTAAAAGTTATTGCACATCAAAGTTTGAGAACTGGGTGGGACATTTTTATTTATACCAAGCTGGTTAAATTTAAATTTTCGATCAACTTTTTTTTTCTATTCGGAAAATTCGCCATAATTAACTTGTGTACATTTTGTTAGATTTTTTTCAACGCTTATTCATCAATATTTGTTTAATAAGCATATTTCGCGTAGAGTTTCGAGAGAGCTTAATGGGAACCTGATATTGATAAATAATTGGTATAATTGTAATAATTGGTATAAGTTTCGGATAAAGGCTTCGTTTTGTGCGAGTCAAATTCAATGAGCCAACTTTTGAATTTCAAGAATTTATATCCATCCATTTGACATCAATCGTGGTCTCTATTTCACTGATTTTTACTAGTTCAATTCGAGGGGATATTCGCTCACAGATCGAGTGACAAGCTATTACAATGATGTCAACTGATTTCAAGTGATTTCAAGCGATTTTTCAAGTGATTTCAAGCAATCTTGAAGTTATTATTTATCAAAGAGGTTTGCAATTTCAACAAGTAAATACCCCCTCGGCTAGTTGTTGGACCAGATAAATAATTCTCGGTTTGTGCTTACCGGTCAACGGGTAAGTACTGACAACGATTGATCACTGTCGTACGAGTTTTCTTTATCGAATAGAATGATAGATAGATAGATAGATAGATATAGATAGAAAAACAGGTACTTATTTCTAATTCAAGGATATCTTTCCTACTAGCTCATACCCAAGGCATACAAAGTTGAACATCATGAGTACAATAATATATTATTTGCACATCGTCCACGTTAAATCGACAGATTAGAATCTCAGGCCGGACGTTTTAAATATCCCAAGAAATCTTTTCTTCAATTAATATTGTGTAAGAACTTGAGCCGCGTGACTAACTTCTAAATTTCCCCACCGACCTCCTGAATTGCCGGAAATGAAATAAATTATTCCACAGATTCCACAAATTTTTTCCTCGAAGTGCAAATATGGCCAGCACGACTTTACCGAGAAGCGTGCAGGGAGGGGGGTTATGAGGTGCTTGGTTGGATTGGGTTCGACGAGTGTGGCAATAGAAGTCTTGGCGTTGAACGTCTCGCGTCAGTTAAGCAGACCGGCTGTAATTTGGCAAAGAGACTGAGAAATTTCATGGGACCTCTGGAAATAAGGAACGTCTTCCAGGACACCTTGAACCCCCATTAGTCGTTACTTCGATTTTTCCCTTCTTTGTTGCTGCGATGAATACTTCATTCTTTGCTATTGAAATTTTCATTGGTGGATGCGGCTCCGTTACACTTGAAAACATGTTATCATTATTAACCAGGTTATCAACCTCTGGTGATAGCTACATTATTAACCTCTTACTGTTTTGGTAATGTCTCAGTCATAAAGGCAAAGCCTGATGTGTTTTCATTCCTTTGCATTGGCACTGTTTGAATTATGTGGACATCTTATTTAGCCATGTTCGGTATTCATGATTTTTCTTGTAATACGAGCAGTTCTTTCTCTAAACACTTATGCAATCAGTCTACATCACAACAGCGCCCACACACTTGATTGAAGCTACTCGTTGAACCGCTCATTCACAATTTGAGAGAGAAATAGATAGATAAGTTTATTCGTGTCCATAGCAATGCATATACTGTATGTACATAAAGAAAACATAAGGAAAAGGTCCAATGAAATAACGAACACAGCAGACAAACAGCGGATTTAATACGTGGTTATACACATTCATTTCAGCATTTCGTATTTATTCACCATTGGAGTTGAAGCATCAATTAAAACGTGCGGAACGTTTTTTACTTCAGGATGTCCAGTATATGCGCTGCACAGCCAACGCAGTTTGATGTATTCCAGGCAAAATAGCAGTCTTCGTTTGTCAAATGACAGTCCTTGACTGAACGGCGGACATGTAAGACCTATGTCACAGCCAGAGGCGACAGTAATTCGCTCTTAAAATCACACAAAATAGTTTGTATCTCTCTGCCAGTCCACCCAACTCTTCTACTTTGTTTCACACCACTAGCTCCAATACGGTTCGCGACTGATAAATTGCCCGTATGTACGTCTGCAGCCTGGCCATTAAAATTTTAGTCCGTATGAGCAGGTCCCTCAGCCAATCAATTTCGTCCAGCGCGTTCAAAATCTGTAGCATTTTGGCTACGCTTTGACGGAACCCATGTGCTGCAAGATCACTGGAAAATTATAAGTTGCATCCACCAGCCATTACCTGAATAGAGCTGCCCAAACGGGTCAGCTAACCTTGTAGCGCACAAAACTCGGAAGATCTTTGGCAGTTTTCATTGAAATTGTACAAGGTAAAACACGCCAAATATTTCACCGCAAAAAGAGCACTTCCTCTGATTTTAGGTGTCATTTGCAAAGTTGCCTTGTCAAGACAGAATATGTTAAGCAATTTCCCATTCAATTCAGCTCCTATTTTCTGCTCTGTAGAACATTACACAATACTGGGCCGTCATCGTCGGTGCAGTGGCTGCCTCGAACCCTTGGCAACCTACCTGAGTAAAGGATAAGGTCGTCGGAATTGGGGATTTTAATATGGAGGTGGATCAAAATGAGAGCAACTTCGCACCAGACAACTGTAACACAAACGTACAGCGTTTGATCGCGGAAAATGGGGGTCGATGCATGAGTACGCAAGCGATGCAGTCACTGTACGACCTCCGCCAGAACAACTTACTTTGCGATGCGGTACTTCGGCTTGAAGATGGCGGTATTTTTCCGATTCATAGAGCAATTCTGTCCGCCTGCAGCACCTACTTCAGGTTCGTTGTGCTACATGTCTTATTCAACTTTAATTATCTTTGCCTAATCCCCTTGAAATCGAGGATACCATCGAACACTTTTGATGTCCGTATCGAACTCGTATAGTATGTACAGCAGAAATGTTCACAACCAAATCACTTACCTTGCATCGAAAATTGTAACCGATTTAAACCTACTTTATGGAAATGAATCGGCTACACCACCCTTAATGTAACCACTTCATTTTCTGACATGGTATCAACATCGAGTAGTCGTGTGAGCTTAGACGATGGTTTACACCCACTTCTTTCACGCAGAGCCCTCTTCACGACGACTCTTCACTCTCGTGAAAAAACCGACGTACTTTTACCAGGGGTGAACAGTCACATGATGAATTTACTGCTGGAATATGCTTACCTCCGTTCGTTGGAGGTAAACAGGGACAACGTCTGTCAACTCTTGGTCACCGCGGATTACTTGAGCATTCTTGGTGTTCTCGATCTTTGCTGTGACTATCTCAGACAGAACTTGGCACCAGAGAACTGTATCGGTGTAATGAGATTCGCCAGGGAGCATTTTTGCAAGGGATTGGAAACCGATGCCCACCGCTACGTAATGCGGCACTTCGTACAGGTGTGTCATCGACGTGACGTTTGATTTTTCGATTGATCTGCTGAAACCTCTTACTTCACCAACGACAGGTTGCGCAAAAGAGTGATGAAGTGCTATTTTTACCGATATCCGAACTTCGTGGCCTGGTCGGAGCTGACGAGCTAAACGTCAAAAGCGAGGAAGCTGTGTGGGAGCTGGTTCTCAGGTGGATAAACCACGACCCCGAGCCCCGAAAAGGGCACATTGTCGAACTGATGAAGAACATTCGTCTAGGGCTGCTAGACACCCAGTTTTTCCTCGAGAACGTCAAGGATCATCCGTATGTAACCGGTAACGAGGCCTGCAGACCCATCATCATTGAAACGCTAAAGTTTCTCTACGACTTGGAGATGATTACACAGAAAGACGGGGAAGTGCCAACGCCAGAAATCGCCAGGCCAAGAGTTCCGCACGAGATACTATTCGCACTTGGTGGCTGGAGCGGTGGAAGCCCAACAAACTTCATCGAAACGTACGACACCAGAGCCGATCGTTGGGTCAAAGTAAATTGCTCCCAAATATGCCAATTATTTCTGACCACCTTCAGTCACCTAAAATCACTCTAGGTCACTGAATATCCGCAGGTCGAAGAAGTAGATCCAACGGGTCCTAGAGCTTACCACGGCACTGCGGTTGTCGGTTTCAATATCTACGTAATCGGGGGCTTCGACGGTATGGATTACTTCAATAGCTGTCGTTGTTTCAACGCTGTTAGCAAGGTGTGGCGAGAAGTTGCTCCCATGAATGCTAGAAGGTTGACTATATTTCATGGCTGACCCACCCCGTTGCAGCCTTACTAGATCTTATTTATATATGAGAAAATACAGGTGCTACGTAAGCGTCACGGTGCTGAACGACCTTGTCTACGCAATGGGAGGTTACGACGGTCATCACCGGCAGAACACAGCAGAACGGTACAATTATCGGAGCAACCAGTGGTCCCTCATCGCTCCAATGAACGTCCAGCGATCAGACGCAAGCGCAACGATGCTCAATGGTAACTTATTGGAATCCTTGGTGCATTTTCCGGTATCTTCATTCGCAGTTGCCTGTTCTCTTCTACCTTTCAGATAAGATCTACATCACCGGTGGCTTCAATGGACAAGAGTGCATGAATTCGGCCGAAGTTTATGACCCGGAAACGAATCAGTGGACGCTTATATCCGCCATGAGGTCTCGCAGAAGTGGCGTTTCATGCATCGCCTATCACAGCTGCGTTTATGTCATTGGTGAGTATAATTTCTCGACTGATGAAGAATGGGCAGAATACGCAAGTGGAGTCTCCAGAACTTCTTGCCCCATAATCCAGCTTAATCTGATATTTTCAGGTGGATTCAACGGTATATCCAGAATGTGTAGTGGCGAAAAATACAATCCAGCTACAAACAGCTGGACTCAGATACCCGACATGTACAATCCACGCAGCAATTTCGCCATTGAAGTTATAGACGACATGATTTTTGCGATCGGAGGCTTCAATGGTGTTACCACTATATACCATGTCGAGTGTTACGATGAACGGACGAACGAGTGGTGCGTCTTTTAGTGATGAATGATTTTTAATACTCGTAAAGGTGTTTTGATCTTTGCGAGTCATAATAAATATTCACAGGTACGAAGCAACCGACATGAACATTTACCGTTCGGCTCTGTCCGCTTGCGTTATCATGGGATTGCCGAACGTTTACGACTACATACACAAGCATCGTGAACGACTGATGGAGGAAAAGAGGCAAAAACTACTTGCTCTCGAAGTACAGAGAACGCAACAGCAACAACAAAATCAACAGAACGATAACAATCAGATACCACCAGCACCACCTCTGGCGCAAATCGACCTTGACAACGACCATCAAATTTAAAAGAAAGCGAATTCCTTTCTAGTATGACATTGAGCGCCTATTATTCTCTCACAAATTTCAGTTTCGTTAGTATCATGGCCGGTCGGATTCAGGTGGTGCTTTTTCACGCGTATTGGAAACTTTTATTTCGATTCAGTTTTTTTCCGTAGGAACACACACATGCGGGAAGATAAATTTTCACTAGTAAAGTAGTAAAATATTGACAAAAAACCCGTACCGTTGAACTAAACGATCAATGCGATTGCGTTCTTAGCGCTGTACAGAAAGACGCGTTGTGAAAACGAATTCGGAAATTCTGGGGCATATCCAATCTTAATTGTGAGTAAAAGTGAGATTTTCACGTACTGTAAATTGTAACGATGAATTTAGCGCTCAGTCTCACACCAGGAAGGACATAAAATGTTTTGAGAAAATTATTGCGAGGTGACGTCGATCGAAAAGAATGTTGCCTCGTTTGCGATAATTTTTTTATTTTCAGGATATTTTGAACCGTTTTATCATATTTTTTATAAACCTTTTAAGGGTGGCCATTAGTTGTAATTACTGGTCGCTAATTGTTACCCAAAAAAAAATAGCTATAGAATTTTTACCCTAAGAACACGGACGAGTGATGTGAAAGGAGGTGTGTAAAGTGGAACTGGGTGAAAGTGTGAATCTTGTAGAAAATATTTTACGAAAAAGTTTCGTCAGATCCTGACTTCATTTTTATTCTAGAAAGTTGCGAATGAATCGCAATAGCCCAAAAAATAAGCAATGCTGTCGGCTGAGTGTTGGTACGAATAAAGCGCTCGTCGGTTACTGACCTCACTTAGGACTAACAAAGGTTGAACACTATACTTATAGTACGTAACATCACGCAGACTGTAGCTAATTCTTTCGACTCTAGTCATTCATCGTCCAAGTGTTGAACAGTTACTGAGCACGCGTCAAAGGATTACTACGAAATAATAAACGACGGTTATTCTTAAAGATCCATATTTTAACTTTCGGTTATCATATAAAGTGCTCGGGTATCACATCATGTACGCAGTACTAACTAATACGAGTGGTTTTGGTAAATTTTTTCCTCAATTCTCCGAATTGCGTACGTGTCTTCAAATATGCGTCAAATATGCGTAAAACGAGAAATATTTAGTGAAATTCGCCACTCACTCTACAAAGGAGAAGACTATCCTGTATCAGTGGAACACGAATTCACCTCGAAAGACTCGAATTGAAGATTTTTCATTCACACGTCACATATATTGACGATATACGTCGAATTCAATTATATTCATACAATAGACACGGATTTTATTATATAAATACGTTTACGAGAAGAATTATATAAGTATTCCTGTTATGGGACCGGTATAAGATGTATCGGCGATGTGATTCAGCATATTTCATTTATTGATGCATCATGATGAAACATTATACGAAGAAAAATTTACAGGCTTCCGATGAAACCTTACTTGGTTCCTTTTTTCAAATGAGTAGCAATCTTTCGTCATTACTGTCCTTCGAATCTTACGTAGTATCCAGTAATATCCAGTACTGCGAATGTGTTATTCAAAGACCTTCCCTAATATACACTGTACACGTAGGAGTAATGTAATCTGCGAATTTGCTCAACACATGGCGTGATGTTCGTAGAAATTTAACATTCAAACAGGCGTATTCACCGTTAGATGATATCCCAGAAGCAGAGTTGAGCATTAGATATGACCCGAAAGAAAACTTCCGCCTTGAGAACACGCATCGTAAATTCCCTGTTGCCACACGTGTTGAAATCGACACTTTTGCCTGCTTCAAAAAAATGACAAGAATACATTTTTTGTTAAAAATGTTTAAAAGGGGTCCGACGTGCTGCGGTTTCTCCTATCTTTGTTATAAAATAAATGACAAAACTTCAACAACAAATAAAAGTATATGCTAGACAAGCAGTTGTCGCACGCATATAACGCACCAATATTAATATGAATATGGCTCCCAGCAGATTAAACGAAATGTAACTTCGTCCGAAGACTCGGTCGATTGATTTACTCGGTTTTTTGGTAATCCTTTTCTCCTAAGTGGTTTTGAAATTAGCTAGGGAATTGTGTAAGGAATGAGCATGGAAAAATCAGTAGGATTTGAACAGTGTTACAATTGACACCGACGACAATTTTCTACAATCAAATAAAAATCCTGTACTCCGAATTCGAGGTAGTTTATGTCAATTATGAACAATACTCATGGTTTACATACTAGAAAAAAACACAGTGGAAGAATGGAAATATTTACTTTCGGATAGAGAAAAACGACAATTAGGGGAAGATTTGTATAAATTCTCCGAAACATTGGTGAACAAAAGGAGGACAGGTATCTCTGTAATTGGCAAGATGGCGGGGTAATTTTCACTGTAACAATTGACACCCTTTTACAACTGACACCGGTCTCCCCTATGCTATTTCTCCAAACAGGGTGTGCGAAGTTCGATTACAAGAGGAATAAAATATTGTGTGAATTAAAGCACGACAATAGAATAAACAATGAAGAAATAAAGCGAGGGCTGACAAGGAAGGGATGGACTCCCCTCAACACAAATATTAATAAAAATGATTGAAAATTTTTTAACAAGCTTCAGTATTGTAAGAAAACTGAAGATGCTTAGAATCATCGGTAAGATTTTGTGCAAGTTCAGAAGAATACGTCGGGAAAATATTTTACAACAATGATTTGATTTTTTTAGAAACGCGCCACTTTTCGAATTCATTATACACTGTAGTATATTTCCTTCGAGCAACGATTGGTAGTAAATTTGAAGGCACACGTTTGTCGACTATAATTCGGATATTTCGCTCTCTGGGCACCTTGGACAGTATTTCGAAAAAAAATGTAGCAGTGTTCTACCATTACCAAATGTGCATTTAACATTGGTGGATTTCACAACACGCAATGACATCTACCGTATTATTCTGATACCTTCTTTCTATGCATGATATGCACGTAAAGGAGACTAATACAGAGAGATGAAAATTTGAATTGTCTGAAGAACGGCGCACGGGAATGAAATTAATAATTTGAACGCTGTACCTAAAAGTCACGAATGGTATGAATCGCATCTGAAAGTCTGCCTTTGAAAATCTATAATCGTAAAAATTTCGTTCGTGTTTTGAATAATCAAGGCCAAGTCGAGTTTCGAATATTTTGCAAATCAAACAAAGCTGCCGCAACAGGCTGTAAAGATAATCATATGGTCGTGGCTCTTACAAAAACGCAATCTATCTCTGTTCATTTTACTAATTTGAATAAGGTTCTATGGTAATAAAAATTTACTATTGACTGAATCGGTGCAGAAATGATATACTTGGTTGCGAAATATTGTTTTATGGACTGTATTGACTGGTTTTTTGTATTTTTTTTTTTTCGCTGGATTCTGACTTGTCGGAAGAGAAGGAGGTATTTTTATTTCAAAGCCTGAACGTGACGTGAACCTTTGACTGGCGTTAATAATGTTTGAAACCCGTAAGAAGCTGTTTGTATTTGTCACTCGCAAATGAGATACAAGTTTTAGCGAATAATCTGCCAGCTTTGTCAAATTGCATTGAAATTCAACGTTGAAGAGTAGATGTAAGGACTAATTGTCAAAATCGCAAGATTCTAAAAGTCCTTACAAAAATGAATATTGCTACATGGCGCGGTTTCTTTGTAGACCCCTAATGCATATACATAAGTGCTAATGGATTACTAAAATTCATTACATATACGTATGTAAAATAGTTGCCAGAATTTATTTCGCCGAAAATTAAATTCTTGGTACAGAGATATTGAGTCTCGGTTAGAAAGGAAAAAAGCACCATTGTATTAGTCGTGAGACTTAAAGATAATTTCATTACTTACAAGAATATGACGTCTGTATCCATCAATCAATAGCTGCCACGCATAATTTTTTATACGCTGATGTAGTCAGTATGGTAGCAGCTGATTCCAAGGATTGTTGTCGAATCTTAAAGGTCGCGGCTTGTCTCTCGGCATGAAGCTTCCGGCGCTTTTTAAAATTTGTGCTCGATTCTATGTCTTGGACACGTATCGATAGATTTAACTGATATGTGAACTTTATGGTTGATTTTAATATACATGAGCCGATACAACACTAAAGCATGAGGATCTTTCAATTTTGAAAACACTTTGTTTCTTTGAGTGCGACGGACTTCTAGTTCATGGTACAAAAAAAAACTATTTTTATCCTGATTATTTCCCTATGGCCGTTATTTCATTGGTGTGCAATATTTTTAGGCAATGTTACATCAGAAAAGATATTCGTAGCAATATTGGTTCATCCAAATCAGCCTTATAATATGCGGGAACCTGATTTTTTTGAAAACGGAAAAAAAATAATTTCACCTTTACAATCTTTTAGGGGGGTGGAGACGAACCGCCCGCTTCATCCCCTCTCCACACAGATTAACTCGATGGACCAATCTGGGATAAAATCTCGCTTGGAGCATGTGATCTACAGTATTTAAGCGCCCGCAGACAACATCGCAAACCGCGGACGGACTGAGTCATACAACCGTGATAGTTCAACCGTAAAGTGATTCTGGTTAGTTTTAATTTTGTTTCGATAACAGATACCATAATCATGAGTATTATGGAAACCACGAGATCATTTATAACATTAATACGTGCAAAAAGTATATATTATTTTCCTTCAGTGTGATAATTTTGCAAGGTGGCGAGAGAATTTTTTTTTATTTTTAAACATTGGTGACACGAGTGAATATTCTGCAAGATTCCTGAATCTCAATGTAGCGAATTATGCAACATTAGTATGCAAGGATTTAGTGTTGCAGATATCACCACTCAACTTAACACGTGACTATTTACTCGTCAAACGACTCGTTTGACATAAATTGTTTTTCTCATATGAGTAATTGTTTTAATAAATGATCCTTATCAGCCAAATTGTATTAAAAACTGTCGAGGAACTTCTTTCATATTTTACGTCAATAATTATGTAACTTTGACAAGAAAGTTTTTATCAAAACTCTACCCATTTATACAGTAATGGATTATCTTAAAAAAGGATACACAATCATAACAGGTTAAGTTGAACCGATGATCAATTTGGAAGCTCGTATAATCAATTGAGGATCATGCTGAAAATGATTCCAAGCCCAGAGATTCTAGAAAGTCGATACTCTGATTCATACGTATGCTTATAACTTCCACTCGAAAAGCAAATTGTAGCCTTGAAGACTCTTTTACTAGAAATTTAATATTACTATGATTTCGTGTCATGGTTTAACAAATTGGTAATCTTCATTTTAATTACATTACGTGGATAATTTTTAAGAATTGCAAAATGACGCATTTTCTCAAATCCTCCAATTTTGAACCACGCCAATTAAGGTTCACAGGTGTTTCAGGCTCGTATGTCAATCTCTACGAGCTTTAAAATTAGTACTTTTCTTTCTGCGTTAAAATATGTGTAATCAGTGTAATGAATATTTTCATTTCCTAAACGCAAAGGTCTTTATGATTGCAGACTCAATGGCGATCGCACATTTGGCAACGGCAACAATTGCATCTGTAATCTTGATCTCAACAAGTTTAACTGGAGTATTGGTAGTCTCACAAGAAATAAGCAAAACTCACGAATGTCAGACAAAAATTATCCGCTATGTTGTCATCAAAATTGATGCCGAAGGTCGGAGTTGTACGGCCGAGATCGAAATTGGAGTTTGCCATGGTTACTGTCTAACCGGTGAGGTCAGTATATACCATCAAAATATTCGTTATATGCTGCATCTTCTTATCCAACATTTTTTATGAATCTTACGAAAAAGGCTTTCGAAATAGCAAATAGCTTCCCAAATAGCACAGGATCGACTCAAATTTGACTTATTGTCGATAGTAAAACGAATTGTCAACCAATCGGAGACCGATAAGCAGAGCTCATTGAACACCAATTATTGAGTATGTGTCGACCATAAGTTAACGAACGTCACTTTCTTGTTAATTCACAGTCAATGGTGTACAAGTCGACTAGAAATTGTCTTGTCGTCAAAAAATATTCAAGCGAATCTTTGAAATTTTGAGAATAGCCACATTATTTTCATCCTATTACATTCGCTATGGTCAGTTCTATGCAATATCTAACTTTTGTTTTGGCGTAGTCTTGATCGTGACGTTTTTGACAACATTTGTCGATACAGGCTTGGCCCAGCATCGATTACCGGCGTATTGACAAGTCATTTCCACGTCTCAGACGAACAGTCACCGTGTCACCAATTTGTTGCCAATTCTAAATCAAATATTTCATCTGTTGCTATTATATCGGCTGAAATCAGTCAAATGATAATCAACATTTCGATAAATGTATTCTCCGAATTGCATACGTTAGATGGTGAATAAAAAATGCGAACACTTATGACAGATAAAAAATTACTTGAAGATCATCACGTTATATTTAAAATTCTAGAGCGGGGATTGGGAATTTCCATACAAATCACACTATCACCGACTTTGCGTTCCAAGCAAACTAGAACAGAAAACGGTAGAACTGCAATGCGATGACGACAAGACACCAAAAACATTAAGGTGAGCAGCTCAGGTCATTTTGTTCGTGCACACGTGGACACAGTGATTCTGAAAGGACTAATTTTACGACAAGTCAATTACGTTGGTAACGCAGATGTATAATCCAGCAATACAAAATTCTAATGGTTGAGTTACGTTTACAAAGATTGATTGTGAGCCTATTTCGCAGCCGGCCGGCGGTGGCGTTGCGGGCTGATTCAGCATTGCCAACGTAACCAACTTGCCTAAAAAATTAGCCGTTTCAGAATAACTGCAGGCATGTGTATTTTGTTATATCAGTCTTATACGATATTGCTCAAAAACGTCAGGCGTTAAATTGAGCCCGCAAAACAGGTATATAATGCGTATATTACATTTTTTTAGCTATAAATACCACGAACCAAGTGAATGTAGCTGTCAGCTATGCAACTCTTCGAACACCTTGTGTGAGGGAATGGTAAAAAAGGACTTTCCTACAAAATCAGCACCACAAATGAACTTCTTATATGGTAAGCATATCTTAGTTATTTAATTCCTTATTCAGTCTCTGAAGATCCTTTCGATTCTCGTGCGCCATAAACAAGAATATTAACCCAGCTTGGTATTTTTTGTATACATATATATATGTACCTATTTATCGAAAAAGTGTGCAGATTTTTAATTATTGTAGGTGTTTCTTTGAAGGTTTATTTCTAATTGTTCAGTAACATAATGTCGAAAATTGTTACTCTTGTAAAATTTGTCTCGCTGCAATGTGTATTCTTGCAGTCATTGTGAAATCATTATACCAGATACCTACTTCACCATGACTGACGATTATTTTTTCGATTCGTTTTTACAGAATTGCTGCACAGATCGCCTGGACAATTACGTCGTCGACGGCTCGTCCCCTTCTAAATCCTATTGTACGTCAAGAAATTCGGACAAACATGAGCATGAAAATAGTAAAAACGACGACATGCGTTGAATATGACAAATCGTTCCGTTTAAAATATTTTTAAACAAGAGTTGTACAAGATAGCATACTTCTTCTTACGACGAAGAGTCACTTATGTTCCTTGATGAGTTTATTTTGCAACTATCAGTATTCGGCAGCCAATTATCTTGTTGTGATCTCATCGAAATCTCAAGTATTATGATACAATGTAAACTATTTATATATTTAAAGATATATTATCTTATTTATTGATGTTATTTATGAGAATATTTATTTGAATGAATGTGAGATTATTAACGGTAAAAATAAATATTGTAAAGTAAGTACCTACGTTGTAGTTTTTTTTTTGCATATATCCTTCCCATAGCCCCTTATTTGCTGATCCTTTTACAATAGCATCAAATCTACCTGGAGCAAGTCTTACAGTTTCGATTGTGTGTGTAAGAATCTCAAGATAACGATCCGCACATATTTAGTATGTAGCAGCATTTCGTGAGAGCCGATATTCGATTGCAAGTGTCATTTCTGTGGGAATAACAGAAACTCGCGAATAAACACTCTTACATGTGCTACATGAAATATATTCCAAGAGACCAGCTTCGCTTGTAGACCAAGTTAAAAGCTGAAAGTTGTAAACGTGTATGTTTTTATCTATTAACGATATTTTAAATCGTCACACAGTTAGTTTTCCATTAAATTTTAGGGGGGGTGCCCTGATCGATTTCGACGTGCAAATGTATATCTCCAAATATCGAGGTCCACGTATCTCAAACGCGAAAAAGGGCTTAAAAGCCCCATTAGGCAGGCAATTCTTAACAAAAATACCCCAATACATTTTCATTACACGCGGAAATAAATAAATGGCATAAGTTTTACGAATTTACTATTGCGATTTGGTAGAATCCGTGCCATTTCTTTATTTCTACGTCAAATGAAAATGTGTTGGAGCGAGTTGATCAGAACTGTGTGTCAAATGGCGCTGTTGAGCTCTTTTTCGCGTTTGAGATACACAGACTTTGATATTTGGAGATGCATAAGTCAGCGTCGAAATCGATTGTCGATGTCACGAAATCGTTTTTTATTTTCTCTGTAGGTCAGTTCAGTGTGGTAATAATGGTAGTGTGTCCATTCATAAGATGAAAACAATAAATCATCACACACATCATACATAGTATTAAAGTTCGAACCACAGTTTGGATGTTCAGAAAGTGACGTCACGCAAGATTTTTTTTCTCTTGACGTCATCGATCTATAGTAATCGTCGACGACGAAAATCAGCCGGATTCTTCAGTCTGGAAACAACCGCGCAGTAGAGCGGACGTATGAGAATCGCGCTCCGCAGATTTCGAGTACCGGGTTCTCTACCTCCTGGATCCTGCGCTGCGGGTCCGCTTCCTGGTGCAATTCGAGTTCCAGAACAGGCGCTCCGTAGTTTCTACGCTCAAGGTCCACTACCTGATAAAACTTGACTTCCAGGATAAGCGCTCCGTAGTTTCTGCGCTCAAGGTCCACTACCTGGTGAACCTCGACTTCCAAGACAAGCGCTCCGTAGTTCTTTCCGGCTGTCCAGGTCCTTAACGTGGTGACTTTTGACCTTCAGGACTAATTTTCAAGTGTACAAGTTTGATTATTGAAAACGTCATGTCTTGTACTATCAAACCAATATGCATGTTTCAGATAACATTTTGAATCCGGAAAAAAACCGAACGACCAGGATCAACATATTGCAATTGCTGAGTTGTTGGCATAGCATAAATAGGAATACATGACAATAACATCGTTCAATTAGAGCTAAAATTGCTGTGCGTCGTGCTTCAAATCTGTTAGCACTTAGCTGATTGTTGTGCGGTATTTGTGGACAAAATTTATTGTCATAAAGTCACAATACGTTATACTTACATGCATGTGTAAACGTGATTTGAAGCATTATATAGAAATCTTACAGGCAGATTCGGTTTGCGTCACATGCGCAAAGACAGTGTTCATTCTGTATACTGCGAAGCAAATACCAGAATTTTTTGGGGAGTCATCGTGCCCTAGTCTCCCCTACAACTATGCCATCTGGTAAAACACTGACAACGAGTGAGCGAGCGCACGAGCACAAAAACTAGTTCCACTAGGCATCCGACCCCGAGCGAGCTTTAGCAAGCGAGTGTTTTAAAACTAGTAAATATTAAATTGTTAAGTTCCAACTCGGGTGCTTGAATGTTGATTAATTATTGAAATAATTTACGTGTGTCACTTGACACGAGCCTTTGGTTACTACAGAATAGGCAAAAGTATATATACCAAAAAAAACGACAGAATGTGACATTTCATTGAGAAATGTCGTATAGAATACTAAGAATATCGTATAAATTGACGGCAAATTACGAGTTTTCAACCTCGGGACCTTATGATATTCGATTTAGAAAAATAATATATACTCTTCGTAGATGCCAAATTAAACCGCATTGCTATATTTTGAGACTATAAGTCGACTTTTAAGCATTAGTGCTCCATAAAAACTACAAAATAGTCATCATTCTTGCATTGAACAGAATAAAGTCTCTTTATTTTGACCAGAGAGTGTGTCGAAAAATTGTGTTCGTGGAGTCCAAGCATGACAGAAGTGAAACGTATTACTGATTAATTGTAAATAAAGATAACTTATTAGTATTTTTTATCCAAGAAGAAATAATAATTTGTAATTGTAAGGATGCGGGTACGTCGATGAATGTTTAGAAAACAAAATTCACGGCAGAAAACTATTTAGTGTATTTAGTATCATGTACGGTAAGTAATGTAACCTCAACCAACGTCTCAACTAATCTCATCAATGTTTAGCACGAGAATCCCATATAGGAAGAACGTTTACGTCAATGGCAAAAGGCTTTACCTCATTCGCGTAAATTATTGAGGAAGTCAGATACTATACAATATGTGAACTACATTTTGAGGAAAAAAACATCGAACGAGAGTATGTAATTCGCATGCGGGATGGGCAGTTTTGCACGTTGCACAACAATACTTATAATGTCGATAACAAAGCGTCAAGATGTCGTCTGTAGGAGTTTGCCTGTTTATTTCGTGTTGCCAGCCATCAGACGTCGTTTTCTTTTACACGCGTTCAAATTTCCAACGCAACAGACGAAACCAGCGCTGTGTGAGCGGCGTTATTGGAACGAAAAACTCTCGCCCAGAATGTGGCCCACTTTTGTAACGCGTAGATATGTCTTCTTCCCTCTTCCTTCCTGGTAACACTACAAAATTGTTGCCTGGTCAGTAAATAAGTTTCACTTAAAAAATTTTTGCATAGTATTGTTCAGATGTTGGTGAATGGTGGGGAAAGGAGGTGTCGGCGATGCATACCAATACATAGACAGAAAACAACAGCTGTAACTAGTGCTTCATGACCTATAATTACGTAATCGATCATTGTCACAGACCATTATTGCCCCGTGTGATTATTTAGTTAGAATCCAATGTTTAACGCGATCTCAACCTGAGAATGTGTAAAAAATTAAGAAGTGTACTCAATAGCACTACAGTTTGGACGAGCATTACTCGAAACCATATGTAATAACAGAGAGGTATGGTAAGGCGAGGGGGTGAACGACCGCTATAGATCAGCTGGAGATTAGTAAAGGGACAGAATGTATTATAATACTACGATGTGTGTGTCAATGAATCCAAGTACGCTAATCTCACGCACACTACGGCGAGTGGTCAACAAGACAATACAGTCCAAAGTTCTCAAAATCCCCGCGAGAGCGAGCGAGAGGAGAATACGGAGAAGAATCCAAAACCAGATCAGTATTAGTCGAAACTCGGAAGCGAAAATACGTGAGTCTTGTTGACAGTAGCTCGTTATGTGTGCGAGAGTGATACAGTGAAGTGTGTGAACGCGGGGATATCAACTCGACGAATCGGGGCTCATAATGATCGATTTGATTATTAAATGACGTTGGATCGTGTTTCTAATGTACTGGTAATCGAGTTTTGACTCCTAAGTGAGAATTTTATTCGTTCGCCAACTTTAAATAATTACATACCGCCTGCGCTTATGCCGTTTTTTCAGCAATTAAGATCGCATGAAATTAAAAGCGATATCGATTGAGTGAAAAAAATTCATATCCATTGCTTTCTATTCAAAACAGCTTTTGCAATAAACTCGTGATATACCAATTGAAAAAAATCATTTTCCAGTAGAATTCATTTGAAAATATACAAATATTCACTAAGACTTATATTTTAAATATTAGGCACTACAATGTCGCCAATTAATGGATGATATCCGAGAAGGTCTGCAAAAACGTGGCTGAACTGATGAAGAATTCCCCATTTAAAGATCACTTCCAAAAGTTTCATGTACTTCGAATACCAATTGCATCGTTGAAAACACATATTACGCTATTTACATCGAATTACTATTTTAAATCATGATTTCAGAGAAATCTTATCGAGTTAGGCAACGTCATACAGAAATACGTCGACGCATGAATTTTTTACGATATCAGCATCATAAGTTTACATGAAATGTATATTCCTGAGTAAAAATTCTGAATGTCATCTGTTCCATATAATCAATATAAACTGTTTAAGACGCGTTCAAACACCCAAGTCTGACGCACTAAGCTCCAGAGTTTGTTGAGCTAATGGTAAAGATAAAAAGATGGTGATTCAACCGGTGATTGCACGGATAGAAACTGTGACTCATTTTCAAAAAAGTTAAACTAACATCCGGGTATCGTGATTTTCTTGACGGGTGTAAAAAGTAGCGCATTGAGTAAGTGAGTGACGTCATTTGGTTACGCTATATATCTCTGGTTTTACACTGTACGGACAGAACAAACGAATATAAATATACACCAGCGTAAAATCTATCAACATTGCACGTATGACAAACAAAATTTATATTGCAGAGCAATTGGCCTTTATCAAATATATCATTTTTTGAATATCGTAAAAAAAAATGTTTTTTTTTTTTGTTCTAAGAGAATGTTGTTTATTTTAACTGGACACATATTTAACAAACCTCTAATAATACCTCACTATGAAAAAAAATTAAAAATAACGTCGTACCGGACGTTATCCTACATCTCAATTTTCTACTCCAAATGAATATACTTTGCAGGTAAGACAATAATTTTTCCATTTTTTTTATTTTTTTATTTAGAGATATGAAAGTTAAACAGAAGTTATTAGACTTTATAGTTTCGTTGAAACATCACTTAACGCGTTATGTCGTCATTAACCGTTATTTCATCAGTCAAATTCATAACATACATGGTATATATATTTTTTTCCATTTAACCGTTATACCTTTCAACATTAGCTTTCACGTAAAACCTTTGATTTACGATCTCAACCGTAATAACCCAAAGTAATAAACACCTGCAGTAGTTAAGGTAATCGAGTAGACTAAACACCGGAAACGTGGGAAGAGAAATCACGGATAGTTCACAGATAAAGAAACCCTTATTCTTAGAATTCAGGATAGCGCCTTCATTTTAATGATGATAAGACCAATTAACGCTTCGCCGCTTGCTTCTCTAAACCAACCACCTCGCGCTAATCCACCACCGAGATCTCATGCACGAACCAGAAACCTTACTCCCAATTATTTCATCATCCTTAACCAATCATCCGATTTCCCTTTGAACTTCTCCTACTTTCCCTCTAATTCAACCTTTCCAGGAAACAGAATAGGGAGAAGAACTTCAGACATCATAGAGAATAGATCAGAACTCTACCGAAATCCTAGAATCAAATCATTATAATTCATTCAGAACCTCCGAGACTTGTTAACAGTTTGTCACTGCGATAGTGATTAACACCAATCTGTACCACAATTGTAAATCTACCATCGAGAACTAGAAGGAGATTGTTAATAAATGTGTAATTAACCCAAGTGTTGTCATAAATAATTATTTCAATCACGCATAGTGATGGTTGGCACGAGCCTTACCTAACAAACTCTCAGAATTGTAGGCGAGTTGAACGAGAAGATCTGAGGAGCTGATCAGCGAATTCCCGAAATTTACATACACCAACTACGTAAGTCAGAAGAACAATTTAAATCACGCGGCGAATCAGAATCGACTCGAAACGTTCCTCTCGGAACGTAACAATGGTACCGGGTTTTTCTTTTTAATAATAATAATTTAATTTTAATAATACTTTCCAACAATATTTAGGTTATGGCAGTGTGTGTCCTGAATAAAAATCTTTATTTTTGATGAAAGTGCATATACACGGAATTTTTGGCAGCGATACGCAGGAAATTCTCTACCATAATCCAAATCTTGGTCGAAAGAATTTTTGAATACAAATTTTTTAGTTATTTCAACCACAAAAAACTCGGCATTTTGAAGTTCTCACTGGAATTACCCATAAATATTAAGCAGAAAAACAGTCTACAATTTCTTTTAATTGCGGTAATCTATGGAAATATGCAACAAACATATTAACATTGTTTTTCACTAACACAATATTACGAAACTATATATTAGATTGAAATGACAGTTCATCGACTGTTATTCTTTAGACATAAGGCGTAAAAAAAGATTAAAATTGTAATTCGAGCCTGTTCTCATATTTCGTGTTCTTGTTTGGCAAATTGTTATTTTTTTTTTTTTAACTAAATAATCGACTGCAGTTACAAAATTTGACATCTTATTTTCATCTCAAAATATAAAGTTTAACCCTCTGTACAGATTTGAAAAAAACAAAGCAAAGGAATATTTCACTCAATTTGATAGTTGATATATCTTTACTTGATAACAAGAAAGATAATTGTGCAATTGCACGGGATATAACCTCACTGCAGAGTTCAAACTGAAATTCACTTTTTAACGTATCTTGTTACTTCGTGTATAAAGTTTAATAAAACAACAATTCAAAGTAGTTATTTATAAGAATATACATTTGTATTTCTGATCTTTTATTACATGGTCGAAAACTCTCTGCACATAAAAGGTTAAACGATTAAATTATATAAGACTTTGAACACTTTATCAACTACTTTAAATACATCTTTCGCAACCTGCAGTAATGTGTTTAATGAGTATGACGGCAATAAGTACTTATCTACATCAACGAATTTTTTTTTTTTTTTTTTATTTAACAACTTCTTCAAATGTCGTCTACGTTGCGTGATAACATTTATTTTTACAAAACGAAAGCGGTATTAAAAACAAGAACAGAAAGTTTAGAGGCAATTAGCTAAGAATTTGTTGAAATTCAAGACAGTTAAAAATGATATCAACGGTGATTGATGAACTAACTATTTATGCAATCATGGCACCAGCACGATGTCGCCGAAGGCAAGGTGACCTTCTTTGTTTCCGATCCACACGGAACCGTGGTTGTGAACTATAAAAAAGAGTAAAATAATATTATGATTATGCTACATCAATAATGAATAAGCTGGAAAACGGACATCAAAAACAGGATTTTACTCTAATAATTAGAATACATTCGGAATTAGTTTAGAAATTAATTTATTAACCGATCGAACGGATAGATGCAATAAATTTCATTAAAAAATATCGAGTTTTGCAAGGTATTGAAAAAATTTGAAAACTGTAAGTGGTAAATTAATTAATAATAATGGTAACACTTACATTGACATATTCTTTTATACTACAGCATCCGCCATTGGACGTTATCAATGCTTGTGGATACTTTGAACGTATTTCAGGATTCGTAGGGAAGGCGATACTCTCGCAATATCCCCTGCAAACATTTATACCGACCATCGACATGCCGGGGCAATTTTTCAAAGTGATATTCATCTCGTAACCTGGTGAAAAAACGGAGATGAGTTAAATTATTGTGACAATATTCGTGAATGTCTCAAGCCTTAAATATTACATATACCTACACATATGAGGTGTTCCATTCCAAGTCAGTAAACGATTGATCGCGAGATTTTCTATTCTCACCAAGAATTTTTCCTATCATGATAAAATCCTAAGAATCTTCCGGAAAAATTTCTTTTTTTTAATAACTCATATTGAGCTTACAAATTTTGAAACGTTTCTTAAGAAAGTGTTTGATTGATTTTCAGAAACCGCAAATTTTGTCATTTTTATACAGATTTGGATTTTGAAAAACGCGCGTTATTTGAAGTTATTTTTTTTTTCTTTGAAAACTCAGGACCAGTTTAAACAAGTTACAAAAATCAGTTTTCATTCAGTTTTCAAAGAAAAAAAAAATAACTTCAAATAACGCGCGTTTTTCAAAATCCACATCAGTATAAAAATGACAAAATCCGATTAAAAAATTGAAAACAGTTTACCGCTACGCTAAAGTTTGTGTGAATGAAAAATTTATGTATGGAATACCGAACAATTCCATTTATGTTTTTCGAAAATTGAATAGAACATTTTTGGGGAATGTCTGAAAACTCATTATAGCCTGGAAATGAGTTGCAAACAAAGTAAAAAATTATTTTTGATGGTTTTTAACGCTTGTACCATTCGTAACGAAAATAAAAAATGTCATGATGAATCGTTTACTAAGTTGGCATGAAATATCCTAAATATAGGTGAGACTGGGGCACGACGGCCCTCCTAAGCTGCAAACTATCTTTTGTGGCTATTGAGCACAGGATACAAGTTGTTTTGATTTATCGTGAACAAATTTATCATTATTTTGCCGTAATTTGAAAACAAAAAAAAAAAATTTCGGGATGCGACGTATCTCCTCCAAACAATGACAAGAACAAATTTTTGTTGATAAATTTTTAAAGAGGGTCCGTCGTGCCCCGTGCTTCAGCTTGTTGGTTACAGTGAAAATTAAAAGCGGTTTTCATACTGTTTCCAAGCAATGCGCTTCCCAGATTACAACTTTTTTCGTGAACGATTGTTCGAAAATGATCAATTGATCAGATGTCGACATTTGTCATGTCAACTTGCGGTAAGCAGTTATAGAGCTTTTAAGATGGATTCTTAGAAAAACATATCGACAATTATGTACCAATTCGGAAATTGATTCTGTGAAAGCTAATTTTTCACCATTGCCAACGTAATTGACTAGGATGAAAAATTTGCAACGAAATTTATTCAAGTCCTTTAAAGAAAAACTATCGGTATGTTTCGAAATTTTCATTCACTGGAGACGTTATGGTAATAATAAGTTACTCACCTACTAACAGACATTTCGGTGGCTGTGAATCGACCTCTTGGCCTATGATTGCGGTGCAAGAAACGAGCAGTAAGAAATAGATGACTCTTCTTCCTGTCTTACCCATCACGCTAGTCCATCTGCACCAGCAGTACTCGATACTTCCCATGGCTGTCTGTAAGCACCGTATATACCGTTGTGACGTCCCAAGATCTTTAATCAATAAAATGAAACCAAGATGATCTTCCTTTACAGATCGGACCTGCACCGAGAGACAACAACTGCGCACTGGCGCCGCATTTTTATGTTAGGTACTCGGGCTCCCGCTACGAGTCAATTCAATCGAGGAAAGTCATCGTCGGTGACGTATGAAATGACAGAATGTGTTTAACCTCACATTTGTATTCACATTGGTCGCGATGATCTCAGACTCTGGAATCTCCTCGGTCGTCGGGACCAGGATAACTTTGAGTCTGATGTTGACCTGCTCCAGGAAAAGTCCTACTAGTGTATCAATGATTCGGCGGATGACCTCTCTATTGACTCCGTTACAAAAATATTCTACGTTGAAAGAGAAGAAAAAGGTTTAAATTTTAGCGCTGAGAAGTCTCGACTACTCTGCTTGGTAACTAGATAAGAAGTGTCGGCTATACACGCAGTGCCGGCGTTAGGGTACGACGAGGTGGGGCGACCACCCGGGACCCCGAAGCCTGCTTGATGTTCCCCCTCAACGGACTTCCCCTTCCGAGTTGCTCACTCGCAATCGTTGACGCCTTTCCCCGCACTGCATATGCATCAGAGTGTTTTAAAATGAAAAAATTATCGATTTTCCAACGGACCACACTCGAAATAGTTAGTTTAGGTAGAAACAAAAATTCTGGCGAAAGATGAGCATTTTCGGTTGAGTGGAAGATCGGGCACATTTGATTTTTAATCTCTTTTTCCTTTTTATCGAATTTATGATGGATAATTGTTAGTAACATTGTTTTTCGTGTTAACAGCTGCCAGCGGATCAGTTTGTGTCTTAAATAAGATGCTCCTGGAACTCTTTAGTTGATATTTAATAGGGACGTCTAACGGGTTTTCTGATTATTATTCAATTAAAATACATAAAAAACATTTTCTCACTTAGATTTTAATATTTTATTCAATATTTACACATTCGTCGACAACGAAAATCAGCCGGATTCTTCAGTCTGGAAACAACCGCACAGTAGAGCGGACGTATGAGAATCGCGTTCCGCAGATTTCGAGTACCGGGTTCTCTACCTCCTGGATCCTGCGCTGCGGGTCCGCTTCCTGGTGCAATTCGAGTTCCAGAACAGGCGCTCCGTAGTTTCTACGCTCAAGGTCCACTACCTGATAAAACTTGACTTCCAGGATAAGCGCTCCGTAGTTTCTGCGCTCAAGGTCCACTACCTGGTGAACCTCGACTTCCAAGACAAGCGCTCCGTAGTTCTTTCCGGCTGTCCAGGTCCGTAACCTGGTGACTTTTGACCTTCAGGACTAATTTTCAAGTGTACAAGTTTGATTATTGAAAACGTCATGTCTTGTACTATCAAACCAATATGCATGTTTCAGATAACATTTTGAATCCGGAAAAAAAACCGAACGACCAGGATCAACATATTGCAATTGCTGAGTTGTTGGCATAGCATAAATAGGAATACATGACAATAACATCGTTCAATTAGAGCTAAAATTGCTGTGCGTCGTGCTTCAAATCTGTTGGCACTTAGCTGATTGTTGTGCGGTATTTTTTGACGAAATTTATTGTCATAAAATCACAATACGTTATACTTACATGCATGTGTAAACGTGATTTGAAGCATTATATAGAAAAAATCTTACGAGAAGATTCGGTTTGCGTCACATGCGCAAAGACAGTGTTCATTCTGTATACTGTGAAGCAAATGCCACAATTTTTTGGAGAGTCATCGTGTCCCAGTTCCACCTATAACTGTGTCATCTGGTAAAACACTGACACCGAGTAAGCCAGCGCACGAACACAAAATCCAGTTACACTAGGCATCCGACCCGGAGCGAGTGTTTTAAAACTAGTGATATTTTAATTTCAATTCTTCTGCTGAGGTCTAAAGAGAAATTGACAGAAATTGAAAGAAAATTAGGATTCTAAAGTTATCAGCAGGCACGATGCTGATTTCAAAAATGCAAGTTACTCTATGAATACATTGAATATGGTGAAAAAAAATTAATTTTCTATGTTCCATTTACATCTTTCTAGCAAGTCGTTTGTTCGAGACATTTCAAAGTAATTCTTTAATAAAAAAACTTAGTTTTTTCGCAATCCTATGATTTTTTTTCACCAACTAATATGATAGGTATATTTTTATTTTATTTCTCTTGATAATGTATTCTATAAAAAATTCAACTGTATTGTTTTTTTCTATTCATCACTTTCTGTGATGTTCAAATAAATTGACGAACCCTCTTGTGAACTGTTTTGATTATTGGTCATTACTGGTAAATAAAATTATGATAAATAGGATGAATTATGAGATTAAGAATGAAATTCAGTTTTCGAAAGAAAAGTATATGAATCAACATATGTGCTTACAATCGTATTACATGAAAAGGTTTTAGGTATAAAACTGTATTGACTAATTTTGTAGTTCTCGTAGCTCTTTGCTTTTAACACAGATCTTGCCAATGCTTCATTTGTATTGAAGCCTAACGCCAATTCTTTCCACGTCAATTGTAATTCCTTGCGTTATTTTATGAGGCTCAAATTCTTCCGCCTCCATACGGTTTGTTAATGTAATCTTAATAATAAAAAGGACAAAGAAACTAGTAATTACCACACTAGCATTTACTTAAACGATGATGTGTTTGAGTATTGCGCTCCGTAGGATTACTATCATTCTTCTCCGTGAACATTATACGAAGTATGTAAGACGATCATTAACGTCTCGTTTGCGCTATCGAAGGAATTAGACTGCCGAGCGTTGAGCGAGGCGTAATAACGATCCCCTGAAGTTTAACGAGCGTCAATATTCCGTCGAGGATACGTGATAATTAATGAATCGTCGACGGTACAACATATGTAGAGGAAAAGAAAGTGAGATAGCGAATAGCAGCAGTGAGATTTGACATCGAAGCACACAGTTCGTATAATCCAGTCGGAATGTACGTGACTTACATCGAGAAAGAACGCATCTCTGAAACTTTTTTTTATAGGTAAATTGGATGGCCAGGAAGGTATCCTGAAGTTTCCTGCAAAAGTTAGGTCCGGGTTTGGACACTAAGTATCATTAAAAATTGAAAAAGCGGTGAATCAGCGAAATTTTTTTTTTTCCTTAGGTTTTAGAGACTAATGGTTCCCACAAGAGTCTTGCGCCGTGTTCTCTTCTACAAGATAAAGTCTCTGCAAAAATCACGTAGCATTGTTAGTTTAACCGTAAACTCCAAGTGAACAAAAGAATCGATTGTTTTCTTTATTGTAAGTGATTATGGGTCAATAATTAACGCATTGTCTTTTACCCGGAAAACGTGTTCAATGTTTCCGCACCTACGCTACATAGTTTAGCAACCATGAGTGATCTGCGAAAATCCGCTCTTTCTCGATCGCTACTGATCTGTAAGTCCCACAGGCTGCTAAAAAATGACGGTAAGAGTTTTAAATACTCATTTTCAAAATGTACTGTACAAAAAGTTCCAAAGATGTTTGTCATTTTTTCTTAGACCTTCCTTGCCCTCCCCCCCCCCCCCCCCCCCTTCCGGCAAACTCTACTACAAATAAGTGAAAAACAATTCCCTGAAAGTTTCAGACTTCAATCCTGACTCGTGATGATGTCCCACGAGGTTTTCGTTCCACCCTAGAAATAACATGGGATTTTATGATTACTTTACACATTATTCTGTTTTTCCGCCGCAATTTTCGTGTGACAGATTTTAATCGAATGAAGATATATCAAGTATAAAGTGAAAGGCCAATTCTAGGATTTTTTTCTTGATGAACGATCGACTGTTGAATCATTTCCAGTGGATTTTGACTTGAAAATTTTTTAAATCGTGTTTGAAATATACGAATCAAACGGTATAGATAATTCAGTTATGATAAAAAAGAAATACTTGCAAGATGTTTACCATGATCGCGATCATTTTTGGTAAAATAAATTTCTTATGATGCAACTCTGTAAACAAATTCTCCGAAAATCTATTTCACATTAATGTTATTCGATATGTTTACCATGTATACTGCGAAATTCACGATCATAAATATGTTGTCTTATGGTGTTATAGCATAAGGACTTGGAATAGAGTTTGGGAATCTGCAGGAATTTTATTTTAATTATTTGGATTCAATTTTTGGGAGAGGGGCTTAGGAAAAAAACTTGAACGACTCGTTTAAGGACCACCTTTGTATGCATAAATCAACCGTTCGAATTTATTCCTCCCGAACAATCCGGCAGAAAGTTTGAAGTACGCGTATACCTGGATGTGTATAATTCGATGGGGAATTCCCACAAGCCGTGGATGCTTGATGTTTGCAAATTTCAATTTATATCTAACCAGTAAGTAAAAAATTGCACAATTCTTGCGACGAGAAGCGTGACTCGTCATTTGAATTACGTGCCTCTTCAATTTTTATACACGAGCTATGGTATTCTCCTGGGTATGCAGATAAGCGGCGGGTTGGAAAATGGCGGGAGAAAGTCTTCACCGCAAAATCCTACGCCGAAGAACTGCTATCAACCGATAACAGGCTTAGCGCGAATCTACAATGCGCTGATCCGATGTGACTGCATATTACGCAACTGGTCAAAAGGATGAGAAAGAGCTGCACGAATTCCGGAGTAAAAGAGACGATCATTTCGCGATGAAATAGAACAATTTGCAAAAATTGATGCTTGTTGAATGTTTAATACATTAGGTGGACGTAAAATTTATGTATCGTAAAGATGGAAGGGATGAGGTTTAATTGCTCTTGAAATTCGAAGATTAATGAAATCTGGGAAGTTATCTGAAATGAGCGAAATCCGATTGAAGTTTATCAAGTCCAAAGTTTCACTTCCGTAAAATGAAAATGAAATATTCATATTGATTTACGTCGATCACAATTTCCCTGAAAACTTGACGACATGATAATATGTGAAATTCAGCGTTTGTTTCAATGCTCATCTGTTATCCAGTTTCTAACCTATATTAGAATTATATTGCCTTAGATCTATTTTGGTTTGAATTACAAAATGGTTCGAAACTGACTCATTCTACACAGCTTTGGAGAAAAGAACCGGCGTTATTCAACCATTATTCCTATTTTATATATTATGCGTATAGATGTTTCTTTTTTGGCGCATATGAGGCTTCACTGAGTCTAGGAAAGAGCGTACAAATCAAACCCAAGGAAAATGATTTTGATTTCCAGAATGCGAAGGACGTAAGGCCTGGTTTTTCCAGATTTTGAAAATTGTTGGAATCAGTTCATGCGGGCACTGTTTGGACGTAATTTTGCGATAGAAATGGGTTGCGGACAGTCGATACACGCTGCAACAAACGGATCAAAAGTTGCAGCCATGAACGAGAGAAAAAATTCCTCGATTTTCGGCTGCTGCTCTTTTCTTCGTGATTGTTCCGCTATTCAATTTAAGTTCCTGGTAATCATCATCATGAAGAGAAAGGGTAATGAAAATCCATTCTAAGTCGAAAAATTTTTTGCACGGAAAGAATGTAAGACTGTCCCGATTGCGAGTTTTGCGGAAATTCAGCGATTCTGAAGAGTGATGAAATACATTATTTGACGAATTGTTCCTATGTAATTTTCCGAGAGAAATCGATTGGGAGCAGTTCCAATACGCTGCGATCAACTGATCAAAAGTTACAGCCGAAACACGAAAGATTTCTCTCCTCATCTTTCCGCTGTTGGTCTCACGGACTTTCCGGGCGTTTTCTGACATCCTTGGGGTCCAATTAGACAAGAAAGGGTCATACGAATCGAATCTGAGACCTAAAATTTTTTGCCTCGAAAAAGGTAAGGCCAAAAAAAAAAAAAAATGTAATTATACGGATTGATTTTAGAACAGGGCATAATTTACTACAATAGCCTAAACATCATATGAAAATGAAGCTGGATTGTGAACAAGATGAGAATATATAAATATGATGACGAAACAGAAAGTAGAAAAGAAAAAAAAACAGTTTAGTGAGTAACGAACTGAGTTATACATGAGTAGTGGAGAGACAATATATACATATATGAGTGTAATGTAAGGACAAAACGCACACATGAAACTATGATGTAAATCTTAGGCTATGATTTGCTATTGGTATAAAATTTTGATATGATAGAAAATGAAAAAAAAACGACTCCATTAAACACAAACATACCTATAAAAGCTCAGAAATGAAGAACTGTCGAAATCATCGAAAAAAAATAACATACAATGTACAAGGAAAAAGTAAGAATGATGTTTTAGATAAATCTGAATCTAATCCCTTTCCATTTCTGTCGGAAATTTGCGAAATTTTGAAAAGTGCTGGAACGAACTCTTTGCCGCACTATTCCGACGTGATTTTGCGAGAGAAATCGATTGAGGTTCTTCCGCTCAGGGACTTATCACGTGGGTGCCCACCATGGGCCCAATGTCAAATAGAGACTTTACGCATAATTCTCACTAAATCGATATGAATATGAACTATGAGTGTGTTATGAATAATATTGTACTCAGTATTTCTGAATTCGACAAACAAAAATTGTCGTATAAAATAGGTCTTGTTTTATGCGTTGATACGTTCCTGGGAAGTGAGAAATGTGGCAACGTTGCCATCTTCCTTCTCCGTCTAAACACCTAATTTATATCTGTTCAGTTTGTATGCGTTGTTTACGTCGTGGAAATTGTATTTTTGGTAGAAGTAATATTGTATTTATCATGGAATAAAAATGTTATTTTATCCTAGAAGCCATTTAATGAGCACGTTTGCCCCATCGACACGCGGAACACGAAATCTCGTGACACTGTCATCCTTCCCTATGCACGTCTTCTGAAGCTAATACGTTGGCTGAGGAATATAAAGATTAAGTCCTAATGTGCTTGAGTGTGACAACGGAAATTCGTCGTGAGCTTGCACCCCCTGAGATGATCCGACGGAAGAGTTGAGAGCTTACTGCAGAACATCAGAGAGTTACCAATTTCGACGTGATGCTGTCTGAATTCACCATCCGAGAAACACAGTCTTCGCAATTGTGTCAGTACTTAGCCCGTGTGTACTTACCGACTTGTCGGCGATACTTGAAGTTATTGATTAGAATAAATTTCTTTCAAACTTCGTAGCAAGACAGTGATTTGATTGAAGTATCGGTACCCGAGAAATAAATGTATACACAGAACATAAATAATAATCAGATGTAACACTTATACAGAGACCAAAGAGTGTATATGTATATGCGGTCCATGTATGATATATATATATATATACCTATTTGATGCATTCCCGTTTACTACGTGATGCATACTATAAATTTTATAATTGTTCGAGGCACAAACTAGATTATCTACAATGATACGGCTGTAATATGAAAATAGGAGAAATATTCATATCGAAATGGAATTCTATTCGAAACGCGCTCGATGTATCCCATAACATTATTATTCATAACAATTCCAACAACTTTTCATTTGCGCTCTCGATCTTGAATTTTCGCAGGTATAGAATCGGAACGCTGTTTTAGTTAGTCGCAAGTGAAGTATCTACGTTGGGGACGAAAGCAGAATTGTTTTTCGAAAAGTGTTCGTATGGAATAAAATTCAGAGTAACTGTAATCCATCACGGATGCGCTAATTTTGATCGAGATGGAATGGATGTTCTGTATATGAGACGGTATTTAACGCACTGTACTGATTTGAAGACCTAGAAAGGTAATCGTCGGCGATTTTCGTTTTTTTTATTATCGGGAGAGATAGAACGAAGCTTCTTAAGACTTCGTGTGTATTTTAACACATATTCGGAAGATACGAGCAAAAAGTTTATCATCCAACTGTCGGAAAACGGTAGCGTTATTAGCTGACCCGTTAACTGAAGAATATATCTTTAGTCAACATCTGACTATCGAAGGGCCTGGCCGCTTGAGTCTGGAATCGACAGCAAAGATGAAGTTCGTATTTCTTGTATGTAATGTGAGATCTGCAATCATTATACATCATGTATCATTGTACATCATACATCATACATCATACATCATCATACATAGTATTAAAGGTCCAAACCAAAGTTTGGATGTCGGATTTTCAGAAAGTGACGTCACCAATTCAAAATCAGCTAGCCGAATTCCTCAGTCGGGAAACAACCGCGCAGTAGAGCGGACGGATGAGAGTCGCGCTCCGCAGATTTCGAGTACCGGGTTCTCAACCTCCCGGATCTCGCGCTTCGGGTCCGCTACGTATTTCCAGTAACGGGTTCTCAACCTCCCGGATCCCGCGCTTCGGGTCCGCTACGCGGTGAAACTTGACTTCCAGGATCAGCGCTCCGTGGTTCCTGGTTCATGATTACAATAAATTATTTCAATTCGTTTTTCGCGCAAGCCGAAATTCAGTAGCTGTCAGTACGCTAATAAAATTTCTCGACTTCCAGGATAAGCGCTCCGTGGTTCCTGGTTCATGTTTACAATAAATTATTTCAATTCGTTTTTCGCGCAACCCCAAATTCGGTAGCTGTCAGTTCGCTAATAAAATTTCTCGACTTCCAGGATAAGCGCTCCGTGGTTCCTGGTTCATGTTTACAATAAATTACTTCAATTCGTTTTTCGCGCAACCCCAAATTCGGTAGCTGTCAGTTCGCTAATAAAATTTCTCGACTTCCAGGATAAGCGCTCCGTGGTTCCTGGTTCATGTTTACAATAAATTATTTCAATTCGTTTTTCGCGCAACCCCAAATTCGGTAGCTGTCAGTTCGCTAATAAAATTTCTCGACTTCCAGGATAAGCGCTCCGTGGCTCCTCGTTCATGTTTACAATAAATTATTTCAATTCGTTTTTCGCGCAAGCCGAAATTCAGTAGCTGTCAGTCCACTAATGAAATTTCTATAACTTTATAATCTTCTCATAATCTTTTTGGTAAAATATGTCGATAAAAAAATTTTATCAAACCTTACACATTATTTTTGATTTGTTCTCACGCTGAAAATATTTATTAGTATTCGAGGTATAACTCTAGGTGGTTGGCGGTTTTCGTTGGAGGTAGTTAGGGGTGGTTGCGGGTAATCTCGGTGATTCAGGAGTAGGGGGACGAGGATTTGTGCTCGGTGAGTAAAACACTTTTATAATATTTCATGGCAATTGTAATTATATTTTATCTGAAATATTACAAACTTGTCACGTTTACAATAAATTATTTCAATTCATTTTTCGTGCAAGCACATATTCAGTAGCTATGAATAATCTTATACAATTTATTATATTATTAATTAACTATTTAATCAATTACTCAATTATATCAATCCTTACACAATATTTTCGATGTGTTCTTATACTGAAAATATTTATTACTATTCAAGGTACAACCTGAGGTGGTTGAAGGTGGTCGGAGGTGGACGAGGAGGAGGACGAGGACGACGAGGATTTGTGCTGGGTGAGTAAAACACTTTTATAATATTTGATGGCAATTGTAATTATATTTCATCTGAAATATTACAAACTTGTCACGTTTACAATAAATTATTTCAATTCATTTTTCGCGCGAGCACAAGTTCAGTAGCTGTAAATGCGCGAATGAAATTTATTATATTATTATTTAATTAATTAATTATAGCAATGCTTACAGAATATTTTTGATGTGTTCTTATACTGAAAACATTTATCACTATTCAAGGTATAACCCGAGGTGGTTATCGGTGGTTGTTGGAGGTGGTTGGCGGTGGTTGGAGGTCGTCGGAGGTGGACGAGGAGGAGGACAAGGATTTTTGCTCGGTGAGGTTAACATTTTTATAATATTATATGTCAATTGCGATTATATTGCATCTAAAATTTTTCAAACTTGTCATGTTTACAATAAATTATTTCAATTCACTTTTCGCATAAGTTCAAATTCATTAGCTGTCAATGCGCTAATAAAATTTCTATGATTTCTTATAAGTATCTCAGAATCTTCTTAGTAAAATGTGTGGATAAAAAAAATGATATTAATCCTTACACAATATTTTTAATGTGTTCTAATACTGAAAATATTTATTAGTATTCGAGGTATAACCCGAGGTGGTTAGCGGTGGTCGTTGGAGGTGGTTGGCAGTGGTTGGAGGTGGTCGAGCTGGACGAGGATTGATGCTCGGTGAGTTTAAGATTTTTATGATATTTGATGAAGTAGGATCAGGAGTAGGAATAGGAGTAGGATCAGAAGGAGGAGTGGAAGTAGGATCAGGAATGGGATCAGGAGTGGGAGTAGGAGGAGAAGTAGGATAAGAAGTAGGAGTAGGAGTGTTAGGAGTTGGAGTTGCCAACCCAACCCAACCCAACCCAATTGGTCCGCTTACCCTAACCTACCCCCCACCCTACCCCACCCTACCCTACCCTTCCCTCCCTTACCCTCCTCCCATACTTCTACTCCTACTCCTGCTTCTACTTCTACTTCAATCTTACTCCTACTTCTACTACGATCTTACTCCAACTCCTGATCCTACTCCTATTCTTACTCTCACTCTTGAACCTACTCCTGATCCTACTTCTATTTCTACTCCTACTCCTAATTCTGAATATGAATGTTATGGGATATATAGACTGCGTGTCGAATTGTATCCCATATCAAAACGAACAATTCTTTTATTGTCATATTATACCCGATTATAGTAGATAATCTAGTATGTTTCCTAGCAAATTATAAAATTTATAGTTTGCATCACGTAATAATCATAAATTAATCAGGTATATCAATGTCGTACGTGGACCGCATATACATGTACACTTTTTGGTCTCTGCATCATTATTACATATGATCTATTTTTATTCATGATCTATGTATACATTCTTCTCTCGGGTACCTATACTTTAATTGAATCACTGTTTTGCTACGAATTTTGAATGATATTAGTTCTCATTATTAATTTCTTGTATCGCCGACAAGTCGGTAGGTACACTCAGGCCAAGTACTGGCTTGGGCCTAACATTGCGAAGACTGTGTTACTCGGAAGGTGAATGCAGCCAGCGCCTTGTCGAAATCGGAAACTCTGTGATGTTGTACGATAAGTTCTCAACTCCAGCATTGGATTATCTCACGGGGCAATTTTAGGGTGTCACATCTGAGACCATGGGGGCAACTGTCTTTATATTCTTCGTCCAATGATAAGGCAAAACCCTTTGCATTTTTTGCGAAAATTTTCGCGATTTTGAAAAGTGCTGGAATAAATTCTTTCCTGCACTATTTCGACGTGATTTTGCGAAAAAAGTCGATTGAGCGCAGTCCCAATACGCTGCGATCAACGCATTGAAAGTTACAACCAAAAAACGATGACCTGTGTTTTCGACATTTTTCAGCAGGTGCTTTTTTCCTCGTATCTTCTCTCCTGTTGATCCCACGCTCCTTTCGCTGCGTTTTCTGAGTTCCTGGGGGTCCAATTAGTCAGGAAAGTGTCGTACAAATCGAATCTGAGACCTGAAATTTTCGCTCGAAAAATGAAGAAAAAGTAAGGCTAACCCCTTTGCATTTTTTGCGAAAATTTTGGCGATTTTGAAAAGTGCTGGAATAAATTCTTTCCTGCACTATTCCGTCGTAATTCTGCGAGACAAATCGATTGGGCGCTGTCCCAATACGCTGCGATCGACGCATCAAAAGTTACAGCCAAAAAACAAAACCTGTGATTATATGAATCCTTACGTAATGTTTTTGATGTGTTCTTATACTGAAAATATTTATTGCTATTCCAGGTACAACCCGAGGTGGTTATCGGTGGTTGTTCGAGGTGGTTGGCGATTGTTGGAGGTGGTCGGAGGTGGACGAGGAGGAGGACGAACGGAACTGAGTCTCAAAGTCCTGTTGACATAAAAGCAGCTATTCGATAGAAATTATAGTTTATAGTTTACACAGCCCATTGCATAATATTTCATTATAAATACGTATGTTTCAATGTATTTAGGAATAATTTATCAAATATACAGAGGTCATGTGCAAATAATATGTAAAATATAATAAATGAATTGATTCGACCGCAGTTTGATGTCTTCATTAGAGCTTTAACAATAAATTTAAGCTTTGTTACTTCTTTTATTTTATTATGGATAATCAAAAACATTTCCGACTATTCGTGCTGTGGAAGCATGGGGATTAAACCAAATGTAGCAAAAGATTAGAAACAGTGTACGTAGAGTACGGGTATTTTTCTGATAATGCAAATAGAATAGAATACCACGCCTTGCGAATTAGCTTTCCAGACAGAGATCAATGATGAATTTTAAGGACTGCATTATCGTTGTTGAATACTCTATGCCTCATGGGAAAAGAAAATCTGTAACGATAAAATTGATGCACCGGATCATCGTCGACTTTAACTTTTGAAATGTCCTACCATTTCCGAACACCTCCAACCATCCTATTTACCTATATTACTAGATTAGCTATGATATGAAAAGAGCAGAATTATTCATTTCGAAATGGGATTCTATTCGACGCGCGCTCGATGTATTCCATAACATCAGTATTCATAATTATTTCAACAACTTTTCATTTGCTCTCTCGATCTTGAATTTTCATAGGCATAGAATCGAAACGTTGTTTTAGCTGGTCGCAAGTGTTGTATCTACGTTGGGTAGGAAAGCAGAATTGTTTTTCGAAAGGTGTTCGTATGGAAAAAAAATCAGAGTAGCTGTAATACATCACGGACGCGCTAATTTTGATCGAGATGAAACGGATGCTCCGTATATGAGACAGTATTTAACGCTGCGTAGTGATTTAAAGACCTAGAAAGGTGATAGGGACAGAAAGAACGACGCTTCTTAACACTTCGAGTGTATTATAACACACATTTGAAAGATACGAGCCAAATTTTTGATCAACCAACCGTCGCAGAACGGCAGCGTTATTACCCGAGCCGTTCACTGAAGAATATGTCTTCAGTCAACGGCTGACCATCGAAGGGCCTGGCCGCTTGAGTCTGGAATCGGCAGGAGAGATGAAGTGTGTATTTCTTGTATGAAACGTGAAAACTAAAAGCATTATACATCATATCATATCATCATACATCATACATCATACATCATACATCATACATCGTACATCACACATCATCATACATAGTATTAAAGGTCGAAACCAAAGTTTGGATGTCGGATGTTCAGAAAGTGACGTCACCAATTCAAAATCAGCTAGCCGAATTCCTCAGTCGGGAAACAACCGCGCAGTAGAGCGGACGTATGAGAGTCGCGCTCCGCAAATTTCAAGTACCGGGTTCTCAACCTTCCGGATCTCGCGCTTCGGGTCCGCTACGTATTTCGAGTAACGGGTTCTCAACCTCCCGGATCCCGCGCTTCGGGTCCGCTACGCGGTGAAACTTGACTTCCAGGATCAGCGCTCCGTGGTTCCTGGTTCATGTTTACAATAAATTATTTCAATTCGTTTTCCGCGCAAGCCGAAATTCAGTAGCTGTCAGTACGCTAATAAAATTTCTCGACTTCCAGGATAAGCGCTCCGTGGTTCCTGGTTCATGTTTACAATAAATTATTTCAATTCGTTTTTCGCGCAAGCCGAAATTTAGTAGCTGTCAGTACGCTAATAAAATTTCTCGACTTCCAGGATAAGCGCTCCGTGGTTCCTGGTTCATGTTTACAATAAATTATTTCAATTCGTTTTTCGCGCAAGCCGAAATTCAGTAGCTGTCAGTCCGCTAATAAAATTTCTCGACTTCCAGGATAAGCGCTCCGTGGTTCCTGGTTCATGATTACAATAAATTATTTCAATTCGTTTTCCGCGCAAGCCGAAATTCAGTAGCTGTCAGTACGCTAATAAAATTTCTCGACTTCCAGGATAAGCGCTCCGTGGTTCCTGGTTCATGTTTACAATAAATTATTTCAATTCGTTTTTCGCGCAAGCCGAAATTTAGTAGCTGTCAGTACGCTAATAAAATTTCTCGACTTCCAGGATAAGCGCTCCGTGGTTCCTGGTTCATGTTTACAATAAATTATTTCAATTCGTTTTTCGCGCAAGCCGAAATTCAGTAGCTGTCAGTCCGCTAATAAAATTTCTCGACTTCCAGGATAAGCGCTCCGTGGTTCCTGGTTCATGATTACAATAAATTATTTCAATTCGTTTTCCGCGCAAGCCGAAATTCAGTAGCTGTCAGTACGCTAATAAAATTTCTCGACTTCCAGGATAAGCGCTCCGTGGTTCCTGGTTCATGTTTACAATAAATTATTTCAATTCGTTTTTCGCGCAAGCCGAAATTCAGTAGCCGTCAGTGCGCTAATAAAATTTCTATAACTTTATAATCTTCTCATAATCTTTCTGGTACATTATATCGATAAAAAATTATATCAAACCTTACACATTATTTTTGATTTGTTCTCATGCTGAAAATGTTTATTAGTATTCGAGGTATAACTCGAGGTGGTTGGCGGTTTTCGTTGGGGGTGGTTAAGGGTGGTTGCGGGTAATCAAGGTGATTCAGGAGGAGGGGGACGAGGATTTGTGCTCGGTGAGTAAAACACTTTTATAATATTTGATGGCAATTATAATTATATTTTATCTAAAATATTTCAAACTAGTCATGTTTACATTAAATTATTTCAATTCATCTTTTGCGCAAGCACATATTCAGTAGCTATGAATAAGCTTATACAATTTATTATATTATTAATTAATTAATGAATATTCTTATAATATTTAATGGCAATTGTAATTATGTTGTATTCAAAATTTTTCAAACTTGTCATGCTTACAATAAATTATTTCAATTCGTTTTTCGCGCAAGCACAAATTCAGTAGCTATGAATACGCTTATACAATTTATTATATTATTAATTAATCAATTAATCAATTACTCAATTATATTAATCCTTACACAATATTTTCGATGTGTTCTTATACTGAAAATATTTATTACTATTCAAGGTATAACCTGAGGTGGTTGAAGGTGTTCGGAGGTGGACGAGGAGGAGGACGAGCAGGACGAGGATTTGTGCTGGGTGAGTAAAACACTTTTATAATATTTGATGGCAATTGTAATCATATTTCATCTGAAATATTACAAACTTGTCACGTTTACAATAAATTATTTCAATTCATTTTTCGTGCAAGCACATATTCAGTAGCTATGAATAATCTTGTACAATTTATTATATTATTAATTAATTAATTAATATTCTTATAATATATAATGGCAATTGTAATTATATTTCATCTGAACTATTACAAACTTGTCACGTTTACAATAAATTATTTCAATTCATTTTTCGTGTAAGCACATATTCAGTAGCTATGAATAATCTTGTACAATTTATCATATTATTAATTAATTAATTAATATTCTTATAATATTTAATGGCAATTGTAATTATATTTCATCTGAAATATTACAAACTTGTCAGGTTTACAATAAATTATTTCAATTCATTTTTCGTGCAAGCACATATTCAGTAGCTATGAATAATCTTGTACAATTCATTACATTATTAATTAATTGATTAATTACATTAATCCTTAAACAATATTTTTGATATGTTCCTATACTAAAAATATTCATTACTATTCCAGGTATTACCCGAGGTGGTCGGAGGTGGACGAGGAGGAGGACGAGCTGGACGAGGAGGAGGACGAGGTGGCCGAGGAGGAGGCGGGGTGGGCCGTGGGAGAGGACCTCTCCTCTCCTCAGAGGAGGGGAGGGGGAGGGGCAGGGAAGGGGGAGAGGTGGGTGGGGAGGGGGAAGGGAAGGGATGGGAAGGGATGGGAAGGGAAGGGAAGGGGAAGGGAAGGGAAGGGGAGGGAGGCGGGTGGGAGGGAGGGAGGGAGGGAGGGCGGGAGGGTGGGTGGGAGGGCGGGAGGGAGGGAGAGGGAAGGGGCGGGCGGGAGGGTGTTCTGCTCTATTAACTGTAAAGATCGACATCCGTCCTCCACTCCCTCCCCCCCCCACCCGCCCTCCCTCCCTCCCTCCCTCCCTCCCTCCCTCCCTCCCTCCCGCCCGCCCCCCTCCCCTTCCCTTCCCTTCCCTTCCCTTCCCTTCCCTTCCCTTCCCTTCCCTTCCCTTCCCTTCCCTTCCCCCTCCCCGCCCACCTTTCCCCCTTCCCTGCCCCTTCCCCTCCCCTCCTCTGAGGAGAGGAGAGGTCCTCTCCCACGGCCCACCCCGCCTCCTCCTCGGCCACCTCGTCCTCCTCCTCGTACAGCTCGTCCTCCTCCTCGTCCACCTCCGACCACCTCGGGTAATACCTGGAATAGTAATGAATATTTTTAGTATAGGAACATATCAAAAATATTGTTTAAGGATTAATGTAATTAATCAATTAATTAATAATGTAATGAATTGTACAAGATTATTCATAGCTACTGAATATGTGCTTGCACGAAAAATGAATTGAAATAATTTATTGTAAACCTGACAAGTTTGTAATATTTCAGATGAAATATAATTACAATTGCCATTAAATATCACAAGAATATTAATTAATTATTCAATAATATAATAAATTGTATAAGATTATTCATAGCTACTGAATATGTGCTTGCACGAAAAATGAATTGAAATAATGTATTGTAAACGTGACAAGTTTGTAATATTTCAGATGAAATATAATTACAATTCCCATCAAATATTATAAGAATATTAATTAATTAATTAATAATATAATAAATTGTATAAGATTATTCATAGCTACCGAATGTGCTTGCACGAAAAATGAATTGAAATAATTTATTGTAAACGTGACAAGTTTGTAATATTTCAGATGAAATATAATTACAATTGCCATTATATATTATAGGAATATTAATTAATTAATTAATAATATAATAAATTGTATAAGATTATTCAAAGCTACTGAATATGTGCTTGCACGAAAAATGAATTGAAATAATTTATTGTAAACGTGACAAGTTTGTAATATTTCAGATGAAATATAATTACAATTGCCATTAAATATTACAAGAATATTAATTAATTATTCAATAATATAATAAATTGTATAAGATTATTCATAGCTACTGAATATGTGCTTGCACGAAAAATGAATTGAAATAATTTATTGTAAACGTGACAAGTTTGTAATATTTCAGATGAAATATAATTACAATTGCCATCAAATATTATAAAAGTGTTTTACTCACCCAGCACAAATCCTCGTCCTCCTCGTCCTCCTCCTCGTCCACCTCCGACCACCTTCAACCACCTCGAACAACCACCGATAACCACCTCAGGTTATACCTTGAATAGTAATAAATATTTTCAGTATAAGAACACATCGAAAATATTGTGTAAGGTTTAATATAATTGAGTAATTGATTAATTGATTTATTAATAATGTAATAAATTGTATAAGCTTATTCATAGCTACTGAATTTGTGCTTGCGCAAAAAACGAATTGAAATAATTTATTGTAAGCATGACTCGTTTCAAAAATTTTAAATACAACATAATTACAATTGCCATTAAATATTATAAGAATAATAATTAATTAATTAATAATATAATAAATTGTACGAGCTCATTCATAGCTACTGAATTTGTGCTTGCGCTAAGAATGAATTGAAATAATTTAATGTAAACATGACACGTTTGAAATATTTTAGATAAAATATAATTAAAATCGCCACGAAATATTGTAAAAGTGTTTTACTCACCGAGCACAAATCCTCGTCCCCCTCCTCCTGAATCACCGAGATTACCCGCAACCACCCCTAACCACCTCCAACGAAACCCGCCAACCACCGCGAGTTATACCTCGAATACTAATAAATATTTTCAGCGTGAGAACAAATCAAAAATAATGTGTAAGGTCTGATATAATTTTTTTATCGACATATTTTACCGGAAAGATTATGAGAAGATTGTGAAGTTATAGAAATTTCATCAGCGAACTGACAGTTACCGAATTTGGGGTTGCGCGAAAAACGAATTGAAATAATTTATTGTAAACATGAACCAGGAACCACGGAGCGCTTATCCTGGAAGTCGAGAAATTTTATTAGCGTACTGACAGCTACTGAATTTCGGCTTGCGCGAAAAACGAATTGAAATAATTTATTGTAAACATGAACCAGGAACCACGGAGCGCTTATCCTGGAAGTCGAGAAATTTTATTAGCGTACTGACAGCTACTGAATTTCGGCTTGCGCGGAAAACGAATTGAAATAATTTATTGTAATCATGAACCAGGAACCACGGAGCGCTTATCCTGGAAGTCGAGAAATTTTATTAGCGTACTGACAGCTACTGAATTTCGGCTTGCGCGAAAAACGAATTGAAATAATTTATTGTAAACATGAACCAGGAACCACGGAGCGCTTATCCTGGAAGTCGAGAAATTTTATTAGCGTACTGACAGCTACTGAATTTCGGCTTGCGCGGAAAACGAATTGAAATAATTTATTGTAATCATGAACCAGGAACCACGGAGCGCTTATCCTGGAAGTCGAGAAATTTTATTAGCGAACTGACAGCTACTGAATTTGGGGTTGCGCGAAAAACGAATTGAAATAATTTATTGTAAACATGAACCAGGAACCACGGAGCGCTTATCCTGGAAGTCGAGAAATTTTATTAGCGGACTGACAGCTACTGAATATGGGCGTTCGCGAAAAACGAATTGAAATAATTTATTGTAAACATGAACCAGGAACCACGGAGCGCTTATCCTGGAAGTCGAGAAATTTTATTAGCGTACTGACAGCTACTGAATTTCGGCTTGCGCGAAAAACGAATTGAAATAATTTATTGTAAACATGAACCAGGAACCACGGAGCGCTGATCCTGGAAGTCAAGTTTCACCGCGTAGCGGACCCGAAGCGCGGGATCCGGGAGGTTGAGAACCCGTTACTCGAAATACGTAGCGGACCCGAAGCGCGAGATCCGGAAGGTTGAGAACCCGGTACTTGAAATTTGCGGAGCGCGACTCTCATCCGTCCGCTCTACTGCGCGGTTGTTTCCCGACTGAGGAATTCGGCTAGCTGATTTTGAATTGGTGACGTCACTTTCTGAACATCCGACATCCAAACTTTGGTTTGGACCTTTAATACTATGTATGATGATGTATGATGTATGATGTATGATGTACAATGATACATGATGTATAATGATTGCAGATCTCACATTACATACAAGAAATACGAACTTCATCTTTGCTGTCGATTCCAGACTCAAGCGGCCAGGCCCTTCGATAGTCAGGTGTTGACTAAAGATATATTCTTCAGTTAACGGGTCAGCTAATAACGCTACCGTTCTCCGACAGTTGGATGATAAGAAATTGTTCTCGTACTTCTCAGATGTGTGTTAAAACGTACTAGAAGTTTTAAGAAGCTTCGTTCTTTCTTTCTGTATCACCTCTCCAGGTCTTCAAACCACTACGCTGTTTCCGCTGCGTTTTCTGAGTTTCTGAGGGTCCAATTAGACAGGTACGGGTCATTTGAATCGAATCCGAAACAAAAAATTTTCCGCCCAAAAACTGAAGAAAAAGTAAGGCTAACCCCTTTGAATTTTTGGCGAAAATTCTGGCGATTTTGAAAAGTGCTGGAATAGAGTTTTTCATGCACTATTCGGACGTGATTTCTCGAGAAAATTCGATTGGGCGCAGTTCCAATACGCTGCGATCGGCGCGTCCAAAGTTACAGCCAAAAAACGAAAACCTGTGTTCTCGAAATTTTTCAGCAGGTGCTTTTTCGCTCGCCATTTCTCTCCTGTTGATCTCACGCTCCTTTTGCTGCGTTTTCTGAGATCCTGAGGTTCCAATAAGTCGGGTAGGAATCGATTAAATCGGTTCTGAGACCGAAAAGTTTCGGCTCAAGAAGTGAAGAAAAAGCAAGGCTAACCCCTTTGCATTTTTGTCGAAAATTTTCGCAATTTTAAAAAGTGCTGGAATAAATTCTTTCATGCACTATTCCGACGTTTTTGCGAGAGAAATCGATTGGGCGCAGTCCCAATACGCTGCGATCAACGCATCAAGAGTTACAGCCAAAAAACGAGAACCTAAGTTTTCGCCATTTTTCAGCGGGTGCTTTTTTGCTCGCCATTTCTCTCCTGTTGGTCCCACGCTCTTTTTGCTGCGTTTTCATTGAATCGACGAGGAAATAACTGGGAATTCGAATGACACCATATATTTTTGAGTTGAATTAATTGAATTTATTCATGTAATTCGACTTCAGTTTCCTATTCGAAATAATAATTATTATTTTTCCTCAAATTCGGATAGATTTATTAAATTCAAATTGCTTTATTTGAATTCAGGTATTTGGAAATTTTCTTCTTCCTGATTTAAAATTACTTTTTTATTTGAATTCAATTATTTTTCTCTCTAAACATAAAATTTTGGCACGAATCTAAAGTTATTCCAAGTAACTTGACTCATTACAACTCTTCCTAATTTAGTTATATCCCAAATGATTCTCATGATTCCGGTTTTAGTGATTCAGTGAATTCTCGTTTATTTAGATATTTTGTGTTAACTCAGGTGAATCGTAATTGATTTACAAACCTGTTGACACGTCAATTCAGCGAGTTACTTTTCCCTCGCATTATTGAAAAATCGGATGTCAATGATGAAGTTAAAACTAGTGGAAAAATTATGTTGCAGAGACACAAAAAATTTTCGGAAAGCATAATTCAGATTGATTGAATGACTAATTATGAACTCTAACGGCATATCAATCGTCTAAAATCTCTAGTTTTATGCATACATCGATGATTGGAAGTGTTTTATAACATTAAATCTTAAATCCGCTGATTAATCTGGAGATTTATTTTTGTTTCCACTCGTAGATGTGTGTTTCGTAGTATTGTGTAGCTGGGCATTCGCTTATTTTCACCCACACGAGTGTGCGTCCTTGGGTGTGCGGCCGGCAGCGTGTGCCGCGGCAACAATACCGAGGTCAGCGGTCGTGAATCGGTACAACATGGCGAGAGGGGAGGTGCCGATATTTAATTCGTAAACGAACAATAATAATTCACCCAGACGAACAAAACAGCAATTTTCGTGGCGGCAAATCCAGATGAAATGGTGCACTCTGATTGGCCTAACGCTATCGCTTATAATTCAAAAACTATGCGTCGGACGAGCTTGCGGCAAAGAAATTCTCGGTTGGATTTGAGTCAGGTATCACGCTGGCTGGTCCGTGTCCCCCAATTTAGAGACATCCTGTATTAATATCGTACGTGGACCGCATAATACTTCTTGCTATTTGCGTCATTATTACATCTGATCTATTATTATTCATGATCTATGTATAAATTCTTTTCTCGGATACCCATACTTTAATTAAATCACTGCGCTGCTAGAATTTTGGAAGAAATTCATTCTCATTATTAATTTCTTGTATTGCCGACAAGTCGGTAAGTACACACAGGCCAAGTACTGGCTTCGGCTTGCCATTGCGAAGACAGTGTTACTCGGAAGATGAATGCAGCCGGCATCATGTCGAAATCGGTAACTCTCTGATGTTCTGCAATAAGTTCTCAACTCTACCGTTGGAACATCTCAGAGGGCGCAAGCGCTCGACGATTTTTGGTTGTCACACCTAAGCTCATTAGGGCAACTGTCTTTATATTCTTCAGTTAACCGCCATATCATCAATAATATTTTACCCCACGGTCTTACATACAGGTCTGGAAACCCCTATGCTGGGAGCCACGATTATTCGCGTCGCTTTAGCAAGAGAAAATCTCGATTCTAGCGGCACTACCAGTTGTCGCTGCGGTCTAGTTACCAGGATAAGAATAACCTCAATCACGGTCTTACATACAGGTCTTGCGACTCTGAGTTTCGACGTGGGCCTCTTAACGTGTCAAGCCGCTAGCGTCGCTGCGATCGAGGGATGCCCGGTGCGACAAGGATGACGATAGTCGCACTCGCGCGTCACATGGGCGTGGAATCCTAACCCCACGGTCTTATTTAAACATTGTAGGTTATGTTGATGCATCCCTCGATCGCAGCTCCATCTGGATTTTTCTTCAACAGAGGAGCCACTCTCTACCATTGGAATTCTATTGAGTCGCAAGACCTGTATGTAAGACCGTGACCTCAATAAATACGATGAGTGAGCGAATACCATCTTAATATATATAAATCTCGTGTCACGATGTTTGTCCTCAATGGACTCCTAAACCACTTAACCGATTATAATAAAATACGCACACCATGTGCAGTTCGATCCAACTTGAGAGATAGGATAGTTTAAATCTCAAATTATAGTCGCAATTTTATTTTATTGCTAATTAATTGTCTGTTATTATTTGACAGTCACAATTATCTGTTAACTCCAAATGATTCTAACAGATGTCGATACCTTTCGACTGGGTTGAGTAAGTAATCAATAGATGGCGCTGCTATGGTAAATCTACGAACGTGTCATACCTATAAGCTACACTAGCAACCCATCCCGGCTTCGCACGGGCATATAATAATATAATAAAAGAAAATACACAATGTTTACAGTGAGTTTCTAGAAAAATAACATTTATATTATTACTTAATATTATTATATGCCCGTGCGAAGCCGGGATGGGCTGCTAGTATATGTATATGGCGAATCCACGGCTTGTGTGGACCCCCGCCACCGTGTTCGTAAATTGACTGCCAGTACTAAAAATTCCCTAGGACAGAGACAGAGCTGTCCATGAACTCAGCAGCGCAAAAGAGATAAAAGATTGCTGACAGTACTGTCAGTCAATTTTCGATCGCGGCCAAGATCGCGACGAACCTAGTGGCGACTACTAGTGAACACAAAAATGGCTTCCCCCCCCCCCCCCCCCTCAATGGAGTTTCCAGCCAGTATGTAAGACCGTGGTTCTACCCGTTTCTTTTCAAGCATGGAGAAAAGACGAGTTCCATGCACGCGCCTTGGTGGTCAATAACAAAACAAAAATAGGTTATGTGAGTTGAATTCAGGAGTTCGACGCCAAGATGTTTGTACTTGCCGAATTTGAAGACAATGTTCGAATTCGTCCGTGGATGTTTAAGCGAAAATTGAACGATGCTATTGCTGATGAGCTGAACAGAAAACTAGCTAATAAGGTAGGTGAATTCTTGGAAATTACAATCTAATCGATCTTCTACTGGAGTACAAATTTGTAAAGCAGGTAAACAAATTCCTGTTATATTGTAGGCTTTATGTTCTTCTTATAACACGATTATTTTCCTGAATTATTTTGCAGTAAACAGTGAACAGATTATTAGGTTAATTAAATTGAAGGAACCAAATTGACTGTTGATTCCTAACGTCTACTAACTGTATTAATATGGTATCGTTAATTTCAGGTATATCACAACGTGGGTCTGTGTATTGCTTTACATGATATGACTCGTATTGAAGATTCTTACATTTTTCCTGGAGATGGTTCTTCTCACACAAAAGTGACCTTTCGCTTTATCGTGTTCAGACCATTCGTTGAAGAGATTCTTGTTGGAAAGATTCGGAGCTGCAGTGCTGATGGTGTACATGGTAAATATTTTAATTCATCCAAGTCTGGGAAATGTCCCGAAATTACTTAGTTTCCAATAATTGCATATTTTCTTCTAAAGTATGATAGTTTTGTTGAAATATAAGTAACTCTAAATCGTGACACAAATGAATTAAGTATATGTTATCACTCGTGATTAAAGACGAGGCTTCGAACTTGGAAATTGAGATTTCGATTAATTTAAATCATTTGAATAAATGAAACAGAATCATTAGCACATATGTAGTTGAAATAGCTGTGTTGAGATTGCTGAAATTGGAATGTATCTTGGATTCAAAAACTCCATCAGTATATCTTTACCTCAAGTTTATTTTCTGTTCTAAATTTTAAGTAAGTCAGCTAAAGTACTTGGTATTGTCGAGTTTTTGGCTGTTGAATTTTTTTTTTCAAATCAACTTGCGATATTGAAATGGAAGATGGTAATCAAACTAAGAAGTCTTGCAGTACATCACTGCCAAGATAATTTTTACTACTAAATCCGGTTTGCAACCTTCCGACTCATTGAAAATCGCCCAATCCCACACTTATAACACAAATATTATTCCTGTACAACTTAAAAATTAACGACTTTCTACACGTTAAACATGCGTCGAAAACCAAACTTTTTGTAAGGGTGTTGACATAAAGTATTTCCATAATTTTTTTTTTCTGCTGTACCGTACTGCACATATTATACTTAATATGCAACTGCAGGTGTAACACAACATTTATCTTATGTCTCGATTCAGGCTGATCCTCCATTAATTCATGAAATTACTTCCCTAGCAAACCAGAACCATGACCTATATGTCTTTTTACTTTTACACTGCTGAGCCGATGTATAATTCATGAGCAATTTTGTAGGAGACCTTAGTCTCCGTCAAATAAATAAATAATTTTTCTTTGCACAACATACATGATTTACCTAGTCTCTTTATTATCTATCGTTTTCCTGGCAAGATTTGATTACGATTTGTTGTTTTTGACATGTTCTCGACGTGATCGTGATTCCATTCTATAATTATGCTTGCTGTACTTCTTCATTTTCAATATTTCAAGGAAGGTATTATGACTAAATCTACGCTTGGTGCTCCCATTGGAGTGTTTACATTTTCTCGTGGCAAGCCTTTCACGATATGCTCGAAACAACTAATACTATCAGCTTATAATCCTATAGTTGAGTAAATTAAAATTAGAACTTGTAATTTTGTATATTCAAAACATGGAAGGTCCTCGCAAAACTGTGAACAGTTGGGCATTATTAATTAGATTCAAAGAATTGTGAAATGAAGAGAGAGTTCCATTATAAGTCCTAGAAGTATTTTAAACCATATTTCCAGACAGAAACAGTATTTTTTTTTATATTCATTCTCTAATGTTTCTACGATTTTTTGACGCTGTATCAATGAAAAATTATTCGCCCTCATGCTACAATGAAACCAATAGATCTAGTAGTAAAATGTCACAGCAAATTACATCCATTTTTTTTCACGCTGTGCAACATGAATTCTATTAATATATTGTTATACAAATATTTTTATTATTTAGTCACTTTGGGATTTTTTGAAGACATAATTATCCCTCCTCATAAGCTACAACATCCTTCAAGATTTGACCAAACTGAGCAAGCATGGGTTTGGGAATATGATACTGGAGATGGAGATAAGCATGACTTATTTATGGATGCTGGTAAGATTTACGTCAATCCATTAAGGTCTAGTATAATCTACCCTTGTCAGTGTGATCCTTACTCAACGATCTTCCCTCAGTGGTTACTGAAGTAATATGATCGATGCTATTAAAACGTACACAGAAAAATTTTATGAATCAGTTTCACCTTTTTGATATCGATTTTCCGCTCTAATCATAGCTCTGAGGAAAATGATATGTTCCAAGAACACTGGAATATCGAGAGTGTTGTAAAGTATCTAGGAACAAGTATCTTTTTTATACCTAGGTACATTCCTTAGCAAGTACCTTCTACTTGTACCTAGGTACATTTTAAGAGTACCTGTACTTATTTATAGGTAGAATGAAACATACTTTATTTACGTAAAAATATCCCCGTAGAGCACGCTATATATATCATAAGTGCAACTTTACGTGGAATATTTATGATTTATTATCGAAATACAAAGTACAAATAATACCTCTATTGATTTTTTCAGGTGAAAGTATACGGTTTAGAATCGTGAATGAAACTTTTATTGAAACATCACCCGTTGGTCCGTCTGTTAGCACCGAAACTGTTGAAAAATCTGAAGTGAATTTAACTTCGCCATACACTCTCAGCGTACGTATATTTTGTTTAAATAAATGAGTCAAATCACACCTGTCGTTACGTAAAAAATTGCTGGTCATACAAGAACTGGTAGGAACCATCTAATTATCTGGCCATGGGCGATTTCGTCACAACTATGCCGGAAAAGGAAAATCTGCGCAGACTTTTTTCCGTACAGTAAACTTTCCATAACTTCTTATTCTCGGTCTACTTAGAAGGGGACAATATTACGAAGGCTATTTTCATCCTGATTAGTCTACTGTAACCGCGGTGCAGGCAATGCATTTGGGGAAACCCGAATGATGGCGAGAAAATGGGACCAAACGGACAGGATTTTCACGCAAAAAGAAATGCTTCAGAAATGAATCGAAATTCATCAGAAAAAAGTTCCATAAAATGGAAGTTTTAATAGGAAAAACTTAATAAACCTAAAATGGATGATACTTTCTTCACGTTATTCATTACTTCTATATTTTGAGTTCAAAAAATGTCGAATACTATAAGAAATAGATTTTCACAAAAACACAAAATTTTTAGCCTTGGTATTAGTTTTTCCTCAGTCTCTAGATAAATTTATTTCTATACGTGGAGCCCGTTCATAGAGAAGGCAGTTTAACGATAAGCGGAAAATTATCGAGGAAGAAGTTATCGAGAGTCAGAAGTACCCTGCAATTTTTTATGATACTGCGATTTTTTTCTTCATAAAACTGTGCTAGAATTAGACTAACCGTGCATTTATCAAAGTATTTCCACAAAAACGTACTTAAATGAGTCGTGTGATTTCTGTATGATTTTACACGGTTTTAAAGAAACATCGTTCACCTTGAATTCACAATTAATACACGATAATGTCTCTTGTGGAAATAATCTTAATCAAATAACCTGAAATAATTCAGCTTATGGTTTATTAATCTGTCATATATATGTAATTTTTTTCGCACATTGACCTAAAAAGTACTATACAATACCGGAAGTTTTATAAGAAGTTATTTTCGTTGAATCACGATCCTAAAACTTTTTTCCTGAAGAAAGACATTAACATGCATAAATTCGATCATTACAGGCTGCCATAGATGAGCCAGGCCTTGGACTTCTCTCTTGGTGGGAAAATAGTTGAAAGTTCAAAGAGGAATGTATAGGATGGACGATTCATAATTGTGATATAAAATGAGGGTTTGTATACCATGAGACGAGGCAATTTGTACAATACTTTTATTTTACCTAATATCTCGTTCTACTATTCTTAGCATCTTCTTTATTATCCGTACGACAAATTATTTCATCAGCAAAACATCACGAAGTAACACAACACACATCGGTTTCGTTTTAGAATCATAACGAAATTGCAAATTTAATTAATTTCCTTTTCTCTTCGGTATTTACAATTATTACGTTCTTTGTTATCTTAAATGTATATTTTCACGCGTAAAATATTTTCAATATTCAAATACTATTACTTTCCCAGCAGCTAACTGTCATTCGCTTCTTACGTTGTCACAAAATTTCCATTTACTCCAAATAAGCCATCCAGTAAAATTATTCACTTATTATAATTACTGTTGTAATAGCAGTTCATTTAGTATTTACCTAACTTGGTGCGTACATAACATGCCAATACGACAGAAGACTTGGAGTAGAGTAAGTTTGTCAAAATAAATAATTTTACAAATACGGTTTACCAATTGTTTTACAATGTATAAGTTGTAATAACATAGCATAAAATTATATGTCAATATACTTATATAGGTATATAATTATAAATAAAAAAAAATCTCCACAGTTTCTGAGTATTATCTGTTGCCTTACTATCACTATTGACTGAGCACATCCCAATTGATTAAACTAAAACCACAATCAACATTAAATTTATTGTTTTAATAATTGAATAAATTTAATAATTATCAATTTTTATTATACAGAATATTTTCAAATTATTATCCCGAGTCGCAAATTTTGAGGACATGGGTTATCTGAGACCAAACTAAGATTTGAAATACCCAAAGGACAAACTAAGTGGACTCGTACCAAGATTCAAGATTGAAGACTGAGAAGAAGCACGCATCTGCGTTCCTATCGTGAAGTGCGGTGCTTAGAGTTGGTATAACGTCACCAATTTGCCGAATTTTGAAAAAATCCTTCACCCACTTATTCTCCATAATTCATAGTATCAGATCATGGGAAAAAATCGATTTTTTCAAAGTTCTAGACTAGAATACCACCTTAAGTTTAGGCGTTTCGTCTCGGAAGATATTATACGATCGTTTTCGTTAATGATCTACTTGGGGAAATTTAGCTGTGTATAAATTTCGTTTTGAAAATACGTGATCTTTGTGTTTCTCACGTGGATAAGTCGAGTGACGATGGCTGACCCATGTCCTCAAGCACAGATTTTAATCATACCAGGAAAAACTCGTACAATTAAAAGGTATACAGTCACAAATAAAGTAGGTTCCTTTTTTTTTGTATAAAAAGTAATTACAGAATAATTTATAATTAATAACGAACAATTATTCGACATTTTACTTTTCACATGAAAGACTACGTGCAACAACGAAATATCAGTAAAAATTGTTTCGTACCAATATGAATCCGTTAGTGTATTAATAGGTGTTAGGATATCTTTGCAATACTTTCAGGAATTTAAAGAAGTCAATCAATTACTCATTTATTGTTAAGCAACTGTAAGTAATGATAACTATTGTCTCTATGCAAGCTAAACGAAAAATGACGATTGACTTAAATTCTTATTTGCATCAGTAAGATTTTTTGTCGCTTGAGTATGTTATCAGATATTTTTTGTTGACATTCTTTATCTTCATAAATGCTTATGTATTGCTTTGAAAAAAGTCTTAAGTCAAATACTGTCTCCCCTTATGGTAGCCGACATTTTTAAATATGTTCGCATAAGTAGAGTGTCATGCCTACATGCGACATTCAGAATTACTTATATTATGACCAAATTATTATTCAAATTAAGTCATTGCAATTAATTTTCCATTTCTGGATTTAATATATACAACGACTACGATTATACCGCAGATGAAACGTTTGTAGAGAAAGTCGGGCAAACCAAATACTTTCGATAGCTCATATTCAAGGGGCAGCCATGTAAAAATGCAAGTATCGTATGTTTAATCACTTTTCGCCACAATGCCAATTACAGAGACACAGAATACAGGCAAGAAAGTGAAATACACGGAATTACTATGTGTTCTGGGCAATTAGTATTTTCATGTGCGTACTGAGTAAAAGCGTATGCTAATTTCATTGGCATTTATTTTTTTCAACGCATAACGTACTCTGTCTAATGAGGTACCACCAAAAAATTATGTTACGTGTACAATTGATTTCATTTCAATTAAATGATTATGTTTCTTTTTCAAGCGCTGCTAGAGAAAATTATAGTAAGATAAATTGACTCAAGTCTATAATGTGAAAATGAGATTGTAGCACATTTGAGCATGCAATATTGTTCAACGTGGACTCTGAATTACAATAAACACGCTGAGGTCAGATCGAAATCCATATTCACAAAAAGTAATAGCTGCCCACTTAAATAAATTGTGAATCTGAATAACAAAACCGGCTCACGATTGCTCACACGAATTACAGATGAATAAGGTGACAAGAGTGATGCTGGTATCTCGTTTGTAAACCAATCGCGGACCTCTCTTTGAAATTTTATCGCTTCGGTTGGATCATATTTTTTTGCCCATTTTTCAACGTACAATGAAACGAGTGAAAAACTAATTTATCTCTCTGAGGTTAATTAAAACGGTATGCTGCTAGAAACTGGCTTTCGTAAATACGAGATTCTCACAATAAGCTGCAAAGACTTTGGAAATGACTCAGTAACAGGATGCGAAGATTCCAACAGAAATGTCTTACAATGCCTGATTTTTAATTTCTCTTTCAATAGGTGTCCTGATTCGTAGATCTTACCTCTACCTGTGTTTCACCTTCGGTGTAAACGTTTCAATTTTACCTTGCCTTTACCTCTAATTTGCCGTCGGTGCGAACATATTCGGCATCAAGCTTTTATTCAATGATCAGGCAATGTGGGAGGTGCTCTCGTAGATAATCGAATAGCTCGCGTGATGTTCCGGGGCAGTTAGTTAGTTCTAGTTCATGGAGGTGCCGCAATTGTATCAAGCTCGATAGGCCACTGCTGGTCAAGAGTGGACAACCTGTACACAAATACACATTGTAATGTTTCACATTCAAAGCTTTTTTTTTTGTACGAGAAAAAAAATATTAACTCTTGATCTTCCGTCTTGGCGAATTCCTAGGCCACAATTTTTTATTTTATAACCTTTCTGTGACTTTCTTGCGTCTTGAATTCATGCACTGAAATAATACCCTGAAGAGACAATTTCCATAAGGGATCATCTTAAGAATCCCGTTCGTTTTTATTGTTAGTCGGAGTTATTAATTCAGAGCTGTGTTTAACCTAGCTAACTCGTACTAATATTTTCTTGTAACTATTGCAAACATTTCATATCAGCATCACGACAAATTGATGTCGAGGCCTCATTTAACCAATAGAAGTAAAGTAAACTAAAAAAATATATTTAATGTTACAGTAACCAGAAAACAGTATTGACAACTATGATTACATTATAAATAGTTGTATAGTTGTACCGCGTTTTTCTGTGGTCTGGAAAACATTCAAATACTGCGAAGAATTTCCATTTTTTACAGTTAGAAATTTCTAGTAAAATAAGTATTATAACAATAATGGTTTAAATATTGTTGTAATAACAAGGAAATGTGGTACAAGTTATTTTTCGGTATAATTATAGTTGTCAATACTTCATTTTTTGCTTATTGAATCGTCAAATCTGTTCAGTTAACTACATTTTTTTTAGTTGTATGAGTCCTTAACATCAATTTTTTCTGCACGTACATCAAATTATGTGTAATCGTTAATAAAAAATGATGTACGAGTAGCCATATTCGTTCAAAATACTAACATTGACCAGATTTTCTGGTTACAGCAAAAAAAAAAAAAGTTTATTTTCATTTTGTACTCAGAACTATGTTTTTTCGTTACGGTACAAAATAAAAATAGTTAAGGACCCTACAGTAATTACCACGAAATATCTCTCTTCATGAACATGAAAGCATAGTGAATGTGGCATGGTCCGGACATTAATATGAAACTATGGGATTTTATACTTTGGATGATCTAGACTCGAAATCCTGTAGCGAATATATGCATCGGCCCGATATGTTGAAAAACGGTGCGCATTTCGTGTAGCTAGGGAGCAATCGAAACAAGTAGAGAGGGATAATACCGATCAGCGATTCTTTTAACCCCTTCGGTGGTATTAGTCCCATTTGACATCAGAAATCGTCGTGCCCCAGTTGAGTATTAACGCTACATAACGAAAATCATCTTTTCCGCAATTTGTATATTATATTTGGGCACATGAAATTTTTTGGAGCGCTGTTTACGAATTTCAGGTCAATTTTCCAAACTTATAATAACCAGCCAAATATGGAAATTGCAAAATACGAAAACGCCTACATTTTTGAGATCTTCAGAAAATTTGATATTCGCTGCAGGTCTTTTGGGTCGGTGATCATGATCAGTTTGAAATGGAATCTGCAAAATTGGAACTCCGCGAAATCCAAAACATCCTTACAATTAGACAGAGAACATTTACAATTCAAATTACTGCAGACAAGTGTAAGTTATTGTATTCGTGAGCTATGATCTAAAATGCTGCGTCAGAGTTAATTAGAGTATTGCTTCATTATAAAAATATCTAATTGATTACTAAATTCTGCGATATATAGTTGTCTAAGAAATTCAATCGCCTTGGTGGTTTCGATATTTTTAAGTATGCAAATTGGTTATCAAATTAGTTTGCAAGGCCTCCGTTCTCTCTTATATGATTTTGATTAAATTCTGGTTTTTCCACGATAAATGCGTAGTATTCTACTCAATTCAATTTGGTTATGAATCTCATCAAGGAACTAAAATGCTTATAATTTTCACTAAAATCATACCTGCAACAGAAAGCACTTGTAAAGATCGCATGCTGCATAGATGCTGGAGTCCAAAATCTCTTAACTGCAAACACCATCTTAAAAAGAGTGCACTCAATGAACCCATCGTAGAAATGTAACCAACGCCAATATCCGTAACATTAACGCATCTGAAAGAAAAATTATATGACTTGTATGATACCTTTTCAATACAATATTTAATGGGATTATACATGTCGCATAGAACATAAAAAAAAAATTCTGAAATTTTTCCAATGTAACAGCTCTTATAGATGCAGAGGGAAAAAATGAAAATAAAACAAACAAGATTTTACACTCAATGTTGGATTAAAGCCACAGGGGATTGAACTTGGTATAAAACTTTTTCTTTTAATGACCAATGTTTTGTTCAAACTGCGCGTCAAAAAGCTTCTGGGACATTTTCGACATCTTTATCCGGCTAGACCTTTTTGAACGTTTAAACACTTTACAAACCTTAGGTAACATGTATAGTTTTACACTTCTTTATTTAGGCGGAGGGACTGGTCCAATAACGCCAAAAACCATCTTATGCAATATATGGGCGATCCCTGAGTATGCGGAACGGTACAATCGTTTTTTTAGTGCACAGAGTAATTGATAGTGTGCGTAAAATATACATATATAAATATTGTAAGTTGCGCTGCACGCTTTTTTCACAGGGCTGTAATATACTATATCACGTTGAGAAACAGTAATTATTGTCAAAAAATACAATTTTCCAAAGTTTTGTCTGTAATTTTTATTTTTCAGAATGATTCGAAAGGTAACGAATAATTTCTAAAATTTTGAATGAGTCAAAAACACTACTTTCCATTTATCTTTGTTGCGATTATTACCTACTCATTGTAATTAATACTTTGATAAACAGGTAGGTATGGTTGCTTCTACCAATTTTTTTTTTTCGAATCTTTACTTACCTATCCAACGTAAGCTCTTCCAAGTGATTCAAATCGCACGCGATGCACTCCAGAGACGCGTCAGTTATCCTAGGACACCAACTTAGATCCAGCGAACGAAGCCTGGGTAAATTCTCAGCTATTAATTCAACGCCATCGTCCGTAACTTTGCTGCATCCAGACAGCGAAAGTACAGTGAGGTTGGGCAAGGAATGTACTGAAATAATGGATATTTTCTTAGAATATAATTTCGCCTGCACAGTATAAACTCATATTCGATATTCCATTTGAAGTTATAATTGACTACCAACGACCCGAATTCATATAGGTCGACAATTCACAGTGTGTAAGTTTTTTTTGATTGAAAGTAATTGTGCCAGTAAATGAACGAATGGACAAATTCGAATATGTACACAGAGCGCATCAAGAAATCACTCTGTTGGGTGCCCATCTTCGGGAGTCGCTTTTGCTCCTTTAAACCGTTTTTCCGCCGATAAAAAAAGGATGTCTCTTTTAGTTTTCAACTAACTTTAAAACGTTAAAGGGTCGGTTGCCTAGTGTAGCTGGTTTTTGTGCTCGTGCGCTCGCTACGCTCACTTACTCGTTGTCAGTGTTTTACCAAATGATTATACAAGATTTACCAGATACCTCGGATTGTTCAATGGGTAATAAGTGTTAATCAATACATTATCACACATATGTGCACAAGGTTGGGATGCCTAGTACAGCTGATTTTTGTGCTCGTTTGGATAAGCCTTACTGTCATTAGTTTAGCGTACATTCGTAGAATGTTAAAACATAACTTACTACCTGATAATTCTGCTCTTATGTATCGTAATATACTGTTACAAAGGGTGAAATCACCCGTTTTACCTCACTTTCAACTGATCTATTAGTCATCACAGATAAAAGACATGTAAGACTTCATATGTTATAAAATGAATAAGGTTGCTGCGTCAACCGTTAGTATTGTAAAAACAGCCTTGTTTGAATTTGTTCAAAACACTGGTTGAAAACACTTACTTGCCATTAAAGCATTTTCTCAATATTTAATTTCCGCCCTTAATTGCTTCGCTAATTAAGCTCACGAACCCGTATTTATTTCGTGACGTACGTCAAAACGTTACAATACATACACAATAATTTACATAGTGAATCTCGAAGTCCAGTCGATAACGTTGTTAGTAGATATTGCATGTACAGCAACAATTTCAACACAACGTAACTAAGGAGCGCCAGTCCTGGAGGTCGAAATTCACAAGGTAAAAGACCTGGACAGGCAAAACTACGGAACGCGAGTCCTGGAGGGCGAGATCCACCAGGTAGATGACCCGGAGCGCAGGAACTACGGAAAATTAGTCCTGAACGTCAACAGTCACCAGGTCAAGGACCTGGACAGCCAGAACTATGCAGCACTTGTCCTGGAGGTCAAGATCCACCAGGTAGAGGACCTGCACAGCCAGAACTAAGGCAAATTAGTCCTGAAGGTCAAAAGTCACCAGGTCAAGGACCCGGACAGCCAGAACTACGGAGCTCTTGTCCTGGAAGTCGAGTTTCACCAGGTAGCGGACCTGGAGCGCATAAACTACGGAGCGCTTATCCTGGACGTCCAGTTTCACCAGCTAGCGGACCTGAAGCGCAGGAATTACGGAGCGCTTGACCTGGAAGTCGAGTTTCATAAGGTAGCCCACCTGGACCGCAGAAAATACGGAACGCTTGTCCTGGATGTCGAGTTTCACCAGGTAGCCGACCTGGAGCGCAGAAAATACGGAGCGCTTGTCCTGTAAGTCGAGTTTCACCAGGTAGCGGACCTGGAGCGCAGAAACTATGGAGCAGTTATCCTGGACGTCCAGTTTCACCAGCTAGCGGACCTGAAGCGCAGGAACTACGGAGCGCTTGTCCTGGAAGTCGAGTTTCACAAGGTAGCCTACCTGGACCGCAGAAACTACGAAACGCTTGTCCTGGAAGTCGAGTTTCACCAGGTAGCAGACCCGCAGCGCGGGATCCGGGAGGTTGAGAACCCGGTACTCGAAATTTGCGGAGCGCGACTCTCATGCGTCCGCTCTACTGCGCGGTTGTTTCCAGACTGAGGAATTCGGCTAGCTGATTTTCGTCGTCGACGATTACTATAGATCGATGACGTCAAGTGAAAAAAAATTTTGGGTGACGTCACTTTCTGAACATCCGAACATCCAAAATTTGGTTTCGAACTTTAATACTGTCTATGATGATGTATGATGTATGATGTATGATATTCTACAACATACGAGTTGTAACTAATTCGAAGAGAGATACCAAACTGGTGTTCGTAGAGTCGTAGGTGGTGTCAGTAGAGTCAAGAGTTCATTTGCTTATTGGGTCGCCTCGTATCGCTGTACCATTCCTTTTCAGTTTTGAGATATGCTATTTGGTGTTTTAGAGATATCCCTGCTTTTTTCAATACATACTGATATATCCATGATTACGGTATCCGGCTTTGTGTTTGTTATTCACGTTATAATGGTTGGCTCACAGTACACGAGAAAGAAACTTTATTCCCCAATGCAGATTTTTCAAAGTTGTTGCATGTGATTTACATGCATATTTCCAGTTGGTTTCCCCCCAAACATAATTTTGGTGTTCCTTCGCAATTTTTTGTTTTGTACCCCTGAACCTCGCCCGCCATTTTGTTCTAAAATAGCCATTTTCTTGCTTTGCATAATTTTCATGTCTAACTTTTACTGCTACAAAATCTATATCTTCCAATAGTGGTAAAAAGCTATTCTAATAGTTTACTGCGTGATGCCAATTGTTTTCAGATTTTGGAAATATTAACATTTTTCAAACAACTAATTTTATAATCTATAGGTTAAGCAAGATGGAAAAAACGTTCAGTATAAATGGGGCCTTGTTGTTCAAGAACATATTCCTTGAAACATACAAAGGCAGCTACGTACTAAAAACACTTTGTCCGTGTATCAAATGATAATATAAAATTTCCTGATCCGTGTACCAACGTTTTTTGAAACTAACTTCGAATATTGGAGATCATTTTTCCAATTTTGTGCTCAGGTATTGGTATTTATAACTGCAGATGTAATACTGTATGTAATATCACTTACCAATATTAACAACGCCGTGATTCGTCAGCTCCCAACAAGACTGAAGTCTGAGTATGCTCAGTGATCCGCTTTGTTTTGGACTGAAATATCCAAGCGCAGCATCAGTTACGTGATAAGCTTGAAGAGAAAACTCATAGAGGCTTGGTAAAAGCTGAGCTACGGCACCGACAGCTTCATCCGCAACATTAATGCAATCTGATAACGATAGTGAAACTATTCTTGGGGTTAGACAAGCCCAAAGACCAGCTTCTGTTATCTCGTTGCAGCCAGCTAATTCAAGTTCGAACAAGGCCTGAAATGATAGGAAAAAATATTTTAGGGTGTACTAAATACTCACAAACTCTTCTAATGAGCGTCGAATGCGCATAATAGATTTGTTTATTTTTGAGGTTAACACGATGCCATATTCCATCCTTACTGACCAAGTAAAATGCCATTTATTTGGATTATTATTAAAGGAGTTATATTAGAAAATGAAATGGCGGTTGACAAAAGATGAAAATTGAAACACGGGTTATAGCTGAATTAATTTTAGTGATTCAAAGGCGTCTGTGGGAAAGATATCATTATGCATATTTTGCATCGTTTAACATGTACTCTTATGATAAATTACTCTTTTATCGGGTTCAAGCACTCGGCATCTAACAATTAACGGTTAGATGTCGATGAAAAATGGTTTTAAACGGTTAATTATTAGGTACACATGTGGATATTTAGGTATGTTCTTTGAAACCACAACTACTTGCATAAGAAAATGCTCACCCCTCCCTCAATTGCCATGAGTATAATTATATTAATTTTATGTCTCATTCGAGTGGACTACAAAGTTGAATAGCGCTCTTTTGAGAAAAAGTTTATTGTAGCTGTTGGGCATTTACCTATATTGGAAGCTTATCTACGGTACTCTATACGTTCAATGGAATTCAAAATCAGAAGTTGAAAGAAATCTAAGATTTTGATATTATTTGACATAAAGTGTATATTTTACTTTGTAAAATAGGTAAAATATGCTTTCACCTGCAAATGATCCAGCATGGCTTCCAAACCTCTATCAGTCACAGCGCAGCACCTTAATGACAAGGAGTGCACGTGCCTTTGTGCCAGAGGAAAGCTATGCGTTAGTTCCAAGGCGTCTTCGTCGGCTGCACCCAACAAAACTAAAGAATGAAATCCTCTTCTTACTAAAGATGCGTAAAGACGAGTTCGTGAACTAGAAGCCATAACTCGGGCCTCTCGACATCGTACTACTGGAACTAACCCGGCCCAAAGCCTTGGTCTGGCGTAAAGAACGTCCCTCCATCTCGAACAAACCTGAATTTTTAAGGACGTTAGAGTATCTTGAATAGCTTCTTACACATCGACAATATCACTGATATTAAAATGTATTTCTGAACATGAGTTCTCGATTTTCGTGTATTCGTTGTGATATTACTCTAGGACAGCACATATCATTTCATTGCATAATTACACAAGAACAAATAATTGTGGAACTTGAAATATTGCTTTTACGATCATGTGATCTTTCAAGAACATACATAAGGTGGTTCAGTGACATTCCAGAGGAAACCGTGAAACTTGGCAGGTTAAGCGATTTTTTTTTAGTTTCATCACATCTTAAATAATTGATGTACCCATTTTGGAAGGTTTGGCAAACATCTGTAGTCAACTGATTAATGACTACTACGAGTCATCATGGCAATACAATTTCAATTGTCCACTTAACGTGCGAAAGTGTGACATATTATGCCCCGTTTCGTGTAAGTTGATTTTCCAGCTGCCTTGTAGATAAAAATTTGATCCTGGTGCGATTACGCAGAACAATAGCGTTCGATTATTGTGCGCATGTGCAGTAGATCGCTCAGCCTGATAAGCTTCTCCGTTTTTTCTCGGTACATCAATGAGTGCGTGTATGAAATTCTTGAGGTAAAATGCCAATTTACATTTTGTAACTCATTTCAAACATCTATTTTACATTGTTCATTCGAAACAGAATTACGAAGGTCATTATCATTGTTCCAATTCGCTAATATTTGTAGAATCATTTTTCGATTTCTATTTCAAATGTATTTAAGAACGCATTTCACCCCACAGCCATACAGTTATTATAGGTATACGCATAATTGGACGTGTTTACCAGCGGCGTTTACATATTCGAAATATCGCATACCTGTGCCAAAACCCTTCTTTCACCGGCGGTGAAATACAAAAAGAAGTGACCTAGGAAATGGTCATCCTGGATTAGCTGTTCCCAAGTAGCTGGAGTTGCGTGTCCTCCTGTACAGCCACTGGCCAGTGGTACGTTTTTTGCCCTATTTCGAAGCGTGCGGCCACGATTTGTCGTCCCATTATTCAAACCCTTGATATTGCCACTGGCGGGTGTGCCACCAGGAATAGGTCCACCTCTGCTCGGTTTATCAGGGGTGGCATTCACGTTCGACGTTTGTAAGTTTGTATTTGTGCCTCCTCCGCCTCCGCAAAATACGTTTGTGACACGTTCCATGACACTGGTCTTCCCCCCGCCTGTCAACATGTACAAAAAAATGTAAAAATTTTCACGCTCACATCGTTGAAGAAATTAACCCTTTGATATACATTTTTTACTATTCTGTAAGGAAAAGGGTACGTGCAAAATCTCTGCATATGGAAGATGCCACCCCCCATTGTATTGTACACAGCTTAAGAATCGAAGAATAATTTGGAACAGTCATCATTTAATGTTTATTGAACAAATGTAAATTAGAGTAATCATGTCAAACCGCTCTCATGGGGGGGGGGGGGGGGGGAGTCCAACGTATTAGCATAACTCTGAATGATTCGTGGCAACTCTTATCGTTCCAACATGTCAATTACAAATAATTCATAACGTTGCAAATGAAAGATTCATGACGATTCGTATTGACCTCTCATCAGCCTAACTGCTAGCCATATCATTGAAAATCAAGTCCAAAATCTAATACACTTCGATTCCAAATCCTAACTTAGAACCATCACCATGCAACTCCTTCAATCCACTTTACGCGACTCGACTTCGTCAAACACTCCCGAGAAATCAAGGATCAGACCCAGATTGAAGGTCGATGGAATATCTCATAATCAAACTATTTACTTCCTTTAATATTAACTCCTTTTTCTTATCCTTATCTTCTGTATGAACGGTTGGGATGCGTGAGTGCGTGCAATCTCTATAATTTTACAGGTTATTGAGTAAAAAAAGCTGTATGTATGACAATAATAGTGCAGACCAGAAGAAAAATAGGAACAAAATTTTTTGATGTGATGAAGTCAAGATCTTTTGAAAGAATATAATATAATCTTGTCATCGGGGTGTTTTTTACCCCCCATGAAAAATCTTCACTAAGCACGATTAGAAAAGTGGAGTGCTTGTTTCTATTTTTTATCGCTGTCAAAATATCAGTTCTTTAAAAACCGCTCTACTACTTGAAAATACGGTTCATCGCGCGCACGGATAAAAATGACGGGTACAGTCATGATTGTGAAGTTGATCTGAAAAACTACTCAAGATCTCTTCATGTATGCCATTTAAATAGTCGAAAAAAAAACAAACTCCGACTAGTTTTATCGTAATGAGCTTAAAAAATTGGAAGAAAAATTACGAAAAGTCCGATCAGGAATAGTGGAGGAAATTAATCACGAAATCACTTACGTATAAAAGAATATCTATGACAAATGTAGGCAGAGACTTTAAATAAACGAAGACAACCTTTAACAGAAATAATATGAGAATTAGAAAAGTAAGATAAATAAGAAAGAAATTTTGAGAATAGCCATCAAAATACGAGACAAGTAGGATATCTAGAACGACTCATTGACAAAATGGGAAGCAATTTTTAATGGTAACAAATAAGGTGATGGGAAAGAAAATTACTATTTGTTGGAACGATGTGTATCGCGGTGATGGATGACGGAACTTCAATTGAAATAATCTATATAGGATAAGATAAAACCGATCGCTACTCTATACAAATGGAAATAGAAATGGATATGGAAGCAGGCATTCGATAAGAAAATGTGGAGGAAGAACAAAAATACATGATAGACATTACTGATCAGAGGAAGCAGTCCCAAGGTACAAGAAAAAATAGAAAGAGAATTACAAAAGAGAACGATGAACCCAGACAAAAAATACATTCTATATAATATGCACGCATATTATACATATATGTGAAGTGTAGGAATTCATATTATATTTGTCACGGATATGGACCAGCTTGGGAAAGTGCATCTAAAAATGATGCATGAAAGTTGCAGGCGAAGGTTTTAAGAAATATTTAACTTTCGACTAAAAACAACTGCTATCCGGACACATGGAAAACTGGAACGTGTATACACAAACCTGGTAAATCAGCAAACCAAGCAAAATCATACAGACCGATAACTCTACTAAACATATTGGGAAAATGGTTATAAAAATTATACAAAACAGAATGGCAGACTGCTTTGTAATCATACCACACTCGCAACACGGGTTCCGACCGGGACACGGAACGGCTATGCAACTTACAAGAGTCATAAGATTCATCCAGAAGAAATTAAACGAAAATAAGAACTTGTACGTAGCATTACTGGATCTCACGAAGGTATTCTACTGCATTAGTCACGAAGCACCGGCATTCAAACTGCATGTAACAGAAATCAACCAAGAAGCGATAAAAATGCTGGGATCATACCTCAGGAACAGAAAACTGCAAGGGAAATTCCTAAACAAAACTAGTGGAGTGAAACACCAGTCACTCGGTGTTCCACAAGGACCGGTGATGGGACCGATAATCTTTAACTTATACGTATATCTCGGATATCGACGAAACAGCAGACATGACATCTTAATACGCGGACGACATGTGTGACAAGAAACGAATGACCTATACACTCAAATTGTATTATACGAACCTGCATTCTCACCTTCCCACCACACTTGGTTACGGAGCTGCGTGCCTCCTACCACTATTTAACAAAACCAACATCAAGAACCTAGAGGTGGTGTATGAGAAAGCCTTAAAAAATGCAGCTGGACTCTCAATATCATTTCCCACAGCAGACCTAAGGGGAATGTTGGATGAGACCCCCTTCATGAAACGACTACGAGAACTTCACCAGAACAACCTCGAAATACTACCAACATTGGCGTATCAATACTTAAGCGCACCGACGAGAGAAGATACACAGGAATTCGCAAACAGAAACGTGGCACACAACATTTTGCGAGTGGATAATCCTCACCCCTATCACACAATTACCCACACACATCCACACCACTCTTACTATTAGAGTTAAGACCTAAATGAAACTTAAAACTAACTTATGTACGTAAAGGAAACATAAAACAAATACGAAATATAAACATGAATACAAATCTAAGTAATAATCTGCATCAGAATCCCTAAGGGAAATGATGTATGCATGTACAAGTAACAAGAATCCATAAATAAACGGTTGATAAGTTAGTAAAGAGCCATTTTTTTAATAGTTGAAGTTAAATAATAGAAGAAGAAGATAAATTTCAGAAGTTTTATTCTTTCGCGCGTGATTGCCATACACATGTTTTTTTTCATTCTTACTACCGCTGATCTGTCGATTTTTCGTACTTGGAACTGCATTTAAAATTCGAATCATGATTTATATGGTATATTATATATTATTTTTAAAATTTCATCGTAAAAATTATTTTTCATGGAGTTATAAATTTGTCCGGGAAGAAATTATGTAAATAGGAAGACCGAAAAACAATTCAACATTTGCTGATCTGTACAATGCTCGGAGTAATAGGAAGGAGACAATACTCAAAAGTCGGTCCAGTTTTTGGGGCAACGTAAAAGGAATTGCCGAGGTAAGATTTAAGCGCCTCTCG